>NC_090443.1:507571925-508968591 GCF_031143425.1 Pleurodeles waltl | reverse complement strand
CCGCCGACTCCATTCGGAGCCAGCTTCCTCGTGGGGAGGGGTTTCCCGCTGGGCTGGCGGGTGGCCTTCTGGCGGTCGCCCGCCGGCCCAGCGGGAAAGCCAGAATGGCCTCCGCGGTCTTTCGACCGCGGAGCGGCCATATGGCGGCTACCTCCACGCGGGCGGCGACCGCCGCCCGCGGGGGTCAGAATGACCCCCTCTGTTCCTAAATGGCTTCTTTTATTTGTCCTGGTAGATCTCAGAAGATTTTCATGCCCCCTTACCAATTTAGTTTGACCTTGTTGACATGTGGGATATCTCAGCACTCTTCTTTGAGTTCTACATTGTTTGATCTGTGCATTACCTTACTTACAACCTGGATTCATTCACTTGGCTGCAGTTGTTACTGTTATGTTGATGACAAACAAAGGCCCTGTTTCCAACAAAAGGGCTGACCCATTTTGCGGGTACAATCTCCTGCTTAAACCCAAAAGGCGATTCTGAGTCGGATTTCATTTGCCCATGAGCTACGTGAACATGTAGCATTAGCTCATGCACAAATTGTGTGTTACATGCTATTTGCCCACAAGCAGGTAACATCAGAGGAGGGGAAGTTCCTTTTCTATAATAATAGCTAAGCATTCCAAGTTTAGCACTTCCAGAGAAGAGTCTGTTTCTGTACTCACCACCAATATTTGGAATATTTTCCTTCTGAATATTCCACTAACTTAGGTTAGAAACAGGTCCCTGCGCTCCTGAGCCAAAGAGCATGACTCCAGCTTCAAACAGTTTTGAAAACAAATGAACGATGCTCTCCAGTTCAAGGATATGATTCCTGTTAGAAATGGGGTCTCTAGTTGGCAGTGGTTTGCACCCTGTCCAAGTAGGGACCCACACTCTAGTCAGGGTAAGGGAGTCACACAGCTAAAATAACCTATACTTACCCTCTTGGTAGTCAGGCCTATCTCAGAAGCAATGTGTAAAGTATTTGTACATACACACACAAAACATAGTGAACACATGACAAAAGTACTCCATACCAGTTTTAAAAAATAGCCAATATTTATCTGAGTAAAACAAGACCAAAACGACAAAAATCCAACATACACAAGCAAAGATACAATTTTTCAAAGATTAAGGCCCTCATTACAACCCTGGCGGCTGGTGATAAAGTGGCGGTAATAACACCAAATTATGACGATGGCGGAAAGAGCTCAGATAGAAAGCCACTTTACCACACCGACCACCAGGGCAGAAACAAAAGCCATCACAGCGGCAGAAGGCAATGTTCCGCCCACTGTATAATGACAATCCAATCCACCACCTTTTCCGGGGCGGAACCAATGACATCAAAAGCCTGGCGGAAACACTGAACAAAAGGGAACCGACTCACCTTTGGAGACACAGGGAACAACCACGCCACCATGGAACCCGAGCTGCAGATTTTTCCTATGATCTTCTACGTCCTGGTCTACCACGAACACCAATGACGGCGAAGATGACCACAGTGACTACACCCGCCTAGCACACAGGGGATGGGGAGGAAAAAGAGAGTGACACACACACGGACAACACACACACCCCCATCCCCAGCACCATACACACAACCCCTCAGGAATAATACAAGGACAACACGAATAGATGAAAGTGAGTGTAATAATATAAATACAACAAAAATACGTGCATCCAATCTAAAAGTATATACATATGTACAAACCAAGGGACACTGACCAGTACTCAATGTGTGTGGGCCACAGGGCCACATGACAAAGTCCAAGGCCCTACCTGTCTCCTGCAACAACACAGAGGGAGCATTGTAGGGGCATCAGTTCGAAAATAGGTAGGCACCTCAGGGGGATGGGGAACGGGGGGCACCTCAGCTGCAGATGGAACAACACCACTGGTCCTGGAGGGGACAACATGCCATGCGCTTGGTCCTGGGGAGTGCAAGGCCACAATCTCCCAAGTGGGTGACTTGCTCAAATGCTCTGGAGGGGGCAACATGCCCTGTGATCTTCATCCTGGGGAGGATGGGGTGAGTGGGTGGCTTCCCCACTTGTTCTGGAGGGGGCATTCTGCCCTGTGATCTTCATCCTGGGGAGGATGGGTTGAGTGGGTGGCTTCCCCACCGGTTCTGGAGGGGGCATCATGCCCTTGTGATCTTAATCCTTGGGAGGATGGGGTGAGTGGGTACCACACCCACTGGTTCTGGAGGGGGCAACGTGCCCTGTGCTTCTGATCCTGGGGAGTGCAAGGTTACAGTCTCTCAGCTGGGTGTCATACCCACAGGATTTTCAGAGGGCAGGCCATACTACAGCCCATGTAGGCAGGTCTACATACTGTCCACTGTCGGTGACGGCTGCTCAGTGGGGGCAGTGGTGCTGCTGCTGGTGGTGGTTGTGGGGGGAAGCTCCAGCCCATCCCTGGCAGCCTCAGATGGCTGCCCACTGGTGCTGCTGCTGGTAGTGGTGGCGGTGGGGGGGAGAAGCTTCAGCCCATCCCTTGCAGCCTCGGACGGCTGCCCACTGCTGATGGCAGTGCTGCTGCTGCTGGTGGTGGTGGGGGGAAGCTCCAGCCCATCCCCTGCAGCCCCGGACGGCAGCCCACTGCTGGTGGTGGTGGGGGGAAGCTCCAGCACATCCCCTGCAGCCTTGGACGGCTGCCCACTGCTGGTGGCGGTGCTGCTGATGGTGGTGGGGGGGAGCTTCAGCCCATCCCCTGCAGCCTCGGACAGCTGCACAACCATGGTTAGTGGTGGGGGTTCAGAATGACTCCCTGCACCAGGCCCCTTGTCCTTCCTGCCTTCAGGTGTAGGCCCCTTGCCCTTCCTGGCTGCTGCTGGGGATGGCTCCTTGCTCTTCAGGGCAGCAGCTGGTGCAGGCCCCTTGCCCTTCCTGGCAGTAGCTGGGGATGGCTACTTGCTCTTCCGGACATCACTTGGGGCAGGCACCCTTTCTTGCGAGGCTGCCTAGTGCCCTGGATCCTCTACCACCACGAGTTGCTGTGGACACTACTGGGCCCGTGGACTGGGTGGCTGAGGTGCTTGCCTGGATTTTACCCACCCTGGCCAGACGTGAAGGACAGGGTGGGGGAGGGACAGGGAAGAGGTCAATGGTGGAGAGGAATAACTTCTTAGGGACATTGGGGCGGGAAGAGGGAGAAGGTTTGGGAGTGGAGGAAGAGGGAGTGGTTGTAGGAGTTGTCTGTCTGCTGTGTTTGGGTGCAGGTGCATGGGCTGGATGCTGTTGTGAGGCGCATGGCTGTTGGGTGTCTGAGTGCTTGCGTTTGTGTACCTTGGGAGGGGGGGCACAGACACAGTGGGAAAGGACACAGGGGATGTGTGCATGGCTGTTGGGGTGGTGTCTGCTAGTGAGGTTTGTGTCCTGATAGGTGGGCTGGTGATGGCAGTAGTGGATGAGGATGTGGTGCATGCAGGTGTGAGTGTAGACGCAACTGGGAGGGAGTTGGAGGAGGAGGAGGGGCCTGCAGTGGAGGCAGTGGATGTTGGTATGTCTGCATCTGGGTGGTGTTTGTGTGAGAGCGTGTGGGATGAAGTGCAGTGCTTATGTTTGCCTGAACCACTCTTGTGTGTTGTCTTGTGTGCATGCTGGTCTGCCTGTGTGCTTGGAATAGGCTGGGGTTGAGGGGAATGGGATTGGGTAGAGAAAGTTGGAGGGTGGAAACAGGGACAGTGGCTGCCATCAGAGAGGAGGCCAGAGCCTGGATTGATCTCTGTTGGGCCGCCAAGCCATTGTGAATGCCCTCCAGAAATGCATTGGTCTGTTGCATTTGGGCTGCCAGCCCCCGGATGGCATTCACAATGTTTGACTGCTCAACAGGAATGGACCTCAGGAGGTCAATAGCCTCCTCACTCAGGGCAGCAGGGCTAACTGGGGCAGGTCCTGAGGTGCCTGGGGTGAAGGATATGCCTACCCTCACGGGTAACTCGCTGAGGGGCTGCTGGGAGGGCGGTGCTGGTATGGGGGTGGCAGCTGTACCTGTAGCTGGGGTGGGCACAGAGGTGCCCGCCACCACCAGGGAACTTCCATCGGAGTCTGAACTATCCCCTCCAGTCTCTGCCGTGGTGCTCCCCTTGCCCTCTGTCCCACTGATGCCCTCACCGTCGGTGGACTCTGCCTCCTCGGTCCTGTGGGATGCAGCTCCCTCCATTGCCGGTGCCTCTGCTCCTCCTCCAGATTATGCTAATGCACATAAGGACAGGATGACAAAATAAAAAAGGGGGGGAAGAGACAAAGGAAACACTTGGTCAATGGCTCCACCAACACCACGTTGGCGTACACAGCACCCTCACATACAGTGAACAGCCCTACGCACTATGCAGTGCACTACCAGTAACAATGTTAGTCACCAGGGCATGGGGAGGGACACATACTGCCAACTGCGGCATACCTAGGACCCACACAGCCCTGCCCACTAGCTAGGTAGGAGGAATATCATGTCAGAACCCTGCCCAACATGGGACCTACTCTGCGATGTCAGGCTTGGCCCATGGTGACCCACAGACACCCATCCCCCACCCGGATACCACCCTACCATGCGTAAGTTGTAATGATGGGACTGTCCTCACCCCCTAGTGGCTGCTGTGATGTCCTCAAGCGCCCATCCAGCTCCAGTTAGGCCACCGCCAGTATGTGGGCCATCAGAGGGGGGCAGGGTTTTTCGGGCACCCCTTCCTTCTTGATATGTAATAATTTTTTGCTTGTATATTTTATCTGTTGTATATAGGTATTTCGTCATTTGTCACACAGTTGTGAGAGTGTGACCTGTAGACAATAAGCTTAATTTAACTTAATTGATTTATTTTGAATAAAGAAATATACTGATATTGCCTGTTTACTGACATCTACCTCATTCTCACACTCATTTAGCTTTTCCTCCTTACCCATCTATGAGCAAAAAACTGGGCTAATTCACAAGCAGATACTACTCTCGTCTGGGTTTTGACAACACAGATTTGCAATATCAAGCATTCATATCTCTTATCTCTTTCTGTCCTGATTTCCCCTTTCTTCTCTTGTTAGGTATTCAAGTCGTTAGTACCTCTAGAAAGAGTAGGGGACAGATGGAACTCTCAGCAGATCTGTGTCTTCAGTTGAAGCTTGACAGTTGTGCAAGGCATTCTCAAGGGTACGTTTTGTTCTGCTGGCAGCAAGTCAAGGATTGCAGTACAGAAATTATGAGCATCCCATGGTACTGAATTGGTACGTAATGCAGTGCTTGAGTGTTATTGTACTCTTTTGGATGACCACAGAAGGCAGCTTTGAATATCAGACCTCTTAGCCGCCCTTGATACATTTTGAACATGCTACTATGGTCACCAGCTGCCGGAATGTAGGCATAAGAGATTCTGTTCCTAAATGGCTTCTTTTATTTGTCCTGGTAGATCTCAGAAGATCTTCATGCCCCCTTACCAATTTAGTTTGACCTTGTTGACATGTGGGATATCTCAGCACTCTTCTTTGAGTTCTACATTGTTTGATCTGTGCATTACCTTACTTACAACCTGGATTCATTCACTTGGCTGCAGTTGTTACTGTTATGTTGATGACAAACAAAGGCCCTGTTTCCAACCAAAGGGCTGGCCCATTTTGCGGGTACAATCTCCTGCTTAAACCCAAAAGGCGATTCTGAGTCGGATTTCATTTGCCCATGAGCTACGTGAACATGTAGCATTAGCTCATGCACAAATTGTGTGTTACATGCTATTTGCCCACAAGCAGGTAACATCAGAGGAGGGGAAGTTCCTTTTCTATAATAATAGCTAAGCATTCCAAGTTTAGCACTTCCAGAGAAGAGTCTGTTTCTGTACTCACCACCAATATTTGGAATATTTTCCTTCTGAATATTCCACTAACTTAGGTTAGAAACAGGTCCCTGCGCTCCTGAGCCAAAGAGCATGAGCTCCAGCTTCAAAGAGTTTTTAAAACAAATGAACGATGCTCTCCAGTTCAAGGATATGATTCCTGTTAGAAATGGGGTCTCTAGTTGGCAGTGGTTTGCACCCTGTCCAAGTAGGGACCCACACTCTAGTCAGGAGGCCATCCCCAACTTGGCATCCACGGTCTTCCGTGCCCAGCATCTCAGATCCTCCCACCGTTTCCGACAGTGGGTGCTCCGCCTTCCGTAGACCCCCAGGGTCCACACGTTCTTGGCAATGGCATACCATATACCCTTCTTTTGATGGGCGCTGACCTGCAGAGAAAATGCACATAGGGAAAGGTATTAGTCAGACCGTCCTGCCTGTTACACTCATGGCCCACCATACCCCTTACCATCCCTATTTGCACAGACATGGCCCAACACACAAGCTGCATGTCGCCCACGGGACATCCACCAACCCCCCCACACGAGGTCTTCACACACACCACTCCATGCATTCATACACCATGCATCGTGCTCACAGTGTACTCACCTCTTGGAGTGGAGGCCCATACAGCAGTCCGTACTGGGGTAGGACCCCATCCACCAGTCGCTTCAACTCCGCTGAGGTGAAGGCAGGGGCCCTTTCCCCATTCACACGAGCCATGGTAGGTTCTAGACACAGGTCACAGCAGCACATGCAGTGTAGGTCCTCTCCTGTTGAAGGTCAAGTAGCAAGTGAGTGAACAGATAGGAAATGGCAGTGACATCCGCGGCGGTGCATACCGTCACCGCCCGCATACATCACCATTGGCCACTGTACCCCATAGGTCCCAATATTATCCAATGAGGCTTTGCACAGCGGTTCCTGGCCGCCTCCCTCAACGGCGCACAACGTCAGCAGAATTACCTCACTTCCACCTGTCCATCCACACAGGACAGGAGGAAGCCATTTCAGTGGGGGGCAGGCCCTGGCTTTAGCTGCGTCACAGTTAACAATTGTACATACGGGACAAATGCCACATATACATTTCAAAATAACATCATGCATTGTACTGTTGTGGCTACAATGTACAGTTTATGGCCAGATCCTCACTCTTTTGCCCCATAGATTGCAACCACTGTGGATGAATAGGAGATGGAGACATACCCCTGTGTACAGATCCCTGGTAGACTTGGCAACAATGGAGGACAGGCACATTATCCTCACTGACAGACTTGACAGGGCCACAATCACAGAGCTGTGTGCCCAACTAGTGCCTGACCTGATATCTGCTATCTGTCAGCCCACTGGGATCCCCCCTCTTGTGCAAGTGCTATCTGTGCTCCATTTCTTGGCAACTGGTTCTTTCCAAGTGACAGTTGGCTTGGCAGTAGGAATGTCACAGCCAATGTTCTCAATAATGCTGACCAGAGTGTTGTCTGCCCTGATTAAACACATGTGCAGCTACATTGTTTTCCCCCAGGTGGAGGATTTGGCCACAGTGAAGGCTCACTTCTATGCAATGGGACATATCTCCAACATAATTGGGGCGATTAATGTAACACATATTGCATTTGTCCCCCCTGGGCAAAATGAACAGGTCTTCAGAAATCAAAAGAGTTTTCATCCCATGAATGCCCAGATGGTGTGCATGGCGGACCACTACATCTCCCACGTCAATGCTAAGTATCCTGGGTCTGTGCATGATGCCTTTATCCTGAGGAATAGCAGCATCCCAAATGTGATGGGCCAACTACAGAGGCACAGAGTGTGGCTAATAGATGAGCCCTGGTTCCCACCCAGTGGATGTTGGTGTATGGGTATGTTGTGGGCCATAAGAGATAGTGTGTGGCTAAATGTTGTCCCTCGATATTTGCAGGTGACTCTGGTTACTCCAACCTATCATGGCTACTGACCCCTGTGAGGAATTCCAGGACAAGGTCAGAGGAACGTTACAATGAGGCACATGGGCGAACAAGAAGGATCATTGAACGTACATTTGGCCTCCTGTAGGCCAGGTTTCTGTGCCTCCATCTAACAGGTGGATCCCTGTGCTTCTCACCCAAGAAGGTCTGCCAGATAATCGTGGCATGATGCATGTTGCATAACCTTGCCTTGAGACGCCATGTGCCTTTTCTACAGGAGGAGGAGGCTGGAGATGGCTGTGTGGCAGCAGTAGCCCCTGTGGACAGTGAAGATGAGGAGGCAGAGGATGAAGACAACAGAACTGCAGTGATTCGACAATATTTCCAATGACACACAGATAAGACAGTGGTACTTCACATTTCATTGTCATTTTTGTGTTTAACATTGTCACTGACAAGCTGTTATTTCCCACTTCTATGCCCACTCACTGTACCCTTTGGAAACTCTTTTTGCAGATGTTGGTGCCCCACTATCGCTTCCGGTTTGTTCACTGCTGCCAACTACAGGTCTATCCTATGTGCACAGTACTGTACAATTGAATTGTAATGTTTGAACCTTGTTAAACAAATACATACTCAAATCATTTGACATACTTCATACTTGTATTTTTTCAAAGTATGTTTATTGCAGTGCTAAGAAGAAAAGGGGGAAGTGCAATGGGCTGGGGTGATGATGGAGAAAAGTCCAGATATTGTTCCAGTCTATTTGTAGCGCAGGCGCATTGTCCAAGGGGGCGTCGGAAGGGAGCGATGGCAGTTCAAGGTGGACAGGGTGACAGAGTGGGACACAAGGGTGACAATCAGGAGAGTCTTATTTCCTGGCGGGGGTCTTGGCAATAGTCTCAGGCTTCTACCTGGTTTGCAAGGAATGTTTGCGTGGTGGTTCTCCTTCTGCAGGGGGAGGGGTGCTGTTGGCCTGTTGGTCCTGTGGCGGGCCTCCTGTCCACTAGCGGCAGCAGAGGTGGAAGGATGTCCAGATGTCTGGCTAGTGGCAGGGGCCCGCTGTTGTAAGGCTGCCTCCCTCATAATGTTGGCCATGTGTGCCAGAACCCCTGGAATGGAGACCAGAGTGGTGTTAGTGGCCTTCAAGTCCTCCCTGATCCCCTGGTGCTGTCCTTCCTGCAGCCGCCTGTTCTCCTGCACGTTGTCCAGGATGTGGCCCAGCGTATCCTGGGAATGTTGGTATGCTCCCAGGATCTCAGGCCTGTCCTCCCCCTGGCGCACAGCAGTCCTCCCAGATTCCCTGTTGTCCTGTGCCTTTGTACCCTGAACCATGTGCCCACTGCCACTGACCCTGACCCCAGGTCCCTGATTGTCTTGGAAACGAGGAATTCCTTGGGGTCCCTATGGTGGTGGACACACTGCTGATTGACGTGTCCTGGGGACAAAGGTATGGGTATGCTGGGTGGGTGCTGTGGTGGTGTTTCCAGATGGGAGAGGCTCTGTGATTGTGTGCGACAGTGCCTGATTGGCCAGGTTGGTCATCCAGATCCAGACGAGCAGTGTCGCTGTCATCACTGTGGGTCTCTTCTGTGGGGGGACTTGCTAGTGCTGGCACCTCTTCTCCGGTGACATTGGCTAGGATACCTTTGGGGATGTAAATGCAGTGTTATTGTTTCTGTGTGTGACACTTTGTGCATGGGTGGGTTGCCCTCTTTGGTTATATTTGCCCTGGCAGCTTCAACTTGTGTGAGTTGGTATGTGGTGCGCTAGCTGATTTTCTCCCGTGTGCATGCTTTAGTGATAGGTGTCCATGCAGGGCTGTGAATGGTGTCCATGCATTGGTGGTGCATGCAAGGCTTGGCATTGGGATGAGTGTGTTGTGATGGTGGGGTGTGTGGGATGGAGTGGAGTGATGCGAGTGAGGGTGGGGGTATGTGATGGCATGCAAGTAGGGGGGTGATAGAAATAGAAAGTTGACTTACCAGAGTCCAGTCCTCCTGCTACTCCTGCCCGGCCCCAGGATGCATGATTGTCAAGACCTGCTCCTCCCATGTTGTTAGTTGTGGGGGAGGAGGCGGGGGTCCACCGCCAGTCCTCTGTACAGCAAGTTGGTGTCTTCCTGCAATGGAACGCACCTTCTCTCGCAGGTCATTCCACCTCTTCCTGATGTCATCCCTTGTTCTGGGGTGCTTTCCCATGGCGTTGACCTTGTCCACGATCCTCCTCCATAGCTCCATCTTCCTAAAAATAGATATCTGCTGCACATGTGCTCCAAATAGCTGTGGCTCTACCCGGATGATCTCCTCCACCATGAACCTTAGCTCCCCCTCAGAGTATCTGGGGTGTTGTTGTGGTGCCATGGGTGTTGTGTGAGTAGTGTGGGTGAGGGTGTGTAGGGTGATGTGATGGGGTGTGTGTTGTGAGGTGCGTGGGTGGTGTATAGGTGATGGTGGTGTGTGGCTCTGGTCTTGTCTGTGGTCGTGGTGTCTATCTCGTGCCAATAGTTTGTAATGATAAAGGGTTGTGGGTAATGTGGGTGGGTGTTTTATAGTGGTATGGGTGTGTGGGTGTGGAGTGTGTATGTGTGTCAGGTGTGTGTAGTTTGAATTGTCCAATGTGGTATTGTTTTGTATGTGTGTGTGTATTTTGAGCGCAGCGGTATGTACCACCATTAGTTTACCGCCATTGAATGTCCGCCATGGTCATTCATGGGTTATAATGTGGTGGGCATAGTTCTGTTGGTGTAACTGTGTGGGTTTGATACCGCCAGTTTATCACTGACCTTTGGTGTGGCGGAGTTGTGTCTGTGGCTGTACAGTGACAGATTGGTGTGTGTGTGTCATAATATGATGAACGGATATCTGCTGTGGCGGTGGTATGTTGGGGGCAGTCAGCATGGTGGTAACTGGGATTTACCACCAGTGTCATAATGAGGGTATAAATCTTAGTATAGCACTTAGAAACACAATAGCTCCAACTGGGGCTATCACAACATCTTTACGGAGTTGTTAGCAACAGTCTGATGCCACTCACAAGGGAGTAAGGCCTGGTCACGGAGTTGCATTGACCCCAGGTACAGTACATTTGGAAAACGAGGAAACAAAGATGTTATAACAGAGTTGGGTAGGTGAGGCGTCACTGGAGCCGGTGCGGCATTGGTTCCTTATTGCTACCAGGGAGGTGAGACATTGGTTCCTTACTGCTAGGCAGGGGAGGTGAGGCGTCAGTTCCTTAGGGTTGCAGAGGAGGTGATGCAGCATCTATGCAAGGCGTCAGATCCTTACTATCCGGCAGGGACAATGAATCCAGCGGGTCAAGACGTGAGGTGTCAATCTCGCAATCACACCATAAGGCCACAGGTGATGCAGCGGAGTCAGATGTCCCGGATGTCGGGGACACAGCACTCAGGGCTCACACTGTGGCTGGACTCCGAAGGCACTGAGGTTGCATCAGGCCTATGGTATCAGTTGTGGTCGTTGCTCTCAGTGGCGACCACAGCTCCGGTGCAGGCAGAGGCTTGGAGTTGGACAATGGCGCCAGTTTCGAAGTCGCTCAAGAGTTGATGTACTTGGTTTCTTCTGGGTTACACCATAACTCACCCCAGGGGCCCAGAAACTGGATTTGGCACCACAAGTCGGGCTCTCAGTAAGAGGACTCAGGTGCTGGCAGATGAAGTCTTTGATGTCCATGAGACTTCTAAAAGGAGGCAAGCTCAGTTCAAGCCCTTGGAGAACCTTGGAAAGCATGATGTAGAAAGCAAAGTTCAGGCTTTTCACTCCCAGCACAGAAGCAACAAGCAGCAGGTCAGCACAAAAAAGCAACAGGCAGAGTGGCAGTCCCTCCCAGAGCATCTAGCTCTCCTTCCTGGTAGAATGTCCTCAGTCCAGAAGGATTCTAACACTGTGGTTTCAGAGGTCCAATACCTATACTCCTTACTGCCTTTGAAGTAGGCAAACCTTCAAATAAAAGTTTTTGTAGTGCACAAGATCCTGCCTTTCCTACAATGGCCCCAGATACACTCCAGGGGGTTGGAGACTGCTTTGTGTAAGGTCAGGCACAGCCCTATTCAGGTGCAAGTGTCAGCTCCTCCCACCACTTTAGACCAGGAAGACGTATCAGGATATCCAGGGCACACCTCAGCTCCCTTTGAGTGACTGTCTAGTGTGAATTCACAAACAACCTAATTGTCTTCCTGACCCAGATGTGTATTCCACAGACAGGCAGAGGCACACAATGATTAAGCAATCAAATGTCCACTTTCTAAAAGTGGCATTTTCAAACTTACATTTTGAAAACTAACTTCACCTAAAGATGTATTTTTAAGTTGTGAGTTCAGAGATCCCAAACTTCACATCTATATCTGTTCCCAATGGGAAATTACACTTGAAAGATATTTTAAGTCAATCCTCGTGTTAACCTATGGGACAGATAGGCCTTGCAATAGTGAAAAACGACCTTTTAAACACATTACACCTGGTGACGTATATGTAGTAAAAGGGAAGGTTTCAGCCTGGTAAGTGGGAGCATTTGTCAGGTCCAACTGGAAGTTAAAACTGCACACACAGACATTGCCTTGGCAGGCTTGAGACTTGTTTACAGGGCTACTCATGTGGGTGGCACAATCAGTGCTGTGGCTCACTAGTAGCATTTGGCTTACAGGCCCTGGGCACCCCTGGTGCACTATACTAGGGACTTACTAGTAAATCAAAGATGCCAATCATTGACAAACCAATCACCAATACAATTAAGACAGATAGCACTTGCACTTTAACACTTGTCAGCAGTGGTAAAGTGCCCGAGTCCTAAAACCGGCAAAAATTAAATTCAACACAGGATCCAAACAGGAGGTCAGAAGCCAAAAAAGCCTGGGGAAACCCTGCAGAAAGGGCCATTTCCAACAATTCCCTGGATGACATAGGGTTTATTTTCCTTAAGTAATTCCCAGTGGCTGCTGCACTTTGGGCATGCCCCTGAACCTGCTTGGAGCACTACAAAGAATTAAAATATGCAAACAGACCCCTCGCAGGGTACTAAGGGGCACTCCTGTGGCTTCCTTCTGCAGTCCCGCATCGGTTATCTGGCTTTTGTTTTGGATGCCCTTGTCTCATTGGGGCCACAGAGAGATTCCTAAAGCCCCTGTGACCATAGAGGGCTTCCCGTGTGCACATGATTTTGCAGTGCTGCATGAGAGCTAGCCGCTCTCTGTGTGCTACAGTCATGGCAAAAGCCAGGTTTTCCTTCTGCTCTTGCTGGCGGGCAGAAGCTGTGCAGATTCCACTGCCTCGGTGAGAGCGGGCAGCGAGAAGTGAAGTCACCGTAACCCACCCTACTCAGACATGGAGAAGTGGAAAGTGCCCATCTTTCTAGCAAATGTGCGTTGTTCTCGCTGGTTTTTTCCTGTTCCATCAGCCCCAGGAGAAATGGGGCTAACAGTGGGCAATCCAGAGTCAGGGGAAGGTGCCCCTTACAAGTCCTTTGACCAAGTTAAATAATACGTTAATTGAACGGTGACCCCTGGGCCCTGGCCCACCCCAAGATTTATTAATGGGGATTAAACAGAGCGCAATCCATGTTCTTCTCTAACCTTAAATCTTCACTTGAGCATAGCTTGGGCCCTAATGGGCCAATTTGGAAACTCTTTTGCCAGGGCTAGCCACCAAGGACAGATTCAACAAGCCTACTTGCCGCTAAAAGTGTGCACTTTACCGGGAGCTGGGTCTTCTGCCTCACTGCACCAGCCTCCTTCTTTGTCTGGCTCCTGGTGCTCTTCTGCTGGTGGGAGCATCTTGTGCAGCCCTTCTGCCAACAGCTAGCTGAACACCCTCAGGCCCATATTCCGGAGTCCAATAGTCTCCCGGCTATCTTTCAGAGCATCTGGGATGGCAGTTGTCTCCAGGTCTTCCCCCCAGCTAGTCCTCAGGGGGCATAATGGGCCTACTAAGAGTCAGCTGATGACAAACACCTTAGTCCATCATGCAGGTCATCAGGTGGCTCCTTTTTCCAGAAGGTCATTCTTCTGCTATAGTCATCACCCACAATCTCTTCCACTCCATTGTACAACGGTTTTTAAGTTCTGGATTTCAGGTACCCTTGTCCAATCCTGGGATGCCACATCATCTCTCCATCATTGTCTCAAGCACCTGCACAGCACTGTGGGACAAAACAAAATGGTGCTGTCATGTTTTCTCCGAAGAGAGTTCCACTGAGGGCCACAGCTCGAACTCTAGCTGACAGCACTGCCAGATCCCTTCCTACCAAAATGCCAAAGGTGAGCCCCTTCCTGTGTTGACTCCTGATATCTGGACCTCCTCCTCTCTTCAGTGGGCCTGGGCTATTCCGACACAGGTAGAGTGTGACAAGCTAATGATCAGATGCAGGTTTTACACACACCCCTTCCCTCTCCCAGGAACTGAGTCTATCACTGATAACTGTTCCTTTTCGTGCAAGGAGGCCTTTGTTCCTTCTGCTGGGGTGCACAGAAATCAGTGTGGCCCAGTGGGGAGACAATGGCGTGGCATTGGATTATGAGAAGAGTCAAAGGAACGTGAGAATTTTTGATGTCCCATAAAATGTTGATTTAATGTGTTGGGAAATGTAAAATCAAACACGGCATGCATGTTTAACCCAAGTTAGACACCTTGTTGAACTGTGTAGGCCTAAGAGGAATAAAACTGCACTTTAAGCCAGATTTCACCTTTATGTATAATACAATGATAGCAGTACAGATTTTCCAACCTACACCTGGTCATTACCTATCCTTGCAGAGTCTCTTCTGCACCAGGCTACCTGTGCATAATTACTGGGCTCTGCATGACAGTAGCCTCACAGATACAGCCTGCTCAAAATGTGAATGACACTTGGACAGACCGTTAGATAAAGATGACTGAAAGCATATATATATATCGCATAAACAACGTTGCCAAAACCTTCTGTGCAATGCGGCAGACCGAGGTGAGATGGCAACCACCAAATATCCAAATCAACTGTCTATCCAGCCCGGGCGAACTCCCTCCATCATGCACTGGATGAAGAAAAACAGCCTTGGTCACTCTTTCTTGCTGAAATAAAGTTTATTTAGGCATCAGAAACCCTACCTGTTCTAGAAAACAAATTTCCTTGTTCATGGGTAAGAGACCCCTCAACTATTTCAATTTTTGTTCCTAAAGTACATGGTTACAAAAACGTAAACACAGACAATGGACCATCCGATGAGAATTACCAGGGACACAAACAAAGTGTCGGACATTTTAAAATGATTACTCGAAAACGGCTATATTGAAGGCAAGACTCATAAATACCATAAAAGCATAATATGGCACCTCGTGTTGATAAAACTATTATTGCATATATACATGGTAATTCATTAGACACCCAAAATAATGGTTGAAAAAATACCAATGCCCTTAAAAAAAATAATGATATCACGTGTTGAGCTCAAATCCCCCATGGGTTCCTAACTATTTACGTGGCTAAAAATCTAAGGGCTAATCCAAAAAAGCTAAGAAGGGTTTTCTAAATGCACAAATCAATCAAGCCCAAGTGGGCAAAATGAGAAAAAAGGAAACAATAGCTCTTTTGCTTGTCACCTGAAAATCCATAATTCACAAATCCCAATTAGTGTTCATCTTGTTAGTCCTTCAGTATAGCACCAAGTGCCACTACATCTGTGAATTAAAACATGTAAAATTAGTTAAAAACAGTGCTCTTTTGTTTAAAAACATAATGAAGACAACAGGCTATATAATACTGTACTATGTCACCCACAAAAAAACGGTAAGTCAAAGATAATAAATTCATTCACCCACATGTACAGCCAATTCCTCGTCCACATTAAGCCCAGTGGGATATAACATGTTTAGACCAATGATCAATCTGGATTCAAATCTTCTCAATTCCAAAACCCTGCAACCCCCTCTTTCCCTAACTGGAATTCTATCCAAAACCACAAATTTTAAAAGGTTGATCTTCTGCTCATCGAGTTCTTTAAAATGTCTGGCAACTTGATATGTTTTCTCATTCTGCAGAATTACTAATATATGTTCCAGTACCCACTTCTTGGCCACATGAATGGTAATGCCAATATAGAATTTATTGCAGGGGCAAAAAAGAGTGTAGACACAGTAATCAGAGTTACAGGATGAGTGATTCTTGGTAATATGAGGCCTAGAAATGATGGGAAACTTAACTGTTTTAACATTTTCACAATGTTTACAGGCTCTGTATTTCCCAAAGATATAAAAGACTAGGACTGCAATGTTGGTTTGAGCCTGAAGTATGAGACACCTACTCTAGAGTCATTGAGAGAAACACTTCTCCTAAAAGTGAAACGTGGGTGTTCATCCAGATTCTTGGGGATAGGCCAAAATTCATGAAAGATCTTCTTCAATTCACTGATATTACTGTGATACATTGTAATAAACCTAATTGGTTGCTTACCGTCATGAATTCTATTCTTGGTTATCAACAAATCACGTCTGATATATATATAAAAATGTCTGATATATATGTATAAAACATATATCCCAAAGCACTCGAGTGGAGCGTGCCATATGGAGAATTTCTAAGAGCCAGGAGAAATTGTTCGGAGCTGAATAACTTCAAGATACAGGGTGATGAGATGTTCTCAAGATTTGTAAGACGAGGATATCCAGTATCCGTACTAGAGGATGCCAGGAAGAGAACGATGGATAACAACAGAGAGGACTTATTAGTCTTGAAAAGTATGAGAGAGGGAAAAGGGGACCAGGAAAATATCATTAGATAAAGCATGGATTATCATCACTCAGATAAGGAAACAGAACAGCTCTCAGAATAAATTGGAGAGTTCTAAAAAAAAGATGATGAGTTAAGAGATTGGGTAACAGAGCATCCAAAAATAACATACAGAAAACACCATCTTTGAATGATCTGGTAGTCAGAAGCTACTTACTGGTACAAAAAGTGGGATGAAGAACTGGCTTCAAAGTAAGGGCTTTTTCAAGTGCTCTAAATGCACGACTTTTCGGTATGGCAAGAATATGTCAGAGTTTAAATGTCTCGATGGGTCCATAAGGAAAATTGGAGAACGGAGCTCATGTGAAACCTCATTCATAGTATTTTCTCTGGAGTGTGGCTGTGGCAAGAAGTGCATAGGAAGTACTGTAAATAAATTGAAATTACAAATATTGCAACATCTAAGAGCAATAAACAATGTAGATTACTCCCATGTAATTGCAAAACATATTTGGGAACAGCACGCTAGGGAATATAACAATTTATATAATTATGGGATCCACCATGTCAGAGCTAATAGACAAGGAGGATATCCTGAACTGGCCCTCAGAAGATCAGAGTCAAGGTGGAAAGTGACAATTGGAACAGAAATACCTTGGGGCTTGAACACAGATGCTGAACTTCATGTACATGTTTGAATACAGGGGGTCGATATGTTGGCGTGTTGATATATTGATTTCTTGACTTGATATTTTCGAACTGGATATTTTGGGACCTGGAGTCTGGAATGCAATAAGATGAATTTATATTTTGTTTTCTTTTTTCTCCACCTTTTTTCTTCCTTTTGTCTTCCTTTTTCTCTTCCCCCCCTTTCCCTCTATCTCGCCCCCCCCTCCCACTTTTCCTACTTCCCCCCTTTTCTCTTTTTTTGGGGTGATTGTAAATTGTAATACAGGCATTAGAATAAGATTATGGCCAAGGGGGTATATGGAGGGATATATGAGATCTTGTGGTTTGATATTTCCAATGTGGATAATGAAATGAATTCTGGATTAATGGGTTGAGGCTCAATTTTTGTACAAATTCCCTTGGGTTAGAAGCACTCTTCTAGACCACAAATCATATAGCAGATATCCTTTATCACATAGGTGGGGATCACTACATTAAATGACATGCACTTGGTGGATGTGTATCGATATCCTGGTAAGATCTGTTGAGGACCTTGGAAGAGGATGGGGATTAGGGGATGGTTTCTAGCTTTAGAGGGTAAGTTATTTATAGCTATATAATGTAATTTAGTATTGTGTTGAGTGTATTTAGCACTTTATAAATGATTGCACACAAAGCATTTAAATTTTTGCCTATATATGATATTGGACTTTAGTTGGCATAAGTACTTTACTGTAATTGCTGTTTAAATCTCTGGTAATTCTTGATAATAGACTTTAGCACTTTACTGAGTTGATTTTAAAATATATATATATATATCACAAAGTACTTTACTATAAGTTACAGAAAATAAATGTGATGATGGGGTAAATACTTGGTGAAATATGTTATAAATATACTATTTTAATTTCTGATGTTAGAAATATATTTTGATTCCAAAGATTGAATTTATAATAATGAATGGTATATATTTTTTGCGGTCTGTGTGTATATCTTTTGAAGAACAGGCGTGGGTATAAGGAGGATGTTCCTTTAAGTAAGTGTGTTGCACTGTATCACGTGATGGCCCAGTCGAAGGCTTTTTGCCAAAACGTGCAGGCCAGTTTGTGTGTAGCACTTCGCATTTTGATAATTATAATAGGTGAAAATAAATTCCTTTTAAAAAGCAAATAGCTTGTACCGGCTTGAGCTGTCTCCTGGATCTGCCCCAGGGAATAGATTGTGGACTGGGGCAGGAAAGAGGATCATATATATATATATATATATATATATATATATATATATATATAGGACAGACTTAAATCGCCGCAGGAAGAGAATAATATACCTTCTGCCATGTCATGGGAGAATCAGAATCAGAGTTGCTAGTAGCAGGGTGAGCCATATCTAGAAGGCACTAGAGACAGACAACTTGTACATCCTGCTGAGGTGCAGAGAGGGCTGTTTCCAGAAACGTGTGTCGAGAGCATCGAGGGAAATGGGAAAAAACGCCGAGACTGGAAGCCTTATTTAAATAATCACATTTTGTAAACTGAATGTATTGGCACATTAGTAAATGACAAAAAGAAGCGCAATGGACCCATAAATACAACACTGAGTAGTGGATGTAAAGACACAGTGAGTCACCCGGCGACCAGCACAGACCGACACATGATGATTACATCATCATTTCATAAGGTACATACTGTAACTAGAATGAGAAGTATGTGGTAGATTAACTATGGAGGCGGGAAACAAAAGTACAATGGCTTGTCAAATAACTCCGACCGTGAGTCAGCCATGATTTACAAATGTTTGCAGCTTTGCACACTTTCTGACATGTGCTGTTTGTGCATCCTTAGGCCTTAGTTCTGTAACAAGGTGAGTTTAACTGCGGATTCAAGTTCAACTCCGATTTATACTTTAAAGTTGTGTATAACCACATATATGAATCTATTTATACAAACGTATCTAGAAATACCGTCGTTTGTATATATACACGATCAATAGATTCAATCTAAAAACAAAAAAAAGCTGAAACATTTATATAATTTCATATGAAGGACTAGGTAAAGGGGACTGGGCGAGAATTCCTACTAACGTGTTCTTTCATAACTCCATGTTGTCTGTAAAGAATGGGAAATCGCAAATTAAATAAGCATATTCTGGTCTTGGGGTGGACATATTTCTGCCACCATAGCGGTTACAGTGCGTGTGTTCCTAAATATGGGAACTACCCGCTTTTTTAAACGATGGTAGAACTTCAATACACAAATAAAGGGATAACCGTCTGTACTGTGAGTCATTCACACCTATAAGGAGAATTAACTGGACCCCCTTGCAGTTCGATTTGCCATTCGAAGTTCTCCCACCCTAAACGTTATAACCAATCTCCTCATAGCTAGCAGCACCATCTCATGAAGATGCTTTTTGATTGGCTACTGATGCTTAGCTTGTCCGAAGCATTTCCCTAGACATGTACAATCCATCTGGTGGCACACCTCTATGCTGCAATTTTTCCAGAACTGACTGCCAGATTCAGCGAGTAAAACCAAGATTTCACCAGCCATCCAAGCAATTGCAGCAGTGCATTACATAGAAGCGCGCCACTGTTTCCTGCTAACATCCACAGACCTAGGCCTGGGTATCCAAAGGGCACTGTTTGTTGGTGCTTTTCCCACCTCTCCCTTCCTGTACTGCCATCTCGGCATCCTGAGCATATCTGGCCACCCACATTATACTTTGTTATAATCTCAACCTAAGACTGCAGATAGATATTAAAGGTGTTTGGTGAGAGAGATGGTCCCAGGGCAACTCCACCTTAAAGCACAGAGGATAAGTACCTCCTCATACATCTTGTGTCACACAGAAATGACATTTTACTCTATCCTTGCCTTTAAGCACAGCTATGTCCTCTAGGCATATATGCAAGGCAGCAGAAATGTGTGATATACTCTATCAAAAGAATTCAACAGCTCATTTAACCACAATAGGGTCTTCTTGAATTACGCAGGAGCAATTTGAATGACCGGGATGAACGTGTGCTTGTGAGCTGCTATGCAAGTGTGGGTGTTCAACGTGCTTTACAAGTCTTTCACATACAGCAACTTCCATTATACTACTGATAATTGGCACCTATGAATGCATGGGTTGATGGGACTTGACCCAGGAGCTGTACCGAGTACTTCGTTGTAGATGCAGAACAAGTATCAACTGTCACAGATTTATATTTCAACTTGATCAAGTCATGGGTGACTTGCAGTACTGTGGTCTTACTTCATTTCTCAAATAAGAAGAATACTGAAACGGGTCTTGTGGCCTTCTGACCAGCAGCTCCTGAGAGGTCACTTTCACCTACTGAGGCTCTCTCCTGCCATGGATATCTGTGGGAAAGAGTTTGCCCTCCCTACTATGCAGGTAAGCCCCATTCTATTCCCGTACACCATCCACTGCCACAGTAGTTTTTTTGCAATTCCAAGCTAGAACATTATTTCAAAATAATGCTTTGGAATACGAAGGCCAGTATTTTTCAAATATGTTTTTTAACAGTTTCCCAACTTTTTGTGTTTATTTGAAGTCACCTTTTATAGTAATGATTTATCTTATCCTAGTAGCCTCTGAAAGAATGTGTCTTCTAGACAACTGAGCCAGATATTGAAATTGCTCGTGGCTACCACTTGCCTGGTGTTTGCAATAAGTACCAATAGTTTGTGCATTTCATTATGAAAGAATTGCAGATTAGCTTGGGCTCTACAGCAGCTAATGAGATGTGTGCTATTGTCCATATTTCTCTCTCTGTCCATTAGTACATCAGTTCAGAGTGCAGAGTAAGTGCAGCAGTCCAAGACTCCTCCATCAGGGTCCTTGAACCATGACCGGGTAATAGTGACGAACTGTAAATAGTCATCTAGTTTGTGGTCAGTCAGTTGGATTTTATTGAATGCTAACTAACTTTCTGCCGAGCACCCCTTCCTCCTATTAGGATGGAGCGAAGAAAAGACCGAATGGTGATGCCACTCGTAGCAAAGGTGATCTTCAGCCAGTGTGGGGGATGTATGCCAAGAACTTTTTGCTCGGCATCTCCCAGTTTCCCACATCCTCGCACATTGCTTGGTTTATCATGTTTGCCTGGAAGTCTCGCTTTATGATAAAAGATTTAAAGGGCCATCCAATGAATTATGTCACAATACATCTCACCCAAAGCGAATTCATTAAACAAATAATTATTCTAGAACGCTTATTGTTATTTGCTGTGATCAATGATGGTTAAAGAGAACCACTTTTCCTCACTATATTGAACGGCTCCTTTAAAAAACCGCTCCTACCACTTTAATTGTTGCTAATACGATTCAGTCAAGATAGAACCATCATAAAGGGCCCCCTAAGAGGCAGGCACATAACCTGGTTTGCATCCAGAAAAGTGACAGCATGGTGATCCTTTGGGCGGGTGAAGTAAAATGCATAATGTAGCGGAAGGGCAGCGCAAAGGGTTACAAAGTGCACAATGCAGGGACTGGCCTCGTTGAGCCACATTAGCTTAAAAAAATGGCACTAATGTGGTGCAAGGAGGCACCAGGGGCTCTAAACCTGCCCCTTAGTTTGCTCACATCTTTCTGGTAAACCTAAACTATTTACATTCCAGTGGACACTTTTAATTTCATGGGCTTAACATGCTAACAGGACGCCATGTAATAAATCTCTGATACAATAAACTGAGAGTTTGTACATTGAATAGCCCACAAAAACACACTCATACACCTCAGACAGACAACTACCTCTACGTTGAACAATTCTATTGTGTGCTTATGTTAAGCATTGCAAAAAGTTGAGATGAAAGTCACCACCTTAGCTCGAGAAGTTAAGTACTAAAACTTTGATTTACTAGACAACAGTAGCTCTTTTTTGTTAAGCTTGCACGAGCTGGTCAATCAGATCTGAAATTTCAGCACTGTGTTTTGTTGGATGAAATCTACGTCAAGCTTGTAAACCAGCCACATCTTGTAGCAATCAAAACCACTGTTCAAACTGAAGTCACAGCGACAGTGTCATTGTTATTGCTAGTTCCTAGCACTTATTACATCTAAAGCGTTCTGCTGTCAATGGTATATCGACTTCCGTATGAAAATAAAATAAAAAAGCTCTCAATTCATAAATAAATCATAAAAATAATGCAAGAGCAGTTGCAATAATGCAAACAAGATTTCCTCACTAGACGTCAAAAAGCCTGCCTCCTGGGCTATTGTAAGGAACAAACCATCAAAAACACTCAAAAATAATTTCTTGCACATCTGTGCTGTATGTATGGCCTTGAAGGCGTTTGATATTTAGAGTGCCAATAAGTATTTATTGCTCAACTTGATAAAAATCATAACAACAAAACAGCCATATCCATGCTTATGTATTTCAAGGAACTGACCCAAGAAGACCCCCATCTTCCTAATTTCCACAAATCCCAGTCCCATTGCGCCATTAAAGGTCCAATGCGGTCCTAGACCTCGACCCTGCACAACCTGATATTCCCCCATGCATCACACAAATCCTCCCTTCAGATGCCCACCCATTTCCCTTCCTTCCCCACTGGAAGTGTCGAAACACACTAGCCTGGTGATTGTTCTCATGACCACCACCCACAGTGCCCCCGGCCTCAACCCCCCCCCCCCATTCCCGTTCAGGAACATCCTACCACCATTACTTGTGTCCTTGACTGGTTGTTTTGCCCCCCAATCCTGACGCCCACCCCCACCACTTTGGTTTCCCAGTTGGTTGATGGAGGTCTTTACCATTGCTTCCTTTCAGGCCCCTCTTATCCGATCAGAACCTGTAGGAAAAATTAAGCCACGGCACTGCACCACACAAATATTCGCAACTCAATGAACCATTATCTACAGCTTAAAACAAGCCAGTACACTTCTCATCAGCCCATATATAATGCACAAGCTGAAAATGTCCTTCCATTGATACTTGCCATTTTTCTCTTTATCTCCATTTGACTACCAAGCCACTGAATCCTGTGATCTCTTGTTATTTTTTCTATTGTCAACTAAACGTATCTGTCAGATGCCGTCTGCTTCCTTATCTAATTAGATGTAATTGTCAAGATCTAAAACATAAAAACCCAATAAAATTGTTGGGAAAAAAAAGACTTAGCAAACATAAACGTAAAGCAAAAAGATGGGGCAAATCCATAATCCTACGTATCTGGGCAATTTTTAGTACAATAAAAAGTGGTTAATTCAGGGGGAGACAGAGTAGTTCACTATGGTACATTGTGGTACAATGTATAGCACTCTAGTAGATCATTAGAGAATTGGACAAGAACTGGCAAGTGATTAAGCAAGTGAACTCTGCAAAACGTGGATTAAGCATACTGGAAGAGATTGTACAAACACTATTCATATGAGCTAAATTGTAACTGAAGTGTTAGGTAACGTTGTGTTCTGACATTTAATTTAATTTTTATTTTATATCTAATTTTGATTTTACTCTCAATATTATGTTTTATCATATTCTAGGTATAATCACCCACAGCAATATTTTCCAAAATATTAAAAGCCTAAAAATTGGAGGTATATTTTTAATGTGCAGATAGATTAATAACCAGATGTGAATTTGTTGGTCGAAGATTTCCAAACAATTGTCCTGAAAACAGTGATCAACACCAGGGCCCATATTTATACTCTGCTTGCGCCGGATTTGGGTAATTTTTTTTAACGCAAATTCGGCACAAAACTAAGACCATATTTATACCTTGACGCTAGGCCCTGCTAATGTCAAAATATCTCAATGTGCGTCATTTTTTGGATGCGTGAAACCGCCTTGGGTTAATGACATGCAAGGTTGCGTTCCTGTCCAAAAAATGACTTAAACACCCGTGCACCCCATGGATGGGGATACCCATCCATGGTGATTTCAGGTGAGTGCAGGTAAGTATAATTTCTTTTTCTTTTTAGAGTGGCATGGGGGGCCTAGCTTGGGCCCCCCTACATGCCACTGTGCCCAATGGCCATGCCCAGGGGACAAAAGTCCCCTGGGCATGGCCATTGGGCGGGGGGCATGACTCCTGTCTTTGCTAAGACAGGAGTCATTTCCATGGGGGTTGTGTGTCAAAAAATGGCGCTAGTCAGGTTAGAGCCAATAATGTTGACTCTAATCTGACTTGCACCATTTTTTGGTGCACAACCCCCAGTCTTCCCTTCGCCTCCGCTGCCCGGTTAGAGTCATTTTCTTTGACGCTAACCAGGCCGCAGCACCGGCTAACGTCATTCTATAAATAAGGCGCCCGGCTGTCGCGTTGGAATGGCGTTAGCCGGCGGTAAACTTTTTGACGCAAATCTGCCCTAGTGCTGATTTGCGTCAAAAAGTATAAATATGGGCCAAAGACACTCCACCGAAACGCATTGACAAATATTGCAAACTTACTTTTCTCCTCACACTGTGTTTGAAATAAGGAATGATCACCCATTCAGCTTTTTAACGATTTGAAATTAGTGTTTATTTTTAAATCTTCTGTTCATTGATACATATGGGTGTATTATCATGCATGTCTTTTTGACAAACAATGCATTGTATATTTTTATATATATATGGTATGTTTGTTAGTTTTGTTTGCACAGCTGGCAAGTATCCAGATTTTATTATTAATTTAGTATAATTTTACCTGAGGGGATTTTTCTTTGTTACGTTTCACTGTTCCAAAGCTTCCCAGGGATATTTTAAGTTACCATAGAAAATCATGTCGCTGATGTTGCTTCATAGCTCAAGCACGAGAAAATATTTCAAAAGTGCATCGCCCCCACTGTCAAGACCTTTAGGATAAGACTATATGCCCATTCAACAGGCCCTGTTTAATGTCCCGAAGGCAAGGTAAATCTAGAACCAGCAAGCGTTGATCATGTTCATAATATGTCTGGAGACCGAAGAAACTAGTAGAAAGGACTATGTTTAGAAGACTTAGCTGAACTAAAACATCACTCCTCGATACCCACAAACAATTTTGGGCAAATGGGCTCTACTTATATGGCATCCACTGTGCCTAGTCATGAGGAAGGCAGCCATAAAATGGTGGCACCTGTATATGGTCCAAGGGACCGAGCAAAGAGAGAGAGACTAACTAAGCAACCCTTGGGTGCCTATTCACCAAAACATCAAGTTGAGCAGAACAGACAGCATACATCCTTTGAACGTTAATGGCATCACATGATTGAACGCTTGTCCTACCTTTAGCCACTCAATAGCCTCCTATCTTCATGGCCCCGGCGACATGTGTAACAACGGTAGTAGCAGGGGAGCCAAAAGGCAAGTCAGTTGTAGCAGCAGCTTCCCTTTTCTGCCTACAGCAACCTCGACCGGGGGGCAGATAGGTTAAAAAGCTAATGTATTCAAACCATAGAAGTTAATTTTCCTCTTAGACCCTATGAAGTAAAGAAAATGGTAAGAGGTTCCTAATTAGCAGAAGATTGTTTTTCATTTGTGTATGAGAGTAGTGTACTCGGTATAAACAAGACTGATCTTGTGTAAAGTGCTCTGGTGTAAAAGTAATTTGACAATTTACAAATTGTTTCTTCTGAGAGAAGAGCGTGGCATAAGGAGAACTGTACAGCTACTGCATCTCAGAACTGATCACTGGGGCATATTGGTGAGCTCTATATTTCAGCTGGGATTTCTCTAACCAATCTGCTTCAACTCAAATCAATATAACCCATCTCATACCTGCTCAATCAAAATCTCATCTGAAATGCATATCAAATCTTGACCTGTGTGCAGATATATATGGGGTAGATAAATAATTCAAGAAAATGAGTCTCCCATCATCGAAAAGGGAGGTGAATGTCGTAAATCAAACATAAAAATATTGGAACACCTGGAAGCATGGTTCTATGAGGCTGGTTTAAAGAAAATGTTTATGCATCATTATCAAAGTGGAGTCCCCTATAAAGCTTAAGAGACTAAGGCAAGCACCCTAGCCCTAGGAAGAGTGGTACCGAAAACCAATTTATTAGATAAAGATCAAAACATGTTCTAAGGAACAACTTTTATCAAGTCCAAGAGAAAATGATCTGATGCCGCTATTATAAATCAAATTTAATGCAACAAAATCTGCTTTCAGGAGCAGGAATCCTAAAGCCGCCTTGAATTCTTCAAACTGTAGGAACAGTTATTTCCTGCTGAACTGGGTAGGATTGGAACTTCCATAAGGAAGAGTGACATATTCTTGTGCCACCTTTATGAGGCAACAAAGGCATCATAAGACAGATGAGAGCTGAAGATAAGGCCCTGCTATTGGTGTGAGGGTCAGCACAGAAATGTCTCTTTTAGCTGGGGCTGTCTTACAGGTACCCCACCTCCTTTTACACTAGCAGCAATCTAGAGCTGAGTGTACATTGAATCTAGTATCCTGATTGGATTTTTGGTCCTTGTGTCACACTAATCTATGGTATATGCAGAGGTTTCGAACTAGACCCTATAGAAGTAGGCCCTGGCCTTGTCCAGTGACTTGGAGTGATGTAGCAAGCAGCCCTCATTTTGAGATACTGGACTACTGTCCCTGTCATGGGTTTAGCACACAGCAGTTGGGTCAGCATGCTATGTTTTTAGAATTAATGGTGTTACCTTTCTATCCAAGTCAATAGAGTGCAGGAACACTGAACAACTAATGTAAAGTTCTGCACTTACCCAGTCAGCACTAACAATACAAGTGTGTGTTGATGTTTGAGTCTGTGTGGTACTTGCACAGTGTGTGTGTGTGTGTGAGATAAACTAATGGGGCCAAGGGGATCAGTTTTGGATACCCATGGCCTGGCCTTGCGCAAGATGGAGGTGAGGTCTCTGCCCCCTACAGTGGAAGTGTATGCTAACATTCTAGATTCTGGAGGAGGGCAGACATAGATAGTGAAGTGACAGGACTCATTGTATATATTCTAAGAAGTCATTTGAGGCAAGGAGCTGATTAGTCTTCCTGAACATTGCTGCTTGGTGGATGGTACAGGTGAGGAGTGAGGCTGCAGATTATTTTGTGAACTGTGAGGAAGTCTTTAGATGAGGACTGTTCTTTTGTCTTTCCCAGATTGCTCCTTCAGTTGGGTTGATGACAGCCAGGTGCAGAACCATAACACCTCTGTATGCCTCTAGTGGGGGTCCTACAAGATGGAGACAACCCTTCTGTGAGGAGCATCACTCCACACAAAGGTGTCTGGAAAACTGCCTGGAAATGACTCTTGAAAGGGCAACTACCTTAAAACGTTTCTATGGTTTCAGACATTAGATTGCCCATATCCTGTCTGCAAGCTGTGTAAAAAAGGCAGACTCCTCTAACCAACCTGTTGTTCCAGCTTCGAGTCCTGTATGGCCAAGGAAAGGATACTCTACAGCAGGAGTTCCTACCCTGTGGTCCCGCAACTCTAGGGGTTTATGAAGCCTACTCAGTGGGTCCACAGCTGCTTAGAAAATTAAATAAGATCAAACTATTAATAAATTAGATATAAAGAAAAAAGTAAAAAATAAAATTGACAATTTTAAAACATTCTGTAAATATGAAGGAATTTGAAATTGGAGGTTAAAAACTGAGCTGATATCCTCAGATTGATTTCTGGGAGAGGTGCACATGCATCAAACACAATGATGAGTGGCCTCATTTGGATTTACAAAAGCTCAGCTCTCCCTATTAAAGTTAAAATGTATTTTTTATATTTGTAAATTCAATACAATTTTTCATCATTTGTGTGATGAATGCTTGTTTGTGTATTTTTGTGTATTGTGTTGCACTTATCATTGAAAATGCTTTGGCCAGGATCCCTGGTTTCCAGTAATGACTCAGTAGGGGTTCCCGGGTACCAATAATCATTCAGTGGGGGTTACCGGTTTTCAGTTATGTTTGGGTGGGGGTCCACATAAGTCAAAAGTTAAGAACCACTGCTTTACAGAGCACACAGTGGGGTTGCTTTGCAGTCAGGGCTGGTGTCTGCCTGAAAGCCGGTCTCCCACAGGTGAGAGAACATCACCTGAAGCCTGAATCTCATGCAGGAGAAGCTGTGTACTTGTCCTGAAATGTCTAGAAGCCTGCCTACCTGTTGGGATAGGCAAGGAGTCTGCCTAGCCTTCAGGAGGGAAGGGGTAAGGAGCGAGGTGCAGGGCATCCCCAATAGCTGTGGGGGACTCAAAGGCGGAGACTATTGGAGTGCGGTCTGGAAGGGCCCAGGCATAGTTGGTCTCTCAGAGTCTCCTGACAGTTTCAGGCATGAACCGTGGCAGGATGATAGCTCAGGGCTGTAAATGTGTGTTGTTTTCAAAGGGCCTGCAATTGCTGAAGATTGTGATCTGCCCATGCAGGGCTACTGTTGCCACATCCACCGAAGTTGTGATTGGCCCACATAGGAACTGTTGCAAGTTCCTGTTGCAAAGCAAGTTGCTTTGCCTGTGGTCCATCTGACCCTGGTGTGCGCCCAACTTCCTCTCAGCAGGCCTGAGCCACTTACACTCATTCAGGCAGGACCACTTATTTTAGTGCTGCTGCTTCCTGAGAGCAGAAGTCAGAGAGAGGGCGTGCATCTAAACGTGCTCCAATATCCGAGGTGGTAGGCTCCCTGAGACTGCCTACCGGAATGTCACTACACATCAGAGTTTCTAGGCGTGACCCACAGTAGATAGAGTGAGACCCGAGAGAACTTAATGTACCTGCAAGCAGAAAAAAGACTAGAAGACTGAGCACACATATTGGTTGGGGGTGACTGCACCACACGTGTGCTAGATTCACAATACTGCTGCTCCCCGAGAGACAGAGGGGATCACCTGGACAAAGGGAAGCAGCCTGGGGACAGTAAGAACAGCAAGGGAGTAGGGTGGGGACAGCACCTACAGAACAGCTCCAGAGACACTCACTTGCTTTCAGCTGCTAGCATTGTGAAGCATTGCGTATCACTGTGTAATAAAGCACTTTTTTAAAAAGACATCAGTGGACAGGATATTTACCTTATTGGCCTGTTGATTGATTGTTGAGCTCTGAGCTCAAGCATCCCCACGCTACCACCCTGAGAAGTTTGTCAGTGTTTGCCCTCGCTCAAGGCCGTACTGACCGTACCGGGCATCAGCCACTTCCCCAGGCGGCTGGAAGGGTGGGGGGCCTTTTTTGCTACTGGGCCCTCTGTTTTGCAGCAGTGCAACAGGTTAAAAGCACTACAGAATTCCTTTTACATCTAAAAGTTTTCAGCCAACAATATAAGGGCCAAGATAGCTCTGGTGAATAATATACCTTCTGGAGAGAAATCAGAGCTTTGTCTAGTGGCAGTTTTGACTCACCTAAGGTAGCGCAGCAGGTAAATGTGCCCACTGCAAACAACGTGTACTGTGCAGATTGCAAAACAGTATTTTATGTGTTCAGCTCCTTTTGTTACTGCGCAGCTCATGAATTACAATCATAATCTAGCTATGAACTGCCATCAAAGAGCGGCACGCAAACTGGCTGGTACAGGTTAGAAAGTCTAATTTTTCCCCTAATCTTTAATTATCCTAATTTTGCTAAAAAGGTTTGTTTGGTTAGAAAAGAATTTGGTATTAGTAAAGTCAACCGTAACCACTGTGTTACATTCTGAATCCTGAGTTTATGCTTTCCCAGACAAATCACTCTTAAAAAATGTCTGCAACTATGGATGACATGTGAATCCTACACCTTGTAGTCCCCTTTGTCTTAAATAACATTTTCTATATAGGGATTTACACAAGTATGCTTCATTCTCTCTGCATGTGTGTGTGTTGTAAAGTGCTCCAATATCCTACACTGGTAAGAGAGGTGCTTCAAAACAAATGAAATACATGTGAGAGAGGGACTATGGAGAGATGAGAGGCACTGTTAGAGGGGGATGCTGAGGGAACTAACACCGTTGAAAATATAATAAAAAATGTGTTGTAGAATGTACCGTTTTTGCTTTTTTCCCCAAATTGTCTTGGGGGAGAACCCCCCGCCAAGGCCCAATGTAGTGGTCAGGCTCCATAACAATGTACTCTATAGGGGCTGATTTGACAAAATGTGCCAGGGCTGCGTTGGGTTCCCAGTCTGCCCCTGCCCTCTCTATCCTGAGAGTCAAGCATGGAAAGAATTGTACATGGGCCACTTGGCAGAACCATAGTAAGACATAAGTAGGTCATAATAGACAATGGTTCCTACCCCTATGGTTGTGGCCCATTAACCCCTTCTTGTCCCCTGGCCCCCAGAGTGGGGTTCGAAATTCATGGAATGTGTTCACAGGTACCACAATATTTTAGTTAAAATGGACCAATGCCATTATTGCTCCTGGGCCACTCTTCCCGTTTCAACAAACATGAATTCTCAATTTATGTGTTTTCCATTCTGATTTCGCCAGGGAACGCCTGGTGAAACTTGGGGGCAAAACAGTGCGAAATACAAATGTTCACACCCTGAAATGCAGGGAAAATGAACAATTTGCACGTTAACAAATCTGCAACTTGGAATCAGAATGTGCACGCGCTAATTACTGCGTTGTGCACAATTGGCAATAAAGGGTACTAGGTGTATAAACTGGAATTATCGTTCTGCTTCTGACCCACAATAAAGGGCCTTAAATAGCACAGAGGAACAAAACAAAGACAGACTTCCAGTAAGCACCACAACCCAAATAAAGCACAGATATACATATAGAAGACAATTCATAAAACCTTTGAAGAAAGTAAAATGTGAATAACATTAAATACTAGGTGTATCCACATGGTTTGTTTTGACATTTTTGACCAAACTGGGGCATTTCAAGCTATGTCCTACGACAGAAAATCGAAATTAGACTAAAGCTACACTTGACAACTAAGGGACAAAAAGCTGAAAGATTTTGCATCCTGGCGTCAGGTAAATTATGACAAGTACAGTTACTCATGTCTCCAGAATGCGAGTATGCACTTGTCATGTATGACACCTACAACCAACTCTAGCTTGCTAGTCATCAAGCAATATGCATTCTAGAAATTGTAGTGGTATTTCTACCAGTTTATATTCAGAATTATACACCCTAGCATGATAGGTCATATTAGCTCAAACGCCAAGCTTGGCTGAAGTGTCATATGTGACACATGCTAGCTCGTTGCAACATATAGTGCTACCAAACCCAGAGTTCTTTCAATAACAATGAGACGATCAGGTGAAGAAATTCCAAGTTCTCACTTATAAAATCATAAGTGACATTTTCCCCAGTTGAACATAAATAAAAGCAATATGAAATGTTATGTAATTTCTAAATCACTGTGCATGGCAGTGGGATTTATGGCACTGAAAGGTGTCCAAACAAAATATACTGCACATGGAGAGAATCGAGAATGTTGTGTTTGTGTTTCTGTTCTAACTAATGCACATAATAGGGAGATAAATTATATTCTCATGCCCGTGAAGAACAGGTACGCTTGTCTATGTTTTATAGTTAGACTAGCTTTATTGCATTTATGCAGTGCTTTCTGTTTTTCAGCTGATTACTTCAGAATGCCTTGAGGGTAATGCACAGGTCCCTTTTATATCCAAATGTGTCTGTACTCCCATCCTGAGGGTGCTGGCGTCGTCTGGTCTCGGGAGAGCTTCAGTTGGCAGTACCTCCTGAAGGCCCCTCTGCTCACAGGTTCCCTTTCAGGTGGAAGCAGCAGGGATAGAGGAGACAACCACCAATACAGACATAAATGTGAGTTACAGGTTGATCAAAGGTGTGTGTGTAGGGCGGAGGGGAACGAAATCAGAGACGAATTGAGACCTTGGATATGTGTGCATGTATGTGTGTATTTGTAAGCATGTTTGCACATCTGTGCATATTTGTGCGTGGGTGTGTAAATGCATGTATGTTTGCCAGTGTGTGTGTGAACACAGGTGTCCTTTATGTTTGTGTCTCTGTGTGGATGCTCTACTTAGGCAATTTCTGCCTCCTGGTAGGAGTAGGAGCCGGAAATATGAATGCAATAACATGCATGTAGTGACCTAGACGCATGATATTTATGTCAAACATAGCGTAGGATTATCTTTCTGGTTACATGGTGACAATAACATGCATATAGGACCTGTGCATATAATGGTACTGCCTGCCATATGTTAGGAGTACCTTCCTGATAACATTATAGCTATGATTTGTACATGAAGTCCTGCACATATCATGCCAGTGGATAACATATATTGGGAATACTTACCCATGCCTATGATGTAAATATCTGATTGTTGGTATAAATCTGGGTCTGACCAGGGGCACTTTAGAAACTGGCATGGAATTTATGTTTAATTGTGTTGATGCAGCACATGGGCATATGTTGTGTACCTGGGCATGTGAAGCTGGACATGGGTATGTAAAGCTGAACCTCGAACAAAACTCTCTTCCTAGCATGCAGTGGAGTCACTTGCGCATGAGGCTTTGGCTATCTACACACTGTTTGACTAAGGTTCGCCCATTTAGTTCACCCACATCTTTTGTTATTTTAATCATCTTTTTTAGACTGTTTACTGTGGGTGAGTGTCACTACTTGTGTTTCACTCATGGTAATCACATGGTAAATGAACTGCATGGGTTTACTACCAGTGTCCCCCTTTTAATACAAGGTTGCTGTAAGATAGCTATGATAAGAGGTGCGTGGCTGGTTACAAATTAACACATGCACACACGTGTGCCCAAGTGTGCAGGCTGCACCTGTAAGACTACAGTTGCGTGCAGCCCAGCAATTTTGCGCAGGTAGCTTGGCACAGAGGGGACTCTGCAAGATAAGATGTTGACCTGGGACAGACCTTAATAGGGAGCACTCCTAGGTAAAGTCAGTATGTCTTATTGTTTTATCTGCAGTGCCACTGCATAATACACATTGGGGTGAAATCTGCAGTAGAATGCAATTTTGTTTCCATTAGGCCTACAAACAGGTCCCAAGATCCTACATGAACACTTTATGGATTGTCCACAATTTTCATATTTCTCTGGCTCAGGTCAGGACCAAGGTCTAAGCCTTTTGTCACCCTGCTGGGCCATGTTAATTACACTGTTCCCAGCAGAGGAAACAAAGGTCTCCCCACATAAAAGGAGTAATTAACAGTACTTCAATCAGCTCAGAGGAGAAAGGGGTTTGAAGGAAACTCTGTATTTTGTGTGTTAATTAGCTGGCACCTCGTACCAGGGATCAAACAGCCCAGGCCTAATGAACAAAGGCGGAATCCCACACCTTTGGAGCAAACACAGGAGTGGGCTACCCTTTGAAGTTTTGGTGGGAAAGTACCTGGAAATGATTTCAACTGTGGGCTGAGCTAAGGTGTCCAGAGAGATGCGAACAGTGACCACTTGATGATGTCATCTTGTATTGTCCAAGCATGCTGTGCAGGTGGTTTGGGACAGGGGTGGAGGGGTGATGTGGCACCCTAGTATTGGCCAGGGGTGTCTGGCTTCTAGAACATTCCACCTCCTTTTAAAAAAAAGAGAAAGAGTTGTTGGAGTTGGACACTGGAACTTGGTGACAGCGGCAACACAATGGACAGCTGAATGGACCGTGATGGACTGAGCACTCTGATTATAGCTAATCCCAGAACCATTGATTCTTTCTAGGATCAGTGAGGCCAATTCCCTTATCCACCTTGAGGAACAGTTGAGGGAAGACTTGGACTCCACTGCCCCATACCATTAGAGGCCTTGCAAGATGGCAAGGTGGGCACAGGCCTGTTCAGGGCACAGTAAAGGAGGAGGATGGTGCAGGGAGCAAGTGAAAACCAGCTGCCCACACACTGCAACCCTTCTGAGGACTGGAGGCCTGACGAAACTGCTCCTCATGGCTAGAGTTCACCACTAGGGGTAAACTGAGCCATATTCATTCAAATCAGCTAAATGGGGCCAACAATATTCACATTTAAATATGCTAACTTTTGACCCCGCCCCCCACCTTTGAGAATTGGAGGGTGTGTAGCTTTGATACATCTTTCAAAAATAGCTGTAGGGTAAGTCAGTGCCTGGGGGGATCAGCGCAAGATTTCATTAATTATTTTTCTAGGGAGGGGGTGTGGGTGAGGCGCTTCCCCCAACACTTTATTGGCCCACATAAACTGGTAAAGGGGATTGGGTTTCCCCAGGCTCTTGAACTCAGGAAGGAAGGGGGGGCACTGTTGCACACACCTTCCCACAGTGATGGATGGCTCACTCCCACTCCTGTGCCCATGTCTGGGGAGAGTGTGGTGGCCATCATTGAAGCAAATGTCAGTGCAGGCAGGGAGTACACATCTCACCGCTCCCGTACCGGCAACCAGGACTGCTGGCCGGGCAGGGAGCTGGCTCATGCATCCGCAAGTTGGCACCCTGAGCTGTACCCAGTGGAAGCACATGGCGAGGTGCCCAGGTGGGACTAGGCACCCCCAACAAAAGAGCTGCTCTCCTAACACAGCGGGAGAGCTGATAATTAAATATGCACTGTTCCTCGCGGGAGCGCCCCATAATGCCCTGCCTGACCTTGCACCCTATAATGCCTTGTGTGTCATTCAAACTCTTAGTTTTTTTCTACCTCTGTGGTGGCCCCAAAACTTGTAGGGTTATCACCAACTAGTTTAAAACATGCTTGGGGGCTGCAGGAGCATAGCATAGTAGCCCCCATGATTAACTTTTACAAGGTGACCCGAAGGTAGCTGGGTCAGAAAAAGTAGTACTCTCTAGCATTTTCACTATTATTTCTTAAGCTGTCCTACAGGGAGAGCTTTTGCTCTTGAACTGGGAATGCAGGGCCCTTTAGTGGTTGGCTCTATGGCTGCATTTTATGTGGGCCGAAAGTGTGTAAAAAAGACTTAAAGACAAGTCATGTTAATTCTGAAAAGTCTATTAGCAACAAGGGCATAATAGTCATTTTTTATTAACATTGAAATGTTGCATTGGTAATAACGATGGCCTTTAAACATACTTATTGTTTTTTTTAAATGTGGCGATCCCTTGATAAAGTCAATAGGCTTGCCTTATTTTTTAATGTGGTGACCCCTTGACAAAGCCAATAGGCTTGCCCTATATTTTGATGTGGCAAACCCTTGACAAAGCCAGTAGGCTGCTTTATATGTTGTGGTGACGACCGTTTGACAATGTCAATAGGCCTGTTTCTTTTAAGGTGATACCCCCAGGTATTATGATGTTCTATCTAGTATAGGTTGTACTATGATTTGGGTGGTCATGACCCTTTAGGGGTTCAATGTGATCTCAGTTTGTCACCAAGGCATTCTCAATCTGCCTGATATGTATGTTTTCAAACTAATGCAGCAGTATTTTGTAGGATGTGTTTAATAAACGCACTTTTCCTTTTTCAAAGAAAAAGCAGTGACTGGAAATCATTTATTTAGTGTTGTTATTCTTGCCCACAAATGATGATTACTACCCTACACCACCACACCTGAGTAAGCCTTGGACTTCTCTGCTTCCTACCCTTATTTTGTCAAGTGCTACAAAGGGGTGCTTGGTTCCAGTAAGAGGAAATTGTGGACATGCTACTTGTCCAGGCCTCACATCCTGTACAACTAATTGCCCAATTTCTTACACACACCATATAATTATGGAATGTTTGATCTTAGTTAAAATGTTGGGTGAATTGGGGAGGGGGACAGAATCTGGATTTATGAGGTGGTTCCTAGCTTCTGATGGTGTATGACATTATGAGTCTGTATACGTACATGTGGTGCGTTACGTTAATGAATAAGAATATATAAGGAAAGCTGCATGCTGATGACATTCATCGCTTTACAAAAAATGAACATAGTTACATACTTGTAACTCCAGTTCTCCAACATTGTAATCTTTCAAATATTCACATGCTTGATTCGTTCCTCATCGTCAGGCTAGGAATTTCTGGTACATTTAAATAGCATTAAACAGTGCTAAGATAGCCATAGGAATAAACAACAGGGTTTGTTTAGTTGCACACCCATGTCATTTGGAGCAACATCCACTCCAGCTGGTGGGATGGAAGTGTCAGCTCTCCTACTCCCTTTAGAGGCCACCAACGCTCAGCAGTCATAGCATAAAGTGAGAGACAGGACTATAGTTTATGAGCCACTGACTGAAGAAAAAGGAAAGCCGCATCTGAATATCTGAAAGATTGCAATGTTGGAGAATCGGAGTTACAGGTAAATGATTGTTTCTTATCTTGGATTTTTCATATATTCACATGCTTGAATCAGAATTGTAAGCAATATACATTGTAAAAGAAAAGAAAAGAAAAGCAGGAAGCAGTCTAACCTTTATCAAAAAATGTTTCTGAGGACTCCCTTTCCCACTGCTGCGTCAGTTTCTGTATCCATGCCAAGGTAGTGGTGCTTCATGAACGTGTGCCTCCTCCTCAAGGTGGCTGTGTGGCAGATGTCCCAAATACAGACATCAGAGTGGAGTGCAGCAATTGCCACTATTCTCCTGATGCAGATGCTTAGTCTTATTGTGGCAGAAAGTAATGCATGCTGACAGCCGATTGCTATTCCCTGTTTAGACAGGGAGCAGCCTCTTCCTGGTTGTCCAAAAGACACAAATACATGGTCTGTAAATCAAATGTTCTTTGTCTTGTCAGTTACAGGACCCGAGGCATCTATCTAGGTCTAGGGAATGTAATGATTTTTCTGCTGATGTAGCCAGATTTGGAAATAAGAAGTGTACAATGATATTCAATTGAATGTCAGTAGGAGCCTTGGATAAGAATTTAGGATTTGTTCTCAGAATGACTTTGTCCTTTGTGAGAAAAAGTTATTTGGCAGTGAATGCTTGTATTTCCCCAACTCTTCTTGCTGATCAGGTCTAGGAGAAGTGCTGTTTTCATGTGAACAAATGTTAAGTGCGTCTTGTTTATTTGTTCAAAGGCTGGTTGCATTAACTGGCTGAAGATAGTATTGAGCTCCCAATGAACTCTATGGCATCGTACAGATGAAAATGCCCTAAAAAGTCCTATCATAAATTGTTTTATGATTTGCTGGGAGAACAAATTAGATGACATTACATTTGTTCTTCTGTATATTGATATTACCACGAGAAGGACTCTCATAAAAGAATATTTGAGTCCACTATTGGCCAGACCCAACATGAATAGCAGTATCTGATGAGACTGAATTTGAAGCGGATGAAAGCCTTTGTTTTCACATTATGCACAGAAATAGTTCCACTTAGTGCTGTTGGTTTTTGTAGTGGCAGGTGCATGTGCCAATGCTAGAAAGTTTCTGCAGTTCTACAGCATGTTCAAGTGGCCAAACTCTAAGTGGTCAGAAACCATGCTGCCAGGTTAAGCGGCTTGGGGTCATGGGGTAGTATCTCTTCATGGTGTCTGGAGCGGAATCTGTAGTGCAGTTTCACAGAGACTGCTGAACATGCTGACATCCACAGCAGTTCACAGTACGAGTACTGGTGTGGCCCCACTAGAGCAATGAAGATCACAGTGCAATGCTCCATCTTTCCCTTCTTCAATACCCTGTGGATGAAGGGAAGTGGACGACAGGCCTAAGAAAAGATTTTGGACCAACTGATCTAAAACTGTGCTTCTGAAGTCCTGGCTTTTCTTGTTCTCTGGTATGGCATAGAGATTGCTCAGGGGATGACCCCATTGTTGGAATATGTGATCAATTTGGTCCTGGTGTAGTTCCCACTCAAGGCAGTCTGATAGTTGTTGACTGAATGCATCCACCTGATTGTTTTGACGACATGGCAAGTGTTCTATGGCAATGCCTCTCTCATGAGAAATGTCTCAGTTGTATGTCTCATGAGAAATGTCTCAGTTCCAAAGTAGTTGAGCGCTTTCTGCAAGGGGTCTGGATCATGTTCCTTCTCGTTTCACTATGTAGAACATTGAAGCTGTGTTATCTGTTCTGATCAGGTCTGCTTGGTTTTCCAGTCTGAGGAGGAATGCATGTAGGTCCAGATGAATTGCCTGGAGTTCTATCACATTGATGTAAAGCCTTTCTGTCTGAATCCGAACCAAGGCTTTGTTTGGCAATGTTTGGAAGTGAGCTCCTCAACTATGCACAGACACATTTTTTGGCAATACAATAGTTTTGAAACGGTTTGCAAAGAGAGAGCTGCCATAGAATTAGTTGTTATTCTCCACCAAACAAGTGCTTGTTTGAGGTGCCTCATGACTTTGACTGTGCCATTCTATGAGCATTCCATTTACCTTCATTGCATGTCCAATTCTTGTTGGACGGTCTGTTCCAAAGCTTGTAAAAGGAAACTAGGCCTACATATGATGACATTAGGACTCACATGGACTTGCACTGTCTGACCATGGCTGAATGTTTGGCAGACTTTTTTCCAAGGCTTGGAGCTTTCTTGCTTTTTCTGTAGATGGAAGCATCTTTCCTGCTTGAGTATGGAGTATTGCACACAACACTGGACCGTCATGTGGGACTCTACAATGATTTTTCGCTGTTCAGCATGAGACCTACATTCTGAAAGAGAATGTTACAGGCATTTTTAGAAGCCTTTGCCTCTTTATTGAGATTTGATAAGCCAGTCATTTAAGTATGGGTATACCCGGTGACCCTGTTGCCTGAGTAAGACTGTCACTGGTGAAAGACATTTGGTATAAATACTAAATGACTTGAGTCCGAAAGGGAGTGCCTTGAACTGATAATGTTGTCCTGGTAATGAAAAACTGAGACATTTTCTGTGCTTGCAGTCAATAGGTATGAGGATGTCTGGATCCTGACAATCCCCTTCCTGGAGTATCAGAAATTCTTGTTGAAATGTGATAATGCTAAAATAATGTTTCTTCAGAAAAATTTGCAGATCCAGTGCTGGTCTCCACTGTCCCATCTTCTCCCTTGTAAAAAAGAACCTGAAGTAAAATTCAAGGTTTCTCTTGGTTTTAGGAACTATCTCTAATGCTCCTATGAGGTGGAAAGGAGAATTTCCTGGTGTAGCTTCCTCAGATGGAGGCGATGTTCCTTCTTGGGTGGACAGACAAATAATTTGACCTGTGCAAACAATTTGACTCACCCACTGATGTTTCAGACTCCAAATCAAGGGGAAAAAGGGAAATTCTCCTCCCTGTCTTCTGTATTTGAGAAGGAAAGAGTAGCAAAGGTGGTAAGGTAAGCCCTCTTTTGGTTTTTATTTAATGTGATAGAAAAGCGCTCTTCTTTTGTCCTGATGACCTTCCATATCCTTGCCTCTGACTGTGGTTGGAGAGATATCCCTGGTCATATCGTTATTGTCTTTGGTAATAATTTAGTCAGCTTTGACATCCATACTGGTTGAATCCTCCCCTGTAATTTTGAGATCTTCATGAGCCACAAAATGTGGATGAGCCAGATCTACAGCACTGTACAAGGCTTAAAGCCCTTGCTGAACCCATGTCAATCTTCAGACCATGAAGGGCCTCAATTGCATGTTTCCCAGCCAAGGTAATGCCTTTGAAAAGCATGTCCAAGTTTTTGATTGAACCTCAGGATGAAAGGCTGTGGATCCGAGCCAGACCTGTCTTCTTAAAGACAGGTGCTTGTGGCGGCGGTGCCCTGTTCAGCGGTGCTTGTGGAGGCGGGGTCCTTTGCTGTGACTCAGCTGCTGGCGGTCCTTCATGGCCCAGCGGGGCTGGTGCTGGCGGTCCTGTCTGGCCCAGGGTGCTGGTGCTGGCAGTCCTGTCTGGCCCAGCGGGGCTGGTGCTGGCGGTCCTCTCTGGCCCAGCGGGACTGGTGCTGGCGGTCCCGTCTGGCCCAGCGGGGCTGGTGCTGGCGGTCCTGTCTGGCCCAGTGGGGCTGGTGCTGGCGGTCCTGTTGGCCCAGCGGGGCTGGTGGCGGTGGCCTCTTGGGCAGCAGGGCAGGTGCTGGCGGTGGCCTCTTGGGCAGCAGCCGCGGGGATGATGGCGGTGGGCTCCTGGGCAGCGGGGATGATGGCGGTGGCCTCCTGGGCAGCGGGCATGATGGCGGTCTTCTCCGCCGTGCTGCTCTTCCCAGACCTGCTGACTTTCTTGTGCCCCTTCCCCACCTTGGAAGGTGTCGCAGCTGACTCCACACTCCCACCTGTACCCCTGGGAACAACTTTGGTGGCTGGAGTCTTCCCCCTCTCCCGCCGGGCACTGGCCAACTTTTGATGCTTCACAGGTGGGGACTGTCCGTGCTGTGGCTCCGTGCCACACTGGCTGCCCTGGTGGGCGGTGCACTCCAGATTCTGGTGACTACAGGCACCACTGGTCCCGGAGATGTTGCGGCTGAGGTGCTAGGTTGGGACCTGGAGAGTCGGGCCCTAGGAGACGGACAGGGTGGGGAAGGAGAGCAAAAGAGGTTGTGGTTCTAGGAGGTGTTCGTTTGGTGACTTTCGGTGAAGGTGGATGCGCTGGAGGCTGTCGTGGGGTTGATGGCTGTTGGGTGGGTGTGTGCCTGCGTTTGTGTATCTTGGGAGGTGGCGTCACAGACACACTGGGAGAGGACACATGGGACGTTTGAATGACAGTGGGGGTGGTGACTGCACGTGAGCGGGAGGTGGTGGTGGGTGTGCTGGTGATGGAAGTAGTGGCTGTAGATGTCGTGCATGCAGGTGTGAGTGTAGACGAGACTGGGAGGGAGGAGGGGGATGAGGAGGAGGGGGACACAGTGGAAGCAGTGGATGTTGGTGTGTCTGCATGTGTCTGATGCTTGCATGAGTGCCTGTGGGATGTGTGGTGCTTATGTTTGCCTGACCTTCCCTTGTGTGTTGACGTGTGTGCATGCTGGTCTAGAGGTGTGCTTGGGATAGGCGGAGGTACAGGGGATTTGGTCCGGGTGGAGGAAGTTGAAGGGGGGAGGCTAGACACAGGGACCATGGCTGCCATCAGTGCTGAGGCCAGAGTCTGAAAAGCTCGCTGAAGGGCCGCCTGACCAGAATGTATGCCCTCCAGGAATGCATTTGTTTGTTGCAACTGCCTTTCTACACCCTAGATGGCATTCAAAATGGTAGACTGCCCAACAGTGAGGGACCTGAAGAGGTCAATGGCCTCCTCACTGAGGGCAGCAGGGGTGACTGGGGCAGGGCCTGAGGTGCCTGGGGCGAAGGTGATGTCCACCCTCCAGGGTGAGCGGGCACGGGGCAAAGGCTGAGGGGCTGCTGGGAGGGCGGTGCTGGAAGGGGGGGTGGCGGCTGTACCTGTAGATGGGGGGGGGCACAGATGTTGCCGCCACCACAAGGGAGCTCCCATCAGAGGACGAGTCCGTGTCACTGGTGTCAGCTCCTGTCCCCACCGTGGTGCTCCCCTCGCCCTCTGTCCCACTGGTGAACTCTGAGTCCGTTGTCTCGCCCTCCAGGGCCATGTGGGCAGCTCCCTCCTGCTCCGGTGCCACTGCTCCTCCGCCTGATGATGCTAATGCACACAAGAACAGGGAGACCACAAAAATGCGGGGGACGACAGAAGAAAGACATGTTGAGTGCATGCATTACCGCTACCGTTGGCGGACACGACAGACACAGAAGCCCCCTGCACTACGCCGCGCACTTGGGCTCCACTGTTCAATCCCTGGGACATGGCCTACAAGGCTATGGACGACATCTGCACACATGGATGACACAGGAGCCTGACTAGGTGTACTTGGCACTGTACACAGGTGGGGTGGGGTGCCACAGGGTCTGCCAGAACAAGGGGACCTATCTAGCACACTCGCCCTGGCCTAGAGAAACCCACAGCCCACCTCCCCCACCCAGACACCTCCACTGCGCGCTAAATCAGCAGAATGAGAGTGTTGTGGCTGCTGTGATGCCCTCAAGCGCCCATCCAACTCCGGGTACGCCACCGCCAGGATCCTGAACATCAGGGGGGTCATGGTGCGACGGGCACCCCTCCCACATTGGGAGGCCATCCCCAGCTGGGCCTCTGCCGTATTCTTGCTCCAGCGGAGAATGTTCTCCCATCTCTTACGGCAGTGGGTGCTCCGTCTGTAGTAGACCCCCAGGGTCCGGACGTCCTTGGCGATGGCACGCCAAATATCTTTTTTCTGGTGGGCGCTGACCTATATGAATTGTACAGGGGGAAAAGAAAAGTTATTACCAAATGCACCGTCACAATCATTGGCCCCCATCCCTACCCTTGCCATGTGACACATGCACTCACTGTTGTTTCATGCACGCCTCAATCTCCCCCCCCATCTTTCATCCACCCCACTCCACTCAGGCATAGCCCATACAGCATGGTCCCAGTGTATTTACCTGTTTGCCTGAAGGACCGTAGAGTAGCGTGTACTGGGGGAGGACCCCATCCACGAGTTTCTCCAACTCCTCCGATGTGAAGGCAGGGGCCCTTTCCCCAGTCGCACAAGCCATTGTCTCTTCCAAACCGAGGTCACAGCACTACTTGCAATGTAGGTCCTCTCCTGTCGAAGATCAGGTATCGAGTGATTGAACAGATAGAAAATGGCGATCATGTCCAGGCGGTGCGTACCGTCACCGCCGGCGTACACCGTCATTGGCTCCTGGTACTCATAGGGTCCAATGTTAACCAATGCACCATTGCGCCGTGGTCTTCGACCGCCTACCGCAACGGTGTACTACGCCAGCGCAGTTACCTCACATCCCATTGTCCCACTTTACAGGTCAGGCAGCTGCCATTTCAGGGGCCAACATGGCTTAATTTTTAACTGCATCACAAATACGTAGGCCTAGCCTCAACACACATACAGGCCAATTTTCAGATTATGATTCGTGTTCTGTGTAAGCTGTGGGTATGTACCTCTGAGTTGTTTGACTCTGTGCTCGCTGTTGTCCTTCATAGGCACCGTCCGCTGGGACATGTGAGTAGAAGGCGGCATCCTCCGGTGTACAGACCGCTGGTGGACCTGTCGACAATGGAGGAAATACATGTGGTCATCACCTACAGGCTTGACTGTGCCACAATCCAGGAACTGTGTGCCCAGCTGGAGCCAGACCTGATATCAGCTACCCGCCATCCCAAAGGAACCCCCCTTAAGTGCAGGTGCTGTCAGTACTCCATTTCCTTGCATGTGGGTCATTTCAAACAACAGTGGCCATAGCATCTTGGATGTCCCAGTCTATGTTTTACAACGTGTTGTCCAGAGTGTTGTCTGCCCTGCTGAAACACATGTGGAGCTACATTGTTTTCCCTCAGGTGGAGGATTTGCCTACAGTGAAAGGAGACTTCTATGCCCTGGGACATATCCCCAACATCATAGGTGCCATTGATGTGACCCATGTGGCTTTGGTACCCCCAGCAGGGGTGAACAGGTGTATAGAAACCGGGTACATCTCCCATGTTATTGCCAAGTTCCCTGGCTCAGTGCATGATGCCTACATCCTGCGGAATAACAGCATCCCTTATGTGATGGGTCAACTCCAGAGGCACCGTGTGTGGCTAATAGGTGAGCACCTGGAAGCAATTCAGTGGGAATGGTTGTCTGGGTCTGGGGATATCCCTACAGGTTAGTGTGTGTCTAACAGTTGTCCCTCGCCATTTGCAGGTGACTCTGGTTAACCCAACCTGTCATGGCTACTGACCCCAATGAGGAATCCCAGGACAAGGGCAGAGGAACGCTACAATGAGGCCCATGGGCGAACTCAGCGGATAATAGAGTGGGCCTTCGCCTCCTGAAGGCCAGGTTCAGGTGCCTCCATATGACAGGTGGATCCCTATTCTACTCACCAAAGAAGGTGTGCCAGATCATTGTGGCCTGCTGTATGCTTCACAACTTGGCTTTGCGACGACAGGTGCCTTTTATGCAGTAGGATGGTCCAGATGGCGGTGTTGTTGCAGCTGTGGAGCCTGTGGACAGTGAAGACGAGGAAGCAGAAGAAGAGGACATGGACAACAGGAACTTGGTGATCCTGCAATATTTCGGGTGAGACACAGGTAAGAATACAAACCTGCCTACTACATGTACTTTGACACTACTACCTCTCTACTGTCTGTCGTTTTCACCCACTGTATGGTCACTGAGTTATCACTTTCCCTTACGATTTCACAGATGTGTGTCTCACAGTGTGACATCTGCTTTGTTTCCTCATGGACTAGAGCTGTGTGGCATAGGTATGTTGACATTACAATTGAAAGAGCATTTTGCCACTGTAATTGCTAATACACTATTCCGAAATCACAGACTGACTCCAGATTGTTTTGTGCTTCAAGGGTGTTTATTTAAGTGCTCAATATTGGAGGGGGTTGTAAAATGGTGAGGGGTGATGATGGAGGAATGTCCATGGCAGAGTCCAGTCTATTAGTCTCACAGGTGCATTGCCCAAATGGGCTAGGAAGTGGAGCTGGGGCAGTTTGAGGATGGACAGGGTGACAAAGTGGGACAGAAGGATGACATTCAGGGTGGTCTCATTTCTCGGTGGGGGTCTTGGCATCATTCTCTGTCTTTGTCCTGGATCTCAGGGACTGTTTGCGGGGTGGTTCTCCCTCTGCAGGGGGTGGGGTGCTGGTGTGGTGGTCCTGTGGCAGTGCCTCCTGTCCACTAGCGCTGGCGGAGGCGGTGGGCAGTTCATTGTCCATGCTAGTGTCAGGGGCCCCTTGTTGTGCCACAGTGTCCCTCCTGGTGTTGAGTACTTCCTTCAGCACCCCTACGAGTTCCTCCCTGAAGCCCAAATACTGTTCCTCCTGCAGGCGCTGGGTCTCCTGAAACTTGGCCAGTACCGTTGCCATCGTCTCCTGGGAGTGGTGGTAGGCTCCCATGATGGAGGAGAGGGCCTCGTGGAGAGTGGGTTCCCTTGGCCTGTCCTCCCCCTGTCACACAGCAGCCCTCCCAGTTCCCCTGTGCTCCTGGGCCTCCGTCCCCTGGACCGTGTGCCCACTACCACTGCCCCCAGGTCCCCGTTGTTCTTGGGGTGGTGGGTTAGCCTGGGTTCCCTGTAGTGGTGGACACACTGCTGATTGACGTGTCCTGGGGACAGAGGTATGGGCCTGCTGGGTGGGTGCTGTGCTGGTGTTTCCAGAGGGGGGAAGCTCTGTAGTGGCCTGTGACTGTGTGAGGGGAACTGACTGTCTCGAGGTCCCGGATGGGCCAGGCTGGTCATCTAGATCCAGTTGGACAGAGCTGCTGTCATCACTGTGGGCCTCTTCTGTTGATGGTGTGGACATCTGTGGACCCTCCTGTCCGGTGACGTTGGGTAGGGGTCCTGCAGGGGTATAAAAGGATGTTTATTACATCTGTGTGTGCCATGGTGTGCGATAGGTGGGTGTCCGTGTACCCCAGTGTTTGCATTCCTGTGTGGAACCTTGTGTGATGGTGGGTTAGGGGGGTGTATGGGTATGTGCAGTGGGCATGCTTTGGTGATGGGTGTCCATGCTGTGTTGTTGCATGTTGGGCTTGGTGTTGGGATGAATGGGTTGTGATAGTGGGACATTTGTGAGGAGTAGGAGTGATGGGGGTGAGGGTGAGGGTGAGGGTGGGGGTATGTGATGGCATGCAGGTAGGGTGGGGGATGTAATAGTAAAGCTTCGACTTACCAGAGTCCATTCCTCCATCTACTCCTGCGAGGCCCTCAGCTTGCACAATCGGCAAGACCTGCTCCTCCCATGTTGTTAGTTGTGGGGGAGGAGGTGTGGGTTTGCCACCAGTCCGCTGAACCGCAAGGTGGTGTCTTGAGACCACGGAACGCACCTTCCCCCGTAGGTCGTTCCACCTCTTCCTGATGTCATCCCTATTTCTTGGGTGCTGTCCCACTGCGTTCACCCTGTCCACGATTCTTCGCCATAGCTCCATCTTCCTAGCTATGGAGGTGTGCTGCACCTGTGATCCGAATAGCTGTGGCTCTACTCTGACAATTTCCTCCACCAAGCCCCTGAGCTCCTCCTCAGAGAACCTGGGGTGTCTTTGCCGTGCCATGGTGTGGTGTGGGTGATGTGTGGGGTGGTGTGTATAGTGTTAAGTGGGGTGATATTTAGTGGTGTGTTGTGTGAGGTGTGTGGAAGTTCTGTGGGTGATGGTATTGTGTGCCTGTGGATGCTTGGTAGTTGTTTGTGGTGTCTCTCTCTGGCCTTCGTTTGGGATTTTGGTTGTAGGGGTTTGTGGGTGATGTGGGTGTGTGTTTTATATTGTATTGGGTGTGTGGGAGTGGTGTGTGTATGTGTATCAGGTGTGTGTATTTTGAATTGTCTAATGTGGCTGTTTATTGTAAGAGTGTGTGTATTTTGAGCGCGACGGCGTGTACTGCCAAAGGAATACCGCGATTGAAAGACCGCCGCGTGGATTCGTGTGTCGTGATAGTGTGGGCGTATTTCTGTTGGTGTGACGGTGGAGGTTTTGTTTTCGCCAGTTTATCACTGACCTTTGGTGTGGCGGACTTGTGTGGGTGTCTGAATTTTGGCGGATTCCGTGCTGTGGGCCATAATTGCTGTGGCGGAATTCCGCGGCGGTGTGTTGGCAGTCTTCTTCACAGCGGTAAGCGGCTTTTACCGCAATGTTGTAATGAGGGCCTTTGTCTCTTAGCTGTCTTATACTTTAAACCATCCTCATCTTACCCCCTTGTCTGTTATGCACTCCTCCCCCTTATGAGGGAAGAGTCTTTTCTTACTATGCCCTACTGAGACTTACCTGTCTGTCCTGGCTGATGGTGAATCGACTGATGTCCTGAGGACGAAGACTGACACATTCGGATGGGTAACTATCTGATGATAAATTGTAATTGTCTGCCTTTTCTTTCTAGATACCAACTGCTCTTTTGATAGAGGCCTTAGGTAGATGTTTTCCAAATTCATGTTGCCAATTTTTTTTGCATGAAGCCCAACATGCTGATGCTAATTCGAGGTTAGTTAAGGAGTTCACTAATATCGGATGCAAATAGACAAATGACTGAATTCTTGCTTTGACGAATAATGTACAAATGATACTCTGCTAAAGTTGATTCATGCTAACGTCGTGCTTTAGTCTAATGTTCATGATCTATGCTTTGATAAAGTTTTGTTTAAGTTGCTAAATTATAGTGGTTTTGATGTGCTTGCTATTGTTGAGACGAATAAACTTGATATTAGATTGTAACTAATAGGGAATAAATATCCTAACTCTTACTAGATTTGGTGTGGTTATTCATGGCTGAAAGGTCATGGTGCGTTAGCTGTATTGATCTATATTAATGTTATTGATTAGCTTGAGTGATTAGTTATTGTGAATAGTGGCGAGATTATTGATTTATTGACTGCAATGCTAATCGAATACCTCGTTCTGGGAAGTCTCCAAACGTGGTCAAAAGGTTCATTGGCCTGAGACGTGTCTCCTTGTAAGTATACTTATCAAGGTTCTGACGCGTTATCAGTCCCGGTAGTAGAGGACGGTTTTGGCCCTTTGGGGCCAAACAATTGTTTTTGAAATAATGCAAATTGGAGAGATGATGTGCCACTAAGTTCCGAATGACTTTCCCGGAATCTCAGAGCTTGCTGAAGCGAGTTGGGTATGTTCTCGGCGTTCTAGTGATAGTGTAAGTGATGTAGGGTTTTGCGCTTGCACAGCGTATGCATACCGCCGGTGATTTGTGAGGTTTGTGAGAATTTTAGGCCAGGTGATGTTTCAGTAGGAGTGTGCATACTCTGCAGTATGAGAGTAGGGAAGTCGGCAAACTTCATGTGAGTGTGGCGCTTTGTGCTCAAAAATTGTCCACGTGGTTGTTGGTGATGTACGGACCCTGCGTGGTCTAAGACTCCGGAGTATACTGATGGTTTATGTTGTAATTTGCACGGTTTAATAGGTCAATCGGGCGTGGTTGACGAGTCGAGTTTGAGTCAAAGTGGGTGAATGAAAAGTTCAATGGAGATTTGGTGAGTTCTAAAGTGCACTAGGACAACCCATTGACAAGTCGAGAGTAAAATTTGCAGGTCAAATTTTGCTTGCGAGTGGGGGATCTGAGAAGGAAAGAGTAGCGGCCAAGGCTAAGCAAAATCTCTGTAAAGTTCTGAAGCGATTGTGTTACCCTGTCCTGTAGTAAACTGGCAAATTTGAGTTTTGTTAGTGCTCGCAATATATTGCATTAGTTTTTGTGAATAGAGAGTTAGGAGACAAGCCGTAAGACTTTGTCAGCCACAGTGTGTGTGAGTGTAACATCATTGTAGCCGCGCTGGGATAGATCAGTTAGTAAGAACCGCGACCCGCGCACGGAGGGTGGGGGTATGTGATGGCATGCAGGTAGGGTGGGGGATGTAATAGTAAAGCTTCGACTTACCAGAGTCCATTCCTCCATCTACTCCTGCGAGGCCCTCAGGTTGCAGAATCGGCAAGACCTGCTCCTCCCATGTTGTTAGTTGTGGGGGAGGAGGTGTGGGTCTGCCGCCAGTCCGCTGAACCGCAAGGTGGTGTCTTGAGACCACGGAACGCACCTTCCCCCGTAGGTCGTTCCACCTCTTCCTGATGTCATCCCTATTTCTTGGGTGCTGTCCCACTGCGTTCACCCTGTCCACGATTCTTCGCCATAGCTCCATCTTCCTAGCTATGGAGGTGTGCTGCACCTGTGATCCGAATAGCTGTGGCTCTACTCGAACAATTTCCTCCACCAAGCCCCTGAGCTCCTCCTCAGAGAACCTGGGGTGTCTTTGCCGTGCCATGGTGTGGTGTGGGTGATGTGTGGGGTGGTGTGTATAGTGTTAAGTGGGGTGATATTTAGTGGTGTGTTGTGTGAGGTGTGTGGAAGTTCTGTGGGTGATGGTATTGTGTGCCTGTGGATGCTTGGTAGTTGTTTGTGGTGTCTCTCTCTGACCTTCGTTTGGGATTTTGGTTGTAGGGGTTTGTGGGTGATGTGGGTGTGTGTTTTATATTGTATTGGGTGTGTGGGAGTGGTGTGTGTATGTGTATCAGGTGTGTGTATTTTGAATTGTCTAATGTGGCTGTTTTTTGTAAGAGTGTGTGTATTTTGAGCGCGACGGTGTGTACTGCCAATGGAATACCGCGATTGAAAGACCGCCGCGTGGATTCGTGTGTCGTGATAGTGTGGGCGTATTTCTGTTGGTGTGACGGTGGAGGTTTTGTTTTCGCCAGTTTATCACTGACCTTTGGTGTGGCGGACTTGTGTGGGTGTCTGAATGTTGGTGGATTCCGTGCTGTGGGCCATAATTGCTGTGGCAGAATTCCGCGGCGGTGTGTTGGCAGTCTTCTTCACAGCGGTAAGCGGCTTTTACCGCCAATGTTGTAATGAGGGCCTTTGTCTCTTAGCTGTCTTATACTTTAAACCATCCTCATCTTACCCCCTTGTCTGTTATGCACTCCTCCCCCTTATGAGGGAAGAGTCTTTTCTTACTATGCCCTACTGAGACTTACCTGTCTGTCCTGGCTGATGGTGAATCGACTGATGTCCTGAGGACGAAGACTGACACATTCGGATGGGTAACTATCTGATGATAAATTGTAATTGTCTGCCTTTTCTTTCTAGATACCAACTGCTCTTTTGATAGAGGCCTTAGGTAGATGTTTTCCAAATTCATGTTGCCAATTTTTTTTGCATGAAGCCCAACATGCTGATGCTAATTCGAGGTTAGTTAAGGAGTTCACTAATATCGGATGCAAATAGACAAATGACTGAATTCTTGCTTTGTCGATTGGCAGCCGGCCGTGAGTGGCAATTGGTTGAGAAGGTGAGCAAAGGGAGTTCTGGGAATTAAAGTCACTTCCTGATTCGATTGTTAGAAAAATAAAAGACAGAATGAAGTTTTTCAAGGCTCTGAAGAGCGCTTTGAGGGGAGATGTGTACATTACTGCGAGTGTGGGGGAGCCTACACCGCCAGAGGATACACTAGCTTATGCCGTAATGGAGGAGAGGGTAGTCGCCTCATGTCTTTGGCTAAAGCAATGGAGCAAAATGACAGAGAAAGAAGGGTGCTTGGAGGTTCCGGAGCACGGAACGCTCAATATAAGGATTTTGGAAAATTTGTGGAGGGTGTTAAATGTGCAAAAGCCACCTCTGAGGCCAGCACAGTTTGAGGCGTTAGTAATTTGGGAACTGATGGCAATACGACATCAGCAACAAAAGTTTGAGAGGAGAATGAGGAAAGCAGAGAAGACACTAGCGGAGGCTAGGTGGGACAGCACACAGAGGGTTTGGAGGAGAGAAATAGCAGAGGGAGTTAGGATGTTTCCAGCAATAACTCAAGAAGGCGGAACCCAAAGAGAGAAAGCCACTTGTAAGACGGATAAGGGTTCTAGCAGAGAAAAGGAGACTAAGAAGTCTTGGGCAGAGGCAGATGTCTCAGAAGATGATGAGCTCCTTAATCAGTTACTACATGATCGACCACCGCCATATGCCCTAGATGATAATAGACCAAGTACTAGTGCTGGTCCTGTAAATTTGATGCAGAACCAGGAGACAACAAACACAGTACAGGTAAATACTGTTGCAACACCAGTTCAGATGCAGAATAGGGTCAGTGTGTCTACTGCTCCTGAGATGCAATCGCAGTTACAGCCACCACCGGTTCAGAGGCTCTACCCTGATGTCCCAGTACAAGAGACTACTACGAATTTGATGGTGAATTCGGCATAAACGAGACCAAAGCTGATACAGACTGAGCCAACTCCACTTTTATTGCCTCAGGCACAGCAACAGATGGTTCTGAATTACACTTCGGTCACGGGACCGCAGTTAGCTACAGCACCGATAATGAATCAGATTATGGGAGCTAATGCTCCACAAGTTTTGGGAAGCAGGCAGCCGCCAGCCACCATATCCTTGTCTATTACAGTTGGTCCATCAGTACCATTGTATGGGCAGGCGAAGTCTAGTGTATGTGACCAGGGAGTAATGACCCAAGAAATGACAAGAGGAGGGTTCGTAGGGAGCTCTCAAGGGATTACATCAGTGGAACAGACCATGGAGAGACCTAGATCCCTGTTAGACTTCAGTGCAATTGGGGTTCCTCCAGATACCATGAGACAATCAGGTTTGGGACTTCTGACTCTGCAGATCTCAAGTGCGAATGTACCGCAAACACCAATAATGCAGGCTGGAATATCTCATTGCAAGGTTTAACAGCGCAACAACTGAATGAATGGTTAGACAAGTTAAATTCACCACAGAATACTCCTGCGACAGCAGAGCGGTCGGAGAGAGAGGAGTACCTGAATTTTGTGAGGTTGGACATGGAGGCAAATGAACTAGTTGAAGGGAGCATGGGAGTGAACAGGCTAGAGTCATACACTGAAGCAGAATTGAGGTATCTGTACCCAAAGATAACCGAAGAAGTGAGCAAGGTGCACCAGAAGTTGGCAAGCCTGGCAGATAAATACGGCATAGTCTTAGACAATACTAAACATCTGAAGAGGAGTTACAGGTTAGACTTTGAGCCTAAGGATTTTGAGGTCTACTGGAATGAAGGCACACCTTAAAGAAATACTGCAGAGTGCACAGGTTTGGGGGGCCTTAGAGAAGTGGGAAGGCAGATGGGCAAAGAAAAGAGATAAAAGGAAAAGTGACTGCCTGGAGTAGCAGCAGGCAAAACCAGTGCCGGATACCGGTACAATAAAGATGTTACCAATAAGAGAGACGGCAGGAGGTGTTCTTGTCCATGTACCATGGTCTAGAGGTGACATTCTCTCATTCACAAATGACTTTCCCAGGCTGAGGGAGAAGCCAATAGAGTGGTACCAGCAGACAGATAGGTTTGTGAAGCTTGCGAAGTGCCTTTGGGAAGACCTGAATACTCTTTTTGAGATTATAGTTCCAGCTGATTTGAGGTTTGAGTGCAAGAGGAATGTGGATTGGCCAACCGCGGAACCGGCAAGGTATAGAACCACAGGAGCACCGTCTCCTGAGGTGATGAGGTACTACTAGAAGGTGATTGAGTTTTTGAAGCAGAAGGTGTCACCGCAAAATATTGATTGGCAAAAGATCGATTGAACAGCGCACGAGGCCAACGAGTCGATACATGCCTATTATGAGAGGTTGTTGAAGGCGTTCAAGCACTACAGTGGGACAGAGGTCATGGAGGCGAAGGACATGAATCACCTTGTGTTCAGGTTTGTTGAAGGACTGAGACCCGAGAAGAGTCAGATGATTAAGAATCATTTCATCTGTTGGCAAGCGAAGCCAATTGATGAGGTGTTGCAGTATGCAAAATACTGTAGTGACGAAATTGAGTTGAAGCAGAGAAAGTTAAAGGAGAAAGTGATGGTAATGCAAATTAAGGCAGCACAATCAGGGATGCAAGGAAATGGTTGACCTCAGATGGTGCAACAGCCGCAAGGAAACAGGATGTTTCAGGCGCAAGTTAGAGGCAGAGGTCGAGGAGGTTTTGGGAACCGTGGTCCAGATTTGAATACCGTAGTGGTTCAAAATGATGTGCAAGGGATGAAGAAGGTGTTGCCGTGTCATGCTTGCGGGAGCGTCGGGCATTGGAAACAGGAGTCCCCGATGATGGTGCAGGAGGGTGTTGTTCAACAAAGCAATGATATCAATGCATTCCAAAATGTTAAAGGACCAAGGATGAGAGGTCCTAATCCGAATTTTCAGAATAACATGGTTCAGATGCAGGGTTTTCAACCCATGCAACAAGTGCAGATGCCACTTGTACAACCGATGCAGGTGCAGCAAATACAAGAGCAGGTTCCTTTGGTACCTAGACAGCAAATGCAGTTGCCCTTAGCACCAATGGGACAGCAACAGGTGATGCTTCCTCAACAGGTCACAAGTCAAGGAATGAGTCAAAATAACACAGTACAACAGTTCCCATTGCCTGGTGAGAATGGAATAAACGATGAATGATTGGATGAGAGTTCAGATAGTGAGGAGTGCAGGCTTGCAGCGCCCCTGGAAGTAGATCAGAGAGGGCCCTATGTGCAAGGGAAAATAATGGGTCACAAGGTCTCATTCTTGGTTGTCACAGGAGCTACACGCTCTACAGTTAGAAGTGCAGAAGTTCCAAAGTTGCCTCTTTTGGGACGTACAGTCAAAGTATTAGGAGTGGTGAATCAGCTCTTGAATAACCCTATCACGGATCCGGTTCAGGTTGAGATTGGTACCTTTCAGGGGCTGCACAGGTTTGTAGTTTGTGATTCGAGTCCCATGTCCCTATTGGGAAGAGACTTACTGTGCAAGACAAGATGTTCTATCACCTGTTCCAATGAGGGAATTGAGGTGCAGACAAACAGTGATGATGAGGGGGAGGACAGTCAGATTTCAGATCCTGAGACTGAGATGACAGATGAGGAGTATCCTCTGATTATCTTCTTTCCAATATTTACAGTGACTGATCTGCCAGCAGATTTGCAGGGACAGTCAGAGAGAAAGTGTGGGACTTGACAGGAAAGGAAGTGGGTCTGATAAAAGGAGTAGAACCAGTTAAAGTTAGTGTGAAGCCAAATGCTGTGTTCCCCCAAGTACCGCAGTACCACATGGCGCAAGATGTCCTTATACAGGTAGCGCAATTAATTGCGGACTTTGTGAAGCAAGGAGTCTTGAAAGAGGTGATGAGCAGTCCATGTAATTCACCAATAATGGGACTGAGAAAGCCTTGTGGGAAAGTTCGAATTGTCCAAGACTTGAGAAAAATTAATGACATAGTGGTGAAATGTTGCCCAGTAGTGCCAAATCCAGCTGTGATTATGTTCCAGGTTCCATGCGATGCAGAGTGGTTCACAGTAGTAGATTTGTCTCAAGCATTCTTTTCTGTGCCTCTTCATGAGGACAGCCAATTTCTCTTTAGTTTCAAATTCTTGGACAAGGTCTACAGTTGGTGTCGAATTCGCCTAGGGTTTTTGGAATCACCTTCCATCTTCAATCAGATATTGAAGAAGGATTTGGAGTCATTGGAATTACCTTTTCAATCGACTCAAGTACAGTACATTGATGATTTGTTGATTGCGTCCAAAACGAGAGGTGACTGCAAATATGATTCCATTTCCCTACTGAACCACTTGGGAAAGAATGGGCATAAAGTTTCCCCAAAGAAACTGCAGTATTGTCAGAAAGAGGTGAACTACCTAGGTCATCTAATTGAGAAAGGGTCAAGGAAGTTATCCAGGGAAAGAGTGACCGCCTTATGGCAGATGAATCCAGCAACGACACGGAGAGATGTTAGGATGTTCCTGGGAATGGTGGGCTACTGTCGCCAGTGGATCCTGAATTTCTCAGTCATGTCCAAACCATTGGTGAGACTGACGGTTAAGGATGGCCCAGATGTCCTAACGCTGACAGAGAAAGAAATGAAGGCGTTTATCGAGTTGAGAGAGTGTATGTGCAGGGCTCCAGGTTTAGGTATCCGTGATTACACAAAGCCTTTTGTCCTGTTTTGTCATGAACATGATGTATGTTCTGTGTCTGTCCTGACACAGGTCCATGGAGGTGTAAACCGACCAGTAGCATATTTTTCAGCTACTTTGGACCCAGTTGCAGCAGCCTTACAGGGTTGTCTGCGTTCAGTAGCAGCAGTTGGTCAAAGCCTTGCACAATGTGAAGGCATAGTGATGGGACATCCTTTAACAGTTATGGTCCCACACTCAGTTGAGATCTTGTTAACCCGCACCAAAACGCAGCACATGACAAATGCAAGACTGATGAAATATGAAACGATCATATTGGGGTCACCAAATGTAACGTTGAAAAGATGTACAGTGCTGAACCCGGCAACTTTGCTTCCAAATGAAAATACAGAAGTTGAGGATGCTGATGATGTAGAACATGATTGTCTTGAGCTAACAGAAATGTGCACCAAACAGAGGCCTGATATTAAAGATACCCAATTGGAAGAAAATGACCAAATTATCTTCGCTGATGGCTCATGTTTGAGAGACTCAGTAGGAGTGCTGAGAGCCGGATACCCTGTGTGTACGATCACTGGTATCCTGGAAGCATCTTGGCTTGAGAGAGTGTATTCCGCTCAAGTGGCGGAATTGGTTGCTCTTACTAGAGCTTGCCATGCCGCTGCCGAATTGAGAGTAACAATCTATACTGATAGCAGATACGGATTTGGAATTGTTCATGACTTTGGCCCCTCTGTGGTGACAGAGGGGTTTTCTGACCACTTCTGATTCTCCAGTGAAAAATGGCGAAATAATTAAGGAGTTGTTGCACGCGATTCATTTACCTCATGAAATTGCCGTGGTAAAATGCAGCACTCATGTGAAATCGCAAGACTTTGTGTCAATGGGAAATGGAAATGCAGATCAAGTTGCACAGTTTTGTGCATTGAACTGTATATCATTCAAAGATCAGTGGGAATTGTTACCTGAAACAGAAAATGAGGCATGCACAGATTACGCATTGAGGGTGGTTGACACGTTGGAAGAATTGAAAATGTTGCAGGGACGTGCCAGCAAAGATGAGAAACATTCTTGGATTAGGATGCAATGTGTACAAAGAGCAGATGATTTGTGGGTTTCAGATGAAGGGAAGATGGTTTTGCCAAACAGTCTTCTGTCACAGTTTGCAAGGTTTTACCATGGGCAAGCACATATTGGGAGAGATGCCATGATCAGGTTGTTCAAAATTGACTGTTTTAACCCGAAGTTCAGACAAGCCGCAGAAGTGATCTGTCACAGGTGTATCATCTGTCAGCAGATGAATGCGGGAAAGGGACAGTGGTGAATTTGAGCCTCATTGGGAGAGCAGGAGGTCCATTTAGCCGAATGCAATTGGACTTTTTCGAGATGCCTGTGTGTGGAGGTCTGAGATATGTGTTAGTGATTGTGTGTATCTTTAGTCACTGGATTGAAGCATACCCTACACGCAGAAATGACAGTCTCACAGTAGCGAAGCTGCTGTTTAGGGAACTAATTCCATGTTTTGGTGTTTCCGATCTCTTTAGAATCAGATAGGGGAAGTCACTTCAACAATGAGGTTGTTAAGCTATTGTGTGCAGCATTAAACATTGAGCAAAAGTTGCATTGTAGTTAACGCCCTGAATCCTCAGGATTAGTGGAGCAGATGAATGGTACCCTGAAGTCAAGAATGGCAAAAATGTGTGCAGCTACAAATTTGAAATGGCCTGATGCATTGCCTTTGGTGTTAATGTCAATGAAAAACACGCCCAACAAGAAAACAGGACTGTCTCCTCATGAAATTCTCATGGGCCGAGCTATGAGACTGCCTGCAAATGCACTTGTGAATATCAGGGATGATATGATGTTGGACTACTGCAAGGGTCTGGCTGACGTGGTCCGCTCTTTCTCTCAGCAGGTGGAAGCCACCACACTGCCACCGATAAATGATCCAGGTCCCAACCTGAAAGCTGGTGACTGGGTTGTCATCAAGAAACACGTGAGGAAGTCGTGTTTGGAGCCACGTTGGAAGGGGCCATATCAAGTAATACTAACAACTACTATTGCTGTGAAGTGTGCGGGAATTCCAAACTGGATCCTTGCCAGTCACACGAAGAAGGTGACGTGTCCAACTGATAAGGAAATTGAATTGTCGAAAGTAACATCAACAGAAAAGGAAGTCTCAGGGCCAGAGAGTGGAACTGAGACAGAAGGAGAGCCTGTTGAAGACGGCTTAATCACTCCAATAAGAGACGAAGGAGAAGAGGCCCGGAGGGGTGACGGTGAGCCTATCTCAACTGAGGCGCCAGGAGGACCGAGTCAGAAGGAGGTTCTCCCAGAAGCAGACGGATACGGACAAGAGTTTGAGCCCCTGACAGACCTAGAAGGCGAAGGAGTTGAGGCGGAAGAGAATCAGACTGGTCAGACTCCTCCTGAGCAAATTACAGTTTCATCAAGAGAAAACACCACAGAGTCAGAGGAGGGCGATGAGCTGCCACAAGGAAGATCAAAGACCAGAGAGACACTGAAAGGAGATAAGTGTCCAGAACTGCAAGTGACTAAGGGAAAGGTGGTTGTCGAAGATGCAATAGAAAAGGAGGTAGATACAACAAGAAGAGAAGATCTGAGTGAAGGAGAGTTGCAGGGTGATCGCAAGTTGAAATGAAAAAGAGTAGCAAACAGAAGGTGCGCAGGTCCTGAATGGGCATATGCAACGTCAGCTGAGTGTCAACAAGAGTTCTTGCCGTTCTGTTTTTATCGAGAAGTCCCAGGTCAGTACTTTGGTACCTGAGTCTGGCCATGGATAGAGACTGTGTTAATGTGAAAATTGAGTTAAAGAAAACTGAGAAAAGAAACTGATAAATCACCAGATGTGACACTATTAACCTGAATTGACTTTTGGGAACTGATCTTGACAAGCTGCTAACCTAAATTGACAAGGGTCCTGGGAGTGAATGTGAAAGCTGTAAATAATTGCTGAGGAAAGACTTTCACTTTCTTTAACTTGCTGAAAAAAAGAAAAAAAAAGAGGCTTTAACCATCCTCTGTTGGTTGTTGTTTGAACTAATAATACTTTGTTCTCTGATTCTTTACAGATCATGGCTAACACTAGAGATGATAATAGGGGAAGTAGGCATTGTAAATGTTTGGGTGTTGGTTTGGGTGTTGTGTGTGTGATATTCATCATAGTTCTGAGGGAATGCCATTGGTGGATAACAGTGAAACTAACAATGCTACAATTCCTGAGACCGCTGCTACACTAACAGCTTGGGAGAGGTTCGAGCAGGATACAAGATATTTGCATGAGGGAACTAACGTGAAAGGGGAACTATCAACTAATGTTTTCTATTGATTGCTGAATGAATATGTTGACACTATGGATGCGAAAGATTGTTATGTGTGTACACATATTCCTGTTTCGGTGCAAGAGGGAGTTACCTACCATAGTTTGCCTCTAACATATGGGATAAGCTGTAGTTTATTACTAACACGATTCTATAACCAGGAAGAGATTCAATACTTCTATTCGAACCATGATCTTGTGTTTTCTTATGTGCCCCTCATAGAGGATTTAAATAGTGTAGCTAAATCGTATAGCATAAAATTAGTTAAGGGGTTCTTTGAAGCAACATTAACAATTAGTACATCCTACGCACACCGTAATAATCTGACATGTTTGCTTACATCTGTAGAGAAAAGCTTTCTAGATCACATGGAAGATAGAAGGAGGGCATTGAAGGGGAGGTTAGAAAAAGGCTTGCCGCAGCAAGCGTTTGTGAATAGTGAGAGTTATAGTGCAGTTAGAGAACAGGGGAAATTAGCTTTAGATGCACTGCACGTAGGTGAGCTTTGCATAACACGACCAAAGTCATATTATGATAATGTGTTTGTGGGAACGAGTGAATGTAAGCATGTGTTCTTGTTTCAGGGTAAATGGACGTTCATGTTAAATGGACAGGATCCAGCGATCCCTGGGATCTATTATATTTGTGGACTTAATGCTTATTACTGTCTTCCAAAGGGATGGTATGGGACATGTTATTTGGGGATAGTTTTCCCAAAGATATAAAAATTGTCGGAATTACATCGTACTAGACAAAGGAGAGAGACTGCTGCTGGTGTAGTAGGATACATATTTGGAGCAATAATTCCTTCAGAGGGAGTTATCTTAAACACCAGAAAGATTCAAAAGTTGTCTACTATTGTGGATAACATGCTGACAAATTTTACAGGGGCTATACTCCTAATGGATACTGAACTTGCTGCGGAGAGGGCTATGACTCTTCACCACAGACTTGCTTTAGACATTCTTTTAGCGAAAAATGGCGGAGTTTGTAAGATGCTTAATGAGCATCATTGTTGTGCTTACATACTTGATAATAGTCATGAGATTAGAAGTATGCTTACTAACCTAACAAGAGATAGTATAGATTTGAAGGAGCTGAAAGAACCTGGAGTTTGAGAAAAGGTTGGAAAGGGACTTGCTAAAGTGGGATGTTGGTTTAGTACTATTTGGCATGGGATAGTGACAAAAATAATACAGGGAATATTGATTGTTTTAGCTTTCTTATTTGGATTATGGCTGTCATGCAAAATTAGTAAAAGAATTAAATTAAAAATGGCAAAAAATAATAAGAGGAGGGAAGAAAAGAAAAGGGAGAAAATGTTCAGAGCAAAATTAGAAAGGGAAAAGTTGAGGGAAGAAATTGAGATGAGAGAATTCTAAGATGCAAATTGTAAAAGAAATGGTTTGTGTGATGACTAGAGTCATCAGAGGAGGGATTGTTGGAGTGTGACTTTTAAAATTAATATTAACATGAAAAGCTTGCAATATAATGTGTAATGAAGCCGCTTAGAAGATACGTTAAGGTAGAAATAATGTGCGCGTTTGAAATGTGCCCACTGGGAGGGGCCATCAATGAATACGATGATTAATGAAGACAGCCACTTTAACACTCCGACCGCCACAGCGTTACAAACAAACAGCTTGGCGGTCACCGCCAACAGACAAGCGGAGGACAATGTGCCGCCCACAGTATCACAACCTACCAATCTGCCACCTTTTCCGGGGCTGATTCACCGTGAACAAAAACATGGCAGAAACAGGACTTCGAAGGGAAAACGCTCACCTCTACAGACCCCACGAGGAATCCGGACGCCATGGAACCCGAGCTCCAGATCCTGCCAGCCCTTATCTTCTTACCCTCTACCAGGAGCACGAACGCCGGCAGACGAAGACTACGGTGAGCACTGCACCTACGACACAGGGGAGGGGGGAGGGAAAAAACAGGGGGACACACACGCAATACGTAACACCTCCACCCCCACCCCCACCCCCACCCTCACCCACGACAACACACACACTAATACAGCATGATACATTATACTTACTCTCCGCAACCTCCCCGGAAGAATGCAAAGACCAAAGAAAATTAGTGTAACCATTGTAATATATTAAAATACAGTATGCAAAAATATCTATATAAACTATAAACAAAATATACGCCAAGAATAGTAGTCCAGGTAGTGCTCCATTGAAGTCCGTGGAACACTGGGCCCACACGGTATGGGCGAGGCCCACACTTAATCCCCGAACATGACGGCGAGAAAACTGCAGGGGCATCAGATAGCAATAAAACTGGCACCTCAGGGGGAAGGGAAAGGGGGGGGGCACCTCAGCCGGTTGAGTGCATGACGCCAAATCCACGAGGGGGCCACATGCCCACTGTTCAATCCTGGGGAGTGCAAAGCCACAGTCTCTCAAGTCTCTCCAGTGGGTGGTTTGCCCACTGTTCCATCCTGGCGAGTGCAAAGCCACAGTCTCTCAAGTCTCTACAGTGGGTGGGTTGCCCACTGTTCCATCCTGGGGAGTGCAAAGCCACAGTCTCTCAAGTCTACAGTGGGAGGTTTGCCCACAGCTTTGTCCTGGGGAGTGCAAAGTCACAGTCTCTCAAGTCTCTACAGTGGGTGGGTTGCCCACTGTTCAATCCTGGAGAGTGCAAAGCCACAGTCTCTCAAGTCTCTACAGTGGGTGGTTTGCCCACTGTTCCATCCTGGGGAGTGTAAAGCCACAGTCTCTCAAGTCTCTACAGTGGGTGGGTTGCCCACTGTTCCATCCTGGGGAGTGCAAAGCCACAGTCTCTCAAGTCTCTAGAGTGGGTGGGTTTCCCACTGTTCAATCCTGGGGAGTGCAAAGCCACAGTTTCTCAAGTGGATGCCTTTCTCCGAGGTAGTGGATGTGATACTCCACTGGTTCTGGAGGGGGCTTTGTGCCCAGAGTGCTTCATCCTGCCAAGGACAGAGGTAGTGGATGTGTTACTCCACTGGTTCTGGAATGGGCTTTGTGCCCAGAGTGCTTCATCCTGACAAGGACTGAGGTAGTGGATGCCTTTCTCCACTGGTTCTAGAGGGGGCTTTGTGCCCAGAGTGCTTCATCCTGCTCGTGACAGACTCAGTAGCGTCAGTGTACTTGGCGCTAATGGGCCAGCGGTGCTTGTTACGGCGGTGCCCTGTTAGGTGGTGCTTGTGGCGGCGGTGCCCTGTTCAGCGGTGCTTGTGGCGGCGGTGCCCTGTTCAGCGGTGCTTGTGGCGGCGGGGTCCTTTGTAGTGAATCAGCTGCTGGCGGTCCTGTCTGGCCCAGCGGGGCTAGTGCTGGCGGTCCTTCATGGCCCAGCGGGGCTGGTGCAGGCGGTCCTTCATGGCCCAGCGGGGCTGGTGCTGGCGGTCCTGTCTGGCCCAGTGGGGTTGGTGTTGGCGGTCCTTCATGGCCCAGCGGGGCTGGTGCTGGCGGTCCTGTCTGGCCCAGTGGGGTTGGTGTTGGCGGTCCTTCATGGCCCAGCAGGGCTGGTGCTGGCGGAGGCCTCCTGGGCATTTGGGCTGGTGGCTTTGGCCTCCTGGCCAGCAGGGCTGGTAGCGGTGGCCTCCTGGGCAGGTGGGCTGGTGCGGGTGGTGGCCTCCTGGGCAGCAGGGCTGGTGGCGGTGGCCTCCTGGGCAGCGGGGATGATGGCGGTAGCCTCCTGGGCAGCTGGGCAGGTGCTGGCGGTGGCCTCCTGGGCAGCAGGGCTGGTGCCGGTGGCCTCCTGGGCAGCGGGGATGATGGCGTTCGCCTCCTGGGCAGCTGGGCTGGTGCTGGCGGTGGCCTCCTGGGCAGCAGGGCTGGTGGCGGTGGCCTCCTGGGCAGCGGGGATGATGGCGGTCACCTCCTGGGCAGCTGGGCTGGTACTGGCAGTGGCCTCCTGGGCAGCAGGGCTGGTGGTGGTGGCCTTCTGGTCAGCGGGGATGATGGCGGTCTTCTCCACCGTGCTGCTCTTCCCAGACTTGCTGACTTTCTTGTGGCCCTTCCCCAACTTGGAAGGTGTTGCAGCTGACTCTACAGTCCCACCTGTACCCCTGGGAGCGGCTTTGGTGGCTGGAGTCTTCCCCCTCCCCCTGGCGGGCACTGGCCAACTTTTGATGCTTGACAGGTGGGGGACTGTCCGTGCTGTGGCTCCGTGCCACACTGGCTGCCCTGGTGGCCGGTGCACTCCAGATTCCAGTGACTACAGGCCCCACTGGTCCCGGAGATGTTGTGGCTGAGGTGCTAGGTTGGGACCTGAAGAGTCGGGCCCTAGGAGACGGACGGGGTGGGTGAGGTGAGGGAAAGAGGTCAAGGTTGGACAGGAAAAGTTTTTGGGGAACACTGGGCCGGGTAGCTGGATGGGGTTTGGGAGTGGAGAAAGAGGTTGGGGTTGTAGGAGGTGTTCGTTTGGTGACTTTGGGTGAAGGTGCATGCGCTGGAGGCTGTCATGAGGTGGATAGCTGTTGGGTGGGTGTGTGCCTGCGTTTGTGTATCTTGGGAGGTGGCGTCACAGACACAATGCGAGAGGACACAGTGTGAATGGCAGTGGGGGTGGTGACTGCATGTGAGCGGGGTGTGGTGGTGGGTGTGCTGGTGATGGAAGTAGTGGCTGTAGATGTTGTGCATGCAGGTGTGAGTGTAGATGAGACTGGGAGGGAGGAGGGAGACGAGGAGGAGGGGGAAACAGTAGAGGCAGTGGATGTTGGTGTGTCTGCATGTGTGTGATGCTTGCGTGAGTGCCTGTGGGATGTGTGGTGCTTACGTTTGTAAGAGCTTCCCTTGTGTGTTGAGGTGTGTGCATGCTGGTCTGAAGGTGTGCTTGGGATAGGCTGAGGTAAAGGGGATTGGGTCTGGGTGGAGGAAGTTGGAGTGGGGAGGCTAGAGACAGGGACAATGGCTGCCATCAGTGCTGAGGCCAGAGTCTGAAAAGCTCGCTGAAGGGCCGCCAGACCAGAATGAATGCCCTCCAGGAATGCAGTTGTTTGTTGCAACTGCCTTTCTACACCCTGGATGGCATTCAAAATGGTAGACTGCCCAACAGTGAGGGACCTGAGGAGGTCAATGGCCTTGTCACTGAGGGCAGCAGGGATTACTGGGGCAGGGGCTGAGGTGCCTGGGGCGAAGGTGATGCCCATACTCCTGGGTGAGCGGGCACGGGGCAAAGGCTGAGGGGTTGCTGGCAGGGCGGTGCTGGTAGGGGGGTGGGGGCTGTACCTGTAGATGCGGGGGGCACAGATGTTGCCGCCACCACAAGGGAGCTCCCATCAGAGGACGAGTCCGTGTTACTGGTGTCAGCGCCTGTCCCTGCCATTGAGCTACCCTCGCCCTCCGTCCCACTGGTGAACTCCGAGTCTGTTGTCTCGCCCTCCAGGGTCATGTGGGATGCAGCTCCCTCCTGCTCCGGTGCCACTGCTCCTCCGCCTGATGATGCTAATGCACACAAGAACAGGGAGACCACAAAAAGGGGGAGGGGGGGCGACAGAAGAAAGACGTGTTGAGTACATGCATTATCGCTACCTTTGGCAGACACGACAGACACAGAAGCCCCCTGCACTACGCCGCGCACTTGGGCTCCACTGTTCAATCCCTGGGACATGGCCTACAAGGCTATGGACGACATCTGTACACATGGATGACACAGGAGCCTGACTAGGTGTACTTGGCACTGTACACAGGTGGGGTGGGGTGCCACAGGGTCTGCTAAAACAAGGGGACCTAACTAGCACACTCGCCCTGGCCTAGAGAAACCCACAGCCCACCTCCCCCACCCAGACACCCCCACTGCGCGCTAAATCAGCAGAATGAGAGTATACTCACCCCCTTGTGGTTGTTGTGATACCCTCAAGCGCCAATCCAACTCCGGGTATGCCACCGCCAGGATCCTGAACATCAGGGGGGTCATGGTGCGACGGGCACCCCTCCCACGTTGGGAGGCCATCCCAAGCTGGGCCTCCGCCGTCTTCTTGCTCCAGTGGCGAATGTCCTCCCATCTCTTACGGCAGTGGGTGCTCCGTCTGTGGTAGACCCCCAGGGTCCGGACGTCCTTGGCGATGGCACACCAAATATCTATTTTCTGGTGGGCGCTGACCTACATGAATTGTACAGGGGGAAAAGAAAAGTTATTACCAAATGCACCGTCACAGTCATTGGCCCCCATCCCTTCCCTTGCCATGTGGCACATGCACTCACCGTTGTTTCATGCCCCTGATCTTTCATGCACCCCACTCCACACAGACATAGCCCATACAGCATGCTCCCAGTGTACTTACCTGTTTGTCTGGAGGACCGTAGCGTAGCGTGTACTGGGGGAGGACCCCATCCACAAGTTTATCCAACTCCTCCGATTTGAAGGCAGGGCTCCTTTGCCCAGATGCACGAGCCATTGTCTCTTCCAGACCGAGGTCACAGCAGCACTTGCAATGTAGGTCCTCTCCTGTCGAAGATCAGGTATCGAGTGATTGAACAGATAGAAAATGGCGGTCACGTCCGCGGTGGTGCGTACCGTCACCACCGGCGTACATCATCATTGGCTCCTGCGACCCATAGGGTCCAATATTAACCAATGCAGAATTGCACTGCGGTCTTCGACCGCCTACAGCGTCGGTGTACGCCAGCGCAGTTACCTCACATCCCTTTGTCCCACTTTACAGGTCAGACAGCCGCCATTTCAGGGGCCCACATGGCTTAATTTTTCACTGCGTCACACAGACCTAGGCCTCACCTCAACACTCATACAGGCCAAATTTCGGATTATGATTCGTGTTCTGTGTAAGCTGTGGGTACGTAACTCTGAGTTAGTTGACTCTGTGCTCACTGTTGTCCTTCATAGGCACCGTCCGCTGGGACATGTGAGGAGATGGCGGCATCCTCCGGTGTACAGACCGCTAGTGGACCTGTCGACAATGGAGGAAAGACATGTGATCATCACCTACAGGCTTGACCGTGCCACAATCCTGGAACTGTGTGCCCAGCTGGAGCCAGACCTGATGTCAGCTATCCACCATCCCACAGGAATCCCCCCCAAGTGCAGGTGCTGTCAGTACTCAATTTCCTTACAAGTGGATCATTTCAAACAACAGTGGCCATAGCATCAGGGATGTCCCAGCCTATGTTTTCCAACGTGTTGTCCAGAGTGTTGTCTGCCCTGCTGAAACACATGCGGAGCTACATCGTTTTCCCTCAGGTGGAGGATTTGCCTACAGTGAAAGGAGACTTCTATGCCCTGGGACATATCCCCATTATCATAGGTGCCATTGATGGGACACATGTGGCTTTGGTACCCCCCCCACAGGAGTGAACAGGGGTACAGAAACCGGAAGAGTTATCATTCCATGAATGTGCAGATGGTGTGTTTGGCAGACCAGTACATATCCCACGTTAATGCCAAATTCCCTGGCTCAGTGCATGATGCTTACATCCTGCGGAATAGCAGTATCCCTTATGTGATGGGGCAACTCCAGAGGCACCGTGTGTGGCTATTAGGTGAGCACCTGGAAGCAAGTCAGTGGGAATGGTTGTCTGGGTCTGGGGATATCCCTACAGGTTAGTGTGTGTCTAACAGTTGTCCCTCGCCATTTGCAGGTGACTCTGGTTACCCCAACCTGTCATGGCTACTGACCCCAGTGAGGAATCCCAGGACAAGGGCAGAGGAATGCTACAATGAGGCCCATGGACGAACTCGGAGGATTATAGAGCGGACCTTCAGCCTCCTGAAGGCCAGGTTCAGGTGCCTCCATATGACAGGTGGATCCCTATTCTACTCACCAAAGAAGGTGTGCCAGATCATTGTGGCCTGCTGTATGTTTCACAACTTAGCTTTGCGACGACAGGTGCCTTTTCTGCAGGAGGATGGTCCAGATGGCAGTGTTGTTGCAGCTGTAGAGCCTGTGGACAGTGAAGACGAGGAAGCAGAAGAAGAGTCATCGACAACAGGAACTCGGTGATCCTGCAATATTTCCAGTGAGACACAGGTAAGAATACAAACCTGCCTACTACATGTACTTTAACACTACTACCTCTCTACAGTCTGTCGTTTTCACCCAGTGTGTGGTCACTGAGTTGTCACTTTCCCTTACGATTTCACAGATGTGTGTCCCACTGTGTGACATCTGCTTTGTTTCCTCATGAACTAGAGCTGTGTGACATAGGTATGTTGAAATTGCATTTGATATAGCATTTTGCCACTGTAATTGCTAATACACTATTTCGAAATCACAGACTGACTCCAGATTGTTTTGTGCTTCAAGGGTGTTTATTTAAGTGCTCAATATTGGAGGGGGTTGTAAAATGGCGAGGGGTGATGGTGGAGGAATGTCCATGGCAGAGTCCAGTCTATTAGTCTCACAGGTGCATTGCCCAAATGGGCATAGGAAGTGGAGCTGGGGTAGTTTGTGGATGGACAGGTTGACGATGTGGGACAGAAAGGTGACATTCAGGGTGATCTCATTTCTTGGCGGGGGTCTTGGCATCGTTCTCTGTTTTTGTCCTGGATCTCAGGGACAGTTTGCGGGGTGGTTCTCCCTCTGCAGGGGGTGGGGTGCTGGTGTGGTGGTCCAGTGGCGGTGCCTCCTGTCCACTAGTGCCGGCGGAGGTGGTGGGCAGTTCATCGTCCATGCTAGTGTCAGGGGCCCCTTGTTGTGCCACAGTGTCCCTCCTGGTGTTGAGAACTTCCTTCTGCACCCCTACGATGGTGCCCAGGGTGGAATTGATGGATCTGAGTTCCTCCCTGAAGCCCAAATACTGTTCCTCCTGCAGGCGCTGGGTCTCCTGAAACTTGGCCAGTACCGTTGCCATTGTCTCCTGGGAGTGGTGGTAGGCTCCCATGATGTTAGAGAGGGCCTCGTGGAGAGTTGGTTCCCTTGGCCTGTCCTCCCCCTGTCGCACAGCAGCCCTCCCAGTTCCCCTGTGTTCCTGGTCCTCCGTCCCCTGGACCGTGTGCCAACTACTACTACCCCCAGGTCCCTGTTGTTGTTGGGGTGGTGGGTTAGCCTGGGTTCCTTGTAGTGGTGGACACACTGCTGATTGATGTGTCCTGGGGACAGAGGTATGGGCCCGCTGGGTGGGTGCTGTGCTGGTGTTTCCAGAGGGGGGAAGCTCTGTAGTGGCCTGTGACTGTGTCAGGGGAACCGACTGTCCTGAGGTCCCCGATGGGCCAGGCTGGTCATCTAGATCCAGTTGGACAGAGCTGCTGTCATCACTGTGGGCCTCTTCTGTGGGGGGGGTGGACATGTCTGGAACTTCCTGTCCGGTGACATTGGGTAGAAGTCCTGCAGGGGTGTAAAGGCATGATTATAGCATCTGTGTGCGCCATGGTGTGCAATGGGTGGGTGACCCTGTACCCCTGTGCTTACATTCCTGTGTCGGACCTTGTGTGATGGTGGTTTAGGGGGGTGTATAGGTATGTGCAGTGGCCATGCTTTGGTGATGGGTGTCCATGCTTTGTTGTTGCATGTAGGGCTTGGTGTTAGGATGTGTGGTTTGTGATGTTGGGACATTTGTGAGGAGTTGGAGTGATGGGGGTGAGGGTGGGGGTATGGGATGGCATGCAGGTAGGGTGGGGGCTGTAATAGTTAAGATTTGACTTACCAGAGTCCATTCCTCCATCTACTCCTGCGAGGCCCTCAATATGCAGAATCGCCAAGACCTGCTCCTCCCATGTTGTTAGTTGCGGGGAAGGAGGAGGGGGTCTGCCGCCAGTCCCCTGAACCGCAAGGTGGTGTCTTGAGACCACGGAACGCACCTTACCCCATAGGTTGTTCCACCTCTTCCTGATGTCATCCCGATTTCTTGGGTGCTGTCCCACTGCGTTAACCCTGTCCACTATTCTGCGCCATAGCTCCATCTTCCTAGCTATGGAGGTGTGCTGCACCTGTGATCCGAATAGCTGTGGCTCTACCAGGACGATTTCCTCCAGCATGACCCTGAGCTCCTCCTCAGAGAACCTGGGGTGTCTTTGCCGTGCCATGGGGTGGTGTGGGTGATGTGTGGGGTCTTGTGTGTAGTGATAAGTGGGGTGATATTTAGAGGTGTTTTGTGTGAGGTGCGTGGAAGTTATGTGGGTGATGGTATTGTGTGCCTGTGGATGCTTGGTAGTTGTTTGTGGTGTCTCTCTCTGGCCTTCTCTCAGTAATTGTGGTCATAGGGGTTTGTGGGTGATGTGGGTGTGTGTTTTATATTGTAATGGGTGTGTGGGAGTGGTGTGTGTATGTGTATCAGGTGTGTGTATTTTAAATTGTCCAATGTGGCTGTGTTTTGTAAATGTGTGTGTATGTTGAGCACGGCGGTGTGTACCGCCAATGGAATACCGCGGTTGAAAGACAGCTGCGTGGATTCGTGTGTCGTGATAGTGTGGGCCTATTTCTGTTGGCGTGACGGTGGAATTTTGGTTTTCACCAGTTTATCACTGACCTTTGGTGTGGAGGACTTGTGTGGGTGTCTGAATTTTGGCGGATTCCGAGCTGTGGGTCATAATAGCTGTGGCGGATTTCCACGGCCGCGGCGGTGTGTTGGAGGTCTTCTGCACGGCGGTAAGCGGTTTTTACCGCCAATGTTGTTATGAGTGCCTTTGTCTCTTAGCTGTCTTATACTTTAAACCATCCTCATCTTACCCCCTTGTCCGTTAGGCATTCCTCCTCCTTATGAGGGAAGAGTCTTTTCTTACTATGCCCTACTGAGACTTACCTGTCTGTCCTGGCTGATGGTGAATCGACTGATGTCCTGAGGACGAAGATTGACACTGTTTGCTGACTCATTCGGATGGGTAACTATCTGATGATAAATTGTAATTGTCTGTTTCCCTTTTCTTTCTAGGTACCAACTGCTCTTTTGATAGATGTTTTCCAAATTAATGTTGCCAAATTGTTTTGCATGAAGCCAAACATGCTGATGCTAATTCTAGGTTAGTTAAGGAGTTCACTAATATTAGATGCAAATAGACAAATGACTGAATTCTTGCTTTGTTGAATAATGTACAAATGATACTCTGCTAAAGTTGATTCATGCTAACGTTGTGCTTTATTCTAATGTTCATGATCTATGGTTTGATAAAGTTTTGCTCAACTTGCCAAATTATAGTGGTTTTGATGTGCTTGCTATTGTTGAGATGAATAAACTTGATATTAGATTGTAACTAATAGGGAATAAATATCCTAACTCTTACTAGATTTGGTGTGGTTATTCATGGCTGAAAGGTCATGGTGCGTTCGCTGTATTGATCTATATTAATGTTATTGATTAACTTGAGTGATTATTTATTGTGAATGTTGGCGAGATTATTGATCTATTGACTGCAATGCTAATTGGATACCTCGTTCTGGGAAGTCCCCAAACGTGGTCAAAAGGTTCATTGGCCTAAGACGTGTCTCCTTGTAAGTATACAACAGCAACAGGATGTAAAGAGAGGTTTCTTCACTCTCTGTGAGCCACAGTGACAGCTGACTGATAGGTAAACAATCTCCTTGGCCCAGAAAATGGCACTTTCTTTTAAAGATAACTCACAGTTCTGTGGAAGCTGAAGATAAGGCTGGTCCAATTCCAGAGTAAACCGGAAAAGTAACCATTTTGAGTTCACTGGAAGGTTAGAGCAGAGCTTCGCCTGGGACTCCTTTAAACATGGCGTGTGTTAGTTATGTGAGTTATGGTGGCCTCTAGGAGGAATAGGAAAGCAGACACTTTCAACTCATTTCTCACTTCAAGAAGTCATTGCTGCATCACCTATCTTGAGGCATTTCAGGATCTATATTGACAACTTTTTATGACCTTCTTATCATGAGCTTTTATAATCACTTTAACTTGAGGAATATTAGGAGGTCCTACCCTGTAAAGTCTCTGAAATCCGACCAGTATCTCTGTTGTCTATAGCCCAAAGATGTGTGTGACTCAAGAGATAACTCCATTGTCATCGACCTTACATTTTCTAAATATTCGTTTTCCATTCTGGCCCTTATTGGTACATTTTCTATCATATTATTTGACAGATACACTCCTCAGAAGGACGGGGTCTGAGGTCTGGGATTGAAGTAACAGGAGATGTTTTGTACGCTTTGAAAAATGATTGGCTATGTTAATTTGAATGTCAAGATTACTTGGACTGGCTATAAAGCCTGTTGCTTCCTAGACAATTTCTTTTGGGAATGATGCTGTAAATGCTCCACATAGTTAAATTAATTTTACATGCCTCTTGGGAGAAGAAAAATATTGCTGAAAAGGTTTAGAATCGCTTGTGAATGCCAATTCAGAACTACCTGTAAAGAGAAACCTCTAGCACTCTTGCCAGTGTCTCTGGAAAATTGTGCTGCAGGATATGCCAGTTTGCTGACTCTCAGACATATGACCTACGTAGTTACACAGTGCTTGCTTAAATGCCAGTTGACACTACCTAATGTACCCAGAATATACGAATCACCTAAAACGGCAGGACGCTCCTACAGACTGCGCAGTCAACCCACATCACGTGGTCCCCCCCATATATTTTAAAAGCCTTCTTTTGGTACAGAATCATAGAACCAAGAGATCATTCAGAAACCCCGACTACTGGAGACAGGCTCTGACCCTGCCATTTTTGTTTCTGGTTCATAAAGGGTCGCTCCTGCCCAGTTAGGTAACTCTATATGCCTCTGCTAAGCTGTGTTAAATTTCTCAAGGGAGTATTTGTATAGATGTCTGTTATATACAATATACATATGATATGAGGCAGGCACTCACACGTTAGCTGTGTAACAGACACTTTCACAGAACATCCATTGCCTGGAGCCAGTTAATCTCCGGTGCGTAATGGAGTAGACGTTTATTTATAGCCTTAAAGTCGCTAGGGCTAACAAGCTTCCATCAATAAACACACTGCAACTTGTAAACTTATACCACACAGAGAGCCGTATAACTTCCGACGAACATACACCTATTGTGCTTTGCATATTGGTGGCATTTGCCAAGAAGGGCGTCTTTGTGTAAGATGATTGGTAATATTACAAGTCCGTTCATGTCCCATAGCAATGGGTGACGAAAAAAATAGACAGTGTTTCTTGTGGTACAGTAACACTGCACTATTCAGTCCTGACGCCTTGACCTTTTGGGGACCAGGCAATTCCCAAAGTGACTGCCTTAAGAGCTCGGGACTAACAAGAACAGGAGTTCTGAGACAAGCCTTTCCACTACACCTTTCAGAGGAGTGTCTCAACAGCACATGAACTAAGTGACATTAGAGTTGGGCTATCACTGGCTTATAGAAATCAATTCACCAAAATGGCAGGGGTATCAGAAGTGAGTGACATCATGTACCCTTTAAGGACATTACAAGGCCGGCTCTTTATTCCACCCTAACTCCCTTTTTGTTAGATACACTACTAGAATATCATCCAGGACCAAATATAATTCTACAAAATTACTGTACCAAAAACATTGATGACAAAAATATTCATAAAGTAAGCATACATACCATTATAGTTACCTGAATATGTCAGCCACAACATTAACTTTTTGAACTAAAAGCTACCTATAACTTGCGCCCGCCATGCACTGCTTATGACCTCACATATGCTCATGAAATGTTCTATGACATCATTTATGACATTACTGATGACATTTCAGATGACAGTGCAATGCAGGCAGGGCTGTTTGTTATAGTTAGTTCTGCTAACTATAACTGGTGAATTTCTGTGTTTTTCAGTTCAAAAAGTTAATGTCACTGACATAATCACCTAACTATAACATTACTTTAACATTTTTTTTCCTGTGAATTTCTAACGTTTTTTTAAAACAAAAACAGACCTTTTTACACACCTAACTATAATGTTACTTTTTAATTGCTGATGTTTAAAAAATGGCCTCCGCAGAATCTCTCTGAGTCTCTCCCATGTGGCCTAAGAGGAAGGGGTTCCCTACCCTGCTCACATATTATGTTTGTTTATTTACTTCAGAACAGGGGACTAAGTCCCGAGTCCTGTAATGGCTGCCGGCACATTTTTCCCATGTTACTGGCAGCCGACCAAAGCACCGCTCCCTTAGGAGTCTGATTCCTGCATGAGCGAGATGGCCAAAGGGGGAAAAAAACTCCCGAAGCCAATCAGAAAGCTCTACTTTTGGACTGGTGCTCCTGTGAGAGTCTCTCAAACCTCTTGCGGACCCAACCTTCCAGATATACAAATATTTTTGATCCTAAATTTCTAAAAAACCTACTGAATGGATTTACACCAAATCACAAAAAACATATTCTGGAGACTAAGATATAGCTTCCTGACAAATTTGGTGTAATTCAGTTCAGCAGTTTTTGTTGTAGCCCTTCTTAAAGAAATCATGGAAAAAGCATGTGATTTTGCATTTTGGGACCCCTCCGTTTTTCTCAACCCCTCCTTGACAGATCACAAATTGTCAAAAAGTAGCGCCTTTTGGAATATTTTTGTGGAAATTCAGTCAGTCAATCAAACTACTTTTTTCAGCTACAATGAGCTATAAAAGTGCATAACAAAGACAAACATACATTAGAATACAAACCACTAAGAAGCAAGAAATAAAATAAATGAATTGATATATACAGTAAAATTACAATGGAATTTACAATAAAAATATACAATAAGAACCAACGTGACCTGTATACTCAATATCTCCTCCTAATCACTAAAGCGCTTTTTATAAAATGAATTGTGGCATAACATACCTCACAGCTCCCTCGGTGCTGTAAAAAAGAAAAGGCCATTTTATGAGCTCTAGTGTTAAATTGATGCAGAACTAGGAGCAGACAATGTTTTCTTTGTTCAGTGTAAAGTGAACAGAATAATTTGAAGTGCAATGTGCTTCCGTGGAGCTGCCATCACAAGGGCACGGGAGAAGTGATGCAAACCATGACTCTTGTGTGAGAAAGGACAACATAAAGTGGACTAAGTTAAGGCATAACCTCATATGTGAAAACTTGTGCCACTCGTTAGTGATAAACTGGAGGCATAATGCTGGCAAAGAGATCAAGGTTAGATTCCAGGCCCTTGTATCCAAATTTGCCATACGCACAAATGATCATCATCTAAACAAAAGTTCTTTAACTACAGACGGGGTCAGATGTGCAGCATTCACTGGGGCTGAAAAGAGTGTGATATCCCTGGATCATTAAAACTTGTTTTCACATAAAACAACCAAGCAATCTCTGGCACATTATCTAAAGCAAGACAATCAGACAATATGGCTCTGCAGAAGTGTGCTTCAGGTTTCCTCCATAACCTAAACCCTAGTAACAAGGTGTTAGAAATGGGGTTTTTGGTTGGCAGTCAGGTTACCCCCTGTCCAAGCAAAAGCCCTCACTCTAGTCAGGGTAAGTCACACACAATCCAAGATTATCCTGTGCCCACCCTCTGGTAGCTTGGCACGAGCAGTCAGGCTTAACTTAGAAGGTAATGTGTAAAGTATTTGTGCAATAAATCATACAATACCACCATATAGCACCACAAAAATACACCACACAGTGTTTAGAAAAATATAGAATATTTATCAGGATAATTGTAGGTCAAAAGAATAAAGTTCCAATGGGAAATTGTAGAGATATCACTGAAAAGTGATATAAAGTGTCTTAAGCCTTTAGAATATAAACAAAGTCTCTTTCAAGCACAAGTACCTGGTTTGGAGTGGAAAAATCTCCTTAGAGGGCCACAAAGGAAGAGGTGCGTGGAATAAGGGTGTGTGCGTCGATTTCTCCCCAGCACACACGGACTTGCGTCGTTATTTTCCACGCGGGGAAGTCGGACGTCGTTTTCCGGCGCGCGGACAGTCTCTTTCTGTGGGTCGCGGGGATTACCAGATGTCCCGGGTCTGTGCGTGGATTTTCCTGCTTGTTTTCCGGCTACGCGTCGTTCTGCGGGGCTGCGCGTCGAAATTATGATCTCACAGCAGGCGTCACGTCGATTTCTCCTCTAGAGGTCAGGCGGCGTTGTCCTTGCGAAGCAGTGCGTTGGATTTCCAGTCGTCCCAAGAGCGTCGCGTCGATCAGCGTCGGTGTGCAGCGTTTTTCTCGCCGCGGTACAAGCTGTGCGTCGAAATTTTCGGCGCACGGAGCGTCCAAGTGAAAAAGAGAAGTCTTTTTGGTCCTGAGACTTCAGGGAACAGGAGGTAAGCTCTATCCAAGCCCTTGGAGAGCACTTTCACAGCCAGACAAGAGTTCAGCAAGGCAGCAGGCCAACAGCAAGGCAGCAGTCCTTTGTAGAAAGCAGACAGGTGAGTCCTTTGAGCAGCCAGGCAGTTCTTCTTGGCAGGATGTAGTTTCTGGTTCAGGTTTCTTCTCCAGCAAGTGTTTGATGAGGGAGGGCAGAGGCCCTGTTTTATACCCAAATGTGCCTTTGAAGTGGGGGAGACTTCAAAGAGTGGCTAAGAAGTGCACCAGGTCCCCTTTCAGTTTAATCCTGTCTGCCAGGGTCCCAGTAGGGGTGTGGCAGTCCTTTGTGTGAGAGCAGGCCCTCCACCCTCCCAGCCCAGGAAGACCCATTCAAAATGCAGATGTATGCAAGTGAGGCTGAGTACCCTGTGTTCGGGGTGTGTCTGAGTGAATGCACAAGGAGCTGTCAACCAAGCCCAGCCAGATGTGGATTGTAAGGCACAGAAAGATTTAAGTGCAAAGAAATGCTCACTTTCTAAAAGTGGCATTTCTAGAATAGTAATATTAAATCCAACTTCACCAGTCAGCAGGATTTTACCATTCTGGCCATACTAAATATGACCTTCCTACTCCTTTCAGATCAGCAGCTACCACTTCAATACTGTATGAGGGCAGCCCCAATGTTAACCTATGAAGGGAGCAGGCCTCACAGTAGTGCAAAAACGAATTTAGGAGTTTTACACTACCAGGACATGTAAACTACACAGGTACATGTCCTGCCTTTCACCCACACAGCACCCTGCTCTAGGGGTTACCTAGGGCACACATTAGAGGTGACTTATATGTGGAGAAAGGGGAGTTTTAGGCTTGGCAAGTACTTCTAAATGCCAAGTCGAGGTGACGTTGAAACTGCACACACAGGCCTTGCAATGGCAGGCCTGAGACAAGGAAAAACGGGCTACTTAAGTGGGTGGCACAACTAGTGCTGCAGGCCCACTAGTAGCATTTAATCTACCGGCCCTATGCACATAGAGTGCACATTACTAGGGACTTATAAGTAAATTAATAGTCCAATCAGGTATGATTCAAGGTTACCATGTTTTAAGGGAGAGAGCATATGCACTTTAGCACTGGTTAGCAGTGGTAAAGTGTGCAGAGTCTAAAAGCCAGCAAAAACAGTGTCCAAAAAGTGGAGGGAGGCAGGCAAAAAGTTAGGGGTGACTACCCCAAGGCTGTCAGGTCTAACACAAGGGTTGTAATTTAACATAGTCTTCTGCAAAACTGAGACCCACTTCAGCATGGCAGAAGATGTCGGTGGTAATTGTGAGACAGTCAAAAGCTTTCTTATGCATTTGTTTTCAACTTTCTGAAAAGAGGCACTATTGATATAACCCCAAATATCAGCTCAGATAGTGCCAATAGATGGGCACTTATTTTCATACAAAATCAAACAGGATTTCCAAAAAAGTAGGATCCAGGATTTTAATAACCTCTGCACCAGAGACACTAGATTTCGAGATTTGGTGAGCCTGGATCTACACTTCACTATAAATGAGTTTGCTAGATTTGTCTTTAGCCCAAGTTCATCCATAAAAGTGTTAGAAGCATCCAGAATGATCTTCAGCCCATTGGCGGTTTGAGCTATGAGTATTGTACCTCTGCGTACAGAAGTACTTGCACCAAGTGAGAGCCAATCTTGGGCAGATCTTTGCCTTTGGAACTCATAAACTCTTCTAAGCCATTGATATATAATAGAAGGAGAAAGAGGGCCAATACAGAGCCTTGGCGTTCCCCAACTACAGAGTTGATCCTGGGCAAGAGAATGCCCTACAAGTTTTAGGGAATCTAGGTTGAAGTGTAGGCATGCAGCTGACGGAGTAGATCAACTACAGCTCTATCCATTACCATTCTTTCCATAGTGACCCCAATTTTAGACTGCTGGACAGTGTAGAATGCACACGTTATGTTGATAAAGACCAGGTGTATGCCTCCCTTCTTTGCCTAGACATATTTTTGTGTGATGATATAAAGGTTGTGTCTCTGATTCACTATGCCCATCCCTTGGCAAAACCCAAACTTTGTTTTCAACAGTTCCCGATTTTCAGAAATTTAATCTTCCAATTTAGACAATATGACCCTGCCCAGAGTTTTTACAGTGCTGTCTAGTAACAAAATAGGGCAATAACAGAAGGGTTGATTTTTGTCCTCTGATTTTGAATATGGGTACAAATATTGTCTTTTGCTAGGTTGGAAGTAGTGGGCCTACAATGGCTGCTCTTAAAACAATGGTAATTTATGGGTCCCCAAACTGATATCGCTCTTCAAATAAATCTGAGGGGATTCTGCCCGGCCCTAGGTCTTTATCCGGAGGAAAGCTATTTAATGGGCAAGATGACGCATGTGAATTCAACTGAGTTACTCAGACTGATGGCAGTTTCAAGATCATAATCAGTTTCTTCCATTAACAGAGTTGTCTGGGTTGAGTCACTAGGGTCATAAATCTTGGAAAAGTGTGTTACTCAGCATCCACGGGGTGACTACGCCTACCTGCGGCATTTCATAGCTTTTAAAAAAGGAACACATTACCACTTTCCAAAAGGAAGGAAGATCGTTAAGATTATCTGCAGCCTCCAGTTCTTCCCATGCCCTAGTCCTACTTTCTGCCTTTCTTGCTGTGATAGCAGCTTACTAGGCTTTCCTAGCTCTGGCTATTTCGATCTTATCACAAGGGCATTTCCCAAGCGCTGTCTTTAAACCTTTAAGGGTTTTAGAACAGGCAACCAACTTGGGTTAGTTATCTCAGCAGAATTACTCTTAGCGTTGATGCAATATACACACTCGAGGTGAATGTGATAACGCGTCCCAATCTAGATAATTTATTCACCCTGAGACTCGTTTTAGACCGATGAATCTTTTGACCCTGATTGAAGACACCTTAGGATGAGACAACTAATCAACATGTCAATCAATAAGTCAATAACCTCATCAATATTCACAATAGCAAGTCAATCAAAGTAATCAATGGCATCAATAAGACTCGGAAACCACCATGACCTTTCAGCCATGAATAACCACACAAAATTTAGTAAGATTTATGATATTTATTCCCTATTGATTACAATTCTACTAGCAAGTTTATTAGTCTCAAAACCAGAAAAACACATCAAAATTGTCATAATATGGCAACTCGAATAAGATTTCATCAAAGCAAAGATCATAAACATTAGAACATAGCACGATCTCAACATGGATTAACTTTAGCAGAATATCATTAGTGCATTATTCAACAAAGCATAGATTCAGTCATTTCGTCTATTTGCCTCCATTTAGTGAATTCCTTAACTAACCTCGAAACAGCATTAGCATGTTGGGCTTCATGCAAAACAATTTAGCAACACAAATTTAGAAAACATCTATCTATGGTCTCTATCAAAAGAAGCAGTTGGTACCTAGAAAGAAAAGGCAAACAGACAATTACAATTTCATCATCATATAGTTACCCTCAGTAATGGGTCAGCATACAGAGTCAGTCTTCGTCCTCAGGACATCAGTTGATTCGCCATCAGCCGGGAAACACAGCAAAGTTCAGTGAGACCGGGCAAAAGGGAATACCTCCCTCATAAGGAGGAAAAGTATGAATCGGGCAAGGCAAAGTAAGTGAGGATGGTTTGCAAAGTTCAAACAGGAAAGTCTTTGGGCAGAGTAACAAAGTGGCTGGGCAATAGCAAAAGGCACGCAAGGGCTGATTTCTCCTCGTGTCCAAGACTTTTATATTGATCTTGTTGTACAGTCCCCTAATTTCCAATTGGGCAAGTTTTAGCGCACTATCATCTCCATCCAATGGTTTACTTGTCGTCTCACTACGATTGTCACCCCATAACAGTTCTCACGTAGTTTATTGGCTCCTGTAATTGACGTCTCCAACGGGTAGAATGTCAGGTGAGGAATAAGTGACATTTGTTACTCTAGTCAGTAGTCCCATTGTCTTCCCTAGTCTAAATGACCTTGTACCTGTTGCGAATTACACTGTTGCGCTCCACAAGAATGTCTCCTTGAGCAAGTCGGGTTCTCATGAGAATATTTACTACGGTTACACACACATTTCTAACTTCTGGAAAAGTACGACTACATGTCCTTCAGCAAGTCAGCACACTGCACGTTAGAAAAACACATTTAATATGAAACCGGGCAGCTAGGCCCCAACTCATGCTAACTAAGGCCTAGTGATTAATTAGCAAAACCTTAACATATAATTCTTAATGCTAATACAAAATCATACATTAGTACATTAATATCTCATTATTAGTCAGTTTCATTAATCATCGTATACATTGATGGCCACTCCCCGTGGGCACATTTCAAACACACGTTTAGTAAAACACAGCTAAACATTTTCTATGCGGCATCATTATGCATTAATTCATAAACATTTCATGTTAATTTTGATTATAAAACTACCCTCCAACAAATGTCTGAATAATGTCCCTGGGGGAGCCTTTAGTTGTAAGGTGGAATTAATTGATGCCTGGTTATTTACCACTAGATGCCTCACAAATAGATACCTGTCAACCTTGTTCCACTTGATGCAAATTCCCTGTTCTTAGGTGTTATGTGTGACCTGAGTGTCTTTATCAGCAAGATCTATCGACAGTCACAGGGTGAGAGGGTTTTGCTCACTAATGCAGCTTGGTATTACTTCATAAGTTTGGAAAATAGCGTACTAAGTCCTATGAAAGCAGAATATAATCAATTGTACCTCAAATGCCTGTGTGCATTAATGTCTTTGCTGGATCATTACTAAGAGAGTTATAATCCTGAGCCAAAACTATTTTTTTTTCACATAAAATTATTCTATTCAACGTGTCTCCATACGGGGTGAGTCTGTAGTGTGCTAGTGGCACATTTGAGTTGGCGTAGAGACAACAGGTCGTCATAGTTTTAATGTTGCATGTGCGGATGTTGAAGATCCCCTACCCGCATTATCAGAATGTCTTTATTGTGCCTATTCTCAACTTTCTATAAATGATCTTCTAATTCATAAACACCTTTTGTCATAGAGGAAACAATAGTGTTATGGTAAAATTAATCAATAAGAAGTCGAACCGTGATTTGAGCTGGAGAAGCAACATTTGGTAGTAAGGTGTACAATACAATTCCTGAACAGTCTGGCTAACAATATTAACAGAGGCAAATATTATCAAGCCACCCTTAGCCCTTCCTGAGGCTGATAGAGTTACAGGACTGCTAAAAGTGGAATAACATTTAATACATTGTGGGTCTTGAGCCCATGTTTTCTGGCAGAAAATGACGTTCTGCTGCTTCACTAACTCAAGCCAATCGGGATTATGCAATTTGCACTGCAGGCCCACCACATGCAGGAAATTACTGTTGAAGCAGATATGCTAATTAGAAAATTATTAATGATGTTTAGGTGTTTTGAATAATGAAAAGTTGTAGAGAAATTAATTTTAGAGAAAATAATGTGCACGTTTGAAAATGTGCCCTCGGGCATGTCAGCCATTTATACCATATTGTACTAAAATAACTGAAATAGTGTGAAATAACGAAAATATCTAAGTATAATGTAGTAATATGTCACAACGAGATGTATAACCTATGTTTTGCATTAACTCGCTAACTTAGCTGAAATAAATGCCTAGTCTTCCTAGGCCTCGCATACGACGAGCTGAAATACTAAACGCCTTGCAAGAAACTGGAAGTATGAACTGTCCCTGAACCGCCCGATGTTAAAGTTGCTTAGCTAGAATTTTCTGTAATGTACAGGCGGACAGGAGATGATGAAGGCAATTTGATACAATTATGAGTAGAGTAGGCTAAATGTACTTTCTCAGGACTCGAACAATAGAGGTACAGACTGAAGAGGACCATGCAACAATTTTGGTACCTGAAGAGCCGGATGATGAGGACATCGTATGGCGAACCAATGCACATCTTGTGAAAGGACTAATATTGAAATTTGTAGATTTGGTAAACAAATATTATAGCTTAAAGTCATATCTGCTGACTGACTGACCAATTGGGAATTAGGGGGAAGGACTGGGGGACCCTAATAAAAAGTCATGACAAGGGGCTAAAATTTCGGATGCGAGGGGAGAATTGATGACGTCAGGAGATGCTGTTTGAGATTCTGTCGCTGGGCTCAAACTCTGAGAGCCTGATGCCGGGCGGAATCAATTTGATAACCTGAAGACTGACTTTGTTGCTGATTCATTCTGTGGATAGGTAGCCCTGAAAATGTGACTGACTAACTTGTGCCTTTTCTTCTAGGTACCAACTGCGCTGTTTTATAGATTTTCACTTTGAAAGATGTTTCCAAATGTATGTTTTTCTCAATTTTTTTTTGCATGAAGCCCCACATCCTGATGCTAATCTTGGTTAGGTAGGCTTTCTAGGGGTGACGTTGACAGTGACAAATGACTGACGAGCTATTTGCTGAACTCTGCTATTGATGCTGGAATCTTTATTGGCTTTTATTCAAGCATATGTTTTTCTTCAAGTTCTGATTGACTATATCATTCGCATTCCAATTAATAAACTAATAATTGAGTTGATTGAATAAAGATTGAGCTAACAGATGAATTAGTATTGTAATCAATAGGGAAATAAAACTTGGTTAACTCTTTTACCGAGTTGTGGTTATTCATGAGTAGATGTTTTTAGTTGTTTTTCCATAGAATGCTTCTTAATTATTGATGTTAATTATTGATTCAGTAGTCACTGCATGACTAGGATACTCCAGGCAATCGAAAAGGTTCATCGACCTTTAGGCATCCCCTTGTAAGTTTACTTACTAAGGACCAGGCGGCTAGCATGACAATTAGGTTCGGCGGGATAATGAGCCCAGTGCTGACAATGAATGAGTCATCCTTATGAGAGGAGGTGGTCTCTGAGTAGCTATCAGCAGTCCAAAAGAAGCTTGGTGGTCAGGCTAACTGTTCCAAAGATGATGAAAGTGTATTTGAATCACAGTGACCCGCAATTCCTATAGGTACTTCCTGTAAAGAAAATGTACTTGAGTAGCCACTCAGTGGCCCATATAAGAACCCTAGGGGATGTGCTTTGAAGTACACTTGCTGTGCAGTTAATGTCTGTAAACATTGTAAAATGGCACCTGTAAAGTTGGGCCTTTTAGACTTAATTATTATACAGTCTCCTGGTGAGGATTTCACATGTGGCCCAAACCAGGAGAATCTTCTAACAGAAAGAATCTCTGTGACCAAGTTGCAAGTCCATCCCAAGTGCTTCCTAAGTCAATTAATCGCTTATGCAATAGGGAGGCATGAGTTACAGAATGGGGGTTTGCTAGCTTGGGAGCATCTTCCAAGATAACGAGGTAAGGGGTACACTCTGAATGAATCTGGGGGCAAATGTTAGTGTACTAGGTCAAGGTGGTGTGTTCGAGTGCTTGAGAGATTCACACACATCCCCTGATGTGGGTTTCATGCCTGCTTTCCTTTCCATCTTCATTTCCTGCAACCTTATAGGAAGGATGATCTATTTGTACCCCTGATGTATCACGATTCTTCTGCTGGTCTGTATGACCTTCAAGATTACCACTGACTGAGTAACTGTTGAAAGACACCATGGACCTGCATGCCACCTTCCCCTTCTTGGCACAATCACGCCCTTAGGTAACTATAACCTGCTCCCCCACCATGCAGTTATCCCATCAATATTTTACTGCTACTGTTTCATTGATATGTTTAATGATGTTATAAAAGTTGTCATGAGTGCTGTAATATCTGACGTAATTAGCAGTGCACATGAGGGTGCGAGTTATAGTTAACTTAGGGCACGAGTTATAGTTACTTGAAATAACTCTAATTACAAGTTCTGAATTTCTTTGTTTTTTTGTGAGTAACTTTGACACCTAACTATAACGTCCCAACAACCTTTGTTTTTTGTGTGATTTTCTATGTTTTTTTTTAATGTAAAGTAATTTTAATTACTATATGTTTATCCAACCACGGGTGTGAAAGGCCTTTGACTGTGCGTTGTGGAGGTTGACTACAGCGCTTGCAACCAACTCCTTTCAACCACCTCCCAACCCCGCGCCACACACAGCCCTCAACTGCATTTTGCAGGATTTGGCATCATGGGTTGCAGCCAGTCCTTATGGCCAACCTCCTATAACCACTCAAGCCTGTGCCATGCACAGCCTTCGGCCAGGCCCTGCCTCCAACCCCCTATACCACCCGACCCCATGCCACCCACCATTTCCTCAGGGCTAACAACAACAAACAAATTGGGGGGCCACATAGACCCCCTGGGCCCCAGAGACTACCACCTGCCCAGTGCTACCTAATAAAAAATGTTATGGGGCCACATGAAGCCCCCCCCCACCCCCAGGTCCCAGGGACCACCACCTCCCTGGAGCTACCAAATAAAAATTGCTAGGGGCCACATGGACCCCCTGGGGAACATCACCTTCACTAAATAAAATAGTTAGGGGCCTGTGCAGACTCCGCTGGGCCCTGGTGTCCACCACCTCCTCATGGCTACCTACTAAAAATATTTGGCATCCACATGGACCTCCCGGTCCCCTGGGGACCACCACTTCTCTGGAGCTACTTCCTAAAAATATCTGTGAGACCACACAGACCACTCAGGCCCGGGGACCACCACCTCCCCAGGGCTAAATTTAATAAATATATGGGGAAGCTGCGCGGACCCCTTGGACCCTAGGGACCACCACCTCCCTGGGGTCACTTAAAATAAAGTGATGGGGAGACTACCACCTCCTCAGGGAAATAAATTACAAATACTTAGAGGGGGACTGCGTGGTCCTCCAAGCCTTGGGGACCACCACCTCCCTAGGGCTGTTTTTATTATTAAAAAAGGGAGTGGGACACGCAGCCCCATCCCTAAGCTGATTTTTGCTCTGGGGACACATCCCCCAGGTCCTGGCCATGTCGTCCTGAAGTGGTCTGGCCCCACCCATGGCACCCAGTGGCGATAGATGGGGACTGTGGGAGACATAGGCTCCCATCCCCTGCAGGAGTCAGCATTGCTACCACACACAGGGTGCTGCTATTAGTAGCAGCTTCCTGTATGCAGGAGCAATGTTTTTATCTCTTTTTCTGCCCGCATGTTATCAGGCAGGGAAAGAGATGAAAACTCCACTTTCAGCAAGTGGGAGCATTTTTAAAGCTTCTGCTTGCTGAAAGTGGAGTGTTTGCTTTTGCTTGGCGGGAGCTGTCACCTGTGGTGGTCCCTGGGGCAGGGGGTCTGCACAGACCCCCTCCTTATTGGTGAATGGGGAGGTGGCGGTCCCCTGGACTTGGGGGGTCCATGCGCCCTCCGACACACTTTCAATATTTGGCCATGGAAGGGCCCAGTGGGGTCAACTCGGCCCCCATGCATTCTACATTATTGTAGTCCCGGGGAGGTGGTGGTCCCTGAGGCACAAGGGGGTCCGTACAGCCACCCTGCATTTTACAAAATTGCAGGCCTGCAGAGGTGGTGGTCATCAGGGTCTTTCAAGGGTGGTCCGCTGGGCCCCCCTATTCACTTTGTATTTCTTGCCCCAAGGACATGGTGGTCCCCAGGGACAGGGGAAGTCCACACAGCCCTCCCGGTACTATAACATTCAGCCCTGGGAAAGTGGTGGTCCCCTCGACATTAATAAGCCCTAGGAGGAGGGCCACATGCGCCCCCCTCATTTATTTTGGGGAAAGCCCCAGGACGTGGCCCACCACGGGTCAAAATGGAATGCAAGCATGGAAGACCACACTTGCTTATTATTTTTTTAATCCACCTGGAAAATTCACAAATAATTGCGAATTCCACTGTGAGTTTTTGGCCCATAGATCTCCTGGATCAAGGCTAGGGGATTAGGGTGACCCTTTTATGTTTTTCTTTTTTTTTTTAAAAACTCTGCTGAAGCCGAGTCCCAAAATGGCTGCCATTACTTCCTGGTTGAAGTGTTGACAGCCAACAAAATCTCTGCACAGAATTGAAAGTATTTGCAAAGTCATAGTGACCCGGCATATACAAATCTGGGTTTCGTTTAATGTCCTTTAACTACTGAACGAATTTACACCAAATAAGAAATAGGGTGATCTGAGAACCAAAAGCTACCTTTCTGAAGAAATTGGTCTAATTCCGTCCAGCGTTTCAGGCTACAAGCCTTTCTAATGAGTCTATGGGAATTAACATTGGACACAAACGTTTTTTTGTCCCTGGAAGGCACAAGAAGGCTGAAAGGGCAACCATTTACCCATTAGCCATGCCCAGAACAGAGGAATCAAAAATATGGGAGAAAACAACCTTGAAGCAGAAACGACCACCTCAACTGAACGTATCCACCATTGCTCCATGTAATGGATACTGGATAGTACAGAACATTGGACAATGTGAGCATCAAAGAAATCCACCTGAGAAATACATCACCACACAACAATGCCTTGATCTTGAACCAAGTCTGGATGGACATGCTACTTGTGGTTATCAAGATGACACTGACTGAGGCTGTCAGCTCTGGTGTTCAGAGAGTCAGACAGATGATTGGTGACTAGTCACATTCCATGCTGGTGAGCCCAGCTCAAGAGCCTCAAAGCTTCTCAAGAGAAAAGGTGAGATATGCCACATTGTGGTCATTATGTCCATCAAGATCAGGGTGGAATGAGTGAGAATAAGGAAGAAGATAGGAAGGCTTTGAGTGCCAGCCAGTAGTCCTTAATTAAAGCAGATTGATGGTCAGAACCTCCTGCTCTGGAGACCAGAAACCTATGATCTCCATCGCCCCCTTATGAAAGCCCTACCCAAGTGTGGACCTATCCATCACTGATGTGGTCATGGCTGGATGAAAACAGAAGAACATCCCTTGAGACAAGTTCTTCTCTGTCAACCATTAGCTCAGGTCTGCAGCAGTGTCCATGGAGATTATGATGGAATTTGCCAGATCACCCTACTGTTGGAACTACTGCCTGCAAAGGCACCACTGGAGGGCCCTCATGTGACCAGGAGGATGCAAGAAGTTAACAGGCCAAGCAGGCGCAAGACTGTCAGGAATGAAACACCAGAATCATTTCCCAAATATCCTGGATTTTCTTTAGAGCTCAAGCGTATCCAGTACTGCCCCTACGAACTGGAGACAATGAGAGGGCTCCAGGTGAGACTTGAGCCTAAGTCTCACATCAGGGATGCTGTTACCTTCAGGTGAATAGACACTGTGTGGCAAGCTAGCTTTAAGCAGCCAGTTCTCCGGGTACAGGCACTCTGGGATTCCTAACGTCATGAAGACTTGAGGTGCCAATGTCAACCCACATAGGAGAACCACAAATTAGTACTTGGTAGACTCTAGCACCGAATGCAGGTGCCTCCTGTGTGACATCAAGGTTGGTATGTAAAGGTATGCATCCTGCTAATTAAGGAAGATCATTCACCCTTTAACAACCAGCACCAGAAGAACATGTAGCAGCATCTTAAAATATTCCTTGTGCAGGTAAAAGTTCAGGACCCTGAAGTCGAGGATCGGAAGAAGACTGCTGCCCTTCTAAAGGACCAGAAAGTTAAAGAAAATAGCACCCCTGCCCAATTTCCTGTTTTTGCATCAACTCCACTGCTCCTTTCTGTGGTATTCTGAAAAAATATAGCATAAAAATATAGTGTATCATATAGAAGATACGAATGCATGAAATATCATTTTGTTGTAGTTTGATAAAGTTTAATTATTTTAGTTTTATAGGCTTTTAAGATAATAATATTTGTGTTTGTTTTAGCACAGTTCGCAAGTTTTTCTATGAAAGTTACTTGTTTAAATTTATTTAGGAATTGGGGCATTGTGAAGTCAGGGAGGAGCTACAAGCACACCTGCTGCCCCAGAAAAATCGATTTACTTCACATGCGTCGATCCTCATGCAATAGCCTTGTGGTCTCGAAAGGAGTGCATTTTCCAGGGAGATTAATTTTCTGGCTCTTTGTGCTAGTGTTCTCTTCTGCCTGGCTCCACTCCTGCTGGGAAGGGCACCTTGCACAGCCCCTCTGCTAACAGCCAGCTGTTGTTGGTACACTAGCACATCCAAGAGCTTGATTACAGTAATGTGCTGTTGCTTGCAATATTCAGACTTATTTGGGTATATATTTATTACATCCTTGAATATCAAGTTTGCAAGGACCAATGCTTGTAAAATGTTTCATTTATTATAACAAAAGCTTGTTTATTATGCACATTGTATCCCATGTGCTAAACATCAGGCTACCTGTGCAGAATAACTGGGCTGTGCATGATGGTAGTCTCACAAATGCAGCACATACACAAGTGTGCATGTGTTCATGTGTACCCAGCCCAGTACCTCATATCATAGCTGTGCTGTGGGTGCAATGCAGAAGAACAAGCGACCTCCTGTTCTGCATTTATAATTTGTGGGGGAGTTCTCAAGTGGGGGTGTGGTTGAGCGTAAGTATCTGGCAGGCTGGTGAAAGTGTATACAGCTGTTTAATTATGCTAGCCCAGTGCTGTGCAATTCTCTGTATGTGTGCATGAGGAGTTTGAAATGACTGTGTCTGGGAGCCAGTGGAGATTTATGAGGTGGGGTGAGTCTTGCACCAGCGTTCTGGATGGTCTATAATCTGTGTAGGAGCTGTTTGGAGATTCGGCAGTAGAGAGGTTCACAGTAGTAGAGTCTGTTTGTGACTAATGCTTGCGTGACAGTGCATCTGGTGTTTTATGGCAGGCACTTGAATATCTTTCATAGCATGCGTAGAATATGAAAGCAGGCAGCGCTCACTGTTGACTTGTGTCATCATATTAAGTTTAATCCCTAGATTTCTGGCGTGGTTGGTGAGTGTTGGTCTAGCTCTGTTGGCCACCGTGTGGCATCCCATAGGGAGGTCCTGTTTATAAAGACCACTACTTCTGTCTTGTCAGAGTTCAGTTTCATGCAGTTGGTTCTCATCCTTTCTGCTGCAATGGTGATGCAATTGGTAGGGTGGATTGGAATAGATTGGAGTGTGGTGGATTGGAATGGAGTGGGGTAGATTGGAGTGGGGTGAACTGAATTGTTGTGGGGTAGATTGGTATGGGGTGTACTGGATTGGAGTGTGATGGGGTGGATAGGATTGGAGTGGGGTGAATTGGATTGGAGTAGGGTGGACATTTTGAAGTGGATGGACGAGTGAAGTGGAGTGGGGTGAATCAGATTGTGTGGGGTGGATTGGATTGGAATGGGGTGGGGTGGATTGCACTGGAGTGGTGATTTAAGGTGGTTTTGAGTGAGGTTGATTGGATTGGAGTCGGGCGGGGTGGATTAAGGTGGACTAGATTGGACTGGAGTGGGGTGAATAAAGGAGAATTGGATTGGGGTAGGATGAATTGGAGTGGGGTGGATTGGGTTGCTATGGATTGGACTGGAGAGAGGTGGATTGGATTGGATTGGAATGGGGTGGAAAGGATTTTGGTGAGTGGATTGGGTTGGACTAGATTGGAGTGGGTTGGATTGGTGTGGGGTAGATTGGACTGGAGTGGCGTGAATTGGAATGGGTGGATTTTTGTGGATTGGATTGAGGTGGAGTGGGGTGGGGTGGGATAGATTGGATTGGTGTGGGTTAGATTGGAATGGGCTGGATTAGATTGGTGAGGGTGGATTGGAGTTGGGCAGAATGTGGTGGATAGGAGTGGGGTGAATGGGATGGGGTGGGATGGATTGGAGTGTGGTGAGGTGGATTGGAGGGTGGATTGGAGTGCGGTGAGGTGGATTGGAGTTGGGCGAATTAGAGGGGGACAGATTGGAGTGAGGCAGAATGGTTTAGATTGGAGTGGGCAGATTGTTTTGAATTGGAGTGGCACAGATTGGAGTGGTGCAGCTTGGTTTAGATTTCAGTGAGGCAGACTGGAGTGTGGTAGCTTTTTTAGATTGAGAGGGGTAGATTGTTTTAGATTGGAGTGGGGAAGATTGGAGTTGGGCAGATTGTTTTGGATTGGAGTGGGGCAGATTGGAGTGGTGCGGATTGTTTTGTAGTGGAGTGGGGCAGATTGGAGAGGGGTGGATTGTTTTTGACTGGAGTGGGTAAGATTATTTTGGAATGGAGTGGAGCAGATTATTTTGGAATAGAGTGGGAAAGATTGTTTTGGACTGAAGTGCAGCAGATCGTTTTGGATTCAACTGGGGCAGATTGTTTTGGATTGGAGAGGACTGGATTGGAGTGAGGTGGAGTGCAGTGGATTGGACTGGAATGGGGTGGATTAAGGTGAATTGGATTGGAGTGGGATGGATTTGTGGGTGGTTGATGGACTGGAATGGGGTACATTGGACTGGGGGGTGAATTGGAGTGGGGTGGATTGTGGTGAATTGGATTGGCGTGGGGGATTGAGGTGGAGTAAAGTGGGGTGGACTGGACTGGTGTGAGGTGGATTGGATTAGAGTGGGGTAGATTGAATTAGGCTAGACTGGATTGGTGTGGGGTAGATTGGAGTGGGGTGGACTGAGATGGATTGGATTGGGGGGAATGGGACGGTGTAGGGTTGATTGGATTGGATTTGCCTGAGGTGGATTGGAGTGGGACAAATTAGGGAGGGGAAGATTGGAGTGGGGCAGATTATTTTGGACTGTAGTGGGCAGTTTGGAGTGGAGCAGATTGTTTTGAATTGGATTAGGGCAGATTGTTTCAGATTGCAGTGGGGCAGATTGGCATGGGGTAGATTGTTTTGGATTGGAGAGGGACATATTGTGGTCAGGCATATTGGGGCTGATTACAGTGGAGCTGATTGGAGAGGGTGGATTGTTTTGGATTGGAGTGGGGAAGATTGTGGCTGGGTCGAATGGGGTGGATTGGATTGGGGTGAGGTGGATTGAATTGTATTAGGGTAGATTGGATTGGGGTGGACTGGAGTGGGGCTGATCACGATTAGGCAGATTGGGGGCTGATTGCAGTTGGGGCAGACTGGAGTGGGGCAGATTGGAGTGAGCCAGATTGTTTTGGCCTGGAGTGGGGCAGATTGGAGTGGGGCAGACTTTTGCATTGAGTAGAGGCAGATTGGGGTGGGGCAGATTGTTTTGGATGGGAGTGGGAAAAATTGGAGTGGGGAAGTTTTTTTAGACTGACATATTGGAGTAGGGCAGGTTCTTTTGGATTGGAGTGGGGCAGACTGTTTTGGATTTAGTAGGGGCATACTGGGGTGGAACAGTTTGTTTTGGATTGGAGTGGATCAGGTTGCTTTAATTTGGCATGGGGCATATTGCTTTGGATTTCAGTAGTGAAGATTGGAGTGGGGCATATTGTTTTGAATTGGAGTGGGGTAGATTGTTTTGGATTTGAGAGGGGCAGATTGTTTTGGGTTGAGTGGGGCAGATTGCATTGGATTGGCATGGGCAGAATGGAGTAGGGAAGATTGCTTGGGACTGGAGTGGGACCGATTGTTTGGGATTGGAGTGGGGCAGATTGGAGTAGGGCAGATTGTTTTAGATTGGAGTGAGGCAGGGCTTTTTAGATTGAAGTCGGGAAGTGGGGAAGATTGTTTGGGATTGGAGTGGGGCAGATTGCATGGGAATGGAGTGGAGCACATTGTTTTGGATTGAGAAGAGCAGATTACAGTGGGGTTGCCTGGAATGGGGCAGATTGTTGTGGGTTGGGGTGGGGAAGATTGGACTGGGCCAGATTGTGGGGAAGATTAGAGTGGGCGGATTGTTTTGGTTTGGAGTGGGGCAGATTGTGGTCGAGCAGATTGGGCAGATTGCAGTGGATCAGATTGGAGAGGGTGGATTGTTTTGGATTGGAGTGGGGAAGATTGTTTTGGATTGGAGTTGTTGGATTGGATTGGAGTGGGGTGGACTGGGGTAGAATAGGGTGGTTTGGGGAGGATTGCAGTGGGGCAGATTGGAGTGCTGCATATTGTTTTGGATTTGAGTGGGTCAGATTGGAGTGGAGCAGATTGCTTTTGATTTGAGTAGGTAAGATTAGAGGGGGAAGATTGTTTTGGACTGGAGTGGGACAGACTGGAGTGTGGCAGATTGAAGTGAGGCGGATTGGAGTGACGGAGATTGTTTTGGATTGAAGAGAGTTAGATTGGAGTGGATTGGAGTGGGGTAAACTGGAGTGGGACGGATTGTTTTAGATTGAGCAGGGGCAGATTGGGGTGGGGCAGATTGTTTTGGATTGGAGTGGGGTAGATTGAAGTCGGGCACATTGTTTTAGATTGAGTGGGGCAGATTAGAGTGGGGCAGACTGGAATGGGGCAGATTGTTTTGGATTGGCGTAGGGCAGATTGAACTGGGCCAGATTGTTTTGGATTGTTCTGGGCAAGATTAAAGTGGGGCAGATTATTTTGGTTTGGAGTGGGGCAGATTGGAGTGGGGCTAATTGTTTTAGACTGGAGTGGGGCAGATTATTTGGAATGCGGAAGGGCAGATTGTTTTGGAGTGAAGTAGGGCAAATTGGAGTGGGACAGATTGGAATGAGGCAGACTGTTTTGGGGTAGGGTGGGCAGAATATTTTGATTGGAGTAGCGCAGATTGGAGGGAAGCAGATTGTTTTGGACTGGAGTGGGGCAGATTGTTTCGGATTGGAGTGAAGCCAATTGTTTTGCACTGGAGTGGCGAAGATTGTTTTAGATTGGAGTGGGGCAGATTGGAGTGAGGCAGATTGTTTTGGAGTGGTATGTGGCATATTGAAGTGGGGCAGATTGTTTTAGATTGGAGTGGGGCAGACTGTTTTGGATTTTTAGTGGGGCAGATTGTTTGGGATTGGAGTGAGGCAGATTGGAGTGGGGTGGGTTGGGAGGACTGGGGTGCAGTGGATTGGAGTGGACTCGGTTGAGTGGTTTGGTTTGGAGTGGGGTGGATTGAAGTGGGGAGGGCTGGATCGGTCTGGGGTCAATTGTATTGAGTATGGCGGATTAGATTAAGTGGGGTGGATTGATGTGAGTGAGGTGGGTTAGATTGGAGTGGACTAGGGTGGGGCAGTTTGGATCGGAGTGGGATGGATTGAGGTGTTTTGCCCGATTATGGTTTAAAGCATCATTTCAGAATTTACACATAAAAAAGAAACAATGTTGTTTTGCAATGTTTAGAACAAGATAATGGTCATCTTTGGAGAACAGCGCCGACAGGTAAAAACAAAACAAAACATGTGTACAAAGTGAGAAAAGAAGACTTGGCAAGATAAAAGAAAAGACTTAACCATGGAAAATAAAACTTTGCAATTTTATTTGTCCTGCTGGGCACGCCTTCTGTTTAAGGGGCCCTAGCAAATAAAAAAAAGTACCTCATCATCATGTCGGGAGCAGTGGACAGGCACTGATTAGGTTGAATCTATCAGCGCTTGGCACTGCATCATAGATAGGAACGGAAATGATGCTTGGCCTGCAGTGATGAATTACGAGGCTTCAAAGAAGAGTGCCATGCAAGCCAACAAATGGTAAGCAACAGGTGTGCTCCAAGCCCATTTTAGTTCACAACCAAATCTTGCAAGCGACATGCATGCACTAATGCATGTGCTTGCAGGCCCAACCATAATAACAACAGAGTCTTCCAAGCAAGACACATGCGCTAGTGCATGCTCTTGCAGGCTCAACCTTACAAACCTGGGGGTTAGACGGGTCCCTATGGGGCTCTCCATGTCTGCCCTCAGCGTGAAACAAATATTATCTCCTGACAGTACCATTCATCACCAGCATTTAATGTAACTTGGAAGAGACTGCTTTGTAATGCATTCTGGCCCAAGACGCATCACCCTGGAGCTGCTTGGAAGGTACGATCATCTGATAGTGATCTGAAAGTGCATTCTGTGGAATCCATAGAGGGCAGGGCAGGTGAAGGGTAGAGCTCAGGCTCTAAATGTAGCAGCTCTACAGTGATAAAGCTGCTGCGCAGGCTGATGCTACTACGTATCTGCAGCTTCTAGACATTTTTCAAGCCCACAATAAATAAAACTAAATATTTTACAAAGTGTTTGATTAAATATTCTCATGGTTAGTTATTTCACAGTCTCATATTTCAGAATTGATGCATTTTCAGTATTATTTACAACAATCATTGTTGTTTCTATTTTACCTTATGCAGCTAATAACCATTGGCAAAACCAATAGTCCTACCATGTTTCACATGTAATGTCAGTTGCAGCCTTTATAGATGCAATAACAGAAAGAGGCAGCAAAAAAGTCACATGACACATTATGGTAAGCACAGATTTTTAGCTTACATCTATAAGCCACACCCTTAATTACACATACCGCGTACTTTTCAGAGACTCCCCAGTTTCTTCATCTCACTTAAAGCCCTGTAGCAAAGTAAAACAAAAGAATGTGTGAGGGAGTTTAATGATTACGCTTAGGGCCACTGGAATTATGCGATTGTGTGACCGCAGCAATTTCCACATAATTATAGCTTTACTGCATTTGCCACATAATCCATCATCTGCCACATAATCTTCAGATTTTAACCAAAAAAAATTCTAGCTCAAGCAGATCAAAAGTTACTAAAATTGCAGTGACACGTGTTGCTATGCTCTAGCGGGCCCTTTTCAAAACTGGACTAGTCACCTTTCTGTAGTTTATTGCATTAATTGGGTGTTAATCTGGTGCTAAAACAGTGCAACCAATGCCCAGAGTTATCAAGTTTACTAATGACAAAATAATGCAGTAATATTATTACAAAATGTGCCACATTGTGCCGCTTAATTTGTTTTCTTGCCACATAATTTACTCAACCCTACCACATATTTTGACCCCCTCATGCCGCATAATTCCAGTGGCCCTGATTACACTGTGCTTTATGACAAGCGAAGGCATAACCAGCAGCTCCACTCCTCGCAGGCCCCACCCCTCCTCTCACATGATAAAAAATGTAGGTGCATTTTAATAGGTTTCCTCACCCGAGGGGTGGGATTAGGGGTCGTTGCAGCCAAATCTTTTTTTTGTACATGGGGGTTCGGTTTAAAAGGGTATGACGTCAGCTGCCGCCAGAAGGCGTAGGAGTAGCTTCTGTAATAAAGCTAGGGTTTCAGGGTTTTTTGTTTGTTTTTTCTCACCCAACAGTATCTAGGTGCGCCGTACAGTCAACACCCTGCCACCTCAGATTGATTAGCTTCCTGTGCTCCGTGATTCCCAGTGGGGCATGGAGAGGAAGTCTTCTCACAGCACTGGTTTCCGGCCATGATGAGCACATTAAGGAGAGGAGAGGCACACCTGGAAGAGGAATGTGCCCAGGGTCGCGAGAGCGCTAAAAAATACCTGCAGCGCATGTGCACGTGGAAACGACCTGCGGCCACTCGCTGTTCTTAACATCCTTCTGCTGCATGATGTTTACAAAATACATGCATTGTCGGAGCCACTGTCTCGCCTTTTTTTGTTTTTCCTATTTATTTGCAGTTATGTGGACATTAATTGTATATTGTTTGTGTTAATAAAATAATATTTTATGTGCTGTATACTTTGGAACTGGGAACCGGGCTCAAGTCTCAGGCTGCTCTACCCATGCCAATCCTCAAAAAAAGAAAGTAAATACCGTATGTTTTTTTTAAAGACCGGGTGGGCTGGAATTTAATCAGTCATTTGTTAGACATTTGAATGTTGTAAAAGTAGCAGCGTTTGGATGCAACACATGCTGGTTGTTTGGGGAAGAGGATGGAAGATAACATCTAGAGCTGCCAAATTTGGAACTGGTAAACCGGGTTCAGCTTCGGCGTGCTTTCTCCGTGCCCACCCCCAAAAAAGGCAGAGACGTGCTGATATCAAAAATAGAAAATAAACTATGGTTTTTGAAGGACCAGTATTATCACTTTGGCGATAATTGCTAAACTCCCGTGGGGTGAACGTGCTGGGAAAAAAAACAAAATCAGTTTTTTGGGAGAAAGAATGAAGCATAACATCCAGAACTTACTCTTGTGGAGAAGTGTGGCACAATGGTTAGAGCCGCAGACCCTGAAGCAGAGATCTGCCTTAAGACCAGTGTTCAAGTCCCTCTTGGGCTCAATTCCCTTAGACCAGATAATTCTCGCCTTGGTGCCTCATCTAATTAATGAGTTCAACTCTGGGCAACAGCTTGCTTAATCTCCACAATAGCACTTGGATGCCTGGTTTCATCCTGGGGGTGCCTAGGAGTGGGCACCTCACAGGGAAAAGCCAGGAGGGGTTCCATAAGGGTATGAGTACCTTGACACCCTAACGGGTGAGTGTGCTATACAAGTGCAAAGTTTACAGTTTTTTGACTTTAGAACTGGGTTGAAGTCTCAGCAGCTCTACCCATGCCAAAAAAAACAAAAAAAACAGGAGACACACCACCCAACTGCAGCATGCATCTAGAGAGGGGTCTGTGAGTACTGGGGTTAGGAGAGGCACTACCCTACTGCAACATGCATCTAGAGAAAGAGAAATCTGTGAGTACAAGGGGCAGAAGAGAGGTAATTGTACATCATGCATCTAGAGCGAGCTCTGTGGGTAGAGTGGCAAGGTGTGACACCACCCTACTGCAGCATGCATCTAGAAAGGGGTGGTCTGAGTGACGACGGACGAGCAGTTTGTAACGGGGTTGGGGGGCCTGACTCAGCAGGCAAGCATTTACTATCAAACTGAGCAGAAACAAGGGGGGATTACTGTCAAAAGGCAGGTGGGAGATACATTCTTGCTGCGTTATTCTTCACAGGGAGGAAGGGTGCAGGCTGTAGGAAAATGGAGGGACATAGCTGTAGACCGACCACTGCCCCCACCCTCCCTACCAGACGGTGCATGACAACAACCTGACAATCATGGCAGGTCAGGCGGCTTCCCTCTGCTGACGCCATAGTACAGTGCCCAGGAATCACTCATACTTGGATTTTGGCGCTATACAAAGGCTCGCCCGAGTCTTATTTTCAACAGGGCAACACTCCAATTGGGCATTTACAAACATCCACTTTGCATTTACAAACATCCACTTTGCATTAAGTCACAGGGGAGTGGGTGAGACTTGTAGGTGGATAAGATGTCTAGTGTCTGGACTGGGAGCTGGAGACTCCAGACACAGTGTAGTGCCTGGAAGTTCCTTTGTCTGTAGCTACAGAAATTCACTTGGAATGATATATATGTACTCGCTTGTATTTATGGTACTTGGAAGCTGGACAAAAGTGTGACTTCTAAAAAGCCTCATTTCCCAATTTAGCGCCTGCGAATGGCTGGGCCTTTTAACTAAATCCCAGCAGACTTTAATGTAGCTGCTACAGGGTAGAGCGTTGAGAGTTGTGGTGCTTACCTGTGAGGAGCTTCACTCACTTCTCCCTCCCGAGGCTCGCAATCCCCTCTCCATGGCTGGGAGAGCCTGGCAGAAGCTTTCCCCTTCATCCTTACCCTCGGGCTTCACACTGCGTGCTGATTCCCACGTCACCAGGACTCTGGGCATCTCAAGCACATTGTGGGGGAGCGGGTGCGGTGATGCCAGATCACAGGTAGACCCTGCCCCCAATGTCCATGTAATGTGCTTCCCTCACGCCTCTAGGAAACGGACGGTGAGGGTGGGTGCCCCATCCATTCTCCAGTTGAGGGGTGCAGGTCGCTCGCCTTTTGGTGTGGGTATTATTATTACAGCAGTTACGAAGCCCTTGTCTAGTGGCTCATTGTCAAGGATGGAGCGCAGTGGCCCTTCCCTCTACTATGCACCCCTTTGCCTGGCTGGACCAGCCCTGCTGAATATATGGAGCACTAGAGCAAGTCTCACAGCACACACTCCTTGACTGATAGAACTGGTTTAACATTTCATCTTACCAGCACCTGCCTCGGTGGGCACAGAGGAGTGATGGGCAGTGATTGACAACCCAGATGTTAAAGGGCCGTTCTCATGCATTTTGTAATGGTAGCAAGGCAGGCAGTGTGCTGAACCATGGCCTCCTTCATTGGCCGATCACTTTATTTGTTATGACAGATGTCAGTACGTGTGTGTGTATCAACATATGCACTAGATTTATGTAGCATAAATATAGCTATAGAACAATAACGTTCTAAATCAGTAAGGTTTTACACTGTGTCTGCAGTCTTGACACAATTCATGTAAGTGTGTGTTTGACCAGCTAAGTCAGTGCAATTTAAAGTTACCCAATGTATGACTGCAGCGCAAAACTGAAATTGCATATTCTCAATATGGTACAAATTCATTTGAGAAATTGCTGCCTTTCAGTTTTCTTGTTATTGTCACTTTCGTCTAGAAGGAAGAACATGGCCCGTTCTCACAAGCCGTGTTTAATGAAAGTTTATCTCATCTGCTCGGAATTTACTTAATGCATCTCTAGTTTCTACCTGTGAAAAACAGACTAGCACACACCATCCATGTAGATATATGGATCTATTCTGAGTTATTATCATCATTGAAGGAGAAGAGAGGCAGCACAAATTATTTGTAGCCGCCTCTCATGAGCCATGGTCCCTCTTTAAACAAAGTAATGGTCATGAATACCACACAGAGCGATAGATAGCTCACCACAAAAGTCTGCATGTCTAGTATATATATAAAAAATATTTTTCGCTGTGTGCCCATATGTATTTTTTGTAGGTGCATGTTCGTTTTAGTAAATACCAGTAATAGTAATAATTGTATGATTTACTATCCTTTTATATATGCAGTTTCATAAATGTGCATTAAAAATCATTAACGCTAATAAACATTCTATGAACTCCACCCAATCTGTAAAATATATTTATACTTTCTGTATGACTCTCAATACCACTAGATAAATAAGGCAGTTATCTACAACCCCCTTTTTTCTGGAGACACACCTTTCTGGATATGGTGTTCCAAATAACACATACCCACTCACAGTATCACATGGTGTTACATGTGATACTGTTACACAGCACCTGGAGCACCACGTGTGTCAAAAACGCAGAGCTCAATACAAGCCCTGTTTTGAACATGCCACACTCAGTGCATCCTTGTGTTAAACACACCACACTCAGTGCACCATGTGTGTTAAACACAAACCATCTAGTGCAGCTAGCTTGTTAACCACACCCTGCTCAGTGCCCCTATGTGTTAAACATGGCACACTCAGTGAACCCCATTTGTAAAACATGCTACACTAGCTGCACCATGTGTATTAACACATTGCGCTCAGTGCACCTCATGTGTTAAACATGCAGATCTCAGACTACCGAGTGTATGAAATACACTGCCTTCAGTGAACCTTGTGAGTTAAACAGGCAGTACAGTGAACCCTATAAAAGGCAGCCACAATCAATGCAGCTTGTGCCCTCAGTGAGATATCAGTCCAGTGCTGGGCAAAGACGCATAAATGATGAAAACAAACAGTTATGCGGAGGTAGGGAGGGCATGCAGCAACATGAAAGGAAGTGAGAGGGACGAATGCTGCAGGCAGACAGGCAAACAGTAACACAAGCAGGAAACAAAGTAAAAACTAGTCCCACAAAACAAACACATAATGAAGCCAAAGCGTAAAGATACAATACTTGGTCTGTGCTCTGTAGGAGGAAACAAAAGACAAAAAAGAGGGACAAAGAGGAATGATTATCCACTAGAAAGCAAACATTTTGAAAGACAATCCAAGTAATGAATAAAAAGCAATGGGCCGGATTTAAGCCCACAAAGTGTGTACAGTAGGTCTCGGAGGGTCGACTTAAAAATAGAAACATAATTGCTGTCTAATGACCAAACTGGCCTTTGATGTCCCAGGACTGTGAGACTCATTTCAGCATCCAAGTTGCTACATTCTGAACTTATTGTAGGTTTCTGCCAGAAACCAGGCAAACTTTGCACTCAGGGCACTACCACTGTGAAATATAAACACACAGACGGTTTGATGTCGAGTTCTATTTCTAACACCGTGATATGCCCCACGGAGGAGCTGAGTGCCCCCAGCTAGAGACCAATGCCTTTGTTTTAGCCAACTAGTACAAAGAAGATATACAGAAACATTTTCAAAGTAAGGGGGATCCTGAGTCTATAACATCGCAAGCAGAGTGACACATATTAATTCAATTCTTCCATTCAGGAAAACATGGTACCTTCCCTTTTGTAATATTTTGCAAGTGCAATTCAGACATTAAGAAATCCAAAGTGTAAACAGAACAAAAACAACCCCTCCCTAAAAAACCCTTCATGGATCCATGTAGATGATTACAGACCCATATCTCAGGTTCCCTACCTGGCCAAAGTCCTATGGGGCTGGTCAACCAAAGCCTAACCAACCACCTCAAAGGATACCATCTCCTTGACGCCTCACAATTAGGTTTCAGACCAAACCACAGCATGGAAAAAGTCCTTATTGTCACTACAGACAACATACGTATGATCAAGGACTTATTCAACACTGCAAGTCTGACCCTCTCTGACGTCTCAGCAGCCTTCAAAATAGTATTCCACTGCATTCTCATCCAACAGCTATACGAAACTGGCATTCTAGGAACTACTCTCCGCTGGATGTGCTCCTTCCTGATATGACTAGGCCAATCAGTCAGTCTGATCCCTACTGCTTGGAGACACAAAACTTCATCTTTGGAGTGCCCCAATATTTATAACTCAACCCAACCCTTTTCAACACTTACATGATCCTGCTTACCAACATCATCTGCACCCACTAACTCAATGTCTGCACCTACGCCAGTAACACTTAACTGATATTTTCACTCTCTGACAAAAAACCTACCACCAGGGCCAATTTTGTCACTTGTATCACCAAAATGACCAACTTGATGAAACCCCACTGTCTGAAACTGAACACTGACATAACAGAAGTTGTGATTTTTGGCACATACTCCTTGTTGCGTGGCTCCACCTTGTGGCTGGCTGACTTTGAACCCTCTCCTACCCCCACTACCTGTACTAACAACCTCTGCATTGTAAATGGCAACTATACATCATGATTGTCCATGTCAAAGCCATCACCGTCTTCTGCTATCATACCCTGAAGATGCTGAAGAAGATCTTCAAATTGCTCTCCATCAGCACCCACTGAACCATCACTGGGACTTCATCACCAGCAAGCTGGAATACAGGAACACTCTCTTTCGGAATCAGCACACATATGACTCCAGATCATATAGAACTCTGCAGCCAGATAGTCAACCTACCACACCACACACACATCACCGTACACCTGAGCAAGTTCCACTGTCATCTGATACACAAACAAACTCTGATCAAAATCCTCTCCACACCTACAAAACCCTTCCCAATAAGGGCCCAGCTTGCTTAAACAAATGCATCACATTCCAGAAACCCATCAGACACCTTTGCTCAACCACGCTCCTAATCCTTCACATTCCATGCATATGCAGAATCAGATCCAACAGTCCGACTTTCTTCTACATTGCTCCTATATTCCCAAAGCCTGGAATGACTAGCTTCTGCACAACAGAGCTGCCTCCTCAATTCTAGACTCCCGCAGAAGCTGAAAACATGGCTCATCAAGTAGGTACTACTACCTAATCCTCGGCCAGGCCATCCTGCTCCTACTTTCAGCTTCAGGAAACCCACCCATGTGATAGTACGATCTACAATTACACATACAATAAAATGTCATAACATGACATGTAAGGTGTTTTAAGAGATTAATGAGTTTGAAGTTGGAACTAGATATTTGCCAAATTGCTGTCAAACTGAACTTTTGAACTGAAGCTAAATTCAAAGAAGAAATCTTCCGCCGCAATCAAAAAAGGTAAAGGACAATTTTCTGTTATGCAGAGAGACTTCAGGTACTGGTCAAATTGCTAAATGACAGACCTCTTGTCTTGCACCCCTTCACTACATTATTTTGCAAATAAATAAATGAAGACAGAAATAAATAAGAGCTGGAACTATTGACTGCCTGAGTTACTGCATACCAAATCTTGCCTAATCTTGATCTCACCTCAGGCCTAATTCTTCCACCGTTCTTCACTTCCTGTCTCTTTATTACCTTTTATCCTTTCTCTTTCTTGGACTTCATCAAAGCCTGATAATTAAAATAATAGTCCTGAGCAACAAAAAATGCATGCCGGTTCCCACCACTTGCAACTACTGGCACAAATTAAGCACTGGTGCAACATCACAAAATCGTGTTGCAAAGTTCACTTTACCTACACGAAGTCAAAAATCAAGAATAAATGGAAATTCCATTAAAAACAAATTGAAGCAGAACTCTCCTTTCTGTGCATGTGTGACAACATTACTGCTGTGCTGTGGAAGACAAATGTATTATCTTCATCTGAAGGTAGGAGTCGAGCTGACCTAAATATTAATATTCTAGAAGCATACATATACGTGGCAGAAGACTCGAGTTATAATTTGTAATATCCTAATTAAGCAAAACAAAGCAGCCCGGTAATGCGCAAAGATTAAAGTTAATGTGTTCTTGGCAGAGACAGAAATGGCGCGGACATGTGAATGGACTTTTATGTAGTAAGAGAAAAGGCCAGGAGTTGGCACACACAGTAGAGAACTAGCCGCAGTTTTGACCAGGGCCGGCACTCCGGCAGGGCGACCGGTACGGCTTCACCTGGCACTTAACTTGGGGAAGGCGGGCGGAATTATAAATAACACTGGTTCAAAAAGCACCTGCTGTAGACTTCCTATTGTGCCCAGCAGTGTCCACGCAATAATAAAAATGTCAGGCTAGGTCTGGTGAATACTGTTCTTGCTGGAGAAATTTGTCTAGTGGCAGTTTCCACTCATGATAAAGTAGCTCAGAGGGATAATGTGCCTGCTGCACAGAACGTGTATCATGCAGATCGATCACAGAACTGTACATTATGTTGATAGCTCAGTAGGTTACTACTTTTGTCACACTGAACTTTTGTTACTTGCAGGTCTTAAGTTACAATCGTAGACTAGCATAGTGAGCTATCAACTGTCATCAAAAAGCTGCAGGCAAACCTCATGGTATAGGTTAGAACATTATTTCCCCCAGTCTTTCATTCTCCTTATAATGCTAAAAAGGGTTAATTTGGGTAGAAATGCATTCTTTGTAAAGCCACCCACTATGGTACGTTTTAAATCCTGAGTTTGTGCTTCTCCAAACATTCTTAAAATATATTCTCTACTTGTATTGGTGGCATGTGACTCCTGCACCTTGTAATCCTCATTGGTTTAAGTAACATTTCGTATAAATTGAATTACACACATATTCATTATTCTTTATAATGCATGTTTGATATAAAGTGCTCTATCACCCTACAATGGTATGAGCAGAACTATAAAACAAAAGAAATGCATGTGAGAGAGGGGCTATGGAGAGACAAAGGGCACTGGTGGACAGTGGCACTGAGGGGATTTGTGGAAAAAGGTTTTTTGAAGGTGGGATGCCAACAAAGATTGTCCCATTAGGCGCCACTAGCACTGAAGCCAGCCATGGTTTTGGCATGATCAATGGACAGAAGTTTGAGGGGCATTGTGGGTGAGTCCTTTGGGCAGTTGCAAAGCTTAGGAAGTTGTGCTTTTCTGAAGGAAGGAATGCTGTACGAGTGAAGTCTATGGTTTGTAGTATGTCAGACAGAAGGACTACAAAACCACATTTTCCTTCAAAGTGAAGGAATATACAGCACAGATCAGGTACCTGTGCATCTTGTCAACATTTCACTTTTTTGGTGCACAGTGTATGCCTTTTTTAAGGAAGGTCCAACCGTTTGCAAATCATTCCCACCACACAGATCATTGAAGCCTGAATTTTAGACCCTGTCCTCCCTTCACAGATCAGGACGAATCCCAGAAGCATTTCAATCTCTTCAGTGAGGTCAGGGACAGTACGAGAATTCTCAGCATGTCTGGAAAACAGCAATTTGCTGCTCTACATAACTTATTAAAAATGCTCTTTTTCATACCCTTTTTAGTAATTTGGTATAACGATACAGGTTTAAACTTCAGTCCTCAGCCTTACCAAGCATTGTGAATTTACTGGACCTCAGTCAGTTTAATTTCCTAACTACAGAAACCACAGGGGCACCTACGTATAGATATGAGAACCACTTAGGGTCACAAACTGGATTATCCTCACATACATGGAAAATGGGTTACAACCTGAAGTGGGTCACAGAAAGGAGGTATGTCACAATGCATGTTACACAATAGAAATAGGACAATATTTATACAACAATGAAGAGAAATAAAACTATCCTGTGAAAGAAAGAACAAACAATCAAGTATACATGTTTCGGCCATGTATGGTGAATGGATGACCCACAAGTCAGTCAGGACAAAAAACAGCAAACCCATATTCAACAGACACACACACAAAAGTCCATCCTGGTTGACATTTTCAGTTTCTTCTTATGCAACCACAGATACCTCAAAAACAACAATGATATCTATACTTGCAAAAATGTTGGAAGAAACAAATCATGGCCCATAATTTCACTGGTAGCGGGTAAACCTTATCACACTTCTAGTATGATATCTCGGTTGCCCTCATACACATGCAACATATTTATGTCATGTGGACCAGTGTCCACATTCTTAACAAAAAATAACGATACCGGATATATAAGAAGTAAACAAGTTCTTGTAGATAAGTAGTAGCAATACCCTATCACCTTTGGCCTATTGTTTTGTTTTACTGTACATGCCATTTATCCAAGTGCCAGACACTGATCTTTGATATAAGATGCAACCCGGACAAGTCTGCAGCCTACATTTCCAACCTAATTTATTAACTGTTACTAGCAGACCATTAAATGATATATCTTGCGTTAAGTGACAGATCTGTAGCTGATTTTTTGCTCTTTGGGCAAAATGCGCTAAAAATTGTTTTGCATCTAGTCGCCATGTTAGGAATAGACCAGGAGAAATTTCAATTATGCTGGTGTAAATCATGTAATTTCATGTTATGTTTGTTACGTAAAATTCCTGAAATACACCATTATGCCACAACCAGAATGGTAGCAGTTATTTTTCACAGCAAGTGTGTGTTTCATTCTATTTTTTAACGCAAACTGTGTCCTCACATCAAAAATGGACTTCAAAAGCTGGCACATGGACATATTTTGCTCTAAAATATAGTGATACATTACGGATTTTCATTCATTGGGCTCATTTGCGGTGACTGACAGAATATCCTCTGAAAAGAATATCGGACCCTAAATATCATCTACAAAAATCTAGTCCTATTGGCTGTGGTAACTGGCTCTGAGATACCCATCTCCCCTAGGGTTGCGCTGCTTGGGTGTGTGAATGAGATTAATGGGCCACATAGGCGGCTGGTTGGCCTACTTTTGCTATTGGCCAAGCATAGAGTTGCCATGTGCTGAGGCAGGGGGCGGTGCCGCGTAGATCCGAATGGCTGCGGGATGCTGCCTTTTGTCATGATCAGTTGACGGTCTTTTGGGAGCTTATGCCTGAAGGTTCCCGCCGAGGGATATCTGGGCTCCGCTGCGTGAGTACCTGACGTCTAGAAATGAGCAGGCGGAATGATATGAGTTCGCCTGCACTTGATGCTTCCCCTATCCCCCCCTGACTGGGTTAAAGATTGTGTATAGCTGAGGTAAGCTGGTGTAGCCTGGTTTGTGCACCCCACCTACCTTTCTTGTTGTTCTTTTTGTTGCTTCACCCCCCTTTTGTTGGTATATCGACTCCGATGTTTGATAAGACAACCACTCCTGGACTGAATAAGCGGACTGTGTCGACTGGAAGCCCGGCGGGTTGGGCCAGAGATGTGGCCCCTGATATTGATGCACAATGTGAGAAACACTTGGAGTTTTGCTGACCGGGATAAATTCTGAAGTTGAGGAGGGTTGTAGTATGTACAGTTTGTTGCTATAATGGGGGGGTTCGTTTGTGTTATTGCTCGTTTTCTATCATGCAAAACTCAATAAAAATATATTTAAAAAAAATATATATATATATAGTACTATTGGAGTTAATTAGTTGGTGCTTGATGAGTCACTCAAATGGTCCAATGCCCTTTCAGATTGAATTTGCTTAAAACTCAAATGTGTTGCCATTGTATTTTTTCAGTACTACTCTTTCTGTCATGTAATTTCTTCATAGCTATGAAACCTTTGCCTAGCCAATATGGAGCAATACATGAGACTAAATTAAACAGCTATGCATTTCTCTCATTTACTCTTACATCTGAAACGTCTGTTATTCTAAACAACATTAAGAGAAATATTGGTAGCCATGCCTAGATACCTATGGGTTTCGACCTCTTACATAATATTTGTTAGGGTCACATGTGTAGAAAGGCCTTCTCGTCCTGTGACATTAAAATTAAAATATAAAAAAAAAATGATTCTAGAGAAAAGGATAAACGCACTCAAAATAGCGCTGTTATGGTTAACAAGCTATGGTCGGTAGATTGAATGTTATAGATTTTATGAGTGTAATGTCTAAGGAGTTCTAGTTGAATGGTTCTTTCTATGGAGACACAAGATCTACATAATTCTGAAAAACAGTACAAGAATTCCAGGGGTTGCTTAGTAACTAACCAAATATATACTTTCCAAATCTTACTCCAATTTTTTGTTTAAAGTCCCTGCGATCTTCTCTGTTTATTTATTGATGTTTAATTTGTAGTTGCTTACACAGCGAGCCTGTTGCAGCTTCACAAGGAGGTGAAATGCGGGAGGAAAAGTTCGGGAGAGGTTTGACCAAAGATGCAAGAGAGAGTCTATGCGATTATTCAACAGGCTGGATCATATAATGGTCATGATCATAAGTTGCACAGTACTGTACCGTATGGTAGTATTTTATATAGAGCTTCATGCTATCATGTGGTGTGCTGCAGCACATGTCTGGATGGGTAGCATGCTACTCTATGGAGGAGTGTGTGGTTGGCAGCGTCAACATCAGTTCCTATCCATTATGGGAAGCATTTTTGCGGTGTATTTGACTGATCAGGGTGTTGCTCTTATCGTACTCTGGGCTGCAGTGCCTAGCAGTGTGATGGATTAGGCGTTGTTATGTAGAACATTTATGGTAGAACGTTTAAGTTAGTTATTAGATGTACTAGGGTAGAATGTGGAATGTGAGAGGTGCGTGCGTGAGTGAGAATGCAGGAGAGAGCGATCGGAGTGGTGAAGCAGGGTTTGGGCGCTACACACTCTGTACTAGTCTGCTTTTATTTATATTAAACGTATGAACACTGCACCCTGTGAATTTCGATGTTTACTTACCAAAATTGGCGACGAGGTGAGGACTATGAAAGAAGAGCAGGCTGAGAAGCAAAATTTTATTATTACGACAAGTAATTTTAAAAAAAAGTGGAGGGAGCTGGAAGCGAGTTGTATTGGTAATTGAAATTGGTTCAATGCTGAAGGAGAGTTTGGATTACCTACTGCTGGGCGTGTTGATATTAGGAGAAATCGATTGAGGTGGTTGTGAAGAGCCAAGTTGATGCACATTCAGTGGTGAACGAGGGAGACAGCACGTGTTATCGCGATCTCTTCTTTCGACGTGTTTTGGACTTCACATGCTGTGGATTGTTTGTTGGAAAACAAGGCCAACCTTCAATGAGGAAATCGACGTTTGGTTTTGGTGGCCATTTTGGAAGTTTGGGAGCATTTACATCGAAAGAAATCTTCAGTATGGATACCGATAAGGGGGTAGGGAGAATGGTGATTGCCACACCTTGACAAAAGTGCCTAAACTGAGTTGAAGCATACTTCCTGGAGTCATTTTCAATTGGTGATAGGAACACCTTATATGTTATCACTTGTCTAGTCTTTAAAGTTAATATGTGGTGAAGATAGGACGGTGTGGCATTCAGTTCAAGCAACACTGAACAATTCCACATATACAAGGATAGGAACGGATGTTGACGCTGCCAATCACACCCTCCTCCATAGAGTAGCATGCTACCCATCCAGACATGTGCTGCAGCATGAAGCTCTATATAAAATACTACCATACGGTACAGTACTGTGCAACTTATGATCATGCCCATTATATACTGAACAATGTGGTTGCTTATTCTTCACGCTACCTATCACCGACAGAAGAAACATATTCGGTAATAGAAAAGGAAACCTTAGCTTGTGCTTTGGCGTCAAATCATTTTAAAGCATTTGTGTGGGTAAAACATTTTACTTTGAGGTGTGATCACAAAACCTTTAATGAAGGTGCTAACAGCTGAAGGAACAATAAATACCTCAGGCAGAGTAGCCAGATTAGCAGTTAAACTTCAAGATTATAACTACAATGTAGAAAAAAAATCTGATTGTGGATTTTTTGTTGAGAATGCCAAAACAGTTGGAAAAGTGGGAAAGATGGTGTGGGCATACAAGTTACTACTTGTGAGGCTACTGGGTATGCTCCTTTTGTTTTTAAGAGAGGTAGGAATCTTAGATCGGAATACACACAAGGTTGGTTATTCAAAACAAGCATTGTGGAATTGCCAGAGAGTTCTGTAAAAGAGAAACGTGAATCTGTGCATCAAAAAGGAATAATCTGGTATGATAATAAACATTCTACTAAGGAATGTGATATTACTGTTTGACAGTGGGTGAGAGAAAGGAAACCTGGCAAGGTACCCAAAGAAGGAAGCAAATTTTATGAACCATTGGAAGTTGTTGAAATAATGACTAATGCTGTAAAGCTGAGTGAAGAAAAGGTGTGGAATTTAAAAAGAATTGCTGAGTGTCATACTCCTCCTGTGGAGAGCAAGCAAAGGTGTAACAAAGAATATGTAATGGATGGTATTCTAGATAGTACTAATGCCAGCAAAGAGGTCATGGTTGATGCACAGTGTAATTCTCAAACTGTTTGTGAGGAGATGAGTGATACTGTAGAAGTTAATAAAAGGAATGTGCAAGAATGGGATCTTCCTAAGTATATACATGAAGAGCAATCTAAGGATATAAATGATGTAAAAGAATCCAGAAGAAGAAAACCTCCTGTTTGGTTGAAAGATTATATATTGGAAAATTGTCCTTTATAATATGTCAAATGTAGTTACTATGTTTTAGCTTATGGGTACAACATTTATTGTTTAAAAATAATATTAAGGAAAGGGGATGTGTTATGTAGAACATTTATAGTAGAATGTTTAAGTTAGTTATTAGATGTATTAGGGTAGAATGTGGAATGTGCAAGGTGCGTGCGTGAGTGAGAATGCAGGAGAGAGTGATCGGAGTGAGTGGTGACAGTTGAGGAGAAGCAGGGTTTAGACGCTACGCACACTGTACCAGTCTGCTTTTATTTATATTTGAAATAAACTTATGAACACCGGACCCTGTATATTTTGATGTTTACTTAACAGGCGGTATGAGAGCTAGGCAAGAAAATGATAATTATCTGTTGTAATATTCCCTTTAAGGAGTCACTTAACCTGTGTGTTCCATTTAGTGACATGTGAAGGTGACCATGGTAACTATTGGAAGATTGGGCAGTTTGAATTTGATTGATGAAAGGAGCAGGAAGGTGGCAACTGAGCTGTACTATGTTGGTGGAATAAAGGATTTTCAAGCTAACCAGAGCCCAGTTTGTTCTGGTCTTAACACTTGCGATGAGGAGTACCTGTGAGAGTCAGGTGTTGTTCTACGAACACCCCTTTGAAACTTTGTGAACCCAGTGTGCAGAACAGTAAACACAGTTATAAGCATTGTGAACCATCCCCACCACATATCCTTTATAAACTGTAAGTGCAACTATTTTCAAGCACAAGTACCGTTAATGGGGAAATACGCACTGTCTTTTCACTCCTTTATCGGCAGTGAGAAACTGGCAGAGTACACCACGATCGCAAAGTAAACGCTCTGGCGAGTGCGCTCATTTTGTGTAGCGAGCCGCTGCCGCACAGTAAATTGTCCAGCAAGCACGTGGCTGCCATGTGTTCTGGCAGCTCGGACAGTGGGGGCGTGGCCCACGTGCCAGGCATTCCTGATAACATCAGCTGACCGATGCACAGAGAATTACAGAAGCAGGAGGGCCTTTGTATGATAAGCCACAGCTCTACTCTTTGACAACACAAATGCCCTCTGCAGAAACCCGTCCCCACAGCAATTACAAGCTTTAGCATTGATGGACTTTGCAAGGCTGGTATTTTTCCATGCCATAACTCCTAAAAAACATAAATAAAATACAAGAAGTAGTATCTAAAGGACTGGGAAGTAATGAAGATATTAAGGAAAATGTCATCTGAATGAGAGAAGTGCAATTGCAGTAACATATCCTATATCAAAAGCACTGATCTTCAAAGCACAGCACAAGGACAACAGGCAATGATCATTTTTATTGTTAGTTTATTGTATTAATTTGTTAGTTTGAATTATTTGTTTTTACTTGTTATATCAGTTATTTCCTTTAGTTTGTCGTGCAGAATTTATATTGCAAATTTAAATGTGGCAGTGGCAAACATGTCTCAACAGCCACAGTTTTTAACAAAATCTGGGGAGCCTATATTACCATGGAAAAGGCAGAAAAGGCTATTTGACTCGTATTTGATATCAGGTGGAAGGTCGAGGTAGAAAATTCTCAGTGGCAAGAAGACAGGGTGTATTACAACATAATTTGGGACTCCAAGGCTGCAATATGTACAATAGTTTAGATGAAATTGTGGTGGGCAATGGAGTAGGTGAACCAAGAGATGTCTATGAAATGTCCTTTTTAATGGGTGAAATACATATGGTCCTCGCATTAATGTAGTAATGTAGTGTTTTTTTATTACAGCACATGGTAAGGAAGAAAAAGTTGCAAATTATGTGGCTTCATTGAAGAGTCTTGCATGTACATGTAACAGAGTCCCTTATAGGGAACCAAATGGTACATTGCAAAAATGACAGCAGAGTGCAGGAAAAACCTTTGGTGAAAAATCCAACGTTAAAAGAAGCAGTGGATGTAGTAGAAGGCATGGAGCACACCTCGGGATAGACGAAAGCGATGTGGGGCAACACACAACATTCCATGGACAGGATAACTACATGTACAAATGATGAAGAAGTTTGAGAGAGTCAAAATAATTATTTTCAAAAGATTACTTTAAATGAGGGTCCTACAATAAGGAATCCTAGCTCAACAAAGGATTCTAAATTTAGATGTTTCAAATGTGGTAGTGTGTATCATTTGTCAAATAGTCTGAATTGCAATGCACAAAATTCAATTTGTCGTAATTGTGGGGAAATGGGGCTCTTTGCGTGAGTGTGCAAAATGCCAAGATTAATGAGGTAGTTGAGACACCTGAAAATATCAACAATGTGATCCTACAAGTAGTGCAATCTTCTGTAGGGGGTCAAACCGGTGGACAGAGATGTAAATAGTGGACAGAGTGTTATGTCTCAATGTCCTGTAGAAACTGGGATAAGAACCTTACAGTTTTAGCAGATTCTGGTTCTTCTCAAAGGATTTGAACTCAAAATCACTTAAAAATATGTTAAACCGGTAGTAGATACAGTGAAAAAAGTACCTAACCTCATATTAAACCCTTCACAGGAGGAGCTGGATAAGCTGATCTACATGAAAATCATTGAAGAAACAGAGTCCTCAGAGTGATTGGCCCCTAAGGACAATGTCACCAAACTGAGGATGATGTAGATCGCAAAGATTTAAATAAGTGCATGTGGGTTGATTGCCAGCCACTCCCGAACATCACTAAGGCTCCAGCCATGTTCAAAGGTGCTTGTCTTTTTAGCATGATGGACCTGTCTGCTGCTCACCAACCGGTCATGTTAAATGAAGATTCCAAGGCACTGATTTCCTTTGTGACACCATTAGGAGCTTACAAGTTCAGAAGGTTCCCACTGGGGCTGGCGTCAGCACCAACATGTTTTCAAAGGCTCATGAAGTTGGTGTTTCAAGGTATTGATTCAGTGATGAACTTCCAGGATGACATTCTGGTTTACAGCAAAGGTAAGCAGGAACATGATGACACTTTGAGACAGGTACTGATGAGGTTGAAGGACAAGGGTCTTACACTGAAATAGAGAAGTGTAAATTTGGTGTAGGGTCGGGATCATATCTAGGTCACACCATTTCTGGTTAAGGCATGAGTCCCAAATTAGGCTTAGTATATTCCATTGTAGAAGCACCGTCCCCATCTAATATGACTCAGGTGTGGTCATTCCTAGGGCTGGCAGAATATTATTTCAAATTTGGTAAAAATTTCACAAGTGTGGTGCGTCCTATAAGATTACAAATTACAATTGAATAAGGAAGTACAATTTGACTGGACAGAGGAATGTGAAGGGGCTTTTAAGCTTATAAGAAGTGAAATTGCCAAGATGCCAACCCTTGGCCATTATGATGTCACGAAGATGACAAAGTTGAAGACTGATGCAAGCTTAAAAGGTTTGATGGCATGTTGTCCCAGGTACATGGAGATGAAGAAAGAGTCATGGCTTTTGCTTCATGCTCCTTGAAGGGTGCTGGAGAGAGTTACTCAGTAACCAAACTTGAGGCTCTGGCATACACATGGGCAATGCACCATTTTAGATTCTTCTTGTGGGGATCGCCGTTCATACTCAGAACTGACCATTGACCGCTAATATGCTTGCTGGGATGCAAGAATGTTGAGAACACTACTCCACGCATAAAAAGATGGGTGGAGGGTTGTTGGAGTACAACTACCAAGTCCAGTATCTGCTGGGGACCAAGAATATCCCGAATGATTGTCAATTAACAGGACTGAAATGCGCCTGCCTGTCTTGTGGGTTAAGGAATCAGCTATTTGAGAAGCAGAATAATAATTGGAAGCTGCTACAGATGAGGTAAGGAAGTCTATTATGGGTTTTGCAGTATCAGGCTAGCCTGTCCTCAAGGCTGTTGATGTAGATATCAGGATGTTTTGAAATGTCAGAGAGCAGTTGTATATTGAATAGGGTGAACTTTTCCGTGGTGATAGGATAGTTCTTCCAGCAGGAATATGGGATGAGATAATAGATCTGGCGCCTGAAGGACATCTGGGAAGGTATCTTAAAAAGAAAGGGTGAGAGAATGGTATTGGTGCCCAGGGTTAGACAGAGAGGTGGAAGTGGTAGTGAGAGATTGTATCCAACGTACAAGAAATTACAAATCCAGAACAGTGACGAATGCTGTGCTTTCTTTCTCCCATTGATATTCCGAAGGAGCCTTGGTCAAATTGGGATTAGACATTGCCGGCCCTTTTGAACTGCTGTCACAAAGGGAATTTTTTTTTGATAGTGGTAGATTACACGTCTAGGTGGCTCTGCTTACTGTGTAAGTACTGTGACCACTTGGACGTATTGGAATTTCTGAAAGATGTCTTTGTCTCTGTAGGAACACCCACATTTATAAACATGCATAATGGAGTTCAATTTGTATCCAATGAGATGAAGACATTTTTGGATGATTTAGACATTACTCATCTCCATACTGCGTTATACTCACCACAGGCACATGGTCTTGTAGAAATTGTGAACCAGTTGGTCACAGCATCTGCCCTGGTGGTGGTAGAAAATCGAACCTCACTCAAAGAAGTTCTCAGAGAAAAACTGTGGGCTCACCTTAATGCACCCAATGCTGTTACAAAACTTTCACCATTTCAGTGTTTGAGAAGAAGAAGTGCTATGTCTAAGTTAAATCCTGTCTGGTTGAGGAGTAAAGAATGTTTGAAGGGGGTGGATCTGTGTGTGATAAAGAAGTATCAAGAAAAGTACAAAAAACGTTTGATGAGAAACACAACATGCTCCCTCAAAAATGGTAGTGATAGAGCGTTCCGTACTAATAATTTACCTGTATTCGGACGCTCTTTAGGCCGATGAATCTTTTGACTAAGTGGAACTCTCCGTACTCTATATCGATCAATTGCATCAAATCAATAATCAATAACGAACATAAGCAATACCCTGATCAACATAACACTTGACAATTAATCCAGAATACATTTCGGCGAACCCTGACCTTTCAGTCAGGAATAACCACACCAGTTTATTCAAAGTTAGTGAATTTATTTCCCTATATTAACAAAGCTAGCACAATATAAATGTGTCTCAACACCAAATGATAAACGTAAATGAACATTAATAGCTGTCCATAGCGGCGAAACAAGAGCAATCTATGCAGCATTTGAATAACAAGGCATTCGATAATCGCAATGCAAATCACTAATACTATGATCTGTAACGAGCTAATTGCATACATTTAGTCAGCATAACAAGGTCTCAAATTGCATCGTGCAACAGAAGGAATCCTCATCTAACCTCAAATTAGCATCGGCATGTGGGACTCCATGCAAAACAATTTAGCAACATTAATTTGGAAAAACTCCTAACTAGGGATCTTGTCAAAAATCAGCAGTTGGTTACCTAAAAGAAACACAATGCAATTGTACAATTTCCTTTCATATTTACCAATTACGATCAGCATTCAAGGAAGTCTTCGTCTCACAGGTACCGTTTCTCGATCAGCATGGGACGGGGCAAAGGGGCAAGGTGGACGGGGCAATTGCCTCACGGCGGCAAAATAAAACTACTACTTCATGTAAAGGGATCAAAGTTAAAGTTTCTAGGGCAAGAATCATTTAAAGTCTCTTTCTCTCGATTAGAGAAAGCATCAGAGTATCTTTCAAAATGGCGTCGCAGCAAGGTGGGCCATAATAGCTACGAAGTCTCCAAAATGGCGAGTATCGAGCTGGTAATGGCTGCAATGGCTGGTAATGGCTACTTTCTTCTCGTGCACCTGGTTTTTATAGACAACAGTTCACATCCAGTAGGGTCTTCCATTGGAGGGTTCATAGGTTAGCTTCAAATTGTCCAATCAAAAACAACAGTTCTCAAGCTTTTACTTAAGCATACATTATCCTTGGAGATGGGTACGCAAGTTGCAACATTTTATACCAATTAGCTCACTTTCGGAGCCTCCATTGTCCGCACCTGCAGATCGACCTTGGAGTAAAGAGAAAAATGCCAAGCTGGCACGAAACTTTAAGATAAGCATGTGAACGATCTCAGTGGAAAAGTACAGCTTCAAGCAAAAATACACGTTTAATAGCACATTGGAAAAATACGAGCATCTAAACCGTGAGACCGGGCAACTAGGCCAAAGCCTCCACTAAAGTAATGCTAAGCTAAAGCATTTCAAACAAGCAAATCGTAGCATACGTTTATGATTATGTCGGATTAGTGCAATTCTAATACATCACGTTATATAAAGCACGCTTATAAATGTTGGCAAACTACTCTAAGGGCACATTTTGTCCCCGTACAATCTTTATTAGTTCGGTTAAAGTCACACATGATTATTTCAACACTACGTTTAAGCGCTAATAAATGCAAAACCTTCATTTCTGCTTCATCAGTAGTCAGGGGAATTGGTGTACATGAACAAACCTGGGTGGATACAGAAAGGTAAATCAGTATTTTGGGGTCCGAAGTGCATTTCTAAGCTAATGAAGAACGTCGTTGTGTTAAGTGATGGAGGAGTGTGGAGTATGTCCAGATTGGCTTCCAATTCAACTTAGTGAGATGATGGTGATAAAAGTGTTTTTGATATGAACAATTCAGGTTCACCCCATTTCAGGGGTGTTCGTTTTAGTAATCGCCCAAGCAAGACCCTATTGTACTTACAATATTAGAATCTGCAACGAGAGTGAATCTATTTTACAAAATTAGGTTCAAGCTTAATATTGTTATTTGTTTCGGATACGTTAAGCACTAGGTAAGTTTTCTTTTATTGCTGCCAAGTATCGTGTGTAATGCATTACTTTGGTGCTCTTATTTGTATCACCATATAGTTATGAATTTCCATGTCATTATATACAGTGATTTATGGTTTCGTTAAATGTATTCTGTTGTAACATATTGTATATATAATATTCTTTATATTAAAGTTTCCATCTACAAATGTTTACAGAAGGAGACTGTGTGTTCCATTTAACGGCTCATGAAGGTGGCCATGGTAACTATTGGATGGTTGGGCAGTTGGTGATAAAAAAGGATTTTTAAGCTAACCAGAGTCCAGTTTGTTCGGGTCTTTACATTACAGTTAGAGCTAAAATATTTAGACCCCTGCACTCTACTGACCTAGCTAGAGGGGCAGCAGTGAGCCCTACATGTGCATACACCAAACAAATGGCCAGGAATTGATAAGCTGATGTGCATGACAGAGATGCTGCCAGATGAGTGAAATTATTCCAAATGGCAAGAATAAGAGTTGGTGACATGATCCATGCACCTTTTTTTAAAGGCAGGATACTGCTTATTGCTGTGCTCATACATGTGATGGGCACGGAAAGCTAGAGAAGAGCAATCAAGCCTGGTCACCAAGGGAGAAACTACACAATCTTAAAAGGACCAGATTTCACCCACTCCTGCTAGGCTGAAAGATGTCAAAATGTAGAACATGGATACCATGCCCAAGCTACTCTCATTCCCATGAAACCTCCTAAACACAGACAAGCACCAGTCGGGCAAGCCAGTTGGATCAAGGTTCAGACTCTAGACTGCTTATGGGAGGGTGAGAGCTAAAGCACTTGCTAGTTGTGGCCCTGATGGCAGAATAAATATTCAAACAATCTGGAGTTACCCTATTGTGTTTACCCCTCCATGTCAGCCCAGTACTTTATTTTTATTAAACACCAGAGGCTCTTGCTTTCTCTAGTTTTATCTCTGGAGGCATACTTTTGCCCTTCTAGATTTTCTGCCCAGACAACCTCCACAATTTTTATAAATATGAACTGACACTATAAACAAAAAAGGACCATGTGGGGTACTGGCAAGATTGAACCTCTAGACCCATAAACACTGCTACTCCACAGTAACTGTCAGAAAAATGCAATTACAAGATAATACCCATAGAAAAGGGATTAACCACATGAATCTTGGTTTATCCACAACAAATTCTTCATGGTGTTTCCTATTCCATGTGAACTAACACACGTATTTAAAGGGTGACAATATACATGGGAGAAAATGGGCGGGGAGGCATTGCATCCACCCTTCAATGAATTAGAAGAGGTTTGGGTGGGGTCCAGGAACCAAGGTATGGCTGCTATTGTTTTCTAATCCTTATGTGATTATAGCTAGTAGATTTGTCAGCCCCTTAAACTAGGCCCTACTTCAAGGAACCAAAAGATTCAAGTGCGGTAACACCAGGCCATTTGTGATTGGGCAGAGCAGTATCCCACAGGGTATACGCTCCTCCCGATTTGTAATCAGGCTCAAGGTGAGCACTGGAAGTTCCAGTTTTAGGCACAGTCTTGAGTTGACTGGTGTCTTAAATACGTGAAGAGGGGGAACAGCCGTGTTTTACCACCTTAGACAATGGTACATTTATGTTGATCACTAGAATTTTGAAGGAATGTACTGATTTTGGCTGGAAATGTAGCACCGTTTGTTGACTTTTCTAGCGTGTCTACAGAGCAAACACAACACATTGCTAATGCCCTAAGCAAAATAATAACACAGTAAAAACATAACAGGGAACACAACACAAGAAAACAATCAAAACAGAAGGTTCATAACAAGCACATAAGGACATAACAACACAGTGCAGTAATGCAACATAAAGCACAACAGCTCAAAAAGCATAGGATCTCCAAAGCCAAAAGACAACACAGTAAAACAAAACAACACATCATAACAAAAACAGTTCAGCACAACAGAAACCGAAATAAAAACACAACATAATAAAGCAGAACAAGGCAGCATTTGGCACAACACAAAATAGCAGAGTAACACATTAATGACAGAATAAGGACATATCACAAAACACTGTAACTCAGTATATAATACAATACATCATAATAACACAAAGGCATAATTTACAAATCAATACAACAGAACAAAATATCCAGTTACAACATAATAACTGCAGACCACAACACAATAACAACAAAACAACAGCAGAAGTGCAACACAGCCTAACATAACACAAATGCAAAGTTGTGTTGTTTCATTGGAGTATTTTTTTTCTTTGTAGTGTATTGGTATGCTGTGCTACACTGGTGTGTTGTATTGCAGAGTTTGCTTTTTGTTCTGTTCTTGTATTGTCAATGTGCTTTTTGTTACATTTTCTTTGTGCATTGCATGGTGTTATTGTATATTTGCTTTTTTTTGGTAGTGCATTGTATCGTGCAGTTGTGCTGTATATTTCTTGTTCTGTTATTGATGCAATTATGTACCAGTAATCTTCATTACTTAAAGTCATAGTTTTCTTTGTCCCAGATGTGACAGAATGAGCATTCTTGCTCCCACACACGGTGTTCACTCCGTAAAATAAAAACACCTAGGTGCCCCTCTCAATATGGCCGCCGAGGCAAGACACTAGCCCCTGACCCATACAGGAGAAGCCAACATGCTTGGAGTTCCTGTAGTACCAAACAGATTCCAATAAATCACATTTTTCCCCTCTTCCACAGGGAGAAAGGGAGGGAAAGTAGGACAGGTGCAGGGAAGACTATGGGACTGATTTAGAGTCTGGCGGAGGGGGTTACTCCATCACAAACAAGACTAATATCCCATCTGCTGTATTGTGATTCATAATAGCCTATGTAGAATGGAATACGGTGGAAGGAATACATTTGTGACGGAGTAACCGGTCCACCAAACTCTAAATCAGGCCTTATGACTCACAGTAATGAAGATTACGGGAAAGTAATTACGGCATTACCTTCCTCGTCCACCATCCTCATCCCAGTTGTGGCAGGATTAGTGTATACCAAAGCCATACAACAAGGAAAAAATACCAGACCACAGACAAACTGAATGCAACACCACAGTGACTTTATTCAAATATCCAGATAGTGACCAACAATTACTTGATTGCTGTCAAAATGGCAGACCCAAACGATGAAGTCAGCAAATCTCCCATTCGTATGGTGGGAAATAAAGGTGTGTGGGGAAGAACAAGTGGCTGCAGTAAAAATATCTTTGAAAGAAGCTCCCTTCAACGCTGCCTAGAAGAGGAAATGCCTCTGATGGTGAAGCCCTGCAAGTTGTTTAGCAAGGTAAGTTTGGCTCTTTGGTAAGAGCAATTTTACCCATCAACTCAAAGAGGATACTGTGGGACGATGTCTTTTACCTGCAAGACCAAAGGTTGCAAATAAGAAGTGTACCTTCCTAAAAGAGGAAGTCCTTTTCAGGTAAATGGATTGAGCCCTGTGTTAGTCTAAAGAATGCCACTGAATCTCCTGTTCTGTGAATGAGATATGACTAAAACTAGGAAGACTAGATCCTGCGACAGCTGGAAAGAGGAATGGATATTCAGTAAAAAGGTAGATTCTGGCCCCAAAACCAACTTTTCTGGACACACGTTATATAATGGTTGTGAGCTAAAAAGGTGCCAATCTCATCCAATCCTCATCCTGAAGTCACCACTATTAGAAAAACTACCTTTTGGGTTAGATACTTCATGGAGACCATGGAAAGGGGTACAAGCAGAGCAACCCGCAAGACATTCAAAACTAGTGGCAAAACCCAGGAGTTTACAGGAGCATGAATGACCGGTCATATTAGATGGAAACTTCTCAAAAGACATAAAGCTAAAAGATTGAATATGGAAGTGATGGACTTCTAATGGTTCTCACTGCAGCCCATTGGGTGTCCATTGTAGAAATGGCCAGCCCTAATAAATAACAATCACTGAGTAATTCCAGAATATTCCCACCTTCACAAGATAAAGGAGAAAACCTCTTTGAAGCACACCCTGTAGAAATATTTTATCAATGTCTACTTTCAAAGGGTTGTCTTTGGTGGACCTTTGAATATCTAGGGCTATGTTTGCTGGACAACTGAGACCCTCTAATGTATGCCTTTCAAGTTTCAGACCCCAAGGGACAGGTGTAAAAGAGTTCTCTCTGTCAGAAGGGGAAATCTGAGAGGGGAGGGAACTACTGGAATTGTCCACAGGGGGCTCACTGCCATCGGTTATACTTGCAGATACCAAGAACGACGGTTCCAGGGTGGCACCATTACCATTATCTCCACACTTTCATCCCTGACTTTGGACAAGAATTGCCAATGACGTGAAATTGGAAAATGCAGAAAAGAGCCACTTGGGCCACATGAAGCTCTGTGCATCTACCCTCCATGTCCCTCGGTATGGAACTAGGAGCAAAATTTGGGGAGAAGGGCATCACGGGGAGAAGCAAACAGATCTACCCACTGGGGTTCAGAACCTCCTCACAATCATATGAGAAATCCAAGGATAAAACACAATATCTATGAAGAAGGGGGATGTGAGACTCAAATGATCTGCATGCAATTCTCCTTCCCCGGATGATAGATCGCTGATAATGTCAGGAGATTCTGCTCTGCCCCACACCATTCTGCTCTACCATAGTGGCCAGGAGAAGGCCTTTGTGCTCCCTAGGTGATTGACATAAGCCCTCATGGATTGGTTGTCTGTTCTGATCTGTACAGCTCTGTCCTTGGTCGACGGAGCAAACAACAACAAGGCTCTGTAGACCGCCACCGGCTTCTTCCAGTTTGATGAGTTGTTGTGCTCTGTCACTGACAACAGCCCTGGAACTGAAAGAACGTCCATCATAGCTACCCACCCCAGTCTGCTGGCATCTGTTATTCTGGTCAGAGATAGGGGTGAAGACAATAGAACGTTCTTGCCCGAGTTCACACGATCCAGCCACCACTGAAGTTTCAGTGCCGGAGAAGGATGGACAGGAGTCACTGCCTTATAATCCTGTGACGTCAAGAAGATAGAAGATGGTATACTAGATGGAACAGATGAAGTCGAACCCAGAGAACCAGATGCAAAGATGCTGCAATATTGCTCTGCACTGTCAGAAATTTCCTCGCAATGGCCTGTCAGGATTGTAGCAGGAGACGGAACCAGTTTATTAGTTTCTGAAGAAGGGGAAAGAAGCACTTTCCCCAGATTGGCCTTAAACAAAGCTCATTTAAACTGAAAGTCCTGGACTGGTTCTAGGAGCACTCTCGCTGTGTGGAGGAGACATCCATGGTGTAATGATGTAACATGGCTCCATGCCAGAACACTGGGCATGGAACCAGCTTGTTCTGAGGTTCTGTGATGCAGGGTTCTCTGCATGACAGTTGATATGCTGGCTGTTGGTTGAGGCTGTAATAAATACCTCCTACCACATATCTTCATCTGGTGTGGATTCACATTATTACACTGGCGACGAAGGTGGGATAAAAAGGAACCCAGAGGAAGGGACATCCTCAACAACAACAAAGAAGGAAGTGCATGGATTATTTAAGAGAAAAACGGAGATAACTTACAGAGACGTGCTGGGAGAGGATCGAGCGTCTTGCAGCATGTTCTAGCAGAGAAAAGTGTGAAATTGCGGTTGTAGGGGCTTTGTGGAAAGCTGTTTGAGCATTTACTAAGGATCAAAGTGGTCTCTGTATGCTTCACGACGTCAGAAGGTCAGTGAGCAATTGAAAAAGGACTGTAAGCTGTGGGAATTGTTGGCGGCCATCTTGAGTGTGGTGAAAGGAGAAAAACAAGCCAGATTGACTGAAGAAAATAGACTGGATGTTTGGTTGCGGCCATTTTGAGTGAGGAAAACGATCCGAGATTGCTCAAAGAGAAAGCAAGCCCAACTGCCTGAAGAAAACAGACTAAATGTTTTGTGGCGGCCATCTTAGATGAGGAAGAAGGAGTTTTTTTTTTTTTTTTTTTTTTTTTTTTTTTTTACAGCGCAATTGTTGGAGGACATCGAAGAAGAACATCGACGCTCTATTGGAAGTTGAAACTTAGACGGAGACTGGATAAGGATCACTATATTGGTTTGTGGTCACGGGAATATACATTTCTTTGGAAACTTTATTGCACTTGTGGAATACAAGTATTGGGCGTTGTAAAATGAAGTAAACTGAAAAGGTCGTCTCTGCGGTGACAAACACACCTGAAGACCCGTGTTTGATATAGCGGCATCGTGCTGGGACATACGGTGACTGGGAAACCTTTTGGACTTTAAGTACTTTTAGCAACTAGTAGGGTTTGGAATATATTGTGGGGAAGAAGTGTTTTACACCTCTTGTGAGTATGCAGAATGTTACGGCGCCGCCGTTTTTCTTGTCAGATCCAGGAGAACCAGTTATTAAGTGGAAGAAATGGAAAAAGATTTTTGAGAATTATGCCAGGGTGTGTGGTACGAATTTGAGTGGTGAAAGGAAGCAGGCACTTTTGTTACATTGTTTAGGGGGTGAAGGACAGGAGGTGTTGGAAAATCTACCTCCATTGTCGCAAGCTGATAAGAGGGGGTTGAATGAATATGAAATATGTGCAAGACAACTAGATTTACATTACTTGCCAAAGATTAGTACTATAATGGAAAGGTACCATTTTGGTTTGCGGGAGCATGGGAAAGAGGAGAGTGTTGAAGAATATATTACGGCGTTACGGAAGTTGGCTTCAAGTTGTAAATTTGGGGCGTTGGTAGAAGAAAGGATTAGAGATCAGTTTGTGCTGAGGTGTTGCAGTGATAAAGTGAGGGAAGAACTCTGGCTAAAGGACGAGCCACCGTTGGATGAGGTTGTTAGTATTGCAAAAAGGGTAGAGCATATGTTAAAGTGTGTTGGAGAACTAAGTAAAGCACATAAAGAAGACAAGGTCAGTGTAAAAGCACAAGAAGTGGAGTGTCAAGTCATTCAAAAAGATGAGAAGAAAAAAAAATATGAGGGTGTCCGTGAGAAAGGTGTTGTAATTGAAAATAGCGCAGAAAAGACACAGGGGAATAGGAGGTTTGCAACACCTTTTCAAGGAAATTGCTACAGATGTGGAAGATTTGGACACATGGCTAATGCAAGTGAGTGTCCTGCTAATAGGGTTACTTGTAATGTTTGCGGAAAAAGAGGACATTTTGGAAAAAAATGTAGGATGAGGAATAGGAGAGATTCTAGATCAGAAATAAAGGAAGTCAGTTTTCAAGTTAGTGAGAGTGAGGTGGAACATCCCTCTGAATGGGTTTTGGTGGGGGATGTTAGAGTCAAAATGAAATTTGATTCGTGCTCTCACATCACGTTTCTCTCAAAGGATCTTTTTATGAAGAATTTTCAAGGAAGGAAGAAACTGTTCAAACCTAATATTAAACCTACGGGTTATGGTGGGTTGCCAATTAAGTTATTAGGTTATTTTGATGACTGCATTGAGTACAATGGTAGGTTCACTGATGCTAGGATTTATGTTGCTGAGAGGGGTGATAATTTGTTGAGCTGGAGTCATCAAGCACGTTTGGGTGTCATTCTCAATCCTAATGCACATCCATCTGTTCAGGTAAAATCTATTGAGGGTGACGAAAACAAGTTTGTGAGAGCTTTTGGTGAATTGTTCAGTGACACCTTGGGGTGTTTAAAGGGGTACAATCACCATATTAAGTTGAAACAGGGCGCAGTACCAGTTGTGGCAAAAGTTCGACGCATTCCCATTTGTGTCCAAGACGCTGTACAAAAAGAGATAGATAAATTGTTGTCCACTGGTGTTATACAGCCTGTAGAGGCAACGGAGTGGTTAGCTCCCATTGTTGTGGCACGTAAACCAAATAATGAAATCCGTCTATGTGTGGATTTTCGTGCCTTAAATAAAGAAGTGGTGGTTGACAAGTTCCCACTTCCCAATATTGAGGAATTAGTATCATCGTTGGATGGTGCTTGTTATTTTACCACTCTGGATATGGCATCAGCATACCATCAGGTTCCGTTGAGTAAAGAGTGTCAAGAATTAACGGCTTTTATTACGCCAATGGGGGCCTTCAAGTTTTTGCGTATGCCGTTTGGGCTGGTTTCTGCGGCCTCAGTATTCCAGAGGATTATGGAAGATCTTTTTAAAGGCATTTCAGGCGTAAAGTGCTACCAGGACGATGTATTAATATGTGAGAGAGACGTGAGAGAACATGATGAGAGGGTGCATGCTGTGCTTAAAAGGATGCTTGATGCTGGGTTATCTCTTAGGCGAAGCAAATGTAAATTTGGAGTCACTGAACTGGACTATTTGGGTCATCATATTTCACGGCAGGGGGTGAGTCCTAAAAAGGATTTGGTGGACACTATCGAAATGTTAAAAGAACCGTGTACAAAAGATGAGGTTTCTTCATTCTTAGGTATGGCAGAATTTTATAACAAATTTATACGAAATTTTGCAGATAAGACAGTAAATCTAAGGAAGTTGATGTGTAAGAATGCAGAGTTTGTTTGGACGGAAGAGTGTGGTACAGAATTTAAACAAGTAAAAAATGATCTCAGGAATGCACCAAACTTACAAGCTTTTGTACCTGGGAATCCCACTTTCATTGTTACTGATGCGAGTATAAAGGGGCTGGGTGCTCTTCTTTTTCAGATCAGGAAGGGCCAAGAGGTGCTAATAGCTTGTGCTTGAAGATGCTTGAAAGGGGCAGAGATAGGGTATTCTGTTATAGAGAAGGAAGCGTTGGCAATTTTCTGGGCCATAAACAAGTTCAGAAAATTTGTGTGGGGATCTTCTTTCGTAGTCAGGTCTGATCATAAACCCCTGAAAGAAATTTTTGAGAAGAAGGGTTTGGACTCAATTTCCTCGAGGATCAGGAGATGGGTCATTTCCTTACAGGAGTATAACTTCATGTTTGAATACATTCCGGGAAAGACAAATGTAACGGCAGACTGTCTGTCGAGATTGGTGGAGGTGGTAGAGAATGATAAATCTCAGGATGAAAATGATCAATGTGATGCTGAGTGTGGCATAAGAGTTTGTGATGTTACGCTGGGGGCTGTAAAGGAAGATGAATGGAGGGATGAGTTGCAAAAGGATAGTGAATTGTGTTCTGTGATGTCTCTTTTGGAACAGCATAAGTCTCGAAGTCTGGTTAAACCTTGGTCGTTAGTTGCGAATGAGTTAGCCGTTGTTGATGGTATTCTAATGAGGGGCACAAGAATGATTCCCCCATTGAGTTTGAGAGAAGTCATTGTGAACATGGCTCATGAAGGGCATATGGGCATTTCTAAAACCAAAGAGCGCATCGTCAGGATTTCTGGTGGCCTGGATTAGACTTGATGGTGGAACGTACTGTTAGGGAGTGTACACCTTGTCAAGGTGCTCAAACCAAGATGTTCACCTATGGTTTGTAGAAGTTTACCAAAAAGTCCATGGGATGAATTAGCTATCGATATTGTGGGGCCATTGCATGGAGAACATCAGACTCCTTACCTGTTGGTGTTGCTGGATTTGTATTCACGATGGGTGGAGGTGAGTTTGGTGAGAGAGATCACTTCTCAATCTGTGATCAGTTTTTTAGAATCTGTGTTCAAACGCGAGAGTTTTCCTAACTCTATTCTTTCTGACAATGGTCCGCAGTTCTGTTCTGCTCAGATGGAGGAGTATTTTGTAAAATGTGGAATTGTACATAAAAAAATTGCGTTATATCATCCAGAGGCGAATGGTGCTTTGGAGAGATTTAACAGGACTTTAAAAGAGAGTATACAATTAGCAAAGGTAAACTGTTTAGATTGGAGAAAAGAACTGCAGGGTCGAATAACAGCTTACAGGTACACTCCTCATGCATCAACGGGGAAGACTCCTTTTGAACTGCTCAGGGGAAGGTCTCCAAATACTTGTTTGTGTCCTGGCTGGATGGTTGCTGGGAAGGGTTTGAAAAACAATGGTATTGGGGAATGGAGAGACAAAGAAGTGTCTCTGCAAAGCAAAAGGAAGATTTATGTTGATAAAAGGAATAATGCGAAAGTTACAAATTTTGAGGTTGGAGATAAAGTAAAGGTCAAAGCTCCTGTTGGGTGTCAAAATTGGTCAAAATATACCTCTCCAAAAACTATCATTAAGCTGTTTAAAAATGCTGTCAAGACGGATGATGGACGCATCTGGAATCATAGTCGTGTAGCACATTTTAGGGGGTGTGGTGTGGCCAACAGGAGAGATGATACTTCTTATCGTTTTCCCTCTGACATTGATTTAAGGTCTGATCATACTCGTAGGAGTGTCAGAACACGCAGGTTTCCTTTACATTTGCGTGATTTTGTGTAGTTCTTTCTACCCTCTTTTTCTTTCTGTTCAAATGTGTTTTTGTTCTCATGTTACTTCTGTTCTAATGTAAAGAGGAAGAAGTGTAATGATGTAACATGGCTCCATGCCAGAACACTGGGCATGGAACCAGCTTGTTCTGAGGTTCTGTGATGCAGGGTTCTCTGCATGACAGTTGATATGCTGGCTGTTGGTTGAGGCTGTAATAAATACCTCCTACCACATATCTTCATCTGGTGTGGATTCACATTATTACACATGGTTTATCAGACAGTCACAGACCAATTGTACTGCTTCCTGACCCTTGGAAAAAGAAAAGGCACATCTTAGCCAGTAGTCGATGGTATGGAAATACTAACAATCCCAAGAAGTGCAGAATGCCCACTCGTGGTGCCAGAGTTTTAAGGAAAACTCTTGAAGCCAATACTAATCCAAAACGTAGCACACAAAATTGACAGTGCTGACCCAGTGCAAAGAGCCTTAGGAATTTTTGACTTTGTGGGTTCATGGGTATGTGTATGTAGGCATAACGAAGATCTTTTGAGGCTAAAAACATCCCCACCGAGAGAAAAGGGAGGGTTTTCTGCAGACTCACTATCTTGAGGCAAATATATGGGACACATAAATTGACATAGTTGAGATCCAAGACTGGACGAAAGCCCCCCGAATTCTTGTGCACTACAAATATCAGGGAGTAGAAACCTGAACCATTTTGTTCCTCTGGGACCAGTACAGCCACCCCTTTCTTCAACAAGTTCTGAATTCCCTTCTTCAATCCCACACACTTGTCTGGACTGCGTGGGGTTGATAGAGCGGTCCGTAGTAATAATTTTACCTGTTTTCGGACGCTCTTTAGGCCGATGAATCTTTTGACTAAGTGGGAACTCTCTGTACTCTATATCGGTCAACCTCCTCTAATCAATAATCAATAACGAACATAAGCAATACCTTGATCAACATAACACTTGACAATTAATCCAGAATACATTTCGGCGAACCCTGACCTTTCAGTCAGGAATAACCACACCTGTTTATTCGAAGTTAGTGAATTTTATTTCCCTATATTAACAAAGCTAGCACAATATAGATGTGTCTCAACACCAAATGATAAACATATATGAACATTAATAGCTGTCCATAACGGCGAAACAAGTGCAATCTATGTAGCATTTGAATCACAAGGCATTCGATAATAGCAATGCAAATTACTAATACGATAATCTGTAATGAACTAATTGCATACATTTAGTCAGCATAACAAGATCTCAAATTGCATCGTGCGACATATGGAATCCTCGTCTAACCTCAAATTAGCATCGGCATGTGGGACTTCATGCAAAAAAAACAATTTAGCAACATTAATTTAGAAAAACTCCTAACTAGGGCTCTTATCAAAATCAGCAGTTGGTTACCTAAAAGAAACACAATGCAATTTTACAATTTCCTTTCATATTTACCAATTACGATCAGCAATCAAGGAAGTCTTCGTCTCACAGGTACCGTTCTTCGGTCATCATGGGTACCGTTTCGATCAGCATGGGACGGGGCAAAGGGGCAAGGGTGGACGGGGCAATTGCCTCACGGCGGCAAGGTAAACTACTACTTCATGCAAAGGGATCAATGTTAAAGTCTCTAGGGCAAGAATCATTTGAAGTCTCTTTCTCTCGATTAGAGAAAGCATCAAAGTCTCTCAAAATGGCGTCGCAGCAAAGTGGGCCATAATAGCTACGAAGTCTGCAAAATGGCGGGTTGTCCAATAATGGAGAGAGAGTTTCCTCTCGTGCACCTGGTTTTTATAGACAACAGTTCAAATCCAGTAGGGTCTTCCATTGGAGGGTTCATAGGTTAGCTTCAAATTGTCCAATCAAAAACGACAGTTCTCAAGCTTTTACTTAGGCATACATTATCCTTGGAGATGGGTACGCAAGTTGCAACATTTTATGCCAATTAACTCACTTTCAGAGCTTCCATTGTCCGCACCTGCAGATCGACCTTGGAGTAAAGAGAAAATATGCCAGGCTGGCACGAAACCTTAAGATAAGCATGTGAACGATCTCAGTGGAAAAGTACAGCTTCAAGCGAAAATACACGTTTATTAGCACGGTGGAAAAATACGGGCATCTAAACCGTGAGACCAGGCAACTAGGCCAAAGCCTCCGCTAAAGTCATGCTAAGCTAAAGCATTTCAAACAAGCAAATCGTAGCACACGTTTATGATTATGTCGGATTAGTGCAATTCTAGTACACCACGTTATATAAAGCACGCGTATAAATGTTGGCAAACTACTCTGAGGGCACATTTTGTCCCCGTACAATCGTTATTAGTTCGGTTAAAGTCACACATGATTATTTCACACTACGTTTACGCATTAATAAATGTAGAACCTTCATTTTCTGCTTCATCAATCCCTCCTCTGATGACTACTAGTCATCACACCAAACTATGCCCACAAATTTTATTCCATTAAAATTCTGTCAGTTCCCTTTTCCTTTTAATTCCCCTAGTTTGCGCTTTGTATTCTTCTGCCATTCTTTTCATAATTTTCTCTTCTTTTCTTCTTTTAATTCTTTCCATAATCATTATTATTCCCCTTTTTATTCCCCATATTCCAAATATGCAAATTATTACTATTAATATTCCTTCTATTATTTTCAGTAATATTCCATTCCAAATTCCCCCAATCCAATGTCCCACTGAAGCAAGTCCTTTTCCAACCTTCTCCCACACTCCTGGTTCTTTCAATTCCTTCAAATCTGCACTTTCTTTTGTTAGATTAACAAGCATAGTTTTAATTTTCACACTATTGTCAGGAATATAGGTACAACAGTGTCGTGCACCAAGCATTTTGCAAACGCCTCCATCCTTTGCTAAAAGAATGTCTAAAGCAAGCCTATTTTGAAGAGTCATAGCTCTTTCCGCTGCAAGTTCAGCATCTATCAGGATTATAGCACCTGAAAACTTTGTCAACATGTTATCCACTATAGTAGACAACTTTCTTATTTTAATGGAATTCAACACAACTCCCAATGAAGGAATCATGGCTCCAAATATATCTCCTACCACAGCAGCTGCGGTCTCTCTTTTCTGGATACGATGGGATCCAGGTGTCTTTTGAATCATCGATAGGTCATCCAGTTGATAAACCTTTGGGAACACTATACCCAAATAACATCTCCCCCACCATCCCTTTGGAAGACGATAATAGGCATTATACCCACAAATGTAATATACACCTGGAATAACAGGGTCAAGTCCGTTCATCATGAATGTCCATTTGGCCTTAAAGATAAACGTATGTTTACACTCACTCGCTCCTACAAAAATGTTGTCATAATAAAATTCACCTTGATATATAAAAAATTTCCCTACATGCCAAGCATCTAAAGCTATTTTCCCTTGTGTCTTTATTGCAGCAAAATCATAATTATCTACTGAAGTCCTCTTATGTAGCTCCTTTTCTAATGTCGCCTTCATTTGTGCTCTTCTATCATCTGTGCGATCTAAAAAGCTTATTTCTATTGCAGAGAGCGAGCAGGTAAGGTTTTCCCTATGAGCGTGAGCCGTTTCAAAAGGTTGCATTGGCTCGAAAAATTCCCTCATTATTTTAGCATCCCAATCTTTAGCAATCTGGCTTAGCTGCGCTATTATAGGAACATAAGCAAAGGTAACATCATAATTTGAATAAAAATACTGTATGTTAGTTTGACCATAAAACCTAGACATTACTATACTACATGTAATCCCGTATGTAAGAGGCATGTGGTGATATGTCACCCCTTCCTTCACTGATGTCGGTATTTGTGTACACACATAACAATCCTTCGCATCCATAGTCTCAACATATTCCGTTAGCAAGCGATAGAAAACGTTATACGAAAGCTCCTTCCTATCATGCAAGAGCCTCTCATCTATTTCTAATCTTTTCAATGCGTTTAGTTCAGTGACAGTAACAGGAGCAAAAGTAGAAGCCTCAATATTCTCATTCTCACCCTTTCCATGCATTCCAAGCACTATTGCCATTATTATTAGTACGCATGCAATTATCAAGCCTATACACACATATTTACAATATTTCTTTCTACTGTTTTGCGTCATGATCTGTATAGAATCAGAGAGCTGGAAGCACCTATAAAATAAAACTATTTAGCAATTAAGTTACAAAGCTGAACGAGCGCAATGTTCACACCGTCTTCTTCAGGAGGCCAGTCACTTATTGGTTAGCAGCATTTGTCTCAATTCGGCAATAACTCAGTCTTTATCATTTTAGCAAATGTCTCATCCGGTTTAGCAATGTCTCAGCTGGTTGTTTGTTTCACGTTATATTGTAGCAAGCAATGTCATTTATTGCCCTTTCAATCGACAGAGTCCATAAAACTTTTCTTTTCTATTGGTATCTCTTCTTCTTCTTCGTTCTCGATGCTTAGAGATACAAACTCGTCAGTCCAATCGTCATTGACTGCATATGCCCATTCAGGACTGGAATACCTCCTGTTTGGTATCCTTTTCCTTTTCAATTTTGCTTCCCTTTTTAATTCTGCTTCGCTGGTACTTTCCTCTTTAGTCAAGTCTTTTTCTTCACTTGAGGATTTTTCCACAACAGTTACTTCCTTTCTTTTCTCTTTCACTTTTGGCCTTTCTCCGTCGTCCAAACTTTCTTTAGTCCTTTTTTTTATTGGTGATATATTTGTCTTCTTTTTGCACCATGTCCATTTGATGGACCTGCGATCTTTTCTGTGGAAGCTTGAACTTTTTCGTTCTGTTCTGCCTTGTCCCCTCCTTCTGGGGAATCAATCACGTTCTCTTTTTCCTTTTCTGTATCGTCTGCTTCTGGGAAAGCCCTCCTCTGATCAGGCTCTCCTGCTTTCTCACCTTTTTCGAGCCCTTCGTCACCGTTACTTTCGTCAGGCTCTTTATCACTTTCAGCTGCTTCAGGTGCTTTGTCACATTCAGCTGCTTCAGGCTCTTTGCTACCCTCAGCTGCTTCAGGCTCTTTGTCACCTTCAGCTGCTTCGTCACTGTCTGAACTTTCTCCTTGGTCTCCCCCAAGCGAGTTGGTCTCTTCGTCCTCAGAGAATATCTCCCTCTCTCCCGTTTCTGCCTGTTCACTTTCAGTTCGGTTTTGCTCTGTCTCAGCACTCAGCACTGCTTTGTCAGGCACTGGTAATTTCAGCGCTTCAACTTCCTCATCTGTGGGACACAACACCTTCTTTGTGTGACTGGCGTGAATCCAGTTGGGAACCCCCGCACACTTCACAGCGGTAGTTGTCGTCAGGATCACTTGGAAAGGGCCTTTCCAACAGGGTTCCAGACACGACTTTCTCACGTGCTTCTTTACCACGACCCAGTCACCTGCTTTCAGTGCGTGTCCTGGACCTTGGATCGGTGGCAAGGTGGTCGCTTCCACCTGGTGAGAGAAAGAGCGAACCACGTCAGCCAGACCCTTGCAGTAGTCTAACACCATATCATCTGTAATATTCAAAAGCGCGTTTGAGGGAACTGCAGGAAGTCTCATAGCCCTGCCCATGAGAATTTCATGCGGAGACAATGCAGTCTTTCTATCAGGGGTGTTTCTCATTGACATTAGCACTAAGGGCAATGCGTCAGGCCATTTCAAATTTGTCGATGCACATATTTTCGCCATCCTTGATTTCAGTGTACCATTCATTTGCTCCACCAGTCCTGAGGCTTCAGGGCGATAACTACAGTGCAGCTTTTGCTCAATGTTCAGCGCTTCGCAAAGTAACTTTATCACCTCGTTATTGAAGTGACTTCCCCTATCTGATTCTAAAGAGATCGGGAATCCGAAACGTGGTATCAACTCCCTCAGCAATAGCTTCGCAACTGTAAGGCTGTCATTTCTACGTGTGGGGTATGCCTCAATCCAGTGACTAAAAATGCACACAATCACCAACACATATCTCAGACCTCCATGCACAGGCATCTCAATGAAGTCCATCTGCATTCGACTAAAAGGCCTGCTTGCCCTACCAATGTGGCTCGCGTTCACAACTGTTCCCTTTCCTGGGTTCATCTGCTGGCAAGTGACACATCGATGGCAAACTGCTTCTGCAGCTTGACGAAATCTGGGGTTAAACCAATCAGTTTTGAACAATCTTATCATGGCATCTCTCCCTAGGTGAGCCTGCCCATGATAGAACCGCGCAAGCTGTGATAAGAGACTGTTTGGCAAAACAAATTTTCCCTCATGTGAAACCCATAACTCGTCTTGTCTCTTTATACATTGTGATTTAATCCAGGAATCTCTTTCATCCTCCCTGACATTATTTTGTAATGCTTTTAATTCATCTATTGTATCTACGACCTTCAAGGCAAATGCTTCAGCTGGTTCGAGTTCTGGCTCACTTATCGAATTCCAATCATCCCTGAGTAATATACAGTTCAAGGCACAAAATCTTGCGACTTGATCCGCATATGCATTTCCCAGAGAAACATAGTCCTGTCCTTTCGTGTGAGCACTACACTTTACCACTGCAACTTCGGCTGGCACTTGAATGGCGTGTAACAATTCCCTTATCCTTTCCCCGTTCTTCACTGGGGATCCTGAAGAAGTCAGGAAACCTCTCTGTGACCATAGTTGTCCAAAGTCATGCACAATCCCAAACCCGTATTGACTATCAGTGTAAATGGTGACTTTCATCAATGCAGACAGTTGACATGCTCTTGTAAGGGCTACAAGTTCTGCTACTTGTGCAGAATAGACTCCTTGAAGCCATCCCGCTTCCAAGACCCCTGTTACAGTACATACAGCATATCCTGCTTTCAAAATCCCCATCCCGTCTCTTAGACATGAACCATCAACAAAAAGAATTTGGTCATTTTCATCAAGCTTAGTATCATTAATGTCCGGTCGAGGTTTTGTGCAAAATTCAGTCACCTTAAGGCAGTCATGCTCGACGTCTTCAGCGTTCTCAATTTCGGCATTTTCTCCAGGGAGCAACGTTGCTGGATTCAACGTAGTGCACCTTTTCAGCTGCACATTCGGTGAGCCCAGAATTATCGTTTCATACCTTGTGAGTCTTGCTCCAGTCATGTGCTGCGTTCGGGAGCGGGTCAAAAGTATCTCAACTGAGTGAGGGACCATGACTGTTACTGGGTGTCCCATCACTATTCCTTCACTCTGAGTGAGGCTGATACCAACTGCTGCTACGGCGCGCAAACACCCTGGGAGTGCTGCTGCGACCGGATCCAAAGTAGCTGAAAAATACGCTACTGGTCTGTTTACGCCACCATGGGCTTGGGTCAAGACAGACAAAGAACATGCATCACGTTCATGACAAAACAATGTGAAAGGCTTTGTGTAATCAGGCATACCTAGAGCTGGAGCCCTGCACATGCATTCCTTCAGTTCAACAAAAGCATCCATCTCATCTCCTTTCAGCTCAATTTGATCCAAGGCATCCTTCTGGGTCAACTTCAGTAAAGGCTTTGCTAGGGTCGAGAAGTTGGGAATCCACTGGCGACAATAACCCACCATTCCCAAAAACTTCCTCACCTCCTTCCTTGTCTTTGGTGGACTCATTTGGAGTATACTCGTTATTCTTTCCTTCATTATTCTCCGTGACCCCTTCTCTATCTGGTGACCCAAGTATTTCACTTTCTTCTGACAGAACTGTAATTTGGAAGGAGATACCTTATGTCCATTCCTCCCTAAATGGTTCAACAGAGCAATGGTATCGGCTGTGCAGCCACTTTCTGTCTTTGATGCAACCAGTAAGTCATCAATGTACTGTACTAGGGTTGACTCGAATGGCAATTCTAATGCTTCCAGGTCTTTCTTTAGGATCTGATTGAATATTGACGGTGACTCAGAAAACCCTTGAGGAATTCGACACCAACTGTACACTCTGTCTAAGAATTTGAAACAAAAGAGGAATTGGCTGTCCTCATGAAGAGGCACCGAGAAGAACGCTTGTGACAAATCGATGACTGAGAACCACTCAGCATCGCAAGGGACCTGGAACATTATCACAGCTGGATTCGGTACTACTGGGCAGCATTTGACTATGATGTCATTTATTTTTCTCAAGTCCTGCACAAGTCGGACCTTTCCACTTGGCTTTATTAGTCCCATTATTGGTGAATTACATGAACTGCTTAACACTTCTTTCAGTACCCCCTGTTTTACAAATTTGTCAATAAGTTGGGCAACTTTCATTAGGGTGTCTTGTGCCATGTGGTACTGTGGGGTCTGGGGAAAGATTGCATTGGGCTTTACAGTCACTTTCACTGGTTCCACTCCTTTCATCAATCCCACCTCTTTCCCTGTCATGTCCCACACTTCCTTTCCGACTGTCTCCCGTAATTCGGCTGGGATATCTTCTTCAGTTGTCATCGGGAAAAGACAAATCAGAGGATACTCTTCATCTACAGTTTCCATCTCATCCCCCTCTACACTGTCCTCTTCTTCCCCATCACTGCTCGTCTGGATTGTTATTCCTTCGTTCGAACACATGATCGAACAACCCAATTTGCACAATAGGTCTCTCCCTAACAGTGCTATCGGGCTTGAGTCACATACCACAAACTGATGTACCCCTTGATAGTTACCGATGCTGACTGGTACCGGATCTGTTATTGGGTTCGTCAGATGTCTGTCTGCTACTCCCACCACTTGAACTGTCCTCCCTGAGAGTGGCAAATTTGGTACTTCACTGCTCTTAACAGTTGAACGTGTGGCTCCCGTGTCAACCAAGAACGAGACACGATGACCCATTACTCTTCCCTCTACGTACGGACCCTTTTGATCAACTTCCAAGGATGCTGCAAGCACACAATCTCCTTCTTCTTCTGAACTTTCACTCTCCCATACATTGTTTATTCCACTCTCACTGTGTAGTGGGAACTGTTGTACGGTGCCATTTGTACTCACTACCTGACCCGAGACCTGTGGAGGAACCATCACTTGCTGCTGACTCATTGGTGCCAAGGGTATTTGCATTTGCTGATTAGGTACCATAGGTAACTGCTGTTGCATTGGCTGCATTTGCGTCATCTGCATACGGGGCATCTGCATCTGCTGCGGCTGCATAGGTTGCAATCCCTGCAACTTATTTACAGTCTGAAAATTTGGGTTTGGACCTCTCATTTTCGGTCCTTTCATTGTCTGAAATGCATTGACATCATTGTTTTGCTGACCAACACCTACACCTACACCTGCACCTTCCTGCACCACCATCGGGCACTCGCGTTTCCAATGACCTACGATTCCGCACACGTGACACGGCATCACCTTCTTCATTGCCTGCACACCCGTCACAACAGTGTTCAAATCCGGACCATTATTCACAAAACCTCCTCTGCCTCTGCCTCTGGCCTGTGGCTGAAACGCCATGTTTCCCTGCAACTGCGGCTGCGGTTGCGGTACCTGCTGTTGGAACCCTTGCATCCCTTGCAAACCTTGCAAACCTGTCTGAGCTGCTTTAAGCTGCATCATCATCACCTTCTCTTTCAGCTTTTTCTGTTTCACTTCAATTTCGTCACTACAGTATTTCGCATAATTCAACACCTCATCAATCGGTTTCGACTGCCAGCAAATCAAATGCGACTTTGTCATCTGACTTATCTCTGGTCTCAGCCCTTCCACAAATCTGAAGACAAAATGGAGCATGTCCTTCGCCTCTATTTTTTCCGTCCCACTGTAGTTCTTAAACGCCTTCAACAACCTCTCATAGTAACTATGAATCGATTCTTTAGTCTCTTGGGCAGTTCGATCAATCTTCTGCCAATCCACATTTTTCGCGGGTACCTTAGTCTTCAAATGCTCAATCACCTTATAGTACAAGCTCATCACCATAGGTGATGGTGCACCCGTCTCCCTGTCTCTCTCTGGTTCACTTGTCGGCCAACCTACAGCTCTTTTGCAATCCTCCCACAAATCTGCCGGAACCACAATCTCAAAGAGAGTATTCAGGTCTTCCCAGAGACATTTTGCAAGCTTCACAAACCTGTCAGTCTGCTGATACCATTCAATCGGCTTCTCTCTTAGTTTGGGAAAATCGTCCGTAAAAGACTGAATGTCACTTCTGTGCCATGGTACATGTATTAATTTTCCCCCTGCTGTCTCCCTCATTGGTAACATGGTTACTGTCTCGTGCTTTGTGGTCTTTTCTCATTATGCTCTGTAGCACTGTCCCTCCTCTTTTCCTTCCTCTTTACCCACCTGCTTTCCCACTTGTCTAGACACCTCCACACTTGGGCACTCTGCAGCAATTCTCTAAGGTGTGCCTTCATGCCTGCTGACCTCATGTGTTCAAAATCTGTGATCCCAAAATCCAACCTGTAGCTTCTGCTCAAGTGTTTCATCTTGTCTATGTCAACCCCGTTTCTGTCAGCTGCTTCCTGCAAGCTCTTATGTACCTTATTCACTTCCTTCGTAATCCTGGGACATAGATACCTCAGCTCTTCTTCTGTGTAGGACTCTAACCTATTCACACCCATAGTCCCTTCCACCAATTCTTGTGCTTCCATGTTCAACCTGACCCTATTCATATAGTCTTCTCCTTTCCCACTGGCTGAACTTTGTGTGGAATTTAAACTGTTAAACCACTGTGTCAGCTGTTGCGCATTCACCCCCATCAGCGTAGCGTTCACATCGACTGCCATTGATGGTTGCGGCAACTTTTCAGTGTTCGATGTTAGAGGTATTATCAGTGGGGGGCTCGACCTCACCAGTGTTGACTGAGCACATATGGGACTAAACTCCATCAAGGACCCAGATCCAGTTGGCTGAGCCGCTATCGGAGTTATCCCTGGAGTGTTCTCTATGCACCTCCTTTCTGTCCCATTCTGCAGTATTGATCCCTGACCGCTCATACCTAAGTTAGGCTGACTGTACAGAGGTACCGGTGGACCTACAGTAATGGGTAGTGATATCGCGTCTGGGTTCTGTCCATTTCCCATGTTCTGAGGCATGTTCATTCCCACACCATGGGTCATCATTGCCGGCATGCCCATCTGGCTCCCCGTCATCTGAGTATGTGCGTTTCCCCCTTGTATCTGCTTTTGAGGCATCAAAAACTGGGTTGATTTGGCTTGTGACAATGTCTGGTTGTGACCATTCTGTACTCCCCTTACGGTTGGATCTAGAATCATTCCTGCACTGTTATCACTGTTGAAGTACCCTGGCATCTGCGGCTGATAATTTTCTGCTGGTTTCATCATGGGCACATCTGGATATATTCTCCTAACCTGCGGTATCTGCGGGGTGAACAATAAACTCGGGTCCTTAGATCCCGATGACGCTCCTGAACTCTGGGTTTCACTGTTCTGTACCGGTGCCGGAGGGGCAGAACTGGTACTTGGACCTTGTCCATTCTCCGCATAAGGTGGTGGACGGTCGTTCAGCAATTGCATTATTAACTCCTCATCCTCTAACTCCTCTTCTCTTCTCAACTTTTCCTCGTCCTCTCTATCCTTGGAACACTTCCTGTCCGTCTTACAGGTAGCTTTCTTACCTGTCTCCTCTTCTTCCTTAGTAATTGCGGGAAACAATTTAATCCCCTGCAATACATCTGACCTCCACACCTTTTGTGCATTATCCCACCTAGCATCCGCTAGTGTCTTTTCTACCTTTCTCATCCTGGTCTCAAACTTCTTCTGCTGTTGCTGTCTGGCCATTAGTTCCCAAATCGCTAGAGCCTCAAACTGGGCTGGCCTTGGAGGCACCTTTATGTCGTACATCGTAAATCTCAAATTCTCTAGAATCCTTATATTGAATGTCCCATGTATCGGGAACGCTACGCTCCCATGTTTCTCTGTCAACTTGTGCCATTGCTTTAGCCAAAGGCACGGAGCTACCCCCTTTTCCTCCATTACAATGTAAGCTGGTGTACCTTCGGGTGGCGTTTCCTCTCCTACGCTCGCTTTAATGTAAGACTCCCCCTTCATCGCACTCCTAAATACTTTAAAGAATTTCATTTTCTCGTCTTTTTATTTCACAAAGTTTGTAATTCAATAGGTGACTTTAATTCCCGGAATACTCTTCACCTGCCTTTCCCCTTCCAATCGGGCCCCACGGACTGCGTCCAATCCGTGCGCGATCCTTCTCTGCAACCAACCTATCCCAGCGCGGCTCCTAGTGACGTCACACTCACACACACTGCGGCTGACAAAGCCTCGCGGCTAGTCTTCCTTCACTCACCTCCTCTCGTAACAACTTCTTGCATGTATCGCGAGCTACCAAAAACTAAAACAGATCTGTCGGTTTACTACAGGAAGGGTAACACAGTTGCTTCAGGACCTTAGGGACTTTTCACTAGCCTCGGCCGCTATTCCGTCTTTCTCGGTCCCCACGTTCGCAAGCAAATCTGACCTGCAGACCTACTCTCAACTTGTCAATGATCCATTCTAGTGCACTTAGAATCTTGTCAAAGCCCGAAGTCGAAGTTTCTTTCACTCCCTAACACACGTACCGCCTCGTTGACCACGCCCGATCAACCTACTAAACCGCCCAGACCACAACATGGATCAACATACTCCGGAGTCTCTTGACCTCGCAGGGCCCGTCTCAACAACAACAACCACGTGGACCTTTTTATGCACAAAGCGCCACACGCAAATGAAGTTCGACGACTTCCCTACTCTCACACTCGGAGTCGCACCTCCGCTATTTCTATGAAGTTCGACGACTTCTCTACTTCTACACTCGGAGTCGCACCTCTGCTATCCTCTAAAAAGAAAAATCCTCGCAACCTTTTCACACACCTTGCAGCAATAAGCTGTGCAAGCGCAAAACCCTAACTTCACTCATACCATCACTAGTACCGCCAACGCTGATTCCACACCTCCGTTCTCTCCATTCGCAAGCTCCGAGATCCCGGGAAAGTCGCGGTGGACCTAGCCCATCATCATTCTGTCAATCTGTTTTATCCAAGAAAAATCTAATTCAACTTGTCAAGTGGGGTCTCAAAATGCGTAACCGTTAATTCAACACCATGTACTCTAGGAGTACAGGGTCCCAAAAGACGTAACCATCCTCTGCTACCATCTACTGATAGAGCGGTCCGTAGTAATAATTTTACCTGTTTTCGGACGCTCTTTAGGCCGATGAATCTTTTGACTAAGTGGGAACTCTCTGTACTCTATATCGGTCAACTTCCTCTAATCAATAATCAATAACGAACATAAGCAATACCTTGATCAACATAACACTTGACAATTAATCCAGAATACATTTCGGCGAACCCTGACCTTTCAGTCAGGAATAACCACACCTGTTTATTCGAAGTTAGTGAATTTTATTTCCCTATATTAACAAAGCTAGCACAATATAGATGTGTCTCAACACCAAATGATAAACATATATGAACATTAATAGCTGTCCATAACGGCGAAACAAGTGCAATCTATGTAGCATTTGAATCACAAGGCATTCGATAATAGCAATGCAAATCACTAATACGATAATCTGTAATGAACTAATTGCATACATTTAGTCAGCATAACAAGATCTCAAATTGCATCGTGCGACATATGGAATCCTCGTCTAACCTCAAATTAGCATCGGCATGTGGGACTTCATGCAAAAAAAACAATTTAGCAACATTAATTTAGAAAAACTCCTAACTAGGGCTCTTATCAAAATCAGCAGTAGGTTACCTAAAAGAAACACAATGCAATTTTACAATTTCCTTTCATATTTACCAATTACGATCAGCAATCAAGGAAGTCTTCGTCTCACAGGTACCGTTCTTCGGTCATCATGGGTACCGTTTCGATCAGCATGGGACGGGGCAAAGGGGCAAGGGTGGACGGGGCAATTGCCTCACGGCGGCAAGGTAAAGGGATCAAAGTTAAAGTCTCTAGGGCAAGAATCATTTGAAGTCTCTTTCTCTCGATTAGAGAAAGCATCAAAGTCTCTCAAAATGGCGTCGCAGCAAAGTGGGCCATAATAGCTACGAAGTCTGCAAAATGGCGGGTTGTCCAATAATGGAGAGAGAGTTTCCTCTCGTGCACCTGGTTTTTATAGACAACAGTTCAAATCCAGTAGGGTCTTCCATTGGAGGGTTCATAGGTTAGCTTCAAATTGTCCAATCAAAAACGACAGTTCTCAAGCTTTTACTTAGGCATACATTATCCTTGGAGATGGGTACGCAAGTTGCAACATTTTATGCCAATTAACTCACTTTCAGAGCTTCCATTGTCCGCACCTGCAGATCGACCTTGGAGTAAAGAGAAAATATGCCAGGCTGGCACGAAACCTTATGATAAGCATGTGAACGATCTCAGTGGAAAAGTACAGCTTCAAGCGAAAATACACGTTTATTAGCACGGTGGAAAAATACGGGCATCTAAACCGTGAGACCAGGCAACTAGGCCAAAGCCTCCGCTAAAGTCATGCTAAGCTAAAGCATTTCAAACAAGCAAATCGTAGCAAACGTTTATGATTATGTCGGATTAGTGCAATTCTAGTACACCACGTTATAGAAAGCACGCGTATAAATGTTGGCAAACTACTCTGAGGGCACATTTTGTCCCCGTACAATCTTTATTAGTTCGGTTAAAGTCACACATGATTATTTCACACTACGTTTACGCGTTAATAAATGTAGAACCTTCATTTTCTGCTTCATCAGGGTCGGCGTTGGAATAAAAACGTCTGGAAAAGGGGATTAAAATTAAATACTGTATCTGTCTCATGCCAGACAAAGTCATGTGCATCTAAAACATCTGATTTCCAAGCTGCATAAAAGGCTTTGATTCTTTCTTCCACCTGCAACGGACAGTCAGGATTTTGATTGACTGAAGGAGTGGGAAGAGCTGCTGCCAGGACTTTTCAGCAAAGGGACGACTAAGGCCACAACCAATGCCATGAAAGTGCTGGTTGGCAACTATATTTCACACAGCATGTCCAAAAGCTCTGCGGAATCCAAAGCCTCTACCCCTCACTGGAGGTGTCATCGGTACCAATAGTCTTCAATCCTCAACTAAGTTTTTTTTAAATTAAATCTTCCAACTGGGAGTCAAATAACATTTTTTCCATTGAAAGGCACATGGCTGACATGGGACTTCTGAGAATTGTCGGCTTTCCAAGGGTGCATCCAAATATGACGCTCGGCTGAAATAGAGGCCGAAGATGCAGCAGCAGATTAGAGAGAATCAAAAGTAATGTCCATGAGGAACCTTACTACTTCTTCCTCAAAAACAAAATGCCATCCTCCCCCTTGTTTAGGGCTTCAGCCAGACCATGAAAGTCTTGAAGGAGGGAGTGTATCACATATGTGGCATGTGGCATATGTGGCATACACTGCTGGTCTGGGAGTGAAATGAGAGGCAGGGTACTTTAAATGCCCCTTCACTTTTTATCAACCCATCCATACCCTCTGAGATTATAGTCCCTCTAAACACCAATCCAATATCAGTGAAAATGGATTGGACTAAAATCTCGAATTGCTAACAGAATAAGGATGAGTCACCTGCAGATCAAATGTAAAAAGGTTTAAGGATGTGTTTGAGAGGTACTCAACATTGCATGTCCAATGGAGATGGCTCCGTTAGCTGTAGGTGCTGCTTCTGTGCACGGTTTGTTGCCAAATGTGACAATATTTGAACTATTTTGTTCCTTTGCAAGAAAGTTGAATTAAAAATGATACCTTTGAAACTGTAAAACATGCAGCAAATAGGAAAGGAAGAGGATATGGAGGCCCTCAAATGGGGGAATAAGTGCAGACAAGGGAGGGAGAGGGGGAAGGGGAAATGTATTGGGTAGAGGAGAGACCCAGAAACTGGAAGATCGGGCCTTGCTTGAGGCCAACTGAGGCACATGAAACAGGATTGTCCAAATGTTGTGTCAAATGTGCCTGGTCTTACTGACCTACCATAATTTCACCTAGTTACACAAAAATGTTATTCTTAGTTTTAGGAGCGGCTGAGAGGTTCCAAATGTATCCTGAATAACCTAATCTCCGTAGCTTAGAAAAGTGTCTATATTGATTGCCTCATGATATACATATCACTTGTTTTATTGAAAAGAGTGCTAGTCACTTAGCACTAAAAATGTCTGATATTTCCTAATTACCTCTCTCAGGCTTGCCTATTGACACAGTAGGTATTTCTAGCTTAAATATATAATATGGTTTTGAACTTAACTCTATCTTCAGTCAGAAGAAACCAGTTTGTACTATCCTACAAAGTTTGCACATTTATCATTTTTAAATAGTCCACATCTTCAATAACAAATGCATTATTGAACTCTAATTTTTAAACACCGTAACCTAGTTCACAGGACATGAATTTTAAAACCTAAAATCTTTCCATTCATACAAATTACAAATTGTCCTTAGTAAAGGGAACGACTATCACTGATCACTAAGGCTCATAACTTAGCCTTCAAGTGGATCTGCAATATAAATTCTCAAGGTTTCCTCTTTGACATTCCTCAGTAACAGAGACTGTGAGCACATAGGCCTTCATTATGACCCTGGAGGTCTTCTAACAGGCGGTCATTATGAGTGTGGTGGGTTGGCCTCTGCCAACCCGCCACATCTCCGCCTGTACCAGCAAGGCGGTTGGACCCGCCTCACCGGAGATTAACATCCCTGACCCGGCGGTCCAATGAAGACCACCGGCAGTATTAGGAGTCAGCTTTCCACCAGGGTTTCCGCAGCGGTAACACCACCACGAAAACCCTGACAGAAACACTGCCAGTGACAGGAAATTTCTTTCCTGTCACCGGCAGACAACTCCCCCATCTCCCTGTAAGCCCAATACCCCCCACCCCACCTCCATACCAGAACCCCTTACCCCCCCACCAGAACAGCACCCCCACCGCCCTTCTAGTACCGCGCCCATACCCCCCTTCTAGTACAGCACCCCACCCTCTGCATACACGCACACGCTCACAGACACCCACACGCACCCACATTCACTCATTCACACCCCCCGCATACACTCATTCACCAACACTGACATACACACATTCACTCACAAGCATCCATACACACATTCACTTCAACATTCATACATGCACTCACTTCAACATTCACACACGCATTCAACCATGCATACACACACACACACACGAAGACACAAACCCATACACACACGCATACATACACGCAGACAACACCCACACACACACGCACATACAACACCCCCCACCCTCCCATTTGCCTCCCCTTTCAGACTGAGGCAACTGGTAGAATCGATCATGTACCTCTGACCGCCAGCACGACTACTGGAGACTGTCTGCCCAAAATGTTGCGGAAATCCTTTAGTACTCGTGATATGGCGATCTTCTGGTTCCCGCGGCTTTGGCGGTCTTGTAAAAAGACTGCCAAAGTCATAATGAGGGCCATAGTGTCAGCAGTCTTCAATGCAAAGCCTTTATCAGGATGTTTACGTGTGGATTTAAATGCAGGATTGACTAGAGATATGTAATGTGGTTTTCCCTAGGTTCCCTGTGGTTCTCAACCCCACCACCATCCTAATATGCATTGCTGCAAATACCAAATGATTAACCATAGTAGACCTCTATTCTGCCTTTTTCTCCATCTTCGCATGCTAAGAGAGTTGCTTCCTTTTTGAAATCTCTTTCGAAGGGTCTCAAAGTTTGTAGCACTGACTCCACAACAATTTACACAGTCTTTGTTAATCTTTTTCCTTGCATTAAAGAAAAGCACTTTATTTCAACTGTAGTAAAAGAGATTTACAAGGCCTTTGGAAGAAGTCAGCGCTTCCACTCCTCTCATCACCCAGAATCAGCTAGCAAGTTAGAAAGGTATAATGGTACCCATAAGAATAAGATAACAAAGATATGTTCAGAGACATAACTGAAGTGGCCTGATGCTCTGCCCTTACTATCAGCTCTGTACCGACATAGAACACGAAGTTGAACCCCTTTGAAAAGTAATAAGACAAGCTATCATGTTGCCTTCAAACTATCCATTTCTGCTGCTAAGTTAGACTTACAACTGTACAATGATGCTGTCTTACACTGATGCAGAAAACCTATGCACTCTCAACTGTTTCCCAAAACCCAAATGAGATCAACAGAGAGAGAAAGTTAAAAATACTCAATGACAAGATTTTGAATGTCATAAGAGAAGGGGCTGCAACAGTACACCACACCGAGGCACAAAAAAGGCTGTCACTTTTCTATGCATTTGTGCATCCTGCATTGAGGCCTTCCCAGAAGTTTAAGTTTCTTTGCTCTGAAACAAAAGTGCATTACAAGGAGTATCACTACCCCAATTACACCTGTTTACGATTGAATATGTAAATTTAATCAATGCCCTTATGAAGCAGGATAAGAAGCATTCTGCAGCACACTTTCTGTCTAGTTCGTTTTGATGGCTAGTCTATCACTTAAAAAAAACTCTTGTCCATAGTGACAAAACACATTACCACCTTCCTTTGGGAAGCGTATGTCTCTTTTAGTTTGGATTTCTTGAGTAGTTGAATGATCTTATTAGCTCTCAACTTGACACGAAAGCATTATAACATTTAAGGCAGGGCATTTGCTTTACTTGTTGAAAAACTGCCCTATTTAAATTATTTTGATGACTCAACGCTTAATCACTTTGCCTATCCTAATTGGTTGGTTGGTGCTGTACAAATTGAATAAATATGTTGCTTTTTTACTGTTCTTGAGTTAGAGAGAGGTATTTCATTCTATGGTCTTTTCCATGGACCATCATAACAATGAGAGCATTCTGAGAGGCATGCTCTTTAACTTGCTTCCCATGAAACTAGTCATATGATCTTGGCCCCACCAATAACTTGCTGACTCTGGCTCCTATGGACACAGGCTCTATTTCTTTTGAAGTTTAGCAGATGGGCAATAGGAACCCATCACTTAGCCAGGCAATAGACCTAATTTTCTCCTTAATCCCAGAGCCTCATATTTGTACACCAATCCTCGTTAGACAACACCACTTTTTTTATGTCGAGCATAGCAGCGCGCAAGTGCTTTTCCGATGTGTTGGTATCTGGGCTTTTTACCACACCCATCACTATCACTCGTTCATGGACTTGCCTTTCAAAAATCCTTTGTTTTCATTGGTAACTGCTTTACGTTCGTCCCTCGTTAGGGCGGTTTTGTTACCGCCTTGGCCATCGAGCCTGTTACATGAATAATTGCACTATTGCCGATAACTTTGACTGTGAGCAAACTTCTTTTTCCTTTTGTCTCTATCCTTCATGCTCACGGCGGTGCTTTGAATTTGCTCACTTAAATCAACTGTATTACTTTTTATTTTCAGTTTATGTGGCAAGAAAGTTCCAGTTAAAAATTGACAACGCTAATAGCTCTAACTTGAGCAAACGCAAGACCTATTGCATTGCAAATGCTTGTTTTAAAGATGTGCTTAATATTTAATTAGGCTGGGCATGAACTGAAACTTACAGGAACTGGAAATCTCTAAATTTCAGTGCCTTCACTCAATCTCTCTTATGCTTTTACACTTCTGCCCTACACTTTCTTTTCAACATCCTTGGTCACCTTGAATATAGTTACTATAGCTTTCTGCCAGCTAGAAGTGCCTTAAACCCCATTAACCATCTTTACGATGGTAAACAGTGGGTCAGTGAGGAACTCCAAATAATGATAAATAGTGGTGGGGCATTTAAACAACTATGGAACAAGTCAATATTCCTGCAGATAACACGAAGTGCAGGATCATCACTTATGGCCTAAGTTAGCCTACTAGAGGGAACGAAGACCCATTTTCAAGGTAGAATCTCCAAACATTTGATGGATTCGGACCTCCTACAGTATTGTCAGTGCTAAAGCCTTCCAAAAACGTCTGTGACAAACTCATGTCATTCTTCAACACCAGAACAGCCACTCTCTAAGAAAGCATCTCTTCTTCTTCATCACTTCCAGTGCTGCAAAAATCCTGTCTTCAGCTTTCTGCAAGGACACGGGTTCACCAAATTCCAGGTAGAAGAAAAAACATTATGCTTCCCTTGACCTTTGATGCATCACAGAGGTGAACCCTTGTTATGTCTAAAAACCAATCCGCAGACTCGTGTCTGCTCCTTAAAGGATGGGAGATGGGATTGAGTGTACCTAAAGAAGTAAAAAGGTCTCCTAGAGTTTTGTTTACTTTCTTTTCCTCTTGCTGCTGCTTTCATGAACCCCTAGGCCAAAGGTAGCAGAGATAGTGCCATGGGTAGCAGAGGGCAAACACGGGATAGCAAGTTCTACCCTGGCTACCCCAAATCAACAAACACGTCTTTCAGCAATTCCATCCCGCCACATGGTCTGAGGACCCACAGATCCGATCCTTAACCAAGAGATAATTACCCTTCTGACTCATGCAATGAGAAATCCATCGACCTTGGTGTCCCACTTTTGGCACATACCAAAACTGACCTTGTCAGCAAATCGCTCACTATGGGCAAAGTCCCTCACAAATTGAAACATACCACCATGACCCCAATTCTAAAAATAAAAATAAAGCCCTAGATAGTGTATCTTGATACACATCTGCATTAACTTTCATCAGAAAAGCATTAGAATCACTCGTGATAGTTCATTTTTTCTCCCACCTTAATGCCTTTCAATCTAGTTTTCACTCCTTTTGGGGACTAAGGGCATACTACTGGATACCTGGATTGAGCTCCCTGTTGTTTTAGACAGAAGACAACCATGTGCACTGATCATTCTAAATTGCTTATTGATCTTTGACACCCCTAAGGGCAAACTCCTGCCCGAATGTCCTCATGCCCTGATACTGACTGCATGCATTACGTCAAGCTGGACTCCGTTCTGTCAGGGCAAAGCAACATCACAGGTAGAGACCCTAAAAAATCATCCCTCTCACTAGGTTTCTTTCACAACTAGATTATTCTTTTTAGCCCACGTCCTTGGTGCGCATGTCAGCGGGTCTCATTTGTATGCTGGTGACACGCAGATAAATCTTAGACTGAAGGATCATCTGCATCATGTTGTCAGGGTCTATACTGCCTCCTGGAAACCCAGCACCATATACAACAGAATGAATCGGCCTGACTAGTTAGAACAGAATGTGGGTAAGGCCTTTCATTCCTGAGGAAAAGTGAGGTTTGAGCAGGCGAGGACAGGTTTGGCCTGAGGCCCTGAAGGAGCAGATGATGCAGTCAGAACTCAACTAATACCTTAAAAAGCTTAATCAAGGGTCGCAGTGCAGTGTGTATGTCAAGCTACACAGTCTCCCCCTCGCTGCTAGGGATTCCAGAAAACAAACGAAACCTTTTTTTTTTACAATCCAGGGCGTTGTTCACCTACCCCAGGCTGCCAGGACAGTTCAGAGGGAGGAATGCCTGCTGTACACATCTGTGATTAACCTGACCGTCTCAGGCTTGAAGCTCAGTGCGCTTTCCTCAGCCTTTCATGAGCCCGAAGTAAAAAAAATAAGAATAATAATATTGTTGTGTTGTTGAATTATGTTGTCCCAACACTTACAAATTAATCATTAAGCATCCGGGGTGATTCAATCCGTAAAATGTTCCACACAGATAACTCACATGATGATAAATGTTCAACTCTGTGCTGTGTATCTGGAATGGTCTGTCTATTGAAAGTTCTATTTAAAATACACCCACTGCCAAGGGTTTTCTCTCCCTTTTCATCAATGTTAATGCCATCTTGTGTTATTATTTCATTTTTTCTAAGCACTGCGTTTTGAATGTTATATCTAAAACTGTAGACAGAGTTATTTGCCAGGTTTTATCACAGACAACCAACTTCCACAGACTTACCTTTTAATGATGACCCCTCCCTATAATGTCAGGTACTGTTTTTGATCTAATAATTTCGGATTACCTACATTAAGCCCGGGTGGTTGCTTATGCATTTATTTCCCCTACTTTTGTTTTGACTTTTTTTAAATGTTCTCACTGTTTTTGCTTTATTATTTATTAGTGTTTTTAAGATTTATATATTAAATGTACACCTTAATATAACTTTACATATGTTTTCTAACTTGTATTTTTTGATTGCACACACCTACTGAACTCAACACACACATATTTACTGCTGAAACAAAAGTTAAAGTGATATTACAGTTAGGTATGGTAATAATATCTTACTTTTACATTAAAGGAAAACATAGAAATTCACTACAAAATTCAAAGGTTAAAGTGATGCCATAGTTCAGTGAAAAAGTCAGTTTAGACATAACAATTTAATTTAAAAAACACTGGTATTCACCAGTTACAGTTAACTCAAAAAACTATAACTGGCGCCTCTGCCATGCACAGTGTAGTCATCAATTATGTAGTTTAAGTTGTCATCAGTGATGTTATTAATGGTGTCATAAAAAATGTAATTAGTGCTGTAATGTGTGATGTTTTAAGCAGTATAGGGAGAGGACGCAAGTAATAGTTACCCAACCGCCCAGATATCGTTTTAACCTTAATTTCTCAAAAACTACTGAATGGATTTACACCACATCACAAAAGGTACAGTTTCTGGGTAAAGATCTAGCTTCCTCCCACATTTGATGTAAATCTGTTCAGCCATTTAGGTTGTAGCACTTTTCAAAAATCCCTATGGAAATTGCATTAGAGGGATCACTTTCAAGGAAGGAGCTATGGTGGCTGAACTTTTTTTCCCAATGTTTGCTGAAGATTCAACAAACAGATAATCAATTTCCTATGGCAACTATATATATGTGTGTATATATATATATATATATATATATATATATATATATATATATATATATATGTATATATATATATATTTATATATTCACTTAAAAAACCAAGGCTTACAGTGGCGATATAGTTAGGCTCACATTTTAAACGTAGGAAAACATAGAAACTTACCTGTTAGAGTTATCTCAAGTAACTATAACTCGTGCCTAACTACAACCATGCACAGTTTTTTTTTGTCAAAAATTTCACTGCAAATATTACATTGATATTATCAGTGATGTTATCAAAAATATCATGAGTGGCGTAATTTGTAGGGTAATTAGCAGTGTATGGCAAGGCAACGAATTATAGTTACCTTAGGGCACGAGTTCTATGTTTTAAAAATATTCTATTTCCTAACTATAACATCCCTGTAACCTTTGTTTTTCTCAGTGAATTTCTATGGTTTTTCTAACGTAAGGTAATTTTCATTACTATATGTTAATCCAACCACTGCTGTGCACGGCCAACCCCCCCAGACCCCCAACCCCATGCTACGCAAGGCCCTTTGGCCTTGCGCATTGGGAGTTGGCTGTGGCCTGTCTCTCTTGGTGTGAAAATACATTGAGGGTGTATCTGGGGGAGACAGTGGCTGTGAGATTGTCTGTCAGGGTGTGAGAGTGGGTGCATCATTGTCTTAGTGGGTGAGTTAGTGTCTGTGTGAGTGGGTGCGTGAGGCTTTCAGTGGGTCTGTGAGTGGGTGTGTGAGAGAGTCATTGGGTCTGTGAGTAGGAGCATGAGTGTCTCGATGTGAGAATGAGTGCATCAGTGTCTTATTGGGTGCATCAGTGTCTGTCTGGGTCTGTGAGTTGGTGCTTGAGGGTTTCAGTGGGTGCGTGACTGGGTGTGTGAGTCTGAGTGGGTCTGTGAATGGGTTTGTGAGTGTCTGAGTGAGTCTGTGAGTGGGTGCCTGAGGTTGTGAGCAGGACTGAGTGAGTGCAGGAGGGTCTGAGTTGGTCTGTGAGTGGGTGTGTGAGTGTTTGAGTGGGTCTGTGAGTGAGTGCGTAAGGGTCTAAGTGGGTGTGTGAGTGGGAGAAAGAGATTGAAATAGAGAAATTGAGAGAGAAAAAAAGAAAGTGAGAGGGGGAGAGAGAGTGAGTTTTTAGGCTTTGGTGAATGATAAACTTAGAATGAGATATTTCTGGACAAATAGAAAAGAAACATTTATTTGCCAATTAAAAAGAGTGAGATCACCTTTCAGTATGAACCTTAAACTTTAAAGTTTAAAATACATTAAAACAGGGAAATGACTACAGACACACCTGGACTAGAAACCTCAATGTTCAGTCTGAGGGTCTTTGACCTTAACCATAATACCACAAGTGACTTTTGCTATTGTCCTTGCATGGAAAGACCATTGCAATGACTATCTCTCTCTCTCTCTTCCATTCCACTGTAGGATGGAAGAGAGAGAGTAACCGGACCGCGGGGGCCTTAATGCCCCTGCAGGCCTAGCCAGCTTCGCACGTCCTGTGGGAGCCAGCATTGCTCCCCCAAGCAGGGAGCTGCTTTTAATAGCAGCTCCCTGCTTATGTGAATAATATTCTCATCTGTCTTCCCTGCACGCATATTTGCGTTTAGGGAAGACAGATGAAAACTCCACTTGCTGCAAGGAAGAGCTGTTTGATAGCTCTCTCTTGCAGAAACCAGACTGTTTGCTTTTGTTTGGTGGGAGCTGTCGGCTCAACTGGTCTGAAGAACAATCAAAAACCTCTCACTGGTGGAAGATAAAGCCACATTCGCAGGCCGAAGTCACTCCCGGATGATGATCAATAGCTATCACACACTTGCCCCGCTAAAATACTTTAGTCTATGGTACCGTACACTCTTAAAGGAAAAATTCCTGAAACACCATTTGGGCATTCTACCGTCTGCATCACACCTTCCACCCTGGCAGAGGTAGCAAACTCGATCTTGTTGCTGCTTGTGTGGACCTACCATAATTGCTTTGCATTTGTGCGGAACTGAAAGGAGATAGGATTTGTCTGCTCAAAACAAGGTTGAACTTACGAGGGATCCACAAGCGAAGACAGGCAGTTCTGGCCTGCTTTAAGCCAGAGGGCCTGCTACTCAATTGTAGGCTGGTAAAATTTCATGAGTCAGTGGAGAAGAAAATGGCAAAAGCCAAGCGATCTATACTTTCTGAATCAGTAGCCGTCTCAGAAGGAGGAGGCTCTTGACCTGTAACATCGGAACTGGGCCCATAAGCAGTGTACCTTAAAACACACCTCCCCAATAGGCGCATAGCAAAGATTTGAATGGTTATATTGCACTTTCCTAAGTCTATTACACAGGGAATAAGGCATATGGTGCTGTAGTTAACAAGAGTACAGAGTAACTTTCCATCCATACACAGGCCCGCTCACCGACTGATCATGCAATTTTTAACAGTTAGGATACAGTTACCTAAATATGGATTTTCTTTTTTAATCGAAGTTTTACAATGTATTGGTTGTTTGGTGAAAGGAGCAAAAGGCATGGGCAAAATAATAATGGATTGTAGTGCTGCCTCAAGCAATTTTCAGTGGTTAGACATAAACTGCAAGCATTCCTTCCATCACCTTTTCTGTGTTTGATGTAACTCTCAAAATGGTGAGAGTATTCCCAGACACGGGTCCTGTGCTCACTGTGCCACTGGAACCAAGCTACAACCACTGATGAGCCCCAATCAGGAAGAAAACGGTATTGGGTTGCTTGTGTTACAGTTCATGTAGGACCTGCCCTGGCAGTTTGAGCTAGAGTGTTTCACCTGGAAATCAAGACTGATTTGCATATGGCTATATCCAAACTGAGTTGTCATGGTGGAATGCTACCCTGAGCAATTTCCAGTAGTTAGACAAATTGCAAGCATTCCTTCTTTCACTTTCTGTGTGTTTGATGTAACGACAAAGTTTAATGGGTATGTCCGGATGTAGGCCCCGTGCTCACTGTGCCACTGGAACCAAGTCTTGGTTTGCTTGTGTTCCAGTTCAGGGAGGCCCTGGCCTGGCGATTCAAGCAGACTGTTCCTATTGAAGCAGGATCAAGGCTGATATGCATATGGATGGGTCCAAACTGGGCAAGGCTACCCCAAGCAATTGCTTGTGGTTACACAAATTGCAAGCATTCCATCCATCATGTTTTGTGCATTTGTTGTACTCCCATGGGTGGCAAGGATATGCAGAGATGTGGCTCCTGTGTTCACTGTTCCACTAGAACCACGCTACACTTAACTGAAAAATCACAATCTGGGTGAAACCAGTCTTGGGTTGATTGTGTTTCTGTTCAAGGAGGCCCTGGTCTGGCATTTCGGGCTAGACAGTTCCTACTGGAGCAGGATCAAGACTTATGTACATATGGCTAGGTCCAAACTGAGGTTGCATGGTTACCAAAAGAACTGTGGTTTGTAATGCTATCCTAAGTGATTGCCAGTGGTTAGACACATTGTAAGCATTCCTTCTTCACCTTATATGTGTTTGACATAGTTGATAATCACAACATTCAATCAGCCTATTCACAATCACTAAAAAGTTTTTTTTTTTTTTTTTTAAATGAGTAACAATTTTCTTTGAGTCTCACAATGTAGAAACCATTTTTCATTGCTTTTAAAATCTTTGAGATTTTTATTTGGGGTGATACTTTGGATTTACAAATCGTTTCAGCTGTAATTGTATTGCATTCATTATAACATTTTTGTTTACATACAGACACAGTTTCTAATGGACCTGAAAACACTTGTGCATTTACAAAGATTGTTCTTCAAGTAAACTATGCATTGAATATTCAATTTCTCATGCATATTTTATATTTGAGTTTTGCAGTTGTGAGTCACAACCAACATTTTCATTGATAAAACATCCTTCTAACTGCAATACATTTATATGTATTGTAATGAATCCACACATTAACCATTTGAAGTTAAGATTTTTCATAAGGAGTATATAGTAATAATTACAATTCTTGTATTCAATTTAAACTGCACACGAGTCTTGCTTGCTCAGCATCTTTTGATGATCTCTTAAAAGATACACATGAAATATTTAAATTTTATTTATGACGTTCCATGGAACTCATTCTAATCTCACCACATATAATGAAGTCTGAAAAAATATAAATAACTTTAAACCATTCCTGTTCATGTCCATAAATTTCTAATGTATTTTTGCTGCATCAAAGAAATGGAAATCATTTCTGATATTGAATACATTTTCTTCACCATCAGCTTTCAATTATTTTTTTTATTATATGTAGTTTTCAGCGTAAATTTTCTGCCTCTATTACAATATTTTTTTTAAGTTTCTGAGGCAAACTGTGAGCTGTAGTTGTTGGCCTTTAAAGCATATAAATCTCCTTTTTTCTTTCTTTCCTCTTTGGACTTTTAGGAAAATAGAAATATTCATATTTACATGCAATTTATTGTTGTTTTCCCTTACAGGCTCTAATGAGAAGGGTATTAAAGGTATAAGCAATTTATTGACATCACCAACACCTGCACAGTTTATTTGTTGTATTAAATTATTAAAAAATATAAAATGTCCTGGAAAATAACATAAGGGTATTAATATATCTGACTTTTAAATCTGCCTACTCCCTGCCTCACATGCTCATCTTAGAGGTATAGTTATATGATAAGCCGTAAAAACCTTTTTCAGTGTAATCATCTAGAAATTTGAATGAATATATCACTTTGTGCCTAGAAATAAATACATGTGTAAGGTCTGTAGTAGTTTGATTATGAAAATACATTTCAGTATCATTCTTCTACTTGAATTGAGACTTAAATACAGAACTTTCATTTCAAACTCTGGTTTTCTGACAATCATAAGAACTGGGCACTGTTCTCATTGTTGATATTTATATACCATTCCTTTTGAATTTGATATATGTAGATTCCAATCAGCATATCCAAAGTACTTGGACATCTGCTTGTGGTTTTTCACAGTAAGATGAGGGTCAGCATTGTACAAGAAATCATGAGCTTGTAATTGCCTAAGCAAATTCTTTATAGTAACTCTGGTTCATTAATTTGCAAAGGAACTTGGAGGGATGATGTCATCAAAATTAAGGTAAAATATGGTAAATTTAAACAGTTCTTGCTGGTTAAAAGATGTGAGTCCCTAACCCTTTCAAATACACACCATCTCGTAGCATGGTGGCTATATTATTCTGACAAGACATTCCTCTAGGAAATCTAAATATTTCACTTTGATTGTTTGGTTTTGTAATAAATGGATCTGGATTTTCTCTTTCTTTATTGAATTCTCCATGTAACTTCTTTATAATAAAGACCCTCATTAATTAGCAACCTAATAATGATATCAATGTAAAAGCAAGCCAGAAGTGCAAAGCAGTCTAGGTCAGTCTTTTATGCTATTTTGAAATGTTCTCCATTTGCTTTGTAAAAAAGACGTTTCTTCAAATTTATTTCTTTGAGTTGACAGCCTTTCCATCATGAAAACGTTTAAGGGAATCGCCTTGTATTCTCATAATTCTGTACTCAGGTTTTGAGAGCTACAGTCAGTGGGACTGGCGTCAAAGGTCAGGCCAACCTCTTGCTTCAATCCTAATCTCTCTACCATAAATTCTCCAGTCTTCTGTAACCAGCCAGCCACAGGATTTGGCATTGAAACTGAAGCCTGATTTAGACTAGCCCTAACATTCTTCAAATCCTGAAACAGAGTGATTAATCATGAGGAGCCTTCAATCCTTGAGAGTATGGTACCAACATTTTCACTCCAAGGAGCAACTCAGAAGGAAACAATGGGCAATACATGTATTGGAATGTTACTTATTGCTTTCTGTGCACCTAATAGGGTTTAAATCTTTGATCCATCACTGTCTAAGACCCTAGCTGTCAATGCTTGTTTTAATATGCCATCAGCTATCTCTACAACCCTTTTTGAACTGGGCCTAAAGGGATGCAAGAATTAGAAACCCACCATCACCTTAGCAAGTGCCTCAGCTGATTCCCTACAGGTAAAAGCTGTCACTTGGGAAGAATGAAATATATGAACTCTAACCACTGCTACGAAGCCTAACAAGTCTTTGATGACTTTGTGAGTCATAGCCTGGCATTGAGGCCAAACGCACTTAAATAGGGTGCATATTGTTATAATATTTATAAACTAATTATCTTTATTAAGTTATATTATTCTTTATAGTTGTTTGTGCATGTATAGTATGTCCTTCTTCCCCTTTCCCTTAGTGCTACATGGTATTACCTTTCAGTTGGCACTTGAGCTTATCATAGAATGCTGGGGTCAGGGAGATTCGGTTCTGTCAAAGCATGAGTGGAGACAACACCTCCTGGTGGTGGTGGAGAGTGGAGACAACAATAAAGAGAAGTTTCTCCCAATCTGTATCGTCTTCTCTTCATATCACTGGCGATTATCTCTCTGCAAAAGGAGACAGCGACTGTTTCCTCCCCTTCTCTGTTTCCACCATTGACTTTATCATAAATCCTATTACCTAGAATTCGTGTTAAGCTGCTTATGAAGTTATCCTCTACACAGACGTCAAAGAAGTCAAGGTACTGTTAACGCTAGTGCATCATTACTAAAATGTTTCTCATCTAAGTAACTGGAACAAGCAATCGCCAACCTTATCAGGAAGCATCTCTGGTGCAGCTTTTATGTCAAGTCACAAGCCTTTGTTACGTTTTGTGACAGCACATTTAAAGCATTTCTCCATTGTGATAGATACTTTCCGTTTGCACAGCACCATTTAATTTCTCAGAGCTTCCATATTCAAATCCATGAGGCATATATTAAAAAGAAATTCGAAACTCCTAATTACCTAATTTCTTCGGTAATAATATTAAAATAAATAAGCCGTCAAAACTTACCAGGATTGTTCACACACTAATCACAGCATATCATCTTTATTCTCTTCACATCGGATATACTCCGCTAGACCCTCTGTTATCTGTGCCCCTTAAGGAGTTCAGGAAGGAGCTATTTACCGATTCCTAAGGGAGCAGTTCCGGGTTGGAAATCTGGTCATGGTCATGTCTCCCTGGATCGAGTTGAGCTCTTGTACCTTTTGAAACTCGTTTAAACATATCCACTTTCACTCCGGCATAGTAAGAGTGCTCCATTCTATTTCTATATTCATTTTGACATGGTGATACGCTCAACTCAAATTAGCGTGTCATTGTAGTGCATGGTAGCACACACACCTAATTAAAGTGAAAAGGATTGGAATTGTGCTTAACTCAATTGTGCAAGCATACTTTTATGGTGATACGCTCACCTCCTCTCTCAGTGGCCCATTTTATTTCCACATTCATTTTAACGTGGTGATACACTCACCTCAAATTAGCATGTCATTGTGATGCCCGGTGGCGCACACACCTAGTTAAAGTAAAAACGATTGGGAATGTGCTTAACTGAATTGTGCAAGCGTACTTTTAAGATGATACCCTCACCTCCTCTCTTAGTGCTCCATTCCATTTCCATATTCATTTTAACACGGTGATGCGCTCACCTCAAATCCTCGTGTCATTGTTGTGCACAGAGACATGCACACCTAATTAAATTACAAAGAATTGGAACATGTTTAACTGAATTGTGGAAGCATATTCTCATGGTGATATGCACACCTTAACATTTATGTTAATTTGTCACATTACATACGTAATAATATTGTACAATGTTGAGTCAAGTGAAGTAAAGGAGCTTGTTTTAATGTAATAATATTTCCAATGTTTATTGTGGAAACAGTTTAGACCGTGTATACACAATTGACAACATTGTTTCCTCTGCTATAGACATTATTAAATCTGATATGACTTCTTTATATCATGGGCAAAGTCAAACGCGGTCCATCATGCAGTTGGGTTGGACTCTACAGACCTTGAAGGCAGGTCGCGTTCCGTGGCAGCACATTCGTGCCAGGGAGATATTTATTTCCTTTAATTTGACACGTCAACAACAGCTGATGGCTAAGAAGGAAGCGACATATGTTATGTTGAATATTGAAAAGTTGGAGAAATTGCCTTTTACTGTGGCTGAGATTCCGTCAGCTGAGTGGTTGATTCACAGGGTTATTAATTTGCCTATCTCCACTCTGCAATTTACTTCTTGTTTAAAGCACATTCCGGTGGGTAGATATGAACGGTTGGGAGACAGTTACATACATGAGGTGTGGGAGCTTCCCTTTCTATACAGATGTCTTAATGGTATGAGGGAGGTTTTTCTTAGCAGTAGCGAATGCGAAACTTCTGTTAGCCATTCGATGGTTTGTAAACAGCTGTCTTTGAACGGGGCGTGTAATGCCTCGATTGCTAACTTAGCTTGTTATCTTAAGAGAGTTCCAGTCCCGGTAATTAAAAACACTTTCCAGGTGCTTTCAAACGGCAGCTACGTCCTTCTTAACAGTGAACCCTGTTGTGGCATGCGTGCCGGAATAGTTTACGTGGTCGTTGTCACCAAGGCCGTTACGTGCTGCGGGAATGTGTTGTTTCCCCCCACTCAAATTAGGGAGGTAGCGGACATCTGGCCTCATATTGCTACTTCCAAGGTGAATTTCGACAAGTTGAGTCAACTGAAAGCTCTATTGTTTCAAAAGCATGTGGCCCTTACATCTGCTAGCGAGACCTACGCACTTCAGGTGGCAAGGTCATCAGCGGAAATACAGTCCCTTTTAAATACTAACTTTCCGAGTCACTTTGGTGAACTCGTGGGACGTATATTTAATGCGTCCAGCACTGCTGGAATTGCACATTTTTTCAAAGCCGTTGGTGTTGGTTTTGCTCATGCCTTCTCTTCCATATTCGGTTTAATACCTTCGGCTATTCATTCTATTTTCGGAAGCATCTTTGGGGGATTTCCGATTACTTTGGCTTTGTTGGCTGGTGTTTTGCTGTTGCTATTGTTCTTCCGCAATGGCTGTCCCACTGCGACGAGATCCCATATTGGCGCTCCCGTCAGCGCAGCTGTGTCGTGAACGCATGATGCAGCATTTTGGAGCAATTGGAGTGTGACTGGTCTCTGTCATTCTGACCGGTTTTGGATTGTGTGCAACCCGTGTTTCGGTGCCTTTGGTGCTCGTTTGAACATGCACTGACTCTCTGTCTCTCACTGCAGCGCCCCCAGTGGTCAATACTGATCTGTTGATGTTCCCGATTAGGGCTCATTCCCAGACTTGTGCACTACGGTTGCGTTTGCTTCGTGAGGCAGTTTATGAGATTCCCTTCCTGGAGGAAGATGGTATTGTCTCATTCATAGGCCCTGCACGGGGTGCCGCCCTGGATGGTTCTGGGGCTTTGGAACACACCTGCTCCATGATAATTTTTGGCGTGGATTTTCCAATATTAACATTTGTCGAAGTGGAGGATCTCCTGCTTTCTGTGGCTTCTGTCTAGGAATTGGATTTTTTTTGTTAAAATTGACATTGTATCAAATTTGACTTTAACGTCACATGCTTCCCAATTTAAATTAGTTTTCTGCTTTGCTGTCCTCTGAACTTGTCGAAATATATTTGATGTATTTTTTGTGTCTGGGGCATATTTTTATATCATTAGAACCACTTGCTACCGACAAGGGGAGGGTGTAGTGTGGTCAGTTTTATGTATCATTTGCGCGTTAGCTTCAGGCTTTAGGCCTTTGTGCACTTTGCCCTGGAAGTATTTTATTCCTTTGCTCGCAGCTTAGAGCCTCTGTGCACTTTGCTCTAAATGCTTTTTATTTGGCTTTGTACTGTTATTTTTCAAATAACCCGTTCTACGGTCTTGTTTTATTTTTATATCACACTGTTTAGCCTACTTCAGCACTGGAGTTCTCAATAACACATTCTTGTTCACTCTGTGCTTCAGTCAAGGATACAGTCTGGTACATTGCCGATAGACGTGTTAGGAGTTTAGTCTTTGGCATTCTTGCGTAGGGACATTTTGTGATCACACTGACAGGTTAGTTATAAAAACACTTCCTTGTCCCAATACACGCAAGAGGGAGATTCCGACCAGGGAACCACAACTAGACGCTGACTGCCTCGTTGCAGATGCTGAACCAGATCACAGGCCTTTGCTCAGGTATGAGGGTTGATGGCTTCCCAGGGAATCTGAAAGGCAAGTTAGAAGCTTAACATGCTGTGCTCGAAATAGAACTAGCTGAGGGAGAGTAGAAATTGTTAACACCATGATAGCGTTATTCTTATGTTTCACTCTCCTCGTGACTATTTCAATCCTACTGTGTTGTATGGTTCTGGTTATTGTGGCTCACGCCTTAATATCTAAAATGCAGTTGTTTTATTAAAACAATATATAAAACTTAAACTGCCTTTGTCATTTGTATATGAGATCATACTGTAAATGAGAGAGCTGGTTTGGATCTGAGTGACCACGACTTCCCTGAGAAGTTCCAAAGATGTCATGCGCTCGGCTGCCCAATCATCCCTTCCCCTTGGGAGAGATGAGGCACTGCTAGTTAGCCGGAGCAAAACCGGATTTAGGGTGACAGAGGTCCTTCCAAGTGGGTCAGACTCAGTCCCCCACACCGTGAACGATCCTGCTACCTAGAAATCCAGTACTCTCATTTAGGATAATGAGAGCCAACGCGACAATAGAATATTTACAAACTTCTAGTTCTCTTATCACATAAAGTTTCTACTGTATGAATGTGTTAAACAAAAAATTGCATTGTTAGTAGACCATTTTGCATTTTCAAATATATATATACATATTCCACAAATCTTTATTCAGTGAATATACGGTGATTTGTGGTATTTATCCCTCAGGAAAAAGCACTCATTATGGCAGGCGTGAGCATGTCACAACCTATACCTTTTCTTAATGAACTAGGTGAACTTAATATGCCCTGGACTGAGTGAGAAACAATATTTGAAACATACTTAAGTGCTACTGGGGGAGAAAAATTTAGTCTTATTAGGAAACAGCATGTTCTCCTTCACAACTTAGGTACTCATGGTAGAAAGGTTTGGGAAACATTTGCAGAACCAGTTTTACCTCAGAGTGAATGAGATATTGATGAACATGAAGCTGATGAAGAAAACATATCTGTGCTAAAATTGAAAAAAAACATTTTGGAGACAAAATTAATATAGTACCTGAGCACCACAAATTTTTCAGTAGATCTCAAGGTAAACAGGAAAGTGACTAATTATATTGTGGTGTTAAGAGGCTTGAGTAAGTTATGTGAATTCGGGGACTTAAATGACTTCCTAACAAGAGCCCACCTTCGGCGTTGTACAAATGACTCACAAATTCAGGAGAAACTACTACAAAGACAGCCAGACTCACAAGAAGTCATTGAAATAGCACATACAGCCATATGTGTAACAGAAATATGATCACCTGCACCATTTGGTCAAATTTCAGAAACAACAGAGGAAGAATTAGGAAATAACATCTGCAAGTTAAAAACTAATAATTTCTCAAAAGGGGGTTTTCAGCAGAAACAGGATCCTGAAACAAATACATTTAGATGCTATCGGTGAGGCCGCAGTAAGCATTTTGCGAACTTCTACAATCGTCAGGCTAGATCAGCCACATGCAGAAAATGCAATAAAAAGGTCACTTTGCCAGAGTTTGCAGAGACTCAAACAGAAACAACAAGGAAAGCGGAAGCAAAGATTCCGATGTAAAATCGCAAGACGTAAGAAAGATAATTTTACAAGTAAAGGACAAAAGCTCTATCAAACATAGTAGATACCCAGAATACGATATCCTTCTTGATGGCAAACAGGTAAAGATGTTATCATATTCATGCTCCACATTTACTTTGATCAACTATTCTGATTTTAAAACCATAATTAAAAATAGCAATAAATGTCAGCAAAAGCTTTTAACTCTAGACATATCTCCAAGTGGTTACACTAAAGATCCCATTCCACTCAAGGGAATGATCACTTTACGCATTACGTTTAAAAGCCGCTCTACTGTTGGGAAGGATCCAACATTCTAGGATGGCAACATAAGAAAGAGTTGGAAAAAAAACTAGAGCCTAATAATCCTGAACAAGTCTTGACTATAAATGAATCTATCACTGGTGATCAAATTTGTGATGAATTACCAGAAATGTTCTCAGGTAGGTTGGGGATTTTACAAGATTTTCCTCACAAAATTAAGTTGAAGCACAATGCAAAACCTGTAATACGTAAAACAAGACCCATTCCTCATCTCACGAAAGAGCCATTGGATAAGGAACTTATACGGTTAGAGGATCTTGGCATCATATAACCTATAGAGTGCTCGGATTGGATTGCTTCTATAGTCATAGCGAAGAAGTCGCATGAGGATGGAATTAGGCTATGTGTGGATCGCCGAGATCTCAAGAGTAACATATTGATTGAGATGCATCCCTTACCGTGAATCCATGAAATGCTCAGCACTATGAAGGAGGCAACATACTTCAGCATTCTAAACTTGTCCATGACATATCATCAAGTAGAATTGTACCCTGCATCTAGATGGATGACAGCTTTCACAACACCTATGGGCACATTCATGTTCTCCAGGATGCCATTGGACTTGCATCGCCGGTGGCTGTTTTTCAAAAGGTTATGCAACAAATATTGAAAGGTGTAATTAATACGTTATGTTTACAGGACAATGTTTTATTATATGGAGCCACAACAGATTACCATAATACTACTCTGAGAACAGTTCTTACGAAACCTAAAGATGCTGGCCTTATGTTATAAAAGGACAAATGTCCAATAGGAGTTGAAACAGTGAAATACCTGGGCCACAACATCTCAAAAGATGGATTTAAAGCTAAAACATGTCTTCTTGAAGAAATTAGGAATGCACCTTCCCCAGAGAACAAAGAGGAACTAAAATCATTTTTGGACCTTGTCGAGTATTTGGCAAAATATGTTAAAAGCTTTGCAACTTCTTAAAAATCATACTCAATATGTATGGTCAGATATACACCAATCCTCATTTGAAAACATCAAGAAAGCAATCCTATCTGCGCCATACTTATGTACTTGTGACCCAAACAGGAAGACAATACTTACTACCAATGCTAGTAATAAAGGTATGGGTGCCATGATATCTCAAATTATTGATGGTGGAGAAAGAATTGTCGCGTTCGCCTCACACAATCTTACTAAATCTGAAACTAATTACTCTGTGGTGGAAAAGGAGCCCTTGCTGTCAAGCATTTCAGGTTTTTCTTATGGGGATTACAGTTTAGTATACGCACGGACCATAAGCCTCTCATATTATGTGTTTAGCTCCAAAGGTTCTTATAACAGCACTCCACCCATTGAAAGATGGGTCTTGGGATTAGAAAGTTTCTGCTTTAAAATGGAGTATGTCTCAACATCAGGACAGTGCGCGCTCTACGGGCAATGTAATGCAATAAACTGACTCTTGTGAAATGTAATAATTCGTGCATTATGTATTAATGCAGTATGTTAGCGTTTTACATTGCAGAGATTCATGTTAAAACATCATTAATGCTGTTTACTATGTATTGCTCATTTTCAAGGCTTTGCTGCTGTATTACAAGGTGTGGTTAGGGTGTGGTCCCCATTCTCAGCCTTTCTAGAATCCTTTCCTGCAGCCTGGCTAGGTATAGCACGTGGACAGGCCTGGGTCTATTTAAGGGACCCAGCCCAGCTCCACGTGCCCACTATTCAGAGGTCCCGGTGCAGAGCAGCAACATTTTCCTGAGCTCCTGTTCCGAAGGCCTACCTATGATTTCCAGGCCTTGGCTTCATTTCCTTGGTGATCTTCAAGCAGGGCAGTAAGGTGGAGGTCGGGTTAGGCCCCCGACTCCGTTTTCAGAAATACACGAGTTTTTGCCCTTTTGGGTACATCGCGTTTGCGATGATTATCTTGGCATTTAACTCCTGCAGTTCGGATAGGCAAAGTGCACGATCGTATTTTGGCATTTAACTCTTGATGGTTGAATCAGCAACAGTGAGCACGATTCATTCTTGGCATTTAACTTTCACAGTTCGGATCGGCAAAGTGCGCGATCGTATTTTGGCATTTAAATCTTGATGGTTGAATCAGCAACAGTGAGCATGATTCATTCTTGGCATTTAACTTTCACAGTTCGGATCGGCAAAGTGCACGATCGTATTTTGCCATTTAAACCTTGGTGGTTGAATCGGCAACAGTGTGCACGATTCATTCTTGGCCTTTAACTTTCACAGTTCGGATCGGCAGAGTGCGCAATCGTATCCTGGCATTTAAACCTTGACGGTTGAATCGGCAGCAGTGTGCGCAATTCTTTCTTGGCCTGTAAATTTCACAGTTCGGATCGGCAAAGTGCGCAATCGTATCCTGGCATTTAAACCTCAGTGGTTGAATCGGCAGCAGTGTGCGCGATTCATTTTTTGGCATTTAACTTCCACAGTTCGGATCGGCAGAGTGCGTGATCGTATTTTGACATTTGAATCCTGATGGTTGAATCAATGACAGAGTGTAAAAGTCATTCTTGGCATTTAACCCTTGTGATTCAGTCCATAGCTATCGTGAACAAAGCTTATGAAAGTCAAAGTGCATAATCTGATTATGGTGTTCTTAACTTTTCCTTCCACAGGTCTCTTTTCACGCTGTTCCTAACCTAAAACCCCTTCCCCCACTTGGCCATTCCTTAACTCTGTGCTATAACGGCTAGTAGAGTTTGGAGCTGCCAAGAGGTGGACATATTGGGAACAGGCGAAAACCCAGAGGATCCGGACTCCTTGACAGTATGTCCCTGGTCACAGTAACATAGCTGCCGACTTTGTGTATAGAGCCCCTCTAAACAAGGAAGAAGACTTTGAGACAGTTGCATATCCAGTTTTAAAGATCAACCATCAAGCCATAACTTCTAAACAGTGGATAGAGTGTACAATAGAAGATTCATCTTTACAACTACTTAAGAAGTACACACTGCAAGGCTGGCCCAAATCTAGTAAGGAAATAGAAAATGATGTCAAAGAATTTTGGGAAGTCCAGCCTGAGATAAAGATCCATGAAAATTAATATTTAAGGAATTATAAAATCATACCTCCAAGAAATCCGAGGGACAAGATAATAGATCTGGTGCATGAAGCTTAATGAAGTAATGTTTAAGAGAACAATATTGGTTCCCAAGAAGGGATTCCTTGGTGGAGCACAAAATAAGAATTTGTATCATCTGCGCCAATAGTGACAAGTCAAAATTTGTAATCAAAACCCCATTATTACCGGTAAAGGTTCCAAATAAACCATGGGAAAAACTAGCACTGGACATAATTGGTCCTATCAGCCGGAAAGGTATCACAAAACGGTTTACATTTGTACTAATCGACTACTATTCTCACAGGATCATCACAAGAATGGTAAACCAAATCAATACAGAAACAATCATTGACTTTCTAAGGAAGTCGTTCAGTATGGAAGGCATACCAACCTCTATTGTCACAAGGCAATGGAGTACAATTAACTTCATCAGCAATGTCTGACATCTTAAAGAACTTGAATATCACACATTTTAGGACTGCACTATATTGTCCACGTGCAAACGGTCTTGTTGAAAGAGCAAACAGGATGATAAAGGATTGCATTTAACTTGAAATTGTAAGAGACCTAAAAGTAGATAAGGCTATTCAAGACATGCTTCGGGTCTATCATGCTACCCACAATCAGGTCACTTGAATATCACAATTTGTATCTCTTAAGGGGAGGAAATGGAGCACAAATTTCTTCCTAATCTTGATAGGAAGTGTGGAAAAAGAAGATTATAATAAGTCTGAAATTGAAGATAAAGGCGGTCATTCTGACCGCGGCGGGCGCCGGTCACCGCCGAATGACCGCACCGCGGTCAAAAGACCGCAGCGCCCATTCTGGCTTTCCCGCTGGCCCGGCGGGCGACCGCCAAAAGGCCACCCGCCGGCCCAGCGGGAAAGACCCTGCAACGAGGAAGCCGGCTCCGAATGGAGCCGGGGGAGTTGCAGGGTTGCGACGGGTGCAGTGGCACCCGTCGCGATTTTCAGTGTCTGCAAAGCAGACACTGAAAATCTTTATGGGGCCCTGTTAGGGGGCCCCTGCACTGCCCATGCCAGTGGCATGGGCAGTGCAGGGGCCCCCAGGGGCCCCACGACACCCCTTCCCGCCATCCTGTGCAGCGCCGCCATGGAGGATTCCCTGGGCCAGGGGTAAACCCGCCGCGGTCAGAATGGCCCTGGAAGCACCGCCAGCCTGTTGGCGGTGCTTCCGTGGTCCCCGGCCCTGGCGGTCATGGACCGCCAGGGTCGGAATGACCCCCAAAGTCTTTCAACACCAAAAAGAACATAAAAATTACTATGAGAAGAAACACAGCGCTAAACAACAAAAGTGAAAGGTAGGTGACTGGGTTTATATCAGGAAACCTGCAGGTAGGAATGACAATGAATCTAAATATTTTGAACCAAGGTGCATATTTGAGGAGCGACGACACTCAACAACAAAAGTGAAAGGTAGGTGACTGGGTTTGTATCAGGAAACCTGCAGGTAAGAATGACAATGAATCTAAATATTTTGAACCAAGGTGCATCGTTGAGGTACGACTCAATGTAGCAATAATGGGCAATGGTCAAATGTTGAGTATGGATAGATTAACAAAATATACCCATTTGAATGGTTGCACAAGAAACAACAGCATCATGCCCGACCATCGCCAGCAAGACTCCACCACTTATGCGAAAAGATATAGGCCCATATTTGTACTTTTTAATGCAAAACTGCGCAAACGCATTTTTGTGTCAATAAGTTTAGCGCTGGCTTGCGACTTTTTTCAGCACTATCTATGCATCATATTTATACCTTGACGCACGATGGCGCTAAGAAATGGTTAGATCTTGATGTAAACCCTGTTGCCTTGTCGTAAGGCAAACTGTCGTTAATGCTGCAAAACTGACTCTTACCCGTTTTGCAGGACGTAAACATGTTGCAAACGGATTTGCCTCATTTTAACACTGCATTTGCTTCAACTTTAGACGCACAAGCAGGAAAGAGTGCACTTTAAAGGGAAGATGAAAGCGGAGAGACACCAGGGTGACCCCATACATTCAGGAACCAGCCAGGAGGATACACAGAAGTCCCAGGAGAAGGAAAAGAAAAAGCGCAAGTGTCAGTTCAGTGAGGAAAAGCATGAGATCCATGTCAGAGAGGTGACAGAGCACCAACACAAGCTATTCATCAATTGGTAAGAGAGTGGCAATATTGCAGCAAATAGTGGACAAAATCAACAGTGTAGCAGAGGTGAAGCGAACTGTCACGTAGTGCAAGAAGCGCTGGCATGATTGTAAGTGTAGAACTAAGGAGAAATTGGCCAGAAACAGAAAGGTAGCACTGCAAACTGGAGGTGGAAGTCCTGCACCACAGGAGAACCTGGATGAGATGGAGGAGATGGTTGCAGCGGTCATCCTAGAAGAGCTGGTTATAGCAATACAAGGACAGGACAGCGCAGACTTCCAACAATCACAACAAATGCAGTGTAAGTTGCATGGGGGAAATAACTGCCAACTTTACTAATGCCAGAAGGGGGAGGCACATAGGACACACACAATACATGCTAAAGGAGTGCAGTGGGATACATTGCCCATGAATCAAGATGCACTAGTCAAACATAAGCAACACATGTACACACGCTTTGGTTGTGCCATGCACTCCAACACATACACAACTTGGACATATGTCAATCACCAGGGCTATATACCAAAAGGTACTTATGTAGCGCATTGGATGGAAGGAACATCTAATTACTGTGCCTGTTGCTGTGTCATCACAACATCCCTTGGATATAGTCAACACCATTCCAATGGTTACGTCATGGTGGTGTCTCTTGCAGAAACACTTTGCTACTGCGATGTCCCATTGCCGAAACACATGTGTACTGCATCTTACAGCACGCATTAAAATGGCACCTTAGCTAACATTACTTATAAAATGCGCAAGAATGAACACCACCCTGCAGAGAAACAAGACATCTCCACAAGGAAGCCACTTCTCATCATGTTTCAACAATGCCTGTCTGGGTGTAGGGAGAACTAATCTGTTCAGCCGCTGGGGAAAATACAGGGTTGTCCTGTATCACAGTAACCATTGCATTTCCTTGCATAACTAACCTGGCGCAGATTGCAATCTGTAGAACACAACATATACAGGCTGAAGCTACAACAACTCTGACACAACCATGTGAGCCACATAAGAAAGAGGAAATAATCACACATACACATATGGTGTATTTCTGTGAACATCATGGTGCACATTATCACAATGACGGACGAGGGATGGGGCATGGGCAAGTCTGGTGTTACACAAACAGTAACATGAGAAGCAATCAAAGTTAACTTCATCATGGCCCTTGGTAATGCCATCCCTGGGGTAGTGTAAGATTTTGGTGTCGCCTCAGGTGTATGAAAACACGTAAAACTGGGACAGGGGCAAAATGCAATGTTTGTTGGTGTGGCTTGGCCACTGCAACAGCCATTGCAAGGCCCTTCCATGCAAATTGATGCATTGGAAGGGGCCAAAACAGCAAGGTGGTGTCAAGCCACCATAATGGAATACATCACACTTTGTAAATATGACGCAGCTTATTGCGCCACCTGAGCTTCCTTTACATGACACTCTGGTGGGGCAAAGGGCTGATAAATTGGAACTATAATGTACAAGAACAATGTTTGGACTGTAAGTTGTCACTGAGCCTCCAATAGCAATTCAATGATATGCCATGTCAACTGCCATAACATAGAAAGGTTGATTTCACACCACCTCATTGCAGAGGATGAAGGCTCTCCTGCTGATCTGCCTGTCCCGGAGATCTCCGATGACCTGGATGACCAGCTGACAACCATCAGCCAACAGACTGTCCAGGATGTCCTGCGATCCCTCCAGACACCACCTCCAGTTGCACCAGTCCATGCCACATGGGCAGTTTTCTCCTTAGTTCTGGGCTAAAGAACATGCCGGTGTTGTCACAGTACGATATGTGCACTCTTCACCCACCCACTGTTGACCTGTCTGCTATGGACTGTCATTGTCTCTCACTTACCAATTGCCAATTTTTTTTCCTCCACACTTATCAACACTACTCCGAAGCATGTCTCATGATATGACCCTCAACCCTGAACTTGTATTATGTCACAAATATCTGGATTTAACAAATGGGGTCACTGACCTGGATATTGTCAATATCTCTCCACCACATTTCCACTTGTAAATGACCACCTGGTACACATTTAGCATGTCTATTGTGATCGATCAACTCAGTTAAATGATTGTAATGTGTGAATCCATGACATTGGTCACAGAATATCAGTACATGAGTGCAGGACTGTGGGGGCACAAAGCTACATAAAAGGATCCAAACATGACAAATGTGTATGTTGGACTCATCAACTACAAGCAATTCACGGAGTGTGTTACAAATGAAGGACACAAAAATGGTTCCATCATCATATACGGAAGGTATGGCTGATAAGTAAGTCTAGGGCAATATCGTCAGGTGGGAGTACCAGAAGAACTCATTGGTGTGGTGCAGAGGTATCTACTCTCATTGGTGATGGCCACCGGTCAGTCTTGCAGCTTGGAGTTCCAATTGTGGCTGTTGTCAGATGTGTCACAGTTCACAACATTGCTATTACAGGACCCCAACACTGACAGATGAACTACCAGACTTACCTGTCCAATACAAAGTATACATATTCATCATGAATGGTGGGTACACTGGATGACAGATGCATGGACTAGTAGATGTGATATTGCAGTCCATGTGACAGCTCTGTTGTCAATAGGGATAGCACATGGTAAATGAAGCTTTTGAAGGTAGAACGGATTCCCTAGGCCATTTCCCCAATTTGCCCAGTGCACTCATGGGGAGAATCCTGAGACTCACACTAATTACACAAACTGTTTACAATTATTTATTTATATATTTATTATTAAAATGAACTACTTAAAAACAACTAAAACCTACCCTATCTTAAGCTAACCTATACTACCTATACTTATCATACAACTAAATCTATCTAACCTATGCTAAACGTAACTTACACATAAAACACAACACTCTAAACATTGCCCCCCCAGCACCGTTTAAGAAACAAGAAACAAGTAGGACAACAATTACTATAACTACACATGTACTAACTAATCTTATGGCCTAATCAAATATATATTTTTTGTACTTTTATTTTTTTTATTTTTATATATATATTTTTTATAGAAACACATATATACCCCAACATGACCCCACCACCCAACAACCCACCAATAAAAACATAAGACTAGGAACCCACCCCCCCTTACTACACTTATCCTAACTAATGGCTACACTACACTAACCTACTACTAACTACATAAAACCCAAACTAAAATATGGTACATCTTTAAAAGGGAGGGGAAAGAACTGAGAGGTAGCCCATCACTGTCAAAGTACATTTCCATGACTCCTTCACATTCTTCTTGATGAACGTTAGGAGTTTGCGGTCCTCTGTCATAGCCTCCTCCAACTTGTCCAAACGCTGGAGTAACAGGTTGATGTCCCGACGTAAGTCCTGTCCGCACTGTGATGGCCCAGCAGCTGGTGGTGGCAAAACTGGTGCCTGTGTGGCAACTGTTGCTGCAGATGTGGATGAGGTGGGTGCAGCTGGGAGCCCCTGCATCGTTGATGTGCCTGCTCCAGCCTTTGTCTTGGGTGGGTGAGTGCGTCCCCATGTGGGAATGCATGCCATTCCCCAGAAGATTTTTCGGCATGGAAATGGCATGCCATGCAGCGGTATCCTGCATGCATCTCCAGGATGTGGCGATAGCATTCAGACCTCCGGTTGAAATGATGCCTTTCATCATTGATGTTGGCAGCTGTAAAATGAGGACAAACAACCATCAGTATCAGCATTAGGTGGAGTATGTACAGATTTGTAACTTGCACGGCTACACCTGATTTCACATACAGTACTACACACATTCCTCAAAAAAATGAATTGTTCCTCATCTGCTTCTATATCCAACCATACATCGCCAGTATCTTATACATGTCAGTGGGATAACGTCAATCCATTGTAAATCAAGAGAGGCCACAGCTGATAGGAACTAACAATGGACTGCTCAACATCACTCACATCTACACTGTGAACATCATGTGTCTCAACAAGTTTGGATTTCCTGTCTCACTGAGCAGAAGGGGGTTTGGGAATGCAATCCATCAGCTCAACACCCCTAGTGATGCACCAAGGTCTGCACACTCATCATGGACTATATGAGTGGGCCAATTGTTAGGGGGATGCTAACTACAAAGCTGGTATTCTATGTTGTAGTACATCTACATTCATGTGTCCAGGTGTAAAGCCTGACCTGAGCCTAATTTATTAGGGTCCAGCTGCATTTCCCATGCTGTGGCCACATGTACAACTGATACTATATTGCCATGAGAATGGTTGGGCAAACTCTGACTTGCACATCACTGTTGTCAAGACATGACAGCACTGGAGTCCCCTACCCTGTGCCATGCAGTGTTCAATGGCACACACATGGTGGCTGTATGGATGCCCTGAAGGCTACAGTAATTGTGTCACAGCTTTGGGTGCTGCAACTCTATCCAGGAGTATCTCACATCATCAGCAGATGCATGTCAGATATCCTCACAGCACCAGCTACACACACAGCATTGCCTTCCTATGCATCTGTGATGTGACCTACATCAGTCACAATTTACATGGTGGCTGCACCATATAGGTTACACTGCTGACATCTGATGTTAGGAGATTAATAGACTTTGACCTGAAACATCATGATTGAATTTGTCCACACACTGTGTACACTGATTACTGCAGTTCAGGACATTATGGGGGTAATTACAACATTGGCGGTAAAAGCCGCTTACGGCCGTGCAGAAGACTGCCAACACACCGCCGTGGCTATGGAATTCCGCCACAGTTATTATGACCCACAGCTCGGAATCCGCCAAAATCCAGACACCCACACAAGTCTGCCACAGGAAAGGTCATTGATAAACTGGTGAAAATAAAACCTCCGCCAACAGGAATACGCCCACACCATCACGACCCATGAATCCATGCGGCGGTCTTTCAACCGCGGTATTCCATTGTCGGTACACATCTACGTGCTCAAAATACACACACATTTACAAAACAGTACCACATTAGACAATTTAAAATACATACACCTGATACACATACACACACCACTCCCACACATCCAATACAATATAAAACACACACCCACATCACCCACAAACCCTTACGACCACAAATCACGAACAAAAGCCAGAGAGAGACACCACCATCAACAACTCTAACATCCACAGGCACACAACACCATCACCCACATAACTTCCACGCACCTCACACAACACCCCACTACATATCAGCACACTTATCACCCTACACACCACCCCACACATCACCTACATCACCCCATGACAGGGCAAAGACACCCCAGGTTCTCGGAGGAGGAGCTCAGGGTCATGGTGGAGGAAATCGTCCGGGTAGAGCCACAGCTATTTGGATCACAGGTGCAGCACAACCTCCGTTGCTAGGAAGATGGAGCTATGACAAAGAATAGTGGACAGGGTCAACGCAGTGGGACAACACCCAAGAAATCGGGAGGACATCAGGAAGAGGAGGAACGACCTACGGGGAAAGGTGCGTTCCGTGGTCTCCAGACACCACCTGGCGGATCAGCTGACTGGCGGCGGACCCCCACCTCCTCCCCCACAACTAACAACATGGGAGGAGCAGGTCTTGGCGATTCTGCATCCTGAGGGCCTCACAGGAGTAGGTGGAGGAATGGACTCTATTAAGTCAAAGCTTTACTATTACAACCCCCACCCTACCTGCATGCCAGCACATACCCCCACCCTCACACTCACCCCATCACTCCTCACAAATGTCCCGCTATCACAAACCACCCGTCCCAACACCAAGCCCTGCATGCAACACCAAAGCATGGACACCCATCACTAAAGCATGCCCACTGCATATACCCATACACCCGCCTAAACCATCATCACACAAGGTCCCACACAGGAATGCTAGCACTGTGGTACACGGTCACCCACCCATTGCACACCTTGACACACACAGATGCAATAATCATGCCTTTATACCCCTGCAGGACCCTACCCAACGTCACCGGACAGGAGGGTCCACACATGTCCACACCACCAACAGAAGAGGCACACAGTGATGACAGCACCTCTGTCCAACTGGATCTAGATGACCAGCCCGGCCTATCGGGGACCTCGGACAGTCAGTTCCCCACACCCAGTCACAGGCCACTACAGAGCTTCCCCCCTCTGGAAACACCAGCACAGCACCCACCCAGCGGGCCCATACCTCCGTCCCCAGGACACGTTAATCAGCAGTGTGTCGACCACTACAGGGAACCCAGGCTAACCCACCACCCCAACAACAACAGGGACCTGGGGGCAGTGGTAGTGGGCACACGGTCCAGGGGACGGAGGCCCAGGAACACAGGGGAACTGGGAGGGCTGCTGTGTGACAGGGGGCAGGCAGGCCCAGGGAACCCACTCTCCACGAGGTCCTCCTCTCCTCTATCATGGGAGCCTACCACCACTCCCAGGAGACGATGGCAACGGTACTGGCCATTTTTCAGCAGACCCAGCGCCTGCAGGAGGAACAGTATATGGGCTTCAGGGAGGAACTCAGAACCATCAATTCCACCCTGGGCACCATCGTAGGGGTGCTGAAGCAAGTACTCAACACCAGGAGGGACACTGTGGCACTACAAGGGGCCCCTGACACTAGCCTGGACGATGAACTGCCCACCACCTCCGCCAGCGCTAGTGGGCAGGAGGCACCGCCACAGGACCACCACACCAGCACCCCACCCCCTGCAGAGGGAGAACCACCTTGCAAATGTTCCCTGAGATCCAGGACAAAGACAGAGAACGATGCCAAGATGTAGGAGGCTGGCCTGGCTTGTAGTGGGTACCAAGGGGTACTTACACTCTGTACCAGGTCCAGTTATCCCTTATTAGTGTAGAAGAGGTGTTTCTAGCAGCTTAGGCTGATAGAAGGTAGCTATACCAGAGCAGCTTAGGCTGAACTAGGAGACATGCAAAGCTCCTACTATACCACTGGTGTCATATGCACAATATCATAAGAAAATACAATACATAGATATACTAAAAATAAAGGTACTTTATTTTTATGACAATATGCCAAAAGTATCTCAGTGAGTACCCTCAGTATGAGGATGCCAAATATACACAAGATATATGTACACAATACCAAAAATATGCAGTAATAGCAAAAGGAAGTAATGCAAGCAGTGTAAAGTTACAATAGATTGCAATAGGAGCACATAGGTATAGGGGCAACACAAACCATATACTCCAAAAGTGGAATGCGAACCACGAATGGACCCCAAACCTATGTGAGCTTGTAGAGGGTCGCTGGGACTGTAAGAAAACAGTGAGGGTTAGAAAACTAGCCCACCCCAAGACCCTGTAAAGTAGGTGTAAAGTGCACCTACAACCCCCAGAGAGCACAGAAGTCGTGATAGGGGGTTCTGCAAGGAAAACCAACACCAGCAAAGCAACAACAGTGGATTTCCGGACCTGAGTACCTGTAAGAGAAGGGGACCAAGTCCAAGAGTTGCGACAGTGTCGAGAGTAGGCAGATGCCCAGGAAATGCCAGCTGAGGGTGCAAGGAAGCTGCCACCGGATGGAAGAAGCTTGGTGTTTTGCAAGAACGAAGAGGACTAGGAACTTCCCCTTTGGGAGGATGGATGTCCCAGTCGTGAAGAAGCTTGCAGAGGTGTTCCAGTGCAGAAAGACCGCAAACAAGCCTTGCTAGCTGCAAGGGTCGCGGTTAGGGTTTTTGGATGCTGCTGTGGCCCAGGAGGGACCAGGATGTCGCCACTTGGATGAGGAAACAGAGGGGGCACCCAGCAAGTCGGGGAGCCCTCACAGAAGCAGGCAGCACCCGCAGAAGTACCGGATCAGGCACTTAGAAGAGGAGTGAACTGGAGTCCACCCAAAGTCAGAAAAGGGAGTGCCACGATGCCGGAGGACAACTCAGAAGGTTGTGCCCTGCAGGTTAGGGTGTCGGGGACCCAGGCTTGGCTGTGCATGAAGGAAATCCTGGAAGAGTGCACAGGAGCCGGAGCAGCTGCAAATCACGCGGTACCCAGCAATGCAGTCTAGCGTGGGGAGGCAAGGACTTACCTCCACCAAACTTGGACTGAAGAGTCACTGGATTGTGGAAGTCACTTGGACAGAGTTGCTGGGCTCCAGGGACCACGCTTGTCATAATGAGAGGGGACCCAGGGGGCCGGTGATGCAGTCTTTTGTTGCCTTCGGTTGCAGGGGGAAGATTCCGTCGACCCACAGGAGATTTCTTCAGAGCTCCTGGTGCAAGAAGGAGACAGGCTACCCCTAGAGCATGCACCACCAGGAAACAGTAGAGAAAGCCGGCAGGATGAAGCGATATAAGGTTGCTGTAGTCATCTTTGCTACTTTGTTGCGGTTTTGCAGGCGTCCTGAGCAGTCAGCGGTCGATGCTTTGGCAGAAGGTGAAGAGGGAGATGCAGAGGAACTCTGGTGAGCTCTTGCATTCGCCATCTGAAGAATTCCCCAAAGCAGACACCCTAAATAGCCAGTAAAGGAGGTTTGGCTACCTAGGAAGGAGGGTAGGCTAGTAAGAAAGGTAAGAGCCTCTCGGAAGGAGTCTGTGTCACCTGATGGCACTGGCCACTCAGAGCAGTCCAGTGTGCCAGCAACACCTCTGTTTCCAAGATGGCAGAGGTCTGCGGCACACTGGAGGAGCTCTGGGCACCTCCTCTGGGAGGTGCCGGTCAGGGGAGTGGTCACTCCCCTTTCCTTTGTCCAGTTTCGCGCCAGAGCAGGGCTGGGGGATCCCTGAACCGGTGTAGAATGGCTTATGCAGAGATGGGCAGCATCTGTGCCCATCAAAGCATTTCCAGAGGCTGGGGGAGGCTACTCCTCCCCAGCCATCACACCTATTTCCAAAGGGAGAGGGTGTAACACCCTCTCTCTCTGAGGAAGTCCTTTGTTCTGCCTTCCTGTGCCAGGCCTGGCTGGACCCCAGGAGGGCAGAAACCTGTCTGAGGGGTTGGCAGCAGCAGCGAAACCCCGGGAAAGGCAGTTTGGCAGTACCCGGGTTTTGTGCTAGAGACCCGGGGGATCATGGAATTGTCTCCCCAATGCCATAATGGCTTTAGGGTGACAATTCCATGATCTTAGACATGTTACATGGCCATGTTCGGAGTTACCATTGTGACGCTATACATAGGTAGTGACCTATGTATAGTGCACGCGTGAAATGGTGTCCCCGCACTCACAAAGTCCGGGGAATTTGCCCTGAACAATGTGGGGGCACCTTGGCTAGTGCCAGGGTGCCTACACACTAAGTAACTTTGCACCCAACCTTCACCAGGTGAAGGTTAGACATATAGGTGACTTATAAGTTACTTATGTGCAGTGGTAAATGGCTGTGAAATAACGTGGACGTAATTTCACTCAGGCTGCACTGGCAGGCCTGTGTAAGAATAGTCAGATCTCCCTATGGGTGGCAAAAGAAATGCTGAAGCCCATAGGGATCTCCTGGAACCCCAATACCCTGGGTACCTCAGTACCATATACTAGGGAATTATAAGGGTGTTCCAGTATGCCAATCAGAATTGGTGAAATTTGTCAATAGCCTGTTAGTGACAATTTGGAAAGCAGAGAGAGCATAACCACTGAGGTTCTGGTTAGCAGAGCCTCAGTGAGACAGTTAGTCATCACACAGGGAACACATACAGGGCACACTTATGAGCACTGGGGCCCTGGCTGGCAGGGTCCCAGTGACACATACACTAAAACAACATATATACAGTGAAATATGGGGGTAACATGCCAGGCAAGATGGTACTTTCCTATAGAAGACCCCCGCCAAGAAATGAGACTACCCTGATAGTGATCCTACAGTCCCACTTTGTCACCCTGTCCATCCGCAAACTGCCCTAGCTCCACTTCCTATGCCCATTTGGGCAATGCACTTGTGAGACTAATAGACTGGACTCTGCCATGGAGATTCTTCCGCCATCACCCCTCACCAGTTTACAACCCCCTCCAATATTGAGCACCTAAATAAACACCCTTAAAGCACAAAAAAATCTGGAGTCTGTCTGTGATTACGGAATACTGTATTAGAAATAACTGTGGCAAAAAGCTTTTTCATTGGCAACATACCTATGTCAAACAGCTCTAGTCCATGAGGAATCAAAGCAGATGTCACACAGTGGGACCCACATGGACCCACATCTGTGAAATCGTAAGGGAAAGTGACAACTCAGTGACCATACACTGGGTGAAAACAACAGACAGTAGAAAGGTAGTAGTGTTTAAGTACATGTAGTAGGCAGGTTTGTATTCTTACCTGTGTGTCACTGGAAATATTGCTGGATCACTGAGTCCCTGTTGTCCATGTCTTCTTCCTCTGCTTCCTCGTCTTCACTGTCCACAGGCTCCACAGCTGCAACAACACCGCCATCTGGACCATCCTCCTGCAGAAAGGGTACCTGTCGTCGCAAAGCCAAGTTGTGAAGCATACAGCAGGCCACGATGATCTGGTACACCTTCTTTGGTGAGTAGAATAGAGATCCACCTGTCATATGGAGGCACCTGAACCTGGCCTTCAGGAGGCCGAAGGTCCGCTCGATCACCCTCCTAGTTCACCCATGGGCCTCATTGTAGCGTTCCTCTGCCCTTGTCCTGGGATTCCTCACTGGGGTCAGTAGCCATGACAGGTTGGGGTAACCAGAGTCACCTGCAAATGGCGAGGGACAACTGTTAGACACACACTAACCTGGAGGGATATCCTCAGACCCAGACAACCATTCCCACTGACTAGCTTCCAGGTGCTCACCTAATAGCCACACACGGTGCCTCTGGAGTTGACCCATCACATAAGGGATGCTGCCAATCCGCAGGATGTAAGCATCATGCACGGAGCCAGGGAACATAACATTCACATGGGAGATGTACTGGTCTGCCAAACATACCATCTGTACATTCATCGAATGATAACTCTTCCAGTTTCTGTACACCTGTTCACTCCTGTGGGGGGGGACCAAAGACACATGGGTCCCATCAATGGCACCTATGATGTTGGGGATATGTCCCAGGGCATAGAAATCACCTTTCACTGTAGGCAAATCCTCCACCTGAGGGAAAACGATGTAGCTCCGCATGTGTTTCAGCAGGGCAGACAACACTCTGGACAACACGTTGGAAAACATAGGCTGGGACATCCCTGATGCTATGGCCACTGTTGTTTGAAATGACCCACTTGCAAGGAAATGGAGCACTGACAGCACCTGCACTTGAGGGGGGATTCCTGTGGGATGGCGGATAGCTGACATCAGGTCTGGCTCCAACTGGGAATACAGTTCCTGGATTGTGGCACGGTCAAGCCTGTATCTGATTATCACATGTCTTTCCTCCATTGTCGGAAGGTCCACCAACGGTCGGTACACCGGAGGATGCCGCCATCTCTTCACATGTCCCAGCGGACGGTGCCTATGAAGGACAACAGCGAGCACAGAGTCAAACAACTCAGAGGTACGTACCCACAGCTCACACAGAACACGAATCATAATCCAAAATTTGGCCTGTATGAGTGTTGAGGTAAGGCCTAGGTATGTGTGACGCATTGAAAAATTAAGCCATGTGGGCCCCTGAAATAGCAGCTGCCTGACCTCTGAAGTGGGAGAATGGGATGTGAGGTAACTGCGCTGGCATTGTACACAGCCGCGGTAGGCGGTCGAAGAACGCGGCGCAATGCTGCATTGGTTAACATTGGACCCTATGGGTCCCAGGAGCCAATGACGATGTACGCGGGCAGTGACGGTACGCACCGCAGCGGACGTCACTGCCATTTTGCATCTATCTATCATTTTCGATACCTGATCTTCGACAGGAGAGGATCTACACTGCAAGTGCTGCTGTGACCTTGGTCTGGAAGAAACAATGGCTCGAGTGTCTGGGGAAAGGGCCCCTGCCTTCACATCAGAGGAGTTGGAGAAACTCGTGGACGGGGTCCTCCCCCAGTACACGCTACTCTACGGTCCTCCAGACAAACAGGTAAGTACACTGGGAGCATGATGTATTGGCTATGCCTGTGTGGAGTGGTGTGGATGAAAGATGGGGGGGGGAGAATGAGGCGTGCATGAAACAACGGTGAGTGCATGTGCGTCATGCCAAGGGTAGGGATGCGGGCCAATTACTGTGACGGTGCGGATGGTAATAACTTATCTTTTTCCCCTGTACTATTCCTGGTGGTCAGCGCCCACCAGAAGATGGACATTTGGTGTGCCATCCCCAAGGAAGTCTGGACCCTGGGGATCTACCACAGACGGAGCACCCACTGCCGGAAAAGATGGGAGGACATTCGCCGCTGGAGCAAGAAGATGGCGGAGGCCTAGCTGGGGATGTCCTCCCAACGTGGGAGGGGTGCCCGTAGCACAATGACCCCCCTGATGTTCAGGATCCTGGCGGTGGCGTATCTGGAGTTGGATGGGCGCTTGAGGGCATCACAGCAGCTACAAGGGGGTGAGTACACTCTCATTCTGCTGATTCAGTGCGCATTGTAGGTGTCTGGGTGGGGGAGGTGGGCTGTGGGTTCCCCTAGTCCAGGGCGAGTTTAGTAGGCAAGGACCCTTCTTAAGGCAGGCCCTGTGACACCCCACCCCACCTGTGTACAGTGCCAACTTCACTCAGTCAGGCTCCTGTGACATCCATGTGTGCAGCAATCTGGCATAGCCTTGTAACCCATGTCCCTGGGATTAAATAGGGAACTCCAAGTGCGCGGCGTAGTGCTGGGGGCTTCTGTGTCTGTATTGTTCGCCAACGGTAGCTGTATTGCATGCACTCAACATATCTTTCTTCTGTCTTCCCCCCCTTTTTTGTGGTCTCCCTGTTGTTGTGTGCATTAGCCTCATTAGGCGGAGGAGCAGTGGCACCAGAGCAGGAGGGAGCTGCATCCCACATGGCCCTGGAGGGCGACAGTACGGAGTCGGAATTTACCAGTGAGACGGAGGGCGAGGGGAGCTCCATGGCAGGGACAGGAGCTGAGACCAGCGATACTGACTCCTCTTCTGATAGGAGCTCCCTTGCGATGGCGGGCCCATCTGTGCCCCCGGATCTACAGGTACAGCTGCCACCTCCCCTACCAGCACTGCCCTCCCAGCAGCCTCTCAGCGTTTGGCCCGTGCCCGCTCATCTAGGAGGCTGGGCATCTCCTTCGCCCCAGGCACCTCAGCCCCTGCCCCTGTCAGCCCTGCTGCCCTCAGTGAGGAGACCATTGACCTCCTCAGGTCCCTCACTGTTGGGCAGTCTACCATTTTGAATGCCATCCAAGGTGTAGAGAGGCAGTTGCAACAAACCAATGCATACCTGGAGGGCATTCATTCTGGTCAGGCAGCCCATCAGTGAGCTTTTCAGACTCTGGCCTCAGCACTGATGGCAGCCATTGTCCCTGTCTCTAGCCTCCCCCCTCCAAATTCCTCCACCCAGACCCAAACCCCTGTACCTCAGCCTATCCCAAGCACACCAGCAGACCAGCATGCACATACCTCAACACAGAAGGGAAGCTCTGGCAAACATAAGCACCACACATCCCACAGGCACTCATGCAAGCATCACACACATGCAGACACACCAACATCCACTGCCTCCACTGTGTCCCCCTCCTCCTCGTCTCCCGCCTCCCTCCCTGTCTCGTCTCCACTCACACCTGCATGCACTACATCCTCAGCCACTACGTCCATCACCAGCACACCCACCACCACATCCCGCTCATGTGCAGTCACCACCCCCACTTCCATTCACACGTCCCCTGTGTCCTCTCCCAGTGTGTCTGTGAGGCCACCTCTCAAGGTACACAAACGCAGCCACACACCCACCCAACAGCCATTCACCTCACGACAGGCTCCAGCCCATGCACCTTCACCCAAAGTCACCAAACATAAACCTCCTACAACCACTACCTCTTCCTCTACTCCTAAACCCCCTCCATCAACCCGTCCCAGTGTTCCTAAGAAACTTTTCCTGTCCAACCTTGACATCTTTCCCTCACCTCCCCCACCCCTTCAGTCTCCTAGGGCCCGACTCTCCAGGTCCCAACCCAGCACCTCAGCCACAACATCTGCGGGACCAGTGGTGCCAGTAGTAACCGTCTTCTGGAGTGTGCCAGGCAGCAGGGCAGCCAGTGTGGCAAGGAGCCAGAGCATGGACAGTCCCCCACCTGTAAACCATAAAAAGGTGGCCAGTTCCCGGCGGGAGAGGGGAAAGAAATCAGCCACCAAAGCCGCTCCCAGGGGTAAAGTTGGGGGTGTGGAGACAGCTGTGCCACCATCCAAGGTGGGGAAAGGGCACAGTAAAACCGGCAAGTCTGGGAAGATCTGAGCGGCGGACAACACCGCCACCATCCCCGCTTCACAGGACACCGCCGCCACCATCCCCGCTGCCCAGGACACCGCCGCCACCATCCTGCTGCCAAGGACACCGCCGCCACCATCCTCGCTGCCCAAGACACCGCCGCCAGCAGCACCGCTGCCCAGGACACCGCCGTCACCATCCCCGCTGCCAAGGACACCGCCGCTACCATCCCCGCTGCCCAAGACACCGCCGCCAGCAGCACTGCTGCCCAAGACACTGCCGCCAGCAGCACCGCTGCCCAAGACACCACCGCCAGCAGCACCACTGCCCAAGACACCGCTGCCAGCAGCACCACAGGCCAGTGAACGCCAATGATTCCGACGCTACTGAGGCTGCTACGGGCAGGATGAAGTACTCTGGGCACAAAGCCCCCTCCAGAACCAGTGAAGAAAGGCATCCACTACCTCTGTCCTTGGCAGGATGAAGCACTCTGGGCACAAAGCCCCCTCCAGAACTAGTGGAGCATCACATCCACTACCTCTGTCCTTGGCAGGATGAAGCACTCTGGGCACAAAGCCCCCTCCAGAACCAGTGGAGAAAGGCATCCACTACCTCAGTACTTGGCAGGATGAAGCACTCTGGGCACAAAGCCCCCTCCAGAACCAGTGGAGTATCACATCCACTACCTCTGTCCTTGGCAGGATGAAGCACACTGGGCACAAAGCCCCCTCCAGAACCAGTGGAGAAAGGCATCCACTACCTCTGTCCTGGGCAGGATGAAGCACTCTGGGCACAAAGCCCCCTCCAGAAACAAGTGAAGAATGTTATTCACTTGAGAGACTGTGGCTTTGCACTCCCCAGGATGTAGCAGTGGGCACACCACCCACTTGAGACAATTGAGAGACTGTGGCTTTGCACTCCCCAGGATTGAACAGTGGGCAAACCACCCACTGTATAGACTTGAGAGACTGTGGCGTTTCACTCCCCAGGATGTAGCAGTGGGCAAACCACCCACTTGAGACACTTGAGAGACTGTGGCTTTGCACTCCCCAGGATTGAACAGTGGGCAAACCACCCACTGTAAAGACTTGAGAGACTATGGCTTTGCACTCCCCAGGATGTAGCAATGGGCAACCCACCCACTGGAGAGACTTGAGAGACTGTGGCTTTGCACTCCCCAGGATACATCAATGGGCATGGAGCCGCCTCGTGGATCTGGCGTCGTGCACTCATTCGGCTGAGGTGCCGCTCTTCCATTCCCTCTGAGGTACCTGTTTTATTTCTATCTGATGCCCCAGCAGTGCTCTCTCCGTCTTGTTCGGGTATTGAGTGTGGGCCTCGCCCACGCCTTTTGGGCCAAGTGGTCGACGTACTATAATAGTGGAATACCTTGGACTTGTATTCTTGGTGTATATATTTGTTTATAGTGTGAATATCTTCATATATGTATATATTTTTGATTACTGTCTTCGTATATATTACAATAATTCAACTCATTTCCCTTTGTCCTTGCATTCTTCCGGGGGCGTTGGGGGGTGTAACTGTGATGTATCATGATGTGTTAGTGTGCGTGTTGTTGCGGGTAAGGGTGGGGGTGGGGGGTTTGCGTGTTGCGTGTGTGTGTCACTGTTTTTTCCCTCCCTGTGGGAGGTGCAGTACTCACCGAGGTCTTCGATAAACCATAATCCATACATGCCTGGACTCATTGACTTGGACCAGGCGGGCTTCATACCCCATCGACAGTGCGGAGACAATACAAAGCGGCTTTTACACTTAATAGACAAAACAAATAGATCCCATAGAGAGGCGCTCCTCCTCTCCATCGACGCGGAGAAAGCGTTCGATAGGGTGCATTGGCCCTATCTCTTCAGGGTGCTGGAGCGCTTTGGGGTTGGTCCGGTGTTCCGGACCTGGATTCAATGCATATATCGTGCGCCAAAGGCCGCGGTCCGTACGAATGGGACTCTGTCATTGCCGTTTCTGATAGGGCAGGGGACGAGGCAGGGGTGCCAGCTATCCCCAATGTTGTTTTCGCTTTACATGGAGCCCCTAGCTCAGCGTCTTCGCAATGATCCTCACTTCTCCGGCGTTAAGTTTGGGGGAAACCACCACCTCATTAGTTTATATGCTGATGACGTGATTGTTACTCTGGCGGAACCCATGGTCTCGCTACCAGCGCTCATGGATGCCCTTAGCGCGTTCAGCGGGGTCTCTGGGTTTAAAGTGAACACACAGAAATCTCAAGTCTTAGGTTTGTCAGTCCTTACAGCGCATGAGGAGGCCCTGCGGTGTCGATACCCCTTTATATGGTCAGCGTCGCATGTACCGTACCTGGCCATTGCTCTGGCAACATCGGCGGCGAAGACGTCTAGCCTGAACTACACCTCCCTCTCTCGGGAGATATTGAGGGACCTAGAAAAATGGGGGAAACATAAGCTTTCCTGGTGTGGCAGGGTCTCTGCGGTCAAGATGACACATACCACAGCGATCTTGAAATTTATATGGGATGGGAAGCCAGCACTGATGCCGCGTAGCACCCTGTACCGTCCTAAGGAGGAGGGGGGGACTAGCGGTCCTTGCCTGCTGCGGTATTTTCAAGCTGCCCAGCTGCGCTTTCTACTTGAGTGGAGTCGCCCGCTTACTGAAAAGCACTGGTGCTTCATGGACCAGGCGGTCGCTGGGTCTCATATTTGGAAGCAGCCCTGGCTCTGACATAGGCATAGAGCACCGGGGCTCTATTCCTCTCCGATTACAAGTACGACGCTCCGGGTGTGGGATTTAGTGGCGAGGAAGCAAGGTTTGACGACCTTTCCCTCTCCCATGACACTGATCTGTGAGCACCCCGACTTCGTCCCAGGTCTACAAGTAGAGAACTTTCGCCGCTGGTTCGAGGGGGGTTGCAAAAGGGTTGGGAGTATATTTGATGCGGATGGAGTAATTCCTTTTGACCAGATGAGAGAGACTTATGGGCTTACGAAGGCAGACAGGCTGACGTACTATCAGGTTTGACATTGGGCCCTCCAGCCGGCGGTCAGGCCATTGGTAGATAGACCGCTAACGCCGTGTGAGAAGTGGCTTCTGGTAAAGAAAGATGATAAGCGGGTGATATCGGAACTGTACAGACTCTTGCAGGGGGTGGCGCTGCCTACCAAAACCAAAGGGCAGAGGAGAAGGGAGGAAGAGTTGGGGAGGGAGATGATGGAGGAAGAGTGGGAGAGTGTCCACTATAGAGCACATCACACAGCTTACAACACGTGGGGGGCAGAGACTGCTTACAAGCTGGCTACTTACTGGTACTATACCCCGGCAAATGTGCATGCGTGGGTTCCCTCTAAGTCAGAGCTTTGCTGGAGGGGATGCGGCAACACGGGCACACTCATACACCTACTATGTGCCAAGTTAAATAGATAGTGGAAGTGCATCCTTGACGATATCGACAGAATATTCCAGACAGAGATTCCTAGACTGCCGTCATATGTTATTCTGGGCTTACCCAATCCTCTCACCTTCCCTCTTCGCTCGCAGAGAGGACGGCAGATGAACCTGGCTCTTAATGCAGCACAGCAGACGATACTAGCTCTGTGGGGCTCGGACAGGGTCCGACTTGCACCTCCTGGCTTCATAAGCTTTGGTTCATCCTGGCAATAGAGAAACTCACACTGGCGTCCAGGCAGAGGGCGGGAGACATGTGTAATCTATGGAGACCGCTCATTCAGATTCTGTCCACGGAATTCAACTAATTGACTTGTCCTGCATATTTAAGGGTTCTGGGGCTTTTGGGGGATGCCTGACGGTGGGAGGCTGGCCGGTGAAGTGGAGAAGTGGTGGGGTCCTGGGGTCTCTTCTGGAGGGGTGGGAAGTGGGAGGGGGGGTCAGGAAGGAGAGGTTCTGTTGAGGGTTGCACTGTTCTGTATTTTGTGTTTTGGGGGTTTTCAGTTTCCCCATGGACCGGATTGGCCTGTCATATGTGCTACGGGCGTCAGCCCTAAGGGCTGGGCTGAGGGGATAAGGGCATATGTTTAACTATGTCTACTAGCACTCTTTGTCGGGCCGTCCTTTGGTATATGCGGCAAGGGATACTGCTATATTTTGACTGCCGGCCGATGCAGATGTAGGCACAGAGCTTTGTATTCGGTCCATATATGTTATATACCAATAAACAGATTTGATCCATAAATGTTTCTTTGCACCTGCAGCATTCACAACTAGCAGTCCCACCAGTGACAGTCATGCTGGTGAAGAAGACATAGTAGGTCAAATGCACAGTAAAGTTTGCTTTAGCATTATTTCTTGGTGCTTATTCACATGTCACTCATTCTGCCATCTCACATTTCCCACATTGTCTCTCTAACAATCTCAGCCACATTCTCCTTTCATTTTTCATCTCTTTTGTCCCTCCTTATTGTCTTATAGGTTCTCTCTCTTCTCTGTCACTATTCTCTTTCGTGTGTCTGCCACTCATTTTTCACAATTTCTTTCCTCAGTCCCTTTCCTTTCACTCTCATACTCCCTCCTATCTTCTCCTCCTGACTCCATATCAGAGAAAGGCTATGTCAGACACTAACCACTCCCACAGATTAGGAACAGATGGCTGGTATCAAAGTCCCCCCCCCCACAAACGCTCAGCTTTTACATTGCAGAAATTAATGGTGAAAGAGCTGTACTCTGCCTGTGAACTGGCTCAACACAATCTATGAATCGACATGACTCTTGTAGGGAGCGACCTGGCTCTGGTTCAGTGCAAGAAATAAACTGTCTGCAAAGAAACTCAACATTATTTCTGGGGGAGCTCATCTCCATCCTTGCACAAACTCTGCTGTATCCGTGCAGGGGTTGCGGACTATGTATGCAGAGACTGAACTGTATTGTTTTGGCCAGAGCTGCCAACTTTGGAACTGAGGAACCAGGATCAAGCCTTGATACCAGCTCAACATCCCCTGATTCTAGGAAAATCCCTTAATCTGCCAATGCCTAAAAAATGAATGTGACCTTCTATAATGTCACTGGTGCTCCTGTAAACCACTCCATTACCTTCCAGTTGAGTTTGTGCTATATTAAACTGTGAAAAAAAGGTTAACTCTATCTGTGAGTGTGCTCCACTCTTCAATAGAACGGGGTCTGATTATGACAGAGATCTCTTCTCTCTGCATGTGCAGGAACTCATTTTATTTATTTGTGCAGGAACTCACTTATGTCTTAAAGGTATTCCAGCACATTTCTAGAAGTTCAACCAACTTCAGTTTTCTAATCCTGGGAGCAGGATAAAAGGAAATGGTATACGGAGAGTGTGACTACAGGCACAGAGAGAATTATGGAAGTATAAATAGTGTTGAAGCCCAGGTGACTTCCTATGGACGATGTGGTAAAAAGTAAAATTACACTTCAGTCCGTGGGGAGTAAAAACTAATATGAACAAAGGAGGCCCCATGTGGGAGCCACCAGCATTTAGGCAGGGGCCAGTGGGAGGGAGGGGTCGTGGCCAATTGCAGATCTTACCATCGTATGTGAAAATTCAAACTTTCAGCAAGAGCCAAAGATCGGGCAACGAAGCCTGTGAAAATGGAACCACTATAAGGTCAGGTGAATTTCGGATTTGGCTCCAATTATTAGCCTGTGAAGGAGTAGTGGAGCAGCAGTTTGCAGTCAGCTGCAGTTTGGGCGCTATACTAACTATATTTAACTGCCAATAGGTGCTTCTTAAACCATTTACCATTTTATTGTTGTCAGCCTGTCCGGCCATACCAATTTCACACTTGGAATTACCAACATCACATGATGCATTAAAAATCACATAATAAAAATCAAACTTGTTAATAAAAACTATACTCAACAATCAACTCTTTCATGTGCACCATCACACGACGCCGGGCGTACCCTAAATTATCATGTAAGTGCTTTGCGACAATAGCTAACCAGTTGCACCGTGGTTTGTTTGCATAACACACTACGCAATTCAGTAGAGGCATGATAAAGCTTAAGAATTAGCTGGTATTGATCTGATACTAATCATGTGGTCCGTTTGATATAACCCTCTAACTTAGTAACGTCCCAGGGAGCTATCCCTGTCCTACCTCATACTGTACCGCTTTCCCTAGGTAATACGCACTTATAGGACACCACTGAACAGTTATTACTATGCTGGAGGCTGTGGGTGCATAGATGATCGTAACTTCCGTGCCTCCAAGATGTATGTTGAGACTGTCATCACAATACGTTTGTTATCTGAACACATACACTACACTTCAGCTTCCATGCACTTCCTAACACCAAACCTTTTTAAAAGTCGTCATAAGTACAGTTTTCAAAGTTCAAGCATAAAGTGACATATCAAGAGAAAATGAGATGTTTCTTGACCACCATGAAGGCAAGGGCAGCAATCAGGTCTCCCCAAGGGAACAGGCTGCGATTTGTTAGTCACTGAAATCACCGGCAGTGTACCCATACGAAATTTAAAATAAAGAGCTATTTTTCCCTCCGGATAGAAACTGCCCATAAAGACAGCTGGATAAAGTTCTTGGTTAAATAAAATATATCGCTTAAATAAAGGACTGAGTGAATTGCAAATGTTCCTAGTCTTATGATCTCAATATGCCTTTTTAACAGCACCTAAGCTAAGCTTTGTGATTTTCCCTGGATGAAGCCAGAGTTCTTCCAAGCCTATTGGGGCCAAGGTGGTTAAAATATGTTTAAACCAGGGCACTTTCCGATGATTTTGTAAGTTCATGATGTCAATCATTATGCATATATATGATTTAAGTTCCTCCTTTATTTAAATGTGAATCCAGTATCTTGGAGCCAATGCAATATAGTCCTCAATTTTCCTCATTTTTAAGTCTATTCTTATCGCTTTCATCAGTGTGCCGTTATCTAGACAAAGTAATCGTTGTATACATTTATTTTCCGTTACTTGTATTGGTAGAGTCTTTTTGAATCCCCAGATCTCCGCACCGTAAAGTGCAGCAGCCCTCGCTTTCGTTTTATATGCGAGGAGTGCCGAACTCACAGAGTGATTCCCTGTGGCTTTTGCGAATCTGAGTACAGCTCCAGCTTGTTGGGCCAGGGAGATGTTACTTGTATAAACTTGTGGATTCCATGTCAATTTATCATCCACCCGGCACCACAGGTAATCGTAAGTCGCCACTTTATCCAGAGGCTTTTTATTTACCTTAAAGGTAGCTCGCATCTACTGTTTTTGGTTGAGAATCATAAACTTTGTTTTGCCCTCGTTTATCATCATATTCCTCGAGGCGCAGAATGATTCTAAGCTGTTTAGCAGACGATGCATGGATTTCTCCGTTCTTGCCAATAATACAGCATTGTCTGCAAAGACCAAATAGGTATGCTTTCATTAGCTAGTTTTGGCACATCCAAATTTAAATTTCACAGTTTTTGGCCTACTTTGTTTATATTGCAGTTAAATAGGATTGAGGCCAAGACACACCCTTGTTTCACACCTCGCTGGATTGGAATCTCTGCTGTATTGTCATTTCTGAAGCTGTATCTAACCCTAGCGGTATTCCCAGTGTGTAATAAAATTAACAGCCTTAAGATTTTTTCTGGGATTCCCATTTTGGACAGTAGTTGCCATAAAATTTGGCGATCCACACTGTCAAATGCTGTTTGAAGGTCAACAAATACCAAGTACAGTGGAGAATCCTTTAAGGAGACATATTTGGAGCAAATCATATTCAACTTAAAGAGTTGATCTGTTGTACTTTGGCTCCTCCTGAAACCAGCTTGATGTAACAATAATAAATCTCCTTCCTCTAGCCACCGGTCTAGACGTGACTGAATCAGTTTAGCAAAAATAATTTCAACACTGTCAAGCAATGGGATTGGCCTGTAATTACACACCATATCCCATGGCCCCTTTTTGTGTATTGGAACAATTACTGATTTCCTCCATGAAGACGGGATTACCTCAAAGTCCCAAACACTATTATATAAGCGGGTTAGAGCTGGTAACCATAAGGGTAGTTGATTACGATAGATGTCTGAGGGAATACCATCTGGGCCTGCAGCCTTATTCGGCTTTTGTAGAAGAATAGCTTGTTCGATTTCTTTCTCACTGAATTCAAGCGCTAGCTCCATGGCACGGGATGCAGCATGGATAGTTAGCATGGAGTTTGCACAAGGAGGACTGTTGAAGGCCAATTCACACAGTATTTCATGTTCAGGCACAATGGGCTACTTAGTTGCTACTGTGAGAGTCTCAGGGAGTAACAGTGTCTTACTTAGTTTACTGTCGCTACCATCCGACCCTTGGTTGTGGCCTATTAAATTGTTAATGCTTCTAGGTGCAGTCTTATCTTCTTTATACAAAGCAGTGAAGTGCTGCACCCAGAGTTGTGAGTTGATGCTCAGCTCTAAGTGTTTTGGAGGGCCTTCACATCCCCACCTGATTATCTCCCAGAACATTTTTGAGTTTCTAGCTGAGATTGCGTGCAAGAGATCTCTGCAAAGCTTGTGTGGAAAAGTCTTTTTCTTGTGTCGCAGTAGATTCTTCTATTGTTGCCTACATTGGAGAAATTGTTGATCATTAAAGTTGTTCAAATGCCGGTTCTTTAATGCTCATGATAGCGCCTTTTTTCATTTTAAGCACTCCTCGTCGAACCAGCCCGCAGTCTCTTTAGGGATGATTTTAAAATACCTCGTTCTTTCCTTTGAAGTTTGCAATAGGAGATTATTACATTTTTGCAGAAGGAGTGAGGCCTCATTCCCTGGCAGATTAAGAAACATGGAGAGTGATGACATCCAAGTATTACTGGGGACACCCATAAAAGGTTCGACCACGTCTGTCCTTGCAATGTTTTTCCTGTTTGGTCTCAGAGCTATTGTTGGACAGTTTCCTTTATATGAAGGAACTGATTTCTGGGAGCTCATGTCGGGGTGAACCATCTCCATTAATAACGGGTCATGGTCGCTCTCGATCCTGTCCCCTATTTCCATATCTATGATGTAATGCCAGGCTTCAATGTTTATTGGCATATAGACTATAATACTTTGCCTTTTTCCAACTCAGAAGGTGGATTTGAATGCTTTGTCTTAAGTAGTTCTTCCATTTAAGATGCAAATCCCTCCTTCTAATAGAGCTTCAAAAATTAATTCTCCTTTCTTGGAATATTGATAACGTTAAGTGAGGAGGATCGGAATATTTCAAGGGTAGTCTTCTTCTAATACTTGTTCATCCCCAAGGATAGAATGGGGTTTGATGTTAAAGTCACCACATATTAATAGGAAGCTATTGCAGAACTGGAAGGGGCAGTCATTCATGTAACCAGCCACAGAGTTCCACTGGCCGCCAGCTCTTTTATTTAGGATATGCTCCTTGAGCAGCCGCACTCCCGGCTTGACTTGAACCCAACTGATAGGTGGGAAATGCACATTCACTATTTCAAGTGACCACACCTCGTGTTTTACTACTAGCGTATGAATGTCCTTACTTAATACGACATGGGTTACTATAGAATATTCCAATAATGAAGTTCTGACCCACAGAGTCAGGCCCCCTGTTGGTCTTCCTTTATTCTGTTTAGTTGCGGGTAGATGGAATGTGGAAAACCCCTCTAAATCAATGGCATTGATAGACCAAGGTTCCTGGAAGCAGCTGATATCTTGTTGTTTAATAAATTCCATCCAGTCCTTATCTTCGGTTTTGGATTTTAGGCCTCCAATGTTCCAACTCAAGATTTTTAGTGGTGATCTAACTCCATCACTTATATTCTGGCGGCCCATTTTTTGCTACAAGCTTCTGTATGGTTGCTCTTCGTACGTCTGTGGCTGTGAGATATTACCAGTGATGTTTCTTGGGGAATTAACTAGCAAGCGGAACCACATATTGCTCAAGTTTGTTCGTTCAGGTAGTTGTAGTTTGGAGCTAATTGTTCCCTGCAATATCAAGCCAAAGTTATGTTTTGGCTCGTACTAGCTTGGCGGGTTTTGTTTTTGGGCTTTTTCGAGAAATATTGATAGATACAGTTCCTTTTGCGGAATGACAGTGATTATTCCCCAAGTCTTCATCAAACTGGACCAATTTAAGATCTGATTTACTATCCATGATGAAGCCCAGACTGTCTCTGATGATTCCTCGCTATTTGACACTTTTCTTTGTATGAATCTTACTGAGTGCAAGTCTTTAGTCATTACATTATGCAGGCCTGGCAAGGAGTTAACCAGATATAAGATATGAAACCTGTTTAGAATATCTTGACTCCCTCTTGAAAAATACTCAGGTGTAAACACAATCGTATCTTCATGCTCTTTATTCCTTTCAGAACCGATCTCAATGTGCTTGCAGCCTTCATTTGACCGTCTTCCTTGGAGTTGACTTTCATCTTTCTCTTTACTATGGTGTTAACTACAGGTCATTTGAATGTTAGCTCTTCCTGCATCCTTCATGTATTTGAGTTTTTGAGGGCCAGAATTCAGTTTTTACTTTATTTTCCCAGTCGAGTGCAGGGCGTAGTAGAGCTGGCAGGACATTGTCGAACCCCAACTGGCCTCTGTGATTTCCTGGCCAAGCCAGGAGATGTCTTGCTGTTGTCGGGGATGCAGGAGCCTAGGCTATTAAATTATCGTTAGTTTCCATGCAAGTGATTGGTTCAATACTTTGTTCGCTTTCTGCGGCCTCAGAGCTCTACAGCCTTGTAGTTTTTCTTTTACTGTTTACTTGTGGAGTACCCCAATAGTGGTATTTAGCGTTTGTTGACAATTTCCATTATATTTTCCCACTATGCTTGGATGGTGTACTTGGGCTAGATATTCTATTTTCATAACTATTCAATGCTTATCTTTATTAGAGCTTAATTTTAGTTTTGGTGTCTCTGAGGTCCATTTTCGATTGGCTAAGTCCTTGCTTGCCTCATTTATCCCTGGGTTTGCTGCTGGATCTGTTTCCACCCTCTTTTTGTTCTTTATGCCATGGCTAGATGCTTGACTTTCCCTAAGTCCAGTGGGTATACGATTTAAATGACAGTGATAGGTACAGCTTATATCACACAGCAAACCTGTATTTTTATTCTCAAAGTTGCCATCTTTGTCTATTGGTTTCCCAGGACTCTCAATCATGATATTTTGATTTACATACTGTTGTTGGTCAGGCAAACAATTGTTTGAATTTGCCCCACTGATCTTGACTGCTGCCTGATGTTTTGTGCCTTTCTTGCTGTGGCTTTTTTATTCCTCCTAGCTTTTTTCCACTTACTTTTCCATTTCCCTATTTGTTGAAGCATTGTATTCTGAACCCTCTTTCTTACTATGCTTGAAGCTTCAATTTCTGATGGAGAAATTCAGCTCTTTCCCTCTATCTCATTTATGCAATCACTTGCGTCTGGGCAGCCTGCTCGTCCTAGGCTTTGCAAACCTGTTCTGTCCATTGGCATTCTTGGGGTTCTTGACACTATTTTTGTGGGCTCGTGGTTGCACGCTTGTAAGTTTTTGAGACTATGGGGGTCATTACGACCTCGGCGGTCTTTTTGCAAGACCGCTGAGGCACCGCCGTGCGGAAGACCACCTGTGCAGGCGGTTTGCCGCTCGGCGTATTATGACTGTTGGCTGCTCTCCATCGTTATTCTGAGGGAGAGCCGCCAACAGCCATACTTGCGGGGAAGTGGAGGTTGCTACACCGCCACGCCAACAGAACACTGCCCAGCGAATCACGTCCTGTGATTCGCCGTGGCGGTGTTCTGTTGGCAGTGTGGTGTCAGCGGAGCTGCCCCCATGGCTCCCGTGCCCTCCCGGAGGATCGACGGACCAGGTAAGTCGATCGTCCGTTAGGGGAGGGGGTGGGAGGGTATTGGGTGTTGTGTGCGTGCATGGGGGTGTGCATGTGTGTATGTAGAGGGGGTGTTGTGTGTATGGGAATGAGTGCGTGTATGGCTGTGAATATGTCTGTATGGATGTGTGCGTGTATGTTTGAATGTGGGTGTGCGTGTCTGACTGTGTGTGTGGATATAGGCATGTATGTCGGGGTGTGTGCGTGTGTGTGTTGGTGGTGCCTGCATGCGTGTCGGGTGTGTGTGAGTAATGTTATGTTGGGGGTCGGGGGGGAAGGGGGCCCTGCCACCTTTGGGGGTGGCAGGGGTGGTGGGGGGTATAGGGGAATGAAGTCGGGGTGGGGTGGGGGGTGGGGGAGACCCCTATCAGTGCCAGGGAAGGAATTCCCTGGCACTGATAGTGCTTACCGCCATGGATTTCATGGCGGTTGAAACCGCTGGAAATCCACAGCGGTAAGCCGGGTCCAAATACTGTTGGCGGTATACTGACGGCCGCCGGGCTGGAGACCCAGGTCTCTAGCCCGGCGGTCATCTCCGCCCAGGCGGGCGGGACGGAGAACCGGCGGATGACCATGGCAGTAACTGCCATGGTCATAATACACCAAGGTAAGACCGCCAGCCTGTTGGCTGATGGCTTAATTATTTCAAATTCACCGCCCTTTGAAGAGCTTTGCATTGGTTGGAATGATTGCAATGGAGATGGAAGTAGTTACAGATTCCAGGTCTCTAATTGCTCCAGTTCAAACCCCAACGTAATAGGGCTGCCTTCTTCCCCCGGTACCTGTACTGTGGGATCATCAGACATGGAATATTGTGTCTGTAACCGATCGGTGCTTGAATTAAGGTAGCTGTAATAGTTAGTTATAGTGTTTACTTTTGGCTTAGCTTTCCTTATCTACTTGCTCCCAACTGATTCTGAGTGCAACAGTGTGTTCTGTTGTTTCCTACGTGGAGGAATTGTGGGGCTCCCCTCAATTTCTCCCGCGATCAGGACTACACACCCGATATCGCAGGCCAATCCCTGGCCTGGCCCCGCAATAGATCCCTTACCCTCGGTATCCTCTATAACGTTGGGGTCAGCACGGGCTGGCAAGGAGAGTTCCAGATTGGCCATCCCACCCTTCCCTGCGGGGTTCCCTGAGAATGACTGTGTGGGTTCGGGGGTCCCGCTCAAGCCCTTGATCTAACCCACAGTCGGGTTCCTGCTTAATACATAGGAGTCTCGTTGAGTGATCTAGCGCCTCCTTAGCCCTCTTTGTTTTTCCCCTTGTTACAAACATCTTGGGAAGAACGTAACCTCCCCTTAGCTCCTTGCAGATCTCTATGAAAGACCTTTGTTAGGTTCTCACCACTTAGAACAGTTTCAACAGATTTATTTTGTGGAGATGCAACTGCTCCTTTAACGTCCTTAACGTCTTACTCCTTCTCCACTCCTCCTCCTCCTCTCCTTATTATTACTGTTGCTCACAGTTTGTTTGCTTATGCTATGGTTATGATTAATTGCTTACTTGCGTATGCCTCTCATCGTCTGTCACTGCTGTCTACCGCCTCCTCTCCAGGCACTCAAGCAACTCTTGAGGTATCCACATGCCTTGAACCTCACGAGGCTCGACAACCCCCGGGGGCCTAGCTTCTGGAGTGCTTGTGTGGCTGGAATCCCAAGTGGAAGTCGGGCCACCAACCGTCGGTCAAACTGGAGCATAGGCCGCTACAGCCTCCCAGACTCCCAGGCAGCAGCGGCGAGAGCAAGGACAACAGGAACGGTGGGGGGCGGCAAAGCTGACGATTCCAAGCTGGCAAACAGAAGGGCTGCACCAGATCAAACCAAGGAACAACACGGCCCCCGGCAGAGCTCTCTGGGCGGTGCCTGGCCCTTGCCCAAACCGGCTTGCCCAGGACGCAGCAATGCCACCGCGGCACACTGACGCAGCACAATCCGTTTGCCGTCCGCTACGTCCCACCTCATTCCGATGTGAACCACACGCTTCTTAAACAATGCCTAGGGGTGATTTAGGAGATAGTCTAGCACCAGGGGACCAAGATATGGCCAGTTATCAAGGCACATCTTCCAAGGGTGTCAGGGGTATCCAATTTTGTTTTAGTGTCTAAGTTATTGATTGACCAAAGAGGGCTACCATGGTATTAGGAAGTGAAGGAGTTCACCTTGTCAAGTACTAGATAGGGGTCATAGAGGAAATATGGGGATACCACACACATTTTGTGGGGGGGATGGAGCTTGAAGAGCCAGCCTGGTGGGTAGCCATGATTTTGAGGATTTCAGACATAACATTTTATGCCAAGCCTTGCATTGAAATAAATATTCAATGTACATGATTTAAATATTTTGTGAAGTGTGTCAATATTAAGAAACGTTATTTATGTATTTTTAGGAAAATAAATATGGCCCGAGAATGTTTAATTCTCAAAAGCAAGTGTTGTGGCCTCAGGCTACTTCATTGCTTTAATGGGAATGGAAATGGTTTAGTGTATTCGCCCAGATGTAATTCCCATTCAACCTCACTTGTGTTAATGTGAATTGTTGTTTCTGGAACCAAGCTTGAGCTTTAAAATCCCTTCTTCAGGCAAACATTCAAACAATGGGAGGTATGTGTACTGTCCCAGCAGAAGGTGCGTTAATGGGCAGGACTAATTTGCCAGATTGAAGTTGGCAAAGGGTAGAAGAAAGCAGAGTGAGCACCAGCTGCTGCGGAAGAAAGCATTGGTGAGCGCAGTGCCAGGTGCTGTCTGTGCAAAGTGTCATGCAGATCCACTTGCTAGCCCATTGCACGTTCAGCTAAGAAATACCTAGAGCAAGAGGCACACACAGCGTTCTTTGAGGTGGAGCGTGTAAGGTCAACACCCAGCAGTCCTCAATAAGTTGCAGTGGAATATGGTTAGCCTTGTTTGTCCCTGCTGTGGTGCACATGTTCAGCCCAACCCAAACATAGCTAGACTGCAATCATGAGGCAGAGAAGAACTGTGACAGGCTGGTCTACTTCATTGCCTTTGTATGGAGTATTAGAGTTAAAGAAACGGTGTGACATGACATTATTATCAAACCATCATCCTGATGTCAGTACTGCCTGGCAGACTCACAGGCAACATCAATGCTTAGGTCATGGCTGGCCTTTCTTCTGGGACCGAACAGGAAGCCAGGAGCATTTTGCTCAGAGATTGCCCACAGGGCCATCTTTTGAAAGTTCCTGACCCCACTAAATAGGGCTGGTGCCACCTACCATCAACAACCAAAACAAAGTAACTGCTGACCAGACCCATATTTCCCAATATCACTTTGGATGTTCGGAGTACTTGGAATTTTTAGAAGCAAAAACACAAGTGCCTGAGAATCCAAGATGCTGTTGGTAAAATAATCTGGATTGCCTGATGGGCACTGAATCACTGCAATACCATTTTAATGAAGAAAAACATGATTTCCCCTTTTATTACATGTATATATCATGTGTTCCTCCTTGCCAAGGGTAGTAAGCACTATATAAATTTAAATACATACAATTAGGGCCATTAGAATTATGTGACAGGGAGGGCCAATTTATGTGGCAAGGTTGAGTAAGTTATGCGGCAAGAAAATGCAAACTATGCAGTGTAATGGGAAATACTATTACTCTATTATTTTGTCATTTTCATTATTATTAGCACTGCTGGGCATTAGTTGCACCTCATTAATACCAGTATAATAAAGCAATAAGCAACAGAAAGGTGACCAGTCAAGGTTGGCAAAGGGTCTTCCTCTGCCCAGTAACACTTGTTGCTGCGTATTTAGTAACTTTGAACCATCTAGGGTGAAAGCAAATTTTTTTTTTGTTAAATCTACAGATTATGCAGCAGACGATGAATTATGTGGTGAATGCAGCAAATATATGATTATGCAAAAAATGCTGCAGCCGCACAATCGCATAATTCTAGTAGTCCTGCATACAATATATTTTGTCATTTGTACCTTCTTTGCCTGGAAGGACTCAGGTTCACAGCCAGGTTGGGAACAGAGTCAGGGCAGGACTTGGAACCCAAAGCAGCCTTGCCAATTGTGTCAGACCAGCCCCCATAGGGTACACAGCGAGCAAGCCTATTGCAATGGGGCTTGCCCCTCCAACAAAAGTTGGAAAGAATTGGCAAAACAATGCATTCTACAACACATTTTCCCATTATATATTCAGTTGATTTAGTTCTTAAAAGCATAGTAAATTATGACCTTACAGAGCACCAGGATAGGGCAATCTATTGGGGCTCTTTAGTGATTTCCTCACCATCACCCTTTAACAGTGCCTCACATCTCTCTATAGTCCCTCTCTCACATGTATTTCCTTTGTTTTACAGCATCTCTCTTACCAGCGTAGAGTGTTGGAGCAGCTTACATGACACACATCTAACACAGACAATGAATCATACATGTGTAAATCAGTGTATAAAAATGTTATATAGCACAAAGGCGACTACAAGGTGTAGGATTCACATTATCCCTACTGGTAGGCATTTTTTAAGAGTGCTTAGTCAATGGAAGCATCAACTCCAGATTTAGAACGTAACACAGGTTATTTTTAGCAAACTTAAGATGACCAAACACTGAGAAAAAAAGACATAACTGTCTAACCTGTAGCATGAAGTTTGCTTGCAGCTCTTTGATGGTAGTTCATAGTTCACTGTGCTAGATTATGATTGTAAATTATGAACTCCACATTAACAAAAGGATCTCTATGACAAAGACAGCATCCCACTGAACTATGCACATAAAATAAAGTTCTGTAATCAGCACAGTACACTTTCTTCGCAGCAGGCACATTTACCCCCTGAACTGCCTAAGATGAGTCAAAGCTGCCACTAACAGAACTTTGATCTCTCTCCAGCAGGTACATTAATCACCATAGTTATCTTGGCACTTTTATTGTTGCCTGAAAACTGTTGGGCATACAAGGAACTCTGCAGTGCCTTTACAACTGCTGCACTACTACAAAACCACGGTCCACCACCCTTCCAGCCTCTTTGAAAAAGGCATGCCTGATGCATGCTATGGCCAGTCCAGCCTTGGCGGAGATCGGGGATCGATTTTCAAATGCAAACGGTGTCTCCCTCATTACAGTGATAACAGGCAATCATTGTCTCAATGGCCTTTCAAAACTCCTTTGTTAGCATTGGTAAATGCTTTACTTTTGTTCCTCCTTGGGGCGATTTTGCTACCTCCTTTGCCATCGACCTTGTCACATGGATAATTGCATGTTGGCCAAGACGTCTGAGTGCAAGCGAACTTCTTTTTCCTTTTGTGTCTCTCCTTTGTGCTCTTACTCATGGCAGCCATGGTGCTTTGAATCGGCTCGCTTATGTCAACTGTTTTACTTTTCATATTCAGTTTATGCGGCAATAAAAGTTCAGTTAGGAATCTTTTAGCTCTAACCTGAGCAAACCTGAGACCCATTGCATTGCAAATGGTTGTTAGTAATTACTGGGGACCTCCACCCCTCCTTTCAAGGCACTTTCCAGCAACAGGAATTGCTAAGTGTCTGAGTGGACATTATTGGCAAAGCCAACAGACCTGGCTGTAATGTGCTGATGCATAAAAATACAGACAATTAAAAATGTTGTTTTTATGTGTTAGCACATCAAATCCAGATATATTGGCAATATGTGCTATCATACTGGCTCTAAGGATGTCTCTACCCATGTTGCGTGACATGGTAGCTTCACCACTGCAGCTTGAACTACTAGCCCTCCGTTTGAAGTATCCCTGCTGGCAATCTTTTTTGTCCTGTGCAGCAGAAGTGGAAAAAGCACTTTGTAACATGAAATAACCGGAAAAGCCTGTCTTTTGCGTCCCTCTTTCTTGCAGTGCCAGATATTGAGGCTTGACGTTTCCCTGTTGGCAGTCCTTTTTGTCCAACACAGTAGAAGTGATAGAACCTTTTTATAGTGCAAATTCACCAGACGATCCATTTACACTACCCCTTCTCCCTGTAGCACATGGAATTCTGGGGTTTGAAGTCCCTATGTTGGCAGGCCTTTCATCCCAGTGCAATGGGAGTGGTGAAACGTTTTAAAGCACAAAGTCACTGGAAATGCCCACCTCCTCCATTTGCTCCTTGCAGCACATGAGATTCTGGAGCTTGAAGTCCCCCTTTTGCCAGGGATATTTTTCAATCAGTTTTTCTGTAAAGCGTGGCTACTCACCCGTGAGGGTCTCAAGGTGCTGGGTGGGGGAGGGAGGGGATCTCATCTCGTCCAAAGAGCCACGTCTTAAAGTTCTTCCTGAAGATGGTGAGCGATGAGCTTTGCCTGAGGAGTAGGGGGAGGTTGTTCCAGATGTTTAAACCCCTGAGAAATGTGCGCAAAGTCAAATCGAATTCTTCCTGGGGTAAAGAATTTTAAATAATGAGTTTGGTCCAAAACTTTCTGTAAAACTCCAGTTGCTATGGCTTATGTGGTTTTATATTTTTTGTGCGCTAATTGCATCATTAGTCCTGTAGTATGTGCATTTTGAACTGCATATGTTTTGTGATGTGAATTCAAATTGCAATAATCTAATAATATTCTACAAGGTTTATCTGGTTTTAAAATTGTTCATTGTTGATGTATGCCAAACCACTATTTTCTGGTATTGTAATTCACTTATAATTCATTTAGTATGTTTCTGGACTACTGGTTTATTGGATATTGCTTTAGGACCTGCATTTTACCTCTTAAGGAAAGTACATGACATGCTGGACCTTTATCCTTTCCTGCTTGATTATTGTATATGTGCCTGGGATACCAGGAAGGAAAATGCTCTCATTATAAGTTCTTACCCTATTAAAGAGACTCAATAACACCTTGTGGGGATCAATCCTATTTCACTTGTATTATATCATAAGAATCAATTAGGTGTGCCCAAAGTGTCATTGAAATTGTTCGTTCAATCTCTCCTCCAGTTTGTATTTGACATTTGTGTATTAAATCTGGATAATTTAAAAGGCAATCTGGTATTTCTCTTCTTACATAATCATTAGTCTCCTCCGCAACCAGGAGGGATCTAAGTTTATGATGGTCTACAGCTGTTTTCTCCACACTGTTTACCACGGTCACCCCTCATATTCCTGTTTTCATGCTGCAGCTTCTCTTTTCATCCGAAATGCACATTTTAAGTGTCTTGGACACCGACTGTGCCCCTGCCTTGCTGATGGTTTGATCCTTTATCATGTCCCGGGGACGTACAGGCGCCTTTATCACCCTCTGCCTTATTGCCATGATCCTGTGGCACATAAGAATAGCACATATTAGAGGACTGCTATCTCTCTGAAGCTCTTATTTCTCTATTTCTCAGGGTGCATCCTACCCACTCTTCACCTTTACAACAGAACTGTAACTTATTTTTAAATCCACTCCAGAATTTTGTACTATATCCTCTTGGGATTGTTGCCACTCTGGCTGTCTTTCTTTTTCTTTTGGTATATTTTCAATCTCTAGCTTTGTTTTCAACTGAGGTCTCTGTAATCTCACTCCTAAAGTATCTCTTCCAAGGAGACAGACTTGAGATGTTATGTAACACCACCTCTTAGTTATCTTGAAGAGCTGCAGCATATTTTTGAAAAACAGCCAACAGTGCTGCATCACTTTTAATATTTCCAAGAACTATCTCAGCAACTGTCTATATAATCTTTAAGTTTAACTCTTAAATCCATCACAGGTTAAGTGCCATGCTCTACCCGAACTTGTTATACCACTTCTGGCAAAATTCTGCAATTGAAGGCATAGTATGCATATTGATATAGAGGGTCGAAATACACTTCCCTATGAACACTCTTGTATATTCTGTACCATACCAAATCGGTAAACACACATTTATTATTCAATATTTATCCTGTGGAGAAGAAGGAGGAAATGCTTCCTCAAACTGGAAGGTTTTCCTTGCTAATTAAAATGGTATTTCATTCCATTTCGTTGGTCACCCCTTCATTATAGCGTTTTCTATGGATTAATAGTGTAGCTTGTGTAGATCTTTGCACAGCTCGTATCACCTAAGTTCCGCAGTGTAGTAATACATAAGGTCTCTATTGTCCATATATATATATATATATATATATGTATATATATATATATATATCATTAGTATATATATATATTTATAATCTCAATGACCACCTCCTTTCTCTAAAATAGAGGGGTGGTATCACTCTGGGCGTAGTGTGTATGTTGCTAGCACTGGCCTTGCATTTTAATTAGACCTAAACGTACTCTTTGCACCATGTATTGGAGTATTCCCTCAAACAGATGTGAATGCTTTATGCATGTTAAAGCCACTTCAAATATACACAAACGGATCACATTGAAATGGCCAAACTCTAAATCAGGCCTTCGGATTACTGGTCTTAATATAAATTGGGTCTTCTATATTCATCTTAAGATAATACTTCTGCTTTCACTTTATATTTATTGTGAGGGATTTATGTGTTACTCGGATGTTCAATCTACCTACAGCCTAAATGAAAGACTTAGTAGGAGGTTCTTATCAATTCACTGTGTTTGCAGTAGTACCTACTGCATGTGTTTCCAAGAACAATGACAGTATTAGTCACAAGGATTGTGTAACTGATGAACAGTGCAATATACCCACTTTAACCTGCACTCCACTTCGGCCCTTCCTAATATCGCCTTCCAGTTAGCCTCAATCACAGTGGGTAGGGTCTTAAAAGCCTGCAATGGGCAAACTCGTTCTCATTCTGGGATGGCACCTTCTTTTAAAGGAGGGGCCAATAGGAGTGACATTTATTAACTTCTTGTTGATTTAAATTTATGGACCCTACTTTAACATATGAAAATCGGCAATCACATTGATAGCTATCATAACTCTTTGATTACTTCTTTTAAGGGAGACGCCTTTGGAAAGCCAGTTGCTTTGAAGTACACCGAGATGCCACTTACACAGCTAGCTAGTGATGATATACAAGTTTACTGGCCCCAGGTTCTGTCAAACCCGACCCTTATGTCCGAAATCTACCATTGATTTATGGAATACTCCGCTGATTTTGTTGGGTGCGCCGAAAAGGATATTCCCATCATGGAGATTCATGCTAAATTGTTCCCCAAATTACAGAAAGTGTTTTATCAAAAGGTCACTCATAAACAGATTCCATGTGTTAAGAAAAAACAGTAGTTTAACCATGAATGCTTGAAAGCCAAAAAAGAATTGCTACAGGCAATTACATTGCTTTCCTGTTTTGAAATCAAAAGGGCCACAAGCCAGTAGCAGCAAGATACTCGAGAAGATGAAGAGAATTTGGGAATTCAACAATTGGCAAGATCTAGTCCATGCTGCCAGGCCATTAACAACAAAGTTTTTTTACATATATTTTCCATAGAGGCCTTAAAAAGACCCCAGGCTCATGCCTTATGGATCTTACTAGCACCAATGTCTCAAATGTAGTGGCAAGCTGTCATGTTGCATTCAGCTTATCTGACATCACACTAGCTATTGAACGCCTTCAGTAGGCAAGGCTCCAGGTCTCATTTAACATCCCAGGATACCTATTCAAATCTGAGCACATTATTTGATCTATCGAAATAAATCTTTAATCCAACACCATTGCAGCAGGCTGCGAAATTTCAGACACCTGGAAGGGGCCAGAAATGATCTCAATCTACAAAAAAGGCAATGGTGGCAATCCCTCCAACTATCACACCATCAGCCTCATCGCCAGTCTAGAAAAGATCTTTGCCAGGCAAGTGCTCAATAAAGTGTTAGATTGGATGAATGGATACCATATACTTTCTCCAGTACAAGCTGGTGTTCATACTAAAACTAGCACTATCGACCAGATATCTTATACTGGAAGTATGCGCTACTTAATAAACAAAATCCTTATGTGGCGTTTTTTACTTTTCCACAGCGTTTGACCTTGTTCCGCGGGACAAACTTTGGAGCATCCTTAGCGGTATAGGCCCCCCGCATTGGTTAACCTTATAGCATGTTTGCACAAAGATAGTTATGCACAAGTACGCTGGGGCCCGCAGGCGAACTGACCGATCACATTCCGATAAAAAGAGCCATTCGCCAGGGGGTGTGTTTTAGTGCCTACACGCTACTCTTCATATATCAACGATCTGGCCACAGACTTCTTGGATTGCCTGAAAGTTTCCCCTTCTATAGATGGTTCTAAGGTGCTAATTCTACTCTTTCCTGATGGCTCACTACTTATCTCTAAGACCCCTATGGTTCGATATAATGTAATCAATCGATTTGTCAAATTTTGCAGTCTGGGAGGACTGAAAGTGAATGCTTCAAAAACCAGGTTCATGGTATTTAGGAACAGATCTTCAAGGAAGTGTACCATGATGGTAGGTTTCAATACTTCCGGAGCAGGTCTATAGATTGGATTACTTGGAGATAATATTCTCCGACAAATTTGCCTGGGAACCCCAACTTAAGAAGAGTCACTTACTTATCTAACACAGGACTAAAACTATTGCATGTGTTCACTTTACGATTTCCCCTGCCCTGGAAACATTCAAAGCGAAGGCACAAATTCTGCCCTCATATGGAGCTGGCTGAGTTGTTGGGCTCTAATAGCTCATAAGAGTTGGCTATTTCAGAGAATGCTTTTTTAAGATCCCTCATCTCAGCTCCTGTAAGTACACCTATCGTGCCTTTGTTTTCTGACATAGGGCTAAAAAGAAGATCTGATCGACCAAAACTGAAGCCCTTGGTATATTGGTTGAAGCTATGCACTACCTCTGAGCTATTCGCTCACAGGAATTGTTCTACCGAACTAATGAGTTTACCAAACTCTTCCCAAGTTCCCTGGGTAAAGCACGTTTCCACTTGGTTCATCAAACTGGGTGTCAATGGGATGTGGGACAACCCCGAAACCAACAAAAAAGCTGACGTGGAAGTTCTAAAGTCTCATTACTGGACCATTGATCACAACCATTATGTTTTAAATCTGGACAATGGTTGTCTAACTAACCAATAATTTTATTGTAAGGTTGTTCCCCAGTTTGAGACATGTTTAGATAATATCACGCCCCCTCTAACCAAAAGCTTACATGTAAGATTCCAATTGGGGAACCTGCCACTCAATACATTTAGGGTGAAATATCGAACTGGTGCAGCAGTTAACACTTGTCTAGCTTGCAGTACAGGCCCTGAAACTGAGGCCCATATATTATTCTGTTGCCCGGTGTACCACTGTGCATTGCGCAAGTGGATACAGCTGGTGTGCCTTAATCTAGGGACAAGGAGATATTACGCTGCCCTTAGAATCCTGAAATCTGATACTTCTGATTTTATGGTATTCCTGTGATTTAGATTCTACCCTACCCTTATGATTTAGATTCTTGTAATCAGTGCCGGACTGGCCGTAGCCAGCATCAGGCATTTTCTTAGGAGGCTGGAATGGTGGGGTCCAGTTGTGCAGCAGTTGGTTCCAGTTTTGTGACTGGGGCCAGTTTTGCAGAGGTGCTGCTATATAGACCCCCAGTAACAAAAGCAGCAGTGCTTGGCAGGTGCAATCCCCCCAAGTCCCGGGGGCTTGTCAAACAAAATTGCCAGGGCTGCTTTGGGTTCCCAGTCCAGCCTTGCTTGTAATATGTGTTTTTCCCCCTCTTACGTTACTATGTTTGTTTAGAACTGTATAAAGGCTGACTCTAGATTTTTTTAATACTTTGCCTCGCACTGCCTGCCTGTTTTAGTAAAGCGTGTGCCTTGTCCCACCAATGGTGTATTTTAGCAAGTGCACCCAATTAACTTCAGGCTTATCTTTTAATTGAGCTATTTTACAGTGCATATTGTTTAACCCCTTCGCTGCCAGGCCTTTTCCCCCTCCTGTGCCGAGCCTTTTTTGGCTATTTGGGGCAGTTCGCGCTTAGGCCCTCATAACTTTTTGTTCATATAAGCTACCCACGCCAAATTTGTGTCCTTTTTTTCCAACATCCTAGGGATTCTAGAGGTACCCAGACTTTGTGGTTTCCCCAGAAGGAGGCCAAGAAATTAGCCAAAATACAGTGAAAATTTCGTTTTTTTCAAAAAAATGGGAAAAAGGGGCTGCAGAAGAAGGCGTATGTTTTTTCCCCTGAAAATGGCATCAACAAAGGGCTTGCGGTGCTAAAATCACCAGCTTCCCAGCTTTCAGGAACAGGCAGACTTGAATCAGAAAACCCAATTTTTCAACACAATTTTGCCATTTTATTGGGACATACCCCATTTTTGCGATTTTTTTTGCTTTCAGCCTCCTTCCAGTCAGTGACAGAAATGGGCATGAAACCAATGCTGGATCCCAGAAACCGCAACATTTCTGAAAAGTAGACAAAATTCTGAATTCAGCAAGGGGTAATTTGTGTAGATCCTACAAGGGTTTCCTACAGAAAATAACAACTGAAAAAGAAAAATATTGAAATTGAGGTGAAAAAAACATACATTTTTCTCTATGTTTTACTCTGTAACTTTTTCTTGCAATGTCAGATTTTCGAAAGCAATATACCGTTACGTCTGCTGGACTCCTCTGGTTGCGGGGATATATAGGGCTTGTAGGTTCATCAAGAACCCTAGGTACCCAGAGCCAATAAATGATCTGCACCCTGCAGTGCGTTTTCATTCTATACCGGGCATACAGCAATTCATTTGCTGAAATATAAAGAGTAAAAAATAGCTATCAAGAAAACCTTTGTATTTCCAAAAAGGGCACAAGATAAGGTGTTGAGGAGCAGTGGTTATTTGCACATCTCTGAATTCCGGGGTGACCATACTAGCATGTGAATTACAGGACATTTCTCAAATAGATGTCTTTTTTATACACTCTCTTATATTTGGAAGGAAAAAATGTAGAGAAAGACAAGGGGCAATAACACTTGTTTTGCTACTCTATGTTCCCCCAAGTCTCCCGATAAAAATTATACCTCACTTGTGTGGGTAGGCCTAGCGCCCGCGACAGGAACCGCCCCAAAACGCAACGTGGACACCACATTTTCTTAAAGAAAACAGAGGTGTTTTTTGCAAAGTGCCTACCTGTAGATTTTGGCCTCTACCTCAGCCGGCACCTAGGGAAACCTACCAAACCTGTGCATTTTTGAAAACCAGAGACCTAGGGGAATCCAAGATGGGGTGACTTGTGGGGCTCTGACCAGGTTCTGTTACCCAGAATCCTTTGCAAACCTTAAACTTTGGCTAAAAAAACACATTTTCCTCAAATTTTGGTGACAGAAAGTTCTGGAATCAGAGAGGAGCCACAAATTTCCTTCCACCCAGCGTTTCCCCAAGTCTCCCGATAAAAATGATACCTCACTTGTGTGGGTAGGCCTAGCGCCCGTGACAGGAAATGCCCCAAAACACAACGTGGACACATCACATTTTTTGAAAGAAAACAGAGGTGTTTTTTGCAAAGTGCCTACCTGTGGATTTTGGCCTCTAGCTCAGCCGGCACCTAGGGAAACCTACCAAACCTGTGCATTTTTGAAAACTAGAGACCTAGGGGAATCAAAGATGGGGTGACTTGTGGGGCTCTGACCAGGTTCTGTTACCCAGAATCCTTTGCAAACCTCAAAATTTGGCTACAAAAACACGTTTTCCTCACATTTGGGTGACAGAAAGTTCTGGAATCTGAGAGGAGCCACAAATTTCCTTCCACCCAGCGTTCCCCCAAGTCTCCCGATAAAAACGATACCTCACTTGTGTGGGTAGGCCTAGCGCCCGCGACAGGAAATGGCCCAAAACACAACTTGGACACATCACATTTTTTCATAGAAAACAGTGCCTACCTGTGGATTTTGGCCTCTAGCTCAGCCGGCTCCAGGGGGGGCAAAAATGGCCTAAAATAAATTTGTTCCCCACCACCCCAACCCCCCCCAGCGAGCGACCCTTGCCTACGGGGTCACTCCCCCTGCGTGACATTGGCGCCAAAAAAAAATCCCCGGGCCTAGTGGTTTCTGCCCCCTTGGGGGCAGATTGACCTACAATCGGCCAATCTGCCCCCAAGGGGGGCAGAAATGGTCTAAATACAATTTGCCCCCCAGGGGAGCGACCCTTGCCTAATGGGTCGCTCCCCATCTCTAAAAAAAAAAAAAAAAAAAAAAAAAAAAACAATTTGCCCTGGCGCCTAGAGGTTTCTGCCCCCCCTGGGGACATTTCGGCCTAATAACAATAGGCCGATCTGCCCCCGGGGGGGCAGAAATGGCCTCAAATAAATTTGCTCCCCCCCCAACCCCCCAGGAGCGACCCTTGCCTACGGGGTCACCCCCCCTGCGTGACATCGGCGCCAAAAAAAAAAATCCCCGGTGCCTAGTGGTTTCTGCCCCCAAGTAGGGCAGAAATGGTCTAAATACAATTTGCCCCCCAGGGGAGCGCCCCTTGCCTAATGGATCGCTCCCCATCTCTAAAAAAACAAACAAACAAAAACAAAACACAAAAAAACAATTTACCCTGGCGCCTAGAGGTTTCTGCACCCAGTGGGGGCAGATCGGCCTAATAACAATAGGCCAATCTGCCCCCGGGGGGGCAGAAATGGGCTAAAATAAATTGGTCTTGGACCGCCAGGGTTGTAATGAGGGCCTGAGTCCTATGAACTCCAATTATAGTACCTTGGAAAATGATGAGGAAACAAATATGTTGCATTGAGTCGGGGAGGTGAGGCGTCGCCGGAGCAGGTGCAGCATCAGTTCTTTACTCCTACCAGGGAGGTGAGGCGTTGGTCCTTAGTGTTAGGCAGGGGAGGTGAGGCATCAGCCCCTTACGGTTGCGGGGAGGTGATGCAACATTGGCAGCGAGGCGGCGGTTCCTTATGACAAGGCGGGGTCGATAGATTCAGCAGGTCAAGACATGAAGCTTCGACTTCGTGGTGTCACAATCACACCACAAGGCCACAGGTGCTGCAGCGGGGTCGGGTGCCATGGATGTGGGTGACACATCGCTCTGACTTCACGCTGTGGTGGGACTTCGGGGGCACTGCGGTGGCCTTGGGACTGCAGTGGAGGTCGTGGTCAGAGCACTCAGTGAGGAGCACAGCTTCTGTGCAGACAGCAGTGTGGAGTCAGAAAGTGGTGCCGGTCCTGAAGTTGTCTGGATGACATTGCACTAGCTTCTTCCTTGTTACAACAGAAGTCACTGCCAAGGGCCCAGTAACTGGATTGGGCACCACTTGGCAAGTGAGGACTCTCAGCAAGAGAGTCCAGGTGCTGGCAGGTGAAGCTTTTGATGTCCCTGAGACTTTTTAACAGGAGGAAAGCTCAGTCCAAGCCCTTGGAGAACCTTTCGAAGCAGGATGTAGAAGGCCAGGTCCAGTCCTTTCATTTCCAGGACAGAAGCAGCAAGCAGCAGGCCAGCTCAGCAAAGCCACAGGCAGTGTGGCAGAATGTCCTCAGTCCAGAAAGATTCTAACTCTGTGGTGTCAGAGGTCCAGTACTTATACCCATTTCTGTCTTTGAAGTAGGCAAACTTCAAAGAGAGGCATTTGTAGTGCAAAAAACCCTGTCTTCCCTGCCCTGGCACGAGTCCTACTCCAGGGGGTCGGGGACTGCTTTGTGTAAGGGCAGGCAAAGCCCCATTCAGGTGAAAGTGTCAGCTCCTCCCACCACTCTAGCTTAGGAAGACCCATTAGCTTGGTGATGGGCCATCAGGATATGCAGGGCACACCTCAGCTCCCTTCGTGTGACTGCCTAGAGTGAATGCACAAACAACCCTACTGTCATCCTGACCCAGGCATGTATTCAACAGACAGGCAGAGGCACAGAGTGGTTAAGCAAGAAAATGCCCACTGTCTAAAACTGCCATTTTCAAACTGACAGGTCAAAAACCAACTTCACCAAAAGATCTATCTACTCCCAATGGGAAATTACACGTAAAAGATATTTGAAGACAACCCCTTGTTACTCTATGGGAGAGAAAGGCCTTGCAATAGTGAAAAACGAATTTAGAAGCATTTCACTATCAGGACATGTAAAGCACACAAGTACATGTTCTCCTTTGAAATACACTGCGCCCTGCCCATGGCGCTGCCTTTGGCCTACTTTAGGGGTGACTTACATGTAGTAAGAGGGAAGATTTGGGCCTTGAAAGTGGGTGCACTTGCCAGGTCGAAATGGCAGTTTAAAACTGCACACACAGACACTGCAGTGGCAGGACTCAGACGTTTGCTGGGCTGCTGATGTGAGTGACACAATTAGTTCCGCAGACCCACTAGTAGCATTTCATTTCCAGGCCCTGGGCACACATAGTGCACTTTATTAGGGACTTACTAGTAAATCAAATGTGGTAATCATAGCTAAACCAATGACCAATACATTTTAGACAGATGGCACATGCACTTTAGCACTGGTTAGTAGTCTTAAAGTGCCCAGGGTCCTAAATCCAACAAGAACAGGTCAGAAAGAAATAGGAGGAACAATGCAAACAGTTTTGGGATAACCCTGCAAAAAGGATCAGGTCAAACAATCCCTGTTCTTTTCCCATGCTTTCCTACACCTTTCATTGTATTCCCCCATTGTTGTGACATTTCTTACCCAACTCTTTCTACCCACCTCAGCTGGACTATACCCTGCAATCCCAGAGCTCCCATCACAGGCTTCAACCACCTGCAGAACTTGCCACCCTCTTCCTGGACTTTCATCATCCCCTAGTGGAGCACAAAAACAATTATGACACACACAATGACATTACAATTGCATTCTAATTCAGTAATGAAAAAACTACCACTGCAGGCAACTATGTACACACTGCTGCCTTCTGTTCTGTTGCTATTCTGTGCATTGAAGAAAGGTTTGCAGTGCTACTGCAGATACTGTAACAATTCTTTGTGTGCCATAGGTAGTGATCGCTACCCTTGGCTGTTGCATTACTGTTCTGTGTATGAGTTAGTGTGTATGCAAACGGCTAGCTGAGCTGTACCAGTTCTGTGGTGTGTGGCACATTTGCTACTATCAACTGCTGCATACCATTTCTTTCGGTTAACAGAACCTGTATTTTGACTACCTATGCTGTATCTTTGTTGTATGTTAGTTAAGCTTTGTTTAAATCTTTTCACTATGCAAAGGCCAAAATGAAAGGCATTGACAATGTTTTTGCTGGGAGGTCATCTGAGGTAATTTAATAACTGCCAATTAGTCTTGTGTCATGCAAGTAGTATCAACAACAAATGTTGTCTTTTAATGATTAACACTAATTCATACTTGGTCATGTAGTTTTACTAATTGTAGGCACTAGAAAACCTGGCATGCTTAATGGTGTTTTCATAAAATCCAGGACAGACTCAAAGTCACCTATAAAACATGCGGTCAATTGACAGAAAAAATATTTGCATATATATTACCTACTGGCGGTCACCAGTAGGTAGTTATAGTTTGGACCATGTTTCCATAGGAAAATAATTTTTTGACTCGCCTATATCTTTGGCATCATTTGACAAACCTTCACGAAATTTTCCAAAAAATAGTGTTGCGGTTATTCTTGTTGCGCATGTAAAGTTTCGGGGTGATCCATCAAGCGGGGCCGAGAAAAAGGGGGCTACAAAAACGTTGTGTTTCCCATGTTAATTTCAAAAGGATTCTTTAGGCACAACTACAGGCCGAACAACTGGATGGAATTACACCATATTTGGCAGAAAACTAGCTGTTGGTACATAGATCACGCTTTTGCTTATTTGGAGTAAATACGTTCCATATTTTTGGAGAAATTTAGGGAAATTCAAATCTGTAAATCTCTGGCTGCTAAGTATCCGCAAATAAAGACAAACTTGTGCAGGGAAATGCACAGCTCTGATTGACTGCCAACACTTCAAACCAGGAAGTGCTGGCAGCCATCTTAGGACTCAGCTTGAGCCAAGTCCCAGAAAAAAAGTAAAAATAAAATAAAATGAGCCAGGATAGGGACACCCTGACCCCTTATCACTGGTGGGGGGAGGAGGTCCCAGAGCCCCCCCCCCTCACCCCCCCGTGCAAAAAAACATCTTTTTAATTATTTTTTTGCCACAAGTTCACAAGATTCGCAAATTTGTGGGAAAAAAATGAAAAAAACAAGTGCCACCTCATGGCCTTGTTTTTTTTATAGGCCCCCAGGTGGGCCAGGTTCTGGGGACATTAAAATTTAGTGTGGGGGGGCATCCTGGCCCCCCTACAGATCCGGGAATCAACACCTCACCGAAGCTTTTATTTTTTTTATAAGCGCCGCCCGCTGCCCTGAGGACGCCACCTCCCCAGGGCATTCAAATGAATATATATAGGGGGTCCATGCCCACCCCCCAGCTCCGGAGACAACCACCTCACCACGGCATTTCTTTAAAAATATGTGGGAGGGAATGTGGCCCCCCACATCCCCACTACCCACCTGGGGCTTTGGTTTAAATATATGCGGGGGCCATGGCTCCCCGTGCCCCGGGGACCACCACCCCCAGATACATTAATGAAACTATATGCAGGGGGGCTGCGGCCCCACCACGCCCCAGGGACCACCACCCCCTGAAGCCTCTAATTAAATAAATGCAGGGGGGTCAATGGCCCCCGCGCTCCAGGGACCACCATCCCACGGGGCAAAGTGTAAAAAAAAAAAGAAAGCCTACGTCCTGTTGGCCCATTGAGGGGGCGTGAGTTATAGTTACCTTAGGGCTAGAGTAATATTTACTTGAAATAACTCTAACTATAACTGCTGAATTTCTATGGTTTTGTACAAGTTAATTCAGATCCTAACTATAACATCTCTGTATCCTTTGTTTTTTTTAGTGACACACACACACAGATATCTATATATGTCTACATATATATTCACTTAAAAAAAAACAAAGGTTACAGGGACATTATAGTTAGGCTCACATTTGAACCGTACAAAACCATAGAAATCACCTGTTATAGTTAGAGTTATCTCAAGTAGCTATAACTCATGCCTTAATGTAACTATAACTTGCGCCCCCACCATGCACATTTTTTTGTAAAACAATTTACTGCAAGTATTACATTGATATTATCAATTATGTTATCAAAGATGTCATGAGTGCTGTAATATGTGGGGTAATTAGCAGTGCATAGTGAGGGGCTCGAATTCTAGTTACCTTAGGGCACGAGTTGTAGATACTTAAGATAACTCTAACAATGGCAGGTGAATTTCTATTGTTTTCTAGTGTTAAAATGTTAGCCTAACTATAATGTCCCTGTAATCTTAGTTACCCATGGCCCAACCTTCTAAATTGTTTTTTGTGGGGGAGGGGAGCCATGCAGTCCTCCTACCCGACCGATTTTGGCCCTGGGACCCAGGGAAATCACTACAGACACATACACTTGAACCCTCAACCTTCAGTGTATGGATCTGAGACCTTAACCACTAGGCCAAAAGTGACTCCACAGCAAGTGGTGTCCAGACTTAGCTATGACATTGAACCCAAACATTTTGAATGGAAAAAGACTTCAATGTTACATCACTAGGAATGTTTAACAGTCAAAACACTGGAAAACAAACAGACACACTGCCATGAGATAAAATGATTTGAACCTTTAGCCTAATGAGTGACAGTCCAAGAGCTTTACCATTAGGCCAGAAGTGATCATTGCCTGCTGTCCATCAAAATGCAACAATAACATGAGATCTCTAGTCACAGGAGCTCGTGCTTGTCTTCACTTTTTAATTTTCGGCTGATCCGCCACATCTTTCACCGAAATGTATTTAAAAAAATGCTTTTTTTTTCTGCGGGGGTCCCTTTGGGACCCCAGCACAGAGATAAGGGGTCAGGGTGTTCCTACCCTGGCCCCATTCTCTTATTTTTAATTTTTTTTTCTGGGTGCTCAGCTGAAGCTGAGTTTTAAGATGGTTGTCAACACTTCCTTTTCAAGTGTTGCCAGCCAATCAGATCTCAGCACGAGAGCAGGGTGGTTCGTGGAGCCTTCACATCCCTATATATACAAAATTGTTTTTTTCTTTAATTTCTCAAAAAAATACTGAATGTATTTACACCAAATAAAAATAGGTCGCTTTCTGGACCAAGAGCCACCTTTCTGCCAAATTAAGTGTAATTTTGTCCTGTGGTTCGGGCGCAAAATCCCTGTGGAAAAATGCATGGGCAAAAAAGCGTTTTGGGACCCCGCCCACCTTTTTCTCAGCCCCCACTTGAGAGATCACACCAAAACCTTTCAGCCAGACTCTGAAATTAGGTTTGTATGTTTGGGGAAAATTATGTGAAGATTCATCAAACTGCACCAAAGTTATTAGCAAAACAAAAAACATGTTTGCTATAGAAACTAGGTCCTAACTATAACTACCTAGTGGCGACCACCTCCCTCTGAAAACATGTCAGCACAGAACCAACAATTTGCAACCCGTAGGTCATGACATGCTTGGGTGATCTTGGATGCCCTGAAGATGGAGATATATTTTTTTCAGAGAGAAAGGAGGTAAAACAGTTACTGTAATCATAACTCAGGAAACCAGCTTTCCTTTCTACAGCTCTTCAACGAAGACCAATATATTATGCGCATATTTTTAAAAATGTGACACATTGCAGCTCCACTTGAGAAAGCTTGGTAAACCTAGATTTGATGTAGACAGAATCATTGATGGTTTAAGGGGCTTCCTGGTGATACAAACAGACCCAAGAATTTGTAACCAAAGTAGCTACTTGAAGCAGAACAACGTGTCCCATGACATTAGACCCATATCTACGCCCAGAAAAAAAGTATGATTACGGTAATGTTGATCTTCCCCTATGAGAACAAACACATTTATTGTGAACTTGTAAAACCCTAGCTAGCTAATATATCCCATCCTATCCTGCTGTGCCCTATCCTATTTTATGTTATCCCCTCTTTATCTTATCCCCTCCAGTCTCACTGTATGTTAACCTTGCTTATCCTGTGATACTCAATCGAGGCCTATGCTCTCCTGTTCTATCCTATCCGATCCTATTCTATCAAATCTTATTCTAACCTTTCTGGGACTACTGGAAGAAGCATGGGTATTAGTTGAGGCAGTGGTTCCCAAACTGTGCGCCGCAGCTCCCTGGTGCGACATCAAAACTAGCCAGGGGCGCCGCACACAGTTTGGGAACCACTGGTGTAGTTTTATTTTTCTCGAACTGGAAATAACTCAGTGGTTCCCAAACTGTGTGCGGCCCCCTTGGCTAGTTTTGATGGCACACCAAGGAGCGGCGGCGCACAATTTGGGAACCACTGAGTTGAGGGGAATAAGTACCCACATCAAGAAATAATCACAGACTTTGTCAGAGTGAACCTTTACAGTCAGTAAATAAATCTGAGCTCAGCCCCGTGGAGGCTATGGCACGTACGAGACAGGCTTAACTTAGAAGCAATATGTAAAGCATTTTTGCAGTGCTAAAACAGTAATAAAGTAAAAAAGCATAACAATAAAAACCCTAAAATTAATAAGAAATAAAGAGGACAATTTAATAGAGAAAAGGATACCAAAATGATAAAATCCAATGAGGAGAACCCGAGGTATGAATTTTTAAAGTTTTAAATGTAAATAGTACCAAGGAGCATAGAGTGCCTATGATAGTCAATGGTTGTGGTACAACAGGACTCATGGGCAATTTGGTGCTGACTGCGATAGACCATGGGTTGGATACACTAACCAGGTTCATACAGATTCATACTGGTCAAAGATTTTACCTTCTGATTTTTGTCCTCTAAGTCTCAATCCATTACAGAAGTACACTTTTAAAGCCTGCCAGGACCTCAGGGGAGGCACTAAGAGCTAAATAGGGTGGCAGGCCGAGGGCAACAGAACAGTCCAGTCCTGGTCCTGTTGCTACTGGTCAGCTGGGCAGTTTCAGAAAAAAGGCCTCTTAAAGCTTGTTGTGTCCATATTGCATGAACAGGAGGTCAGGCTTATGACCCTTGGAGTCCAAGTTTTTGTCTTGGGTACATGAGGGAGAGCAGGTCCAGTCGCTTATGTCTCAGACAGCAGATACAATCATCTTCTGATCTTCCACAGTTCCAGGAGTGTTCTGAACTGGGTGACTGGAGATCTCACCATTATGTCTTATGCGAGCTAGTGGGTGGGAGTTACTCCTAGGGATGCTTTAACCAATGGGGTAAATAAAGGTTGACTGCCATACCCTACCCCCTTTTTTGGCATTTTCAAGCTGGTCAAAGACTTCTGTCACAATAACATTCGGCTCTGAAGGCTGGAGGTCTGTGTGGGGAGTGTATTGTACTAATCCTAATGTCCTCCTACATCTAACATTGAAGTTCAGTTTTAAGCAGTCCATGTACCTTCATCAAACTCAGAGACGGGCGTCTGGTAGAATAAAGCTGAGTTTTCAAAAACTATATAGTGATATGCATATTGTTTTGGCATTCTGTTTCTCTCCTTTGAAGTGTGCCCCAGATATTAAATGTAAACCCAGCAGACCTGTCAAACAGGCTGCTACATTTCAATGTAAAAAGGAGTCCCACTGTGTTTGGGGCCTGACTGACTGGGGGTACAAATGAAGCTTCTTACCCACATGTCAAGCTAGCATTTGCCTGTGACAGGGGAAGCCTCCTTGAGGTGCACCGCAAGTGTCATATGAATGGCTTCAGCAGACCTGTAAGGCAGAATGTCACATTCAAGCAGGACTTGACAATTTAATGTCAAAGAGGATCCTCCCATCTCCCTGCATAGTCTGTTATTTTCAGATGGGTCTTCTCTGGCCATTCAGGTCAGCCTGTTGTCCACACCTCATTCACATCTATTCAAATCCTAATGACTGGCTCGCCTAAGTGGGAGAGTAAACTGCAGATTTAGCATCCAGGTACTTAGGGCAGGGCAAAGGTAACTTGTGAAAAGTTACTTTCCGTAATATTTAGAAAAAAAATCAGACTTCAACATTGAATTTGATTTGTAAGATCTGTTAGAAATAGTTGTTTAACTTTTTTTTAGCTAGCCCCCACTTCAGAGAGCTAGTATTAGTATGTAATATTCCACCCCTGTGCTTTCCTATAGATCAGCCAACTAATATGTTCCCAATAATGCTTCCTATAAAGGGTGAGTATTTTTATATATGTTTATTGCGCCAGACCGATTCACGTCCTGGTTGGAGAGAGCCTGGGCCAACTGCCCCATGATCCGGGCCTTGGTTCTACTCCAAGATTCCAGCCAAGACGCCACACATCTCCTTTTGCTGGCAAACGAAGAAACTGAATAAACGTACCAAATGTTTTTTTTTTACACAAAATTAATTTGTTTGACTATTGATATATATTTTCAGTGATAACCTGCTTAAATGATCTAACACAAACACATTAAATCATACAAAGAGTACTATAAATGAAACACTATTGAATGCTTAAAGAAATTATATCAAGCAGCTCACTCTGCATTTGCAGACTCTCTGCCGCCGTCAGACTTCAGTTTTCCATCTACCCCACCCCAACAGATTTCACCCCCACCCCAAACCACAAATCATCTGTCTTCACCGTACACAACAGTAATTTCTTGGCCCCATGCTCCTATCTGCAGCACTATCTCAGCATCATTGTTGCCACTATCATGTTCCCAATAATGCTTCACACAAACGGTAAGTACTTTTATATATATTTATTGCGCCAGACTGATTCACATCCTGGTCAGAGAGAGCCCAGGCCAACTGTCCCAGTTGGAATCTTGATGCATGATCCGTATATTGGTTCTACTCCAAGATTCCAACCAAAATGCCACACCAACCCTGCTACAGTGAAAATAGCTTTGCTGGGCTTGTCACTGTAGGAACATCTTTAACATTCAAATCTGACATAGTTTACTTTTAAATATCATGACCCTGCCATATGGGCAGCAGGGCCTATTTAGGGGTGACGTACACGGCCGAGCGACGGGGGTGACGTGCACGGCCGAGCGACGGGGTGAAGTCGGAGAGCGATGGGACTTCTTCGACTTCTTCTTCTTATTACCTTGTCCCAAGGACTTCGAAGAAGACAACTGATCTCGAGACCTTCCTCTCGAGCGAGACCGGGACCTACGCAGAGTCAAGTGCCAGGCCGCCATTAGCTTTAGGGACCGCTCCCTCAAAGCTTTCGGGTGCATGGCCCGACACTCCGAGCACGACTTCGGGTCATGGTCACGCTCGAGGCACCACAGGCAAACGCGATGAGGATCCGTCACCGACATCATCCGATGGCAGTCCTCACAAGGCTTGAACCCGGTCTTCGGGGTTATCCTCGACGCACGAAGGTCACACCAAAAAACATGACAAAACGGTCGAATTCGGCCAAAAAATAGCCTAGGGTAGCTCTCTCCAGATCAGCCCGTGGCACGGAAAGAAAAGAACTGACATCACTGCGTGAGGGCGGCGTCTATGTACTACTCCTGACGTCATTGCGGCGACCACGACGCCTGCGATGCCTGCTGAGTCGACCGACGCCACCTACCGACGCGCAAGGGTATTGCTCAAAGAAAAATCTCCGGATTGAGTTTGATGCCTGGGGGAAAATTCTATGGTAAGGAATCTGCAACTAGAAGTCTCTATCAGATATAAATATTTAAAAGAAATGTTTATGTCTGTCGAAAGGAGTTATTTTGAAAGGTCATACTTGCAGTTAAAACCTGCAGCGCCTGGCTTCTGGTGCCAGGTCCGCAGTCTGTTTACATTGTCCCTGCAGTGGATCGTAAAATTGGTGCTACAGTCCACTTGTGACATTTACCCTACAGGCCCTGGATACCCTTTACCACCATATACTAAGAACTTACAGGTATGTTAAGTATGTCAAGCAGGAATATACTGAGTTCACCATGTTGAACGGAGGAGTACAAGCACTTTACCACTGGCTAGCAGGGCTAAAGTGCAGAGATCTAGAGTCAGCAAAGTGGGGTTCAGCAAAAAGACAAAATAAATAAGGGTGACCCAGCAGAAAGTAAAAATGTCCAACAACTATCCTACCCTTCTCTGTCTGTCTACAATCCCCTCTATAAAAACTTGTCACATCCTTATCCTATCTTATGCTACTCGTATAGACTATATTGTATTATCTAGCATACTGATCCTATCATATGCTGTCTATCATATCCATCCTAAGGTTTCCTATCATATCCCATAATGTTATACCTTAACATATCACAAGCTTCTACAGTCTAACCTATCTTATTCTATCCTCACCTGTCTTATTCTGCCCTATGGTATTCCATTCTATTCTATCCAATCCTGACCTATTCTGTCCTATCCTATGGTTCTCTTTCCTTTCCAATTTTATTCACACCTGCTCCAACCTATCTGATCCTGTCCTATCCAGTCCCAGTTTAGCCTTTATTGGCCTATCTTATCCTGTCTGACATATCTATGCTAGCCTCGCTATCTTTTCTCCACTGGACTGGGCTGGTGAAACTAAAATAACAACCTCAATTTTGTCAGGTTATGCTCACATATTTGTCAGAATTATTTTAGAAGCCTCAAATAATCGTGTCCGTTCGATACACCACTGCAGCCTATAATTTGCGTTTACGGCCTTTAACAAAATGTACAGCCCTTGGCAGTGGGCTATAAGGCTATTAGAACATTCCACTAACTAAGAGTAGACTGTTCTAAATTAAAAAAGGAGAAAGACAAAGACAAACATAGCAGTGTTGGAGCATAAGGCTTATACCAGCCATTATAAGCCTGGAGCCACTCCATTGTCTTCAATGGAGGTCTCAACATTCCAGTGTCCTAATTACATTTATATACTTATGTCAGGATAATATGTTACTTGATATTCCGGATATAATATTTTTTGCAGCACTATGCTTTGCTATAGTTACTCATGTATACTTTCCTTCATAATAATATATATATGTTGTCAATGTACATAAGCATGGACTTAAGAACAGTAAATCTAGTCTTGCCGACATTCACTTACTTTTATAATATTGTGATAGTTGATGGGCTGGATGCCTTATTTTTGTAAGGCGGCATTTTTTCCAATGATTTTCTGACATACAACCCTTCTTAAAGAATCACATTTATTTTCCACTTTAGAGAAATAGTGCACATGGGTGCCTTGGTTTGCTCTTGAGAAATGAGAGAACAGATGTACCACTGTCAGTTTGTGATTTGCAATTTGCATTTTTTAGTGACACTCAAACTGAAAGTCGCCCTGATTTACAACTGAGTCTGAAACACTGTTTGAGATTCCCAAATGGGTTGCAAGGGACCGGCCTCATTAACATTCATGAGGCAGGTCGCAATTTTGTGACCTATTGGGAATGGCCGTCACTCACTGGGATGGTGGCCTGCTGGGGTCAGCAGACCACCATGTCTGTGACTGCTTTTTAAATAAAGCAGTTTTTTAAATGCAGCCTGTTTTCCTTAAAGGAAAATGGGATGCATTTCAAACAAAAAAATTAAAAGTTTTCTTTTAATTTGTAGGTCGAGCGCGGAAGCGCTTTTCGACCTGTTGTAAGTATTCTGTGGGCTTTTAACCACGCCCTTCTCACACCCATCACTTTCACTCGTTTGTGGGCTTGCCTTTCAAAAATCCCATGCTGTCATTGGTAAGAGCTTTACTTTTGTCCCGCTTTGGGGCGGTTTTGTTACTGCCTTGCAGACTGACCTTGTTACATGAATTATTGCACGATTGCCGATATACTTCAAACTATTTTGTTCTTTTGTCTCTCCCCTTTGGGCTCCATAGCAGCCATGGCTCTCACAGCACAGAAAAGCGTGAACTCCATCCTTGGTATTGAAGCACTGCTCACATTATTCACACTGTTACCTAATTAGAGTCATTTCTTTTGGCTTTCCATTTCAGGCTCCATAGCTTTCCCAAACACACTTGTAATTGATAAATGCTTTATGTAAAAAACACAGATATCCTTAAAGCGGCTCTCCCGACTCAGCAGGAGAGCCAATACAACAATGTTCACTGCTCTCTGGAAACTTGCCCCATAATGCTTTGCAGGCCCTTACTTTTAGAAAACATTTTTGCTCATAACTCAGCCTGTGGTGGTCTTCGTGCAATTGGACCATCACTAAAACGTTCACGACAACTTGCTCTTTCTGTCTACATCATCTCCTGGTCCCCATACCAGATTAGTGAAGACCCCAAATAATAACCCCTCCCACCATTGTGTCCTTTTAGGCTGTCTCATGGTTGGAACTTTTGTTTTACAGTTGGGAATAGTTAGTGCTTTAAGGTCCTTGTTTGTAATGTCAGTGCATTGGGCTTGTTAGCTCAGCAAAAACGTAAGGCATTGCACCCTTTAGGGTCTAAATATATGGTTATACTGCATTACTTTCTGCCATTTTTTTTTCATATAGTTATGTTCTTTAGGGGCTAAGTATATGGTAAAATGACCATGTTTCCGACAAATGCTATTTTCATTGTGGTGTTCTCTGGGGGCAGTTCCAAGCATTACACTCAATGTATCAACATAGTACAATATTTCTGGCACGGAAACTCCCCCCATAATACTTTGTAAGGCATTACTTTTACAAAACATTTTTGCTCATAACTCAGCAGGTGTGGGCCTAGGACAATGGGACCACCTTCTGAACATTCACCACAATGTGCTCTTTCTGTTTACATCATCTCTGGGTCCCCACACTCCCTCCAATCGGTGTCTTTTTAAATTTTTTATGGCTAGAACATTTGTTTTGCAGCTGGCAGTAATTTTGCTTTAAAGGTTTTGTCTGTTATATCATTGTGGTAGGCCTGCTAGTCTTCAAAACATGTAATGCATTACATTCTCTAGGGGCTAAATATCTGGTTACACTGCATTACTTTCTCCAATTCTCTTTTCATGTGGTTAAGCCCTCTATGGGCTAACTATATGGTTACATGACCATGTTTCCTTCAAATGCTATTTTCATTTTGGTGTCCTCTAGGGGCTGTTCTAAGCATTACAGTTAACATCTCAACATAGTACAATATTCGCGGCATGGAAACTCGCCCCATTATGCTTTGCAGGGCATTACTTTGCAATCTGTTTTTTTGCTCATAACTCAGCCTATGGTGGTCCTAAGACAATGGGACCACCTTCAAAACATTCATAACAACGTGCTCTTTCTGTCTACATCATCTCTGAGTCCCCACACTAGGTTAGCTGGGACCCCAAAATAATGACTCCAACCACCAATCCGTGTCTTTTAATTTCTTTCATGGCTGGAGTAAGTTTGGTTTAAGAGTTTTGTTTGTTATATCATTGTAGTAGGCCTGAAAGCCTTCGAAGTGTGTAATGTACTATGCTCTTTAGGGGCTAAATACATGCTTATACTGCATTATCTTCTGCAATTCCACTTTCATGTGGTCATGCCTTCTAGGGGCTAACTATATGGTTGTATGACCATGTTTCTTCCAAGTGCTATGTTTATTGTGGTGTCCTCTAGGGGCTGTTCTGAGCATTGCAGTCAGCATACTACAATATTCCTAGGCAGGAAAACTCACCCCACAATGCTTTGCAGGCCATTACTTTTACAAAACATTTTTGCTCATGACTCAGCCTGTGGACAATGGGACCACCTTCAAAACGTTCACCCCAATGTGCTCTTTCTGCCTACGTCATCTCTGGGTGCCAACACTAGGTTGGTGGGGAGCACAAAATAATAACCCCTCCCACCATTCAGTGTCTTTTTAAGAGGTCTCATGGTTGTAAATTTTGTTTGACAGTTGGGGATAGTTTGTGTTTTAAAGGCCTTGTTTGTAATTTCATTGTGGTAGTTTTGCTAGTCCTAAAAATGCTATGCTCTCTAGGGGTTAAACATATGGTTATAGTGCATTACTTTCTGCCATCTTTTCAAGTGGTTTTGCTCTCTATTGTCTAACTATATGATTTCACGACCAAGGCCCTGATTTATACTTTTTGGTGCAAAACTGCACTAACGCAGTTTTGCGCCAAAAAGCTTAGCACCAGCTTGCAACATTTTTGTGCACCAGCCGGGCACCATATTTATGGAATGGTGCAAGCCGGTGCAAAGGGTAGGCTAGTGTAAAAAAAAAAATTATGTTAGGTCGGTGGGGCTGGTGGTATGGAAACCAAAAAATTACATTAGGCAGGTTAGAGTAAAATAAAATTACTCTAACCTGCCTAGAGTCATTTTCTGATGTAAAACCATCCATATCACATGACTCCTGTCTTAGAAAAGACAGGAGTCATGCCCACCACCCCAAAGGCTAGCACAGGGGATCAGGGTCCCCTGGGCACAGCCGTTGCACCCTGTGCCATATGTGGCGGCCCTTTTCAGGCCCCCCTATGGCACTTTAAAATATAAAATAAAATACTTACCTGTACGTACCTGGTATGGTGCCCCCCATCTTCCACTGTCCCTCTGGTGTGGGTGGGGGTGTCCCTGGGGCCTGGGGAGGGCACCTTTGGGCTTATTCCATGGTGTTCCACCATAGAAAAAGGCCCACAGGTCCCCTAACGCCTTCCCTGACCCAGGCGTTGACAAATGGGACAAAGCAAGCTTTGCACCATTTTTTTACCCCTTCTCTCTCCTGTGCGCCATTTTTGCACGGGAGTATAAATATGGCGTTAAGGCCATAGAGTAATTTTTTGCACGGGAATGCCTACCTTGCATCTCATTAATGCAAGGTAGGTTTCCACGTCCAAAAAATGACTTTAACTCCATAAATTTGGCAGTAGACGGGTCTAGCACCAAAGTATAAATATGGAGTTAGTTTTGCATCGAATTAGAGTTAAAAAAATGACGTTAATTCGGTGCAAACAGAGTATAAATATGCCCCCATGTTTCTTACAAATCCTATTTTCATTGTGGTCTCATCTAGGGGCTGTTCTGAGCATTACAGTCTAATGCCAAAAGTTTATTTCTGATGAAGATTTTTATTGGGTTTACATAATTGTATATGTTTTATTATTGTCAACATCAGGACAGTGCGCGCTCTACGGGCGACAAAAATGCAAAAACCCAGTCTTTATGCAAAGGCATAATTCATGCATTATACTTATATGCAGTTTGTTAACCTTTTGCATTGCAGATTTTAACCTTGAATACAACTATTAATGATGTTTGTAATAACTGTTCATTTGCAAGGTATTGTTGCAGACTTACAGAGTGTCAGGGTGTGGTCCCTTTCTAGGACCTTTTAGAAGCTTATCCCTACCCCATGCCTGGGTGTGGTCTGTGGTCTGGGCTTGACTCTATATAAGGGAGTCAGCCCAGCTCCACGTGCTCACTATTCAGAGGTCCCGGTGTAGAGCAGCAGCAACTTCCTGAGCTCCGGTCCCGGAGGCCTACAATGATATTTCCAGGCCTGACCTCATTATATTGACTATTCTTTAGCAGGGCGGTAAGGCGGAGGTCGGGCTGGGCCCCCAACCCCCGCTTTCAAAGACATTCAAGTTTTTTGGCCTAGTTGTGAAACTTCTTGTGTGCGTGATTGTGTTTTCATGACATTTACATATTCTTGTTTGAATCAGTAAGGTGCGCAATTCATTTCCTGGCATTTAACTTTGACATTCAGATCAGCAACAGTGTGCGCGATCATTTCGTGATATTTGCATTGTGTATTTTGAATCGGCAAGGTGCGCAATTCATTTCCTGGCATTTAACTTTGACATTCAGATTGGCTACAGTGTGCGCGATCATTTCATGATATTTGCATTGTGTATTTCGAATCGGCAAGGTGCGCGATTCATTTCCTGGCATTTAACTTTGACATTCAGATCGGCAACAGTGTGCGCGATCATTTCATGATATTTGCATTGTGTATTTCGAATCAGCAAGGTGCGCAATTCATTTCCTGGCATTTAACTTTGAAATTCAGATCGGCAACAGTGTGCGCGATCATTTCATGATATTTGCATTGTGTATTTCGAATCGGCAAGGTGCACGATTCATTTCCTGACATAAAAACTCTTGACATTCAGATCGGCAGTGTGTGCGATCATTTCATGACATTAGCATTGTGAAAGTTAGAATCAGCAGCAAGGTGCGCAATTCTTTTCTGGCAGTAAACTCTTGATTTTCAGATCAGCTGTGCGCGCAATCTTTTCATGGTATTGAATACTTTGATGTGCAGTGTTTGTTGAGGTGCACACATTTATCCTGAGCTTTTGGTTTTCTCAAAACGCTTAATTCAAAGTGCGGAATTCTTTGTGCTAATTAAGCTCCTAGTACATTTCCTGTTGTTTTTCATGGAATGTTCAGATAGCCTTTGTCCTTCTGTAAAAATGCAATGTTTATCCTGAAACTATTTTGAAGAAGGTTCTTGTATTCTAGACAGTATATGATATTTCATGAAAAGCTCAAATGAAACATTGAATTAACCCATTCTTGATTTTTCTAGGTACCTAGATTTCTTGAGGCCTAGTTATAGTAATGTCCTAAGTTATCCATGATTACAGTATAAGAATTCTTAGAACCATGGTCTATTGAAAGTCAATGTGATTATATCTTGACATTGTGTTGTTTGACCTCTTGCTTCCTATAGGTCTCCTTCCCAGCTGTTCCCTACCTAATCCCCTTTTCCCCCACTTGGACTCTCTCAGGCTCTGTGTTATATCTATTGGAGTTTTGGAGCTGTCTAGTGGTGGACATGTTGGGAACATGTGCAGGCCCCGAGGATCTGGTCTCCCTGACAATTACTCTCTCTTTATTGCAATTATGGCCATGATTCAGGCCATCCTAACATCTTTATTACACAATGACTGTTTGAACACTTTTGATATGTTTGGGTGACCCTTCTAGTTTATCTCTCTTGTTACTCCTCCATGGCTGTCTTGTTTCTTTTTTTTGTGAATTGAGTTAGCCAGCCAGCAACTCTGATGGTGGGGTTGTGAAAGTGGTATTCTATTTGTTGAACCTGGCCCTTTTTGGGGGTTCATCCCCAGACTTTTTGCCTCATTCCTCCTATTTTTTTCTAACCTCTTGCTGTTGGCTCTAGGACTCTGAGCACTTTTTCACTGCTGATAAGTGCTAAAGTGCAGGTGCTCTCCCTTCTAAAGTTGATGTGATTGGCTTATACTTAATTGAGCACATTTAATTTACTGGCATGTCCCTTGTACGGTGGTATCCCTATACCCAGGGTGTGTAAAGTAAATGCTACTAGTATGCTTGCAGCACTGCTTGCGCCACCCACAGAAGTGACCTTTCAAACCTGTCTCAGGCCTGCTAGCGCAGGGCCTGCGTGTGCAGCTTGCTGCCACAGGGACCTGGCATCTAAATGTACTTGCCAGGCCCCTTTTACTACATGTAAGTCACCCCTAATGTATGCCCTAGCTAACCCTCTGGGCAGGGTGATATGTATGTAGAAGGCAGGACATGTGCCTGGTTGCATGGCCTGTACTGGTAGTGACAAATAGTCTATTTGGTTTCTCACTTCTGTGAGTGCTGCCTTCTCATATGATTGCATTGGAAATGCCCTGCCTTATGTCTAGGGGGTATTGTCTGATTTATGAGTGGTAGCGTAGGCATGTTTGGTATGGTTGTAATGGTAGTGAGAAATGCTGCTTATTGGGGTAGGTGGATTTTTTATGATCATTACAGAAATGCCACTTCTAGAAAGTGAGCCTTTCTCTGTGCTTATGACTCTGGTGTTTTGCAGCTTGACTCTAATCCACGTCTAGGTAGAGTGACACCTGGGCGTTGTGAATACTTTTCAGACAGCCTGTACACAGGTAGGGTGGAGGTGTCACAGAGGTGCATCTGCATTTTGAATGATCTTCCTGGGCTAAGAGAAGGGAAGACGGGGCACACATGGATCTGTAAAGGTGGTGCCCTGGCCTCACACAAAGGGCTTGTTTACCCCCAACTGAAGTTTGGAGCCTGTGCTGGAGGAGAGAGGGCGCACTCCCAGAACCATTTGTAACCTCCTCTCCCTCTTTGTTAAACCTTTGCAAAACTGAGTATAAGTACAGAGGGTTTTTCCCCACAATTTGGAGACACTCTCGACTTTAACATGCCTGTAACTGGACACAGAATGCTGCTGGAGGGACTCACCAGGAACCGCCTTGGACTGCTGCTGCTGTGCTGCCACTGACTGCATTCCCTTTTTGCTGAGCCCTGCCGTCCTGTACTCCACCTGATGTCCCCAGGGGCTGGGTGCTGTGGTGCCTGACCCCTGCAACTGCCTGAATAGCACCTCATGAGCGATCTTCCTTGTTGCTGAAGCAAATGAGGAGCGCTTCTCTTTCTGTTATTCTCAAGCGCCTAAAGAGTGCTTCCTCTGGGGAAATCTAGACCTTTGAGAGTGCTTTATTCGCTTGCCCTCTACGCTTTGTAAGAGCTTCACTGGAGTCCCGAAATCACCGCAGAGACCCAGGTGTTCTGGGAACCTAAGCGTGTCGAAAGCGTGCTCCTTACAGTGCCCCTGGGGCACCTAAATATGAAGAATGGGGCAAGCGTGCTCTTAATGTTGCCCCCGGGAGAGCACGCTCCGAGAAGTGCCCCTGGGGCACCAGCCTGCATCTACTGTTGGGCTAAGGTTACTGCTGCGGCCTGGGTGCATATTGCGCACCATGTCGGGTGCAGGCGTCTCACCTAGGGGGACCCCTTCCTTGCTGTGCCAAGGGGGCCTCTGTTGTCGCTGGGCCTCCACGAGATAAGGAGGACTTGCGGGCGGGGCGGAAGGCTCATCAGAGGCCCCCCGCACCGTTGGGCTCCCTTTTTATTATTGCATCCTTTGCATCCTTCCCCCATCGGGAGGGCAGTCTTGGCCCCGGGGGGCCCAGAGAGTCCTTGGGAGCCCTAGTTTGGGCACTGGCCCCAGAGGGGCCCCAGTATAAAATTGGAGGGGTGCGTGCTGCCCCTCTAATCACCAGAGCGACCCCTGTTTGGCACAGAGGAGCGCCGGAGGCCTCCTTGTCTTTCTTTGTGGCACTGGAGGTGCCTCCCATATATAAAAAAACACAGATACTTTGAATGGCCCTTTATACTAATCTGTGTTTAAGCTAACTTGCCATATGATGTGCCACATACTTTTCTAATGTTCCTTTTATGGGCATTGTATGCTAACCTGTTTCTTTTATGATGTGCCATATATGTGCTAATGTTCCTTTTATGGGCATTCTATGCTAATATGTTCTCATGACTTGCCATATGTTTTGTATTGTTCCTGGTCTGGGCATTTATGATACTTTTATGACAAGTGCATTTCTATAGTAATGTTTTTCTTGACTACTGCTTATGTTGCAGAATAATGAGTCACCTGTGTGTTATGTGTGACTGCTGCTGGTTTCTGCAGAGTAACAGTATTATGTAACGTTCTGACAACTGCTTGAGCAGCAGGCTAGTACTGACGTGTTTGGTCTAATGATGTTGTGTACAATACAGTTTATTTTTATATAACTTGGTGTTGTGTTTCCTTTGTGGTGGGGATAGTGTGACGTGTATTGTGTGTGTTGTGCAAACGCTTTAAACATTGCCTCTGTGATAGGCCTGATAGCTCGCGCCAAGCTACCAAGAGGGTGAGCAGGGGTTGTCTTGGGTGTGTAACTCCCTCGCCCTGACTAGAGTGGGTGGGTTGTGCCTGGCTTAGGTGTATTTCCTAGCCAACCAGAAACCCCATTTCTAACACTATTGGAATTAGCATGGCAGATTTAAATTAGGATGCTAAATGGCAACATTTTCATTTTTGGCTGCAGCTAGAGGAAGAAGGTAAATGGACGTGCTTTAGTTATATGCAGGGCCACTGGAATTATGTGGCAGGAAAAGAACAAATTATGAGCCAGGGTTGGCCAATTTATGTGGCGAGAAAAGTCTAGTTATGAATGTACAATGCCAATAGCTTCAACTCAAGCAAATGCGAGACCTATTACATTGCAAATGCTTGTTTAAGAGTAGGCCCCTTGGTCCACTTCCTGCTCTTAAAAAAATATTGGCTCACCCATTCACGTAGGGGATGGGGTCCCTTGGGGGCCTCTTCCTGTTTGCAAATGGGTTACAACCTCCTCTACGGAGTCGGTAAAGTATGAATGTTTTGCTACCGCATTCCGTTTGCAAAACATCCATGCATGCCAGTGTGATTCGGAATTATGAAGAGAGCCCTAAACATGCCCCTTCCTAAAACCGAATCGCAAAAGAAAAATGCGGGGCCAGACGTACAACCATTTCCTTTTGAGACTCGCAAATTGTGGTTTTTGCAACTCGCAATTTGTGAGTCGCAAAAGGAAATGTACTAATGTGTCGCAGACACATTTAGCGATTCCTAATGGGTTTCCAATTGACCAACCTCATCAATATTTATGTGGCAGGTCGCAATTTGAGACCACTGGTAATAGGCAATAACACAGGGATGGTGGCCTGCTGGGGACAGCAGACCACCATCCTTGTGTTTGCTTTTAAATAAAGCAATTTTTTTTTAATGCGGCCTGTTTTTCTTAGAGGAAAACAGAATGTATTTCAAAAAGTTAAATGAAACATTTGTGTTTCATCATGGCTGTGGTCCTTGGGACCACTTCCTGCTCTTAAAAAACAATTTCCCTCCCATTCACAAAGGGGAAGGGGTCCCATGGAGGCCCCTACCGTTTGCTACTGGCTTACCGCCTACTTGAATAAGGCGGTAAACTGTGATTGTTTTGTGCATTCTGGTCGCAAACCAATCGTACATCCCCCTGTGACTTGGTATTAGGAAGAGACACCCTTGGCACGCCCCTTCCTAATAGTGACACGCAAACCCTATTTTGCAAGTCAGTAATAGGCTACAGACTTGCAAAATAGGGTTTGTACATACCACATGCTGTTCTAGTGGTCGTAAACGAGCCGAATTTCTGTTTGCAACTGCTAAAAAGAGTCGTACATCTGACACGAGTTGCATTTTGCCTTTTGTACATGGCAAAATTAATTTTACTTGGCCGTTTGCAAACAGTAAAATGCTTCGTACATCTGGCCCGAGAATCTATAAGGGGTGCTCATACAGATTTTTTTTTATTTCTAACAGGCTTTGGGAAATGTTTTGTGTAAACGTGTTCGTTAAAAAGTAAGCAATAGGTCAATTTTTCATAATTTTTTTGAAAGAGGGAACAACCCATTATTATGAAAGATTGCTGTTACTTTTTTTAATCTGGTTACCCTCTGAATTCGGCGAAGAGACTAGTAATGATTTTAATTTCCGATCACGTTTAAACTGCAGCAGACACAACGCCCAGTAGTGGCTTTCGAGAACACTCTTACACTTCTGCTGAAAACAGCCTTTAAAGAAAAGGCGGGGAAACAATTCAAAAGCTAAAAGTATTACTTGCAACTATAACCACAATAATTTGGCATGACCCAGGACCAAATGCAATGATCAGGTACAAGATAAATCAGTCCCCGATGGAATGTGCACTGATGGGTGGAAAATCCAAGCCCTCTCAATTTTTACTTCAAGAAAAACAGGGCCTACCGGTCAGGCAGCTGCCAAAATATCCCGCTCGCCTTCCAGCTAGGATTCTAGGGTTTCACCCAGTCTTCATACTTCAGAATACCGGTTCCCACTAGATCTTCGACATCCCTGCAGGCGGGAGAGCCCAGCCCATCCATTCCACAGAGCGAGTCAAAGGTCAGCGTGCCACACATGACTGTCTTCGTGTGCTCACATGCCTAACATCAGAGTCGCAGATATTTCCGTTTTTCGCGGCTCTACCCACCCTTCTTTTGAAGGCAGTCACGTGTGCAGCACACCTTAGTTCCATACAGCGTGCACTCAAATAAGGGTGACCGCCTCATAAAATCCGGGACAGTAACTGTAAAAATTCAGGGCAAAGGGTGAAAATTCAGGACAAAAATTCAGGACGAAAGGTAATTTTTATGGACACATCGGGGGATGTTGCACGATTATAAAATACACAGCGCACAGAAGCACAAGCCAAGTTTGTTTTATGTTTACTTTGTTTTAAATATTAATAGAAGTGTTGAGCGAGTATTCACACATAGCTGGACAGATTAAAGCTGAAACATACACACTCCAAGCAGACAACATATGGGGCAGTTTTCACAATTCCACCCCAGTGCCATGAATGATTACGCCAGAGGTAGCGCTCTGTTACTGAACATAGGCCTAGAGTTCATGGGCAGCAGCACTAAAAGAGAGTTTGCAAAAAGAGCGAGAAATTATGGTGAGAAAGGAGGAGAGTGCTATATACTTGGAGACACAGAAGTTTTGAACAGTGAGAATGAACAGTGACAGAAGACGAAAGCTGGCGAGGGCCTGCAAACTGAGAGAAAGAGCAGATGGGGGAAAGAGAAAAGAAGGCAACAGAAGATGGGGCACAGAAAGAAGCAAAAACAGATGCCGAAAGCTGCTGAGGGTGACAGAGAGAAGATTGAAAAGATAAAAAAATGTGGAGGGGACATATAAAATGGAAATAATCAGGAATTTATAGAAACCGTGTGTGGGGGCGTGAGAGGAGGGACGGAGAGATGAAGAGGATGAATAAGGAATGAACAGAGATGATGTGAAGGTTCACTTTGTAACTTGCATATCAGAGCTTTCAATCCCATTTTGCATGCGCCATATCTCTGAAAATATGGTGCTACTCTGCTCTTTCCCTTTTATGCAAGGCAGCATGAAAGGGAAAGATGTCACTTCCACTACCCCTGGCACTTTGGTGAATTGAAGCCCATGATGCTGTTCCTCATTCCTATATAGACCCGCTCTCATGTGCATGTAATTCCTTTTACAGCGCTACTCATCCCAAATATGCAGGGTAGATCAGGGTGCCAGAGTGAGTTATATCACACACACATTATACAGAGACAATGGTGTATAAGTGTGTATATCAGTGTATAGGAAATTATGCTTAAGAACATGGCCACTGGAATTATGCAATTGTGCAGCTGTGACGATTTTTGCATAATGATAGATTTGCCACATTTGCCACATAATCAATCATCTGCTGCATAATGTGCACAGTTTAGCTAAACAGTTCAGAAGTTACTAAAAAACAGTGTTACGTGTTGTGGTGCAGTGGAAGGCCCTTTGCAAAGGTTGACAGTTAACCTTTCTGTTGCTTCTTGCTATATTTGGGTGTTAAACTGGTACTAATGAGGTGCAACCAATACCCAGACCGTGTTGACATGTTTAAAAATGGCAAAATAATTAAGCAATACTATCAGAAAATGTGCTGCATTACATAGCATAGTTTAGCTTTTCTTGTTGAATGATTTACTCAACCCTGCCGCATAATTTGGCCCTTCCCTGCAGCACAATTCCAGTGGCCCTGCTTAAGACAATGAGGACTACAAAATGTAGGAGTCATATGTTATCCATACTGGCAGGCATTATATCAAAAGTGTGCTTAGTCTGGTGAAATACTAATGCAGGATTTAAAACTTAACATAGTGGTTGGGGTTGTTTTTTCTAATAAGTATTTATTATTATCCAAATTAACCCTATTCAGCAGCCTTTGAATAATGCAAGATTAGGGAAAAACAATAAGATTGAAACCCATGCAGGTTCCATACTACTTTTTGATTCTTGTTCATAGCCAGGACCATTGGAATTATGTGGCACGAGAGGGCCAAATTATGTGGCAGGGTTGACTAAATTATGTGGTAAGCAAAGACAAATGATACTGCGTAATGGGGCATATATTTTGTGATAATGTTACTTCATTATGTTTTGATTGTCACATTTGTTAAAACTTTCTGGGCATATATTGTACCTCATTAATACTGGTTTACTATACCCAAAAATAGTAATTAACAAGCCAAAACTGACCAGCCAAGTTTTGCAAAGGATGTTCTGCTATGCGGCAATACGTCGCTGTTTGCACTAGAAACCAAGCCCTTTTTTTGTTAAAATCTGCTGGTTATGCAGCAGGTGATGGTTTATGTGGCATATGTGGCAAAGCCACAATTATGCGAAAAATGCTGTGGCTGCACAATCACATAATTCCAGTGGCCCTGTTCTCAGCTCACTGTGCTTCATTAAAATTGTATTTTATGAACTGAAATTAACAAAAGTATCTCAGGGCAAAAACAGTAACCCCTACATAAAAAACTATTTTCAGATTTGCATGATACACATTGTGTTTTGCTGTAGGAACACTAGTGCTTAGCACTACTTTTAGATGAATCAAAACTCGACTAGGCAAAATTCCATCTCTCAATAGATGCATTAATCACCATAATTAAATTGATGTTTTCATTCTGGTGCCATTTAACTAGTTAATGTTATGTAAAAACTATGTGCATACAAACGTCTAGCTGTGTCTTTTAGCCATGTTGTACAGCAGAGTGAAGTGTAGTAGAATGGTATAGAGTAGCATGGCATAGAGTGGTGTGGAGTGGCATAGAGTGTTGTGTAGTGGCATAGCATGGAGTGGTTTAAAGTGGCTTGGAGTGGTGCATAGTGGCGCTGAGTACAATGAAGTGTCCTGGAATAGAGTGGCATAGAGTATAGTGTGTAGAGTGGAGTACAGTGGAGTGCAATAGTGTACAGTGGAGTGGCATAGAGTAGCGTTGAGTGGCTGAAATTCGAGTGGTGTAGCATAGAGAGCTGTAGAGTTACAGTGGCAAAGAGTGAATTGACATAGAGTAGAACTGAGAAGACTAGAGTGACTGAGAGTGTAGTGGGTAGACTAGAGTGGCATGAAGTGGTGTGGCATGCCATAGAGTGGAGTGGAGTAGAGTGAAGTAGAGTGGCATAGAGTTAGTTGCTTAGTGTAGAGTGGCATAGAGTGAAGTGGGGTAGATTAGAAGTGGCTTAAAGTAGAGTGGTGCAGAGCAGAGTGGCATTGTGTGGAGTACAGTGGGGTAGAGTGGCATAAAGTGGCAGTGTGTGGGCTGGGGTTGCCTAGAGCGGAGTGGAGTAATTGTAACTGCAATTGTATTTATATAGTGCTTACTACCCCTGACGAGGCGTCAAAGTGCTTTTCAGCGAGTATGCTACTCCGGAACCCAAAAGGATTAGTGGTGGACTAGTATAGGGGAATATAAGTACAGTATTAGATAGGGGAGGCATGATTTAATTAGAGTGGAGGACGTGAGTCTGTTAGCTGGATTAAATATAATAATGGAGGTATAAAGGAGGGAAGAATCCAGAAATGTTATTAGGGAGAGCATAGTAATAAAATTAGGTTTGGGACGAGTAAATAGGAGATGGGGGGGGGAGAGTTTGTAAAAAGGGATTTGGAAAATCATAGTAGTAGAATGGGATTTGGGATGAGTTAAAGAACAGATAAATGAGGAATTTAGTAGGGTTGTTTGGGAGATCATAATAGTAAACTGAGGTCTGGGGTGAGCCAGGAGGGATAGACGAGGGAGGAGTCTGGGGAGTTAGTTTGGAGACCACGGTACTAGAATGGGTTTGGGATGAATCAAAGTGGAGACAGAAGATAGACTGAGAGACATATAGGGTGATGGTGAGACAGAGTAAAGCTTTCAAGAGAGTGTCCTTTCCCACTTGTACAGTAGGACTGAAGTATTAAATATATAGATACATGATCCCATAGTAAGGGAAAATGTGTGCACGGAATATAATATATTTAGATTTTACGTTGTATTGTATAAACACAGACTTTTAATGATTGCAGTATTTATTTCTGTACTTTCATAACATTATTTTACCTTTCCTCAATATTTCAATAGTGAAATGATTGTAGATAAGTAGTTAGGATAATATTTACCTAATCAGACAGATAAAATAAAAACAGAGACTCTTAAGTATCTAATCAAACACCCTGTATGGAAATTATGCAATGACCTATGAACATGTTAAGCGTAGAAGGATATACACATATATATGCATATATACATATATACATACAGATAATACACATATACATAATATATCTACTCCTACATACATCTACACATACACATACATACATACATATATATATTTAACCATAAGTAAAATATACATTTGTTAAAATAGGCGTAAAGATTATGTGTATATTTTAGGATAAAATAGCTATTATACCTATTTGTAGAAGGAAATACCCATACCTAGATATATACATTTAATCAAATTATAAATGTTTAAATATGCAGGGATATGCAGTCCATTGCTGTTTGAGTATGGTGGTATGTAGGAAAGAGACAACTTTTGAGTAGAGTGGAGTGGCACAGAGTGGAGTGGTATAGAGTGGCGTGGAGTGGTGCAGAGTGTACCGGCGTAGAGAGCAGTGCATAGAATGAAGTGGCGTAGAATACAGTGGTGCAGAGTAGAGTAGAGTGCTAAATAGTGCAGTGGTGTAGATTGCAGTGGCATGAAGTGGTGTGGAGTAGAGTAGAGTTGAGTTGCATATAGTGCACAGTGGTTGAGTGTAGTGCAGTAATAATGGTTCAGAGTAGAGTGGTGTAGAGTGCAGTGGTATAGAGTAGAGTAGAGTGCTGGATGGTAGAGGGGTGTACAGAGCAGCAGCATAGAGTGCAGTGGTGTAGAGTAGCATAGAGTGCCGCAGAATACAATAGCATAGAGTAGACTGCAGTGGCTTAGAGTGCTGTGGTGCAGAGTAGAGTGGCATAGAGCACAGTGGCGAACAGTGCAGTGGCATAGATTAGAGTGGTACAGAGTAGAGTAGCATGGCAAAGAGTACATTGTTGTCGAGTAAAGTGAATGTGAGTGGAGTACAATGGCATAGAGTAGAGTGCAGTGGAGTAGAGAGCAGTGGCATAAAGTGCAATTGTGCATAGGAGAGTGGAGTAGAGTAGAGTGGCACTGTGTGGAGTGGAGTGACGTAGAGTGGCATAGAGTGGCACTGTGTGGAGTTGGGTGGTGTGGCGCTGAGTAGAGTTGTATAGAGGGGGGTGACATAGAGAGCGGGCTGGAGGGGTATACAGTAGAGTGGAGTGGCCTAGAGTAGTGTAGATTGGGCTGGCATAGAATTCAGTGGCATAGAGTGCAGTGTCACAGAGTACAGGGTCAGGTGAGAGAGAAAAGAAGCTACATGGACGGGGATGGGGGAGACAGACCAAAAACCCAAGCACCCATATGGAGTGCTTGAACACCAAAAAAATGTAGCTCCAAAAACAGGCACACTGGTGGATACATGTACTTGGCCCATGCTCCGGGGTAGGGCCAAAAACAAGAAGAGGGCATGGCACCCGCATGCTGTGACAGACGGGGATGAAGGAAATGAGAGTGAGGCTGAAGCTAACAAATAGTAAGCTATGGGTGGGCTGCAAGTTCAATGTTTGTAAGCAACATGTCTCTCAGAGACAGCACATGCAAATCAAATAAGTAAATTACAGTTCAGAATTACCCTTTAGAAAGCACAATGGCATAATCTTCTTGATGTTTGTGATTGGGAGACTTCACTCTCATCCACTCAGAGAGTTGCATGAAAATGAGTTGGCTAAATCTCTTAAGTGTCTGCACAAGGTATTACATAACATCAGATTTCAACTAATCCGGTTTTACATGCTCCACAGACCTTATCTCTCCTTGGCCAAAAATTGGTACATAGGCCATTAAAACCATATGGAAAACCCCATAACCCTTGTCACTGGATGCATCGCTGAGATCTCTTACACTGGGCAAAAGCTGAAAGAGAATCTTTTACAGGAAAGAGGTATGTGGCCTATGCAGGCGCCCAATTGCCAGAATGTGGGATACACTCAGGCTAGATTGTGCAAGAACTCAAATAGTGGGTTTGGCCCACATCCTTTCTTTCCTACAAGATGGATTTCTACTGGGATTTAAGGTCACCATATTGAAGATGAAATTGACAACTGCCAGAGCTTTAAAGGATAGGTAGGGGGAACCATTCAGATAAGAGGAGTTTAGTACGTTTCTTTTTCAATTGTTTTAATAATATCCACCGTATGACCACTCCTTTTTTCCCCATTTGGTATCTTTTGCTGGTTTTAAAGTTCTAAAGGGCCCTCCCTTTGAGCCTCTAGAGTAAGTGGACCTTAGGTTTCAGACACTAAAGATGTTTTCCTAGTGACAATTACTTCCTCTATAAAGCTTAGTGAGCTGAGCTCTCTTTAAATTTTTGATGACGTAATTATTCTTCAAGGAGGTCTATCTTCTGTGTCCAAGGTGAATCCCTCCTTTTGCAAGGAGTAGGAGGTGATTTTATCTGAGTTTTGTTCTTCTCAAACTTCAGAGGAAGAAATTAGAATGCACAGCCTTGATGTGAGAAGAGCTCTTCTCATCTGTCTAGAGAGTGTTTCCTCCTTTAGAGTCTTGGTGTCAATGTTTGTCAATTTTGGTCTAGTTAAGAGAGGGACAAGCCTTTGTTTTCTTCTTTCAGTAGATGGATCAGATTCATGATCTACTTAACTTAAAGGGCAGCAGGACAGCCGTTACCGCTTGGGATACATTCAGGTCAACAAGGGTGATGTCAGTGAATCTTGCTGAATTTCAGGGTGCTTCTAGCTCAGAGATTTTTAAAGGAGCCACTCTATGTACTTCTATAAACTATCACAGAATTATGCAAGAATTGGACTTGAAAACAGGCTTTGGGTCCAACGTTCTTTCCTATATTAAGTGAATAGAGGACGGTTGCATGTACTCAATATAAAGTAAATCGTTTTTTTCTATTTGCAACCTAAGTTGTCTTGAACTTGCTTTGGTACATCTCAAAATGCAATGAATGTAAGTAAGGGAGGGATAAAGAAGTAATGATTCCGTTATTTGTCAGTAATTGCATTAATCTGAGTCTTGCCTCCTCACTTCAGTTAATTACTTCCCTCTCTCCTACCCTGTCCTTTCTAGGCTGACTGATTTTGGTTGTGGGTTTTACTATGTACATATAGGATTGGTGGAGGGTGTTTTATTTGGAATGGGTGTGGTGATTGGTGTCTGCGGAGGCAGGACTGCCTCGGAATGACTTTGACTCCAAGAAATGTAATGATTTGGCGACCTTCTTTGTGGATAAAATTGACAAAATTTATGCTGAATTCCACAATGACTCTAATCATGCCAGTATTATCACTAAATCCCAATCTACTCACTCTTTACCTTTTCCTATCATTCAAGAAACAACCCAAGTCAATCATTCTAACTTACTCAATGAATGGCTCCCTATGGATACTGCCTCTTTCTCTAATATTCTCACAAGCATTAAAACTGGTTCCCCGCAAGACCCTATCCCCATCTCGGTACTTCAAAAGCTTGACCCCTCCATACTTCTCTTCATTATGCAGTTTCTTAACTTGTCATTTACCGAAGCTTATGTGCCGGCATCATGGAAGCATGCAATGGTTCTTCCTTTACTTAAGAAAACTAACTCTGATCCTGAAATTTTCTCTAACTTTCGCCCAATTTCTCTTTTGCCTGTTTTTTCCAAAATTTTGGAAAAACATGTTAATTTTCAATTATCCCAGTTTGTAGAAACCAGTAACATCCTCCACCCTTCCCAATCTGGTTTTCGTGTTGGCTACTCAACTGAGGCGACCTTACTGGGTGTGACTGAAAATATCCGCCAACAAATTGACAAAGGAGAAACTGTAGCTCTTATCCTATTGGATTTAAGCGCAGCTTTTGACACTGTATCTCTCTCATCTCTCCTAAAAACTCTTAATACTAAGGGCATTGGCGGCAAAGCCCTTCTGTGGTTATCCAGTTTTTTATCTAATAGGACTTTTCAGGTTTTCTCTCATATAGCTTCCTCTTTGACTCATGCATCCCCTTATGGAGTTCCCCAGGGCTCCATTCTCAGTCCACTACTCTTTAATATATATGTCAGTCCTTTGGCGAGCATAGCAGAACAAGCTGGTTTAACTATTTTTTCTTATGCCGATGACACTCAACTTATTTTTTCACTCTCTTCTAAAGAAACCGCTAACCCTCCCTCTTTGCAAATGGGACTATCTAAGATAGCCAATTGGATGCATTTTAATAAACTCAAACTTAATGGAGGTAAGACAGAACTCCTCATTTTTGGAAATAAAAAATCTCTTTGGGGCCCCCAACATTGGCCCTCTGAGTTGGGTGCCCCCCCTATGCCTTCCCTCTCTGCACGTAACCTAGGCATCATAATTGATGATCAGTTGAATATGAAAAAACAGGTGACCAAAGTAGCTTCTACCTGTTTCGCTATCTTGAAGTGGCTTCGCAAAATTCTCTGGATGCTTCCTATGGCTGCCCAGAGAACTGTGATCCAAGCGCTAGTTATTTCTAGACTGGATTACGGAAACGTGCTCTATTTGGGTGCGAATAAAGAAGCGCTACATAAACTGCAAGTTGTTCAGAACTCGGCGGCCAGGCTTCTTTGCCAACTTCCCAGAATCACTCCTACTTCTGGTGCACTTCGTGAACTTCATTGGCTAAGAATTGAGAATCGTATCAAATTTAAAGCCCTATGCTACATGCATAAAATTAATACGGGCCTAGCTCCTAGCTACCTTAATATCCTGGTCCAACAATACCGGCCCTCTCGTTTACTTCGATCCTCTAATCAACTAAAATTCCAGGTGCCCAAATTCAGACGTGCCAAAATGGGGGGACGCTCTTTTGCTTTCCTAGCTCCCTCTCTCTGGAATTCTCTTCCCTCTTACTTGCGTCATGAAAGGGTGTTCATTAGATTTCGAAAAGAGCTTAAGACATGGCTCTTTAACCAGTAATTGCCTAAGTTGCTCGCCTGAGCCTGCCTTTGTCTTGCATTGTCTTTAGCGCCGGGAAACCTTCGGGTAGCTGTGCGCTATATAAAATCAATAAATAAATAAATAAATAAATAAATAAATGTAAATAATTGACGCAAAGCAGTAGGATTCATAATAATGCACTTATGGTGTAATGTAATGTAATGCAGTGTAATGTAATATGTAACGAAGCATTAACAGACATAGGGTCATAGCAAGCTGCGCAAAGGAAACCTTTTACATTTTAATACTGTATTTATCGCCCTGTATGATCTTTATAACCCGAATAAATAATATTTTCTCTTATACAGTATATCAGCCACTCGGTTCACAGACACGGAGTGCCAAAATATTTTTAGTCCAATAGGGAGGATGCAAAGCAAGGAAAAAACAGACCATCCTGCTTGTATTTTTATGTTTTTGTAGGGCAGAGTAGGAAATTGATTTAGAACCCTTCATACACATATTCTTACTTATGTGTCACATGTTTTGTTCACTTATTCTCACATCTTAAAAGTCAAAGGTGACAACAGTTGGATTGATTCAGTTGATGGACAGACTGCAAGCTAACTCCACCCTCTTCCTTGCTCCACCCCAACCCTTACAATCAATTAGCGGGTTCCAGGTGAATGTGGTTAGTAAAAGTTTAGTGGATGGCGGAAATTTCACCCTTCCAATTCAGAGTGTCGTCTGAGCTATATTCTCAAAACAGTCAGTTTTAGGCAGGCAAGCTATCTTCCGATTTTGGCACCAAACTCTAAATAAATCCCTACGTGTTTTTCTTTTTTTCCAGCATGAAGGCCCAGATTTATGGAGGCCTAACGTAATTCCAGCGCCACATTAGTGTCATTTTTTTAACACTAATGTGACGTTGGAAGGGCATAAATGCCACACTATATTTACATAGTGGTGCAATGCTTGCATTGTGCCAATTTGTAACCCCCTGCACCACATTATGCCTGCACCAGACATAATGCATGCAAGGTGCATTCCGACACGGGCCATAAAAATGGTGCAAAGGACTCGATGAGATTCCTTTGCGCCATTATTATATCCATTTTTTAACACCTGCTAAGTGCAGGCGTTAAAAAGATGCTCCTATTGTGTTCAATGGGCCTTTGAGTTTTTTGCAGGGTTAGAGTCATAATTTTTTACTTTAGTCCTGCAAAGCGCCGGACTAGTGTAAAAAATGATGATGCTAGTCCACCTGACCACCGCCATGGTGGACCGTATTTTAAATACAGCACAAACATAGTGGCGTTAGGGGGGTGCTAAGGGGAGCAAGAAAAGTTGTGCTGCACTAGGTGCAGTGCCACTTCTCATAAATCTGGGCCTAAATGTATTTACTCTATGCATTTGTACCTATATACTTATGTATACTTATGTTGTAAAATATTCTGACATCCTCCAGGGCCTGATTCGTTCTTTAAAAATCTGCATACATTAAATATTGCCATCACTTTCTGCTTCATAGATTAACTATCCAGTTTCACAACTACATATACCGCATCATGTCTGATGATTCCTCAAATGCAGGTTGTGTGAAACTGCCCACAGCAGAACATAATCTGCAGAACATTTATCTGTTGCCCTATTTAAAGCTGTTTACTAGGGAAAGGCTGCAATAGCAAATCCTCCCTTGGTGGTCTTTCCTAGCCACATAAATAGATAAATGCTCAAACAGCACATTAAAAATTAATACATTTTTTCTCCTTTCAAGTTTTTTTACCAACACAAAAAGCACTTTTTAACAGACTCCCCGAAGTTCACCGCATGGACACACACAAGCCCATTGTCCAACCTTGGAACCAGCCTCATGCCTTAGTGATTCTTTGTTCACCAAGAATCGAGAATATTCCAACACTTTCATTTTTGTCTGTACAAAGGATGAGAAGGGGATATCTTGAAAGGATAAAAATATTAGCTCCACACCCACAGCAACCAATACTGCCTCCGGTGTGTCTACCACTTCACAAAGTTTCGAACTGTGCAGTGGTTACATATGTAGGGCCAGATTTATGGAAAATGGCACTGCACTGAGTGCATCGCCACTTTCCCTGCGCTCCTTAGCACCCCCCTACCGCCACCATGTGTGCACCGTATTTAAAATAAAGGTAAGGGGCAATAGCGTCATTTTTCATGACGCTATTGATGTACTCTGCAGGAGTAGTGCCAAAATATTGGCGCTACTCCTGCAGAGTAAATAGGGACCCATTGTAAAGAATGGAAGCCCCCTTTGAACCCGTGGTCTTGAGCAGGCGTTAAAAGTTCCGTAAAAAATGGCGCAAGGAAATCCCATAGATTTCCTTGCAACATTTTTCCTGCTCCCCTAACAGGGGAACGCCCCCTTTGCATACATTATACCTTATGCAGGCATAATGTAGCACAAAGAGTTACAGAGTGCCGCAATGCATGCATTGCGCCACTCTGTAAATACGGCGTGGGGATGTAGGCTTCGTTGGGCCACATTAATGTAAAAAATAATGACATTAATGTGCCGCAAGGTGGCGCTAGGGGACTATAAATATGCCCTGTAATACTCTTCTGAATCAGATATGCAGAGATTGAAATGTGTCTTGCAGCTTACATAAATATCTCAGTAAACAGCAACGGAGAACAGATTTTCAGCACTCCTTGGAAAATAGTACTTTACCTCCCTGAGTATGCTCTCAGCACCAAAAATAGTAATTTTGCTGCCATTATGCACTAATTTGGGACCACCACTAGGTGGCATGATTTAGATGTTACTTTACCTTGTCTTGTAGAATCACTGATTCTGTCAGCAAACACATTGTCCCTCACCTCTACCCATCATCAGCTGGCAACATAAATCATGGGGGCTTGTTCAAGGCCTACAGCGTTATGTCCATATCCCCAATTACCAGAAGCATCCAGAGGATTGTTTTGCCCTCCCATCACCTTCCCTCTCTCCTAAGACCAGTAGGTTTTCTGCTCCACTCTTCCACGGGACCAATATCATATTTCCCTTTTCTCAGTTGTTGTGGAGCACCGCTCAGAAACAGCTGACTTATTGTTCACTGAGACCAACTTCCTAAGCTGACCCTAACTGGTGTAAATACACTTGGTTGTTAAATATCAGAAATGTTTATACTGGTCCCCCAATAGCAGGTCCCATGTGAACAGAAAACAATAGATTATTGTGCCATATTATTTTCACTTTCCAGGACACCTTTGCAGCTTATATCTTTATAATGCATCACTGTAAAACTCTGCCTGACAGTGGGTTGGCCTGGTAGTATCTGGGAGTAGTAAGACTAATAGCTGTACAGTAATAGCCCTCTGATGACCTGGGCGTGGTCTGGATACAGTTGGACTCACTGTGGGCTTGTTCAGTGTTGAGGTGGGCATGTTTCTCAAGAGCCCATGAGTTGGTGACTCCTGACACCATTGGTAGTATACAATTTGGATCATAAAGGCATGAGGTCACTTGAGTTATGAAGGAGCCAGAATTCCATAGGGTGACGTAGTGCAATTAGCATGCGTATGTGTGCCTTGTAAGGGTGTGTTAGTTTTTTTTGCTGTGATCGTTGTCAGTGAGCGTGGTGTATAAGGCAAAGAAAGTGTGCGCCTTATTCAAGCACTGAGAAAGCACCAGTTAAAGGAACTTGGTTTATGTACGGAAAGGAAGAAGAAGAGAACACGGAATGCAGCCAAATTCAATATAATTAGCCACATAATGTTTGGGCACTATAAATTGTGCCAACCTCGGTTCTACTCTATAAGATCAGGAAAATGAAATGTCCCCTGTTTCCCTCATTCCACTTGGGGGGAGGGGAGTGGGAGGCACCACACTGTACAAATGTACATTTGTTAAAGGATCCATCACACCATTGAGTGTTACTCTATGATGTGAAAGTGATCTCAGGGTAAGATCCCAGATACCCATGAGAGAGCGTAGCTTAAATATAACATATGCTAACGTGAAATGCTTAACAATGCTGCACATAGAAAACGACAATAGTTTAGTTATTTGCTTAACGTACATTTGAATCATGACTATGATAAACTGAACTAATGACAATAATGAGTAAACTTGTCTATGATATGATTAATCAAACTTATATTAGTATTTACGATATTACATTGAAAATTCTATATGCCTTAAGTTAGCGTGAGTCGAAGTTTTAGCCGTGTAACTCTCATGTTAAAGCATATTTTCTGTTTTTCTAGTGTGCTGCCTCGCAAAGGGCCATGACCCAGCATTTGTTCTTTTCTTCGTTTCGTGTAACAATAATGATTTTCTTCCCATCCGCATATTGGCTGATTGTACAGTGGACTTTATACGTTTTGCAACAAAAGTAGAAATATTCAAGGACATTTGACCATGGAAAAGAGAACTTTTGACCTGAAGAACATGCCAAGGCGATGACATCCTCCGGATGTGCCACCTACGAAGACGTCAATTATGAAGACCAATCAAAGTGTTATAAATTATCGTGGGGTGACAATTTGGATTACCTCATGTATAACTTGATAGGCTAAAGATAGTGGGGTATAGCGAATATCCAATAGAATTTTGGGGCAAGGTATTGTGAAAAAGGGATAAAAACTCATGACACAGAGGGGTCGTTAGAATTAGGTAGGGAATGATATTGATTGCATCCAGAAACTCTGTCACTCTGTTTGGTGATTTGAGACTTAAACAAAAACCATCCTCATCCATATACTGCCCCTTTACATTTTTCCTCCTTATGAGGGAAGTGTCCCCTGTCCCTTAGATGAAATAGACTGACGGCGATCTAACTGATGTCCTGAAGATGAAGACTGATCCTGTATACTGACTTATTCCGAGGAGGGTAATTATGACAATACTATTGTAACTTGTCTGCTTGCTTTTCCTTTCTAGGTACCAACTGCTGTATTTTTTGGAAAAAGACCTTAGTCAGATGTTTTCCAAATTTGTGTTCAAAATTATTTTGCATGAAGTCCAACATGCTGATGCTAATTAGTGGTTAGGCTAGGTGATCACTTTGACTGACACAAATAGACGTGACTGACATTATGCTATGCTGAACTGAGACGTATATGATATTCTATGCACTCTGATCTATGCGTATCTTATGTTGGTGCTCTTATGTTTGTGATCTTTGCATTTTCGAAATCTTATCACAGCTGCCGTATTGTGATTTTGTTCTTTTGCTTCTTGGCTTTGAGATTGACACTTCTACTATTAGATTGTAATCAATAGGGAATAAAGTTCACAAAACTCCAATAAAGGTGTGGTTATTCATGACTGAAAGGTCATGGTTGCGCCGACAGTTTAATAAATGTCTTTATCCAAAGTAAAGTATATTGTGGTAATATATATTGATAACGTCATTGATATATTGCTTGACATATTGATCAGTTATCTCGTTCTGCGGTGTCTCACCACTGGGTCAAAAGATTCATCGGCCTAAAATGAGTCCTAATGTGTATAAAATTGACATAAAGGGACGCGTTAGCAGTTCTGGTAGCAGAGCGACGGTATGGCCCTTGGGGGCCCTAGGACGGAGAATCATTGTTTAATTTGTTTTTCTGTGATAATGCAAATTGGAGATATGATGGGTTTCTAAGTTCACCATGACTTTCCCGGGATCTCGGAGCCTGCCTAGGTGAGTTGGGAATGTTTTCGGCGCCATAGTATATGTGGTTAGGGTTTTTGCACTTGCTTAGCTTATGCATTTTGCAGGTGATTGTGAAGGTTTGTGTGTATTTAGGCCAAACTAAGGGCCAGATGTAGGAAGCACTTTGCGAGTCGCAAACGGCAAAATTTGCCGTTTGCGACTCGCAAATGCGTGTTTCCTATGCAGAAATGCATTTTGCGAGTCGTTACCGACTCGCAAAATGCATTTCCGAATCGCAAATAGGAAGGGGTGTTCCCTTCCTATTTGCGATTCGCAATGGTATGCAATTCCAATTGTGACTGCTTATGCGGTCGCAAATGGAGTCGCAGTTACCATCCACTTGAAGTGGATGGTAACCCATTCGCAAACGGGAAGGGGTCCCCATGGGACCCCTTCCCCTTTGTGAATGGACCCCAAAATATTTTTTCAGGGCAGGGAGTGGTCCAAGGGACCACTCCCTGCCCTGAAAAAACCGAAACAAAAGGTTTCGGATTTTTTGAAATGCAGCTCGTTTTCCCTTAGGGAAAACGGGCTACATTTAAAAAAAAAAAAAAACTGCTTTATTGAAAAGCAGGTCGCTAACATGGAGGCCTGCTGACTACAGCAGGCCTCCATGTTAGCGAGTGCCTATACTCGCTATGGGGCCGCAATTTGCGACCCACCTCATGAATATTCATGAGGTGGGTCATTGCGACCCCATAGCGAGTTGCAGTCGGTGTCTGAGACACCGTACTGCATAGCAATTTGCGAGTTGCAAATTGCGAGTCGGAAGGACTCGCAATTTGCAACTCGCAAATTGCTTCCTTCCTACATCTGGCCCTAAGTGTTGTTTAGTAGGAGTGGGCGTACTCCACAGTATGAAAGTAGGGAAGTCGGCATACTTCATATGAGTGTAGCGCTTGGTGCTTAAAATTATCCACATGGTTGGTCGTTTATGTACAGACCTGTCTAAGACTCCGGAGTATGAAGACAAATGTGGTTTATGTTGTAATCTGTGCGGTTTAATAGGTCAATCGGGCGTGGTTGACAAGTCAAGTTTGAATCATATTGTATGTGTGAAACCTTCGATGGAGATTTGACAAATTCTAAAGTGCACTAGAAGGAGTCATTGACAAGTCGAGAGTAGAATTTGTGGGTCGAATTCTGCTTGCGTATGCGGGAACTGATAAGGAGAAAGTAGCGGCCGAGGCTTCAAGTGAAATCTCTGTAAAGTTCTGAAGCAAATGTGTTACCCTTCCTGTAGTAAACCGGCAGATTTGTGTTGTCATTTAAGGTGCTCGCAATAATTGCATTAGTTTAAATGAGATTGTATAGGTTCAGTGAGAAGTGGATGAGCCGCAAGACTTTGTCAGCTGCAGTGTGTGTGAGTGTGACATCAGTGGTGCCGCGCTGAGATAGGTTGGTTGTCGAGAGGGGTCGCGCACGGATTGGCTGCCGTCCGTCAGAGGCAATAGGTTGAGAAAGGCGGGTGAAGAGTGTCCTGGGAATTAAGTCACTTCTGATTAAATACGAAACTAAGAGAATCGCAAAATGAATTTTGTTAAAACATTCAAGAGCGCTCTGAAAGGAGATGTGTATATTGTTGCAACCGATGGGGAACCTACACCACCCGAGGGTACTCCAGCTTATATAGTTATGGAAGAGAAGGGTGTTGCACCTTGTTTATGGATGAAACAATTGCGCAAATTAACAGTGAAAGAGGGATGTTTAGCGTTCCCTGAACATGGGACGTTTAATCCAAAGGTACTGGAAAATTTGAGGTGGATGTTAAGTACACAGAAACCACCTCCGAGACCAGCTCAGTATGAGGCTTTGGCAATTTGGGATTTGATGGCTCTTAAACATAGACAAGAAAGGTTTCAGAGAAGACTGAGAAGGGCAGAAAAATCTTATGCAGAGGCTAGGTGGGATAATGAGAACAAAATGTGGAGACGAGGAATTGTATACGGATTGAAATTATTCCCAGCAATAACACAGGGAGAAGAGACGCAGGGAAAGAAAGCCTCTTGCAAAACAGATAAAGACTCGAACAAATCTAAAGAGAATAAAAGATCTTGGGAAGAGGAAGATGATTCAGACGACGAGGAATTTATGGATAGATTATTACATGATCGTCCGCCACCATATGCGGTGAGCGACAGTGCTCCAAGTACTGGCTTGGATCCTGGGAACCAGACGCAGGAAAAGGGAGTTACTGATACGGCACAGACTAGCGATACAGCTTCGATACAGAATGGTGTCAGTGTACCCACTGCACCAGACATACCGATACAGTTGCAGCCTCCACCGCAGATACAGAGAATTTACCCCGACGTCCCAGTGCTTGAGACAACTACAAATCTAATCGTGCCACCAGACCTGATATATACGAAGCCAAAGTTAATACAAATTGAATCAACTCCGAAATTAATATCTCAACCACAACCACAGCTGATACCAGGGTACAACCCTGTAGCAGGTCCACCATTAGTACCAGTTCCGGGTACATTGGAACAGACCTATGGATTTGCTGCTCCAAGAAGTCTGGGTCCAGGTCAGACACCTGCCGCTATATCGTTACCCATTACTGTCGGTCCACCAGTGCCATTGTATGCACAGGGTAAGACAGGTGTGTGTGATCAGGGAGTGATGACTCAGGAGGCGATAAGAGGAGGGTCCATGGGAACTCCACAGATAATGGCCCCCGGAGAACAAGTAATTGAACAGCGTAGGCCCTTAATGGACCTTAGTCCGGTAGGAGCACCCCTCGAAGAAATGCGACAAGCAGGTTTGGGAGTTCTAACTCTCTAAACCATGAGCACGAATACCTCACATTCCCCAATGATGCATGCAGGGAACATTTCACTGCAAGGTTTTACAGTTCAACAGTTAAATGAATGGTTAGAAAAAACGTATACTTCACAGAAGACCGCAGTGGTTACAGTCGAATCAGAGAAAGAAAAACAAGATGAATACCTGAACTTTGTACGACTAGGGGCGGAAGCTGCCGAGTTGGTAGAAGGGACAATGGGAGTAAATAGATTGGAGTCATACACAGAGGCAGAATTGAGATACTTATGCCCCAAGGTTACTAAAGAAGTATGTAAAATGCATCAAAGATTATTGAACTTGGCAGACAAATACAATATTGATATTGGAAACACTACACATTTGAAAAGAAGTTACAGATTAGATTTTGATTCAAAAGATTTCGAGCACATGAGATCTGCAGGAATGAAGGCACATTTGAGAGAATTGTTGCAAAGCGCACAAATTTGGGGTGCACTGGGGAAATGGGAAGACCGATGGGCAAAGAAAAGAGATAAGGGAAAGGGTGACAGCCCAGGGTCTAATCAAGCTAAGACCTCACCTGATTTGAATTCAGTAAAAATATTACCTATGAGAGAGACAGCTGGTGGTGTTTTAGTTCATGTGCCTTGGACTAGAGGAGACATTCTATCCTTCACTAATGATTATCCCAGATTGAGAGAGAAGCCGATCGAGTGGTATCAACAAACAGATAGGTTTGTGAAACTTGCAAAGTGTCTCTGGGAAGCCTTGAACACCTTGTTTGAGATCATTGTTCCGCCTGATTTGTGGCTCGAGTGCAAGAGAGGTGTTGATTGGCCGACAAAAGAACCAGCAAGGGATAAGATGACTGGAGCACCTTCTGAAGAGGTGATGAAGTATTATCATAAAGTGATTGAGTTTTTGAAACAAAAGGTTTTGCCGAAAGTGACTGATTAGCAGAAAATCGACCGGACCTCTCAAGAGGTTAAAGAGTCAATACATGCTTATTATGAGAGATTGTTAAAAGCGTTTAAGCACTACAGTGGTACTGAGACTATGGAACCGAAGGACATGAACCACCTTGTGTTCAGATTCGTCGAAGGATTGAGACCAGAGGTTAGCCAGATGATTAAGAATCATTTTATTTGTTGGCAAGCTAAACCGATTGATGAGGTGTTGCAGTATGCAAAGTACTGTAGTGATGAGATTGAGTTAAGGCAGAAAAAGTTGAAGGAAAAGGTGATGGTGATGCAGATAAGGGCTGCACAGGCTGGAATACAGGGAAATGGAGTTCAACAGATGATACAGCAACAACCGCAAATGAATGGTGTGTTTCAGACCCAACGAGGGGTCGAGGTCGAGGGTTTGTGAACCGCAGTTCAGATTTGAATACGGTTGTTATTTAAAATGATGTTCAAGGGGCGAAGAAGATGTCACCATGTCACACGTGCGGGGGCGTGGGGCACTGGAAACGGGAGTGCCCAAATATGGTGCAGGATGGTGTTGTTCAGCAAGGCACTAATGTTGGTGCATTACAAAATTCACGAGGCCCAAAAGTAAGACATCAGAAGCCAAATTTTCAGAACAACTTGGTACAAATGCAATGGGTACAGCCCATGCAGCAGATGCAAATGCTGTGTTTTCAGTCAATACAAATGCAGCCAGTACAGCAGCAGATTCCTATGGTGCCTAGACAGCAAATGCAATTACCAATGGCTCCGATGGGACAGCAACAGGTGATGCTTCCTCAGCAGGTCACAGGCCAGGTAACAAATCAAAGCAATACTGTACAACAGTTCCCATTATGAGGTGAAAATAGCATGAATGAAGATTGGTCAGATGATAGCTCAGACAGTGAAGAGTGCAGGCTAGCAGCATCCTTAGAGGTAGACCAGAGAGGCCCATATGTCGAGGGAAAGGTGATGGGGTATAACGTTTCATTTCTGGTTGACACAGGAGCCACACGCTCTACAGTCAGAAGTGCGGAAGTTCCGAGATTGCCTCTGTCAGGGCGTACCATACGAGTGGTTGGAGTAGCAAATCAGTATCTGACCAACCCGATTACAGATCCAGTGCAAGTTGAGATTGGCAATTTCCAGGGGCTGCATAGATTTGTAGTATGTGATTCAAGTCCGGTATCCCTACTGGGAAGAGACTTACTGTGCAACACAAAATGTTCGATTACCTGTTCCAATGACGGAATTGAAGTACAGACAAATAGTGACGATGAAGGAGATGAAAGTCAGTTTATAGAGGAAGAAACGGGAACAAATGAAGATTACCATCTGATTACTTTATTCCCAATGCATACACTGATTGATTTACCTGTCGAACTACAGGGGACAGTAACAGAAAAATTGTGGGACTTAACTGGGAAAGAAGTAGGATTGATAAAAGGAGTAGAACCGGTTAAAGTTCAGATAAAACCAAATGCAGTGTTCCCTCAAGTGCCACAATACCACATGACCCAAGATGTTCTTATCGAAGTGTCACAAATAATTGCAGATTTTCTCAGGCAGGGTGTTCTGAAAGAGGTCTTGAGCAGTCCATGTAACTCTCCAATAATGGGTTTAAAGAAGCCCTGTGGAAAAGTTCGAATTGTGCAGGATTTGAGGAAAATAAATGAAATTGTGATAAAATGTTGCCCTGTGGTGCCCAACCTAGCAGTAATCATGTCCCAGGTCCCTTGTGATGCTGAATGGTTTACCGTAGTAGACCTATCACAAGCCTTCTTTTCAGTACCTCTTCATGAGGACAGTCAATTTTTGTTCAGTTTCAAATTCCTGGATAAGGTGTACAGTTGGTGCAGAATTCCTCAGGGGTTTTCTGAGTCACGGTCCATCTTCAATCAAATATTGAAGAAGGATTTGGAGCCACTGGTGCTGCCTTTTAATTCAACTCTTGGCAGTACATTGATGATTTGCTAATCGCGTCCAAAACAAGGGACACTTGTAAGTATGATACCATTGCATTACTGAATCATCTGGGAAAGAACGGACATAAAGTGTCACCCAGAAAACTACAATACTGTCAGAAGGAGGTGAAATATTTGGGACATTTGATTGAGAAGGGTTCCAGGAGAATATCAAAAGAAAGAATAACAGCTGTCTTGCAAATTAACCCCCCAACGACAAAGAGAGATGTCAGGATGTTTTTGGGAATGGTGGGCTACTGTCGCCAGTGGATACCCAACTTCTCAATCATCTCAAAGCCATTAATAAAACTGACAGGAAAAGAAATTAAGGATGAGCCATATACTATAACCTTGTCAAAAGAGGAGCTTGAGTCATTTATGGAATTGAGAGAATGCATGTGCAGGGCACCAGCACTAGGAACGCCAGATTACGAGAAACCTTTTCTGTTGTTTTGTCATGAACGTGATGCTTGTTCTTTGTCTGTCTTAACACAGGTCCACGGAGATGCAAATCGCCCTGTAGCATATTTTTCAGCTACCTTGGACCCTGTCGCAGCAGCCTTACTGGGTTGTTTGCGTGCAGTTGCAGCAGTTGGTCAGAGCCTTTTACAATGTGAAGGCATAGTCATGGGATACCCTTTAACAGTAATGGTTCAACATTCAGTTGAGATTCTGTTAACTCGAACTAAGACTCAGCACATGACAAATGCACGTCTCACTAGGTATGAGACGATCATACTGGGGTCGCCAAACGTCACGCTTAAGAGATGCACTGTACTGAACCCGGCAACTTTACTTCCTAATGAAAATACTGAGATCAAAAATTAGGAAGAATTTGAACATGGTTGTCTTGAGGTGACTGAATTGTGCACCAAACCTCGACAAGATATTCAGGACACTCAATTGAAAGAAAATGACTGCATCATGTTTGTTGATGGGTCCTGTCTTAGAGATTCTGCCGGAACACTGAGAGCTGGTTATGCAGTATGTACTATAACTGGCATCGTCGAAGCCTCCTGGCTCAAAAGAGTGTTTTCCGCACAAGTGGCAGAACTGATTGCCCTTACTAAGGTATGCCACGCAGCTGTAAATTTGAAAGTCATTATCTATACTGACAGCAGATACGGATTCGGAATTGTACATGATTTTGGCCAACTTTGGTCACAGAGAGGTTTCATGACCTCATCTGGTTCTCCTGTGAAAAATGGTGAACAAATAAAGGATTTGTTACATGCGATTCAGTTACCTCTTGAAATTGCCGTGGTGAAATGCAGTGCTCACATTAGATCACAAGACTTTGTGTCCATGGGAAACGGCTATGCAGATCAAGTCGCAAGATTTTGCGCATTGAACTGTATATCGTTCAAGGAGCAATGGGAATTGTTACCACAAACTGAAAATGACACATGTTTAAACCTAGCATTGCGGGTAGTTGACACATTGGATGAACTAAAAACATTACAAAGCCGTGCAAGTAAGGAAGAAAAACGCTCTTGGCAAAGAATGCAATGTGTACAAAGGGCAGATGATCTATGGGTCTCAGAAGAAGGGAAACTAGTTTTGCCAAACAGTCTCCTGTCAAAATTTGCCAGGCTCTACCATGTGCAGGCTCACTTGGGAAGAGATGCCATGATCAGGTAATTTAAAATTGATTGGTTTAACCCAAAATTCAGACATGCCGCAGAAATTATTTGTCACAGATGCGTCATCTGTCAACAGATGAATGCAGGAAAGGGAACCGTGGTAACTTTGAGCCATATTGGAAGAGCTTGAGGTCCATTTAACAAAATGCAAATGTTTTTTCATTGAAATGCCTGTTTGTGGAGGACTAAAGTATGTGTTGATCATTGTGTGTGTTTTCAGTCATTGGATTGAGGCATATCCCACACGTAGAAATGACAGCCTTACAATAGCCAAACTACTACTTAGGGAACTGATACCAAGGTTCGGGTTTCCGGTTTCTATAGAATCGGATAGGGGTATACACTTCGACAATGAGGTGATTAAACTCCTGTGTGCCGCACTCAACATTGAACAAAAGCTGCATTGTAGCTATCGCCCCGAAGCATCAGGACTAGTAGAGCAAATTAACGGTACTTTGAAATCGAGAATGGCAAAAATGTGTGAAGCAACTAACATGAAGTGGCCAGATGCCTTGCCTCTAGTGCTGATGTCAATGAGAAACACCCCAGACAAGAAAACAGGACTATACCCCCATGAAATCCTCATGGGCAGAGCTATGAGATTACCAGCAGTACCTGCAAATGCACTAGTGAATATTACAGATGATATGGTGTTGGATTACTGCAAAGGTTTGGCTGATGTGATTCGCTCTTTCTCTCATCAGGTGGAAGCTAACACGTTGCCACCGATCGGCGATCCAGGCCACTCTCTTTAAGCCGGTGACTGGGTGGTTGTCAAGAAACACGTGAGAAAATCATGTCTAGAACCACGTTGGAAAGGGCCATATCAAGTAATATTGACGACTACTACTGCTGTAAAGTGTGCCGGGGTTCCCAACTGGATACATGCCAGTCATACAAAAAGGGTAATGTGTCCTGTTGAAGAGGAACTTGAAGTTTCCGGCACAACAACTTTAGAAAGAGAAGTCTCCGGGCCAGAGAACAGTCAAGAAGAAACTGAGACTACCGGAGAGCCCACTGAGAACAGCCTTGTCCCTCAAACAGTCAATGAGTTCGAGAGAGGTGACAGAGTGCCTATCTCAGAAGAGGCGACAGGAAAACTAAGTCAAGGAGAGGTTCTCCCAGAAGCAGACGGATACGGGTTCGAGTTTGAACCCGGCACAGAACCGGAAGAAGAAGAAGAAGGAGAAATTGTAGAGAGGAATCAGAACGTATCAGAATCTCCTGAACCAGCTGCAGGTCCATCAAGAGAATGCACCATTTCACAAGAGGAGGGTGCAATCCAGCGTCCTGAAGGAACACGTCGAGAAAAGACACATAAAGGTGACAATTGGCCAGATAAGCCACTCTTCAAAATAAGAGATGTATCAAATGACACAATAATAGAAGAGCGAAGGTTAAAAAGAAAAAGAATTGCAAACAGAAGCTATACAGGTCCTGAATGGGCATACGCTAGAACATCGGAATGGCAACAAGAATTCCTAGCATTCTGCTTTGACCGAGAAGTACCAGGTCAATACTACGGAACTTGAGCAAATCTGAAGAAAATCTTGAATAAAATCTGAAACTGAAAATCGAAAGAAAAGAGAGACTTTATGAATTACCTAAAGTGACACTAGAACAGGATTTGACTATTGAAAAACTTGATTACGACAAGCTGCTAAGCGAATTTGACAAGAGGTCCTGGAGTGAGTGAAGACGCTGTAATATACGCAGAAAAAAAAAAAAAGTTTATCCTCTAGTTGATTGTTGCTCTGTCTGATTCTATATAAACATGGCTTACAATAGAAATAGCAGCAAGGGAAGTAAAGTGTGCGGTTGGTTAGGTCTTATAATAGGTGTTGTGTGTGCAGTAATAATTGTGGGAGTGATTGTAGGAATGCCATGGATAGAGAAAGAAACTATTAACGCTACTTCAAAACCTGAAACTACTACACTAACACCGTGGGAGAGACTTGAGCAAGATGCAAGACACATGCATGAGGGAACTAATGCAAAAGGGGAACTTTCTACTAATGTCTTCTATCGCCTACTAAACGAGTATGTGGAAACTATGGATGCGAAAGATTGTTATGCATGTACTCAAATTCCTTTGTCTCTGCAGGAGGGGGTTACATATCACAGCCTCCCTCTTACTTAAGGAATTAGTTGCAGCTTGCAAGAGCATGTGCAATATTTTTATTCAAATCTGGATGTTGTGTTTTCTCTTGTACCTGTGATTGAATTTTTAAACAAGTTAGCTAAAGAACATGATATAAAAATAGTTAGGGGATTCTTTGAGCCGACGCTTACATTTGGAACTGCCTATGCACATCGCAATAATTTGACTTGCTTATTATCGCCTGTAAAGAAAAGCTTCTTAGATCACACAGATGATAGACGCAAAGCATTAAAAGAAAGACCAGAAAAAGGATTATAGAAACGCACATACGCAAATGATTATGCTTACACTGCAATCAAAACACAAGGCAAATTAGCTATAGATGCATTACATGTAGGTAGGCTTTGCATATATAGGCCAAAATCTGAACAGGATAATTTGTTTGTGGGAACGAGTGAATGTAGGCATGTGTTTTTGTTTCAGAGCAAATGGACCTTCATGCTAAATGGACAAGATCCAGCGATTCCTGGAATCTATTACATCTGTGGGCTAAATGCTTATTACCGTCTTCCTAAGGGATGGTATGGGACATGTTATTTGGGAATAGTTTTTCCAAAGATTTACCAAATTGATGACTTAAAACAGATACCTAAGACGTCTGAACTACAACATCCTAGACAAAAACGAGAATCAGTGGCGGCTGTCATTGGTGATATATTAGGAGCTATAATCCCATCAGTAGGGGTTATCTTGAATTCTATGAAGATTCAATAGTTGTCTACTATAGTGGATAACATGCTGACAAATTTTACAGGGGCTATACTCCTGATGGATACTGAACTTGCTGTAGAAAGAGCTATGACTCTTCAAAATCGGCTAGCTTTAGACATTCTTTTAGCTAAGAGTGGAGGGGTCTGCAAGATGCTCAATGAGCGTCATTGTTGTTCATTCATACCAGATAACAGTAAGAAGATTAGAAGTATGGTTACTAACCTTACTAGATATAGTACAGATTTGAAGGATTTGAAGGAACTTGGTGTTTGGGAAAAATTTGGAAAACGAATTGCCAGAGTTGGGAGGTGGTTTACCAATATTTGGAATGGGGTACTTGCAAAAATTTTGATGGGTTTATTAATTGTTCTGGTTTGTCTATTAGGATTGTTGAGGGCATGCAAAATTAATGACAAAATAAAGAGAAATTGGACCAAAAGAACCAGGAGAAATTAAGAAAGTGAAAGAGAGAAAATGTTTTATTAAATTTGGGAAAGTTCACATAAAGGCCAAGATGTTGAAATGCGCATTATGCGCAAGGTGAAAAATTAAAAATGAAAGGTCAAAGGAAAGATTTGTGTGATGACGAGAGTCATCAGAGGAGGGACTGAGAGAGCGTAGCTTAAATATTACATATGCTAACGTGAAATGCTTAACAATGCTGCACATAGAAAACGACAATAGTTTAGTTATTTGCTTAACGTACATTTGAATCATGACTATGATAAACTGAACTAATGACAATAATGAGTAAACTTGTCTATGATATGATTAATCAAACTTATATTAGTATTAACGATATTACATTGAAAATTCTATAGGCCTTAAGTTAGCGTGAGTCGAAGTTTTAGCCGTGTAACTCTCATGTTAAAGGATATTTTCTGTTTTTCTAGTGTGCTGACTCGCAAAGGGCCATGGCCCAGCATTTGTTCTTTTCTTCGTTGCGTGTAACAATAATGATTTACTTCCCATCCACATATTGGCTGATTGTACAATGGACTTTATACGTTTTACAACAAAAGTAGAAATATTCAAGGACATTTGACCATGGAAAAGAGAACTTTTGACCTGAAGAACGTGCCAAGGTGATGACATCCTCCGGATGTGCCACCTACGAAGACGTCAATTATGAAGACCAATCAAAGTGTTATAAATTATCGTAGGGGACCAATTTGGATTACCTAATGCAGTGGTTCCCAATCTGTGCGTCACGGCACCCCAGTGCGCCGTCAAAACTAGACAGGGGCGCCTCGCACCAAGCACATAGTTTGGGAACCACTGTGTGACATGAATTTGCCTGTAAATTAGATCTTTTCGAAGCCCAGAACTGCAGTTTCACTCCCTCAGCTCTCTCTGGCCAGGCCAGTCTCTGACAAGGGAATAATAAGCTAAGCAGCTGAGGCAGATGAAAGAAAACATTTCAGTCAGTAATGTGCAGTTAAAGTGTCAAAGCCAAGTTATTTATGATGCTCGGGTGCACTTGTCTCCAGTAATCACCAAAGAAAATTAATTAATTCACAATTACCAGTTTCATGCTACGTTTTAAAAACATACAAAGGCTGCCTGAAGTGTTCAAAATTCATAAAGGGAGGCAAGACATTTGCAGTATTCGGTGCAGGTTAATGTTTGAGTTCATTCAGTTTGCAAAAGAAGAAATAAGTCAATATGTTGATGCTTATTTCACTAAAAACAAATGAAAATATTCATAATCAATTCAGCAGATCAGAAACAGAAGACCAAAAGCAAATGGCATTGGTTAGAAATATAAGTTCAGAACCTAAGGTAAAAACAATTGGCCAAAGGTCAGAACAAATGCACATAAATGTGGAAAAATATGCCCAAACTGAGGTCACTGGAAAAAACATTGCTAAAGGCACAGTGTGTGGTGGGACCTGGGAGGGACATGTCTGGGACCCTATAGAGGGGCTGGCACAACACGGATGCCATTATCATCCGAGCTGAGAGAGGCGCAAGCACCAAAAAGACAGGACACAGGGGTGTCAAAGTCATTGGGGTGGAACAGTCAGGGAGCTCGAGGACTCAAAGACCAGGGGCAAGAGAGCAGACAGGAGATTCATAGCACAGACAAGGTGTGTCCGCAGGTGACATAAGTCGTGAGTGTCCACACACGAGGCTTGAAGACTGCGACAGGAGTCATGAGGGTAGAGACATGAGTCAAGAGGGCAGGGACAGAAGCCTGAGGGCAAAGACAGGAGACCTGAGGGCAGAGACAGGAGACCTGAGGACATCGACAGGAGGCCTGAGGACATCGACAGGAGGCCTGAGGACACAGACAGGGGGCATGAGGACACAGGGGGCATGGAACACAGACAGGAGGCAAGATTGCACAGTCAGGAGGCATGAGGGCAAAGACAGGAAACATGAACACAGACAGGAAGCATGAGGAGACAGACAGGAGGCAAGACCACACAGTCAGGAGGCAGGAACACCCAGACAGGAGGCAGGAACACACAGACAATGGGCAGGAACAAAGAGACAGGAGGCAAAGACACACGGACAGTAGGCAGGAACACACAGACAGTAGGCAGGAACACACAGACATGAGGCAAGGACACACAGGCAGTAGAGGCAGGATCACACAGACAGGAGGCAAAGACACACAGACAGTAGGCAAGAACACAGGCAGGAGGCATCAGGACACAGATAGGAGGCATGAAGGCACAGACAGGAGGCAGGAACAGACAGTAGACAAGGACACACAGACAGTAGGAAGGAACACACACGCAGGAACACACAGGCAGGAACGCACGAGGACACAGTCAGGAGGCAAGGACACAGTCATGAGGCAAGGACACAGAAAGTAGGCAGGAACACAGACAGTAGGCAGGAACACAGACAGTAGGAAGTAATACAGACAGGAGGCAAAAAACACACACAGCCAGTAGAGGCAGGAACAGACAGACAGGAGGTAAGGACACCACAGGCAGGAGGCAGGGGATACAGTCAGGAGGCGTGAACACACAGAAAGGAGGCAAGGACACACAGACAGGAGGAAGGAACACACAAACAAGAGGAAGGGACACACAAACAATAGGCAAGAACACCAAGGCAGAAAGCATGAGGACACAAGTCAGGAGGCATGAAGGCACGGACAGAAACAGGAACACACAGACAGAAGGCATGGGAACACAGTTAGGAGGCAAGTACATACAGATCGGAGGCAAGTACACACAGGAGGCATAAGGCAGACAGCATGCATGAGATCGCAGTCTGGTGTTAGAAAGGAGCAGACAGGAGAGTGCACAAAGCATGCTCATAAAGAGGACAGAGTTAAAAGGGAGGAAGCCAGACAAGAGTTTACCTGGTGCCATCGAACTGGAGGCAATAATGTGCAAAAAAAGAAAAAACTAGAGGGCAGGCGCAGACCAAGGATCTGAAACAATATTCCTGTATCTATCAGGGCCTCACAAACCCTGCTCAGGAATGAGCTAAAGACACACCACTTTAAAAAGCACTACATCACAATGCAGTAAATGTTCAGTTCTCTGGGAACCCTGTGTCCCTCCAATCAGTCATTGATACTGCATGGGGCTCCGCAGTGGATAGGGTAGGATTTCACACATGATTATAACACCTTCATCGGCTTCATCCCAATTATTTTCAGGGAGAAAAATGGAAGCACTCCAGAGGCCAGGCTTTCATCTCCCCACCCACCAAAAAAAAGTAACATAATGGGGAGCCGTGGCCAACAGCCAATAGGTCAAGGGAGCCATGGTTTGGAAAAGTTTGGGAACCACTGACATAATGTATAACTTAATAGGCTAAAGATAGTGGGGTATAGCAAATATCCAATAGAATTTTGGGGCAAGGTATTGTGAAAAAGGGATAAAAACTCATGACACAGAGGGGTCATTAGAATTAGGTAGGGAATGATACCGATTGCATCCAGAAACTCTGTCACTCTGTTTGGTGATTTGAGACTTAAACAAAAACCATCTTCATCCATAGACTGCCCCTTTACACTTTTCCTCCTTATGAGGGAAGTGTCCCCTGTCCCTTAGATGAAATAGACTGACGGCGATCTAACTGATGTCCTGAAGTTGAAGACTGATCCTGTATGCTGACTTATTCCGAGGAGGGTAATTATGACAATACTATTGTAACTTGTCTGCTTGCTTTTCCTTTCTAGGTACCAATTGCTGTATTTTTTGGATAGAGACCTTAGTCAGATGTTTTCCAAATTTGTGTTCAAAATTATTTTGCATGAAGTCCAACATGCTGATGTTAATTAGTGGTTAGGCTAGGTGATCACTTTGACTGACTCAAATAGACGTGACTGGCATTATGCAATGCTGAATGAGACGTATATGATATTATGCACTCTGATCTATGCGTATCTTATGTTGGTGCTCTTATGTTTGTGATCTTTTCATTTTCGAAATCTTATCACAACTGCCGTATTGTGATTTTGTTCTTTTGCTTCTTGGCTTTGAGATTGACACTTCTACTATTAGATTGTAATCAATAGGGAATAAAGTTCACAAAACTCCAATAAAGGTGTGGTTATTCATGACTGAAAGGTCATGGTTGTGCCGACAGTTTAATAAATGTCTTTATCCAAAGTAAAGTATATTGTGGTAATATATATTGATAACGTCATTGATATATTGCTTGACATATTGATCAGTTATCTCGTTCTGCGGTGTTTCACCACTGGGTGAAAAGATTCATCGGCCTAAAACGAGTCCTAATGTGTATAAAATTGACATTAAGGGACGCGTTTGCACCCATGCTAAGGCGTTCCACCTATTTCCAAGCTTCCCACTAAATTTGCAGCCAAAAACTCTTACTCCTACCACTTACCAGTACCTTTTTCATGAAAATCCTGGTTAGGGGATGTTTTTGGTGGTCACTGTTGGGAAAATGACTTCAATCTCTAGAGTGAATTAAAGAGTACCTGTATCTGGCAATGATAAAGCAAGGTTCTTAGTTGCTCACAATGGTATATGGTCAGTCTTAAGTATACAGGGATATAAGAGCGACATAACTCCCAATGAATCACAAGTATGTTTGAATCTTTGAGCATATTATAAAATCTTTTGGTACTGTAGGCTAAAACTCCCAATGAATTCTGGGTAGATGTTTAAATGTGCTCCATATATGTTTATGTAAGAGATTTAAAGACAATGCATATCGGTTTAAGTTTTTTTTTTTATTGTATAGTCGTAACCTATTGTTATATTGTAAGTGTCCATTTTTTAACTTGTTCTTTACATATCACATTCCTGCTGTTATAAGAATGGTAGATAACAGTTGTTAGTGCCACCCAATTTAGTGGTACTCAATTTACCAACCTCACTAAAGGACGTCTGAGTCTGCTTTTAGGGACTGAGGCCCTCATTACGACCAATGCTGCTGCAGCCAGCATACCACCAGTACTGGTGTTATGCTGCTCGCCCTATTAGGAGTTTTCCGATGGGCCAGCAGGCGAAAACTGCGTTTCCGCCCACTAGCCCAGAGGAAAACTCACCACAACATTGATGCTGACTCGTAATCGAGCTGGCGGCAATGTTGTGCTGCATCGGGTGCGACATCACCCGTCGAGCATTTCACTGCCCGTAATTCGACACCCCCTTTCCGCCAGCCACCAGCCTTTACATGGCGGTGAGACCACCATGAAAAGGCTGTTGGAAAGGGAACCTGTAATCCCCAGGGCAGCACTGCCCTGACGGATTGCGACCGCCGAGACTGCCACGCTATCGACAGATGGCAACATGGCGGTGCCGGCGGTCGGACCGTGGCCCATTGCCACGGTCATAATAGGGGGGTCGGACCGCCCTGTCGATGGCTGTCCGACCCCATTGTGAGTCACTCGTAATGAAGGCCTGAGTCTTCTTGCCAGCATTCCAGTTTCAGTTCTTATAGCTTTCGCTGAAGAACATTAAAGATGACATGGCTCCCTGTCTGATGTCACAACTTATATGCCAATACTTCAGAACTCCAATCATTTACACCTAGAGGAAAAATCAGGGAGCTTGTTAATAGGATTCGGCCCAAAAAAACAAAAAATAGGGTGATGGCCACAGTAACAGCGAGAGTTGAGAAATACCCATCAGACTTTGGAGCTATTATGAAAAATAGCTGATAGCTGGAAGTTGCTGGGTGAATAGTTTCGAGGTGAGTGCTCTGGTCGTCCAGGCTAATTGTCTTTTGAAACGTAGAGGGTGAAAGCGCTTAATGTTTTTTATTTTTAGAATACATGCATCCTAAAAGCGTTGGGATCCGGTCTCCTGACGCTAAGTGGGGGACACACTGATCACCTCCAATTGTGATCAAAACGTTTAACGTGGGTTTTACTACTGTGCAAAATCAATTCCAAAACATCTGTCGAACACCTAAACCAACAGGTATCTAGGCACCTGGCAAATCTCATATTCTTATGTGGCAAGAAAAAGACAACTCTTCAACCTTTTCTTGCAGACCCGTTAGTGTATTGTCTTGAACATACCACTTAAATCTCCTTTTCCGGTGTGTTGGACCATTGTTAAGGAATTGTCTAAAAACAGCTGGGAGACTTCAGTATTTAATTCTGCATTTGACTGGAATCAGTTAATTTTTTAAAGTGACATTTACTCATACCGAAAAACGCTCCCTGCATGCCACCAGCCAGTGCCATGGTTCCGGCTTCGTATAATATTTTTAGCGGGTCCAACCAAAACACTCTGGTGTATTTGCAGGTGTCAAATGTCTATTCAAAAACATGGCCACTCAAAGTTAGTCTACGTGTGACCTTTTCGAAAGCACAGATAACTATAGTGTGTGCACGGACTTAGATAAAGGCTTGCACTGTACTTAAAGCACTTTACCAATCAACAAAATAGGCAAAACAGCAAAGGCTGGAGAAATAATTCATGCACAAGGGAAGTAAATTATTTTGATGGTTGCTAGGCACTGTTTTCAAAACAGATTCTCAAACATAAACATAAATGATTCACATGTGGTTTATTGGAAAGTGACATTAATTAACTATTGTTTAAGCTATAATTGAATGAATCTGTTAATCACTGTGCCGATCAAGCCCTTAGGGGGCCCATCAGAGCAATTTAAATGTCAGGCATAGATAGAACAATTTCGCATGTCTGGCCTACTGCCTAGTAGGCAAAATGTGGGTGTATGATTATTACAATGTGGGGTGTGGCACCCTCCTAGACCTGAGGAGAGACAAGGGAGGGGCAAAACGTCACTGAGCACGTACTAGAAAAAGCAGCTAAAAGCCTAGGCACACAAAGTGATAATCCAACAATACACAATAGATTTGATTCCTCGCCTTTTGCTCAAGCCAGACCCTGGCAACTCTGCATTATTTCTCCACACCCAAGTCCATCTGAAGCCCTAACAGGGGAGGTGTTTCCTCAAACCTGAACAAATATTAGTCCAGATTGGTCTCTGTGAGACTTGTGTTTCTCCGACCTTAACAAAGCAACCCAAATTATTTTGGTTAAGAACCCAAAGAAAGTTTTAGACGCTAGTTAACCCTCCAACAGCCATCAAACCTGTTCCCACCTATTATAACGATCCATTATGGGCCCCATGGTTCCTCCTAACTACTCCACAATGTTCCTTGCTACAGAGGATACAATTAGGAGTAGAGTTGTAACGATTTACCATATCTCTGCTCCATGCCCTGGGCTCTGACTCACTCCACTTGTCAAAGTCTCACAAATGAACTGAAATCTTCTCCCACCAAAGTGACCGGATTTCACATTCTTTACCACCCACCAATTGATACCTCCTTTGTTGAACAATGCATAGATTACATAACCTCACAATGCACACCGCGCAGCAATAACCACATTTTTCAGGGAGATTTCAACATATGATGTTGTGTCCCTAATGAAAGCACGTTTCCTTCATTATCTCATTCTATGAAGAATATCACGATTCAGCCTTGCTCCATATATCAAAGGTGCCATTTTGATATAATCTTACCCAAAGAGGATTGCATTTTAGTAGAAGACACAATCATAGACAACTGGTTTTATTACCATCAGATTCCCTTCCACATGACTTTTACCAGAATCACACGTGATACAACCTAAAAGACAAAAATGGTGGACTCATGACTGAAGAAATGTTAACATCAGTGGTATCGCTACCAGCTATGAAATGAAACTTCCTTGGTTTTATGAGGATTGAACATGAACTGGGACAACGCCATGAACAAGTTAACAAAGTATTCAGTGAATCATAAATTGGTATAGTGTAGTTCATATTTACAGCTTCAGGTTTCATTGTATATATTTGTGATATTTTAATTTTCTCTGCATTTTCCATATTTATTTTGCTTTTTTGTGGAAGAATGAAGCAGAAACTAATATATTTCCTCTTGTATTAAACCTATGAATGTTCACTCTTTCTTGAATGCCTGGCTTGTTTCAATAATATGAATACATACACAGATGATAAATGAAGGCACTTATATGAAAACATGTAAATGTTAGTACTAACCTTGTGCTTATCTACTGTTGGTTAAGCCTCAATCCTAAAAATGCCTTTATTTGTAACCCACTTACCTCCCAATCTACACAGCTGTTAGTCTGGCAGTCATGACTAACAACCTTTAGAATCACTCAAAAAACAACTTAATTTCTGTATTTATCGACATTAAAAAATAGATTGGTTTGTGACTGTGTTTATGTGTAAAAATCAGTACAAATGGAAAACCCAGAGCCTTGTGCATGGTATTACAAAAATCCAAGAAAAAAGAATCACATGTAAGAAGTCTGCATTAAGGTACACTAAATTACTAGCAATAAAATAACAATTAGATATCTGAATGCACTTTGCATCTTTGTCCACTTAAGACTAACCTGAAACACTTCAATAGGCCTACTGGGTCATTCAAAAAACATATACATCCAAATCCTTTTCCATTAAATCTCAGATTGAATCACTCAATAACAGACCTAAAAAATATTTGAGATTGCTAAGTATGTCACAAATATAATCACGAGTACCATCTGATCCACTGACTCAAACCACTTTGCCTAGAGCAAAATCTCTAGACTGTAACTCAGGTGCTGGTACTGGGGCGATCCGATGATGGCAATGCGATTCTCTTTGGCATCCCAAAAACCCACTTCATTACACTCATAGCTTTCTCACATGCTGCAGCATATCTGATCTCAGGTACTGGTTGCCCTGACCACATCACTACTGGACTTTTATAATTTTGATGACTTCCGGTGGAAGACAGAGCAACTGGCAAACGTCCTTGCATAGTGCAGAAATTGATATATTCATATCAAGCTCACTGTTTGACAAGCAAGCTGAAGATTTCATGTGGGTCGTGCCAACTTTGGAGCTGAGACTCTTCATAACCCATCTTCAACAAAAAAGCACATGCACTACCTTCTCTGCAACCACATTGAAACAAAAGCTAAAACAATTTCTTCTAGATCAATACTTCGCCTCATCCCCCGTCTAACCTATGGTCTCATCTTTTTATATGTCCTCTGAATTTAAAGGGATACGCTGCCCTGATTTGGTATAGGGTTCATCACGGGATCACTGTATCGGGCGTCCTTCTATTTCTATGCCCGGTGAAGATAAAAGAAGGACTAATCTGCCCTCTCTGGCTGCTTAGACCGCGACAGTCCAAGAGGAGGAAAATAATCCCAGCCCCCTGGAATAAGTGCTGCTGGTGCTCACTGGCAGCCAAATGTGCCAATTAACCACTGGTTGGGGTATCCAGAATGCTTGCACCCAAGTACAAGCATAGACAGCACAAACTGCAATACTTGGATTAATATGAGCCAAATGTGATCACTCTGTGTTTCATTCCAGTACATTCTGTCTTTCAGCTCACATGTGCCATTCCAGACAGCCATACGCAAATCACATTTGTCCTGTCCTGAAGACGTCATGCCAGTCACCCTCTGTGTAACACAAGCAGCCCCAGACTGGTTGGGCCCCATTAGTGAGGTACTGCTGATGAACTCTGTCGGAATTCCACAGAACCAGCCTAGATTCCCACTCTTCGCCTAATCACACGACTATAACTAGAGGATAACAATGCAACAGGGAAAATGGGCCTAGGGGAAAACAGGTGTCTTGCAGCTGCCAAAGCGTGTTACAGGGGCATCCCTCTGGAAGGTGGTGAAAATAACGTTCAGGAGGACGGAAACTGTACAAAGAGTTGCAACATTTATTAAAAAAAAAAAAAAAAGATTACTTATCTAACAAATAAGTTAGCAAGGTCATAGAAGAAGTCAGTTTACTGCTCACCGCTGGGGTGCAGGTGGGGATACGGATGGTGGCAGTGTTGGTAACAAAGTTTTGCACTCCCTCTCATGGATATGACGTCACCATCAGCACTGTATGTACCGTTTTTCTTTCGGTTATGTAACCATTGCCTCATTACCCGGCTCTGCATAATTCCAATGATCTCCGAGGTCTGTAACGAAATACAGAGTGCGAATCGAATGGTGATTTAGTGTCACTTATGGGCTGTACTGGTATATATGTACATATTTACCCCAACCCAGGCAAACATGAGTCCAGTGCTTAATTTGTAAAGAAAAACGTGCCGGTGCACAAAATTCTCTTCTGAAACAAGTGGCTGCTGCAATTAAATGTGCTATCACAGAATACTGAAATAGCGTCATCCTGAAGCCATCTCGGGCCTCTTTAACCCACTCCCTGCCTCTCCAGCTCACTCTTGTTGCTTTCTCCTTTCTCCCTGTGATGCTTTTTCGTTTTTCACATCCTCAGTCTTTCCAAATGTCTTTCGCTCGCAGTAAATGCTTAAGGGAGAAAAATAAGTGTCAGCCCCCAAAAATAAGTGCCGGTGCTCGCCAATGGAAGCAACCAGCACAAATTAAGCACTGCATCGGTCCTATCATGCACCAAACTTGGGACCCACATCTGGACCCACTCTCCAACTTCGAGAGACTCACTTGAACAGAAAAACACATATCAGAGGAATGTTTGAAATAAGGTCAGCCAATTGTAATCCCTGTGAGCTAAATTTTATGTCAAGACCGGAGGCTCCTATTATGCTAATCTTTCCTTGGTTTAATTGAACAGCAGCAGTCAACAATAAAAACTACAAATCCCAAGTGGCAAGAGAAGAGAGCCAATGGGAAGAAAAAAGTAGTTCAATAAATACAACCAATCATGAATGCATACACCTATTATAATGACACTTGACTGCAAACAGCCCCCTTTTCTTGCTCGAAGTTAATAAGAATGAAATAAAAGCAAAATAGATAACACAATTAAGCGAGCCAAAATGAGAGAAAACAATTCTTGACAAAAGTTCATAAATCCTGGGAATGGAAATATGGAGAAACGAGGAGAACAAACAGGATTCTCAATGTTGCTTGAAGCTGAAGAAGATCCACAGGAAGAACCAAGCCGAGAATCGTCTTTATTAAGATGTCGGTTCCGATGGAGTCGAATTTGCTGTTAAGGTGGGAAAAACAAAGTTAGAACATTGTGGAGGGATAATACTCGCCTCAGTGTCTTTAATAAAACGAAGACTTTCCTTCATAAATTACTAGGAAAATCTACATTTTATGTCAAGACCGGAGGCTCCTATTATGCTTTTTTAAAGCGTATTAATCAATGTCCTCTAAGCGGGAGCCAGCCCAGAATGCTTTGGAAGCCATGGCTCCTCTGACGGAATGGGCCCCGAAGGCGGAGGTGTTGATACCAGCGAGGGACATGACCCATTTGACCCAATGAGCCAGAGTAGGGGAGGACACTGGTTTGTAAGGTTTCCTTAAGGATATAAGTTGAGAAACAGAGGACGTTCTTAGATCTGCAGTTTTCTGTTCATAAATTTTAAGACATTGTCCAACGCACAGCTTGGGATGATCAGGAAAATAGGGGTAGAACACTGAGGAGAGTTTTGTCTTAGTGCGACGGGATATGTAAACAACACACCTGTAGGAGTAATTTGACAAAATGAACATCAGACAATCTTTTGATTGAAACTAGACAGAGCAACATAATTAGTTTTGCCGAAAGCATTTTCAGAGAAAGAAGAGAATTATCAAGCCATGACAAAAACAGGTGCAAAACGACATTAACATCCCACAACTAACTGTATTTGGGAAGAGGGGGATTTGTAAATGTTACTCCCTTCAAAAGACGACAAACAAGAGGATGTTCTCCTACTGGTTTTCTATTAGCGTTCGAAGAAATTGCTGACCTGTAAAGATTTATAGTACGAAAGGATTTTCCTTTGCTGGCTTCTGATGTGAGAAAATTGATTTAAAAAATCACATCCGCTGAAATGGGATTGGTATGTTTTCCCAAGCACCAGCTATTGCATAAAGACCAAGCAGACTTATAGGCTTTTTTGGTTCCTGGAGCCCAGGACTGAGTGATATATTTAGAAGCTTCTGCCGAAATGCAAGGGAGAGAATAGGAATTCCAGAAATCTTCCACGTGGAAAGAGTGACGAGATTGTCTAGAATTAGATTGTGAGGACGGTTGAGGGGGTCCAAAAGGAGATGGGGAAAGGAAGGCAGGAGAAAAGGAAAATCTATGGATAGCTCTAGAAGAGTAGGGAACCAAACTTGGGATTGCCAGAAGGGAGCTATGAGAACTAGGGTTGGTTTTTGGCGTCAAACCTGCGCAAGTAACCTGATCATAAGAAAGGGGGGAAAAGCGTAATTCAGGAAAACAGACCAGTCCTGAGAAAAAGCATCTAAGGCAAGCGTTAAAGCTGGTGCCAACTATAAAACTGAGGGAGCTGGAAGTTGAGACAGGAGGCAAAAAGATCTATTGGCAGAGGCCCCCATTTCTCCTGGATGGACTGAAAGATCGAGGAATGGAGTTTCTTGCGCTTGAATCCTGAAGTTGACGAGAGTGCCAGTCCGCCACTGAATTGAGGTCACCCGGAAGATATTTTGCACGAACTGAAAGATGGTTTAAAAGGCAGTATTCCCAGAAGGTTTTGGCCATTTCCACTAGGGGTTTGATTTGGCACCCCCTAAGTGGTTTATATATCGAACTGCTGAGATGTTGTCCACTCTGAGAAGAATAGTGCAGCAAACTTTGTTCTTTGCAAGGCTTCTGATCGCAAAGGAGCCCGCAAGCCTCTCTAAATAGTTTATATGCGATCTGGACTCCTCTAATGCCCATGTACCTACAGTCGAAATCGAACCACAGCGGGCTCCCCAACCCGAGAGGCTTGCATCTGATTCGAACACAAGATCTGGGGCTGATGGAAAAATTGTTCTGCCATTCCAGGCATATAAATGGAGGAGCCACCACTGAAGCTCTGCACGAGAATACCGATCCAATAAAATGGAGTCTTAGTATGCGAGGCCCTTTCTTAAATGACAAATTTTTAACCTTTGGAGGGAACGATAATGCAGAGGACCTGGAAAGATGGCTTTGATAGATGAAGAAAGGAGCCCCACTATGCAGGCGAGAGCCCTGATGGAAAGGACCTGAAGAATTTCTGATTTTATAGATTTTACTTTTGTGGAAGGGAGGTGAAGAGTGGCAGAGACCGAATTTATTACGAAGTCGAGAAACTCTATTTGTGGAGTTGGAGAAAGAAAAGATTTTTCTTTGTTGAGGACAGACCCAAGATTGTTTAGGAGGGAGCAGGTAAGGGAAATATAGGATTGAAGGGATTGAACACTCTAGTTCATTAAGAGTATATCATCCAGATAAATGGTAAGTCTTACACCCTGAGCTCTGAGAAAAGCTACAACCGGCTTCATTAATTTGGTAAAGCACCAGGGAGCTGAAGAGAGACCAAAAGGAAGGGCTGTGAAATAGAAGAATTGACCTAGCCATTGAAACTGCAGACATTTCGTGTAAATTTGGGTGAATAGGGACGGATAGACATGCATCTTGTAAATCTAAACAAACCATCCAGTCGTTTTAAAGAAGGTAGTCCGTGAGGTGCAGAATCTTTCCATCTTGAAATGACGATATACTACAAACTGATTGAATGACCCGAGATTGATTACTGGTCGCATCTTTCTGTGTAATTTTATTGAATGAGGCAGAAACTGCCTGTTGTACAGAGGCTTAAACAAAAGTATTCAACTCCCCTTTAATATTGGTTTCCTCCTCCGTAGTCTCCTGAATTAAAGGAGAGCTATCAATCTCCATTCTGGCAAGTGTAGAATGAAAACTGGTTCTTTGAGAGGCCCCGCCTATGGGCGTGTATGGGGGAAAGCCAAAGGAGGATGAGGGCATGACAGCGAGCCCTGATAATCAGGAAGGAAGTGTCCGTCGATATGAGGTTACCGGACGAGGAAAACGAAAGCTGAAATGGAGAAAACCTGGCTCAGTCAAGTAAGGGGTTGCTTGACGTTCCTCAGACGCGGCAGGAAATGGCTTACGCTGTTTGAGGAAAGGTTCAAACCGTCATGGTAATGTTGGCAAGCGCGAGGGGAACGCGCTAGAGGCAGTGGGGTGACGTGCTGACTAGACAAGCCTCTAATCAAAGCAGCGCGCAGCACCAGAAACCTGAAAGCGACAAGGTAATTAAATAAAAAGATATAAATATATAATTACTGAAATATGAAACCAAGCATGCGAAGTAGTACACAATACCCAGAGGACTACATGCTTGACATGGATTATCAATCAAGTATCGCGCTAAGGTTCATAAGAAAAATCATTTCTCACAAAGTTTCAAAAAAATATTTTATTTGAGATCCAGTTTCTTAAAAACATTTCATAAATAAAAATATACTTTAAACAATTTGTCTGAACAAAAATACTATAAATTATTTAAATATCTTTTATACAGAAAGGCAATAAAAACATAAATTTTTACCTAGTTTCCTATATAAAACAAATCTCTCGGAAACGTAAAAGGGAACTAAGAGGGGCTTTTTTTTTTTTTAATTTTTTAAAAACACATTTTTCTATTTTCACAAGGCTTTCTATTAAGTACCGTTACAAGGTTTAGGTAGGCCAGATTCTGAATACCAGAATTCGTAGCACTCTTCCAGTTTGTTTAAAAAAAAATATATAGATATCTATGTCCCAAATGTCTGAGCCCTACTCCCCACAGCTGACCTATGGTGTATTTACAATACATACATTTATGCCGGATATTGTTGGAATGTTTGGTAGAGTCAACATCACAAGCAGAGGCATTATCAATAAAGTTATTAGTGAAATGACCTTCTGTGAAGTTGGAGAGAGAACAAACTAAATGAAAAAAAATAATAAAGTGCACATTGTTTTCAAGTAACCCAATAATTCAAAGAGTGCGAGGGCATGGGATGTTCTCCTAATCTTCGTTGATGGCTAACAACTGGAATTAATAATGGGATCTTACCCATGATTTGCTGGTCTAGTCTTACAATAGCCTCATCACATCTATGAAGTTATGATTCTGTTTACAGTAAAAATATAGTCTGCTGCTATTTCCTATGAGTACAAACCCAAGAATTCTTTCAGTGTTGAAAGAGAAAGAACTGTCCACTGTGCCATTTTAGCACTGGCTGGGGTGAGACAGCAGCCATTCTAAAATTACCGCTGATTTGAAGGTTGAGGTAAGGAAAGTTGTCTCAAGGAAAAGGAATCGGTTCTTCTTTGTAACGCATGCCCGGTCTGTAACAATAAAAGAACCCTGCAAATAAACCAAGGGCTGGCTTCCATTCTTAGAGAATATTCAATATTGGCAGTAAAGAGCACCTACGCTGAACTAATATGGCTTCAAAGTAACAGGGATGTACCACATTAAACTATGCTGAAGCAATGCAATTTCCTTTCCTTCCCACAGGGAAACAGGGTGTGGAATGTAGAAGTAGTTTATTTGTCTACTGCTCCCAAAAATAGCAAAGATCTTTTTAACATTTTCTTCATGAACACATAAAAAGCAAATTACTTCGACAAGCTACTATTTCTGGCAGTGCAAGTGTATCTCAAAAGGCAGCAGAATTTGAAAGTGATCTCTTTCCATGATAAACATGATTCCCATATTTATAAAAAAAAAAAAAAAAAAGATTAGTGTTCTCTCTAGTAGTCTAACAACAACGGTTTCAAAGGTTCCCCCTACAGAGAACAGCCCTTTGCATAAAATGCGCCATCAGCGACGTTTGTTTTTTCATTAATGACCCATCCATTTCAACAAAATGTCCAGCAGTTCAGATTCGGGTCCCTCTTATGTTTTATCTCCAGTGTGGACTTTACTGAATACGACTCCTGTTGAGCTTGGCCCAAGCATAAATCATTTACTCCAGGACTTGAGCTGTACTGCTTATTCTATGGTAGCCACAGCACATACATTCTCCAGTGTATTCGATTAAACTATTTAGACATTTTCATAAACTTCCTAGCATACATTGTCAACGACCTCCACTTGGTCAAGACCCTTTGAGACCATATCTTCTATGCCACAGGTGTTTTTTTAAACAACTTTGTTCCTCCCTCAAATATAGGGGGTTATTACAACTTTGGAGGAGGTGTTAATCCGTCCCAAAAGTGACGGTAAAGTGACGGATATACCACCAGCCGTATTACGAGTCCATTATATCCTATGGAACTCATAATACGGCTGGTGGTATATCCGTCACTTTACCATCACTTTTGGGACGGATTAACACCTCCTCCAAAGTTGTAATAACCCCCTTAGTCTTGAACCATGCAGATCATTTCAATGGTCAAACGACCCGGAAATTATTCAGTGAAGCCCACACTGTATTTTGAGATACCATCTTCTGTTACAGAAGATATTAAGGAGTCAGTACAGAAAAGTTTAACATTAAATATGAGAAATAAATAACATAACTTAAAGGACGGGCCATAAATAAATAAATAGGAATGGACTGCTCTACAGTTCCGATGAGCGTTCTTTCAGTAGTAACGTCGGGTTGACATCATCTAGTGCGGAGTTTGAAGAGCTGGAGTTGATGGTCGTCCTTTCTGTGGGTTTGGACTTCAAGACCTGGAAGGCGGTGATGGGACAGTCCTTTACATTGTTACAGACAAGTCTCTGTAGCGATGCGTTGTTGACGATATCAAACCCCACTTTGCCACCAAAAGTGCTGGGCTTCCAGTACTCGGGAGAGCAGATGGGATTCCCCATGAGTCCCTTCAGTGAGAAGGGAGCCCCCATCTCAACCATGGTCTCCCCAAAGATGGCGTTAGTGCGTGGTTTTTCAACAAGCAGGCCCGGGTACAATTCCATAGAGTCAATATCGCCATAAAGGGCCTCCAGTTCAGCCGCCATTTCCTTCTCCCCTGCAATGACAGCAAAACAGCTTATAAGAAACATGTCACGGGCCAGACAAGTACCTGCAAAGTGTGTTTTCATATCAAAGAAAGCTTAGAAGATGTGGCATCTTCATTATGAGAGAAAAACAAAGAGAGGGTCAGTGGCTAAATGTAGGCATTATTTAAAAACCCGCAACTGCTTCCTCGTGTTCCAGTCGGCTTTGGTCAAAGCGGATATGCTCTGGTATAATACGTTTTTCAAATAATACAAGCAAAACCTTGCGGCTAGTGTGAATGGCAGTAATAACACATTGATTTTTAAGCAAAAGACTAAATTTTCTGGAGAAAGTAAATCAAGCATGGAGTTACTTCTATGTTAGCACTGAAAGAGAAAACTACACTATGTCTTATAAAAGGAGCAGATCAGTAATCTCTAACTTGGCCACACCAGAAATGTTTCCTACAGTTATATGTGCCACACCCGTATGGGTCTGTCCACTGAAGTTGGTATGACTGAGATGCTGCTGCTTACCTGTAAGTTCTTCAAAGGACTGATAAGGCTTCAGCATGAAGTGCTTGCGATACTGATTCATGGACTGGTATTTCATCTGCCGGCTTTGCTCAATAGAAGCTACCGCCACTCTCTGGACTGCGGCAGGAACATTCCTACCCCCTGCCACCTAAAGGAGAACATACAAGTTAACAGATTGTAATGATGCCAACATTGTGTCAAGGATATACATAGCATCTAAATCAAGGAGGGTGCCAGTGTAAGCCAGGGACAGTCAGGCACATGCAAGATGATAATTACTATGTGAACTAGTTCCACATAATTATGTGGCGATATCCTTTAATTAGACACACTGACAACCTGGCATGGATCCAGTCTTCTTGGACCCATGTTTGACATCTAAAACTCATCTAAGAGGTAACAAGCCTAGCCAAGACAGTTCTCCAAGCACAGATAAACAAAAGATTGCCTACCCTGCTAGACCACCTATTGTCTAGCAGTTCCATGAAGAATGTAAATTGTGAAGAAACTGGTCCTACATTTGCAGGCCAAATTCTAAGTCAGGGAAGCAACAAAGTAGCCGTGTCTTACCCTGCCAGCAACTTGCCGGGAAAAGGATTCCACCATGTGCGAGACACCGTGCTCCAGCATGACTGAATTATTGTACATGAACTGCTGGTAGGTGTACTCCTGGTCCTGGATGAGGAAGGTGTCTGGTAGGAGTGGGTGCCAGTGGTATAAGGTGTTGAACTCAGCAGCAATACGGTTCTGGTACTGGAAGCGCTGGTTGAACAGCAGCTCTGGATCGAACTTCAGTTTGAAGTGATAGCCGCTCAGGTGCTGCACGTAATCCTCAATCACAATCTTGATTGTCTCACCTGTAATGAAATGAAGCAAATATCCACTTAATATTGGAAGAAATTTATCAACTTGGCTGAAAAACAGGAAGGTGTGCTACTGGATGTCAGTCAATGAGGAGCTATCAGTTAAAGTTTATTTACAGAGAGCCTCTGAGAACCCCTTACAGGTCTTAGTAGCCTCACCAACCAGAACGCTAGGGTCGCAGTAACTAGAGGAAGAAATGGAAGGCATGACGTGAATTTATTTAATATGCTTTTAACAATCACTGTCACTCACCAATGAGAATGAGCCTAGTGGTCTGGAAGAGGCGCTCATCATCCCAATCTGGGTGCTCCTGCCTGAGGACATCGCAGACCCGGTTGTGTTCTCGGACCCAGATGGTAGCATACATCATCAACCCCGGCACCAAACCAAAGACCTCCTGCCCCACAGCGAAGCGCAGGTTCTCAGGCACATGCGGCGGGTAAATCATCTCCACCTGACTCTCCTGCACGGTCGGAGGATACATTTCCCCATCGATCATCTGCAAAAATTGAGGTTAATTAGCAGACTGTCAAACACAACTCAATTTCAAATATACATAAACGCTTGAAGAAGAAAGACTTTCTAAAGTTAAATCCCGCCGTTTTTTGTAGTGGCTAGTTCGTTTCGGCGTTCATCATGTAGCTTTGTTTTTACATAGAATGGCTTTGAGAAAAAAAAAAAAAAATTGTTGCAAACACTTGTTTCAAAATGTTCTTTTAAAATGAATCACCCTGAACATTGTTTCACATCCACTGCAAAAATATTGAATCACATACTGGAATGTAACGTCGTAAATAGATAGCTCACTCTTTGCACCAACAACCCATCTCTTGCAGAAAAGCCCTATCACCTACAAAGTTATATCAGTCCATTCAAGATCATTGCTTCAAGTCCTGAGCGTCATTTATTGCTTAACTAGATTATACGCTTCAGGTACAGTGGAAAATTCCAAGTTTACACTCTTTTGCATAAGGCTTCTTTTCCAATGCATACACATTCTCTTGCATACTGAGCCCTCTTATTGCATAAACGGTTTCTCTTTTACACAGACACCCTTGCATAGGCAGCCCATCTCCTTTAGACACCTCATGAATAAAGCACTCATTCCTCACCTAAACTGATCATCTCCATAAACAGCTCATCTCTTGCATGCACACCCTGACTCTTGCAATTAACACCACATCTGACTGTTTGCACAACATGCCACTGGAAGAGTGTTTTCTTTGAATACAGAATAAGAAATATCTTTATAAAACAGCATAAGTCCAGTTGGGGTGCATACCTGGTATTTCAACTTGCCGTCCTTCATCAGTCTTAGCTTCATCTGCCTATCCAAGGTCTCTCCATAGATGTGACTTAGATCAACCTGTTAAAATAAACACAAGGTGGGTTGAGACTAGTGTCAAAGCAGTGGACTAGTGTGAATAAACATGTGAAATGCATGTACGGTGTTTGCCTCAAGAGCTCAGCAAATCAAAAAAAAACAAAAAACACAAAGCATGGTATGGTGTTTTGTCTGCGCATACAGATACCTTTAGCAACACAAAAGGATGACGGAACTGGGTGCTGAAACTTTTCAAACACTCACCAGTCACAGATCTGGGTTTAATACATCATTCTTTTGCTCACCATGCCACTTCAGTTTGGACCCAGCCATTTGCACATTAGTCTTGACCCTGTTCCCCATGGGAACAGTCCAGCCCGAACTGCCAGGCCAGGTCCTCCCTGGACTGGAAACAAGCATCCTGGGACCAGTATCACCCTTCATGACCCAGGCTAACGTGAATCCAGAGGCACGGGACACACATCTAGGCAAACCCTTCACACTTAGGGAAACGTCAACAACACAAAGATGATGGACAGAGTGCTGAAACTTTTCAAACACTCACACTAGTCAAGATCTGAGTTTAATCCATTGTTTGTTCGCTCATCATGCCTGGCAGTTCGGACTGGACTGCTCCCCTGGGGAACAAAAGAACGATGGATTAAACCCAGATCTGTGACTGGGGGACAGGGGGGGGGGGGTATTTGGAAAGTTTCAGCACTCCGTCCATCACCCTTTTGTGTGCATGCAGGTAATCAGAAGCCTACTTTTTTTTAAAGTGGTTGACCTTGGTTACCTGCCTGTGTGATTACCGTATTTCTCAGGGGGTTGGACCGACATGATAGACTTAAGATATCCACATAAGGTAAAGTTACATATAGTGATCCTCCATCAAATAATTCGCATTGATATTGGTTATGCTGGAAACACTATTTTACTTTACATCCACCGGTATCAGCAATAACACAGGAGTAAGGGCAAATCACAGGAGGTTTGTGTCCACTGAAGCATTTGAAAACTCGTGCTACCCCACTTCCTAACCCTTCGAATACATGATATCTAATGCACTCAGGGTAGGTAGGTATTCCATTCTCAAGGGCACTGTGGCCTTCTAAATAGGATCAAATCTATTTAACAAGATAGCATCTATGTGTATCAGTCCCTGAAGTGAGTTGGTCAGTTTTCTGAGGACAGACAAGTAGAAACACACCCGTAGAAGAGTTTTATGCTTCGTCTAAAACATGCATGAAAAGTGTCACAAGAAACCACTCAGCATCTTGCAGGCACGTGCAGTAGGCCACACCACCATGCGAGGGAAGGGTTACTTTCATTGAAACTGTTCAAGAAAGCCCCCCCTCCCTCCCCCCCAAATGTAGGTAAAGACTATAAACCCCAGAATGAAGCAAGGACGTACAGAAGGGGAAAAAAAAAAAAAAAAAAAAAACACACACACACACACACACACACACCACACAAATGCTAAACCAGGAGTGCCCATATTTTTCACGAGGGCTGAACCCCCACCGCTAGCGGCTGTGCTTCTCAATTATATGGACTGTATGTAAATGTATCTCGTATGGATATCCTGAAAATCTGGTATGAGCTGGCACTTGTACTTTTTCGGCATCGATGACAGCCAGCTAAAGCATGCGTGTGAAGTCACCACGATGCTGATTCTAATGCACAGGGGCAGCACTGGATTCCGTAGACTGGGTACAGCCGGGACTGGCTGTTGTGAGTGTGCAGAAGAGCACAACAGTAAAACATTTTAAGCTCGAGTATCAGCTCGGACGAACCCCTATTCCATCTTTTACCAACAAAAGTGGCAACACAGTAGGTGATGTTTAGCATTTCCGTGCCTGGTGTCTAGGGGTGGAGGGAGGCCTCAGGAATAGCATTAGGGAATATCTTATCACATTGAGGATAGGGAACCCGTGGAACAGTGCTCAGAAGAGTAAGAGGAAGCCAGTAAAGTGTCCAAAAGGCCAGAGATAGACCCGTGGGGGCAACGAGTGCTCCGGGGGTACTGCAGGATATGGGAGTGACAGAAACGGGCAGGAGATGACCCCGGGTTATTCTTCGCTGCTATCACACTTCATGTCCATATCACATTTCGTGCTCACGGCACATGTCCTTAGACAGATTTGTATTTCAAATCGATGCCCTCTTACCCCATGTCCAAGACCTTTGGTGAAAGCGGCCCCTCGCTTGGTGTCCGTCTTGAAGAACTGATGGGTGAAGTGCTGCGCAAAGAAGGCAAACATCATGTTGGAGCCCTGAGGGTCGGGGATGAACTCCTTCCGCACCAGGAACTTTTCAACCACCATCTTGGCATCAGGCAGCTCCTTCTTTCCTGCAATTCCAAACGCATGACATGATTTTATCTGCGCCCCAGGTGTGTCATCCACGGACTATTTCCGAGAGGTTACATGCATTTTCTTTCACTCATATCCGTGCTTTGGGCACAAGTAAACACACAGCACGTGGCAACATACAGACAACTAAAGCAGCTCAAGAGGCAGCACCCAAGTACTGAACCAATCTATGGACCAAGAAATGGCCATACCCAAGTCTATAACAGTCTTTGCTTGTGACCGCTGGGAGAAAAAAAATCTAAAATACCCCCAGTGAGATTACAATATGTAACATGGAGGTCAAATAAAGATCCCTGCAGTAGGCCCTGTACTCAGTGCCTTATCTTACTGGTTTAAAGTCCTTATCTCTGATCCTACCCCAGACTCTACAACATAAACAGGCTAAGCCACACCAGTGGGCCCAGGAGGTAAGTTCACCCAGGAGAGCAGCTGTATATAGCTATAGAAGCCAAGCTCAGTCACGTGACAATGTGTTTCTAATGCTCTTCTAGGTGCATTTTGCATGCCCATTCTCGGATGATATATGTGCCAGACCGAGAGCGCACATAAAGTGGAGTACATTAACAGAGATGGACCTGTTCACCCTTGTGAACCCATACACCTCAAATTAAACCTATGAGGGCACAGGAGCATTATCGATGAATGTGTGGACCACGGAGGGGTGTCAGTGAACAGGTGATCACAACAAACAGCGTCACAGAAATGTACAGAGTACCTCACTGTTTGCACGAGCGACAACTTACCAGTCACTCCCATTGGAGTTGGACAGTCATTCCCCACTGGGGGAAGAGACCGTGTGTAGTACGACAGATTGGAGTAGGCTTCCCAGCTCTTGTAACCGTAGTGACTGTTGTAGGTGGGCGGGCTGTCAATCAAGTGCGACCTAGCTGTAATCAGGAAAAAGAAGAAACACCCTTCAGCTTGATTGGCAAGAACTGAACAGTTCAGGACTGAGTAAATGGGAAAGGAAAAAAAAAAAAAATCCACACACAACACAGTACGGCAATCAAAAGCCTTTGTTCTCTATGTACATTTGTTTCCTTAATTTTGCCTCACATAAAGTGCAGTTTAGGACTAGTACTCCAAAAATACAGGGGTTTTTCCTTCTACTCACGCTTCTCTTGCTACAATAATTCAAGATTGTGGAATTATTGAATAAGTACATATATACCATCCTGTGGTTTACTAATCTAAAGAAACTCCGTCCAGCCTTAGAGTGGTCCAGATTTAACAGATTAGTGTAACGTTTGACTACATTTTGGCTGTGAATATTGCACACAAAATCAAAATATACCATGTCTAAACTAAACAAATATTTCACTACCCTGCCTTCAAAAGGGTGCCTGGAGGCAACTAGATTTTTCATTCTCATGGTCCGATCTGCATAAGCACGTGGTGCGTCAGTATGCAATATAATCACTGATGTTCGCATATGTGAAAATGGAGGGTCTACATCAAACACGGACCATGCCGAACTTCTTCCCTCTGGTATATGTCCCGCAAAGAAACCTGGTATAAGTTACCAGCATTTTTATCAGAATTCCACCATTTGCATGCCTTTGGCCCTATAATAATAGCATCCATTCACGGAGATGGGCGTACGTTGCATTAGAGCAGTGACCTTCAAAATGTTTAATGCTGTCCCCTCCTCTCCCAAGTAAAAAAACAGCATTGGGGCCTCCCTCCAAGTTGTTCATAATTATTCTGTTCAATTTACAATGTTTAAATGTGTATAGACATATTTAAACATGTCACTGAAGTTCTCATACAGTTGTAAAAAAAAATGCAATCAAATGATGTGAAATATACTATTCTGGTCAGGTAGGCCTTTCTAACCTGTAAAAGTATCCACAGTGGGAATAACAGAAGTGAGGATGGGGATTTTGAAGAGTATTTGAAGTCACTCCCCTTCAGGTACATACTCCCAACTTGGATATAAATGAGAAAACATGCTATTCGTGGCCCATTACAGAGCGGTTTAATGGTGCTCGTATTTTGTGTATTTTTTCAGCTTTAACAAATCCCCAAATCCCCGTTAGCAGCATAATGGTCTTTTGGCCAGAGCCTGACCTCCCCCCCCCAAACTTGGGATCCCTTGAGGCCACTCCTGGGAGGGGGGGGGGGGGGGGGAGTTTGACGAAGTCTGCGTTACGTAGTAGCAACTTACACGTCAGGACGTATCTCATGATGGCGTTGCGCAGGAAGGAGACGTTGTTGATGATATTCCAGGCGCCCTTGAAGTGCGTCAGGATGTAGTGTACAGTGCTAGGACTAGGCTTCAGGGTGGTCTTCAACCAGGTAAAGAATTCCGCTGAAGGAAAGGGGAATACACATATTTTAGCCAAATTAGGGAAAACAGTTGCACGTACATAGTGGTTTCACGGCTCTGGCCTGCGTACAAAAATGGTTATTGTACTTACGTTCCGTGCAGTTCTCGCCAGAGTAGCCCGTCCTGGTGCAGTCACATTCGTAACGGTCATAGCCTACGGTCATACACACTCCTCGGTTCTGACAGGGGTGCGAGCAGCATGGATTTGCTAAAAAGGCAAAAATGATGGCACGTTAAGACTAGCCCAGGTGTGTCGAGAGTATGCAACGAGGCGCTATTTTCAACGAGCTGCATGCATTCATTAGCTTCGCCATTCCTAATCCTACAGTTGTCCACACCTACATTCCTTTAACTTTTCAGCACGGTCTCCTTTACTTCTGCACTTAAAACCCGTATCTTTCACGCACGGACCTGCCTTGGTGTGCTTGTCATGTATTCATCTATGCGCTTCTTGCACATGTTCATTTTTAGCTTTGAACATCTTCAAGCTTGGCGCGCACACACATTTACCCATAATTTTCTTTTGCAAATATTAACACCCTCACTTATACATATTTAGTGATGTTTTTAGGTACATCCCTTAATTTTAGCTGAGATTAATTTATCTCTATTGCAGCAACATTCTTCAAATTAGCACTTGGCCTTTGTGCAGGTAGTTATTCTTCGTGTTATCCATGTTCAGCCATTGCTCTTTCCAACCGCTTCTGCATACTAGTACATATATTTTGCACTTGCAGTTTATTCGATGTAGCGCATATTGTGACTTTTTGGCGTAATATTTTGTTATCGTGTTTGATCTGTAATTCGCATAAATCTGGCATCCGCGCAGTTTCGGAAAAACTCTAAGTACTATAGTCAAACACGTTAATACTGCCCTCCACCACTGTGCCAGCCTGCACTCGTCTTAAGGGCACTATGTTCAAGTGCCATGAGACGATAAGCTTGGGACAATTTCTAACCGACAAAAATACAGCCCAAATGACCGTGCGCCGTTTATCATTCATGGGAACGAGTGGTTTATTTCAAAACCCATTCAATTAATCGGGGCACCGTCAATTCGCTCCACCGTTCATTAGCTCTTAGATGCGACTTACATTGCCTGCACGTGCTACAGAAGGCTATTATTATTACAAACATTATTAGGATATTTAATAAACATACCAGCACAGCAGTGATCAGAAGTTTAAATGTTGTTTTAAGAGGAAACCAAGTAAGATACGGAATTTAGCCAGTTTATATTGACACATAGCGCCTTGAGAAATAGTGAAAGCAATATCTGCAAAATCACCAAAGCCTTAAGAACTGAAATATAAATCCAACAGCACAAATAACTATGTAGAGTGACAAAAACACTCCTGCTAGTTTCCAACTTCACGGTGCCCAAGATGTGGGTAACATATCTCAATTCAACGAATTGATTAAAAAAAAAAAACACGTGAAGTATATTTGCAAATACATCTTCAAATGTTACAATAAGTCACGAGAAAATAGCAGAGTTGCACTAACAAGTAGTGCGTAAAGCGGGCTGTACCAGGAAAGTGGGCATACACATCTGGAAATGTTATAGAACAATAAAAACAACTCAGTAGTGCAGAACGAGAAATCACCCAAACATTAAAAACTACGGAAAGCCACTCTCTAGATCCGCAGGTAGGAGGTGAAATAGAAATTAAGAATGATAACAATCTAACCCGAAAACAAAGAAACACACACTATGCCGAAATTCCACGTTTCTGTGTAAACAGGCTGCAAGACCATTACGAAAGCCACACTCACCTGCTTGTCCGAGAGCCACGAGGGCGAAAATCAAAGCTCCCGAAAAAATCATTCCAATGCACTTAGGCGCGAGTTTTAATCTTGAATCTATGTCTTCGCAAAATCGGGCTCCGACGCTTAGAGGCCGCGCTGCTCTCGTGCTAGTGCCCCGAAGCGGAGAGGGGCTGCGGTACTCTGGGCGCAGCTCCTGCGTTAGCTGAGTTCTACTTTCTGCCGCCACAGTTTATATATCCGTCAGTTCCGGCCCCGCCTCGCGCGCTCCTCCTACGGATAACCCTTTTAAGGTGTGTTACGCAAGCTCGTTGGTTTCCCGAAGACAGAGTAATATTACTTACGTACTTATTTAAATATTGTAATAATTCGGGTCTGGACAGTTTTTTTCAAGTTTTATATAGCGGAACTCGACCCGAAGGTATTGCAGCGCTTTACATGAGCACCAGTTACATTTCATAAGAACACCTTCATTTTTGTAGGCACAGAGAAATTCGGTGATTTGCTTAGAACCATATGATGTTGAGCGGACGGGAGGCTCGAACCTGGTTTCCCCTTCCAAAGCTGGCCGTAAAGCCACATGCCATAATCGTCTTCTTCATCAAATGTGGAGATGCTGCCCTGAGATATGCTGTGACTTTCTCATTAAAAGAGCTCTGCTGAGATGTAACAGTGCATTTTTGTTTAAAGTATTACAGCCCTAATAAGAAGTACCAGTGCCTGTTCTTAAAGATATGGCAGCCTTGCTGAAGGCTAGTGCTTGCCCATTAATAGCTGAGCAGCAATGCTGAGAAGTGTCCGTAGAATTCATTAAAGGTACCTATCAGCACAACAGGTATGTCTTTAATGAGCAAGCACCAGTAATTCCCAGGAGGGCTGTTGCACTTTTGTTTATATTACAACCAATTATGCGTCTCTTTTCTATCATTAGAGATTTTTGGAATTCTGTAGATTGTCTGTGATGCACACTTCCCAACTATCCCGAGTTTCCTTGCAGACAGGGGGTTTGACTGGTAATGTTTTTTGGGTTATACATTCTGGACCACCCCTAGGTCTCTGTTGTGCACTGAAAAGGTTGAACGGAGGCTCCAGAACCATAAATGGTAATTTGAGATGGTTGGGGGCAGGGCCTTATTCTGTAAGCTAGAATAGTGTGACTTTGGAGGGGGCTGGGTGGAAGTGTTGGCCGATGGGCTTTAATGTTTGCTTACGCATCTCTTAGGTTGGTGGGTGCTGAATGCCCAGTGCCCATCAGTTGGAGTGAGTATGTGCGTAGTGTTGCTGACTGTACAGTATATCTGAGCAGTGTAGGTCCTGTTTGTGATTTTTTTCTCTAACTTGTTCTTTTGTAAGTGAAGTTATCCTTCCCCGTTAGTCCCTTTGGGTGCTACATAACATCCATGGACTAGGCATACATGCTATTCAGATGCATGCGGGTATCTCTAATAATACATTTAGGGCCATATTTATACTTTTTGACGTACAACTGCGCCAACGCAGTTGTGTGTCAAAAATTTCACCACTGGCTAATGCCATTCCAACACGCCATGTAGGCGCCTTATTTATGGAATGACGTTAGCGGCGCTGCGGACTGGTCTGAGTAAAAAAAAAATGACTCACACCAGGCAGCGCCGGTGTATGGGAAAATGGGGGTTGTGCGTCAAAAAATGGTGCAAGTCAGCTCTGAGGCAAAAAGCAGGCCTCAAACCGGACTTGCGCCCTTTTTTTTTACGCACAATCCCCATTGACATGACTCCTGTCTTAGCAAAGACAGGAGTCATGCACCCTTGCCCAATGGCCATGCCCAGGGTACTTATGTCATTGGGCATTGTGCCATGTAGGGGGGCCCAAATCAGGCCTCCCTACGGCACTTAAAAAAAACGGAAACAAATACGTACCTGAACTTACCTCTAGTTCCCTGGGATGATGGGTCCCCCCATCCAAGGGTGTCCTCCAGGGGTGGGTGAGGGTGGCAGGGGGTGTCCCCGGGGCAGGGGAGGGCACCTCTTGACTCCTTGCCCACAGATACCTTAACGCCTGCCCTGACCCAGGCATTAAAAAACGACGCACATCAGGCTGTGTGCCGTTTTTTAAGGCCCACCCCCTCCTGTGCGTCAAAATGACGCTGGGGGACAAATAAGGTGCACAGGACTTAAAGTCATTTTTTGGAAGGGAACGCCTACCTTGCATATCATTAACGCAAGGCAGTTTCCCGCTTCCAAAAAATGACACACATGATGGAATTTTGACGTCCGTGGGGTCGGGCGCCAAAGTATAAATATGGGGCACGGTTTGCGCTGAATGTGCGTCAACATTTTTGACGCACATTCGGCGCAAACAGAGTATACATATGCCCCCATATATGTCTGCTGTACATGTGTGTGGCCCATTGTGGCGGCCCCTGCAATTGGAAGCGATGTGGTACCCTACAATATTACATTGTTGACAGGCATTTGCCACATACGGCCTGTGCTGGCTGTATGCAGGATATTCTGTCTAATGTATTCTGTTGCAGCAAAAGAATAACACATTTCGGCCCATATTTATACATTTTTAGCGCCGTATTTGCGGCCCTTTTTGACGCAAAAATTGCACAAACTTCCAAATTACAATTGTATTTTGTATGTTTGCGCCGTTTTTGCGTCAAAATGCGGCGCTAAAAAGTATAAATATGGGCCTACATGTCTTCTCTGCATCTGGATGGCGTCTGCTGAAGGAGATGATGTCATCTCTTATAGTAAGACATAGTCGGCACATGTTTGACATATGTGGGCTGCGTCGGATGCACGTGGGATCTTCTGTCCATGTGTTTTGTGGCAGTAAAAGCATAAAACATTTGTACATTCCTCGTCGCCTCATTGTGGTGTATCCTGGTGTCGCCTGCTTCTTGGCATACCTGTGGTGTGCTAAGTGTATGCGACAGGTAATTGCATTGGCATGTAGGGGCGCTCAGTGGGAAGTACTGAGCGCGACAGCACGGCTGGGCTAGGTTGGGTTTAAGGCGTACCCGTGCTGAGCGAAGAAGAGGTGTTCCATCCAATACACTGTGCTACATTTGTGTGTGGGAACTCCCAGTGCACAGCTCCGTTAGAAACAACACGGTCGCTAAATACGTGGGCCCATATTTATACTTTTTTAGCGCCGCAATTGTATTTTGTAAAGCGGCGCAAAGGCGGGGCTAAAAAATATAAATATGGGGCATGGTGTATCTTGTACGATGTGGAATGTTTGGGATATGTTCTGTCGAATATTTTCGGTTGTATTCTTGTATAGGACTCTTATTGTGCAGTGCTGTTTAACTAGGACAAATCCGACTTTACTGAGCAAATCTGCTAAAATTTAAAGGGACAGTAGCAGAGGACTGATATGCTTTGAATGGGTTAATACCAGCCAGTAGAGTAAGCATAAATTCCATGACCCCTCGTGCAAGCAAGGAAAATGTCCCTCGTCTGCTGTTGGTGTGGTAAAATACAGGAACGGTCAGAGTTCAATGGGCTCGTTAACGCCCCGGGCCCCGGTGCCACTGCACTTGCTGCACCAGTGGTAGCCACTCCCCAGTACCAGCACGGCTCAGCAAGGTTGCTTTACCTCTAACATGGCAGTATTCGAACGGCTCATCTCTAATATCTGCATATCTAACAGGGCATTTACCAGTAGGCAGGAATTCTATTCGCCAAGCATCCCCGGCACGTCACAGCAGATGTGCTGTGTCTCTACAAGAGTAATACTGCCACACTTTAGCTCTACTTCTTGTGGGATACTTTAACCGCGCTACAGGAGGGGTCCTATCCTTTTAATGAGCTAATAATGCCTCATTTCATCACGACTGCTACACATTTAATGTGGCAATAACGAAACATCTCAGTAGGGTTGCCATACTCCTCAGAAGTGTTTTCACTTTGTTACTGTTGCACTATAGTATTACAGTAATATTTGCTTTTTACGGGGATAATATTGTAATTATGTGTGTAAACTATTGTAGTTGCTGGCACTTCTCAGCACAAAAAGGGACTTTATCAGCAGCGGTTGTCAGGAAAGTGCTATACGTTTGAAGGGAGAGAGTCAGTACGTCTTAGCAAGACTGTGGTAAGTTTAATAGGGCAGTAGGAGCACTTATCAACAAGACTGTCGTCCGTTTAATGGGACAGTGTCTGCCTTATCAGCAAGACTGCCATACTTTTAATGTGGCAGTATATGCCCTTCTCAACAAGACTGTCAATCTTTTAATGGGACAGTATCAGCACTTCTCAGTAAAACTGTTCATTTTTTAATGGGACAATATCAGCACTTCTCAGTAAGACTGCCAGTCTTTTAATGGGACAGTATCAGCACTTCTCAACAAGACTGTCAGTCTTTTAATAGGACAGTATCAGCACTTCCCAATAAAATGCTGTATTATTAATGGGACAGTACCAGCACTTCTCAACAAGACTGTCAATCTTTTAACGGGACAGTATCAGCACTTCCCAATAAAACTGTTGTATTATTAATGGGACAGTACCAGCACTTCCCAATAAAACTGCTGTATTATTAATGGGACAGTACCAGCACTTCTCAACACGACTGTCAATCTTTTAACGGGACAGTATCAGCACTTCCCAATAAAACTGTTGTATTATTAATGGGACAGTACCAGCACTTCTCAACAAGACTGTCAATCTTTTAATGGGACAGTACCAGCACTTCTCAACAAGTCTGGCATACATTTAATGGGGCAGTATCTGCACTTCTCATCAGGGCTGCTATGCATTTAATTTGTCAGTATTCACAGTGAAAGTGAATATAGACACCATCGAACTGTCGTTTGGGTTTTATATCTTAACCACTTCTAACACCCTCTTGTTTGTGAAGTGTGTGTGAAGGGCCTCTTCAAGAAAAATCCAGGTGCTGCTAGAGAGCTATAGGTCAACCACTGCCCCCCCAGACAGTCTCAGTCATCGGGGCAGGCAGTCCTCTCATTCTGTGTGTTGGTTCTAATAACTAGGCACACTTTTGATTTCTTAGAACCGAGTGTTCGCCACACTTCTCTGAGCAACCAATGCACCCTAATTATGCACTTTGTATCACTGAGCAACACGTTTTATAATTACTGCTCAGCTGTTGCTACCTTTAGAACCAAACAAGCACCATAGTGCCCGTTTTTTTTATTTTTTATTTGTGAAGCAAACCCAAAATTTGAGCCTGCATGCTTCAGCGGCGCCTCCGCAGGTTGTTTTATTTATGCATAAGGGCTCTGGCAGACCTTGCTTAAAACCCTTTGCCCGAACGTTCTTATTGCAGCATGAGGTGCTCGCTGCACGTAGATCCGAGGGGTGAGTAGGACCCTGCCCAGTTTACAATATAGGCTATGGTTTGGGGGACTAACAACAACAACTGGGGCAGTCCCAGGGAGCACAACGTACACGTTATGCTATGTTGTGTTATATTACCTTGTGCTCACTTGTTAAGCTGTGACAGTATGCTTTTATATGTTTTGTTACATTATGTATGCTATGCAGTTTTGTTACGTTAAGGTTTGTTACGTTTTGTCATGCTGTGATTTGTATGATTGGGTAAGTTAACACGTCAGCTTCATGGCCTGCCTTTCACCTTAGCTGTTGGCAGGAAGCATTATGGCATCACATTTCAACAGCAATATACGTGCTCACAGTAAGATAACTTGGTATTGCTATTTATTAGTCCCATCCTCTGTGTAGAAGAGTCTATGGTGTGGCAGGAGGAAGAGAAAGTGGTATACCCAAGGAGATGGACGCCATTACATGCCTTGAGTATCTACTTATAATACACGGAAGCCTGCAATTCCAGTATAAAAAAAAGCTATCTCTAATTCTAGTATTACGGTAGACTTGTGATGTCTCTAGTCACCTGTAATAAGAAAATGATGAAGCTGCTCAACTGTAACGACTTATTACCATTGACTTTGTGGTTTGTAACTCACATTTTATGGCTTTCTACTTGCTGGCTTTATTTGTTTTAGTCTCTCCAGGTTCAGTTCATCCCTCCCGTTGCCTAAACCGTTTTTACTGTATTCTTCCACAAACTCCCTTTCTGTAAACAGGCCTTTAAATCTTGTTCTTGTCTTGTCACATTTGCTGTGCATTCAAAGACCGATGTAAGATGTCAGGTGGTGTCTTCCGAGGGGGCTTGTTTACTTTTCTTTCCCTGACTTCAAAGTGAGAGGATTTATGTGACAATACTGGATACTGGGTGTAGGAAAGATAATTTTTCTAGTACACTAAATAATTTAAATGAACTTTGTAAGTATTTCAGAATGTATCAGAACTAAGAACACAAATGAAGCACATCTTTTGTTATTTCTTAAGTATGTTGGAAATAAATACTTTGATATGATCAAAACACATTATTACACTAGGTTGTGCACATTTCATACATTTTTGTTTGTGCACTGTATAGTTTTATTAGTAAAACTGTATGTCTGTGCAAATGTAATGGTCATTTCATTTGAAAATGTGTTGTCTGTAATGACATACCATGCATACTCTGCTCAATGCCACTCCACTGTACTCTGCACCACTCCACACCACTGCACTCTCCTCTGCACCATTCCACTTTACAGTACTCCACCCCATGGCACTATGCACCACTCTACTCTATGCCAGGTACTATATGCCACTTCATGCTATGCCTCTCTACTCTACACTGTACTACTCTACTCTATGCCAATGTACTCTTCGCCACTGTACTCTACGCATCTGCACACTACACCACTCCAGTCTAGACCACACCAATCTACTGTGCACAACTCCACTCTTTTCCACTGTACTCTACGCCACTCTGCAACACTGCACTCTACGCCACTGTACTCAATGCCAATACACTCTGCACCAATGCACGTTACTCTGTAACACTCAACTCTATGCCCCTGCACTCTATATCAATTCACTGTATGCCACCCTAATCTACCCTGCACCACTGCACTTTACACCACTTTACTCTACACCATTACATTCAGTGCCACTCCACTGCACTCTACTCTGTACCATTCCATGTAACACCACTCCACACCATGGCACTCTGCACCACTCCAATCTATGCCACTGTACTCAATGCCACTTCGTGCGTCTCTACTCTACACTGTACTACTCTACTCTATGCCAATGCACTCTTCGCCACTCTACTCTACACCACTGCACTCTACACCACTCCTGTCTAGACCACACCAATCTACTCTGCACAGCTCCACTCTATGCCACTCTACTCTATGCCACGCTGCAACACTGCACTCTATGCCACTGCACTCGCTGCCAATACACTCTGCACCAATGCACTTTACTCTGTAACACTCAACTCTATGCCCATGCACTCTATGTCATTCACTGTACAGAACTCTAATCACACTCTACACCACTTTACTCTACGCCATTACACTCTATGCCACTCTACGCAACTGCACACTACCCTGCACCACTCCACTCTATGCCACTTCCCTCTACTGTGAAACAATCTACTCTATGCTACTGCACTCTATACCACTCTACTCCACTCTGCACCACTCCACTCTATGCCACTGCACACTGCGTCACTCTACTCTTAACCACTGCACTCTAGACCAATGCACTCTACACAACTGCACTCTATATCACTGCACTCTATGCCCCTGAACTCTACTCTGCATCACTGTACTCTATGCCACTGCTCCACTCTACACCACTGAACCCTTACACTCTACTCTGCAACAATGTATTCCCCGCCACTGAACTCTACCCCACTCAACTCTGCACTACTCCACTCTACGGTACTCTATCCACTGTTCTCTACAACACCATACTCTACTCTCCACCACTCTTTGCTACTCTACTGTGCACCGTTCTAAGCCGCTGCAGTCTATGTCACTTGACTCTACTCTGCCCTCTTTGCCACTGCACTCTATGTCACTCGACTCTACTCTGCGCCACTGCCCTTTGCATCACTCAGCTCTAGGCCACTCCACTCTGCACCCCTCTACTCTACGCCGCACACTCTACTCTACACCACTGCACTTTACTCCACTCTACTCTGCGCCACTCCACTCTGCACCACTGCATTTTGCTGTGCACCACTCTAATCACTGCAACCTACGACACTGCTTTGTATTCCCCTGAATTCAGTGCATCTGCACTCAATGCCACTGCACCCTACACCACTATATTCTGTAGCACTCTACACCAATATACTCTACACCAGTCCACTCTACTCTATGCCACTCCAGTATATGCCACTCCAACACACAGCACTCTCTGCCACTCCACTCTACAACAGTCTACTTCACTTTTTGCCATTCCACTCTACGACACTCCACGCAACTCTCCTCTATGCCACTAACTTTTAGCTATGCTGAACCGTAGCCAAGCTGGTGTACACAAAGCTCTTGCGTAGGCGAGATCTGTTGGCTTTGCCAGTTCTTCTTTCTTTTGTTTGTGACCAGCTAAGCTGGTTGGTCACAAGCCAAGCTGACTGTAAATGCATAGTCTGCTTCACACTCTAAGCTGTGGGGAAAAGGTGGGACAGAAGGTGCTAAGGGAAAGACCTTGAACTAGCTTTGTAGTGTTCCATTTGATCATGGTGGTAAACTCATAGCCCTCCTGTTAGTTTTTATTCTTGTTTTAGCGTGGAGGTGGGAAGAAAATGTTCACAGCCAACTTTCTAAGACGTTTCTGTTGTGATACTGAGGTCAGGGAAATGACCATATCCTCCGTTTATTTTATGTCTCATTGTTACTGTTGTTTGTGCAGTAATGAGCGGTTGGGGACATTCCCACAGCCCGCCTTTATATATATATATCTTTTTTTGGGGGGGGAGATTGATAGTGCAGGAACTTAGCAGGGAGGAAGTTGAACACAATAGGGTTTAGGCAAGGACAAGGCTCTCATTATGTGCTACAGTGCACAGAAGCACTGTTCTCTGAAAATCCTGCTATTCAAAGTCTGACTGGCAACACAAATGAAATCAGGTATGATCAACTTTGAATGTGCATGTGTTATATAAATACTGTGCCAGGAGATGTAATGCCCATCACAGTTCCTTTGCCAGTGAACATCCAATTTCTTGCCATGAAACAAATATAAACAACATTGAAACAACCAAATACAAGATTTCTGGCAGCTGTATTAAAATGTTGCTCCATTCGCCAGAAATAGGTACCTATGTTTTTTCTATACCTAACCCCACATATAAAATATATAAATATATGTTTGTGTATGTATGTGTATATGTATATATATATCACCTACTAGGTAGTTATAGTTAGGACCATGTTACCATTGAAAAATCGTTTTTTTTTACCTGCCTATATCTTAGGCACAAATCTTCATGAAATTGTTCAAACAAAGTGTTCCCAAAAATCTTGTTGTACATGGGAAGTTTCAGGGGGATCTGTGAAGGGGGGGGGGGGGGGGACGAGAAAGAGGTGGGGTCAAAAAAGTTGCATTTCCCATGTTAATTCCCATAGGGATTTTGAACATGACTACAGCCCGAACTGCTGAACGGAATTACACCAAATTTGGCAGAAAGGTAGCGTTTGGTCCAGAAAGAAGCCTAAGCCTTTTTCTTGTTTGGGGTAAATCCATTCCGTAGTTTTTTAGAAATGAAAAGAAAAAGAAATATAGATACCTAGAGGTACGAAGGATTCACAAATAATAACAAGCTCAAGCAGACAAATTCACAGCTCTGATTGGCTGCCAACACTTCAACCAGAAAGTGTTGCCAGCCATCTTGGAACTTGGCTTCAGCCGAGTAACACAAAAACAGTTAAAAAAATTAGACAGGGGTCAAAGATAGGGACACCCTGACCCCTTAGCTCTGGTGTGGGGTCCCAGAGGGACCCCAACAATGCAAAAAAACACTTTAAAAAGAATTTCATGAATTTGCGACAAATTTACGAATTCGCAACAAAAAAAAATAAAAACAAGTGCGGTCTCCTACGCTTGTTAATTCTGAAGCTTCCAGGTGGAGCAAGTCCTGGGGGCATTGCTAATGTTAATGCAGAGGAGGGGCTGGCCCCTCCCACAGCTCCAGGGACCACCAACTCCCCGGGCCTTCATACAAAATAGATGCAGGGGCCACCAGCAACCCCGCGGACGGCCACCTCTTCAGGGCTTTAAACTTAATTAATGCAGTGGGGCCACTTCCCCGCCCACAGCCCCGGGGACTGCCACCTCCCCAAGGAATTTAAATAAATATAATCTAGGGGGACACGCAGCCCCCCCGCCACAGCCCTGGAGACCACCATCTGCCCAGGGCTTTAAATAAATGTCATTTTGGAGGGGGGCAAGTGCCCCAGGGACCACCACCTCCTCTGGGCTGAATTAGAATAAGATAGGGGGTCAGTTTCAGACCCCCTTTTACCCAGGTACCACCACCTCCCTTGGGCTATTTGAAATGTTGGAGTGGGGCCACCTGGCCCCCTCACAGAGCCACTGATGGCCCAGAGACCGCCACCCCCGGGGCTGGCTCCTGCTGTTTCCCGGGGTGACCACCCCTGGGACATAGCTGTTTGCTGTGACTTGGTGGGAGATGACGGTTCCCATCAAATCACAGCAAACACTCTGCCTCGGATGAAGTGAGAGCTGTCAAACAATCTTCCCTGTCCGTGGAGATGCAGGCAGAGAAACAGATGCAACTGCTCTCACAAAAAGAGAGCTTCTTTGGCAGCTCCCTCTCAGTGACAGAAATGCCAGCTCCCATATGAGGTTGGGAGCCGGCTGGAACAGCAGGGGCCTTCAGGCTCCCCCCTGTTCCTCAGCATTGTGACTGGGTGCCCTGTGGGGCATCCAGGTCATATGGCTAAATTCTGGGGGATGGGATCCCAGGGTCCGAGATCGGCCCTAGGGAGGGGGGGCACGCGGAACTGTGGAAAACCCTGCTGCACATGGCTGAAGTCAGTGCAGCGCATGGTTGGTTTACTATAGGAGTTGGTCGCAGGGCCATATGGGTAGGTAGCTATAGGAGAGGGCTGAAAGCCAGGCCCTGGGGCCAACTTCTATATATATATATATATATATATATATATATATATATATATATATATATTTATACTCAAGGTACTTAGATGTGGTGTTAAGAATAGTAAATCTATGCTTCTTCTATGTGCACTTGCCGTTTGATATTTTGCTCTTTGATATTTTGTCCATGACATTCTGGATCTTGATATTCTTAGCTTCGATTTTCAGAAGTATAATCCAGAACGCCAAGGGACTGCTCTTGGAGTCAGGGTCCTCCTACATGGGCCAGAGGTGCTCAGTATAAAAGAGTAATGCTCGTTTGTGCTGTATGCTAGGGTGTTCACATGTGCATAAAATCTCGCACCATGTCCCACAATTACAGATCAATTTCCAGGGTGCTACTCTGAGTGTTAGAGTGCCAAGTTATATAATTGGCATCCCAGGGTAGCTGCTTAGTGTGTCAGAGTGCTGCTGAAAGTGACAGGCATTCTGCTAAGACCACAGTTGAATGTGTATTTGGTGCTGGTCAGAAAGCCATGGTGAGGCTGAAGGTGGCAGCGGTCCTCCCGACTTTGCCAAGGGTACTCCTAAATGTACTTCGGGTCTGGTCGGGATGCCAGGTTGCTGGTTAGTTTGCTCTGGATGATGTTCGGATTGTCAGTTTGTGCTCAGTACATCGTGCGTCCTGCTAACAGTACCCGGGTGCTATAGACTGTGCTGTGACTTCTGCCAGATATGCACAAGATGCTGCTCAGTATGTCAGTGGCGCTGCTCAAAAGGTGTGTGTGTTTTTCAATGTGTTGCTCAAAATGCTAGTATATTATTTATAGTTTTTTTCTGTAACATCATGGTAAAAAAACACAAAAAGGGCTACCATGCTGCTATGTTAGTGAGTAGACATCCAAGGTAACCGTCCTCCTTCTTGGCGCTCTCTTGCTATGCTATTAGGCTCTCGGTATTCAGATCATCACATCTCCATAGATACACACAAACTTTAATCAAACATCACTTCTCTGATTTAATGTGCTCTATAAAAGTACGACGCTCCATTGAAGCCCGTGGACACACATTTTTTCATCCTACAAAAAGAGACTACAAATAAATTACTAAGTCAATCCATACCCAAATGGAAACTGCCAGTAAATTAACTGCCCCGTACTCGGCCAGCAAAGAAGACAGTACAAGTAAAGGCAAAGTACTTAAAAAACAAAGAAGATAAATTAAAAATTATGTTAAGCATGAACATGGCTGAAAATGTTGCTCTTATTATTTTTCATTTCTGTTCGTAGCCGGTCGTGAAATACTAGAGTTAGAAGCATAAACATTCCGCATATGCTGTTGCAAACCTATTGGGCAGAAAAACGATACATTCTCCGAGTAGGATGCCAATGGAAGTATGAGGTCATGCCAGTGCTTAATTTGTGCTTGTAGTTTCCGGTGCTGAGCACCGGCACTTATTTTTGAGGTCCGGCGCTTATTCTTCTGCCTCAAGCATTTGCTGCGAGCAAATGACACATATGTGAAAGACGGATGAAGGGAAAAACTAAAAAGCGTCACAAAGCAAGAAAGCAGAAAGCTGTTAGAGTGAGCAGAAGGGGCAGGGAGGGTCTTTAAATGCATTGAAGAGGCCCGAGATGGCTTCAGGATTACACCTCCTCAGTATTCCCTGTTCCCACATTTAATTGCAGCAGCCGCGTGTTTAAGAGTAGGGCTGTGGGCACCGGCACCATTGTATTTACAAATTAAGCACTGGGTCATGCATATGAACTCTGTGTTTGTTGGTTAGGTGGCACCCGTGCATTGCTTCGAGTACAGCATGTGTTGCCTTGGGGTCACGGGGGCTAGCAAGGCGAGTGACTGTTTTTGTCAGCAAATGGGGTCATGTTGGTAGCCGATGTGTGAAGATTGATAAAAGTTAGCAATATTTTAGCCCCTCCCTGCCCACCGCCTTGCTTCTGCGCCTGTGTGCAGTCACTGGCAGGCTGCAAGCTCCTCCTCTGGCAGTCTTGTGACCCTGGGGTTAACAGTGCCCATAGGCACTGATAGAGTCACTTTGATACAAGCAGCATTTAATGGAGGAGAGAGAAAACTTCCTGTCAGCTTCCTCTATCTCATCACCTTACAGGAGAAAGTTACCAGCACATCTCGATCCCTAGGCCAAATCTTTGATTGGCCTCTTTTCCGTGTTCTTGATTGCCACCATATTGCATTGACCTCACAGCCTTCTTTCTGGTACAAGGGACCTAGATAGTACTCTGTGCACATAAGGGCAGGGCTGACTGTGTCCTCCTAACCACATTCCCCTATAACTCACAATATTGAAACAATATAAGCCCCCATCTCCTGACGTTTTAGAACACTTTGCTTTAATGCCACAGTAAAGCCAAAACCCAGCATTTGCTAGAGATTATTGTCAACAAGAATTACTCTCCCTCCATCTAATCCATTCAACCCCGCCCACTCTGCATATAAATCCTAAAGCCATTCTTGGATTTTCAAAAGCAAAAATAAAATCCATACCGCTGTGGGGTGGGGGGGGTCTCCATGTGACATGCGTCTGGCTAATCCGCACAGGACAGTGCCCCAGCAGAAAAAGAAGTGCTTTATTGAATCTCAACCACTGAAAATTATTCTACGTTGCATTCCAATCCATCTTTTTTCTGTTCAATGTGTAAGTGTTGATTAATTCAACCCCCAATTTACACTCAATACCAAGTCCTTCGGTTTCACCCTGGACACCAAACTCACCTTCAAGGCATACATTGCAAAGAAAATAAAGGCAGAATTGTACTAGATGTACCTACCAAAGACGGTGAAACCATTCTTCCCAGAAGGTGACTTCAGAACTGTTGTTCAAACCCTCATACTCTAGCACTAAAATGTTGGTAATGCCCTGCCTTACAGCAGTCCCTTGTAAAAGCACTCTGCATGTCCCAGCATCCCAAAAAGGGCTTGAAGAAATATAACCAAATCACTCCCATTGTGATGGAACTCCACAAACTTCTCCGCCAACCCCCAACGTCTTAAAAGCAGTGGTATCATCTACAGAGTCATCAGGATAGGCACCCCCAACTGGTTGGATGACGAACTCTCCATCTCCTGTAGCTCTTGGCAGACTCGATACCTGGACACCATCATACCGGAGATGAAGAAGAGCAAGAAAGTAAAAAAACAAGGCAACAAACCTTCTCCATGTATGCATACGGGATCTGGAACAACATTCCTGTACCCATCGAGATTACCCCACTCTGCTCCAGTTTAGGACACACCTCTTTAAAGAACACTACATCATAACAAAGTAACAGTTGCCCTCCTCTCCCAAACCCAGCGCCCCCAGCAGTCACTGACTGACTGTATCTTGACCCTGTACGGCACTCCACAGCCTTTTAGCTAGTTGTGTGCTATACAAATACCCCATACATACATTCCATACAGGGGCATAACTATTGATGGTGCAAGAGGTGTAGTGGGATTTGGTTTCAAGCGGTCTGAGAGCTCGCTACACCTCAGTTGTAGTTGTTCATTAGTACCAAACCTGGGAAAGAAAGACCCATTTCCCTTGCTTGCCCTGAGCCTATGACATCCCTGCTACATCACTTATACCATAGATAAAGAACAACCATATGCAAGTCCTGCCCGAGTTTCAGGCCAGGCCCCCTCTGAACAGCAACACAAGCAAACTTCAGACTGGTTTTGACTTTATTGCACCTCATCAGTGAGATGTAGCCTGAGTCCAATGGCATAGTGAGCTACAAACATACCCTGATGGCCTTGTGGCACAGGAGGGGGGCTCTCTGTATTTTGTTCACTTGTGCAGGCGAGGGAAGTAAACTGATAGTAGCAAATGGTACAAGGATTGTGTAACTTTGTATTCAGGAGGAGCCAGGTTTAGCTATGAGGACTGCTGCATCAGTGTGTTTCTGGAAGACCCGCACAATGCACATCCTACTAGCAGTGATGGTAGACAGCAAGAGACTTTCCATTTGCCAGCAAAGATCCCTCTATGTCGTGGTGGGAAAACTATAATAATCCCCACCAAGGTAGGGCTAACCGCCCGAGGATAGTTATAGCTGTCCAGTGGGGTGGTTGGCAGTCTTGATTCATCGGTCTGACCAAACGAAATTTGGGCTTGTTGGTATATGTGGCATGAGACTGGTACAGAATTTGCAGATGGTGCAATGAGAATTGTAGAATAGGACTTTAGGGCAGAAACAACGGGAAAAGGGTGAAGGTATTACAATGCTGTTGAGTACAACTATGATAGAGTCCAGTGATGTTCTCTTCTTTATCATTTGCCACTTCACGAAAAGTCTACATATTACTATCATGCAACTCATTGACCCCAATTTTAGCCACATCAGAAAATCCGAGTGTGACCAGTCAAGTTTGATCCTGCAGCCTTCATGTTACACACTAGTTGTCTTAGCTGCAGTAACTCAGGGCCTGATTACAACTTTGGAGGACGGTGTTAAACCGTCCCAAAAGTGGAGGATATACCACCTACCGTATTACGAGTCCATTATATCCTATGGAACTCGTAATACGGTAGGTGGTATATCCGCCACTTTTGGGACGGTTTAACACCGTCCTCCAAAGTTGTAATCAGGCCCTCAGTATTTTTTTTTGTCAGCCTTCCCACCAGAAGGGATGGGCTTTGAGGAAGTGCACAGGAGTGCCAGGTCGCTCAAGCCAAGGCCCTGACTCACACATAGAAAGTCTAGCACACCTCTTGGCAAAGCACAGAGATTGCAAAGGACAGATTCACAGACTAAAAAAATGAGTTAGGGACCCCTCAGAAGCCGAGTAGAGAAAAACAGACAGAAGTAGATCCACAGCCTCCTAGAGAAAGATCCACATTCTCAGACACGTATTCACGCGTCGACGGATCACTCTCGTGTTACCTGCAAGCAAGCGCAGGTGTCACAGTATCCGTCTTGCTCTCTGCCTTTGGCGAGGAGCTTTCTGAAAACGAATCATCAAATATGATGAGGAAAATGTGTTACCTGTTTTAACCCATTAGAACCTCCATCCTGTGGCATCCATCTTGCGTTACCCCACAAAAATCCCAAACAGAATATCCAAGATAAAGCTGATATTCGTGTTTAACACTTTAATTCAATTGTTTTATTATATTTATATTTTGAAATACACACCAGCTGCTGAATACATTTTACTTTTCTGTTCTTGGACAAGTTGATATCTTAGCACAATCCATATCCTGCAACTCAAAATCCTACAAAGTTAAAATAAAGCATCAAATAAATAAAATGGGATAAAGAAAGGAGAGGGAGAGATCAAGGTTAAGTGGTGACTCCTTTTAACCAAGGAAGATTCACCACTGAACAGAAGCACCCAGATCTTAATTTGAGCAGGTGGTTCCAGTTTCAAAAGTGAGATAGAGAGACAGAAAGTATATGGTGGTAGAAACCTGCAGCCGATGGACTCATTTGCATGCCCAGGCAAACAGGGTAGGCTGTACAGGGGTCTAAATGCATTGCCAAGCCTACTCCAATGCAGCTTCAGAAGTGGTCTATCGTTGATGTCTGCATCACAACACAACATGCTACCGCCAGCATGCAACCACCCATGTCTGACAAGAAGTTCGCAGTACTGCGCACATCAATAGATTGTGTACACGATTTTCTAATAGTCCATAGCTACACCTTAATCCAGAAGGAGGTACGATAGCCAAGCGGGCAAGTGGTGCCTCCTATCCCTGAGCCCTCAGTAGAACAGGGCACCTATACAAGGGTCCGAGGCAATATGGAATGGGGGGGAGGGGACTGAAAACATTTGATAGTAATCCTTGGCCCTGTTCACACAATGCCAACATTGTTTCATTTAGAGGAAACCAATTGATGCTCTCAGCCTTCGACATTGTGTAAATAAATTCCTCACATATGTTCTCATATGGGTATCAATCAGTGTAATGACAGTCTCCTACTCTCATCCCTTTTCAATTTTGCAATAGGTGTTATTGGCGTAATTTAGTGCTTCATAAAAAAGCAATGTCCCATTTTTTTACATCCCGTTATTGATGCTGTAGAACGCAGGGTTTCAGGATTCCAAATCTACATAGTCTTGATTAAACCTCATGCCTCTTTTTCCAACCCCATACAATTGTATCTTTATCACACTTTTGAATGTTCTTTCCATCAAGTTCTCCTTTTTTAACTATTGTCCTCTTTCTTTTTTGTTCTCCCTTTTCTCCCGTTCCCTTTCTTGCTCTTAGTCAAATGATCTAAGTCTTGGCACCCAACATTAAGTTCCGGTGCCTTCCTGCAGAATTTAAGCTCTGCTTTTGTTCTGATGAGGCCCTTGAGTGAGAGGGTGAGAAGATAGCTGAGAGCTTTGGATTGCCAGCTAAAGCAACCAGGTAGTCTTTCCATAAAATAAAGCCTGTACAGTGTTTTGTTTTTCTGACCCTTCCCTAAAGCAGTTAGGAGGCACTGGCTCAAACCTGTATCAAATTAAAATGACCTAAATATGGAGCCTGTGCTGCCAAATTGCTCAGGTGCCGCTGATGGGCGTATCCAGTCAGAAGTTATGTGATATGCCTGGAGAGCTTGGCCTATTCAAAATAAGTTAATACGCTGATTGCAGAGTTCTAGGAAGCACCGCAGATTACCTAGCTAATTTGAGGGCTGTGTCACAGAAAATAAAAACATGACAGTAAAACTACTAACCCAAGAGCGTTTGAGTGCATCAGAGGGGAGGGCCAGAGTCCAGCCAGAACGGTAGGAAGCACCTAGATGAGGCATTTTACACTGTCACCTATTTCACCTAGGCCACTCACTTCCGAGCACTGGAACAAAAAGTAAAAACATGACAGTGAAAGTTCTACCCCATGAGTAACAGAGTCCATCCGGATGCAGGTTTAGAGTTCAGACAATCTACAGGATGACCATTAGTGAGGCATCCCTCACTGTTGATCTAGGTCACCTACGCCACCTCTAAGCAATGGACCGAAAGTAAAAACGTAACAGAGAAACCTCTGACCCATGAGTAATACTAATATGCAGGATGAACCTAAATGAAACATTCTTCACTAGTCACCTAAGCCCCTTAGGAGCAAGGGAACTGAAAGTAAAAACGTGGTAGTTAAATTCTGGTCTATGATAACAAAGTCCCGTCAACGCACAGGATGAACCTGGATGAGGCATTCTTTCCTGGTCACCAAGCCACCTAAGGATCTTCCCATCACTGCAACAGAAAGTAAAAACATGGCAGCTAAAAGTTCTGGGCCAATAGGATTAGAGACCAGCCGGATGGTTGTGTTAGTGCCCAGCCAATGTACAGAATCAGCCTAGATGAGGCATTCCTCGCTAGCCACCTGTTTATTGTTGTTTTGCTTCTAAAGAGGCGGGGCCATGGGGTTGACGAGCGTGAGAGGAGTGCACATAGCACTCCCCTCAGTGCGCATGTATGTTTGGACGGCCGTCTCAGGCCGGCCAAACATACATGCGCACAAGTGCTCTCTACTACCAGGCACTGTGGTGCCGATTTGGTGAAAACCTGCACAGGCTCCCAGTCTGCACTGGAGCTCCCAGCCAGGGCGCTCCAGCCAATCATAATGCTGCTTTGAGCAGCGTCATGATTGGCGCACGGCAGGCTGGGAGCCTGTGCCTGGAGTGCAACGGCGGCGACGTAGTAAGTACATTTAAAAACAAATACATATATATATATATATATATATATATATATATATATACACACACACACACAATTTGTTTGCCCCGCCCCGCCACCATGCCTAGTCGCCAGCCGTGACTGCTCTTATAATGTATTTTAATATGATATGCCAGCATGGTTGTTGGAAAACGTGTCGCTCATCACCCCCCCCCCCCCCCCCCCCCCCGCCACCCGCCCCAACAAAGCTTACTGACCAGCCTACGCCCCTGCTAAATTGCCGTCAATAGAACCAACTACATTGCAATAGTTTATGAAAGTAAAGTCTATGGCTGGGTAGGCGCCCCTCGTGATTTGGGGTCGTCAGGTAATTTTATACTGGCCTATACTCAGAGCCACTGGAAGGATGCGGTTCTACCAGCACAACATCTTTCTGCATAATTATGGATTTGCGGCCATTGCCCCTTAATCCAACATGTGCTGCATACATTTCAGATTTTACCCAAAAAAAATGTTATGCTGCATTATTTAGATTTTCCTGCCGCCTTATTTAGTAAAACCTGCCTCATGATCTAGTCCTCCCTTGCTGCATAATTCCAGTGGCCTTGTCTATACTTCAAATATTGCTGTCATTTTCACTTAGATTCACGCACACTGACAAGCGTCAGTATAAAGTGAACGTGTCCTTTCAATCTAAAACTAGTTCTGGTAGCCCTGCACCTCTTGCATCGAACAGGCAGATCGCTATATTTACAACAAAGTGTGGAATAGCGGGATAGTTTGTCCTTCCCATGAACCCTTCACCCTTTCACTCTTTCTGAATTTAAGATCGCTCTCCGTGGGCGTCATCGTGCCCACAAACCCCATCCGGTATGCCCAGTTTATAAATAGCGCCCCAAATTCCTGCAGGTAAGGAAAGGTCTGCAAAGAGTCACTCTGTAACTGCAATCCATGTTGATACTCCATGATGCATTTAGCGCCCTCAAAAGATGAAAGGACGTGTCTGACCTGAAGGCTGCACACAGATTTGAACAGCGTGTGCCAACATTGCTACCCTGCCCGCCTCAAGACTACACCTTGAGTGAGATTACGTGACGCCTCAGCAATCTGCAGAGAAAGTGCTTGAAATATTTTAGTTTTGGCCTCTGGAAGATAACACTGCGCTGTGAATTTTGTGAAGTTTCCGGAGAAAAGTGTGCGAGCTCCACCTAGTGGCAGAATATTTTCGGGCCATGGGTAAACAGCACTTTGCCAGAAGTAAGCGAGTTAGTTCTGATTTTCCTTAGACAACAAGGGGCACAGACAGACAACTCACTCCTACGTTGTGTGTGAAAAAGGCTATTTTATTAAAACAGGTGTGCATTACAAATCAACTAGCCTTTGTGCCCTTTCATATATTCATACTTTGTATTCTCTTTTGTTATCCTCTGTGGAGCGTTCTGCTACTGAACCAGCCCGGGCGTTCCGCGCCACTTATGACCTGCGGTCCTGCTCCAGTCCCGCCCCTCTCCATAATGGTCTCTGGGGCCATACTGCATGTACGCGGCCGGCCCAGGTCACCAACTCAGCTCCCGCAGGTGTGCTTCTTTTACTGCGTGGTGGCGAGCAGGCGAGGATCGCACCGCCATGCCTCTGGAATTACGCCACGCTGGTCTCACCGACACCCTTTTCCTGCTGCCAGATACAAGCAACCAGCCTCCTCTAAGAGGTGCAGCGCCTCCTGCAACTTACGTTCCGGGACATGCTGGAAGCCATCTTCAATTATTTGGCACAGTAAATATTTTTTGTTAAGTAACAATAACCGGGGAAAACCGCCTGCAGACCTATAACCGCAAAAATACCGATACGACTAATGAGATAGGGCTGCCACTGTGTGCCTTCACCAGACAAAAAAGGTGGAGGCAAATACAAAATGGTGGAACATATACCTGTGGGCTACATCCTTTACTGGATGTAGCCCAAAAAGTAGTACAGTCACTAGACTGTGCCACCCCTTGGCCAGATGCCCCCGGGGGATAGACCTCCCTGGCGGTCCGCGGAACCTCAAACTGCCATTTTTCAAACTTCCTGTTGCTGTCTTTCCAGACCATGTTTGCTTCTTTTAGCGTTGGGTCTACGATTAGGAAACAAAAATTAATGAAACAAAAATATTAAGGGCCGCATTTACAAGGCCCATGGTGCAGCAAGTGCCTTAATTTGATGCCCGGCGCCACTAGGAAAGGGCTAAAATGCGCGGTATCTACAAGATACAGCACATTTCTGCCTTCTCCCCCTCCACTGGCACACAAATGGCTGCCTAGCACCAACACAGGCACTCTGGCACCATGAAGCAAGGATGCCTGCATTGCGGGGAGGACTGTGTTTGTGCAGGAAGGCATACGTTCCTACACAAAAACAATCACAAGATGGGTAAATTCTTATGTACAAGACCATAGAATAACTTATGCCCCCCGGGGTAACTTTACCTCGCGCCCTCACCATGCACTGCTTAGTACCCCACAAATTACGGCACTCATGACATCTTTGATAACATCATTGATAATATCAATGTAATATTTGCAGTACAATTGTTGATGAAAAAACTGTGCATGGTGGGGGCTAGAGTTATAGTTACCCTAGGGCACGAGTTATAGTTACTTGAGGTAACTCTAACTATAACTGGTGAATTTCTATGGTTTTGTACATTTAACATGTGAGCCTAACTATAACGTCCCTATAACCTTTGGTGCTTTAAGTGAATTTTTATGTTTTTTTTAAATTCTATTTCATAACTTTAACAACCCTGTAACCTTTGTTTTTTTTCTGGGAATTTCTATGTTTCTTTTTAATGTAAAGTAATTTTCATTACTATACGTTAATCCAACCACCGCCACACATGGCCTTCAGCCGTGCCTGTGGCCATGCCATGTGGCCAGCCCCCTATAACCACCCAACTCTGTGCTACACATGGCCATGCTCAGCAGCAGTTGGCCGCAGATCTGCGTGGCCCTCCCCCTCCGCCCTCCTAAAATTAATGTTTTGGGGGTGAGGGGGAGCCATGTGGCCCGCTTTCCCCAGCACTTTTCATCCCCCCGGTCCCAATCCCCCAGGGACACACGTTAATATTTTTATGAGGGGGGAGGCGGGCCATGTGGCCCCCCTCCCCAGGCCGATTTTGGCTTGGGGGACCCCATCCCCTGGCTGATTTCAGCACCGGGGACCCCATTTCCTGGGGCCTGACAATAATATATTAATTTTTTTGGGGAAGGGGGGCCGCATGGCCCCCCTCCCTGGGGCTATCTTGGCACGATTGACCCCATCGCCCGGGGTCTGGCCTAAACATTTTGTTTTGCGCGGATGGGCACTTTGTGGCCCCCCCTCCCCAGGCCGTTCTTGGCCCCCAGGGACTGACCATGTTACCTGGGTGCCCCCAGGACAATGAGTCAAAATGGTTGGGGACTGCAGGGGTAGCTTGAAGACTGCAGGAAGAGCCTGAACGACCCGCGGTCCCAGCTGGCTCCCCGCCTCCTGTGGGACCCAGTATTGCTGTTACAGAGAGGGAGATGATAAATATGCAGCTCCCTCTCTGTGAGAGCAATAGTTCCCTCTGTTTCCCCACCTGCATCTCTCCAGGCAGGGAAACAGAGGAAACCTTTGCTTCCAGCAAGTGAGAGCTGTTTAACTGCTCTCACTTACTGGGACCAGAGTGTTTTCTCTGACTTGGTGGGAGCTGTCAAAACTCGGATGCGACTGAAAAAAAAAGCTCAAAAAAAGTAAAGGGGCCAGGGTAGGGACACCCTGAACCCATAGTTCTGGTGATGGGTCCAAGAGGGACCCCCTTTCCAGAGCAAAAAAAAATAAAAATAAAAATTTGCCATGAGTCATAGCAGATCCGTGAATCCGCCAAAAAGTAAAAAAAAAAAACACAGCCCTAGGGTGGGCCATGTCCTGGCGGCTTTGAAATTTTGAATGCGGCCCCTCACATTCCCAGGGCTAATGTTTCATCAAATGCAGGGGGGACTAATATCTCATTAAATATGGAGGGGGACGTCTGCACCCCCCTCACAGCTCCGGGCACCGTCACCTCCCTGGGGGTAATTTCTCATTGAATGCAGGGGGCTGCCAGGCCACCCACAGCCCCGGGGACCCCACTTCCCCGGCCAAATATAAATGATGTGCAGGAAGGCCACCCAGCCACCCTGCAGCACTGAGGACCGCCACCTCCTTGGTGCTAACATCTCATTAAATGCAGCCCCCTCCCGGCTGCCGCAGGGACTGTCACCTTCCTGGGGCAAATATAAATGAAATGCGTGGGGGCCACCAGGCCCCCCCACCACCCTGGAGACCTCTAGCTCCCCGGGGCAAATATAAATGAAGTGTGGGGGAGCCACCCGGCCACCCCAGGAACCACCACCTCACAGGCTAATATCTCATTTAATGCAGGAGGGCGGTCCTGACCTCCACAGCCTCGGGGTCGGTGACAAGACCAGGACCACTCACCTGAAGACCAGGTTTCTGCAGGAGCGAAGAATGCTACCCACATCACTCTGGACTAGTCCTCCACACCTAAGGTACACAGGATGTGAGTGATTAGCCCTGAGGGGGGACGGATCAGCAGTGGGAGAGGGAGTGAGAAGACAAACACTAGTGGTCGGTGAATTGTAGCTGCAACAGGAAGTCCAGAGCCCCATGTTGAACCACCAGTAGTAGGGGTTTCTTTGGCAAGAGAGAATACAACACAATTAAACCAAATGCCCAAAGAAGTAACCATACACAATTATCCTATTATAGTCAAGTATTACCATCATTCACCACAATATCAACAGAGGTGCTCGTTCAAAAGTTAGTCAAAGGACAATTTCACAATTTAACACAGTATACCACTTGACTTTTCTTTTGCGCCAGTTCTAATAGTCTATGCTTTTGGTGCACTCCTTTTTAGTCTGTAGTAGCACACATAACCTTTTAAAATACAACAAACTCAGGCCCTCATTACGACCCTAGCGGTATAGAACCGCCAGGGCAGCGGCACGCGGGAGCACCGCCGACAGGCCGGCGGTGCCCCGCGGGGCATTCTGACCGCGGCGGCTTAGCTGCGGTCAGAGAAGGGAAACCGGCGGTCTCCCGCCGGTTTCCCGATGCCCCCAAGGAATCCTCCAAGCCGGCGCAGCTTGCTGCGCCGGCTTGGGGATTCCGACTCCCCCTCCCGCCATCCAGTTCCTGGCGGTTCTCCCGCCGGGAACCGGATGGCGGGAGGGGGAGTTGCGGGGCCCCTGGGGGCCCCTGCAGTGCCCATGCCAACGGCATGGGCACTGCAGGGGCCCCCATAAGAGGGCCCCAAAATGTATTTCACTGTCTGCCTTGCAGACAGTGAAATACGCGACGGGTGCAACAGCACCCGTCGCACCTTCCCACTCCGCCGGCTCGATTACGAGCCGGCATCCTCGTGGGAAGGGAGTTTTTCCCTGGGCTGGCGGCCGGTCTTTTGGAGACCGCCCGCCAGCCCAGGGAAAAACTCATAATACCCTCCGCGGTCTTTTGACCGCGGAGCGGTATTATGGAGGGCTGAATTCTGGCGGGCGGCCTCCGCCGCCCGCCAGAATCAGAATGAGGGCCTCAGTGTCTTTATGCACATCTTTGATCTATAGGCCAAATTTCTAGGACAGTTTCACAAACTAATAAAAAGCATAGGCTGTCACCACAATGTCTTCACTAGGCCTACAAACACCATAAACAAATGGTTCAAATGAGTCTCACTTTGGTGTCTTATATTGTAACAAAATTCCATGTGAACTGCCCTTGTTAACCCTGAAAGGGCGGGAGCGCGCAAGTAGCTTACTGATCTTGTTTTTGTCTTTGTTCTTTTTGCAGGGCTGCTATGACTGGGGCTGCAGATCTGGAGGAGAATAGGAGTCCGGCCAATCATGTGGAGGTGGAGGAGGAGTTCGTCTAATCACCATCAAGCTGGAAGTTGGAGAGACAATGCCTAAAATCAGCTGTGAGGTATGGAACTCGAAGCCAAACAAACACGAAAGACCATGGGTGTGGTTTAAATGGCCAAACCGGCACGATGCTTGACACAGGAAGGGGGCGGGACCGATGTAACATCTATCAGCACCTGGAGTCTGCTCGCTCCCGGTAATGTGTAGACGGCACAAGTGTAACGGAGCACTTTGGCCATGTCGGTAATTATCCAGAAGGCCAGGTCTGTTTTACTCAAAATGGGGAAAGGGTTGCACAAGCCATACAACCCACAAGTATACCATTGTGCCCCATAAAATTAATATAATAACCATAAGGGCGGGAGGGAGGCTTAAGGGGTCATTTTTATGTAATAACACTCTGCACCAGCATAGTTAGGTATAAGGGTGTACAGACAGTGCATGTAGCGATTGTCATGACAGTACCTCCCACAAAGGGCCTTTAACAAGCCGCAGTTTTGAGCGAAAATGAGCATGAAATTATCGCACTAATCGTGGGGCATGCACGTGCGCTGCAGGTTCGCAAGAACCCTCCTCAGGAGGATATCCTATCCAATCAACTAGATAGAAGAGACACCCTTGTTTTCTATAGGAATCAAGAATGCGATGCACTTCAAATAACTCGAGGTGGAGGGAGGCAATTGTTGTACGATGGGAACAAATGGTTTAAGGAGGGATACATGAAATACCGGATGAATCAGATATTTGTCAATAAGAGGCAATTTCATAGCTACCTGGTTGATTTTCTTTTAGATGGGAAAGGATCCACAAACCTAGGCTGTAATTTCTTAGGACCTGCCATAGAGAGGTGACATGTATTTAACCACACCAGATCACCTTCCATATAATCTGGTGCTGGACTACAATGTTTGTTCGCCTGCTTCTTCATACTGTCTTTAGCCTCCTGTTAATGTGACCTAGCCTTTTTCCAGGTTTCTTGTAGTATGGTAAGGTATGTAGTGACTGGAGGTACACTTGTGGATAGGTGGAAAGGCAAGAGGTATGTGTGATAACCTAATGTACAATAAAATTGTGTCATTTTGTGAGAAGAATGTATATTGTTGTTAGAGGCAAATACCACTATGGGTAATGCTTGACCCCAACTACTGATTATAGTGGCCAACAGACAACGGAGATACTGTTCCATGGTTTGGTTAGTCCATTCGGTCTGACCATCCATCTGAAGGTGGCGTGAAGAGGACAAAAGGTGATCTATTGTAGGGACAAACACGCTTCTTGCCAAAACTTTGATACAAACTGTGTACCCCGATCGGAGATTATGATAGAAGGCAAACTGTGAAGGCCGATGATGTTCTGAATGAAAGTGTCTATCAACTCTTTAGCTGATGGTAGTTTTGTAAGAGGATCAAAATGTGCCATCTTGGTAAACAAATCAACTACTACTAGAATAGTGGAAACCCATGGTCCTTTGGAAGGTCAGTTACACAATCCATGCTAATGGTATGCCAAGGTGCTGGTGGAACTGTGTGTGGGAGTACCAGGCCTGCAAGGGCTGTATGGATTGGTTTATTATAAGTGCATACAGGACAAGATTGTACAAAAGCTTGTGCACCAAAACGATTATGCAACTAAAGCCTTGGCCTTGTGCTTACCAGGGTGCCCTGCTAGAGCAAATAATTGGTACCATTGTAACACTGAGTCTTTCAGGTTTAGTTGAACAAATACAAGTTGTTCATGGTAAAACAACTCGTCAGAAATAGAAAGCTGTGGATGCCTCAACCACTGGTCCACATCTTCTTCTTGCAGAGCGTCCTTTAATTGGTCACAAAAAGGAAGCATGGAGCAGGACCCTATGATTCTGTCTGGGGAAATCATAGGGAAATGTCTTTGAATGCCTTGCTCTTTTTGAGGATTAATGTGAATATGTGACAGAGGCCCTCATTCTGACCTTGGCGGGCGGCGGAGGCCGCCCACCAAAGTCCCGCCGTCAGGTTACCGTTCCGCGGTCGAAAGACCGCGGCGGTAATTCTGACATTCCCGCTGGGCTGGCGGGCGGCCGCCTTCAGGCCACCCGCCAGCCCAGCGGGAAAGAGGCTTCCACGATGAAGCCGGCTCGGAATCAAGCCGGCGGAGTGGAAGCTGTGCGACGGGTGCAGTTGCACCCGTCGCGTATTTCACTGTCTGCGCAGCAGACAGTGAAATACATTGGCACTGCAGGGGCCCCCAGGGGCCCCGCGACCCCCCCTACCGCCATCCAGTTCCCGGCGGGCGGACCGCCGGGAACTGGATGGCGGTAGGGGGGTCGGAATCCCCTCGGCGGCGCAGCTAGCTGCGCCGCCTTGGAGGATTCCAATGGGCGGCGGTACACTGGCGGGAGACCGCCAGTGTTGCCGGTCCGACCGCGGCTTTACCGCCGCGGTCGGAATGCCCATTGGAGCACCGCCGGCCTGTCGGCGGTGCTCCCGCGGTCCTCCAACCCGGCGGTCATGGACCGCCAGGGTTGGAATGACCACCAGAGTGTCTGTTTTCAGCCATTGTGCTTCTGGCCTAAATGTTATCACAAAATTGAACTCATTCAAAAAAATACCCTTCTCATTTGACATGGTGTTAGGGCTCTTGCTGACCAGAAGAACTGCAGAGTTTTGTGATCAGAATAAATGGCAATGGGATATCGTGCCCCCCCATAAATGATGACGCCATTCCAGAAAAGTTAATTTACTAGCCAACAGCTCCCTCTCAGCAATAGTGTAATTTATTTCTGCTGGTAGGAGTTTTTTGGGAGAAAAAGCAATTGGGTGCATGTTACCCGTGTCCGGGTATCGCTGGGACAACACCCCTCCAACAGCTAACTGAGAAGGATCAGCTTCTACATAGAATGGTAGAGACGGGTCACAGTGTTTCAGAACTGGTGCAGTGGTAAATCTAGATTTTAGGTTATCAAAGGCAGATTGTGCCTCATGTGACCAGACAAAGGGTACCCCTTTTCCTAGCAGGCATGTGATTGTGGCGACTATATCAGAAAAGTGTGTTATAAACTGCCTATAATAATTGGTGAAACCTAGCACAGTTTCTACATCTTTGACACAAGTAGGAGTGGGCCAATGCTGAATGGCTTCGGTTTTCATTTTGTCCATATGGACACCTTGGGGTGATAACACAAAGCCCAGGAACTCCACTTGTGAAGCATAAAAATACATTTTTCAAGCCTGGCATAGAGCTGAGCCCGCAATTTTTGTAGTACCGCTAATATATGGCTTTCTAGCTCCTGCTCATTTTCTGAATAAATCAGAATGTCATCTATGCAGACGATGACAAAGTGATTGAGAAACTCACTGAGGACCTCATTTATAAAAAATGGAAACACAGCAGTGTCATTGCATATTCCAAACAGCATTACGCAGTATTCAAATAAACCACACTTTGTGCGAAAGGTTGTCTTACATTCATTGCATTTGCAGACTCGCATGAGATGATAAGCTCTCCAAAGATCAAGTTTAGTGAAAATTGTAGTATTTTGCACTTGGTCCAACAACACTGGTATAAGAGGTAGAGGGTATTTATTTTTCACAGTCACTTTGTCCAAAGCCCTGTAATATATGCATGCCCTAAGTTCCCCGTTCTTCAGAGGAACAAAAAATAGGGGAGAAGAAACAGGAGAAGAGGAGTGCCAGATGGATCCTATGGCCAATATTTCATCAAGATACTGTTTGATATGCCGAGTCTCTGGCTCAGATAGTGCATACATTTTACTACATGTCTGGGAGCATAGGAACCTCATTCCCTGGTGCAATAGCACACAGTAAAGGGGAATGCCAATCGGGGGCTTCCTGGTAACAATATTGAAGACAATATTTGGAATTCAGAGTCACAGTAAGAGCCTCCCAGTCTATTTGGGGTTTCTGCTTTTGAAGCCAGGGTACCCTTAAAATGGCTCCAAACATTGGGGGTGGCAATGAGATCAAAACTGACAGCTTCAGGGGGGGCATTGACACAGATGAGAGTGATAGGTTCTGAATAGTATGTATTAAGGACTGAGGGTAACTCTGAACCATCCACAGCTCAGACTGGTTCTGGTTCCTGCTTTCAGAGAAATGTAATCCCCAAAGTCTTGGCCAATGTAATATACAAAAAAATTCCTGTGGCCCCTGAATCCAATAAAATAGACTGGACTTTCTTAACTTGATTCTCTTATATCATAGTCACCATGATGGTGAAATGTCGTGGAGTTTCAGGAAGGGTTCGGTTGATAACGTTTGAGGTCTACAAGTGCTGGCCCAATGAATCAGCCTCTTCATTCCTTGGACAGATTAATTTTCCAAGGCATCGACAGGGGTAACCACAGAGGCGACTGCCTTCTTCGAAGTCTGGGCTGGATTACTTTTGGGCCTAAGGGGAAAGTGATGGGTGAAGTGCCAGGATTTGCCAGAATAAGGACAAAGGTTATTACATCATCTTCTTCCCTTTTCTGCACTCGTGAGTGATGAGCGTAACCACCCTATTTGCATAGGCTCCCCCTGTTACCTGCCTTGGGGTCATTGTTTTTATCTCTGCTGTGCAAAATAAGAATACAAGTACAATCCCCCCTTGACTTTTCTCCTTTACGCTCACTCAATCGGTGATCAAGTTTCACGACTAGGTCTATGAATCCAGAACACTCCTCCGGAGGGTCTTCGACCTGTGACAAAATGTCTTTTAGCTCATCTCATAGGCCTCTATAAAATAATGCGGTATGCTTATCCTCAGGCCAAAGTGTCTCAAGAACTAATCTATTAAAAGCGGTCACATATGTTAGTTATCCTTATTTCCGTGTTTTAAATTAAACAACTCTGTGTCGCTTTTTTGCATAAAAGTATGCTTGGAGAAGAGCTTTTTTATCTGTGCTTGAAATGCAGAGAAGTTATATAATAGGGAGTCATAATTTTGGACCAAAGGTAAAGACCAATTAGCCACGTTCCTCGCTAAATAGGAGAGATTAAACACCACTTTTGCAGCATCATCAGAAAAGGCTGTGGGCCTACAAAAAAGCTGAAGGTGATATTGCTTCATAAAAATCTCGTATTTGCTATTGTCCCCTGCAAACCTCTCAGGTGGCGCTAAGGGAACGGGTACTGTAGTAACTGCCGTCAGATTGACTGGTGTTGTTACGCTTGGGGTGGTTTGCCTTTGTGGTGCATAACTAGGTGGTTTAGAATTGGCTTGTTGTGTTTTGATTTGGCTCCGGGAAAATTGTCCCAGGACTCAGTTCTGGGTTTATAACATTGTAACTCACTAAGAAAGGATTGATTTTCCTCTCGTAGGGTGGCCACCTCTGCCTGTACTAGAGTCAAAGCCTGTGTTAGGTCTGCCATAGTTAACTCGGCCATCTTCACTCAGAATGAGTTACATTTTACACACACACCAATCCGACAGAATAGTGCCACACACACAAATCCGCCAGCCCAAAGGACAGAGTTAAACTGTCGGTACCAACTCCCATACCGTTACGGCAACAAGACAACACCCACCACATCATGACCCACAAATCACCACAGCGGACATTCCATGGCGATAAACCATTGGCGGTACATACCGCCGCGCTCAGAATGGACACCCAAGTACAAAACAACATTACATTGGCCAATACCAAAAACACCCACCTGACACTCATACACCCACCCACCCACAGCACCATAAAACACACACCCACATTACCCACAACCCTTTACGAGCAACATTTACTGCCAGGAGATTAACACGAAGAGCACAGAGACAACTAGACACACACACACCACATACACCCATACATCCCTCACGCACCTCACATCACACACCCCATCACATTACTCAACACACTCTCACCAGCACACACCACACAACACCCATGTCCCCACTAAGGCAACCCCGTTTCACTGATGAGGAGTTAAGAGTCATGGTGGAGGAAATAGTCAGGGTAGAGTCCCAGCTCTTTGGAGCACAGGTACAGCAGATATCCATTGCCAGGCAGATGGAGCTATGGTGGAGAATCGTAGACAGGGTGAATGCCCTGGCACAGCACCCAAGAACAAGGGATGGCATCAGGAAGAGGTAGAACGACCTACAGGGGAAGGTGCGATCCGTGGCAGCAAGGCACCAGTTCGCCATACAGAGGACTGCTCACAGTATAGGAGGATCAAGTCTTGGCAATTCTGCATCATGAGGGACTCACTGGAGTTGCCGGAGGACTGGACACTGGTGAGTCAATATTTACTACTTAATACCCCACATACCTGCATGCCATCACACACCCTCACCCTCACTCCCATCACTCCTCCCCATCCCACACACTGCACCTACACATCTGACTAACCCCAATGCCAAACCCTGAATGCCATACCAATGCATGGACAGAGCTCCCAGCCCTGCATGGACACCCATCACTAAAGCATGCACACCATGGGGAAACTAACAATCCCACAATACATCACCATACACAAACAAAGGTGGCAGGGCAACAGCAACGATAGAGGGGAAGCCAGGGATGTACAATATGTCACAGGCATGACGCATAATACATCACTTACATCCCCACAGGTGACCCAGCCAATGTTAGCAGGGAGGAGGTGCCACAACTATCCGGTCCCCCAACAGAAGATGCCCCCAGTAATGACAGTAACTCTGGACTTCAGGATCTGGATCAACAACCTGGCCCATCAGGGACCACTGGACAGTCGGTCACCCCGGCCCACTCCCAGTCCACCACAGAGCCTCCCCCCTCAGTATCCTACACCACAGCACCCACAGAGCGTCGCCACACCTCTGTCTCCAGGACACATCAATCAGCAGTGTGCCTACCAGTACAGGGACCCCAGTCCACACCTCGCAACCAAGACAATCAGGGACGTGGGGTCAGTGGCAGTAGACACACCGTTCAGGGGACAGAGGCACAGGGCAACAGGGACACTGGGAGGACTGCTGTGTGCCAGGGGGAGGACAGGCCCAGGAAACCGACTCTCCAGGAGGCACTCACCGTGATCCTGGGAGCCTACCAACATTCCCAGGACACGATGGGCCAGATCGTTGACAATGTGCAGGAGAATAGGCGGCTGCAGGAGGAACAGTATCAGGGGATCAGGGACGACTTGCAGGCCGTCAACACCACCTTGTTCTCCATAGCAGTGGTGCTGGCAGACATGGCCAACATCATGAGGGAAGCAACAGCACAGCAGCGGGCCCCTAACACTAGCCAGTCCATTGACCAGCCCTCCACTTCCGCTGCAGCTAGTGGGCAGGATGCCCTGCCAAAGGACCTACAGGCCACCAGCACCCCTCCCCCTGCAGAAGGTGAACCACCCGCAAACATTCCCTGTGACCCAGACAGAAGCCGAAGACACTTGCAGATACTAGTATTTTAAGTGGTGAAAATGTGCATTTATGGAAACAGTCACATCTAGTGCAAATGATCTGAACACTGTGAGAGCATAGAAATGACCTGTAGCTGTCTGTAGTCATCACAACAGGACACTGTTGTCATATCACCAACATCTGTAAAATGACAAGCCATAGGTGACAGTAAGTTGAGATGCAAAGGAAGTTAATGCCATCATGCTACAGCCATACAGAAAACATCAATAGTCAGAGGAATGGTCAGTTGCACTGTCTCACCTGTGTGTCAGTGGAAGTATTGACGTATAACTGATGTTCTGTTGTCCTCATCCTCATCCTCTGCCTCCTCATCCTCACTGTCCTCAGGGTCTACTGCTGCCACAGGGGCATCTCCAGTCTCCTCCTCCTGCAGAAAAGGTACATGCCGTCTGAGGACCAGGGTGTGCAACATGCAGCATGCCACTACTATCTGGCAGACCTTCCCGGGTGAGTAGCACTGGGATCCACCTCTCAGATGGAGGCACCTGAACCTGTCCTTCAGGAGCCCGAAGGTCCTCTCGATGAACCTTCTGGTTCACCCATGTGCCTCACTGTAACGATTCTCAGCCCCTGTCCTGGCATTCCTCACAGGAGTCAGGAGCCACGATAGGTTTGGGTAGCCAGATTTGCCTGCAAGTATTGAGGGACAACATTTAGCCTCACACAATGTTATGGGGATAACACCTGAAGGCATGCACTAACATACAGTGGGTGGGGACTCTGGCTCACCTAGTAGCCACACCCTGTGCCTCTGTAGTTGGGCCATCACATTTGGGATGCTCCTATTCCTCAGGACAAAGGCATCATGCACCGACCTAGGATACTTGGCAGTGATGTGGGAGATGTAATGGTCTGCCAGGTACACCATTTGAAAATTCCTGAACACCTGTTCATTCTGGCAGGGGACAAATGCTATATGTATCCCGTCAATCGCCCCAACAATATTGGGGATATGTCCCATTGCATAGAATCCGGCCTTCACAGTGGCCAAATCTTCTACCTAGGGGAAAGCTATGTAGTTGCACATGTGTTTCACCAGGGCACACAAAACTCTTGCCAGCACGATTGAAAACATTGGCTGTGACATTCCTGCTGCCAAGCCCACTGTCACTTGGAAAGAACCAGTTGCCAGGAAATTAACAGGAGGGCGGATCCCAGTCGGATGACCGATAGCTGAGCTCAGGTCAGGCTCCAATTGGGCACACAGCTCTGATTGTGGCCCTGTCTAGTCTATAGGTGAGTATAATGTGCCTGTCCTCCAGTGTAGCCAAGTCCACAAGGGGTCTGTACACAGGGGGTTGTCTCCTCCTCCTATTCATCCGCAGCGGTAGGTATCTAAGGGACACAAACGTGAGTAGGCTGTCACAATTTGAACAATGGAACCACCACCTCAATGTACATAGTGCATTTATGTGATGGGACAGTGGGAATGGCGAGGCATGTGCAAATCTAGGCAGCGACGCAGTTAAGGTTGATATGTTCGTTGTCCACCACCATGAAATGGTGACCGCCTGTCCTGTATGTAGGGACAGGTGGAAGTGAGGTAACTCCACTGATGCTGGGCGTTGTGGCAGAAGGCGATCCTGCACCACCATGCAATTCCTCATTGGATAATATGAGGCTGTATGGAGTACAGTGACAGTGTACGCCGCCGCGGACGTGACCGCCATTTTCCATCAGATACCTCACTTGTTTCCTGACCTTCAGCAGGAGAACACCTACACTGCATGTGCTGCTGTGACCTGTGTCTGGAACCTACCATGGCCCATGTGACTGGGGAAAGAGCCCCTGCCTTCACTGCGGAGGAGTTGGAGCGATTGGTGGATGGGGTCCTACCCCAGTATGGACTGCTGTATGGGCTTCCAGACCAACAGGTGAGTACACCTTGGGCACGATGCATGTGTGAAGGATACATGGAGATGTGTGTGCAAACATCGTGTCATCGGGGGAGATGTCTTGTGGTGGTGTACATGGTGTGCGCCGGGTGATGTGTGTGCCATTGGTGATGGAAACGGGATTGGTGGGCCATATGTGTGACAGGCTGGATTGTATGTGTGATGGTGTCCTCCTGTCTATAGTACCTCTGCTAGTCAGCATCCATCAAAAGAAGGGATTTTGGTGTGCCATCGCCAAGGACGTGCGCACCCTGGGGGTCTATGGCAGGTGGAGCACCCACTGTCAGAAACAGTGGGAGGACTTGAGATGCTGGGCACAGAAGACCGCGGAGACCCCCTGGGGATGACCTCCCAACGAGGAAGGGGTGCCCGTTGGAACCTGACCCCCCTGATGGCCCGCATACTGGTGGTGGCCTACCCAGAGCTGGATGGACACTTGAGGGCATCACAGCAGCCACAAGGAAGTGTGTACAGTGGGCGTTAGAACTATAATTGGTAGGTGGCATGGGATCCGGGTGGTGGTTGTGAGTTAGTGGTTGCCCCTTAATGTCAGGTCAGACATTGCAGCGTGATCCAGCTCAAGGGTAATGGGTGTATGGAAAATGCAGGTAACCTAGCTTGTTAGCATTCTATGTCGGTCAGGGCTTTGTGGGTCCCAGGAGGGGTACAGTTGGTGGTGTTTGGCCCTCATCTTGCTGTGGCATCTAGCCAAATCAATGGCAGTACAATGCATAGTGCTCAATCCTGATCCCTGTGTGTGGCGGTGCTGTGTATGCCAACTGTGGCGTTGGTGCAGTAATTGACCCAGTGTTTCCTTTCTCTCTCTCCTCCCCTTTTTTCTTCTGTCATCCTGTCCATGTGTGCATTAGCATTATCTGGTGAAGGAGCAGTGGCATCGGCGACAGAGGGAGCCTCATCCCACAGGACCCAGGAGGCATAGTCCACCGACTCAGAGGGAACCAGTGGGATAGAGGGTGAGGGGAGCACCACGGCGGAGACAGGAGGTGACAACACAGACTCAGATACCTCCTCCGATGGAAGCTCCGTCCGAGTAGCCCCTCAGTGAGTTGCTCGTGCCCGCTCACTCAGGAGGGTGGGTATCTCCTTTCCCCCCAGGCACCTCAGGCCCTGCCCCAGTGAGCCCTGCTGCCCTGAGTGAAGAGGCTATTGACCTCCTGGGATCCATCTCTGTAGGGCAGTCAACCATTGTGAATGCCATCCAGGAGCTGGCATCCCTGGTGCAGCAATGCAATGCATTCCTGGAGGGCATCCACAGTGGATTGGTGGCCAAACAGAGATCGTTTCAGGCTCTGGCCTCCTCTCTGATGGCAGCCATTGTCCCTGTTCCTACTGTCCCCCACTCCAACTACCACTTCCCAGTCCCAGTCTCATCAACCCCAACCCATCCCATGCACACATACAGACGAGCATGCACACAAGACAACACACATGAGTGGCACAGTCAAACACATGCACCACACTTCATCCCACAAGCACTCACGCAAACACCAGACAGTTGCAGACACAACCACATCCACTGCCTCCACTGTCTCCCCTCCTCTTCTTCCTCCACCTCCCACACAGTCACATCCACACTCACACCTGCATTCACTGCATCAACATCCACCACCAGCATAACCACACCAAGCAGCACACACACCTCACTAGCAGATACCTCCACTACATCCATCCACTGGTCCCCTGTGTCCTCTCCCACCCTGTCTGCCACCCCCCTAAAGGACACAAACGCAAGCACTCAGACACCCAACAGCCATCCACCTCACATCAGCACACTGCCCATGCACCTGCACCCAAGTTCAGCAGACATACACCTCCAACAACCACTCCCTCAACCTCCACTCCCATCCCTCCTCCCTCATCTCACCCCACTGCCCCTAAGAAGCTTTTCCTTGCCCAACTTGACCTCTTCCCTCCTCCCTCGTCCTGCCCGTAAGAGCAGAGTCCCAACAACCCAGCCCAGCACCTCAGCCAAACAGTCCACGCGGACAGTGGCGGCACCCCCTAGTTGTGGAGGCAAGACAGTGAAGGATCCCACTCCTCCAGCCAGGAAGGGTAAGGATCCCACACCTCCTGCCATGAAGGGGAAGAAGCCGTCAACTCCTGCCATGAAGGGGAAGAAGCCCACACCTGCTGCCATGAAGGGGAAGAAGCCCTCAACTCCTGCCTGGAAGGGTAAGGAGCCCGCACCCCCTGCCATGAAGGGGAAGAAGCCCTCAACCCCTGCCAGGAAGAGTAAAGATCCTACACCTCCTGCCATGAAGGGGAAGAAGCCCTCAACTCCTGCCATGAAGGGGAAGGATCCTGCACCTCCTGCCATGCAGGGGAAGAAGCCCTCAACTCCTGCCAGGAAGGGTAAAGAGCCCGCACCTCCTGCCACGAAGGGGAAGAAGCCCTCAACCCCTGCCAGAAAGAGTAAGGATCCTACACCTCCTGCCATGAAGGGGAAGAAGCCCTAAACCCCCGCCAGGAAGAGTAAGGATCCTACACGTCCTGACATGAAGGGGAAGAAGCCCTCAACTCCAGCAGAGGCTGTCAGGGTGACACCACCACCATTGGTCACGGAGCCCTCACCTCAAGCTGAGGCAGTGCAGCCTACTCCTCCTGCAGAGGCTGCCCAGGAGGCACCTTCACCTGCTGAGACAGTGCAGCCCTCACCGCCAGCTGAGGCTGCCCAGGAGGCACCTTCACCTGCTGAGACAGTGCAGCCCTCACCTCCAGATGAGACAGTGCAGACCTCACCACCAGCGGAGGGCATGTAGGCCACCCTCCAGGGACTGCTGTACAAGGGGCCCCCTCCTGAAGCAGTGGGAAAGTTCCCCACCTGAGAGACTGTGACCTTGCACTCCCCAGCAGAGAGAAATGGGCATGGAGTCCCCTCCAAAAGCAGTGGGCAAGTCACCCACCTGAGAGACTGTGATCTTGCACTCCCCAGCAGAGAAAAATGGGAATGGAGCACCCTCCAGAAGCAGTGGGCATGTTCCCCACCTGAGTGAATGTGACCTTGCACTCCTCAGCAAAGAGAAATGGGCATGAAGCCTCCTCCAAAAGCAGTGGGCAAGTTCCCCACCAGAGAGACTTTGACCTTGCACTCCGCAGCGGTGAGAAATAGGCATAGAGCCCCCTCCAGAAGCAGTGGGCATGTTCGCCACCTGAGTGAATGTGAGCTTGCACTCCTCAGCAAAGAGAAATGGGCATGGAGCCCCCTCCAAAAGCAGTGGGCAAGTTCCCCACCTGAGAGACTGTGACCTTGCACTCCCCAGCAGAGAGAAATGGGCATGGATCCCCCTCAAGAACCAGTGGGCATGTTCCTGTATTCGGCTGAGGTGCCCTCCACCTCCACCCCCACCCCCACCCCCCTGATGCAAACTGATGCCCCTGCAGAGTTCTATCCGGATGATGTCATGAGTCGAGTTGGGCCTTGGACTGTGCTCTGTGGCCATGTGTGCCCTTAGCACTTAGGACTGGGCATTGGCCCTTTGTGTACATTTGTACATATCTGTTTTTCGTCCAATTGGTTCATTTTGTGGCTGTTCACATTCAATACATTCTCATTAATGCAGTCTTGTTGTCCTTGGATTATTATGCTGTGTGTTTTGTGCTATTGTTTTTCATCTGCAGCTGGTTGTGTGTATGGTGTGTGTGTGTGTGTGTGTGTGTGTCGGGTGTGTGTCGTGTGTGTGTGTCACTCTCCCTTTCCTCCCTCCCTCCCTTGTGTGCTAAGCAGCTGTACTCATCATCGTCATCTTTGTCGGCGTTGGTGTTCCAGGTGGAGCATGGCGTAGATGAGCAGGGGGAAGATTTGCAGTTCCGGTTCCATGGCGGCTTTGTCCTTCTCTGTGTCTCCGATGGTGAGTCTTTCGTCTTCTGTGTTCTGTTTCCACCAGGCTTTTGATGGTGTTGGTACAGCCCCAGAAATCATGGCGGTTTCCTGTGCCATGATATGGTGGGTGGTACTTTGTCTTCCGCCTGGCTGTTGACGGCTATCGCTGTGGTGAGTGTTGTTAATGCCCTGGCGGTTGGTGTGGTACATTGGCTGTCTATGGGAGTTCTCACCGCCATGGTCATAATTTGGCAGTAGTTACCACCAGCCTATTGGCGGTGTTACCGGCACTTTAACAGTCACCGCCAATGTCATAATGAGGTCCATAGTCTGTTATGACAGCGTCTTCACTAGGCCTAGAAACACCGTAAACAAATGGTTCACATGAGTTTCACTTTGGTGTCTTATAACAAAATTCCTTGTGCACTGACCTTGTTAACCCAGACAGCGTGGGAGCTCTTAAGTAGCTAACTGATCTTGTTTTTATGTTGTCTGTGTTCATTTTGCTGGGCTGCTGCGGCTCACGCTGCAGATCCGAAGGCAGGAAGGAGTCCAGCCAATCATTGTGGAAGTCGAGGAGGAGTTTGTCCAATCACCGATTGTAGTTCGATGCCGGAAAGGAGACATGATGCATGGAATCAGCTGTGAGGTAAGCAACTCGAAGCCAAGCAAATGCGAGAGGCCGTGGTGGTTTAAATAGCTGAACTCACACATTTCTTGACATGGGAAGGGGGAGGGGCTGCTGTAATGTCTATCGGCACCTGGAGCCTGCATGCTCCCGGTAATGTGCAGACAGCACAAGTGCAACAGAGTGCTTTGGCAATGTCAGTAATTATCCTGAGGGCCAGGTCCGTTTTACTCCAGATAGGGAAAAGGTTATACCAGCCATGTTACCCACAAGCATACCATTGTGCTCCATAACATAAATACAATAAACATAAGGGAGGGAGGCCTAGGAGGTAATTTTTGTGTAATAACACTCAGCACCAGCATAGTTGGGTGTAAGAGTGTACAGACAGTGCATGAAGCCCGCGTTGTGACAGACCGCCACCTCCCCTAGGCTTTAAACAAAATGAATGCGGGGGAGGTGGGGCACCTCCCTGGGGCTGTTTAAGTTGGTAACTATAACCCACACCCTTGCCATGTGCTGCTAATTACCCCACAAATTACAGCACTTATGACATCTTTGATAACAATATCAATGTAATACTTGCAATACATTTTTTTATGAAAAACCTGTGTGTCAAGCGGGGGGCTGAGAAAAAGGGGATCCCAAAACACATTTTTCCTATGTTAATTTCCTTGGAGATTTTGAATACGATTACAGCCTGAACCGCTGGACGGATTTACATCAACTTTGGCAGAAAGCTAGCCCTTGTTCTAGAAAGGGCAGTTTCTGTGATTTGGTGTTATACATGGGGGCAAAAGACAAAAAGGGCAAAAAGAATTTTGAAAAACATAATCTTTGGCAACAGTAAAAAGGGAAGCCATCAGCATGTCAGAAGCTCGGTCCAGAGTCCTCTTCTTTGGGTTATGGAAAAATCTCTAAGTCTAAGCAAGGCATTTCAAAGGAGTAAGGGCAGAGGCAGAGAGGACAATGCGTCTCAGAGTACAAGGGCTTCAGCATGCAGCATGGGATGGGGCAAACAGATGAGAAAGGACAGCTCCTCTCCTGCATCAGGTCCTTCTTTTCCTGGTTCTGAGCAAAATCCAGCTGGCGATCAGTATATCATAGTTCATATGGCAGGATGATTCGTCAGTTCATCTGTCCACCTGACATGAGGATAACATGCAACTCTAAATTGGAAATGGACCATGCAACTCTAAATTGAAACATGGTTGTGGTTTCCCGGGTTTGTCATGAGAACAGTATGCATCTGTACTCCTCCATGCAAGGCTGCAACAATTTTATAATTTTTTAGTCCACAGTCCTAAATGTTCCATCCTCAAAGATGACTTCCTAAACTAACCATGTGTTTAACAATAGATATCTATTGCCAAGCTAGCATTCTCATGGGAACAAAATCTGGAAGAATGGTACACGTCAGCAAGTGATCACATTGCGTCACATAGTTCCCAAATTATGTGTGAAGTGAAAGCATGAGCCATGCCAAGCTCAAACCTGTGTTTGTATAAAAACTAGACAGATCTATCACATAAGTAATAAGGCGTGCAAAAGTCCCTTAAGCTGTGATAACTTATGCTGCTGCAATATAGAAGTCTCTGCCACTGTGTCTAAAGTAATTTGGGAATTTGGGAACTATGTGAAGCAATGTGATCACTTCTTTATGTCAGACAGTGTACTTCCTGGACAAAGAACATAAGGTCCTGTTTCCCACAGTGGAACCATTATTTCCTGCAATTTCTAATGTGGGTCCCACCATCCGTGACCATCACTTTACTAGCCTTTTCTTCCCTACCCACTTAGATTTACTTTTTTTGGAGTACCTCCAGCTATACACACAGATCAGGATTTAAGGGCTTATACTCTAGCCTTGAAAAAGTCACGTTCCGTGACAAAACGTGTCGGCTGGCAATTACAATGATGTGACGTGCAGTGTATTACATAAAGATTTTGTTAGCATTTAATAAACCTCTGGTTTTGGAACTACTGTCTGCGGAACATTTTGTGATGGACTGTCACGTTTACTTTTGGATTGCTATTCTTGTGTGCTGTGGCATCTAATCTCACAAAATTAAAAAACTTTTCATAAAAAATCTAATATGGTTTTGTATGCAAACTATTAGTTTAGACTCTAAAATATAACATAATGACATATTAATTCTTCAAACATGAAATTTAATCCCAGTACCACATAGGTTTAGATGTCTAGTCTATGGTGAATGCACACTAACATAGCTTCTCAGTGCATCATATTACAATCAAAGTGTTAGTACTCTGATTATCAGAATGTATGGTCATGTATAGATGATCACTGTGACATGAGGGACAGTACTAAGGTTTCTGCTACATCAGTCCCCCCTGTGGTGGCGAATTAAGCTATCATACAGCACTCAAACTCTCATTTTCAATGAGACTGCTCAAAATTTCAGAAGTTGCTCCAGGTAAGGTCTTCTGGACTCCTTTAACTGCTTGATGTTACTGTAGTATATGCTCTTCCTATTCTCCATTTCAATCTCTTCCTGTCTCCTTTTACTCTTTGTTTTTTTCTTTTTCAGAGTCTTAAACAATTTGTAAAAACCAACTGCAACTGGGCACACAAAGCCATTACCAAAAGGGGCCTCAAAAAGATTCCAACAATTCCTTTCTCTAGATTTCCAAACCACCTTCCAACTGCTGAAAAACCATCACCTATTGCTTCCCAGACACCTGTTGTTGTTAACTCCTTTAGTACCTGTTTCAAGTTTGTCATGTTTGAAATGTACTTCCTTATCTCCTTACTATTCTCAGGAATATAAGTGCAGCACTGTTGGGCTTGCAACATTTTGCAAACTCCACCCTCCTTTGCAAGAAGACTGTCTAACACAAGACAATTTTGTAAAACCATTGATCTTACGGCAACCATTTCTGTGTCCATCAATAAGATGGCACCTGCAGTGTCTGCAGATAACTTATCTACTATTGTTGACGCCTTTTGTATCTTGAGGTCATTCAAGCTCACGCCTACTGATGGAATTCTGGCACCAAATATACCTCCTACAATCTCTAAAGCACTAGCACCTCTCTTAACTCCGGTGTTTGATTTCTCATCCCAGACTGGATCATTAAAATGGTCCACATGATAAATTTTGGGAAAAACTACTCCCAGGTAACGTACCATGTGAGCCTTTTGGCAGCTTTTAATAGTCATTCTTTCCACAAATGAAATAAGCACCTGGTATGGTGGGTGTCACAGGCGCACAGTAATAGAGATGCAAAGGCAGTAATTGATATTTTATATATGAGTTTATTGACGGGTTTTCTCTTATTTGTCTGTAAAATATTTGCTTCTATAGTTTTTCTTTCTGGCTTTTTGGATTTATCTTCTGTTGTCTTCCTGGTCTGTTTCCTCATGGGATCTTGATCCTATTCATTCTTCTCTTCGCAGGGGATGACTCAGGAGGCACATGGGAAGACAAAAAAAAATAGGAGAGAGTTGGCGAACACAGGTACGTTTGTACACAGGTTTCTTTCCTTTTCTTTCCCTTCTTCTTCTTCTATCTGACTCAGTCTCTTCTTTATCTTTGTTTTCCTTTCTCTTTCTCTTATCTGTCTAGATTTTCTTTTCTATCTTTGTTTTCTCTTCCTTTTTCTGTGCTCCTGGGGTTTCCTGTTCCTGCCGTCTTTGCCTTTTCTGTACTATTTCCGTGCTTTATTTTCCTTCCTTTCCGTTTTCTCCTCTTTAGGCTGTTTATTTTCTTTTGAATGTTAATAAACGCAGAGAGAGAAAAATATATATATATATATTTTTTTAAACGCCTGTCTTCTCCTTTTGTTTATTTATCCTGCCTTTTATGGCTTGTCGCCTTTTCTCAATGTACAAAACAAATAATAAAAAAAAAAAAAAAAAAAGAGCCCAGGTTTTAAACCTCCGTTTTAGCACCCCAATCAATGACAAGAACAAAATATTCGTAACGTGTTCTATATATATATATATATATATATATATATATATATATATATATATATATATGCTGCCACAAGTCTAGGTGTAGCTATTTCTTCTTCCTTTTCCGGAAGACATGCACACGCAAAGGGAAAAATAAAAATTAACAACAAATAAGACATAGGCAACGGTGTGGAAAGAACGTATCCCATAAGCCCACAACTTTCTATATTAGTTTTTTCCTTACCCCCACACCCCACCAATCCTGTGATTAACATTGCCCGTGTCCTGCTGCGAGGACCGTAACTGAGAAGGCCAAACTCTGCCCAGAGCGTGGCCGGTTGCAGTGCCTTTCCGCCTCCTGGTCACTCCTTTGTCCGTCCGGTTTGCCGTTCCTTTGCTGGTTCCGTCGTTCCCACAGGTCCCTCGTCTCCTCCTGTTCTCTCAGACTGTCTGCTCTGCCCGTCCTCCAAAAACCACTGCAGCCCAGCGTCTCCTCTCCCGTCAGTTTTAAGGCCCCGCCTTCCTCCGCCTCGAAGCCCTGATTGGATCCCAGGGTTTCTCCGTCGGGGTCACTTTCGCAAGTCGCGAGGGCGGCTCCGGGGCTCTGCCTGGTCGGTTTTTCCATAGCCGGCCCGGCCAGTGGGGTCTTGTCCATTCAACATAAATGTCCAAACACTCAAACAAAAACATGTCTACATTCACTAGTCCCTAAAAAAACTGTGTCCGTCTTTGATCTAGGTCTGTACACTCATAACTTCCCTACAAGTTGTCAATCTAAAGCAATGAATCCTTGATTTCCAGCTACTGAATGTGTTTAATCTTTTCCCCAGATTTGTAAAACTATTCCCTCTTCTGTTTTGGTCTCCTCCTTTCTTCAACTTGTCCAATGAACTCTTTCCCTACTTTAATAAGAATACAGGTCAGATTATTTTTGTGGGCATGAACTGTACCAAATGTCAATGTAGGCCCAAAGAAACCTCTCACTGTGTCAATGTTTTTTGTCTTTGCAATGTTGCTCAGATGTTCAATGATCGGATTTAGAAAACAAAAGGTCATAATTTGAATAATAATGTTGATAATACTCCTGCTGATATAGAAGTGTTAGTAACAGGCTACAATTTCATATTTTAGGGATAAACTGTGGTTGGTAATTCCCGAATTCATTGATGAAGGCAACTGTGTGTACACGTAACAGTCTCTAGCATCCATGGTATCTACATATTCATATAACAGCTTATTATATACATTTGCAGCTAAATCACTTCCAGAACCATCAGTGAGTAAGTATTTCTCATCATTACACAGGGGATTCTAATCTGCTATGGTATTTGCCAAACATGGGACACTTGTAGATATAACTTTCTCTGAATCACTTGTTGTGGGTAGGCTCAGTCCTATAAGCAACAATATGATCATGATAACTGTGGGTGTGGCTAAGATGGCGATCGGAGCGGGCGTCTGAATCCGACTCCTCTCGAGGCCCTAAGAATATCCTGTTTATATCGCCTCAATCAGACTCCTGACCCAACCGTAACGGGAGCCCCCCACACCAGCTAATACCTGACCGCCACAGACGGCAGCGAAATACATTAGGCCTGCAGCACAAACAGAGGAACATCGCCACGGCCGGCTTTGAGAGTGCTGCTGTGGGGCAGAATAGGGTGCCTCGCGGCTGGACCTACTGGCGAGGGGCCGGGAGCAGAAGCGCCCGATGTGCCGGAACAGCGACTTGGGCTCCGTCTTCAGAGCTGAGCACTCCCCCTCTGGGGAGTACGCGGCCAGCGACATCTGGGAGCGATGCGACTGGAGAACAAAGGCGCCCCCCACCTGAATACCTGGCGGTGACTCTAGCGGAGCACTCCCAAAGGTTTGATGAAATACTAAGCGCTGTACTTGACATCAAATCCACACTGGAGCCTAAGATTGACACACTGTGAATTGATATGGGCCACATGCGGGAAGATCATAAAAAAATTGAAGCAATAAATCAAGGCCATGGAGTCTACAATGTCCTCCCTCAGACCAACGGTCGCAGACGCCACCTCTCACATCAGAGCTCTGCAGAAGGAGGTGGCTCAAATGCGACAACGATCAGAGGATCAAGAGGGCAGATCCCACTGCAATAATATATGCATAGTGGGTCTTCTGGAACAGGTGGAAGGCCCCAGCATGGACTTATATATTAAAGAATGGATCTCTGAAATGGTACTCCATGGTAAACACTCAACTTTCTTCTCAGTTGAGAGAGCTCATAGGGTGCCGGGTAGACCTTCCCTCCCAGGGCCCCCCGCACCCTCTAGTGCCCCCCCTCTTTAAGTATCAGGATAGAGACCACATACTACAGGTTGCCCATGCAAGAGGCCAGTGGGGGGTGCTGGACTCACAGGTCCATATTTACCCGGATTACACTTTGGAGGTGCAATGCAAGCGGTCTTCATTCCTGTTGGTTAAAAGCAATCTCAGAGATTATAATATTAAATATGCACTGCAGTTCCCAGCAACCCTCTGATGGAGATACCACATTCTGCACTCCCTCCGGAGGAGGCATGGACATGGATGGAAAACAGAGGCGTATCTAATGAGTTACCGGAGACATCAGCTCGAGCCACAGGGAACCTGAGAGGTAGGAGTTGTGGCCCGCGGCGGACGCAGACAGGCCCGTCTAAGGAGCAAGCGGCCAGAGAGAAACCCAGGTGGTGGCAGAAGTGGAACACCGTGTGAGGTCCCCGTCCCCGCCCTCGTCAGTACAGGAACGCATGGACGACAACAACTTAGGGGCGGATGGTGACCTGGCAGATGTACTGTTTGGCGGCCCGCCTGTGACTCCACAAACAGCAGATGACTTGATATAGGAACTGCCAATACTGGAGTTACGTGAACGGTGTCAGGGGGGGTCCACTCACATATTTACGTACACCAGATGAGAGGAGGGGACAATCTCCACACTCTAAGGGCTGAGCACTATTGTAGTACAGGATTTTAAAGAATGGTCACCCGGCCTTTAGGCCGCGTTCCCCCCACATACACTAAAGGTGTATTCGGAGTTTACCAGGCGTTAATAATGTTAATTGTAAGCATCATAGTGCTATTGGCTGGTCGCCCGTTAGCGCAACAGCCTGGGATGGGGAGTTTACCGCCATACTTGGATTATGGCAGAGGGACTGTTTTAATTGTTCAAAACTGTTACAGTTGGTTGTGCATACCAGAGTGTGTAGTTGGAGGGGGACAGATCGGTAGCGGACGAGGGACTGGCGGGGATGGCGCAAGACCTCAGGATGGTTTTGAAAGTACATTACAGGACACCTGTGGAAATATTAATCTAATAAGCAAATGCCACAATACTCTTTTCTGACTTGAAATGTTAGAGGACTGGCGGGGTTTGTTAAGAGATACCGGATGTATCAGTTTTTCCGCAGATGTAAAATACATGTGGCGCTGTTGCAGGAGACTCATCTTACTTCATCAAATCTGGAGAAGGTACGCAAATGCTAGCGGGGCACACTGGTGGGAACCACATACTCTAGGGATGCTAAAGGGACCCTTATTTGGGTGGCGCAGGGAGTATCGCTAGAGGCGCTACATACCAGGTCAGACCCCAAGGGAAGACATGCAATACTAGAAGGAAGCTTAGATGGTGCACCAATCTCAATAATCTCTCTATATGCCACCAACTCCAACCAGGCCATGATCTTACAATCACTAACCACAGGCCTCTTACGCAATATATATCGGGCTGGGGGAGATTACAATAGTGTCCCAGATATAAATGTGGACTGATCATGCCCGCCAGTATCTGGGGCCCAATCTATATATATCACACAACACCTGCATCAATCGGCAACCCACAACCAGCTCTCAGATGCGTGGAGGAGTCTACATCCGACTACTTGTGAATATTCATATTACTGATGGCAGCATGATTTACACACTAGAATAGACCTCTTTTATTGGAACTCAGTGGCATTGTTGAAGATTACCAACGCAGAATACCTCGGTCGCACACTGTCAGACCGCTCTCCCCTACAACTCTGGCTGACGTGGAACCGAAGCCCCTTGTGCATACCCACATGGAGATTCCCAACGACAGCCCTGCAAGATGGAGCATTCAGGGTCTCCATTAGAGGGCACACTATAACTTATTTTGAGACAAACATGGGCTCGGCAACTGATGCAGGGATCGAGTGGGATGCATTCAATATAGTACTTAGGGGCCACACCATGAAAGCGGCCTAAAGTGCCAGATTAACATTATGCAGGGAACTCCAGGAACTAGAGTCCAAACTGCAGCACTATGAACAACTCTTACCAACAGACGCGACTGCGGCCTCCCCCCTAGTTGACGCACGCATTGCCTATGAGGAGGCTCTAGATAGGCTTTGTAAGCTAGACTATAAGGAATACCAAGCACGGAAACACGCTGAGGGGGATAAAGCTAGCAAACTGTTTGCTTGGCTTCTGAGCTCAGAGGCCACCCGAGTCCCAATCACTGCTATTGAAGATGTGGTTGGACAGATACTAAACACGCAGGTGTCTATTAACTCAGCCTTCTGTACTTATTACTCCAAATTATACACCACCCCTAAGGCTGACACAGAGGGTGACCATGTTGGAACATTTTTTAACAGCCTTTGCATAACACACATAGCACCAGAAGATCGAGATGCCCTGGAGCCTCCTTTACAAATCTCGGAAATAGAAGAGGCAATTAAACACACGGTGCAAGGTAAAACACCTGGCATCAACAGGTGGCCAATCGAATTTTATGCAGCATACCAAACATTATTGTACCCCAGACTGCTAACAACATATGATACAGCCTATACCAAGGGGATCCTACCCGCATCCATGCGCAAGGTGACATTCGTAGTGTTGTCCAAGTTGGGTAGAGACCCATTACTGATGGAGTCTTACCGCCCACTATCCCTGCTCAAAACAGACCATAAAATACTTCGCCGAGTACTGGCAAACAGGTTGACACTCATAATTAGAGGGATGATTCACTCCGATCAGAACAAATTCATTCCGGGCAGAAACACGTTTCTGAATCTCCATCGCTTGTTCTTACTTATGAGCTGGGTGAAAAGTGAAGGGGTTAAGGCCTGGGTTGCGTCATTTGACACAGAAAAAGCATTCAACACACTGGGCTGGGAATATCTGTTGTCAGTATTAAAAACAATGGGCATCAGCCCTTGCTTCCTTAAATGGATCGCCCTTCTCCACACCACAGAACTGGCACGAGTGAAAACAGGAACCTTGATATCAGTCCCATTCGTCATTGAATGAGGGACCTGCCAGGGATGCCCCCTGTCACCACTGCTCTTTACATTGGCAATGGAGCCCCTGCCACACACCCTCCCTATGCATGCACCCAATTGGAGCCTATGGATAGGAGATAGCTGGCACATTATATTGCTGAACGCCGACAAGGCTCTAGTATACCTCTTCAATGAGGTCGGGGTACTGACCCAACTGATAACTCTATTACACCACTTTTGCAGGGCGTCTGACCTGAAGGTAAACTGGAAGAAATCCTGCCTATTCCCCCTAACACCCTTGACAGAAGAACAACAGGAAGGATTACCACCCACCACCTGACGTGGCCTGTGACACCATTAAGTACTTGGGGGTCAGAATATACCATTCGGAAAGGGACCTCATAAACGCAACATTGGTAGGGCTTTAACAGATATGAGGTCCTCACTGCAGTTCTGAATATCCCTCCCTCTTTCCCCAATGGAAAGAATTGCCATGTCCAAAATGTTAGTGCTTCCTAGGCTATTCTATTGCTTCTGAACCATCCCATCCTTACTCCTGTGCAAAATATTCACCAAAATGCACGTCCATACTAATAACACTGATAAGGGGTAAGGGAAGAAGACAGGTGGCAATAGACAAGTTATACACACCACTGTTGAGGGGGGCTCTCGGTGCACCAAATTGCGAGCACTTCTATGCTGCCGCCCAGCTTCAATGGCCTATTCACTGGCTGGCAGCACATAACCTGCAAGGATTAGGTGGCAGCTACCGGCACTGCCTCTCCCCCAAGATAGTGAGGTGGATCATGAAACCCGGCCCAGACACCCCAGGCGACGATGCTAACGTATTGATGAGAACTGCCAAGAAATGGTGGAAAACATACATGTGTACCAAACACCAAACATTCCCATATGCACCAGGACTGCTGCTGTGGGTTCTGCCAGCATGCGCAGACATGCACTCTGGGCTGACTGCAGTGACCTGGGAGAGAGCAGGTATAACAGAATGGGGAGACCTATTTGAGGACCAGATTTTAGTCACAATTGATAGTCTAGTCACTGATTACGGCATACCCCGAGAACTTTCCTGACATATGCCGCGCTAACATGATACATCACACACTACTGGCAGAGAACACAAGGGGAACCACCCACCTCCGCACTAGGAATGCAAATTTGGCCTAGGAGTGCAAATTTGGGGGACCTCAGCAATTCTACTTCAACTATGTCTTCCAGTGCATCTAACACATTCTTCCAATATCTCTGCAATGCTGCACAATTCCATGCCAAATGCAGGAAATCCACATCTGGCGGTAAGCATTTAATGCAGCTGGCATACAGCTGGACACTCATCCTTTTTAGGCTCAGCGACGTATAATACAAGCAGTGCAGAAATGTAAAATGGATTAAGTGCAGTCTATAATTGGGGGAGAGCTCATGCATGTGGGTGCAGCAATACTGCCACACATCCTCCGAAAGGTCCTCCCCGAGATCCACCTCCCACCACGCCCTGGCTCTGGGTGTCACCGAAGGCACCATCTGTTGCATGCACCTGTAAAGGCGTGTAATAAGGCCTAGGGGCCACGGGGCGACAGGGACCTGTATACCAGCTCCAGGGAGTGGCTCACCTGCAGCGCCATTTAGTCCTCATAAACGCCCGCATTCGTAGAAAGGCAAACCGATATTTCAGAGTATCATACGGTTCACGAAGCACAGCTTCTGGGGAGACAAAAGAGCCCTCCGGATACCAGGATGCCAGGGTTGTCATCTCCAGAGCAATCAGATGTTCGCCCATTCATCCTCCCCTCAGTGTGCGTGGATTGAGGACATCCCACACCGGAACCGAAGGCGCAAAGGGCTGCTCAGTCCTAGCCTGCCGCAGAAGCATTCGCCAAGCCTGTGTCGTACACACCACTGTGTCAACTTTCCAAGTCCCCGCTTTGGGTGGGCCATGTAGCACCCCGGAGAGTTCATCAGGCCAAACAGAATCATCTTCGGGGGCACATGTGGTAGATAGTTCATAGGGTGCACCCAATAGTATGCAAAATGTGCCTGTGCACAGTTATAATGAAGCTCCATATCCGGCGCAAACGGTTGAGTCACTACCTCCCATGCAATTCTGGGCTGTCTACCGGCCAAGACTAGTGCTATAAGCAGGGACCTAAGAAGCCTCAGAAAAGCAGCCATAAGTATAAGAGGGATATTTTTAAGCAAATATAGAAACTTGGGGAAGATTACCATCTTAGCAATGGCTACATGGCCCGGCAGGGAGAGCGGAAGTGAGCGCCAAGCTGTAACCTTATCTTCTAACCACTTAAGGGCCTTACCATAGTTGGCTGACCATACCTCGTTCACCTCCCTACTGACCCAAACACCCAGGTAATGCACAGGACCATCAGCCCAGCTCAGAGGGTACCTTGAGCAGAACGGCACCGTAGTAGCCAACAGTGGCAAAATCACAGACTTAGCCCAGTTTATTGTAATCACAGAAATGTGACCAAATTGTACTATCTCATGAAGAAGTAGATCAAGATGAGTCTGTGGATCCTGTACCTATAAAGTGACATCGTCAGCGTACATAGAGACTAAAACTGGTCACTGTCTGAACACCAAGTCCCTGTGCTCATGATGTTGCCTCAAGGACGCTGCAAGTGGCTCCATCACCACCTCAAAGAGCAGCAGCGAGAGAGAACAGCCCTGCTGAGTTCCCCTGCACACCAAGAAGTGTTCTGTTATCATTCCGTTTACCCACAATCTCGCCTCTGGGGCTGAATACAACAAACAGATTAAATGGATAAACCTATGGCTCAGACGCACCCTGGACAGCAAGCCAAACAGATACGGCCCCTCGAGAGAGTCAAACGCCTTTGTATCATTTGGGAACAGCTGCAGCATGAGCGTCAGGGTTCACCATACGGGTCACCACAAAGAAGGTATGGAGATTATACAAAGTTGAACGACCAGGCACAAACCCAGATTGATCCGGAAGCACCAGGGACAGGAGCAGTGGTTGTAGCCGTGTCGCTATTAGCTTCGTTAGTATCTTATTGTCCATATTTATAAGCGACAGAGGCCTATACGAGTCGCAGAGGTCTGGGTCCTTACCTGGCTTCAAGATTGTAACAATTAGAGCCTTGCGCAGTGATGGCGGCAAGAGCCCACTGTCAAGTGCCTCTGCATATACATCTAGTAGGTGCGGCGCCAGTAGGTCTGCATATTCCTTATAAAAGGCTGCCGTGACCCCATCTAAACGAGGGGCCTTATCACCGGGTAAACTCCGGATAACTTGTACGATGTCCTCCACTGAAAATCGTATGTCTAAATACTACCTATGTGCGTTCTCAAGCCATAGCAAACTAATGCCATGCGACGCAGAGTAAAGGGAAGTGTAAAAATCAGTTCGCACCTGCGTAGCCCCCTCTGTACCCACATGGCGGACGCTTGCATTATTTCGCAATTCTACAATATAATTCCCGTCCCACCGCCGACGGAGCATAGCCGCCAACGTTCTACCGGCACGCTTGCCCTCCCCATATCGCCTTGCCTCTTTATCTAAAAAGCAAACCTCCCGGAGTGCCACTTCCTCATACTTTGATAATTTCTCTCTCACTTCAGCCAGGAGAGCATGGGATGGTCCCTCACACATACGCTTTTCCAGCATGGCATTTAACTCTGTTAACTCTTGGCGGATCGCAGGAAGCACACCATGCTGTTTCGCTAAAAACACCCCTCGGATCACCACCTTCAAGGCCTCCCACATCGTACCTGCCGATGAGACCGATTCCTTATTGACAGTGATGTATTCCACTATAGCAGCTCTCACCTCCTCCCTAAAGATCTGATCCTTAAGCGCCCCGCAAGGCAGCCTCAACAGGAAGGCGCGCCGCGAGCCCTCTGGAATCCCGAGCCCCAAAAGGACCGGTGAGTAGCCCGACAGTACACGGGGCATATGTACAATGTACTCTGTCCCGAGTTCCACATTTCTGGTTCCAAGCCATCTGTCAATGCGTGACCATCTGTTGTGTAGCGAGTTATAACTTGTACCTTCTCTTTTCGCGCCATGCTTGGACCTCCATATATCCGCAACAGCTCCCTCCTCCATAGTCAGGAAGAGAACCTTCGCAGCTGCCACATGCGGAGGTCGCGCACTGCTCTCCCGATCCACCACCGCATCCAGCACCACATCAAAGTCTCCCCCGCCCACAGCAGAGACCCTGGTTCCAGGGAACACACCAGATGCCACACTTTCTGAAATAACTCCAGGTCATCCACATTAGGGCCATACACTGAAACCAGGCGAAAAGGCATATCCTGTAATGTGCCTTGCAACATAACATAGCGCCCTGCGTATCTGTAATCACTTTCTCTGTACATCACTGCAATCCCTTTCTAATCAGTATGGCCACCCCCCTGGCACACCCCGAGTAGGTCGCCACATGGCCTTCACCAATCCATCCCCCTCTCACCCTGTGTTTTGTGGCACTAGTCAAATGGGTCTCCTGAAGCATGCAGATGCTATAGCATGTCTCTGCACATAAGACGATACTAATCTCATTTTGTGACCATCATTCAACCCACGCACATTCCAGGTCAAGCGCCTTAGGAGTGTCACATCCCTAGGAAGCATCGCAGCAAAGAACACAAGTACTCCACACCTCCCCACACCCAGCCCACCTTCGAATTATCTGCAAGGACAAGTAGGAAAAGAGAAGAAGGAACAGAAGAGGAATAATCAACATAGTAGATAACAAATCATCTGCCACCCCCCACCCACCCCGACCCCCCAATTGGGCCTGATCCCACATCCCACCCAAAATCATGCCCCATCTCAGTTCAACAAACAAGTGCGTAGGACTCATCCAAGGGGGCGCAGGTGCAGCCATCCGATTTCACCTTGTATTGGTGGGTGGGCAGGAGCCTCCGCATCACACGTAACTTTCAGTTCAATCATCACCGAGGTGCATTCAACTTGTATACCCCAGCAGACCACAGCCCGCCATCACGCACCACCGGCACACCAAGGCCCCAGTCATTCTCAGTCATTGTCACTGAGGGTATCACCGCCCTCACCATTGTTCTGAGGTCCGTCCGGGTCTTCTTTTTGGGGGATAGTTTTCACAAATGTTGCTGCTTGTTTCGGATCCATGAAAAAATTTAGTTTGCCCTTGTGTTGCACCCGCAGCTTCGCTGGGTAAATGAGGGAATATTTAGCGTTCATTTGACTCAATGTGCGCTTGACTGGGAGGAACGCCCTATGTGCCGCCTGCACTCCCAGAGTGTAGTCAGGAAAAATGCCAAGCTCATTATTATTATGAACCAGAAGCCCATGTTCACGAGCCAGGCGATGCACCTTGTCCCTGTCTCCGTAATTTAGCAAGCGCGCAATCACCGTGCGGGCCGCCGTCCCAGGAGTCGGCCATGGCCCGAGTGACCAATGCGCCCGCTCCACCACCAGCAGTGGGGAGAGCTCACTTCGGTAAAGGGCAGCAAGCATTGCCTCAACATAGTCTTCCATGCTCCCCTTGGCTGTCGACTCTGGGAGACCTACAATACGAATATTATTTCGTAGAGAGCGGGCTTCAAGATCTTCATTTTTTTTCCATATAACTTCCAACACCCATTCCATCGTCAGAAGTTGCTCACCCTCTCCCCTCCGTCTGTCTTCCAAATCAGAAGTGCTCATTTCCACCTGTTCAAGACAGGTGTCGTGATCATCCACCCTGTCTTTTAAGCAGTCCATTTGCTCCGTTAGATGGTGTAGCTTCGCATTGATACCCGCCAGGCTATGCCTAAGGTCTAAAAACATGGATTTCACAGAGACCGGCTGTGGATCTTCCTCCTGAGGCAGATCGTCCGTCTGCTTGGCTGCACTTTTTTTGGCCCTTTGAAGGAGAGCTTTGATTGCTTAGGGTCCGCCTTCCCCATTGTGATAACTTCTCTCCTCCAGGGGAGGACTCTCAGTCCAAAGCCGACACTGCAGGCACCGCCACCCAATCTGGGCAAAGGCAGCAGCACGCTCCGGACCCGGAATTACCTTCGGCAGTCCGCCAGGCATGTCATCCGCTCCCGACCGGCCGCCGGCATGTGCCAGCACCACGGATCCACCGTCGTGTCAGTCTTTCCGGGCCCCGGCCGCTGTACAGCGCCAACTGTGACAGAGGGTCTGGCTAGTATCACCCGCAGTCGGGGGGCTCTCTCACATCAGCCATTGCACCCCCCCACCACCGCACGGCAGGGGCCAAGAGTTGTGTCCAACTTTGTGATAAATCACATCTGTCCACAGTTCTTCCTCCACTGCAGTCTGGTGCTGGGTTTCCGCCCTCAGCCAGACGTCCCTCTCTCCACACAGAAGTGCTCCTCTAAGCGGCCCGCCATACAAACCTTGATCTGGTGGGCGTTGCACCACCCTGCTGGGGCTCGCAGCCCGATCACCACCGCTGATTATCCAGGCCCGCTGCCCCGAAACTCCCAACTTGCGCACGTTGCCCAGGGGCATCACCTTCTCGCCCCTGCTGTATCTGGAGGGGGGGACACACAGTACCCCCAACATTGTTCGCTGTCGCTACCTTCCCACCAGGTCAAACTTTAGGCCCGGTCGATCGTGGCACGCCCCACGGGGGCCCGCGGGCTGATTCCTGCCATCGATTATCTGGGCCCGCTGCCACGCACTTCTCAACATGTCCGCGCACCCCAGGGGCGTCACCTCCTCACCACCGCTGGTATCAGGAGGGAGGGGGGCACACAGCACCCCCCTCGATGTCCGCTGCTGATATGTTCTACCCAGGATAAACTTTTGAGCCGGTTATGCTCGGCACCGGGGCTCGACCCCTGCCACCGATTATCTGGGCCCTCCTGCCACTCACTTCCCAACTTGCACATGCTGCCCAGGGGCGTCACCTCCTCTCCACCGTCGTTGTCTTGGCGGGGAGCAGGGGGCACACAATACACCCCTCACTGTCCGCTGCCTCCACCGTCCCTACAGGCCAATCTCTGAGCCAGCTGCGCACTGCACCGCCCTGCGGGGGCCTGCGGCCCGGTCCCTGCCGCCTACCCAGGCCCTGCCGCCGCTCACGTTTCAACTTGTGCACACGGCCCTGGCGCGCCACCCCCTCACTAGCAGTGCTATCCTGGGGGGGGCACTCAGTACCCCCCCACATTGACCATCATCGCTGCCTTCCTTCCAGGGCTGGAGCCGCGCTGCTGCACCGCACGCTCACCTGCAGGGCCCGTGGCCCGACACTCGCTGCCGAACGCCCTAGCCCCGCAGGCATCCAGCGCCTGGCCCATGCGAGCGGCCCAGTGTCCTCACCGCATCCGTTCCCCAGTCACAGCAGCCAGAGGGGATGGCAGAGGGGGCCGCACCCAGCACCCCACACGCCTCCCACCGTCGCAGCCAATCCTTTCCAGCCGCACACGAGGAAAGGCCTCACTGCTGGGTCCTCCTCAATGGCCGAACGAGCACCCCAAAGGCAGCTACAGACATCGGGCTGGGTCCACTTCACTAGCCCTCGCATCACTGATGGTCGGGTCCTCAAGGCTCATATTGGCAAGCGCCCCGGGTGATCGGCCTCACGGAGTGGCGGCCGTCTTGCAGGACAGTCAAACCACGCCCCCCACTGCCGAATTTGAAAGCAAAGAGATGTTGGCTTTCCACATGCAATGGTATGGAGAAAAATGCTTGGCACAAATCAATCATGGTGAACCATTCTGCTTTACATGGAATTTGGAATAAAATCACTGCAGGATTCGGTACCACGGGACAGCATAGGACAACAATTTCTGCAGTTTTTCCCTGGCCCTGGAATATGGCGTACTTTCCACTGGGCTTCCACAGTCTTGGAAGAGGAGAGTTACATGGACTTCCTGTTATCTCTTTCAGGATCCCCTGTTCAATTAGACAGTTTATCGTCAGGGGAGTTATTCCAACAAGTATCTTGGGGGTCATATTATATGGAGAATTTTTGGATACACTACATTTGACTTCACTGTTATTTTTGCAGGCTCAACTCCTTTAATGAGTCCTATAGCCTTTCCTGAAAAATCCCAAAATTCAGGTGTCACTGTGTCTCATAAAACTTCCTGCAAATCATTACATGTCAGTATTGGGTACAATGGGGTACTGTTTCACAATTTTGCAGGGCACATCTTCACCATTTGTCTGTATTGCGATTCCTCGGTGTGTGCAGCTAATAGAACAATTTAGCCTACACAATAGGTAGCATCCAAGCAAGCTTACAAGACTTGAATCACAGACCACAATGCTCATTTTCAAATGAACCTATTTATCCAGGGACAGATTCTGTCACAGTGTTGGTCAACTGTTTATTTGCGACTCCTACAACTTGGATTCTTTTTGCTGAAAGGGGAAAATTCAGTACTTCTGCTATTCTGACAGTGGAGCGTGTAGCGCCCAGTGTCAACCAGAAATGACACATGGCAACCCATTACATCAGCATTTACATAGGAACCACATTGATCTACTTCTAAGGATGCACCTAGAATGCAATCCTTGGCATATTAGCTATCTGCCTGAAGGATTTCTGAAAATTCCTCATTACTCAGATCCATTAGGGGAAACTATGATGCCAATTGGTTCAAAGTTGCATTTGCAATTTGTTTTACATTCTGTTGGGGAACAACCATTTTCTGTTGAGCCATCGGGACTTGGGGTCTTTGAACTCTCTGAATTGGAACCTGGATATTGCCTGGTACTTGAGAAATTCTATTATTCTGCATCTGGTTATTCACATCATTAAGAGGACACTCCCTTCTCCAGTGACCCAAATGTCCACATGCATGACACAGATTAGTTCTCTTCAGAGCCTGGACATCAACAACAGCAGTCTGATCTACCTGAACACTACATCCTCTACCTCTATGTTGAAAAAAACATTAGTTCCCTGCTGTTGTACTCCTTGCACACCACCAGTGTTCACCATCATCTATGAGATTTGACTAGCTTTCTATGCAGCTTTCATTTGCATAACCATAAGATTCTCTTTCAACTTTTTTTGCTTCATTCCAATTCATTGCTCCAGTACTTTGCATACCGCAGTGTTTAATTGATCGTTTTTTTCTACCAACAAATCAAGTGCTGCTGAATCATTTCACTTATATCTGGTTGCAAGCCTTGCACAAATCTGAACACAAAATGAACCATATCTTTAGCTTCTATGGTTTCTGTACCACTAAAATGTTTATGTTCCTGAAACAATCTCTCATAATAGGCATAATTCTACTCCCATCCTGTCAATCCTCTGCCAATCAGTGTCTTTTCAGACACGCCTTGTTTTTCAAGCACTCAATCACCTTGTAATACCTTTTCATCACTTCTTCCGATGGTGCACCTGCTACTGGGTCTCTTGGGGGTTCACAGTCTGGCCAATCAACATTAACTTTACATTCAGTCCACAAATCAGTCGGAACCACAGTGTCAAACAATGTATTAAAATCTTCCCACAGACATTTTAAAAGCTTTACAAACCTTTCTGCCTTATCACTTTTTCTCCAAGGTACATCAACAAAACCTCCGCCTGGTATTTCTCTCATGAGCAACATTTTTACGTTGGCCTCTCCTTGATTTGTTCCTGCCGAAGACATATCTGGCTTTGCTCTTTTCTGATTTTTTCTTCACCCATCTACCTTCCCACTTATCTATAGCTTCCCATTTCTAAATGTACATGATTAATTCCTTAATGTGCGTTTCATTCCAGGGGATCTTATGTTGACTCTGGGGGTCATTATGACCCTGGCGGTCGGCGTTAATATGGGGGAAAGTAAGACCATGGTGTCGGGAAACACCATAAATAAATTAAAACAAGTTTCTTGTAATACCAAGAAAGGTCAGGACACTTTCAGTGTGCTCAAAACGCTTTATTATCACACAGATTGTTCCTCCCAACGCGTTTCAGCCGTAGCCTTGTTCACAGAAAGCCGGCGCACCACTAGCACAGCGGGTCCTCTGAGCATAAGGGCAGCCTCACAATATCTTAGTTTCACAAAAACACAAACCGTGCACTCTGGAGGGCCTTCGTAATGTTTATTGGTCACTAAGGTAACTGTAACTCGTGCCCCCGCAATGCACAGCTTTTTCTTCAAAAACGTTACTGCTAATGTTTCATTTATACTTTTAAGGATGCAGTGGAGTACTGTACATGGCCAAAGACAACTATAAAGTCAATGAGGGACAGGAGAGGTAGCTGATATGTGGACGGTTAATTCATTGTGATGTAGCATTCTTTAAAGCGTTGCTTCTTTAACTCTTTCCTAACTTGGTGCAGCGTTGAAGTTCTCCTGATGGATACAGTGATGTTGTGCCAGATCCTGGGTGCATATGTGGAAAAGGCATGTTGTCTTGTTCTTTTCCTTTTTCACACTTCTTAGTTTGCAGGCTGATGGTGTCTTGAGAACTTCCAGAGATAGTGAACTTGCCTGCAAGATAAGTGGAGCACTCATTGTGAGGGCTTTGGAAGTTATGCAAATAATATTGAAGATGGTGCAGGTCGGCAAGGAGACCCAACAGAGTTTAATGAGGATGGGGGTGATGTGGTCATATTTCTTAGGGCATTGGATGAAGAGTGCTGTGGCTTGTGGGATGCCCTTATGGGGTGCAATGTTGAGCCTCCATGGCCATGGAGCAGGGCATTACCACCATTCAGATGCAAGAGTACAAGGGCTTGAATAGCATTGCTGAAGTCGCTTTCTGGAAGAAATTGTATAATTTTCTTTAGAAGTGACGGCTTCTGTGGGTATTGAAGAGCTAATGGTTATGAGATATAAACTCCTGCACTTACAGTGTGCCTGCCGCCCTGGGTAAAAGGAATGGCCTGTCCTCAATAACGCATACAAAAAGGGTTTAAACAATTATAAATCAGCATTTTATGCTCACAAAATTTGGTTAGCTCCAAATATTTCATGAGCCATTTTCTCAAGAATCAATTGAAAGAGAAGCCTGTTACAGTCTTTAAACTGTGGGGCGCTGCATTCCCGGGGGGCACAAATTTAGCTAATAAATCACATTTTCCCCACATTTCTGTGTTGGATCACCGCACCGGGACAAATTTCCTACCAGCCAATGTTCTCCTCAGTCTCCCGGTAAAAATGATACCTCACTTGTGTAGGCGGGCCAAGTGCCTGCAAGGACTTGTTAAGGAAGATGGCCTAGGAACGCAACTTTGTTTATTTGGCACACTTCCAGGCAGTTTTCATTTCTATGCAGAGGCTAAAGTGCATACAAAATGTGGAACTGTAATCATGCAGCCCGGGGTCACAGTTGGGACGCAGGATCAAAGTTGTGGCTAAAAAGAACAAAATATTCAGTACTTATTTTGTTATTTTTTCACCTTTTGTTAATTGCATATAAAAAAAACACACACATATCTTAAATGAAAAATAAATGCAAGTTATCAGTATTTAGTGGAAAATGCACTCTTTACATTACAAAACCTCAGTTAGCTAATGCAATCAGATGTCTGTGTGTGACCAGAGAGACACAGAATGTAATCCTCATTGGCACAGTGGGGAATAGTGACTTGTGTATTCATAGTGCTATGAGGTCCTAACCTGTGGCAAAAATCACCATGCTTATGTAAATCATTATTGATATCTACATATTTTAGTATTACATAAACAGACTTTACCAAGAAGCATTTTTATAAGTGCCTATTAAAAGGACACTCTACAAAACACTGAAAACATTCTTACATTACATCTCCAGAATAATAAATCTTTGTCATGATGGAGCTCCAAGTGACTCCATCAGTTAACCTCTCGGGTTCCGTGGACGAGCTGGGCTCCCCCTCAAGCCCAGCTTGTCCTCCACCTGGCCTTCGGGGGAGCACTAGCGCTCCCCCCTTGGACCTCCCACCCACCCCCGTCAGGGATGGAAAGGGAATCGGTTCCCCTTCCACCCCCGAACCCTGCAATTCTCCCCCAGTGACGTTTGATAATGACAGCATGCGATCGCGTGCTGACCTCATCATTGGTCACCTCCCATCACGCTGAAAGCATGCTTCCAGCGCGATGTGGAATGCTGAGCATTTCTCTTCCGCTCGGGAGGAGGGGGCAGGCAGAGGCATGGAAGGAAAGGAAAGGCCTTACCTTTCATGTCCCTGCAAGGATTTCTGCTGCCCACTAGACCACCAGGGATTTTTTTTTATACTATGTATAAGGGGAGTGGCTAAATATTGGGGGCAAAATATTTTTACGCCTTTTCTGCCCCCTGGGGGCAGATCGGCCTATTATAATTAGGCCGATTTGCCCTCAGGGGGCAGAAACCCCTAGACACTAGGGATATATATATTTTTTGTTTACTTCATGTTTTCCTGTATGGGGAGCGGCCCCTTAGGCAAGGGTCGCTCCCCTGGGGGTGCAAATTGTATTTGGGCCATTTCTGCCCCCCTTGGGGCAGATCGGCCTATTTTTATTAGGCCAATCTTGCCCAGGGGGGGGGGGGGGGCAGAAACCACTAGACACCAGGGATTTCTTTTTTATACTTACACATAAGAGGAGTGGCCCCTTGGGCAAGGGCCGATCCCCAGGGGTGCAAACTATTTTCAGGCCTTTTCTATCACCCCTGGGGGCAGATCAGCCTTTTATAATTAGGCTGATCTGCCACCAAGGGCAGCAGAAACCCCTAGGCACCATGGATATATATATTTTTTTATTTACTTTATGTTTTTATGTATGGGGAGCGACCCCTTAGGCAAGGGTCGCTCCCCTGGGGGGGGCAAATTGAATTTAGGCCATTTCTGCCCCCCCCTTGGGGGCAGATCGGCCTATTTTTACTAGGCCTATGGGCAGAAACCACTACACACCAGGGATTTTTATTTTTTTGTGTCAATTTCACGTAAGGGGGCGACCCCGTAGGCAAGGGTTGCTCCCCTGGGAGGCGAATTGTATTTAGGCCATTTCTGTCCCCCTTGGGGAAAGATAAACCTATTTTTTATTAGGCCAATCTGCCCCAAGGGGGGCAGAAACCACTAGACACCAGGGATTTGTTTTTGTTTTTTATATACTTACGCATAAGGGGAGCGGGCCCTTGGGCAAGGGCGACTCCCCAGGGGGGCAAAATATTTTTAGGCCTTTTCTGTCTCTCCCCAAAATAAATGGCGCCAAAGTTGTTCTGCACACCAGTGGGCAGATGTGGCAATAACCCCCAATCCACAACCTGGGGGGGCAGAAAGTCTACTAGATGCCAGGGAATAAAAAAAAAAAGAAAAAACAGTGTGGTGGTGGCTACCAGCCAGTATCTGCATGGTTATGCCCCCACCCCAACTGAAAGGGGTAACAGTCTTTCAGCTCTCTCCCCCATACTAAAACATCTTATCACACGGCAAGCAAGAGGACATTTGGGGTTTTGGTTTTACATTTGGGCAATGAGAGCTTGGCTAACTCTCAAAATCGTCCCACTTGGAAATGGTGAGGGTTGCACTTTTTGGACTTTGGGACACTGCCATGTAGAAAAATCCACAAGACCTAGACACATCTGAAAACTAAATATCTGGGTGAGCACAGGGTGGTGTGCTTCACATGCACCCCGCACCATTTTCTTATCCACAATGCCCTGCAAACCTCCAACTTTGCTGGAAATCACAAATTTTTTCCACATTTATGTGATGGAACCTTCCGGAATCTGCAGGAATACACAAAATTCCTACCACCCAGCATTCCCTCATCTATACCGATAAAAGTTTTGCCCCACTAGTCAGCCTAAAAATGTTTTTTTCCAAACCTCCCTTCTGGACCCGCTTTGGTTCCCCCTCAATTTCGATATGCCTTTGGCTCTTCCCTGTCACAGGCACTTGGCCCGCCTACACAAGTGAGGTATCATTTTTATCGGGAGACTGAGGAGAACATTGGCTGGTAGGAAATGTGTCCCGGTGCGGTGATCCAACACAGAAATGTGGGGAAAATTTGATTTATTAGCTAAATTTGAGGTTTGCTGAGGATTCTGGATAAGAAAACATTGGGGAATCCATGCAAGTCACACCTCCCTGGATTTCCTTGGGTGTCTAGTTTTCAGAAATGTTTGGGTTTGGTAGGTTTCCCTAAAGGGCTGCTGAGGCCAGGACCAAAAACGCAGCCCCGCAAAAACAGGTAGTTTAGGATTTGATAATTTTGATGTGTCCACATAGGCCCTCATTACAACCCTGGCGGTAAATGCCGCCTACCACCGTGCTGACGGCCGCCAACATACCGTGACTGTGGCGGTATACCGCTATGAGTATTATGACCCACATAAAGAAATCCGCCATTATACAGGCGCCCACACAAATCCGCCAGCCCAAAGGTCAGTGATAAACTGGCAGTACCAAAACCCACACCGTTACGCTAACAGAAATACACTCACAGTATCAGGACCCACGAATCACCGCCGCGGTCTTTCAACCGCTGTAAAAAATTGGCAGTACACACTGCTGCGCTCAAAATACACACACTAACAAAACTAACCCACATTGGACACTTCAAACTAAACACACCTGACATACATACACACACCACACCCACACACCCAATCCAATATGAAACACACACATACATTGTGAAAAAAAAGATTGCGAAGAGAGAGAGAGACAAGCCAGGAGCACCCACTCAATCTGAGCCACAGAACACCATCACCCATACACCATCCACGCACCTCACAGCACACACCACAACACATCACCCCACACATCACCCCACACATCCTCACACATACCACTCACACCACATCCATGGCACCCCAAAGACACCCCAGGTTTTCCGAGGAGGAGCTAAGGGTTATGGTGGAGGAAATCATCCGGGTAGAGCCCCAGCTATTCGGATCACAGGTGTAGCAGACAACCATTGCTAGGAAGATGGAGCTATGGTGGAGAGTCGTGGACAGGGTCAACGCCATGGGACAGCACCCATGAACAAGGGATGACATCAGGAAGAGGTGGAACGACCTACGGGGAAGGTGCGTTCCATAGTATCCAGACACCAGATAGCTGTAAAGAGGACTGGCGGTGGACCCCCACCTCCTCCCTCCAAACTAACAACATGGGAGGAGCAAGTCTTGGCGATCATGCATCCTGAGGGCCTCGCAGGAGTAGCAGGAGGACTGGACTCTGGTAAGTCAAATCTTTACCACTATATCCCCCACCCTACCTGCATGCCATCACAAACTCCTACCCCTACCCTCACCCCCATCACTCCACCACCTCACATATACCCCACTATCACAACCCACCCATCCCAATACCAAACCCTGCATGCAACACCAATGCATGGACACCCATCTCAGACCTGCATGGACACCAATCACTAAAGCATGCCCATTAGAGAGAATCACCTACCCCACAAAATCACCACACACACAAGGCAAAGCTGACAGGGTAATCACAACCATACAGGGAAACACACCCATGCACAAGATGGCACACGCAGATACAATAACACTGCATTTTCATCCCCACAGGACCCCCACTCAACGTCACTGGAGAGGAGGTGCCACCAACATCCAGTCCCCCCACAGAAGAGGCCCACAGTGATGACAGCAGCTCTGCACGCCTCGATCACGATGACCAACCTGGCCCATCAGGGACCTCTGGACAGTCGGTTACCCTGCCACAGTCCCATACCACCACAGAGCCTCCCCCCTCAGGAAACAACACCACAGCACCCACCCAGCCGGCCCATACCACTGTCCCCAGGACACGTCAATCAGCAGTGTGTCCATCACTACAGGGACCTCAGGCAACCCCACAAACCCAAGATAATCCAGGGACCTGGGGTCAGTAGCAGTGGGCACACGGTTCAGAGGACAGAGGCACAGGACAACAGGGAAGATGGGAGGACTGCTGTGCGACAGGGGGAGGACAGGCCCACGGAACCCACTCTCCACGAGGCACTCACCAACACCCTGGGAGCATAGAACCATTCCCAGGAGACGATGGGCCAGATACTGGCCAAGTTGCAGGAGACCCAGCGGCTGCAGGAGGGACAGTACCTGGGAATCAGGAAGGACCTCAAACACATCGACACCATCCTGGTCACCAGTGCAGGGGTGCTGGCTGACATGGCGAACACCATGAGTGAGGCAGTGGCACACCAACGGGCCCCTGACACTTGCCACACCGAAGAACAGCCCTCCACCTCCGCTGGCGCTAGTGGACAGGAGGCCCTGCCACAGGACCAACAGGCCACCAGCACCCCACCCCCTGCAGAAGGAGAACCACCCCACAAACGGTCCCTGCGATCCAGGCAGAAGCCAGAGAACATTGCCAAGACCCCGCCAGGGAACAAGACTCTCCTGATTGTCACCCTTCTGTCCCACTCTGTCACCCTGTCCACCTTCAACTGCCATTGCTCCCCTCCCTATGCCCCATTGGACAATGCATTTGTGATACCAAGAGACTGGACTCTAACTAGACATTCCTCCACCATCACCCAAGCCCATTGCACCCCCCCCTCTACTTATTAGCACTTAAATAAACATCCTCGGAACAAATACAAATCTGAAGTCTGTCAATTGATAGAATTATGTATTAGTACAACATTCTGAAAACATTGCAATTCATATGTACAGCAATGTATACATTGGTATGACCTGTAGTGGGCAGCAGTAAACACACCAGGAGCCAGAGTGGGGCACCGAGATCTGAAAATAGAGATGCCAAAGGGTACAGTAAGTGGCCATAGACATAGGAAAATCATGCTGCCATGTACAACGCCCAACACAAAACTGAAAAGTAAAATGAAGTTACAGTGTCTTACCTGTGTGTCCCTGGAAGTACTGCTGTATGATATTACTTCTATTGTCCACATCTTCTTCCTCTGCCTCCTCTTCCTCACTGGCCACAGGCTCCACCGCTGCCACTAGACCATCTCCAGGCTCATCCTCCTGCAGAAAAGGCACCTGGCATCTCAAGGCCAGGTTGTGCAACAATCAACATGCAAAGATGATCTGGCACACCTTCTTGGGTGAGCAGTACAGGGATCCACCTGTCAGATGGAGGCACTGGAACTTGGCCTTCAAGAGGCCGAAGGTTATTTCAATTATCCTCCTTGTTCGCCCATGTCCCTCATTGCAACGTTCCTCTGCCCTTGTCCTGGCATTCCTCCCTGGGGTCAGTAACCATGAGAGGTTGGGGTAACCAGAGTCACCTGCAAAATTCGAGGGACATCTGTTAGACACACACTAACCCTTAGGGACAACCCCATACCCAGACACCAACATATACTGGGTGGGGATCTTGGGCTCACCTATTAGCCACACCCAGTGCCTCTGGAGTTGAGCCATCACATATGGGATGCTGCTATTCCTCAAGATAAAGGCGTCATGCACAGAGCCAGGATACAGGCATTCACATGGGAGATGTACTGGTCTGCCAAACACACCATCTGCTCATTCATAGAGTGATAGCTTTTCCTATTCCTGAACACCTGTTCATTTCTCCGGGGGGAGGGGGGGCGAAAAATGCTACATGTGTACCATCAATGGCACCAATGATGTTGGGGATATGTCCCAGTGCATAAAAGTCAGCTTTCACTGTGGCCAAATCCTCCACTTGGGGCAATACGATGTAGCTGCAATTGTGTTTCAGCAGGGCAGACAACACTCTGGTCAGCACGTTGGAGAACATTGGCTGAGACATCCCTGATGCCATGGCCACTGTTGTTTGGAAGGAACCACTTGCCAGGAAATGGAGCACAGACAGGACCTGCACTAGAGGGGGGATACCTGTGGGCTGGCAGATAGCTGACATCAGGTCTGGCTCTAATTGGGCACACAGTTCTTGGATTGTGGCCCGATCAAGTCTGTATGTTGGGATAATGTGTCCGTCCTCCACTGTCGCAAGGTCCACCAGGGGTCTGTACAGTGGAGGATGTCTCCATCTCATAATCATCCTCAGCGGTTGAAGCATAGGGAGGACAACAGTGAGCAGAGGGTCATATTAACACATCTAAAGCAATAATGATGAATCTCTTCATTTACAGAACCAGTATGTGAATCCGAGAGTCAGTTGATGTGCCAATGTATGCTGTGACGAAGTTAGTTGCCATGGCCTGTGCCCCCCTGAAATGGCGGCTGCCTGAGCTGTGAGGAGGGACAGGTGGAAATGAGGCAATTCTGCTGGCGTTGTGCGCCGTTGCGGTAGGTGGTCGGCGACCGCCGCGCAACTTCTCATTGGTTATCATTGGGCCCTATGGGTTCCAGGAGCCAATGGTGATGTACGCCAGCGGTGACGGTACGCACCGCCGCGGATGTGACTGCCATTTTCTATCTATTCACTCACTTGCTACCTGACCTTCAACAGGAGAGGACCTACACTGCAATTGCTGCTGTGACCTGTGTCTGGAAGCGACAATGGCTCCTGTGTCTGGGGAAAGGGCCCCTGCCTTTACTGCAAAGGAGTTGGAGAGACTTGTGGATGGGGTCCTACCCCAGTACAGTTTACTCTATGGTCCTCCAGACAAACAGGCGAGTACACTGTGAGCATGATGCGTGGGCCATGAATGTATGGAGTGCTGTGTGTGTAAGCCACATATAGGGGGGGCTGAGGTGTCCTGGGCAGAGTGCTGCATGTATGGTGGTCTATGTATGTGCGTTAGTGGATGGGAGGGATATGGTGGGCCATGAGTGTGACAGTCCGGACGGTATTACTAATCCCTTTTCTGCTGTTATTTTTCCTGCAGGTCAGTGCCCATCAGAAAAAGGGTATTTGGCGTGCCATGTGTGCTGTGGGTGCCCCTAGGCCAGGGGGAATGTGGCAGGGTAGGTCCCTTGTTGGGCAGGCTCTGAAGCACTCCAAACCAATGGTGTTAGTGGTCATCTACTACTGGGCAGGGTCCTGTGGGTTTCAGGTGTGCAGCTGATGGCGTTATGCCATGTCCCCCATGGGCTGGTGACTAGCATTGTAACTGGTAGTGCATGGCCTAGTGCATAGGGCAGCTCCCTATGTGTTGTGTACGCCAACGGTAGTGTTGTTGCTGGCATTGACCAACTGTATCCTCAGTCTCTCTCTCCCTTCTTGTTTTATCACCCTGTCCTTGTGTGCATTAGCATCATCTGGCGGAGGAGCAGAGGCACCGGCGACGGAGGGAACTGCATCCCACATGGGCCTGGAGGACGAATCCACCAAGGGTGAGGGAACCAGTGGGACGGAGGGCGAGGGGAGTACCACGACAGAGACAGGAGGGGACACCACAGACAGCGACTCCTCCTCCGATGGAAGCTCCCTGGCGGTGGCAGACACCTCTGTGCCCACCCCAACAACAGGTACAGCCACCACCACCCCTACCAGCACCACCCTCCCAGCAGCCCCTCAGCGTGGGTCCCGTGCCTGCTCACCCAGGAGGGTGGGCATCTCCTTCGCCCCAGGCACCTCAGGCCCTGCCCCATTCAGCCCTGCTGCCCTCAGTGAGGAGGCTATTGACCTCCTGAGATCCCTCACTGTTGGGCAGTCAACCATTCTGAATGCCATCCAGGGTGTTGAGAGGCATTTGCAACAAACAAATGCATACCTGGAGGGAATTCACTCTGGCGTGGCGGCCCAACAGCGAGCATTTCAGGCTCTGGCCTCCACACTGATGGCAGCCATTGTCCCTGTCTCTAGCCTCCCCCCTCCAATTTCCTCTACCCAGTCCCAATCCCCTCAACCCCAGCCTATCCCAAGCACACCTTCAGACCAGCATTCACCCAAATCAACACACAGAAGTGGCTCAGGCAAACATAAGCACCACACTTCATCTCACAGGCACTCACACAAGCACCATCCCCATGCAGACACACCAACATCCACTGCCTCCACTGTGTCCTCCTCCTCCTCCTCCTCGTCCACCTCCCTCCCAGTAGCGTCTCCATTCACACCTGCATGCACTACATCCTCATCCACTACCTCCATCACCAGCACGCCCATCACTACACACCCCTCACCGGCAGTCACCACCCACACATTCATGCACACGTCCCCTGTGTCCTCTCCCACTGTGTCTGTGACCCCTCCTCCCAAAGTACACAAACGCAAGCACACACCCACCCAACAGCCATCCACCTCACAACAGCATCCAGCTCATGCACCTGCACCCAAACACAGCAGACTGACACCTCCTACAAGCACTCCCTCTTCCTCCACTCCCAAACCTTCACCCTCTTCCCGCCCCAATGTCCCTAAAAAGCTTTTCCTAGCCAACACTGATCTGTTCCCTACCCCTCCCCACCCACGTCCGTCCCCTCATGCCAGGGTGGCCAAAACCCAGCCCAGCACCTCAGCCACCAAGTCCAAGTCCGCTGTGGTACCTATAGCTGTCATAGGCTCAAAGGGGGCACCTGTCAGCCCAGCCAGTGTGCCACCAACCCCTGCCAAGGCAAACAACATTCCGCCACCTGCCAAGGTAAAGAGGGGGCCAGCATCTAGCAAGGGGAAGGAGCCACAACCACCCAGCAAGGCCACCTCAAAGACTCCATCTGCCAGACCCAAGATGACGCCACCATCTGCCAAGGGCAGGAAAGGGCATCAAACACCAGCCAAGGCACTACAGTCGTCCGAGTCTGCAGATGAAGGCCTGGTGGCTACCAGCACAACCGCCAGCACCGCCACCTGCACCGTGTCCAGCACCGCCACCTGCACCACCGCAAGCACCGCCACCTGCACTGGGGCCAGCACCGCCACCTGCACTGCAGTAACCACTGCCACCTGCACCGCTGACAGTAGCACCACTGCCAGCAGCAGCAGCCCCAGTGGGCAGTCGTCCGAGGCTGCAGGAGAAGGGCTGGAGCCTCCCCCCACCACTGACAGCACTGGAACCTGCACCGCGGCCAGCACCGCCACCTGCACCGCCGCAACCACTGCCACCTGCACCGCTGACAGTAGCACCAGTGCCAGCAGCCCCAGTGGGCAGCCGCCCGAGGCTGCAGGAGAAGGGCTGGAGCCTCCCCCCACCACTGGCAGCACCCCCACCACCACCAGCACTACCACCACTATGCAGCCATAGCCCCCGGCGGTTGGACTGTAGCCCTGCCTCCATTGACTATCATGCATCCTGCCCACTGCAAATCTCGTGGCTCTGACACCCAGGTGAGGGACTGCGACCTGGCACCCTCCAAGTGCTTCATCACTGGGCACAAGGGCCCCTCCAGAATCAGTGGAGAAAGGCATCCACTCACCCTATCCTTGGCAGGATGAAGCAGACTGGGCATAAATCCCCCTCCAGAACCGGTGGAGAAAGGCATCCACTCACCATATCCTTGGCAGGATGAAGCAGACTGGGCACAAAGGCCCCTCCAGAATCAGTGGAGAAAGGCATGCACTCCCCCTATCCTTGGCAGGATGAAGCAGACTGGGCACAAAGGCCCCTCCAGAATCAGTGGAGAAAGGCATCCACTCATCCTATCCTTGGCAGGATGAAGCAGACTGGGCACAAAGGCCCCTCCAGAACCAGTGATTGGAGAAAGGCATCCACTCACCCTATCCATGGCAGGATGAAGCAGACTGCGCACAAAGCCCTCTCCAGAACCAGTGGAGAAGCCACCCACTTGTAAGACTGTGGCCTTGCACTCCCCAGGACCAAGCAGTGGGCAAACCACCCACTTGAGAGACTGTGGCCTTCACTCCCCAGGACCAAGCAGTGGGCAAACCACCGACTTGAGAGACTGTGGCTTTGCACTCCCCAGGACCAAGCAGTGGGCAAACCACGCACTTGAGACTGTGGCCTTGCACTCCCCAGGACCAAGCAGTGGGCAAACCACCCACTTGAGAGACTGTGGCCTTGCACTCCCCAGGACCAAGCAATGGGCAAACCACCCACTTGAGAGACTGAGGCCTTGCACTCCCCAAGACCAATCAGTGGGCAAACCACCCACTTGAGAGACTGTGGCTTTGCACTCCCCAGGACATCGCTGTGGGCATGGAGCCCCCTCCAGGAGCAGTGGCGTTGTCCCATCTTCCAGCTGAGATGCCCCCCCTTTCCTGTCTCCCTGAGGTGCCTGTGTGTTTTCGACCTGATGCCCCTGCAGTGTTCTCTCCGTATTGAGGCAGGAGTCAAGTGTGGGCTTGGCCTATGTGTTTTGGCCCAGTGGGCCACAGACATTTTGGTTGGATATTGTTCCGCCCTTTGTACATATTGTATATTTTGTAAATTCAGTTTTTGAGGTATTAACGTATTTCTGAGTATTTCTAATATAACACTAATTGGACTCCATTTCTTTTGTCCTTGCGTTATTCCAGAGGGTTACGGGGTGTATATGTAATGTTGTTGCATGTGTTTGTGTGTATGGTGTTGGGGGTGAGGGTGGGGGTGGGGATGTTGCGTGTTGCGTGTGTGTGTCACTCCCTTTTTCCTCCCCCATCCCCTGTCTACTAGGTGCTGTACTCACCGTGGTCGTTGTTTCCGCCGTTGGTACTCCTAATATATGAAATGATACACCAGCATGGGCAGGACGTGCAGCTCAGCCTCCATGGCGTCCTGGTTCTTCCTTGAGTGTCGAGGTTTCCCTTCTGTGTTCTGTTTCCGCCGTGCTTTTGATGGCGTTGGTACCGCCCCGGAAAAGCTGGCTGATGTGCGTGTTGTAATAGGGTGGGCGGTATATTGTCTTCTGCCTGGCTGTTGCCGGTTACCGCCAGGGTGTTTGTTGCTACTGCTGTGGCAGTCGGAGTGTTAAAGTGGCTGTATGTGTTGGCGGTTTCTGCCGTGGTCGTGATTCCATTTTTTTTACCGCCTGCCTGTTGGCGGTACTATTGCCACTTTAACACCGACCACTAGGGTTGTAATGAGGGCCTTAGTGTTTTGGGGCATTTCCTTTCGCAGGCACTAGGCCTACCCACACAAGTGAGGTACCATTTTTATCGGGAGACTTGGGGGAACGCTGGGTGGAAAGAAATTTGTGTCTCCTTTCAGATTCCAGAACTTTCTGTCACCAAAATATGAGGAAAAAGTGTGTTTTTGGCCAAATTGAGGTTTGCAAAGGATTCTGGGTAACAGAAGCTGGTGAGAACCCCACAAGTCACCCCATTTTGGATTCCCCTAGGTGTCTAGTTTTAAACAATGCACAGGTTTGGTAGGTTTCCCTAGGTGTCGGCTGAGCTAGAGGCCAAAATCCACAGCTTGGCACTTTGCAAAAAACAGCTCTGTTTTCTTTGGGAATATGTGATGTATCCATGTTGTGTTTTTCTGTCGCGCGCATTAGGTCTACCCAAGCAAGTGAGGTACCATTTTTATTGGGAGGCTTGGGGGAACACAGAATAGCAAAACAAGTGTTATTGCCCCTTGTCTTTCTCTACATTTTTACCTTCCAAATGTAAGACATTGTGTAAAAACGAAGTCTATTTGAGAAATGCCCTGTAATTCACATGCTAGTATGGGCACCCCGGAATTCAGAGATGTGCAAATAACCACTGCTTCTCAACACCTTATCTTGTGCCCATTTTGGACATACAAAGGTTTTCTTGATACCTATTTTTCACTCTTTATATGTCAGCAAATGAATTGCTGTATAACTCGTATAGAATGAAAACCCACTGCAAGGTGCAGCTCATTTATTGGCTCTGGGCACATAGGGTTCTTGATGAACCTACAAGCCCTATATATCCCCGAACCCGAAGAGTCTAGCAGACGTAACGGTATATTGCTTTAAAAAATCTGACATCGCAGGAAAAAGTTACAGAGTAAAATGTGGAGAAACATAGCTGTTTTGTCACCTCAATTTCAATTTATTTTTTATTTCAGCAGTTATGTTCTGCAGGAAAACCTTGTATTAGCTACACAAATTACCTCTTGCTGAATTCAGAATTGTGTCTACTTTTCAGAAATTTTTACATTCCTGGGATCCAGCATTGGTTTCACACCCATTTCTGTCACTAACTGGAAGGCGGCTGAAAGCACAAAATTTTTTAAAAATGGGGCATATCCCAGTAAAATGCCAAAATTGTGTTGAAAAATTGGGTTTTCTGATTCAAATCTGCGTGTTCCTGAAAGCTGGGAAGATGGTGATTTTAGCACTGCAAACCCTTTGTTGATGTAATTTTCAGGGAAAAAAACCCACAAGCCTCCTTCAGCAGCGCTTTTTTCCCATTTAAAAAAAAAAACTAACATGTCGCTGTATTTTGGCTAATTTCTTGGGCTCTTTCAGGAGAACCCACAAACTCTCGGTACCTCTAGAACACCCTAGGATATTGGAAAAAAAGGAGGCAAATTTGGCGTGGCTAGCTTATGTGGACACAAAGTTATGAGGGCCTAAGCGCGAACTGCCCCAAATAGCCAAATAAAAGCCTGCCACCTGGGGGGGGGGAGGGGGGGTGGGAAGGCCTGGCAGCAAAGGGGTTAAAGCCTATTGTAGCTCCCAGGCAGCTTTTATATTTGGTGCTTAACCAACTGCACATTGTAGAGCAGTTTAAAGGGCCAATTAAACCCAGGGCCACGGGAATTATGCAGCAGGGGAGGGCAAAATTATGCAGCAAGAAAAGGCAAATTATGAGGAGTAATGCAGCACATTTTGTAACTGTATAACTTAATTATGTTGGCATTTTTACATTTGTTAGCACAGTTTGGGCACTGGTTTTACCTCATGAGTACTGGTTTAACACCCAAACATATCAATAGGCAACAGAAAGGTGATCAGTCAACCTTTTCAAAGGGCCTTTTAATGTGCTGCACCACGTCAACATGTTTTTAGTAACATTTGATCCGTTGTAGTTATAAACCAGTTTTTGGGTTAAAAAATACAGATTGTGCAGAAGATGATGGATTAAGCAATAAATATGTGATTTCTCTATACTTAGGTGGGTGCATTAGGTGATATTTTCTACATCTACAAGATCATTTTAACTATTTTTAGGATTTTATTTTGTTTTTAAAAACTACTCTGTAAGAATCATTAGCCTGGGGCCCATTTGTAACCCTGTACTCCTGTGTTTTTCTGGAGTTTTGTTTGTTTATCCTAAGGCCTGTGTTCAGTGGCCCAGGTAGCTGGACAAGTTTTCATTCAGGCTTCTATTTACTGGGGTTGCCCCCTACTCCTATCTGCTCTCTATCAGGCTCTCCACTCCTGACGCTAGCTCTGGTTGCCGGTCCTGTTGTAGCGGGCATTTTTCCATTGTTGCTGGTCTAGTGGACAACAGCTCCATAACCAGGCACTCATAAATAGCGCAATGCTGCCGTCGCGCAGCGGACCTGTGCAGCGGGCGCGCCGCCGGCGCGCCAAAGGCACGCATAAAGGAAGCCCGTCTGCGCCCATCCGTGCCAGGACGGGCCCAGGGGCCAGACCCCTTAGCCCTGCTACGAGAAAGGGGCCCTTTTACTCCTCAGAGGCTCTTCATTTGCTTAGGTCACTGCCATCCGATCTATGTCAATCCTGTCCTGATCCTAGCAACAATAAGTGGTCTTGTTCCTCCCGTTTGTGGGCCCCACAACTCAAAGTGATAGCGGGCCCATCATCCAAGGCACACTCAAACAGCGTCCTCTTGCTGGTTAACTGTTGATCGTTACCAGCTCATAAACTAGATATCAATCTTCTTTTAAGTAACGTCTCTCCTGCTGCCCTGTTTATGACTGAGACATGGCTGCATGAGGGATCTTTGCCGGATGTCAAATTGGCTTTACCCCAAGGATATCGAATAAAAAGATTAGACAGAACCATTTAAGAGGGGGTGGAATTGCTATTATTTACAAGGAATCCATTAAGCTTATATCCTGGACTCTTAAGATAACTGACTGTGAAAGTATGTTTTTCTCGATGTCACTAAATCGCCAATTTACGTTTTCTGGAGTCTTGGTATATCAACCTCCTGGCCACCCAGATAACTTCTTACACTCTTTTTCGGATCAGATGGCTGAATTAATATGTAAAAGATCCAATTTCACGATTTTAGGTGATTTTAATATACACATAGATAGTTTAGATAACCTGGCAGCTAAAGGCCTCCTTGTTGACATAGAGGCATTAGAGCAGGATCAACTGGTCAGAGGTCCTACCCATGATAAAGGACACAGCATTGACTTAGTCTTTAGTAATTTAGTAGGCTTAGTTTCCAAGCCTCCTCTTCCTTTGGCCTGGTCAGATAATTTTTAATCTAGCTAAATTTAGCCACCTCTACCATATGCAGACCATCTCAGTCAATAGATCAACCTTTCAGGCGCTGGAACAAACTTAGGGGGTCATTACAACATTGGCGGTAAAAGCCGCTTACCGCCGTGCAGAAGACCGCCAATACACCACCGCGGCCGCGGAATTCCACCACAGCTATTATGACCCACAGCACGGAATCCACCGAAATTCAGACACCCACACAACTCTGCCACACCAAAGGTCAGTGATAAACTGGCGAAAACAAAACCTCCACCGTCACGCCAACAGAAACACGCCCATGCTATCACTACCCACGAATCCACACGGCGGTCTTTCAACTGCGGTATTCCATTGGCTGTACACACCGCCGCGCTAAAAATACACACACATCTCCAAAACACCGCCACATTGGACAATTCGAATTACACACACCTGATACACATACAAACACCACTCCCACACACCCAACACAATATAAAACACACACCCACATCACCCACAAACCCCTACGACCACAGTTACAGAGAGAAGGCCAGAGAGAGACTACAGCAATAGACAACCCCACCACACAGAGGCACACAACACCATCACCCATACAACATCCACGCTCAAAACACCCCACACCACCACACATCACCACAGTCATCAACACATACACCACCCCACACATCACCTACACCACCCCATGTCACGCCAAAGACACCCCAGGTTTTCCGAGGAGGAGCTCAGGGTCATGGTGGAGGAAATCCTACGGGTAGAGCCACGGCTATTTGGAGCACAGGTGCAGCACACCTCCATAGCCAGGAAGATGGAGCTATGGCGAAGAATCGTCGACAGGGTCAACGCTGTGGGACAGCATCCAAGAAATCGGGAGGACATCCGGAAGAGGTGGAACGACCTACGGGGAAGGTGCGTTCAGTGGTCTCCAGGCACAACATCGTGATTCAGCGTACTGGCAGCAGATCCCCACCTCCTCCCCCACAACTAACAACATGGGAGGAGCAGGTCTTGACCATCATGCATCCTGAGGGCCTCGGAGGAGTCGGTGGAGGAATGGACACTGTTAAGTCAAATCTTAACTATCATATCCCCCACCCTGCCTGCATGCTATCACACACCCCCACCCCCTCCCCTATCACTCCAACTCCTCACTAATGTACTCATAACACAAACCACCCATCCCAACACCAAGCCCTGCATGACACAACTAAGCATGGACACCCAGCACTAAAGCATGCTCACTGCACATACCCATAACAACCCCCCAACCATCATCATACAAGCCCCCACACAGGAATGCTTGCACTGGGGTACACGCACACCCACCCATTGCACACCATGACACACACATGCAATAATCATGCTCTTATACCCCTGCAGGACCACTACGTAACGTCACCACACAGGAGGGTCCAGACATCTCCACTCCACCCACAGAAGAGGCCCACAGTGACGACAGCAGCTCTGGCCAACTGGATCCAGATGACCAGCCCGGACCATCGTGGGCCTCGGGACAGTCGGTTCCCCTCGCACAGGCACAGCCCAACACAGACCTTCCACCCTCTGGAAACAGCAGCACAGCACCCACCCAGCGGGCCCATACCTCCGTCCCCAGGACACGTCAATCAGCGGTGTGTCCACCACTACAGGGAACCCAGGCTAACCCACCACCCCAACAACAACAGGGACCTGGGGGCAGTGGTAGTGGGCACACGGTCCAGGGGACGGAGGCACAGGAACACAGGGGAAGTGGGAGGGCTGCTGTGCGACAGGGGGCTGACAGGCCAAGGGAACCCACCCTCCACGAGGCCCTCTCCTCCATCATGGGAGCATACCACCACTCCCAGGAGACGATGGCTACGGTCCTGGCCAAGTTTCAGGAGACCCAGATCCTGCAGGACGAACAGTATTTGGGGTTCAGGGAGGAGCTCAGAACGATCAGCTCCGCCCTGGGCACCATCGTAGGGGTGCTGACATACATACAAAAGACCATGAGGGACACCGTGGCACTCCAAGGGGCCCCTGACACTAGCATGGACGATGAACTGCCCACCACCTCCGCCAGCGCTAGTGGACAGGACGCCCCACCACAGGACCACCACACCAGCACCCCACCCCCTGCAGATGGAGAACCACCCCGCAAGCGGTCCCTGAGATCCAGGAACAGGACATAGCAAGATGGCAAGACCCCTGCCAGGAAATGAGACCACCCTGATTGTCCTCCCACTGTCTCACTTTGTTACCCTGTCCAGATTGGAACTGCCCCAGCTCCACTTCCTATGCCCATATGGGCAGTGCACCTCTGAGACTAATAGACTGGACTCTGCCATGGACATTCCTCCATCATCACCCATCACCATTTTGCCACCCCCTCCAATAATTAGCACTTCAATAAACACCCTTGAACCACAAAACAATCTGGAGTCAGTCTGTGATTTTGAAAATGTGTATTAGCAATGACAGAGACAAAATGAGTTTTCAAATGTAATGCCAACATACCTATGTCAAACATCACAAGTCCATGAAGGATGCAAGCAGATGACACACGTTGGTAACCACACCTTTGAAACCTTAGTAGAAATGTACAACTCAGTTACCAAATACTGCTACTTATTGACAGACAGGATAGAGGTAGAAGTGTGAAAGTGAATGTGATAGTAAAAAAATTGTTCTCATCTGTGTGTCACTGGAAATATTGCTGTATGACTGACTCCCTGTTGTCTATGTCTTCTTCCTCAGCTTCCTCCTCATCACTGTCCACAGGCTCCACAGCTGCCACAACACCGTCATCTGGACCATCCTCCTGTAGAAAAGGCACGTGGCGTTGCAAAGCAAGATTGTGAAGCATCGAGCAGGTAATGATGATCTGGCACACCTTCCTTGGTGAGTAGAATAGGGAACCACCTGTCATATGGAGGCACCTGTACCTGGCCTTCAGGAGGCCGTAGGTGCTTTCGATCACCCTCCTAGTCCGCCCATGGGCCTCATTGTAGCGTTCCTCTGCCCTGGTCCTGGGATTCCTCACTGGGGTCAATAGCCAGGACAGGTTGGGGTAACCAGAGTCCACTAATAGCCACACCCAGTGCCTCTGAAGTTGACCCATCACATACGGGATGCTGCTATTCCGCAGGATGTAGGCATCATGCACTGAGCCAGGGAACATAGCATTCACCTGGGAGATATACTGGTCTGCCAAACATACCATCTGTACATTCATCGAATGATAACTCTTCCGGTTCCTGTACACCTGTTCATTCCTGCGTGGGGGGACCAGAGCTACATGGGTGCCATCAATAGCACCTATGATGTTGGGGATATGTCCCAGGGCATAGAAGTCACCTTTCACTGTAGCCAAATCCTCCACCTGAGGGAAAACGATGTAGCTCCTTACGTGTTTCAGCAGGGCAGACAACACTCTGGACAACACGTTGGAAAACATAGGCTGGGACATCCCTGATGCCATGGCCACAGTTGTTTGAAATAATCCACTTGCAAGGAAATGGAGCACTGATAGCACCTGCACTTCAGGGGGTATTCCTGTGGGATGGCGGATTGGTGAGATCAGGTCTGGCTCCAACTGGGTACACAGTTCCTGGATTGTGGCACGGTCAAACCTGTAGGTGATGATCAAATGTCGCTCCTCCATTGTTAACAGGTCCACCAGCGGTCGGTACACCGGAGGATTCCGCCATCTCCTCAAATGTCCCAGCTGACAGTGCCTAAGAAGGACAACAGTGACCACAGAGTCAACAAATTCCCAGGTATGTACCCACAGCTACACAAAACACGACACCAAATACAAAACTCTTCCTGTATGTGTGTTGAGTGTAGGCCTAGGTATGTGTGACGCAGTAGTAAATGAAGCCATGTGGGCCCCTGAAATGGCAGCTGCCTGACCTCTAAATTGGGACAATGGGATGTGAGGTATCTGCGCTAGCGTTGTACACCGTCGCGGCCTACCGCGACGGTGTACAACGCGGCGCAATGCTGCATTGGTTAACATTGGACCCTATGGGTCCCAGGAGCCAATGATGAAGTGCACCGGTGGTGATGATACGCACCGCCGTGGACGTCACCGCCGCGGACGCGACCGCCTTTTTTTATCTGTTCAATCACTCAATACCTGATCTTCGACAGGAGAGGACCTACACTGCAAGTGCTGCTGTGACCTCGGTCTGGAAGAGACAATGGCTGCTGGGTCTATGGAAAGGGCCTCTGCCTTCACTGCTCAGGAGTTGGAGAAGCTAGTCGACGGGGTCCTCCCCCAGTACACGCTACTCTACGGTCCTCCAGACCAACAGGTAAGTACACAGGGAGCACGTTGTATGGGCTATGCTGGGCGGAGAGGTCTGGATGTCAGTAGCAAGGGGGCAGAGTTCAGCAACCATGAAGGACTGTGAATGCATGTGCCACATGGCAAGGGTAGGGATGGGGGCCACTCACTTCGACGGTGCAGTTGTTAATGACTTCTCTTCTTCCCCTGTACATGTCATGTAGGTCAGCGTCCACCAGAAGAAGGACATTTGGCGTGCCATCGCCAAGGACGTCCGGGCCCTGGGGATCCACCAGAGACGGGGCACCCACTGCCGTAAAAGATGGAAGGACATTCGTCGCTGGAGCAAGAAGATGGCGGAGGCTCAGCTGGGGATGGCCTCCCAACGTGGGAGGGGTGCCCGTCGCACCATGACCGCCCTAATGTTCCGGATCCTGGCAGTGGCCTACCCTGAGTTGGATGGGCGCATGAGGGCATCACAGCAGACACAAGGGGGTGAGTACACTCTCATTCTGCGGACTTTGCGCGCAGTGGAGGGGTCTGGGTGGGGGAGGACGGCTGTGGGTTTCCCTAGGCCAGGGCAAGTTACGTAGGCTAGGCCCCTCCGGAATGCAGGCCATGTGGCACTGCACCCCACCTCTGTAGAGTGCCAAGTACAGGTATACATGCCCCTGTGTCTTCTATGTGTGCAGATGTCCACCATAGCAATGTAGGCCAGATCCCAGGAATTGCATCTGTAGAGGCCAAGAGCACAGCGTAGTGCAGGGGGTCTGTATTGTCCGCCAACGGTAGCGGTAAGCCATGCACTCAACCTGTCTTTCTTCTGTCGTCCCCCCCCTTTTTGTGCTCTCCCAGTTCTTTTGTGCATCAGCATCATCAGGCGGAGGTACAGTGGCACCGGAGCACGAGGGAGCTGCATCCCACATGGCCATGGAGGGCCACACCACAGACTCTGAATACACCAGTGGGACGGAGGGCGAGGGGAGCTTCACGTCGGTCACCGGATCACCAAACAGCGACACGGACTCGTCCGCCGCTGGGAGCTCCCTTGTGGTGGCGGCACCATCTGTGCCCCCCACTTCTACAGGTACAGCTGCCACCCCCCCTACCAGCACCGCCCTCCCAGCAGCCCCTCAGCCTTCGCTCCGTGCCCGCTCACCCAGGAGGGTGGGCATCACCTTCGCCCCAGGCACCTCAGGCCCTGCCCCAGTCACCCCTTCTGCCCTCAGTGAGGAGGCCATTGACCTCCTCAGGTCACTCACTGTTGGGCAGTCTACCATTGTGAATGCCATCCAGGGTGTAGAAAGTGAGTTGCAACACGGTAATGCATTCCTGGAGGGCATTCATTCTGGTCAGGCTGCCCTTCATCGAACCCTGCAATCTCTGGCCTCAGCACTGATGGCAGCCATTGTCCCTGTGTCTAGCCTCCCCCCTCCAGCTTACTCCACCCAGACCCAATCCCCTGTACCCCAGCCCATCCCAAGCACACCATCAGACAAGCATGCACACACCCCAACACACAAAAGTAGCTCAGGCAAACATAGGCACCACACATCCCACAGGCACTCACACAAGCATCACCCACATACAGACACAGCAACATCCACTGCCTCCACTGTGTCCCCCTCCTCGTCGTCTCCCTCCTCCCTGCCAGTGTCGTCTACACTCTCACCTGCATGCACTACATCTACAGGCACTAGGACTCGCACCAGAACACCCAGCACCACACCCCGCTCACCTGCACGCACCACCCCCACTACCATTTACACGTCCCGTGTCCACTCCCAGTGTGTCTGTGACGCCCCCTCCCAAAGTACACAAACGTGGGCACCCACACACCCAGACCCCCTCCAGCTACCCATCCCAGTGTTCGTCAGAAACTCTTCCTCATCGACGTTGACCTCTTTCCCACCACCCCCACCCCTCCAATTCATAGGTCCCGTAGTAGCACCTCAGCCAAAAAAAGTCCGGTACCAGTGGTGCGTGTTAAAGGTGTGTGGAGTGCATCGGCCACCAGGGCAGCCAGTTTGACACGGAGCCAAAGCACTGCCAGTCCACCCCCTGTAAAGCAACTTAAGTTGGAAAGTGGCCGACAGGAGAGGGTGAAGCCTCCTGCCGGCAAAACAGCTCACAAGGGTCCCGGGGGGAGTGCCGAGTCAGCTGTGACTCCTCCCAAGGTGGTGAAGGGGCAGAAGAAGTCTCCAAAGTCTGGGAAGAGCAGCACGGCGGAGAAGGCCGCCATCGTCCCCGCCGCCCGGGACGCTACCACCAGCAGTATTGTCACTGGTCCGGAGACCACCGCCAGAGTCAGTGCCCTGGAGGGCACCAGTATTGTCACTGGTCCGGAGACCACCGCCAGAGTCAGTGCCCTGGAGGGCACCAGTATCGTCACTGGTCAGGAGACCGCCAGAGTCAGTGCCCTGGAGGGCACCAGTATCGTCACTGGTCCGGAGACCACCGCCAGAGTCAGTGCCCTGGAGGGCACCAGTATCGTCACTGGTCCGGAGACCACCGCCAGAGTTAGTGCCCTGAAGGGCACCAGTATCGTCACTGGTCAGGAGACCACCGCCAGCGTCAGTGACCTGGAGGGCCCCAGCAGCCACAGCCCCTCTGGGCACTGAGGGACCGTAATGCCACACACCGCTGCACAGGTCAGAGACAGCAAAGGCAAGCACCGCTGAACAGGGCAAAGACCGCCATGGTGAAGACCGCTGAACAAGGCATAGACCGCCATAGCAAAGCACCGCTGAACAGGCCAAAGACCGACATGGTGAAGACCGCTGAACAGGGCAAAGACCGCCATGGTGAAGACCGCTGAACAGGGCAAAGCACCGCTGAACAGGGCAAAACCGCCATGGTGAAGACCACTGAACAGTGCACAGACCGCCATGGCAAAGCACCGCTGAACAGGCCAAAGACCGACATGGTGAAGACCGCTGAACAGGGCAAAGACCGCCATGGTGAAGACCGCTGAACAGGGCAAAGCACCGCTGAACAGGGCAAAGACCGCCATGGTGAAGACCGCTGAACAGGGCAAAGCACTGCTGAACAGGGCAAAGACCGCCATGGTGAAGACCGCTGAACAGGGCAGAGACCGCCATGGTGAAGACCGCTGAACAGGGCAAAGCACCGCTGAACAGGCCAAAGACCGACATGGTGAAGACCGCTGAACAGGGCAAAGCACCGCTGAACAGGCCAAAGACCGACATGGTGAAGACCGCTGAACAGGGCAAAGCACCGCCAACTCAAGCATCGTTAGCCCATGTGCAGCTGGTACAGTGACGGAACTGGGACCGTCACGGGGAGCGTGATGCACTCTGGGCACCAGTCCCCCTCCAAAACCAGTGGAGACCATGCAGGGAGTATTTGTAGTTCGGGCTCCATGGTGGCCTCCTTCCTCGTGGAGTGTGTTCAGGTGAGCGTTTTCCCATTGCAAAAGCTGTTTCTGCCGTGTTTTTATCCACGGTGAATCTGCCCTGGAAAAGGTGGCGGATTGGCGGGTTGTGATACTGTGGCCGGTACTTTGTCTCCCGCCTGTCTGTTGGCGGTGACCGCCGCGCTGCTTGTCTGTACCGCCGTGGCGGTCGAAGTGTTAAAGTTGCTGTCTATGTTGGCAGTTTCCGCCACGGTCATAATTCCCTTTTTTTGTCCGCCGGCCTGTTTGCGGTATTATCGCAGCTTTAACACCGTCCGCCAGGGTTGTAATGACCACCTTAATGCCAGCGATTGGATAGATTTCTTGATATGAACGATATGAATGACATCAGGATAGATTCATTCAATTAATGCTATTAAAGACTGCTTAAATACTATACCTGTAGCAAGAAAACATGGAGCTGCCGGAAATCTGGCGCTCCATGGTTTACTCCCCACCTGCAAACCCTTAAAAGGAAATGCAGATGCTTAGACAGAAGATGGAGAAAAACCTATGAGCCGGTTGTTAAGGAAGAATATAGGAAGGCGATTAGATTCTACCACGCTGAAATCAAACTAGCCCAAAGTACCTATTATGCTGCTAGGAATGAACAGTCTTCCAACTCTTCTAAAGAGATTTTTTAGCTACTCAAATAAATCTTACAATCACCCTCTGATGGTGAATTAGTTGAAGCCTCTCAAGAACACAGCAACAATTTAGCATTGTTCTTTCAACAAAAAATTGTTGATATCTATTCGAGTTTTTCTAATAGTAAGTCTCATCCGGTAGATGCAGCAGAGTTTCGCCACAATTGTGCTGCCTCTATTTCACAATCTTCTCCTATCTCACAGGATCAGGTTGCCTCTTACCTCTCGGCCCTCAAGTCAGGATCTCACATCTGAAAACTAAATATCTGGGTGAGCACAGGGTGGTGTGCTTCACATGCACCCGCACCATTTTCTTATCCACAATGCCCTGCAAACCTCCAACTTTGCTGGAAATCACAAATTTTTTCCACATTTATGTGATGGAACCTTCCGGAATCTGCAGGAATACACAAAATTCCTACCACCCAGCATTCCCTCATCTATACTGATAAAAGTTTTGCCCCACTAGTCAGCCTAAAAATGTTTTTTTCCAAACCTCCCTTCTGGACCCGCTTTGGTTCCCCCTCAATTTCGATATGCCTTTGGCTCTTCCCTGTCACAGGCACTTGGCCCGCCTACACAAGTGAGGTATCATTTTTATCGGGAGACTGAGGAGAACATTGGCTGGTAGGAAATGTGTCCCGGTGCGGTGATCCAACACAGAAATGTGGGGAAAATTTGATTTATTAGCTAAATTTGAGGTTTGCTGAGGATTCTGGATAAGAAAACATTGGGGAATCCATGCAAGTCACACCTCCCTGGATTTCCTTGGGTGTCTAGTTTTCAGAAATGTTTGGGTTTGGTAGGTTTCCCTAAAGGGCTGCTGAGGCCAGGACCAAAAACGCAGCCCCGCAAAAACAGGTAGTTTAGGATTTGATAATTTTGATGTGTCCACATAGGCCCTCATTACAACCCTGGCGGTAAATGCCACCTACCACCGTGCTGACGGCCGCCAACATACCGTGACTGTGGCGGTATACCGCTATGAGTATTATGACCCACATAAAGAAATCCGCCATTATACAGGCGCCCACACAAATCCGCCAGCCCAAAGGTCAGTGATAAACTGGCAGTACCAAAACCCACACCGTTACGCTAACAGAAATACACTCACAGTATCAGGACCCACGAATCACCGCCGCGGTCTTTCAACCGCTGTAAAAAATTGGCAGTACACACTGCTGCGCTCAAAATACACACACTAACAAAACTAACCCACATTGGACACTTCAAACTAAACACACCTGACATACATACACACACCACACCCACACACCCAATCCAATATGAAACACACACATACATTGTGAAAAAAAAGATTGCGAAGAGAGAGAGAGACAAGCCAGGAGCACCCACTCAATCTGAGCCACAGAACACCATCACCCATACACCATCCACGCACCTCACAGCACACACCACAACACATCACCCCACACATCACCCCACACATCCTCACACATACCACTCACACCACATCCATGGCACCCCAAAGACACCCCAGGTTTTCCGAGGAGGAGCTAAGGGTTATGGTGGAGGAAATCATCCGGGTAGAGCCCCAGCTATTCGGATCACAGGTGTAGCAGACAACCATTGCTAGGAAGATGGAGCTATGGTGGAGAGTCGTGGACAGGGTCAACGCCATGGGACAGCACCCATGAACAAGGGATGACATCAGGAAGAGGTGGAACGACCTACGGGGAAGGTGCGTTCCATAGTATCCAGACACCAGATAGCTGTAAAGAGGACTGGCGGTGGACCCCCACCTCCTCCCTCCAAACTAACAACATGGGAGGAGCAAGTCTTGGCGATCATGCATCCTGAGGGCCTCGCAGGAGTAGCAGGAGGACTGGACTCTGGTAAGTCAAATCTTTACCACTATATCCCCCACCCTACCTGCATGCCATCACAAACTCCTACCCCTACCCTCACCCCCATCACTCCACCACCTCACATATACCCCACTATCACAACCCACCCATCCCAATACCAAACCCTGCATGCAACACCAATGCATGGACACCCATCTCAGACCTGCATGGACACCAATCACTAAAGCATGCCCATTAGAGAGAATCACCTACCCGACAAAATCACCACACACACAAGGCAAAGCTGACAGGGTAATCACAACCATACAGGGAAACACACCCATGCACAAGATGGCACACGCAGATACAATAACACTGCATTTTCATCCCCACAGGACCCCCACTCAACGTCACTGGAGAGGAGGTGCCACCAACATCCAGTCCCCCCACAGAAGAGGCCCACAGTGATGACAGCAGCTCTGCACGCCTCGATCACGATGACCAACCTGGCCCATCAGGGACCTCTGGACAGTCGGTTACCCTGCCACAGTCCCATACCACCACAGAGCCTCCCCCCTCAGGAAACAACACCACAGCACCCACCCAGCCGGCCCATACCACTGTCCCCAGGACACGTCAATCAGCAGTGTGTCCATCACTACAGGGACCTCAGGCAACCCCACAAACCCAAGACAATCCAGGGACCTGGGGTCAGTAGCAGTGGGCACACGGTTCAGAGGACAGAGGCACAGGACAACAGGGAAGATGGGAGGACTGCTGTGCGACAGGGGGAGGACAGGCCCACGGAATCCACTCTCCACGAGGCACTCACCAACACCCTGGGAGCATACAACCATTCCCAGGAGACGATGGGCCAGATACTGGCCAAGTTGCAGGAGACCCAGCGGCTGCAGGAGGGACAGTACCTGGGAATCAGGAAGGACCTCAAACACATCGACACCATCCTGGTCACCAGTGCAGGGGTGCTGGCTGACATGGCGAACACCATGAGTGAGGCAGTGGCACACCAACGGGCCCCTGACACTTGCCACACCGAAGAACAGCCCTCCACCTCCGCTGGCGCTAGTGGACAGGAGGCCCTGCCACAGGACCAACAGGCCACCAGCACCCCACCCCCTGCAGAAGGAGAACCACCCCACAAACGGTCCCTGCGATCCAGGCAGAAGCCAGAGAACATTGCCAAGACCCCGCCAGGAAACAAGACTCTCCTGATTGTCACCCTTCTGTCCCACTCTGTCACCCAGTCCACCTTCAACTGCCATTGCTCCCCTCCCTATGCCCCATTGGACAATGCATTTGTGATACCAAGAGACTGGACTCTAACTAGACATTCCTCCACCATCACCCAAGCCCATTGCACACCCCCCTCTACTTATTAGCACTTAAATAAACATCCTCGGAACAAATACAAATCTGAAGTCTGTCAATTGATAGAATTATGTATTAGTACAACATTCTGAAAACATTGCAATTCATATGTACAGCAATGTATACATTGGTATGACCTGTAGTGGGCAGCAGTAAACACACCAGGAGCCAGAGTGGGGCACCGAGATCTGAAAATAGAGATGCCAAAGGGTACAGTAAGTGGCCATAGACATAGGAAAATCATGCTGCCATGTACAACGCCCAACACAAAACTGAAAAGTAAAATGAAGTTACAGTGTCTTACCTGTGTGTCCCTGGAAGTACTGCTGTATGATATTACTTCTATTGTCCGCATCTTCTTCCTCTGCCTCCTCTTCCTCACTGGCCACAGGCTCCACCGCTGCCACTAGACCATCTCCAGGCTCATCCTCCTGCAGAAAAGGCACCTGGCATCTCAAGGCCAGGTTGTGCAACAATCAACATGCAAAGATGATCTGGCACACCTTCTTGGGTGAGCAGTACAGGGATCCACCTGTCAGATGGAGGCACTGGAACTTGGCCTTCAAGAGGCCGAAGGTTATTTCAATTATCCTCCTTGTTCGCCCATGTCCCTCATTGCAACGTTCCTCTGCCCTTGTCCTGGCATTCCTCCCTGGGGTCAGTAACCATGAGAGGTTGGGGTAACCAGAGTCACCTGCAAAATTCGAGGGACATCTGTTAGACACACACTAACCCTTAGGGACAACCCCATACCCAGACACCAACATATACTGGGTGGGGATCTTGGGCTCACCTATTAGCCACACCCAGTGCCTCTGGAGTTGAGCCATCACATATGGGATGCTGCTATTCCTCAAGATAAAGGCGTCATGCACAGAGCCAGGATACAGGCATTCACATGGGAGATGTACTGGTCTGCCAAACACACCATCTGCTCATTCATAGAGTGATAGCTTTTCCTATTCCTGAACATCTGTTCATTTCTCCGGGGGGAGGGGGGCGAAAAATGCTACATGTGTACCATCAATGGCACCAATGATGTTGGGGATATGTCCCAGTGCATAAAAGTCAGCTTTCACTGTGGCCAAATCCTCCACTTGGGGCAATACGATGTAGCTGCAATTGTGTTTCAGCAGGGCAGACAACACTCTGGTCAGCACGTTGGAGAACATTGGCTGAGACATCCCTGATGCCATGGCCACTGTTGTTTGGAAGGAACCACTTGCCAGGAAATGGAGCACAGACAGGACCTGCACTAGAGGGGGGATACCTGTGGGCTGGCAGATAGCTGACATCAGGTCTGGCTCTAATTGGGCACACAGTTCTTGGATTGTGGCCCGATCAAGTCTGTATGTTGGGATAATGTGTCCGTCCTCCACTGTCGCAAGGTCCACCAGGGGTCTGTACAGTGGAGGATGTCTCCATCTCATAATCATCCTCAGCGGTTGAAGCATAGGGAGGACAACAGTGAGCAGAGGGTCATATTAACACATCTAAAGCAATAATGATGAATCTCTTCATTTACAGAACCAGTATGTGAATCCGAGAGTCAGTTGATGTGCCAATGTATGCTGTGACGAAGTTAGTTGCCATGGCCTGTGCCCCCCTGAAATGGCGGCTGCCTGAGCTGTGAGGAGGGACAGGTAGAAATGAGGCAATTCTGCTGGCGTTGTGCGCCGTTGCGGTAGGTGGTCGGCGACCGCCGCGCAACTTCTCATTGGTTATCATTGGGCCCTATGGGTTCCAGGAGCCAATGGTGATGTACGCCAGCGGTGACGGTACGCACCGCCGCGGATGTGACTGCCATTTTCTATCTGTTCACTCACTTGCTACCTGACCTTCAACAGGAGAGGACCTACACTGCAATTGCTGCTGTGACCTGTGTCTGGAAGCGACAATGGCTCCTGTGTCTGGGGAAAGGGCCCCTGCCTTTACTGCAAAGGAGTTGGAGAGACTTGTGGATGGGGTCCTACCCCAGTACAGTTTACTCTATGGTCCTCCAGACAAACAGGCGAGTACACTGTGAGCATGATGCGTGGGCCATGAATGTATGGAGTGCTGTGTGTGTAAGCCACATATAGGGGGGGCTGAGGTGTCCTGGGCAGAGTGCTGCATGTATGGTGGTCTATGTATGTGCGTTAGTGGATGGGAGGGATATGGTGGGCCATGAGTGTGACAGTCCGGACGGTATTACTAATCCCTTTTCTGCTGTTATTTTTCCTGCAGGTCAGTGCCCATCAGAAAAAGGGTATTTGGCGTGCCATGTGTGCTGTGGGTGCCCCTAGGCCAGGGGGAATGTGGCAGGTTAGGTCCCTTGTTGGGCAGGCTCTGAAGCACTCCAAACCAATGGTGTTAGTGGTCATCTACTACTGGGCAGGGTCCTGTGGGTTTCAGGTGTGCAGCTGATGGCGTTATGCCATGTCCCCCATGGGCTGGTGACTAGCATTGTAACTGGTAGTGCATGGCCTAGTGCATAGGGCAGCTCCCTATGTGTTGTGTACGCCAACGGTAGTGTTGTTGCTGGCATTGACCAACTGTATCCTCAGTCTCTCTCCCCCTTCTTGTTTTATCACCCTGTCCTTGTGTGCATTAGCATCATCTGGCGGAGGAGCAGAGGCACCGGCGACGGAGGGAACTGCATCCCACATGGGCCTGGAGGACGAATCCACCAAGGGTGAGGGAACCAGTGGGACGGAGGGCGAGGGGAGTACCACGACAGAGACAAGAGGGGACACCACAGACAGCGACTCCTCCTCCGATGGAAGCTCCCTGGCGGTGGCAGACACCTCTGTGCCCACCCCAACAACAGGTACAGCCACCACCACCCCTACCAGCACCACCCTCCCAGCAGCCCCTCAGCGTGGGTCCCGTGCCTGCTCACCCAGGAGGGTGGGCATCTCCTTCGCCCCAGGCACCTCAGGCCCTGCCCCAGTCAGCCCTGCTGCCCTCAGTGAGGAGGCTATTGACCTCCTGAGATCCCTCACTGTTGGGCAGTCAACCATTCTGAATGCCATCCAGGGTGTTGAGAGGCATTTGCAACAAACAAATGCATACCTGGAGGGAATTCACTCTGGCGTGGCGGCCCAACAGCGAGCATTTCAGGCTCTGGCCTCCACACTGATGGCAGCCATTGTCCCTGTCTCTAGCCTCCCCCCTCCAATTTCCTCTACCCAGTCCCAATCCCCTCAACCCCAGCCTATCCCAAGCACACCTTCAGACCAGCATTCACCCAAATCAACACACAGAAGTGGCTCAGGCAAACATAAGCACCACACTTCATCTCACAGGCACTCACACAAGCACCATCCCCATGCAGACACACCAACATCCACTGCCTCCACTGTGTCCTCCTCCTCCTCCTCGTCCACCTCCCTCCCAGTAGCGTCTCCATTCACACCTGCATGCACTACATCCTCATCCACTACCTCCATCACCAGCACGCCCATCACTACACACCCCTCACCGGCAGTCACCACCCACACATCCATGCACACGTCCCCTGTGTCCTCTCCCACTGTGTCTGTGACCCCTCCTCCCAAAGTACACAAACGCAAGCACACACCCACCCAACAGCCATCCACCTCACAACAGCATCCAGCTCATGCACCTGCACCCAAACACAGCAGACTGACACCTCCTACAAGCACTCCCTCTTCCTCCACTCCCAAACCTTCACCCTCTTCCCGCCCCAATGTCCCTAAAAAGCTTTTCCTAGCCAACACTGATCTGTTCCCTACCCCTCCCCACCCACGTCCGTCCCCTCATGCCAGGGTGGCCAAAACCCAGCCCAGCACCTCAGCCACCAAGTCCAAGTCCGCTGTGGTACCTATAGCTGTCATAGGCTCAAAGGGGGCACCTGTCAGCCCAGCCAGTGTGCCACCAACCCCTGCCAAGGCAAACAACATTCCGCCACCTGCCAAGGTAAAGAGGGGGCCAGCATCTAGCAAGGGGAAGGAGCCACAACCACCCAGCAAGGCCACCTCAAAGACTCCATCTGCCAGACCCAAGATGACACCACCATCTGCCAAGGGCAGGAAAGGGCATCAAACACCAGCCAAGGCACTACAGTCGTCCGAGTCTGCAGATGAAGGCCTGGTGGCTACCAGCACAACAGCCAGCACCGCCACCTGCACCGTGTCCAGCACCGCCACCTGCACCACCGCAAGCACCGCCACCTGCACTGGGGCCAGCACCGCCACCTGCACTGCAGTAACCACTGCCACCTGCACCGCTGACAGTAGCACCACTGCCAGCAGCAGCAGCCCCAGTGGGCAGTCGTCCGAGGCTGCAGGAGAAGGGCTGGAGCCTCCCCCCACCACTGACAGCACTGGAACCTGCACCGCGGCCAGCACCGCCACCTGCACCGCCGCAACCACTGCCACCTGCACCGCTGACAGTAGCACCAGTGCCAGCAGCCCCAGTGGGCAGCCGCCCGAGGCTGCAGGAGAAGGGCTGGAGCCTCCCCCCACCACTGGCAGCACCCCCACCACCACCAGCACTACCACCACTATGCAGCCATAGCCCCCGGCGGTTGGACTGTAGCCCTGCCTCCATTGACTATCATGCATCCTGCCCACTACAAATCTCGTGGCTCTGACACCCAGGTGAGGGACTGCGACCTGGCACCCTCCAAGTGCTTCATCACTGGGCACAAGGGCCCCTCCAGAATCAGTGGAGAAAGGCATCCACTCACCCTATCCTTGGCAGGATGAAGCAGACTGGGCATAAATCCCCCTCCAGAACCGGTGGAGAAAGGCATCCACTCACCATATCCTTGGCAGGATGAAGCAGACTGGGCACAAAGGCCCCTCCAGAATCAGTGGAGAAAGGCATGCACTCCCCCTATCCTTGGCAGGATGAAGCAGACTGGGCACAAAGGCCCCTCCAGAATCAGTGGAGAAAGGCATCCACTCATCCTATCCTTGGCAGGATGAAGCAGACTGGGCACAAAGGCCCCTCCAGAACCAGTGATTGGAGAAAGGCATCCACTCACCCTATCCATGGCAGGATGAAGCAGACTGCGCACAAAGCCCTCTCCAGAACCAGTGGAGAAGCCACCCACTTGTAAGACTGTGGCCTTGCACTCCCCAGGACCAAGCAGTGGGCAAACCACCCACTTGAGAGACTGTGGCCTTCACTCCCCAGGACCAAGCAGTGGGCAAACCACCGACTTGAGAGACTGTGGCTTTGCACTCCCCAGGACCAAGCAGTGGGCAAACCACGCACTTGAGACTGTGGCCTTGCACTCCCCAGGACCAAGCAGTGGGCAAACCACCCACTTGAGAGACTGTGGCCTTGCACTCCCCAGGACCAAGCAATGGGCAAACCACCCACGTGAGAGACTGAGGCCTTGCACTCCCCAAGACCAATCAGTGGGCAAACCACCCACTTGAGAGACTGTGGCTTTGCACTCCCCAGGACATCGCTGTGGGCATGGAGCCCCCTCCAGGAGCAGTGGCGTTGTCCCATCTTCCAGCTGAGATGCCCCCCCTTTCCTGTCTCCCTGAGGTGCCTGTGTGTTTTCGACCTGATGCCCCTGCAGTGTTCTCTCCGTATTGAGGCAGGAGTCAAGTGTGGGCTTGGCCTATGTGTTTTGGCCCAGTGGGCCACAGACATTTTGGTTGGATATTGTTCCGCCCTTTGTACATATTGTATATTTTGTAAATTCAGTTTTTGAGGTATTAACGTATTTCTGAGTATTTCTAATATAACACTAATTGGACTCCATTTCTTTTGTCCTTGCGTTATTCCAGAGGGTTACGGGGTGTATATGTAATGTTGTTGCATGTGTTTGTGTGTATGGTGTTGGGGGTGAGGGTGGGGGTGGGGATGTTGCGTGTTGCGTGTGTGTGTCACTCCCTTTTTCCTCCCCCATCCCCTGTCTACTAGGTGCTGTACTCACCGTGGTCGTTGTTTCCGCCGTTGGTACTCCTAATATATGAAATGATACACCAGCATGGGCAGGACGTGCAGCTCAGCCTCCATGGCGTCCTGGTTCTTCCTTGAGTGTCGAGGTTTCCCTTCTGTGTTCTGTTTCCGCCGTGCTTTTGATGGCGTTGGTACCGCCCCGGAAAAGCTGGCTGATGTGCGTGTTGTAATAGGGTGGGCGGTATATTGTCTTCTGCCTGGCTGTTGCCGGTTACCGCCAGGGTGTTTGTTGCTACTGCTGTGGCAGTCGGAGTGTTAAAGTGGCTGTATGTGTTGGCGGTTTCTGCCGTGGTCGTGATTCCATTTTTTTTACCGCCTGCCTGTTGGCGGTACTATTGCCACTTTAACACCGACCACTAGGGTTGTAATGAGGGCCTTAGTGTTTTGGGGCATTTCCTTTCGCAGGCACTAGGCCTACCCACACAAGTGAGGTACCATTTTTATCGGGAGACTTGGGGGAACGCTGGGTGGAAAGAAATTTGTGTCTCCTTTCAGATTCCAGAACTTTCTGTCACCAAAATATGAGGAAAAAGTGTGTTTTTGGCCAAATTGAGGTTTGCAAAGGATTCTGGGTAACAGAAGCTGGTGAGAACCCCACAAGTCACCCCATTTTGGATTCCCCTAGGTGTCTAGTTTTGAACAATGCACAGGTTTGGTAGGTTTCCCTAGGTGTCGGCTGAGCTAGAGGCCAAAATCCACAGCTTGGCACTTTGCAAAAAACAGCTCTGTTTTCTTTGGGAATATGTGATGTATCCATGTTGTGTTTTTCTGTCGCGCGCATTAGGTCTACCCAAGCAAGTGAGGTACCATTTTTATTGGGAGGCTTGGGGGAACACAGAATAGCAAAACAAGTGTTATTGCCCCTTGTCTTTCTCTACATTTTTACCTTCCAAATGTAAGACATTGTGTAAAAACGAAGTCTATTTGAGAAATGCCCTGTAATTCACATGCTAGTATGGGCACCCCGGAATTCAGAGATGTGCAAATAACCACTGCTTCTCAACACCTTATCTTGTGCCCATTTTGGACATACAAAGGTTTTCTTGATACCTATTTTTCACTCTTTATATGTCAGCAAATGAATTGCTGTATAACTCGTATAGAATGAAAACCCACTGCAAGGTGCAGCTCATTTATTGGCTCTGGGCACATAGGGTTCTTGATGAACCTACAAGCCCTATATATCCCCGAACCCGAAGAGTCTAGCAGACGTAACGGTATATTGCTTTAAAAAATCTGACATCGCAGGAAAAAGTTACAGAGTAAAATGTGGAGAAACATAGCTGTTTTGTCACCTCAATTTCAATTTTTTTTTTATTTCAGCAGTTATTTTCTGCAGGAAAACCTTGTATTAGCTACACAAATTACCTCTTGCTGAATTCAGAATTGTGTCTACTTTTCAGAAATTTTTACCTTCCTGGGATCCAGCATTGGTTTCACACCCATTTCTGTCACTAACTGGAAGGCGGCTGAAAGCACAAAAAATTGTAAAAATGGGGCATATCCCAGTAAAATGCCAAAATTGTGTTGAAAAATTGGGTTTTCTGATTCAAATCTGTGTGTTCCTGAAAGCTGGGAAGATGGTGATTTTAGCACTGCAAACCCTTTGTTGATGTAATTTTCAGGGAAAAAAAACCACAAGCCTCCTTCTGCAGCGCTTTTTTCCCATTTAAAAAAAAAAACTAACATGTCGCTGTATTTTGGCTAATTTCTTGGGCTCTTTCAGGAGAACCCACAAACTCTCGGTACCTCTAGAACACCCTAGGATATTGGAAAAAAAGGAGGCAAATTTGGCGTGGCTAGCTTATGTGGACACAAAGTTATGAGGGCCTAAGCGCGAACTGCCCCAAATAGCCAAATAAAAGCCTGCCACCTGGGGGTGGGGAGGGGGGGTGGGAAGGCCTGGCAGCAAAGGGGTTAAAGCCTATTGTAGCTCCCAGGCAGCTTTTATATTTGGTGCTTAACCAACTGCACATTGTAGAGCAGTTTAAAGGGCCAATTAAACCCAGGGCCACGGGAATTATGCAGCAGGGGAGGGCAAAATTATGCAGCAAGAAAAGGCAAATTATGAGGAGTAATGCAGCACATTTTGTAACTGTATAACTTAATTATGTTGGCATTTTTACATTTGTTAGCACAGTTTGGGCACTGGTTTTACCTCATGAGTACTGGTTTAACACCCAAACATATCAATAGGCAACAGAAAGGTGATCAGTCAACCTTTTCAAAGGGCCTTTTAATGTGCTGCACCACGTCAACATGTTTTTAGTAACATTTGATCCGTTGTAGTTATAAACCAGTTTTTGGGTTAAAAAATACAGATTGTGCAGAAGATGATGGATTAAGCAATAAATACGTGATTTCTCTATACTTAGGTGGGTGCATTAGGTGATATTTTCTACATCTACAAGATCATTTTAACTATTTTTAGGATTTTATTTTGTTTTTAAAAACTACTCTGTAAGAATCATTAGCCTGGGGCCCATTTGTAACCCTGTACTCCTGTGTTTTTCTGGAGTTTTGTTTGTTTATCCTAAGGCCTGTGTTCAGTGGCCCAGGTAGCTGGACAAGTTTTCATTCAGGCTTCTATTTACTGGGGTTGCCCCCTACTCCTATCTGCTCTCTATCAGGCTCTCCACTCCTGACGCTAGCTCTGGTTGCCGGTCCTGTTGTAGCGGGCATTTTTCCATTGTTGCTGGTCTAGTGGACAACAGCTCCATAACCAGGCACTCATAAATAGTGCGCAGCCGGCGCGCCAAAGGCACGCATAAAGGAAGCCCGTCTGCGCCCATCCGTGCCAGGACGGGCCCAGGGGCCAGACCCCTTAGCCCTGCTACGAGAAAGGGGCCCTTTTACTCCTCAGAGGCTCTTCATTTGCTTAGGTCACTGCCATCCGATCTATGTCAATCCTGTCCTGATCCTAGCAACAATAAGTGGTCTTGTTCCTCCCGTTTGTGGGCCCCACAACTCAAAGTGATAGCGGGCCCATCATCCAAGGCACACTCAAACAGCGTCCTCTTGCTGGTTAACTGTTGATCGTTACCAGCTCATAAACTAGATATCAATCTTCTTTTAAGTAACGTCTCTCCTGCTGCCCTGTTTATGACTGAGACATGGCTGCATGAGGGATCTTTGCCGGATGTCAAATTGGCTTTACCCCAAGGATATCGAATAAAAAGATTAGACAGAACCATTTAAGAGGGGGTGGAATTGCTATTATTTACAAGGAATCCATTAAGCTTATATCCTGGACTCTTAAGATAACTGACTGTGAAAGTATGTTTTTCTCGATGTCACTAAATCGCCAATTTACGTTTTCTGGAGTCTTGGTATATCAACCTCCTGGCCACCCAGATAACTTCTTACACTCTTTTTCGGATCAGATGGCTGAATTAATATGTAAAAGATCCAATTTCACGATTTTAGGTGATTTTAATATACACATAGATAGTTTAGATAACCTGGCAGCTAAAGGCCTCCTTGTTGACATAGAGGCATTAGAGCAGGATCAACTGGTCAGAGGTCCTACCCATGATAAAGGACACACCATTGACTTAGTCTTTAGTAATTTAGTAGGCTTAGTTTCCAAGCCTCCTCTTCCTTTGGCCTGGTCAGATAATTTTTAATCTAGCTAAATTTAGCCACCTCTACCATATGCAGACCATCTCAGTCAATAGATCAACCTTTCAGGCGCTGGAACAAACTTAGGGGGTCATTACAACATTGGCGGTAAAAGCCGCTTACCGCCGTGCAGAAGACCGCCAATACACCACCGCGGCCGCGGAATTCCACCACAGCTATTATGACCCACAGCACGGAATCCACCGAAATTCAGACACCCACACAACTCTGCCGCACCAAAGGTCAGTGATAAACTGGCGAAAACAAAACCTCCACCGTCACGCCAACAGAAACACGCCCATGCTATCACTACCCACGAATCCACACGGCGGTCTTTCAACTGCGGTATTCCATTGGCGGTACACACCGCCGCGCTAAAAATACACACACATCTCCAAAACACCGCCACATTGGACAATTCGAATTACACACACCTGATACACATACAAACACCACTCCCACACACCCAACACAATATAAAACACACACCCACATCACCCACAAACCCCTACGACCACAGTTACAGAGAGAAGGCCAGAGAGAGACTACAGCAATAGACAACCCCACCACACAGAGGCACACAACACCATCACCCATACAACATCCACGCTCAAAACACCCCACACCACCACACATCACCACAGTCATCAACACATACACCACCCCACACATCACCTACACCACCCCATGTCACGCCAAAGACACCCCAGGTTTTCCGAGGAGGAGCTCAGGGTCATGGTGGAGGAAATCCTACGGGTAGAGCCACGGCTATTTGGAGCACAGGTGCAGCACACCTCCATAGCCAGGAAGATGGAGCTATGGCGAAGAATCGTCGACAGGGTCAACGCTGTGGGACAGCATCCAAGAAATCGGGAGGACATCCGGAAGAGGTGGAACGACCTACGGGGAAGGTGCGTTCAGTGGTCTCCAGGCACAACATCGTGATTCAGCGTACTGGCAGCAGATCCCCACCTCCTCCCCCACAACTAACAACATGGGAGGAGCAGGTCTTGACCATCATGCATCCTGAGGGCCTCGGAGGAGTCGGTGGAGGAATGGACACTGTTAAGTCAAATCTTAACTATCATATCCCCCACCCTGCCTGCATGCTATCACACACCCCCACCCTCACCCCCTCCCCTATCACTCCAACTCCTCACTAATGTACTCATAACACAAACCACCCATCCCAACACCAAGCCCTGCATGACACAACTAAGCATGGACACCCAGCACTAAAGCATGCTCACTGCACATACCCATAACAACCCCCCAACCATCATCATACAAGCCCCCACACAGGAATGCTTGCACTGGGGTACACGCACACCCACCCATTGCACACCATGACACACACATGCAATAATCATGCTCTTATACCCCTGCAGGACCACTACGTAACGTCACCACACAGGAGGGTCCAGACATCTCCACTCCACCCACAGAAGAGGCCCACAGTGACGACAGCAGCTCTGGCCAACTGGATCCAGATGACCAGCCCGGACCATCGTGGGCCTCGGGACAGTCGGTTCCCCTCGCACAGGCACAGCCCAACACAGACCTTCCACCCTCTGGAAACAGCAGCACAGCACCCACCCAGCGGGCCCATACCTCCGTCCCCAGGACACGTCAATCAGCGGTGTGTCCACCACTACAGGGAACCCAGGCTAACCCACCACCCCAACAACAACAGGGACCTGGGGGCAGTGGTAGTGGGCACACGGTCCAGGGGACGGAGGCACAGGAACACAGGGGAAGTGGGAGGGCTGCTGTGCGACAGGGGGCTGACAGGCCAAGGGAACCCACCCTCCACGAGGCCCTCTCCTCCATCATGGGAGCATACCACCACTCCCAGGAGACGATGGCTACGGTCCTGGCCAAGTTTCAGGAGACCCAGCGCCTGCAGGACGAACAGTATTTGGGGTTCAGGGAGGAGCTCAGAACGATCAGCTCCGCCCTGGGCACCATCGTAGGGGTGCTGACATACATACAAAAGACCATGAGGGACACCGTGGCACTCCAAGGGGCCCCTGACACTAGCATGGACGATGAACTGCCCACCACCTCCGCCAGCGCTAGTGGACAGGACGCCCCACCACAGGACCACCACACCAGCACCCCACCCCCTGCAGATGGAGAACCACCCCGCAAGCGGTCCCTGAGATCCAGGAACAGGACATAGCAAGATGGCAAGACCCCTGCCAGGAAATGAGACCACCATGATTGTCCTCCCACTGTCTCACTTTGTTACCCTGTCCAGATTGGAACTGCCCCAGCTCCACTTCCTATGCCCATATGGGCAGTGCACCTCTGAGACTAATAGACTGGACTCTGCCATGGACATTCCTCCACCATCACCCATCACCATTTTGCCACCCCCTCCAATAATTAGCACTTCAATAAACACCCTTGAACCACAAAACAATCTGGAGTCAGTCTGTGATTTTGAAAATGTGTATTAGCAATGACAGAGACAAAATGAGTTTTCAAATGTAATGCCAACATACCTACGTCAAACATCACAAGTCCATGAAGGATGCAAGCAGATGACACACGTTGGTAACCACACCTTTGAAACCTTAGTAGAAATGTACAACTCAGTTACCAAATACTGCTACTTATTGACAGACAGGATAGAGGTAGAAGTGTGAAAGTGAATGTGATAGTAAAAAAATTGTTCTCATCTGTGTGTCACTGGAAATATTGCTGTATGACTGACTCCCTGTTGTCTATGTCTTCTTCCTCAGCTTCCTCCTCATCACTGTCCACAGGCTCCACAGCTGCCACAACACCGTCATCTGGACCATCCTCCTGTAGAAAAGGCACGTGGCTTTGCAAAGCAAGATTGTGAAGCATCGAGCAGGTAATGATGATCTGGCACACCTTCCTTGGTGAGTAGAATAGGGAACCACCTGTCATATGGAGGCACCTGAACCTGGCCTTCAGGAGGCCGTAGGTGCGTTCGATCACCCTCCTAGTCCGCCCATGGGCCTCATTGTAGCGTTCCTCTGCCCTGGTCCTGGGATTCCTCACTGGGGTCAATAGCCAGGACAGGTTGGGGTAACCAGAGTCCACTAATAGCCACACCCAGTGCCTCTGAAGTTGACCCATCACATACGGGATGCTGCTATTCCGCAGGATGTAGGCATCATGCACTGAGCCAGGGAACATAGCATTCACCTGGGAGATGTACTGGTCTGCCAAACATACCATCTGTACATTCATCGAATGATAACTCTTCCGGTTCCTGTACACCTGTTCATTCCTGCGTGGGGGGACCAGAGCTACATGGGTGCCATCAATAGCACCTATGATGTTGGGGATATGTCCCAGGGCATAGAAGTCACCTTTCACTGTAGCCAAATCCTCCACCTGAGGGAAAACGATGTAGCTCCTTACGTGTTTCAGCAGGGCAGACAACACTCTGGACAACACGTTGGAAAACATATGCTGGGACATCCCTGATGCCATGGCCACAGTTGTTTGAAATAATCCACTTGCAAGGAAATGGAGCACTGATAGCACCTGCACTTCAGGGGGTATTCCTGTGGGATGGCGGATTGGTGAGATCAGGTCTGGCTCCAACTGGGTACACAGTTCCTGGATTGTGGCACGGTCAAACCTGTAGGTGATGATCAAATGTCGCTCCTCCATTGTTAACAGGTCCACCAGCGGTCGGTACACCGGAGGATTCCGCCATCTTCTCAAATGTCCCAGCTGACAGTGCCTAAGAAGGACAACAGTGACCACAGAGTCAACAAATTCCCAGGTATGTACCCACAGCTACACAAAACACGACACCAAATACAAAACTCTTCCTGTATGTGTGTTGAGTGTAGGCCTAGGTATGTGTGACGCAGTAGTAAATGAAGCCATGTGGGCCCCTGAAATGGCAGCTGCCTGACCTCTAAATTGGGACAATGGGATGTGAGGTATCTGCGCTAGCGTTGTACACCGTCGCGGCCTACCGCGACGGTGTACAACGCGGCGCAATGCTGCATTGGTTAACATTGGACCCTATGGGTCCCAGGAGCCAATGATGAAGTGCACCGGTGGTGATGATACGCACCGCCGTGGACGTCACCGCCGCGGACGCGACCGCCATTTTCTATCTGTTCAATCACTCAATACCTGATCTTCGACAGGAGAGGACCTACACTGCAAGTGCTGCTGTGACCTCGGTCTGGAAGAGACAATGGCTGCTGGGTCTATGGAAAGGGCCTCTGCCTTCACTGCTCAGGAGTTGGAGAAGCTAGTCGACGGGGTCCTCCCCCAGTACACGCTACTCTACGGTCCTCCAGACCAACAGGTAAGTACACAGGGAGCACGTTGTATGGGCTATGCTGGGCGGAGAGGTCTGGATGTCAGTAGCAAGGGGGCAGAGTTCAGCAACCATGAAGGACTGTGAATGCATGTGCCACATGGCAAGGGTAGGGATGGGGGCCACTCACTTCGACGGTGCAGTTGTTAATGACTTCTCTTCTTCCCCTGTACATGTCATGTAGGTCAGCGCCCACCAGAAGAAGGACATTTGGCGTGCCATCGCCAAGGACGTCCGGGCCCTGGGGATCCACCAGAGACGGGGCACCCACTGCCGTAAAAGATGGGAGGACATTCGTCGCTGGAGCAAGAAGATGGCGGAGGCTCAGCTGGGGATGGCCTCCCAACGTGGGAGGGGTGCCCGTCGCACCATGACCGCCCTAATGTTCCGGATCCTGGCAGTGGCCTACCCTGAGTTGGATGGGCGCATGAGGGCATCACAGCAGACACAAGGGGGTGAGTACACTCTCATTCTGCGGACTTTGCGCGCAGTGGAGGGGTCTGGGTGGGGGAGGACGGCTGTGGGTTTCCCTAGGCCAGGGCAAGTTACGTAGGCTAGGCCCCTCCGGAATGCAGGCCATGTGGCACTGCACCCCACCTCTGTAGAGTGCCAAGTACAGGTATACATGCCCCTGTGTCTTCTATGTGTGCAGATGTCCACCATAGCAATGTAGGCCAGATCCCAGGAATTGCATCTGTAGAGGCCAAGAGCACAGCGTAGTGCAGGGGGTCTGTATTGTCCGCCAACGGTAGCGGTAAGCCATGCACTCAACCTGTCTTTCTTCTGTCGTCCCCCCCCTTTTTGTGCTCTCCCAGTTCTTTTGTGCATCAGCATCATCAGGCGGAGGTACAGTGGCACCGGAGCACGAGGGAGCTGCATCCCACATGGCCATGGAGGGCCACACCACAGACTCTGAATACACCAGTGGGACGGAGGGCGACGGGAGCTTCACGTCGGTCACCGGATCACCAAACAGCGACACGGACTCGTCCGCCGCTGGGAGCTCCCTTGTGGTGGCGGCACCATCTGTGCCCCCCACTTCTACAGGTACAGCTGCCACCCCCCCTACCAGCACCGCCCTCCCAGCAGCCCCTCAGCCTTCGCTCCGTGCCCGCTCACCCAGGAGGGTGGGCATCACCTTCGCCCCAGGCACCTCAGGCCCTGCCCCAGTCACCCCTTCTGCCCTCAGTGAGGAGGCCATTGACCTCCTCAGGTCACTCACTGTTGGGCAGTCTACCATTGTGAATGCCATCTAGGGTGTAGAAAGTGAGTTGCAACACGGTAATGCATTCCTGGAGGGCATTCATTCTGGTCAGGCTGCCCTTCATCGAACCCTGCAATCTCTGGCCTCAGCACTGATGGCAGCCATTGTCCCTGTGTCTAGCCTCCCCCCTCCAACTTACTCCACCCAGACCCAATCCCCTGTACCCCAGCCCATCCCAAGCACACCATCAGACAAGCATGCACACACCCCAACACACAAAAGTAGCTCAGGCAAACATAGGCACCACACATCCCACAGGCACTCACACAAGCATCACCCACATACAGACACAGCAACATCCACTGCCTCCACTGTGTCCCCCTCCTCGTCGTCTCCCTCCTCCCTGCCAGTGTCGTCTACACTCTCACCTGCATGCACTACATCTACAGGCACTAGGACTCGCACCAGAACACCCAGCACCACACCCCGCTCACCTGCACGCACCACCCCCACTACCATTTACACGTCCCGTGTCCACTCCCAGTGTGTCTGTGACGCCCCCTCCCAAAGTACACAAACGTGGGCACCCACACACCCAACATCCATCCACCTCACTCCCAGACCCCCTCCAGCTACCCATCCCAGTGTTCGTCAGAAACTCTTCCTCATCGACGTTGACCTCTTTCCCACCACCCCCACCCCTCCAATTCATAGGTCCTGTAGTAGCACCTCAGCCAAAAAAAGTCCGGTACCAGTGGTGCGTGTTAAAGGTGTGTGGAGTGCATCGGCCACCAGGGCAGCCAGTGTGACACGGAGCCAAAGCACTGCCAGTCCACCCCCTGTAAAGCAACTTAAGTTGGAAAGTGGCCGACAGGAGAGGGTGAAGTCTCCTGCCGGCAAAACAGCTCACAAGGGTCCCGGGGGGAGTGCCGAGTCAGCTGTGACTCCTCCCAAGGTGGTGAAGGGGCAGAAGAAGTCTCCAAAGTCTGGGAAGAGCAGCACAGCGGAGAAGGCCGCCATCGTCCCCGCCACCCGGGACGCTACCACCAGCAGTATTGTCACTGGTCCGGAGACCACCGCCAGAGTCAGTGCCCTGGAGGGCACCAGTATTGTCACTGGTCCGGAGACCACCGCCAGAGTCAGTGCCCTGGAGGGCACCAGTATCGTCACTGGTCAGGAGACCGCCAGAGTCAGTGCCCTGGAGGGCACCAGTATCGTCACTGGTCCGGAGACCACCGCCAGAGTCAGTGCCCTGGAGGGCACCAGTATCGTCACTGGTCCGGAGACCACCGCCAGAGTTAGTGCCCTGAAGGGCACCAGTATCGTCACTGGTCAGGAGACCACCGCCAGCGTCAGTGACCTGGAGGGCCCCAGCAGCCACAGCCCCTCTGGGCACTGAGGGACCGTAATGCCACACACCGCTGCACAGGTCAGAGACAGCAAAGGCAAGCACCGCTGAACAGGGCAAAGACCGCCATGGTGAAGACCGCTGAACAAGGCATAGACCGCCATGGCAAAGCACCGCTGAACAGGCCAAAGACCGACATGGTGAAGACCGCTGAACAGGGCAAAGACCGCCATGGTGAAGACCGCTGAACAGGGCAAAGCACCGCTGAACAGGGCAAAACCGCCATGGTGAAGACCGCTGAACAGTGCACAGACCGCCATGGCAAAGCACCGCTGAACAGGCCAAAGACCGACATGGTGAAGACCGCTGAACAGGGCAAAGACCGCCATGGTGAAGACCGCTGAACAGGGCAAAGCACCGCTGAACAGGGCAAAGACCGCCATGGTGAAGACCGCTGAACAGGGCAAAGCACTGCTGAACAGGGCAAAGACCGCCATGGTGAAGACCGCTGAACAGGGCAGAGACCGCCATGGTGAAGACCGCTGAACAGGGCAAAGCACCGCTGAACAGGCCAAAGACCGACATGGTGAAGACCGCTGAACAGGGCAAAGCACCGCTGAACAGGCCAAAGACCGACATGGTGAAGACCGCTGAACAGGGCAAAGCACCGCCAACTCAAGCATCGTTAGCCCATGTGCAGCTGGTACAGTGACGGAACTGGGACCGTCACGGGGAGCGTGATGCACTCTGGGCACCAGTCCCCCTCCAAAACCAGTGGAGACCATGCAGGGAGTATTTGTAGTTCGGGCTCCATGGTGGCCTCCTTCCTCGTGGAGTGTGTTCAGGTGAGCGTTTTCCCATTGCAAAAGCTGTTTCCGCCGTGTTTTTATCCACGGTGAATCTGCCCTGGAAAAGGTGGCGGATTGGCGGGTTGTGATACTGTGGCCGGTACTTTGTCTCCCGCCTGTCTGTTGGCGGTGACCGCCGCGCTGCTTGTCTGTACCGCCGTGGCAGTCGAAGTGTTAAAGTTGCTGTCTATGTTGGCAGTTTCCGCCACGGTCATAATTCCCTTTTTTTGTCCGCCGGCCTGTTTGCGGTATTATCGCAGCTTTAACACCGTCCGCCAGGGTTGTAATGACCACCTTAATGCCAGCGATTGGATAGATTTCTTGATATGAACGATATGAATGACATCAGGATAGATTCATTCAATTAATGCTATTAAAGACTGCTTAAATACTATACCTGTAGCAAGAAAACATGGAGCTGCCGGAAATCTGGCGCTCCATGGTTTACTCCCCACCTGCAAACCCTTAAAAGGAAATGCAGATGCTTAGACAGAAGATGGAGAAAAACCTATGAGCCGGTTGTTAAGGAAGAATATAGGAAGGCGATTAGATTCTACCACGCTGAAATCAAACTAGCCCAAAGTACCTATTATGCTGCTAGGAATGAACAGTCTTCCAACTCTTCTAAAGAGATTTTTTAGCTACTCAAATAAATCTTACAATCACCCTCTGATGGTGAATTAGTTGAAGCCTCTCAAGAACACAGCAACAATTTAGCATTGTTCTTTCAACAAAAAATTGTTGATATCTATTCGAGTTTTTCTAATAGTAAGTCTCATCCGGTAGATGCAGCAGAGTTTCGCCACAATTGTGCTGCCTCTATTTCACAATCTTCTCCTATCTCACAGGATCAGGTTGCCTCTTACCTCTCGGCCCTCAAGTCAGGATCTCCTTTGGACTTTGTTCGTCCATCGATAATGGCCCTTGGGGGTCCAGTCATCGTTCCTGTTTTGACAGAACTTTTAAATCTCTCCATATCTAGAAGCACCGTTCCTGATCAGTGGAAACATGCCATAGTCAAACCTTTGCTGAAAAAAACGAATCTGGATGCATCAGTGCTTAAAAATTATATACCTATATCGCTACTTCCATCCCCTTCCAAAATATTAGAGAAATATATCAATGCTCAACTGTCCACATTCCTAGAGGATAACAACATCCTTCATCCTACCCAAATGGGTTTCAGACCTCTCCACAACACTGAATCTGCTTTGATCGCCATCATGGAAGAGGCCAGGAAGCGTATGGATCAGGGGCACCTTACGGCGATTGTACTCCTTGATCTTAGTGCGGCCTTCGATACAGTAGATCATCATTTGCTGTGTCAGAGAATGAAGGAGATGGGAATCGAGAGAGGGGCACTTATTTGGCTCTCATCGTTTTCGAAGGGAAGATCATTTCAGGTTCTTGATCGTTCTTATCTTTCCAGCAGGTTTAAATACAACTGTGGTGTGCCACAGGGCTCCTCCCTTAGTCCTGCATTATTATTCAATATATATATGGCTCCCCTGGCCAAGATAGTGGAGCCATTTGGAATTTCCTTAGTTTTTTATGCAGATGACACCCAGCTAGTGGTTTTGTTTTTCTCTAATTGAGGTCCTGATGAATGCTCATTGTCTCTTTGTCTACAGGCAGTGTCAAGAAGGATGAATGAAAGTATGCTCCAACTAAATGGAGATAAAACAGAAGTAATGATATTGGGTCAGGGTCCCCGCCCAGGCACAAACCCTAGGTTACCTATCTCTTTGGGGGAGCTGCCTGCTCCCAAGAATCCTGTTAAAAGTCTTGGAGTTTGGCCAGATTCCCAACTTACTTTGGAAAACCAAGTTAAAAAAATCTCTGCCACCTGCTTCGGTATAATGAGGCTTCCGAGGAAGATTTTTGCTATACTCCTGTTTTTGGCAAAAAGACTCATCATTCAGGCCCTCATCATTTCTCGAATGGATTATGGCAATGGACTATTTCTTGGCTCTCCGAGATATGTTAAAAGGAAATTACAAGTAGTTTAAAACGCCGGCGCCCGGCTTCTCTTAGAAATACCGAGGCATGTCTCGGTTAAAAAACCCCTTTCCACGCTCCATTGGCTCCCAGTGGAACAGCGCATAGAGTTTAAACCATGTGCTGCATCCATAGATCTCTTTACAAAAGACGCCCCATTCATCTAAAGACCCTCACATCTTTTTATACTCCCACCAGAGAACTTAGGTCTGCATCTGCAGCATTTGCCACTGTACCTAGAGTTAAAAAATCGAGATGGGGAGGTACCACAATGGCATATCTTGGAGCTAAACTGTGGAACTCCCTTCCCAGAGGCTTCCGGTTAACCAGTCATGAACTCAATTTTCGGAAAGCATTAAAAACCTGGCTGTTCTAAAATGTTTTGTTATTTAATCAGAAGTATGGAGATTAGTCCTCTAACGATGGGAGGCCTTCGGGTAGCCATGCGCTATACAAGCAACTTAACATAACATAACATAACATACGGCAACGCCATAATTGTGCAGAAAAAACAGTGGCCGCAAAATTGCATAATTCCTGTTGCCCTGACTAAAGCCCATTTATGGCTGTGGCTGTTTTACAATTCTTCCTTGCTTGCACACTTACTGTGGGAGGAAAAAATTGAAGCAGCACTGGCCCCTTAGTTTAGGTGATAGTGAGATGACAGCAAGGTGGATGGAGCAAGAAGGGAGCCCATGCTATGAACAAAGGGCAGATGAAATGCAAAGCAGTAGCTCTTTCATTAGTGAAGCAGGTGCAGCAGCACTGGGGTCCAGGGATCTGAGGGACCCAGGGATTCACACTTACGACTGTCTTTCTCATAAAAAAAAGGTATGGGGGTCCTTGTCCATGGTAGCATTATGTTGAGGGCACCTTTGCTGCAAAAACGTGGTGGAGGAGGCAAAACAATGAAGCTATTAGGAGATGATGCTAGCTGAAGCTAGTAGGAGATGATTACTAACGGCGAGTGCTGCAGGATTTGAAACTGGAAGCCAGTTTGAAGTCTCAGCATCAGCTCAACATTCAATGATTCTGGGCAAATAAAGTAATCTCCTCGTACCTAAAAAAGGGAAAAATAATTTGGCCCTGTGTAATGTAACTGGCGCTGATGTAAGGTATTCCAGTGCCCTTGGCCAAGTCCATGCTATATAAAACTTTAAAAAAGGAGACAGATTAGAGTGATAATTAGGCATAGTGGAGAAGGAGTGAAAAAGATAGAAGCGATAGAATGCTACTCAGGCGACAGCTATCAATAGTGCAGTAGATTTAGGGTTTTAGGGCACAGGAATTTGAGGGGCTCACAGCGACCACATTATGGGGAACACAGTTTTTTGCTCAGTTTCTGTATTTGTCTGATGCATTTGCCCTGTCATAAGTCTCACATTTATTGTGGATTACCAGCTTCTGAAAAAGAATCCATGAAATGATCTCATAAGCTCCTAGGCAGATTTCTATGCTCGGCACCCCCTCATATGTCAGTGTCTGCTATCTGACATCACCCTAGGGTTATATCAGATCACAACCCTCTGGTAATGACAGTCGCTTGGGGTGTTTCCACTTCCTCCTATCCCCACATGGAAATTGTCAGTTTCCATGTTGGATGATATAATCTTTCAACAGACTTTACTTGACCACATTACCTAATTCTTTCAGGAAAATGCTGGAACCTCCTCCTCCCCATTGACAGAATGGGAAACCTTAAAAGTCGTTACGAGGGGCTTTGCATTAAAACGACTGTTGGAGGTCCATCGAGTCCTCAGTGGGATGTAGGGGCAGTTTAATATGCTCTTTTGAGGCTGCAACAAGCAGTCATTCATTCACCCAATAAACTGCATGACTTGCAAGAAGTGTGTGCTGTTTGTTATGCGATAGTGGACGTCCTCTGTTGGCACGATCTCACTGCTTACCATGGTAGAGCTTACAACAAAGGAGATCAGTCAAGCAGATTACTGGCAAGAGTGGCTTCCCCTCATCTCCCCAGCTTCATCCCTTTCCTCATCTTGCTACCCCAAAAAGATAAAGCCCTCACCCAGTTGGCCATTAATACTGCTTTTCATGTCAATCTTAAAGAGCTGAACGTGGACCCCTTAATTGCCTGAGGGCTTATTTGATTGGCCTCCATCCTCCTCCCCAGTTATCTCTGGAGGCCTGTGTAAATCTGGATACTTCCAACGCTCCTCAGGAGATAAGTTTGGTACTGAAGGCCATTGTAAGGTTCCCAGCACATATGTGCTGCCAACCAAATTCTATGTTAAACTTGCTCCGGTCTTGTCACCTAAACTGGTGGAGCTGCATGATGAATTCAAGCGTGTTGTGTTACATCAAAAGTGAATCTGCAGCACACTTTCCCAATGCAGCCTGTATAGCTTTGGATTTGAAGGAAACCTTTGAATCTTTAAGGTGAGACTATATGCATCGTGTGTTGCAGCAGTTTGGGATAGGATCCTACTGGCGGAAATGGATCCACATCCTTTACACCCCCTACAGCTCGGGTGAGAACTGTGAAATATATTTCATCTTTTGGCCCTTAAGAAGAGATACAGGTCAGTGTTGTCCTTGCCACCCTTACTTTTTGACATGGCAATGAAACCATTGCCTTCATGTCTATGCTTATTAGGCACCAACTGGGGCATATCGATACAGGGCACTGTGCATGCTGTATCACTATAGGCCAATGGCCTTCTCCTGTATGTTTGTGAAATGAATACTGACTTAGCTGAGGTGGAGCATGTTCTCTCCAACTTTGCTACCCTATCGTGCCTTAAGGTGAATTGTGCTAAGTCCTGCATCTTCCAGCTTCAGCAACAGGTAGGCCTCCTCTCCGTCCATTACTGGATCATAGGATCCAGTTTGAGGCCACTTTGTTTCGGTACTTGGGGATCAACGGTTACTATGCCCCTACTCACCTACGAGAGGGGAACCTGGGCAGAGTGATACATGGACTCCAAGCGCAGATTACATTCTGGTCTTCTCTACCCCTGTCAGTAATGGGCCAGGTGGCATTGGTGAAGACTGTGGCATTACTGTGACTCCTTTATTATTTCACTAACCTCCCGCTCTTGCTCCCATCCTGCCTCTTTAAGCACATTGACTCCTCTTTAGTAACATTGGTATGAGGTACTGGACAGGGCCGAGACTCACTCACCATGTTGAAACTTCCTATACCTGTGGGAGAGGTGGCCCTCTACGATGTTATTATCTAGCTGCTCAGCTCCAGTGGGCAGCTTGGTGGCTATGGGGCTTCTCTCATTATGAGATGGGCCTCACAACAGTAGACTTTCAGAATGGTCTTGTGAACTACCTCCTATCCCCTTTCACTTGTCTGGATGCTTGGTCCACGCGGTTGCTTCGGGTGGCAAAGGCCTGCTTCGCTTGGACAAATAGTGACCAGCTCGGTGATGCTTTTCACACCAGTTTTTTCTTTGTTGGGTCTGCTGACACAAACCCGGCGACTGCAAGGAGGACATTTTAGATCCTGGCATGGCATGATGTGGGTGTTTTGAGGATAGGAGACCTGTTTCATAATGTAAAGGTAATGGGCTTCCAGACCCTAGTGGCAGACTGTCATCTCCTGCCCGGACAGTTTCTGACATATCAGCGAATAGTGCACCCTTTCTCTGCAAATGTCCATATTATGCATCAGTTACCCCATACAAATGATGTATATCAAACACTTTACACAGTGGGTACTTGGGGGAAACTGGTGAGATTACTTTTTAGTGCCTTTTTGCAATAAATAGACAGTTCCCTGTCTCAACTTGGGGCTCCCTGTAATTCGGTTTGTGGATCTTGCTCTGCTTTTGGTCAAATGAGCGCTCACAATGCATTGGAAATAGCCATAGTTCCAGCCTTAACTTACTAGGCGTGAGCAGTCATTTCATGAAGCCGGGTAGAAGGCATGCTGTTATACAGTTATACAGTGAAGAGGGGACAGGTCTTCAGGGACTTTTTTATTGCACATGCCTGGCATATGTTAATGGAGAAGTTCAAGGAGGAAATTAAAGACAATAGGCACCCACCTTAATGAACCTCTGACCCATACCTTTGGACCTATTTGTGCATGGAGTAAAATATTCCAACTGCTAGCTGAGTGGGGTGTGACACACTACCTTAGGGACCTTTGTAGCATTTGAGTGTCCCAGGCTGGCCTGATATGCTAATGCCCAGTCTCCTGAACTATGTTGACGGAAGTTGGGAGAGAGGAAAAGGGTGGGAGAGTGTAATAGTTTGCGTTAATTTTATTTGGTTACATAGAAAAAAGTACATAAAGAACAATGGTTGAACGTAACCAGCCCCTACTCAGTTTGCCAGACGTTAGCTGTATGTGAAGATTTTGGGCCTGATTTAGATCTCTGCGGATGGAATACTCTGTCACAAACATGACGGATATCCCGCCTGCCATATTACGATCCCTATCGGACATAGGCCCTCATTCTGACCTTGGCGGGCGGCGGAGGCCGCCCGCCAAAGTCCCGCCGTCAGGTTACCGTTCCGCGGTCGAAAGACCGCGGCGGTAATTCTGACTTTCCCGCTGGGCTGGCGGGCGGTCGCCTTCAGACCGCCAGCCAGCCCAGCGGGAAAGAGGCTTCCACGATGAAGCCGGCTCGGAATCGAGCCGGCGGAGTGGAAGCTGTGCGACGGGTGCAGTTGCACCCGTCGCGTATTTCACTGTCTGCGCAGCAGACAGTGAAATACATGTAGGGGCCCTCTTACGGGGGCCCCTGCAATGCCCATGCCAGTGGCATGGGCACTGCAGGGGCCCCCAGGGGCCCCGCGACCCCCCCTACCGCCATCCGGATCTCGGCGGTCCGACCGCCGGGATCTGGATGGCGGTAGGGGGGGTCGGAATCCCCGCGGCGGTGCAGCAAGCTGCGCCGCCGCGGAGGATTCAATGGGGCCGCGGTACACTGGCGGGACCCCGCCAGTGGTGCCGGTCCGACCGCGGCTTTACCGCCGCGGTCGGAATCCCCATTGGAGCACCGCCGGCCTGTCGGCGGTGCTCCCGCGGTCCTCCGCCCTGGCGGTCAAAGACCGCCAGGGTTAGAATGACCACCATAATGAGATCATAATACGGCGGACGGGATATCCGTCAAGTCTGTGACGGGGTATTCCCATGCGCCCAGATCTAAATCAGAGCCTTTGTGCTGCACTGGAATTAAGTCTATGCAACCTGTAATATGTTTGTACGCTAATGAAAACATGAAAAAAATAAACTGCCCTTGCACTCAGCACTGCCTCCCCTTCTCCGCTAATCCTTGCCATAAAGTTTTGAAGGTGGGCCTAGCCACAAAACACTTTGTTTTGGGGGGCTCAGAGCAAAAACGTATGAAGACCTCAGGCTTATTATGTCTCAAGAAGGTAATTCCGAAAACAAATGCAACAAATTTTCTACTTATTTGAAATATAAAATTACTAAAATCAACTCTGATTTGAATGTTCATAAGGTGTTATTACCCTTAGTTGAAAACAATCACTGGGGCATTCTAACTATTGAATCATGTTTTACACCATGTGTAAAAAATTTGTATTAAACTTCCAGGTCAGGAGCTGCCCTCATAACTGCTAAGTTGCAGGAAGAAGAAAAAAAAGCATTCAGGCTGATGCTATAGATGTATGTGGATGACACAAAGTAGCTTTAAGATGGATGGTAATCCTAGGACGAAAGTAGGAAATATCTACAATTGCTTGTTGAATGTAGAGATCTTGGTATTGAGGAATAAAATGAAAGTTATTGGAGACAGGCCTGCGAAGATGGCGGGTGCTCAGTAACGGCGCTCGGCACACCTGGCATTACATCCGTCGTCTACCGCCAGTGCCTGGGGCCATCCAAGCCGGGTTGAGCTGTAGGGTGGTTTCATTCATACAGCCATTGTCGAGGACTGTTTTTGAGGCATGCGCATGGGGAGGAATGCTGGACAAGGACCCCACTGGGCCTAAAGGGAGCGAAGTGGAGAGGGCCGTGGCAGACATGAATCCGGCAGTGGCGGCACCTGGGACGCGTGTGGCTGGTGGCAGGGACCTTAGAGCACCCCCCTCCCTTGGTGACGATGGCCCCGGTGGGGCCGGAAGTACAGTCAGTGAAGAAGTAGAGCCCTGTTTGACGGCGGCACAGCAGGCCCAGCGGAGGAGTGGTATAGCTGGGTCTGCACGTGTGCAGGGGGGCCTAAGAGCCCCTCCCCCTGATGTTGGGCTCAGACAGTCTCCGTGAGTGAAGGAGAAGAGCCGTGATTGGTGGCGGAACAGCAGGCCCATTGGAGGAGTGGTGGAGCTGGGTCTGCATGTGGGCAAGGCAGCCTGGGCTGCGGCGAAGAGCCTGTACATCTGAGAGTGAAGCGGCTCAGTGGGGCTGCAGAGTAGACAAACAGCAGCTGGTGACCTGTGGGGCCCTTCGCGCCTCCCTACACTGATGCCTGGTGAGTGACTGGGGACCACCGCTCGCTCTGCAGCGGAGATTTGGTGGGGTAACCTATGGACTGTGCCAATGCGGGAGCGTGAGGCAGGATGACAGGAAGCTGCCTTCTCCAGACATTTTGACTGCCGGGGAGCCCTCCTCTCTCAGTGGACTGTGCTTGGTGGACGGCCTGGGAGTGGGAGGAAGCCTCCCTACGGTCCCCCCTGCATTGTGGTTGGTGGTTTGGGGATCCTATGGGGCCCAGTGGAGGGGTGGTGATGACGGGACCCTTGTTTGGCTGGTGGGCTTGTGACCTTGCCTCACTGGGCAGACATTAATCTTCACAGGGGTGTGCCCTTTCGGTGCGTGAGGAGCCTTGATCCCTAGCCGTCCCCACTAGACACTCTCCATTCGCCAGGACCTCCGCACCACTCACCATGCCACACTAAAGTCGAGTCCAGGGTGTCGGAGATTGAGGATGCGGTCAAGACGCATACTGAGAGCCTGCATCGCCTGGTCGGGCAGTAGGAGGCCTGGGCTAAGGACACAGGGGAGGTGCCAGAGAAACAACCTGCACATGGTTGGGATTCCATATGGAGTGGAGTGCTCCACACCAACAAAATCCTGTGGGACTTGTTATCCAGCTGGGTCCCAAAGGAGGATGTTTTGATTGCCTTATAGAGGCATGGGCCCAAAAGCCCCTGCTGGCCTGACCCCCGGTGGGTGCCCCGCTGCGACTGTTCATTGTGTAGCTCCTCAATCATGTAGACAGAGACGCTGTGCTAAGGGCTGCACACAAAACGGGCCAACTAACTTATCAGTCCAATCTGGTGATGATATTCCCAGACTACACTTTGAAAGTACATCAGCGCCACTCCTTTCAGGGGGCCAAGCAAAAACTGAGGGTGATGGGGATCAACTACCTGCTGCTCTTTAAGGCTCGACTGAAGGTCATGTATCAAGGGAAATCAATCTTTTTCAACACCCTGAAGGCGGTCTAGGCAAGGCCCATGTGACGCCAGGTGGATCCTCCAGCCCCTGGGGGAACAGAGGGACGTTGCTTGGGGGAATGGCCAGAGACCCATGAGGGAATGAAGCATGGCTCTGAGGAGGCACCCTTGGCGCAGAGACAGGAAGGCCCACTCTCTGAAACCTGGCCAGATGCCTCAGTCTGGGTATTGCCTGTGTCACCCAAAGATCAACCGACGGTATCCGCTCAGATGACCGACCACAGGACACATTAGTTGCTCCATAATTTGCGGGGTCGATCCTGCTAAGGTGTGATGCTCATCTAAACTACACTGCAGGGGCTTTCGCTGCTGGTTGGCCTACACCCTCAGTTATGATTATGGTTGGGGCTGGTTTTGGTTGGGTTGGGGACATGGCAGAGTAGGAGACAGGCAGTTGGTCCCTAGTTGCAACACAACAGGTACTTCCAGTTCATGAAGTATGGGGAACGAGTTGAGGGGGGGGAGTTGGGGAATTTCTTTTCATGTGCGGCCAAGGAGCGCATTCACACATGGGTCCCACGTAGTCCTTCAATATGATACACAGCCAAACCCGGGACATGACACACAGCACTAGTTCATTGGACACTGAGCAAGGCCATATGCCCATAAATACTCTAATGTTCCTTGTGTGGAAGGTCAATGGAATGTTGGATAAATTCAAGAGAGGAGCAGTGATTAAGGCGGCTCTGCAAGCCATTACAGACATAGTAACGCTCCAGGAGACTCATCTCCTGCAGGGGGTGCGGCCATTTATACCACTCAAGGGGCACAGCAATTCTGGTTTGGAGCTGTGTTCCCTTTGTGGTCTCAAGAGTGTGGCACAATAGTTGAGGGCCAGTATGTGGCAGTGACGGGCACTTTATAGGGAGGCCCCCTCTCTCTGATTAGTGTCTATGCCCGCCCCCTCTCCGCTCAGACTTCCTGGACAAGCTTGGGAATCTTATTTGAGAATTGCCCAAGATGCCCTGGGTGATGGGGGGAGACCTAAACGGGGTGGGCAACGCAGGCCTGGACTGCTCCTCGGTTGCAGTGGATATGGAACGCTGGACTTTGTTGCTATTGGCCTTTGCATGAAATTGGAATCTGACTGATGTGTGGAGGGCTCACCACCAGGGGGAGAAGGGTTACACCTTTTATTCCAGAGCACATCACTCCTTTTCCCACTCAGACTACTTCTTCATGCCCGCCCAGGTGAGCGCATAAGGGCCCAGGGTTTCTCGGACCACTCGCTGGTGGCGAGGGTGTTGACATGGGGCACCGGGAAGAGGGGGGTGAGATGGCGCATAGATCGCTGGCAAATCCGGTAGGAAGAATTTAGAGAACTGTGTCAGCAGGCCTGCCAGCAGTTACAAGAGGACAATAGGGGATCGGTGACCTCTAACAGTACCCTGGGGGAGGCTCAAAAGGTCACGGTTAGAGGACGTCTAATTAGCTATCCTAAGGGTCAGAGGGACATGGCCTGGCAGAGAGTCAGGGATCTAGAAAATTGTATACTGACCTTAGAAAGTCAACGCTTGATTATGCAACAGGAATCTCTCCCGAGAGCCTTGCTTTTCTCAGACAAGAGCTCTCACAAGAAGCGAGAGAAGCATGGCTAGCCACCCACAGCAGAATCTATCAATGGGGGACAAGGCCAGCAAAACGCTACACTGGTTGTGTGCTTCACGGAGGGCGGAAGCCCAGTTGGCCTACCTGCTGGCAGAGGACAGTTCCAAGATGACCATCACAGAAGCATTTGCTAATTGTTACTTCTCGCTTTAGAGAACTGACCCTAAAAGCCCCTGCGATAACTTACCCCAATTTGTGATAGTCTTACTGAGAACACAACTGACCCTGGAGGAAAGAGAGGCCCCAGAGGCAGACGTCACAGGGGAGGAGATGTACGCGGCCCTTGCTCAGATCCAAGTGTGCAAGGCGCGGGCCCAAATGACTTCCTAACCAAATTATGGAGCCTGGTGTGGCCGCAGATGGCACCCCTGCTACTGGAGACTTTCAGTGAGGCCATAGAGACCGGTGAATTACCCCTTGATCTCTGGACCTGGGAGATAGTAGCGTTGCCGAAACCAGTCATGGAGGGTACACACTGTGATGATTTCAGACCGATATCGCTCCTTAACGTGGAGGTAAAAATATGGACCAAAATGTTAGCGACATGTTTGCTAAGGGTCATATCTTGTCTGATACACCAAGACCAATCCGGATTTCTGCCCTATACGGCCAGGGTGCCAGTTGAGGGCGTGGTGTCAGAGTGGTTTCCAGTGGCACGGGGCACCAGTCAGGGTTTTCCATTATCACCCTTGCTTTTTGCACTAGCGATCAAACCGATTGAGCCCTGGGTGAGGGTTGACGCTCTTTATCAGGGTTTCCAATGGTCAGCAGAGGTCGGGGATAGAGTTGCTCCCTATGCCGAGGATGTCCTCCTGTTTCTGGATGACCCAAAGTCCACAGGGCCCAAAGTGCTCCAAAGTCCACGGGGCCCTAGGTGATCCAGATGTTGGAAGTCTTCGGCTCCTACTCAAGCCTACGGGTAAATGGCCATAAATCAGCCATTTCATTGCTCATTGTCCGATGGCTTTACAGTGGGCAACAGGGACCACAATACCCTGGGATTTAAGTACTTGGGGGTATACATCCGGGATTATCTTCGATCAAACCGTGGCACCCCAGTTGACGGGTCTTGGATGAGACATCAAGTTCTGTTCCACCCTACCTTTGTCCCTGCTGGATCGTTATGCAATTTTCAAGATCGTTTCCCTGCCGCGTCTCCTGTACCACTTACTGAACCACCCATACCAGCCTGCTAAACCCTCCTTCACAAAGGTCAATGTATTGCTTAGATCACTGCTCTGTAGGGAAGTATGCCCCGCACTGCCTTGGGGAAATGCCGTCAACTGACATTCGATGCCAGAATTGTCACACCAGATATACTCCTATATTATTAGGCGGCTCACCTACTCATTGTGAGTGAGTGGTGGTATGGTGGCTTTTGTGACCTGGCGTATGCGGCGGAGGGTCGGATACTGGGAAGACTTTCCCACTTGTTATACAGTGGGAGGCTCCCCACGGGGCTCCTGCCAGCCACACGGGTAGTGCTTGATATCTGGTGCACAGCCATGGGGAGAATAGGATGGGCGGACCTACTCACTCTGGAGACACCGTTGTGGCATGGTGGCAGGGCGGTCGACTTCCACAAGTGATGGGATTATAGGTATTTCCAGGCCGGCTCCATGTGGGGACGCTGAAGGGTGTTCAGGACCTGCAAGAGGAATATGGCTTTCATCATACTCGATTCTTCCGGTATTTGCAGCTCCGTCATGCCCTTCTGTTTACCTTGCAGGTAGCGGAGGAGATCCCCAAGTGCTTCCAGATTGAGGCTCAGATATATTAAACGTTGCTTTGTAATATCCTGTACCAAATGGAGGGGGTTAAGAGGGCGTGGGAGGGGGAAATGGGGCCCTTTGAGGACGAGGACTGGAGAGAGGCAATGGAGGTCCTAAGGGAGGTGGTCATAGCCTCACAGCTCTGCTTAAAACAATTAAAGATTCTCCATGCTGTCTACCTAACTAGAGCCCGACTACACTGCATGGGGGTGATCGCAGCCGGGAATTCACTGAGGTGTGACGACCCATTTACCACACACATTTTGGCAGTGCCTTGGACTGTCCAGCTTCTGGGCGAGGATGCTGGGTTGGGCTATTTCTAGGTACCCCATACTCATACTCCTCCATACTACGGACAACTTGGGGGCACACAGTACTAGTAGGTGCTCCTCTAGCTGGGACTGGTGGTAGTCAAGGCCTGTAAGGTGGCCGAGGGACCCCTGGCAGAGAAATGGGCCACATGCATGGACACCTACATGGGGCTACAATGTCAATCTTTGAGCAAGAAGCCCAAGCCTTTGAAGTGCTTGAAGAATCTAAGGTGGTCATTACAACCCTGCCGTCAGTGTTAAAGCGGCGGTAAGACCGCCAACAGGCCGGCGGTAAAAAAAATGGAATTACGACCGTGGCGGAAACCGCCAACATAGACAGCCACTTTAACACTCCGACCGCCACGGCGGTACAAACAAACAGTGCGCCGGTCACCGCCAACACACAGGCAGAGGACAATGTACCGCCCACAGAATTACAACCTACCAATCCGCCACCTTTTCCGGGGCGGATTCACCGTGAACCAAAACACGGCGGAAACAGGACTTTGAAGGGAAAACGCTCACCTCTGCACACCCCACGAGGAACCAGGACGCCATGGAACCAGAGCTCCACATTTTTCCAGCCTTTATCTTCTTGCTCCTCTACCAGGAGCACGAACGCCGGCGGCGAAGACCACGGTGAGTACTGCACCTACGACACAGGGGAGGGGAAAAAACAGTGACACACACATGCAGCACGCAACACCCCCACCCCCACCCTCACCCACAACAACACACACACTAATACAGCATGATACATTACAGTTACACCCCCCAAACCCCCTGGAAGAACGCAAAGACAAAAGGAAATGAGGTGAACGATTGTAATATAATCAAATTCAGTATTCAAAAAATATAAATACACTATTTACAAATATATACACCAATAATATTAGTCCAAGGTATTCCACCATCAAAGTCTGTGGACCACTGGGCCCCAAATGCATGGGCGAGGCCCACACAAGATACCCGAACAAGATGGAGAGAACACTGCAGGGACATCAGATAGAAATAAAACAGGCACCTCAGGGTGAAGGGAAAGGGGGGCACCTCAGCCGGTTGAGTGGACGACACCAAATCCACGAGGGGGCCCCATGCCCACTTTTCAATCCTGGGGACTGCAAAGCCACAGTCTCTCAAGTCTCTACAGTGGGTGGTTTGCCCACTGTTCAATCCTGGGGAGTGCAAACCCACAGTCTCTCAAGTCTCTACAGTGGGTGGTTTGCCCACTGTTCAATACTGGGGAGTGCAAAGCCAAAATCTCTCAAGTCTCTACAGTGGGTGGTTTGCCCACTGTTCAATCCTGGGGAGTGCAAAGCCACAGTCTCTCAAGTCTCTACAGTGGGTGGGTTGCCCACTGTTCAGTCCTGGGGAGTGCAAAGCCACAAAGTCTCTCAAGTCTCTACAGTGGGTGGGTTTCCCACTGCTTCATCCTGGGGAGTGCAAAGCCACAGTCTCTCAAATGGATAACATTCTCCACTGATTCTGGAGGGGGCCTTGTGCCCAGAGTGCTTCATCCTGCCAAGGACTGAGGTAGTGGATGTCTTTCTCCACTGGTTCTGGAGGGGGCCTTGTGCCCAGAGTGCTTCATCCTGCCAAGGACTGAGGTAGTGGATGTCTTTCTCCACTGGTTCTGGAGGGGGCCTTGTGCTCAGAGTGCTTCATCCTGCTCGTGGCGGCCTCAGTAGCGTCAGAGCTTTTGGCGCTCATGGGCCTGCGGTGCTTGTTGCGGCGGTGTCTTTGGCAGCGGTGCTTGTGGCGCCGGTGTCTTTGGCAGCGGTGCTTGTGGCGGCGGTGTCCTTGGCAGCGGTGCTTGTGGCGGCGGTGTCCTTTGCAGTGGTGCTTGTGGCAGTGGTGTCTTTGGCAGCGGTTCAGCTGCTTGCGGTCCTGTCTGGGGCAGCGGGGCTGCTGCTGGCCGGCTCCTAGGCAGCGGGGCTGCTGCTGGCGGTCCTGTCTGGGCCAGTGGGGCTGATGGCGGTCGGCTCCTTGGCAGCGGGGCTGCTGCTGGCGGTCCTGTCTGGGGCAGTGGGGCTGCTGGCGGTCGGCTCCTGGGCAGCAGGGCTGATGGCGGTCTTCTCCATCGTGCTGATCTTCCCAGACTTGCCAGTTTTCTTGTGCCCCTTCCCCACCTTGGAAGGTGTCGCAGATGACTCCACACTCCTACCTGTACCCCTGGGAGTGGCTTTGGTGGCTGGTGTCTTCCCCCGCTCCCGCCGGGCACTGGCCAACTTTTGATGCTTGACAGGTGGGGGACTGTCTGTGATGTGGCTCCTTGCCACACTGCCTGCCCTGCTGCCTGGTGCACTCCATAATCCGGTGACTACTGGCACCACTGGTCCCGCCGATGTTGTGGCTGAGGTGCTAGGTTGGGACCTGGAGATTCGGGCCCTAGGAGACTGACGGGGTGGGGGAGGTGAGGGAAAGAGGTCAAGGCTGGCCAGGAAAAGTTTCTTAGGAACACTGGGACGGGTAGATGGAGGGGGTTTGGGAGTGGAGGAAGAGGTAGTGGTCGTAGGAGGTGTACGTTTGGTGACTTTGGGTGAAGGTGCATGGGCTGGAGGCTGTCGTGAGGTGGATGGCTGTTAGGTGTGTGTGTGGCTGCGTTTGTGTACCTTGGGAGGTGGGCTCACAGACACACTGGGAGAGGACACAGGGGATGTGTGAATGGTAGTGGGGGTGGTGACTGCACGTGAGCGGGGTGTGTTGGTGGGTGTGCTGGTGATGGACGTAGTGGCTGAAGATGTAGAGCATGCAGGTGTGAGTGGTGACGAGACGGGGAGGGATGAAGGAGACGAGGAGGAGGGGGACACAGTGGAGGCAGTGGATGTTGGTATGTCTGCATGTGTGTGATGCTTGCTTGAGTGCCTGTGGGAAGTGTGGTGCTTATGTTTGCCTGAGATTCCTTTGTTTGTTGAGGTGTGTGCATGCTGGTCTGATGGTGTGCTTGGGATAGGCTGAGGTACAGGGGTGTGGGTCTGGGTGGAGGAAGTTGGAGGAGGGAGGCTAGAGACAGGGACAATGGCTGCCATCAGTGCTGAGGCCAGAGTCTGAAAAGCTTGCTGAAGGGTCGCCTGACCAAAATGAATGCCCTCCAGGAATGCATTGGTTTGTTGCAACTGTCTCTCTACACCCTGGATGGCATTCAAAATGGTAGACTGCCCAACAGTGAGGGACCTGAGGAGGTCAATGGCCTCCTCACTGAGGGCAGCAGGGGTGACTGGGGCAGGGCCTGAGGTGCCTGGGGCGAAGGTGATGCCCACCCTCCTGGGTGAGCGGGCACGGGGCAAAGGCTGAGGGGCTGCTAGGAGGACGGTGCTGGAGTGGGGGTGGCAGCTGTACCTATAGATGCGGGGGGCAAAGATGGGTCCGCCACCGCAGGGGAGATCCCATCAGAGGACGAGTCCGTATCACTGGTGTCAGCTCCTATCCCTGCCGTGGAGCTCTCCTCGCCCTCCATCCCACTGGTGAAATCGGAGTCCGTAGTCTCGCCCTCCAGGGCCATGTGGGATGCAGCTCCCTCCTGCTCTGGTGCCACTGCTCCTCCGCCTGATGATGCTAATGCATAAAAGTACAGGGAGACCACAAAAAGGGGGCGGAGGAGACAGAAGAAAGACATGTTGAGTGCATACATTACCGCTACCGTTGGCGGACATGACAGACACAGAAGCCCCCTGCACTACGCCGCACACTTGGGGTCCACTAGTCAATCCCTGGGACATGGCCTACCAGGCTATGGCCGATATCTGCACACATGGATGTCACAGGAGCCTGACTAGGTGTAGTTGGCACTGTACCCAGGTGGGGTGGGGTACCACTGGGTCTGCATGAAAAAGGGGACTTAACTAGCACACTCGCCCTGGCCTAGGGGAACCCACAGCCCACCTCCCCCACTCAGACAACTCCACTGCGCGCTGAATCAGCAGAATGAGAGTGTACTCACCCCCTTGTTGCTGCTGTGATGCCCTCAAGCGCCCATCCAACTCCAGATACACCACCGCCAGGATCCTGAACATCAGGGGGGTCATGGTGCGACGGGCACCCCTCCCACGTTGGGAGGCCATCCCCAGCTGGGCCTCCGCCATCTTCTTGCTCCAGCTGCGAATGTCCTCCCATCTTTTTCGGCAGTGGGTGCTCCGTCTGTGGTAGACCCCCAGGGTCCGGACGTCCTTGGCGATGGCATGCCAAACATCCTTCTTCTGGTGGGCGCTGACCTACAGGAATTGTACAGGGGAAAAAGAACAGTTATTACTGCACCGTCACAGTCATTGGCCCGCATCCCTACCCTTGCCATGTGGCACATGCACTCACTGTCGTTTCATGCACGCCTCATTCTCCCCCCCCCATCTTTCATCCACCGCACTCCACACAGGCATTGCCCATACAGCATGCTCACAGTGTACTTACCTGTTTGTCTGGAGGACCGCAGAGTAGCGTGTACGGGGGGAGGACCCCATCCAGAAGGTTCTCCAACTCCTCCGTGCTGAAGGCAGGGGCCCTTTCCCCAGACGCACGAGCCATTGTCTCTTCCAGACTGAGGTCACAGCAGCACTTGCAGTGTAGGTCCTCTCCTGTCGAAGATCAGGTATTGAGTGATTGAACAGATAGAAAATGGCGGTCACGTCCGCGGTGGTGCTTACCGTCACTGCCGGCGTACATCGTCATTGGCTCCTGGGACCCATAGGGTCCAATGTTAACCAATGCAGAATTGCGCCACGGTCTTCGACCGCCTACCGCGACGGTGTACAACGCCAGCGCAGTTACCTCATATCCCATTGACCCACTTTACAGGTCAGGCAGCCGCCATTTCAGGGGCCCACCTGGCTTTTTTTTTAACTGCGTCACACATACCTAGGCCTTGGCTCAACACTCATACAGGCAAATTTCGGGTTATGAATAGTTTTCTGAGTAAGCTGTGTTTACGTACCTCTGAGTTGGTTGACTCTGTGCTCGCTGTTGTCCTCCATAGGCACCGTCCGCTGGGACATGTAAGGAGATGGCGGCATCCTCCGGTGTACAGACCGCTGGTGGACCTGTTGACAATGGAGGAAAGACATGTAATCATCACCTACAGGCTTGATCGTGCCACAATCCTGGAACTGTGTGCCCAGTAGGAGCCAGACCTGATGTCAGCTATACGCCATCCCACAGGGATCCCCCCTCAAGTGCAGGTGCTGTCAGTACTCCATTTCCTTGCAAGTGGGTCATTTCAAACTACAGTGGCCATAGCATCAGGGATTTCCCAGCCCATGTTTTCCAATGTGTTGTCCAGAGTGTTGTCTGCCCTGCTGAAACACATGCAGAGCTACATCGTTTTCCCTCAGGTGGAGGATTTGCCTACAGTGAAAGGTGACTTCTATGCCCTGGGACATATCCCCAACATCATAGGTGCCATTGATGGGACACATGTGGCCTTGGTCCCCCCCACAAGAGTGAACAGGTGTACAGAAACAGGAAGAGTTACCATTCGATGAATGTGCAGATGGTGTGTTTGGCAGACCAGTACATCTCCCATGTTAATGCCAAATTCCCTGGTTCATTGCATGACGCTTACATCCTGCGGAATAGCAGCATCCCTTATGTGATGGGCCAACTCCAGAGGCACCGTGTGTGGCTACTAGGTGAGCACCTGGAACCAAATCAGTGGGAATAGTTGTTTGGGTCTGGGGATATCCCTAAGAGTTAGTGTGTGTCTAAAAGTTGTTCCTCACCATTTGCAGGTGACTCTGGTTACCCCAACCTGTCATGGCTACTGACCCCAGTGAGGAAACCCAGGACAAGGGCAGAGGAACGCTCCAATGAGGCCCATGGGCGAACTAGGAGGATTATAGAGCGGACCTTCGGCCTCCTGAAGGCCAGGTTCCGGTGCCTCCATATGACAGGTGGTTCCCTATTCTACTCACCAAAGAAGGTGTGCCAGATCATCGTGGCCTGCTGTATGCTTCACAACTTGGCTTTGCGACGACAGGTGCCTTTTCTGCAGGAGAATGGTCCAGATTGAGGTGTTGTGGCAGCTGTGGAGCCTGTGGACAGTGAAGACAAGGAAGCAGAAGAAGAGGACATCGACAACAGGAACTCTGTGATCCTGCAATACTTCCAGTGAGACACAGGTAAGAAGACAAACCTGCCTACTACATGTACTTTAACACTACTACCTCTCTACTGTCTGTACTTTTCGCCCAGTGTATGGTCACTGAGTTGTCACTTTCTCTTACGATTTCACAGATGTGGGTCCCACTGTTTGACATCTGCTTTGTTTCCTCATGGACTAGAGCTGTGTGACATAGGTATGTTGACATTACCATTGAAAGAGCATTTTGTCACTGTAATTGCTAATACACTCATTCGAAATCACAGACAGACTCCAGATTGTTTTGTGCTTTAAGGGTGTTTATTTAAGTGCTCAATATTGTAGGGGGTTGTCAAATGGTGAGGGGTGATGGTGGAGAAATGTCCATGGCAGAGTCCAAACTATTAGTCTCACAGGTGCATTGTCCAAAGGGGCATAGGAAGTGGAGCTGGGGTAGTTTAAGTATGGACAGGGTGACAAAGTGGGACAGCAGGATGACAATCAGGGTGGTCTCATTTCTTGGCGGGGGTCTTGGCATCGTTCTCTGTCTTTGTTCTGGATCTCAGGGACCGTTTGCAGAGTGGTTCTCCATCTGCAGGGGGTGGGGTGCTGGTGTCGTGGTCCTGTGGCGGTGCCACCTGTCCACTTGCCTGGCGGAGGTGGTGGGCAGTTCATCGACCAGGCTAGTGTCAGGGGCCCCTTGTTGTGCCACAGTGTCCCTCCTGGTGTTGAGGACTTCCTTCAGCACCCCTACAATGGTGCCCAGGATGGAATTGATGGATCTGAGTTCCTCCCTGAAGCCCAAATACTGTTCCTCCTGAAGCCACTGGGTCTCCTTAGACTTGGCCAGTACCGTTGCCATCATCTCCTGGGAATGGTGGTAGGCTCCCATGATGTTGGAGAGGGCCTCGTGGAGAGTGGGTTCCCTGGGCCTGTCCTCCCCCTTTCGCACAGCAGCCCTCCCAGTTCCGCTGTTTCCCTCGGCCTCTGTCCCCTGAACCATGTGCCCACTGCCCACAGGTCCCTGTTGTTGTTGGGGTGGTGGGTTAGCCTGGGTTCCCTGTAGTGGTGGACACACTGCTGATTGCCGCGTCCTGGACCCTCCTGTCCGGTGACGTTGGGTAGGGGTCCTGCAGGGGTGTAAAAGCATGATTATTGCATCTGTGTGTGCCATGGTGTGCAATGGGTGGGTGACCGTGTACCCCAGTGCTTGCATTCCTGTGTAGGACCTTGTGTGATAATGGTTTAGGGGGGTGTATGGGTATGTGCATTGGCCATGCATTGATGATGGGTGTCCATGCTTTGGTGTTGCATGCAGGGCTTGGTGTTGGGACGGGTGGTTTGTGATATTGGGACATTTGTGGGGAGTTGGAGTGATGGGGGTGAGGGTGAGGGTGGGGGTATGTGATAGCATGCAGGTAGTGTGGGGGATGTAATAGTTAAGATTTGACTTACCAGAGTCCATTCCTCCAGCTACTCCTGCGAGGCCCTCAGGATGCAGAATAGCCAGGACTTGCTCCTCCCATGTTGTTAGTTGTGGGGGAGGAGGTGGGGGTCCGCCGCCAGTCCTCTGAACCGCAAGGTGGTGTCTTGAAACCACGGAACATACCTTCCCCTCCCGTAGGTCGTTCCACCTCTTCCTGATGTCATCTCTATTTCTTGGGTGTTGTCCCACTGCGTTGACCCTGTCCACTATTCTTCGCCATAGCTCCATCTTCCTAGCTATGGAGGTGTGCTGCACCTGTGATCTGAATAGCTGTGGCTCTACCCGGATGATTTCCTCAACCATGACCCTGAGCTCCTCCTCAGAGAACATGGGGTGTCTTTGCCGTGCCATGGGGTGGTGTGGGTGATGTGTGGGGTGATGTGTGTTGTGATGTGTGGGGTGATATTTAGTGGTGTGTTGTGTGAGGTGCGTGGATGTTGTGTGAGTGACGGAGTTGTGTGCCTGTGGATGCTCGTTTGTAGATGGTGGTATCTCTCTCTGGCCTTTTTTCTGAATTTTTGGTAGTAGGGGTTTGTGGGTGTGTGTTTTATATTGTGTTGGGTGTGTGGGAGTGGTGTGCGTATGTGTATCAGGTGTGTGTATTTGGAATTGTCCAATGTGGTGGTGGTTTGTAAATGTGTGTGTATTTTGAGCACGGCGGTGTGTACTGGCAATGGAATACCGCGGTTGAAAGACCGCTGCGTGGATTCGTGGGTCGTGATAGTGTGGGTGTATTCCTGTTGGCGTGACGGTGTCGGTTTTGTTTTCGCCAGTTTATCACTGACCTTTGGTGTGGCGGACTTGTGTGGGTTTCTTAATTTTGGCGGATTCCGAGCAGTGGGTCATAATGACCCTGGAGGAATTCCACTGCCACTGCGGTGTGTTGGCGGTCTTCTGCACGGTGGTAAGCGGCTTTTACCGCCAATGCTGTAATGAGGGACTAGGAGTGAAATATGATGTGCACATCACTATGCCTGACCAAATGAACGTAGCTGCAAATGCTTGTATTTTTTAATTATGTACATTAAAACAAATGTCAAATTAATTTCTTTTGCCACCGGACTACAAATATGAAATCCGTTCATCTCATCTAAACTACATTATGTTAATGCTATTTAGCTTGATCTCCTGACATTATTAAAGAAGCTTCAATTGGTTCAAAATTCTGGTAACTGAGCTGATGTTACATTTAAGAAGAATGGAGTACATTATGCCGGCACTCGAAAAATTGAATTGGCTTTCAATAAAACAGTTACAATTATTTTTATGAAATTTAAATAAAAAAATATATTACCACATAAATTAAAAAGAAGAATTTTACTATGAATTAATAAATATTAAAAGTTATATATATATATGTAATCAATTTAGAATAATTTAGTTGTAGTGTAATAAACGTTAATGTTACATTAATTTATAACGTAAAAAATGGTTGTTGAAATAGTTTATAATGACATAATAAATATGTTTTATTTTCAGATTTTTTGGGACATTACATTATATTTATTTAGATTTGTAACAATTTTAAATACTTTAAAGAATTTAACATTATTTTCTATGGGGTTTTATTTTAAGCTCCTACCAGCACTATTTTCATTTTCTAATGACAGGTGTTGCTGTACTAGTGATTGGCCATGTGTGGTGCTGCACTTACTCCAGCTCTAAACTAAAATCATTTACTACTCGTTTGGGTCCCTTTTTGGCTGTAGTAACCTTAGTGCAGTTTGCAAATAGCAATTGCTTACTTTTTACCACCCCTAAACCCAGCCTAAACCCCTCCTAACCACTCCCTAAACCCCTTTCGTGGAATATTAAGTAATAAAAATGCCCCCTTTTCAACCTCTCCTTCCGGCCCCTTCCACATTTATTACTAAGCAGTAACTTAGATGTGTGAGGATCTCCCCATAGAAAAGATAGGCGAGGTGGAGTTGGAGGTGGAGATTTACACGCTTAGGTACGTGAATAGCAGTTTGTAGTACCTTAGTAGTACTACTGTTATAATACAAATATACTACAAATTGAAGTTGGTGAGTAGGCCCCAAAGACTGTCTAGTTTTCATTCTACCTCATATTTCTTTCTTCCACCACACAACACTTCTTGTTTCTGTACCTCACTCTTACAAACTTATTTTCATATCTGTGTTCTGCCTTTGTCACTGTTATCCTTTCTTTCTATTCCCCATTTCACCTTTTTCTAGCTGACTCTCTCTTACTATGGGTCGAAGTCTAATGATGACACCTGCAAACATTGATACGGTTTCAACTCATCAGATTAGCGATTACTCTGCTAGCATTTTTAAATTCGATGTTATTTTCATTCTTGAGTCATGTTTCAGCATATTGTATCAGGTCGACCCCGACCTTCTAACAATATCAGCCTAAATTCTTATATACAGTCATACATGATCTGCAAATGTACTCATGAAGACCAAATAAATATGACAACATTTCTGAAGGAACAGAAAAAAACGATTGCTTGATTTAAAAAATAAATTACTGAGCTACAGATAAAATGTCATTGTGTTATATATGGGATATCAAACCCCACCTGTACATAAACATGATATTAGTCACTCAGGAGTCTGATGACAACCTTCCTATAGTTCAATATGGACACTTTCAATTTAAAATGTTTCTTTGACAACCTAATGTATTCTGGGTGTTGTAATCTTGTTTAGCTCTCATTGGACCAATTAGACCAACACACCTGAAAATAATGATTTGGAGGTGGAATGATGAGGATTGCAGACAGTGACCTAATGAACTGCAGTTGGGAAGTCACTTTACCAAAGTGCCCCAAGAACACAAGCAGCGCGCCTTAATGATGTCAAATAATTTAAAGGTGACTAGCAATATCTTGGTTACTTTGGGGTTCTTTATTCCTTATAAACTGAACCCTCCCAAACAATGTTCCCTCTAATTATTTTCCTTTGTGTGGGGGGAAAAGGATGTTTGTGGGTACCTTTTTCTTGCTCTGTGCGCAGCAGTGCCTTTAGGTGAGCATGCAGTCTTCCAGTTCTTTGTGATGATTGCGAGGGACAGGCCAGGGCCCAACAACGTTTTTTTAAAATATATAACATTGCAAGAAATTGTAAATTATAGAGCATGTTTTCCACCTGTCTCAGCTAAAAAGTCAAATATTTTAAAGACTGTTGTGATGGGAATCTCAGTGTATCATTCAAACTCTTCAGAATTCCTTGAGCATCAAAGTTATGCTGCAGGGAAGTACTTGTACAGGCAGGGCCACATGTTTGTCAGAATAATTTATGATAAGTTTATGGTACATTAGAAACTACAGCTATCTGAAAAAACAAGATCACAGCCCCAACACTGATTGTGAGAACTCATGCAGAAGAAAAAACATGACCTAACTGTACTTTCTGGGAAAGGAAATATAATATTCATGACGCTAACCATAGAGAAACACCCATCCGAATATTTTTAGTAGAAAAGTCCATCATCTTTTCTGTGTGACTTCTGTGCAAGTCAGTTAATGTTTCTACACAGTATTCACAGAGTTATTTTCCAGATCCATCCTTTAATATGCCAGAAAATGCCTGTTTAACAGTTATGCCCTCATTCAGTGCTTAATTTGTAAATAAAAACGTGCCGGTGCTCAGAGCTCTCCTCTGTAACACGCACCTCCTGCAATTACATGTGTGAACACGGAATACTGAGGCAGGGAAATGCTGAAGCCATCTCGGGCCTCTTCAATCTATCTGAAGCCACTCCCTGCCCCTTCAGCTCACTGTAGCAGCTTTCTGCTTTCTCCTATTGTGAGGCCTTTTCGTTTTTTGTCTTCCTCCGTCTTTCCCAAATGTGTATTTTGCTCGCACCAAATGCTTGAGGCAGAAGAATAAGCGCCAGCCCTCAAAAATAAGTGCCGGAGCTCAGCACCGGAAGCAACAAGCACAAATTAAGCACTGCCCTCATTACAAGTGTCCTTTTACTGCACATAGCGGAATTCCAATTTTTGCCCTTAACACATCAGCTCCACAATGTTCCCTAGGCACATTTCTGAAGTTCAAACTTGCTGAAATTTACAGAGGAAAAATCCCTTGAAAATACTAAACATTTAGATTTTGGTGTGGTAGGCACCTCGATCCGCCTGTGCCCCATTAGGCCATAATTATTGCAGCTCTTAAATTCTAGTCCTCGAGGAATCTTAGTTTAACAAATGTGACAACTATCACATCCTAGGTCGGTCACTCCTTAATGAGAGCCGTAGTGTACCACAAAATGCATAAACATCATTTACTTCACATTCAGATGTCAAAGCTGTAAGATGTGCTAATAATTATATGTCATTTATATATGCCTAACCCATGAGGTACTATGCAATAGAATTCCTATTACTTACGTGCGTACAATTCATGCTCTCTTTCTTGTTCCCCCGTTCTCCTTCTCTGTGTCTCCCACTGTTTATCCTCTACCTCTTTAAATTTTCTACAGAACTGCCTAAGAAAAGGAAGATTATTTCATTGTGTTACCTTCCTTTTCGTGTTTGTAAACTAAACGTTGTAAGAGCATTGTGAGTGTTTGTTTTGCTAGTATGAAAGTGTTTGGCTCACACACAAGAAGCACCATGGTCGTTAAGAAAGACTGGTGTATGAACAGATGTAATTTATTTTTGTAGGACTTCTTGTCTGCTCTTGTAGTCACAGTAAAAGTTTTGTGATTGTGACCCTTTGATTTAAAGCACAGGGTTTGATTTCAGTAACAGGGTTTCAGTGTTGACAACTGCTAGACTTTCATTTTTGTGTCTGTAAACAGCAAGGAGATATGTGCTGGTAGTGCAACACCACACCTATTGTATTTATTTTTACCTGTACTTATTAACTTGTGTAAATTTACATATATTCCAGCTTTTAAGGCCAGTTCTTTTCTGTGGTCACAGATTTTTCCCAATCCCATATTTTCAAATTAGATAGTACAGAGGATAACATAATAGCTTTCTCATTACTTATACAAAAATAATTTCTACAAAGAGCAACATCCTCTATGCTGCATTCATTGACTTTGCAACTGCCTTTGTGTAGCTTGGGCGTGGTTATGGGGAAAACTGACAAAGTAGGGTATACCACGCCTTTAGTGCAAGTCATCCTAACCTTGTACTCACTGAAATCGTTGAGAATTAGACCGTCTCTGGAGATAGCTGTTTCAGAGAAAATATACCCAGAAAAAGGTGTTAAGGACGGCTGCATTCATTCTCCTCTGCTTTTTAACCTATATTTGGCCGATTTAGTTAAAGCCCTTAGAGTGGTGAGCATGTTTCCCTCTAATCTGTACAGTCAAAGACTGGGAATAAAACACTTGCATAATATATAACTTATGGCATGTGAAATCATAGCAGTTATTATAAGACTTATGACATCTTAAAATTACATAATTCCTCAGAACACCGTGCATAGTAGAGTGGCGAGTTATATTTATTGTAGTGAGGCAACTGAAGCGAGAAAAATGTGTTTTAAATTATAAATATTGGTTCTATCTAGTGGTGTGTAAATGAGAAATTAAAGTTAGAACTATAACGTTATAGTTTCTCCAGTTTTTATAGTTAAAGCTGGGTTTGTATATAAGTAATAAATCAAGTTTTCCTAGCTGCAACTTAGATCTAACCTTTGTTTTTTCATTAAGTGTGAATGTTTTTTAATTTTTTAATAAGAATGTGTTTCAAATCATAGTGATGAGTGTCATTTGATTGAGTTTTGTTAAGTGCAGTGTCATAGACTATAGTAAGTGACAGTGTTGTACAATGTGGTGTTATAGAGTCTAGTGTTGTGGAGTGGAATACTGTGGCGTGGAATACAGTAGAATGGAGTGGCATTGCGTATAGTGGAGTAAAGTATTATACAGTTGAGTGGTGTGGTGTGTCATATAGTGGAGTATTGAGGAGTGTAGTGCCATGCTCTACAGTGGGGTGGCATGTTGTTCAGTACAGTAGAGTTTAAGTCAGTGGAGTATCGTTGGCTGTAGTGTTATCAAGTGGAGTGTCAAAGAGTGGAGTGTCGTCAAATGCCGTAGAGTTCACTAGTGTTGTAGGATGGCAGAGTGGAGTAGAGTGTTGTACAATGCAGTTTAAAAGTATACAGTGTTGTACGGCATCAAACACTGCCATAGAGTGTAGCAGAGAGTTGTAGAATGTAGTTCTATAGAGTATAGTAGAGTGTCATTGAGTGGAATGGCATACATGGAGTATAGTAGCGTGGAGTGCCATGCAGTTGAATAGTGTACACTGGAGTGGCATACTGGAGAGTGTCATTGAGTGGGGTGGCATAGTGTATAGTAGACTAGCATACACTGAAGTAGCATACAGTGGAGTAGCTTACAGTGGAGTGGTGTATACTGGAGTGCCGTATACTAGAGTGGCCTAGATTAGAATAGCATACAGTGGAGTGGCATAGAGTCCAGTGGCGTACAGTGGATAGGCTTAAAGTGGACCGGTGTACAGGGAAGTGGCGTAGAGTGGAGTATGGTAGAGTGAAGTGGCACATAGTGGAATAGTGTACACTGGAGTGGCATACAGGAGAGTGGCATAGAGTGGAGTGGCAAACAGTGGAATAGCCTACAGTAGACTAGCATACACTGAAATAGCGTACAGTGGAGTAGCATACAGTGGAGTGGTGTACACCCGAGTGGCGTACACTACAGTGGCCTAGATTGAAATAGCATACAGTGTAGAGTGGCATAGAGTTTAGTGGCTTACAGTGGATTGGCTTAGAGTGAAATGGGGTACAGTGAGTAGCATACAGTGCAACACCGTACAGTGGAGTGCTGTACAGTGGTGGATTGGGGTAAAGTAGAGTTACCTAGAATCGAATAGCGTAGAATTGAGTGGTGTACAGTGTAAGTGCATATAGTAGCAAAGATTGGAGTGGCCTAGAATGCACTGTGGTAAAGTTCAATAGTGTACAGTGGAGTATCGTAGAGTGCGGTGGCATAGAACTGAGTGGTGCACAGTGGAGTGAGGTACAGTGTAGTGGTATACAGTAGAATAGCACAGAATGGAGTGACGTACAGTGGAATGGCATAGCCTGGAGTAGCATACAGTGGAATAGTGTAGAGTAGAGTAGCATACACTGAAAAAGCGTACCGTGAATTAGTGTACAGCGGAGTGGCATAGAGTGGAGTGGCATACACTGTAGTGGCATACACCGGAGTGGTACAGATTGCAATAGCATACAGTGGATTTGCAAAGAGTGCAGTGGCCTACAGAGGAGTGGCTTACTGAGCTTTTTGTTATTTGATCTGAATTGTTTCAGTGATTTTTAAGTTATAAGGGACAAAAGCTTAGTCATACATTGGGCCATCATGGTATACCACGATGCATGGCAATGAAGAAACGCTATATTATTGTTGAATCAAAATTCTTGCAAAATGAAAAGGCAGCCATATTGTTTAGATCACATTTTCACCTTCTGTTTGTTGTGTGTTTTAATGTGAAATATATGTTATTTCTCTTGTTTTCATGTAGAAGAAGAAATTAGTCAGTTTAGCAAACTCTGTAGAGGTAGGGAAAAGGAGCTTTGTTGTTTTATTTATTTGTAATAAAAAGTTTAAGGAGTAGTGCAGTACTCTCGTGAAAGTATCTAAAAAATACTGGCAGATATTAAAATCATTTTTTTTTATATATGATAAAAGACACTCCAGGACATGTCACTCTACTCCATTGTATGATACGTCACTACACTGTATGACACTCTTCTCCATTGCACTCTACGCCACACCACTCCACTCTACGACATGCCATTCCACTGTAGCCCCTCCACTCTAACAGACTCTATGGCATGCCTCTCCACTCTACTCAAGGACCGGCGAATCCAACCTATGCCACTCCATTCTACTCTACGACAAGCCACTCCAATCTATGCCACTCCACGTTATGTCACTCCACTTTAGGCTACTCCACTCTGTGACATCCCCCTGCACTCTACGACACCCTACTCTACTCCTTTCTATGATGCGCCACTCCACTCTATGACACCCCACTCCACTTTACCTCTCACCACTCCAACCTACGACACTCCACTCCACTCTTGGACACTCCACGCCACTCCACTCTATGACACGCCATTCCACTGTACAACACAGCACTCCATTCTGTGACAAGCCACTCCACTCTACAACATGCCACTCCACTCTACTCAACTCCACTCTATGCCCCTCCACTCATAAGACATTCTACAACAAGCCACTCTACGATACAGCACTCAATTCTATGCCAGTCCACTCTACGACATGTCCTTCCTCTGGACACTACTCCACTGTACTCTACCCCATACTACAGTACTCCACTCTATGCCAGTCCACGTCACTCCACTCTGACACTCTACACCCCTCAACTTTATGACACTTTTCTCCACTCTATGCCAATCCACTCTACAACACTCTATTCAACTCTATGACACTCTACTCCACATCACTGTTTGCAACCCGCTCTATGCCAGTGCATCTACTTTACTCCACTCTACGAGACACTACGCCACTCTACTAAACTCTATTTCACTACTCCACTGTATGTCACTCCACTCTACACCACTCTATGCCACTCCACTCTACAAAACTCTATGCTTCCCCACTCTAACACACACTAATCTACTGTATACCACTCCACTCTACAACTCTCTATTCAACTCTATTTCACTACTCCGCTGTATGTGACTCCACTCTACAACACTCTATGCCTCTCCACTGTAACACACACTAATCTACTGCATACCACTCCACTCTACAACACTCTATTCAACTCTATTTCACTAATCCACTGTATGGTAATCCACTCTACGCCATTCTATGCCTCTCCACTCTACAACACTCTATGCCTCTCCACTCTAACACACACTAATCTACTGTATACCACTCCACTCTACAATACTCTACTCTACTCTATGCCACTGTACTCTCAAGCACTCCACCCTATGACATTCCATTCTATAGGACTCTCCTTCACTCTTCTCTGTGACACTCCACTCGATGACACTTCACTGTACTGCACTCCATGCCACTCCACTGTACTCTACGCCACTCCACTCTGCACCTCTCCACTCTGTGCCACTCTACTCCACTCTATGCCACTCCACTCTATACCTATTTACTCTACTCTGCAAAGCACCACTCCAATCTGTGCCACTCCACTGTACTCCACGGCACATCAATCCATTGTATAACACAACACTCCTCTCTATGAAACTCCACTCCGATCCTCAACACTCCATTCTACAACACGCCACTTCACTTTATGACAAGCCACTCCACTGTATGGCATGCCACTCCACTCTACGGCACTCCAATCTACACCCTTCCACTTTAAGACACTGTACAACAAGCCACTCCATGTCACACCATTCCACTCTACAACAGATAACTCTACTCTGCACCAGTCTACTCTAATCTACAACATGCCACTCCACTCTACACCACTCCACTGTGTCACTCAACTCTATGCCAGTCCACTCTACACCACAACACTCTATGCTATGACTTTGTATGACAGTACTCTATGACATAACACTCTACGACACTCCACTCTATGCCACTCTAATCTATGATACTCTACTCCATTCTACAACACTCTTTGCCTGTCAACTCTACGACACTCTTCTCCATTCTATGCCACTCCACTCTACAACACTCTACTCCACTCTGTGCTACTCTACAACACTCTACTCGACTCTGCGTCACTGCATTTCAACTCCCTTTATGCCAGTACACACCACTTTACTCCACTCTACTTTATGATACACCACTCCACTCTACTTCACAACTCCACTGTACGCCACTCCACTCTACAGCACTCTAACCACTCCAAACTAAGACACCCTATACCACTCCACTCTGGCACTCTACTCCACTGGACACCACTCCACTCCATGCCACTCTACTCTACTCAACTCTTTGCCACTTCATTCTATAACACTCCACTCTGAGACCCTCCTCCACTCTACTCTCTGACACTCCACTCTACCACACGCCACTCCACTCTATGCCACTCCACTCTATGCCCATCCACTTACACTTACTAAACACCACTGTATGACACGCCACTCCATTCTACTTTACGACACACCACTCCATTTTATGCCACTCCACTGTAATCTACGCCACTCCACAATACACCATTCAACTCCACACCATTTGACCCTATGCCAGTCTACTCTACTCTACAAGCCAGCCCACTCTGAACCCACTTCCACTGTACTGCACAACACGCCACTTCACTGTATGACACTTCACTCCAATCTATGCCACCCCATGCCACTTCACCCTATGACACACCACTCCACTTTACGACAAGCCACTCCACTCTACGACCTGACATTCCACTCCACGCCAATCCATGCCACTCCAGTCTACGCCCCTCCACTCTAAAACACTCTACTACATGCCACTCTATGACACTCCATTCCAATCAACTCTGCAACAGAACACTCCACACTGCGCCAGTCTACTCTACTCTACATGCCCCTCCACTCAACACCACTCCACTCTACTGTATGCCACTCCATTGTATGCTAATCCACTCTACAACACTTCACTCTATGCCACAACACTGAAAGCCACAAAAATCACAACACTTTATGCCACTCCACTCTATGCCACTCTACTCTACTTCACTCTACAACACTCTGCATCTGTCAACTCTATGCCACTCCAGTGCACAACATTCTACTCCACTCTACGACATTACTCTACTCTACATCACTGTATCCGACTCCCTCTACACCACTACATGGCGCTTTACTCCATTCTACTTTATTACACACTGCTCCACTCTAATTCACTATTCCACTGTATGCCACTAAACTCTACATCACTCTATGCCACTCCATTCTATGACATTCTATTCTATGACATTCTTTGCTACTCCTCTATATGCCACTCTACTCCACTCTACAGCAGCCCACTCTACAAAACTGTGCTCCACTATGTGCCACTCCACTCTGACACTCTACAACACTCCACTCTACGGCACTCTATTCTATTACACTCCACTCTACGAGACTTTCCTCCACGATATTCTACAACACTCCCCTCTATGACACTCCACGCTACAACACTCTCCTCCACTCTATTCTATGACACTCCACTCTATGACACTCCATGTCAATCCACCGTACTACGTGCCACTCCACTCTACGATAGGCCACTCCACTCTGTGACATGCCACTCCATGCTTCTCTACTCTCAGATACTTAGGACATGCCACTGTATGACACGTATCTCCACTCTACCCTAAGACATGCCAATCCACTCTTGGCCACTCCACTGTACTCTACGACATGCCACCACACTCTACACCAGTCCACTCTACACCACTCCACTCTACGCCACTCCACTCTATGCCACTCCAATCTCCATCACTCCATCTACGCCACTCCACTCTACACCGCTTACAACATGCCACTGTAAGACACGCTACTCCACTGACCTATACAATATGCCACTCCACTCCACTGCACATAGCATACTATATTTTATGCACCGCTGCACAGAATTTTGTCAACTTGCTAGCCAGACTACCATGCATATTCTTCTCATAAAAATGTAATTTTAGATGGCATGAGTTTTGTTATGAATGCTGTGATTTAACATGTTCTAAGTGATGAAATACGAAAGGGAATAAGCAGTGCATGGGGAAGGCACAAGTTATAGTTAATTTAGACTTGCTAGCGAGTTGACAACAGTCTGTATAGACGTGCACAAATTATAGTAAGTTTTGTGAAGGGCATAAATTAAACTTTAAGTGATAACTACAATGGTATAACTTTCGATTTTCTAACGTTTGTGTACTTTGAGTTGTTTTTGTATTATAATAAATTACGTTTTTCTAACTGTAACTAATCCTATCCCTTTGTTTTATTATTGAATATATATGGTCATGTAAGCATAATTGAAACATGCTAAGGTGGCCACCTAGTGTGAAGGAAAAAAAACAGTTCTTTTAGCCCAGTTCTTCATCTCTATCAGTCGCAAGCAATCGGCATTCTAGAATGTGGCTTTGTTTAATGATATATGCTAGAGTTCTGAGTTCTACTGTGTCATCATTTACTGGAAGTGGGAGTAAATTATATTATATTAATAGGGGTGTGGAATTCCAATAGATACCCAGGACATAGTGTTTGGTGTCAAAGACAACATATTTTCGTGTTTATTTTATCCCAACTACCTGTAGCACAAACCCTTAGGCTGCCAGTTTGTAGTATCACATTATGGATCAGGGAAGGGCATTGTCTGCAGTTAAGGTAAGATTTGTGTGGATAAGTTGATGCTGTTTGAGCTTGTATTTAAGGTTCAATAATGCAAAGCCTTTATTATTATGGTGAGCGTTCTAAGGAAACCCTGGAAGCTCAGACTGCACTACTGACAGTAGTTCCAGTATAAAATGTTTACACAAGTTTGCTAAATTTAAAAATATAATTATAATGCTCCCAGAGAGCACTATGATTAGATGCAAATATTTTTAGAAGCTTGAAAGCATGATCCTTTGCTTTCTAAAAAATGTTCACAAAAATGCAACTAGGAAAAAAATGTTTTGCTAAACCAGTGTGAAATTCTAAGTACCATTTCTTTGAAGCATCATTTAGTAAAATGGTTTGATGTATGCTAGCATTTCCAAATAATATTAATAATGGAAAATCAATGTAACCATGTTCAGCAAGATTATGGGAAACACTAAAATAAATAAGCGTTGGCAAAGTCAATAGGTCTGAAATTGTTGGTCAGCTGTTTGGTTTGGTCAATGCTTGTCTTGTTTTGACATGCACGAATATGTGCAAGCTGCTGGGCCTGCACCATTATAACAAACAGTGGCAAAAAGAAAAACATATATTTGGGTCTCAAAAAGCACATATTGCTATGGTAATTTCTGGCACTGAACAAAACTGCGTTGTGTGCTGATATGCTCCTTGTGAAAGAGCAAAATGCTGTTACTTACTGTGAAGCCAACCAAAAGATAGGCAGAATTTTAATAAAAACTAAGGACCAGCTGTATCTAAGTTTCATTTTGCATTTCCTAAATAGCAAAATGGTATGTAAGAAAATAGCGATTCCCTAATAGCGTTTCCTACAGAGTCGTAATCACTATTAGGAAATCACTATTAGGGAATGCTACTCCATTAATTTCTATGGGCCTAAGCCCATAGGTGCGAATGGTTTTGCTTTTCCTAATTTGCAATGACCTAAATCACAAATTAGGACATGCAAAGCCAAGAGTGCCTAGAGGCTAAAGGCCCCACTTAATGCACTGCCAAAAAAAGAGAAGCATATGTAAAGTGCACACATGCCCCAAGGGCATGTGCGTTCTACATGGCACTTTAAAAATGCATTTTTTATGCCTTTTTAAAAATTGCATATGGTTACCATCGAATTGGAGTCAATGGTAATAGCATTTACTAAATGCCCATTTCACATATAGGAAATGCTTGGTACATGTGCTTAGGGAATCGCAAATAGGATATCCCTATTTGCAATTCCCTATTTAGGGAATCCCAAATTGTGATTCCATATTTGCATGCGCAATTTTAGGAAATCACAAACAATTGTGATTCCCTAAAATTGGACTGGCAATGCCATTCAAGCATCTAGAAAGACTATTTTGCATACGCACACAGTCAATGGATGCTTTTCCTCACTTATTATGTCTGTGGCGGGATTTCCGTAGTTCATTACTCATATTCAGCGATGTTGTCAACATGACCTTTTATCCATTTGTGCCTGGTGGGTCTGACTGTGATTTTTAAATGCTGGCTCCACCTATAATTTCGTTTGAAGTCCTATTCCTATCATCGAAAAATTAAAATAGCTGCATGCAAATGTTTGACTTTGCTACTTAATACCATGTGTCAATGCAAGGTGTTCTTTACAGAGCGGAGATATGTTCCCACCATAAGTGACGCAAACACCTCTAGGACCATGACCTGACCCTTGCCCTTCATCATTCATTGTGACGTAGGGAAACGTTTAATATCCTATTTATAACTTGCTTTGTGAGCTCTCTGTACTTTGTAGGTTTTGCAATAAGGGAAACCAGACATGCAAATCATTGCCCATGGTTTTCTGTCTTACAGCCGCAAGACTCAAAGTGTGAAGAACAGGCAGATCTTGGTGCCCTCATTAAAACCAATCTGTTGTGTTAACCACCAGTGGGTGTTAAAATGATGTAGATTTTGTCGTTTTGTGTGGAAGAGATGGACTGGTTCAGGAGCGTTGCAAAGTTCTTCGTCCACCTGTTGATCTGCAAATTTCACATTTGTCTTTGCTGTGCTGCAGCCTCGTGATCATTGCCACAATGTGCTGAAATGTCTAACACTGCCTATAGTATGGAAGCAGTGGGGGTTGCGAGAAGAGGCTGTGTTCACTTCCCTCATTAGGCTTCGAAATGAAGGGCCTGATTTTAAGATTGGTGGATGGGTACTCCGCCACAAATGTGACAGGTATCCCGTCTGCTTTTTACAAGTGCAGTACTATATAATGCATTTATAAAAAGCCGACGGGATAACCGTTTAATTTTGACGGAGTTGCCCATTTGCCAAAATCTAAGTAAGGCCTAAAGTTTTAAAATGTCCTTGCCTCTTACCTTATAACATAGTGATAAGGTAAGCTCATGGTAGAATTCATGTCCTACTCCCTGGCAGTGAGTGTTAATCGCATCAGTAATCTTGGGTTTCAGTCAGATGCCACTGTCCTAGGGTAGATGTCAAGGATCAAAGGCCAACTCATAATCCAGTTTTTAAGCATCAGTCTCTTGGGGTTGCCAGAGGAACTGCACACATGACATGTATTCCCAGGCTATCAATCAATCTGCCTCCCTTTGTAGAACCCTTTCTCACGTACCAGTCAACCGTCCCTGACTAGGGAGGTAATTTAGCAGGCTGTGGTTATTTGAAGGGGTTTTGCTGTGTTGCCTTGTATTATTCCAGGATGTGAACTTTAAACCGGACAGGCCCTCCTGTGTTTAGCCAGTGCACCAAGCAGGTCGTCAAGAGAGTGAATGCTTTCCTATCACTGAGCCAGGATCTTCTAGAGCTGCTTCAGGACCTGGAGGGATGTGCCAAGTGGAAATGTGAGTCCTCTCTTCTGTGGCATCATGAGATTGTGACTTCCTGGAACTTCTTTTTAGAATTGTCTTACCAAAAATGATTACCCTGAAAGTGTGTTTGTGTATCTGTAGTGTGGGAAAGTGATGCCGGGGAACCACTTGGTCAACTTCCATTATGCAAAATGAGGCTATTGTAAACCCCAGATAGCTGCATAGGTCTCCAATAAGCAGCAATACGAATTCTCATTTGTCTCTGCATGAAGAGAAGCCCTTAAAGAATCGCTTGCTGGGTGACGAGGCTCAATCATGAGAGAAGAGCAGCAAGCATTGTAGAGGGGGGCATACTCAGTTTCTTCCCTTGCTCTTGGGAGAGTTGCCAGTGACTGCAGGGCCGACAATGTACAGTGTATGGCTGAACCCATAGTTATAGGGTTAAACGTGTGTAGCGGATCAACTTAGAACAAGTACTGTGAAAGAAGGGATCCTCTCTTCTGCAATTAATGTATGTGGTGGACTGAATAAACTCTCGTGATTATATACTTAGTGTTTGTAGTGCCTCGACTCTGCTACTTATAAAAACTTTAATAGATAGTGATGAGCTGAGACATAATATGTTTTAGAACTATGCAATACACTGCTGTAACCACAGCAGGGGGCAGAACAGTAGCCAGAGGTGTAACCACGAAAAAGACAGCAGTAATCACCATGGCAGGGGCAACAGCAACAACCGTTTAAATCACAACAGGGACCACAGCAGCAACAATGCAGCATAGGCCATAACTGCAACCACAGCTGTAACGTTGCAGTAACCACATCTTTTACTGCAGCATTGGTAACGACAGCAACAATTGTCACAGATGCAGCAAACCATGACAGCCACAACTGCATTAACCACAGTTGAGATTCAGCAAAGAACATAGGTGCCGCCATCATGGGGACAACAAAAGCAGCTGCCTGCAAGGCAGGAACAACAGCATTGAATACAGTTGTGACTGCAGCAGGGACAACAACAATGGCTGTTACACCAATCTTAACCACAGCACCAACAGCCGCCGCCACAAGAGCAGGGACAACAACCAAAAGTGTAAGGAATAGACAACTTAAGTGAGCTCAATGATGAGTGAAATGCTTGAATTTATCTCAGATACTTATAACTACTTTTATTTGCTCATTGTGCTACAGACAGGGACCTACAATATGCTAATCAGCATTAAGGCCTGATTGCGAGCGGGGCAGTTAATTCCAACAAATGGGTAAATCTCTGCTTATGCATGGGTCAGAATTACAAGTTGAATGTTACTTAACACATTCGATCATTATCGGATGCGTTAAATACCTTAACCTTCATTAAAGTTTGTCAGGGTAAACCTGCCGAAATTTAATAGGAGACGACCATTCAGTAAGTACGTATCATGCGGATTTTGGTGTGTTAAACACCAAAATCTTCATGTTATTCCCCATCAGCTTGTAATAGGTGATATTTATTGCACCTGATAAATAACGTATCCTGTTGTATCATTTTTTTACAGGTGCGATAAATAGCACCTATACTTGTAATCAGGCCCTTAGTCCAGTAGGAACAGAACACGACTTGCCCTCTGAACCAAAGCGTAAGCAACCCCAGATTAGTTTCAGCCTTATTGAGAAAAACAAAAGCATTGACAGAGGCAATAGGCTTGCTTTTCATGTGCTAACATCTGTAAACACAGACAAGCAGCAACCGGAACAAGACTCTGGCACTCATTCCGAGTGGGGCGGTCTGAAGATTGCCACACATGTGGTGGTCGGACCGCAGCCAAGGCGGTGGCCCGACCTCCACATTACGACCATGGCGAAAGCCCCACGATGGTACTGCTGGCACTGCCACTTTTAGGCCGGCTGACAGTCTGGCAGTGCCGGCGGTCTCAATCCACCAGGGCAGCACTGCTAGCAGCGCTGTCCTGGGGATTATGACCCCAGTATCTGCCAGCTTTTGCATGGCAGCTCCACTGCGATGCAAAGGCTGGCAGAAATGGGGTGCTGGGGCCCCATGGGCCCCCTGCACTTGGAATGGACAGTGCAGGGGCCCCCATGGACACCCCGTCGTGCTTTTCACTGTCTGAATTACAGGCAGTGAAAAGCGCGACAGATGCTGTTGCACCTGACACACCGCAACATTGCCACCATTACGAGTCGGCGTCAATGTTGTGGTAAGTTTCCCGCTTAGCCAGCAGGCGGAAACACTGTTTCTGCCCTCTGGCCCAGCAGGAAACTCGTAATAGGACCAGCAGAGGGGAAACTGCAAAAACTCCACCCGCCAAACTCATAATGAGGCCCTCTGTGTGCCTCATGTCTGTGCAAACTGTCTCTTTTGGTGCCTCCTATGTTTGTGCCCTGTTTTTATACCCAAAGTGTGCAGTGTCAAGCAGCACGTTTTATTGATAAGGCACAAGTAGTCTGTGTGCATTTGGGCATGCTGGTGTTTGCACACATTACTACGTTACAACCAGACCTATTACCATAATCGCTGCTTATTTTGTGTTTTATTGGAAGTGGATATGTGATATGCCCTGTTGACAAGCTGCCCTGCAACTCTTTGCCCCATTTGTGTTTCATTTTATTGCCTACAAAATGTTGCCGCAAGGTCCCAGAGGTCCAAACGTCCCTGGGCTATAGGTGTGAGGTCAGATGTGACAGGCCGTTATGCAGACTTGTTTGCTCCTATAACGGAAAAATCTTTTACACCTGTTTTACCGAGGGATAAATATATGGCTGCACAGCAATATGAGAGCATTTAGGGTCCCAAACATATACACAACTGGAAGAATTTCCTAGGACATTAGGAATACCACATCTAACTCCCCAAATAATTACCCATTGTTCCCCAGAGGCTCACCTGGACATTTTATCTGCTTCCAGAAGCTGATGTGTCCAGGTGCAAAACACCAGAACCACGGAGTTAACACCAATTTAGTAATCATTTTGGAGCAGTAGCACAGAAAGGCTGACAAGGGCCTTGCTGCGAGCAAAGAAAATGCGGCTGTTAGGTTTATAAAATACAGCGATTAGGGCTCTGTGCCCTGGTGTCACTGCACCTGCTGCAGTAACGGTACTGACGCCCCTGCAGTGGTGTCAGTAAAGCCCTGATTGGGATTACTTTGGAACCAGTAACGAAGTAGTTTATAATAGATAATATTATAGCTTTAATAGCGTTTCAGGAATTAATTTATCAATTTTGCAGTCAGATCATATTAAAAATAGCCCTTGTTCTATTTCATTAGTTCCTGTTCATTAATGGAATATGTTTTCAGAGGTTTTCCGTGGACATGGTATAAGCAAATACCAGGCTATTACTGGGTTCCTTCAGTCTACATTTCAAATACTGCTTTGGGATGTGTTTAAATTTGAGACTATGAACTTTTAATGGATTTTTAAAGATTCCTAGCTGTTTGTGACGACCGCACTATAGAAATATATTAACTAGCTACTTAATGTGACGCGTTTTGTTTTTAAATGGCTATACTCACCTTTTGAGTTCATTTATTTGCTTTAAGCTCACATGAGTTTGAACCTCTCAATTTAGAGACATAAGCATTGGCTTACCTGGATATAGCCTAGTCCTGGATCCTAGGACTCTAGATTCCTGGCCCAAGAAGAGCCAACTGTGGGCCGTTTGCTCCAAGTGGTAGTTCGGAGCCCGGAGTAACACCATCTTCCTCCATCCATCCCCAGTCTGCTGCTTTCTTCCTTTCCTTGTCTGCCCAGAAAGGCTAAACCACAGCACTGGGGGGGGGGGGGGGGGGGGGGTCTACCAAAGGCATTTGCGCACTTTTCAGGAACCATTTTATATAGTATAACATAACAAAAGTTCAATTTTTGTATAACAATTACTCCCGGGGTTTCTAAGCATTTCCTTTTAATACAGATGACGGAACAGTTGCATTGGTGGTGGGATAAAACATTGAACCTAGTATTACCTGATTTTGTTAAGGCGGAGGCTAGGACTCCAATCTCTTTGTTCTATAGACTACAGTTTGACTTCATAGATAGGAGTGCAGCATAGAACATTGTTGAGCCCTACAAGTACACTGCTAGGCACCTCAAGTGAACAAACACCTAACTGGGATATGTTTGAGTGGGATTCTACTGTACTGGAGTTGGCAGAGTAGACATGATAATTAAAGCTAATGTAATTGAGAAGATATAGGTTGTCCGAAAACATTGCTTGTGGCACACAGGGTGCCACAAGAAGGCTAGAATATTTAATAGATGCCATCAATATGTGACATTTGGGACTTTCCTATTTACAATTGCAAAGTAGGATCTGATATGGTCAGTCTCAATATGAAAAGGAACAAAGAAATTTGACCAGATGACACACATTGGCCAGGACGGGATATTCTGGAGTCTTGAAAAACCTAGAAAGTGTTCTCTTTTGGGGGTAAATCCAACCCTCTATAGTTAACAATAGCTGGTAATTAACTGCAGCTATTCAGAATAATTTTCTGTATATGAAATTAATTCTGTTTTACTATAGATTTATAGCAAAACACTCATTTTGTAATGCTTAGATATATTGAATTAAAACTGATTGTATTCAAGATATACATACGAATGGTTGTATCCATAATATATAATGTTATAACAAATGTTTACTTTTGTCAGCCCATTGGGCCATGTTACGCATACGTTCTTAAGCTGAATCAGAGATGTTTCAAGGCCTGGGCAAAGTGTGCAATTGCCCAGAGCCCCCACCATCCATGGAGCCTCCTGAAAAAGTGAACTTTCTCGCCAGTTCACTTCTGCCTATTTTTGCTTGTTAATCTTTAAGGTATAATTCAATATTGCTAAGCAACATAGGGCTAGAAGTAGCAAAAAAGTTGGTAATAAAATTCAAAGTTGATCCTAACAGAAGCAACTAAATATTTCTTGCCTGGGGCCTCTAAAATCTTTACGATGACAGTGCCTGGAATCTCAATTAGTTAACATTCTTGAAGAGAAGGGCTACCCTGAATATGTGGTATCCTGTTGCAATCACACAACTACTATTTTCTGAAGAATAACCTGCAAACATATACAGGATTCCTCAACTGCTTTTTATGTGTCCACAATGTTTTCCATTGAAGGGCTCTTCAAAAAGCCAAGTAAGGTCCAAAATGCATTGAGGCTACAGATGCTGATGTAATGAAATAATTGTGAAGGCAAAGTCTATACAGATGCATTTTGCAACAGCGTTATCAAAAGGATGGTGGGTATAATTTAAAATAAAATATTGAGTATGAGTAATGTAATATAAAATGATTTGGAACAGCTGAATACTATGCAATATGGTGCCTTACTGAATGGTTTGGCAAAAACACAGTTCATGGTCCCCGTGTACTCTACGGACTAGGACCAGAAGTGTAAAGCGGAAGCCAAACAATAACCAACAGAAGGTATCAAAGCAACTACAGATCCAGGAGTGCTTACCCCATATTAGGGGTTGATTCATGGAAAGGCTCTTATCATTTCAGATCTGTGAAGGCTAAGGGCACCATAGAACTGCCAGACACAATCAGAGATTCACTTATAGTTTATTCCCATCATAGAAAATTAAGCATTTACTACTTAAATATTTGAATCATTCAAAATTATTCTTCATGGAGTGAAGTGTTGTTCCCATTGTATGTAACCTGAACACTGGCAGGAGCATCAACTGATCCTGGGCCTTTATACCATTCATTAAAGTGTAGAAAAAATACTACAAATTCCCATCTTTAACCTGCTTGGAAGTATTTGTGATTAGGGAAACCGGATATATAATTCAATGTGTTTCTTCCTCTTCATCAATAGAGTATGTTATATTGCTAAACCTCCAATTTCTACTCCGGAGATTGAAACAATTTCGGATCTTCTCACTGAATAAGATATCTGTGTACCTTATGATCGCACTACTGATTTGTACTGGCAAGTTCACTGTGATTAATTCTCTTTTCAGTGTACAAACTTAATTTTCGAGTTTGGTTTAAACCATTTGATTTTGAAAACTCAAACTCAAATTCTGATGCATGAATTTAGGCCAACCAGGACATAACTTAATTCTGGATCTTGGGATACAAGTGGATTTATTGTCCGACAGGTAGTCCACCATAGAAAGATTACTGTTCTTGGGAGGTCAAGAGACAGGGCTGAGGCCGCCAGAGTTATGACATCTCTCCCTAGCCTTGCCCAAGAGCTTTGGGAGTGTGCCACCTTTTCTGAAAATGCTCTCAGGAGAGTCTACTGGGTAGGTGCCTTGGATTGTCCCCGTCTCTCTACAGTCTCTATGGACCCAGGGACGACCCTCATCTCCTACTTAACTGTGGTTTTGGAGACTACATTTTAACATAGGAAACTGCATTGAACTTCATCACTCTGGCCATTGTTGTGGGTGTCCTGCTTGCCTTCTCAACCATAGCTTTCAAGGGCCCATGTTGATGGGGTAAACCATAGATTCCTCACCCAGGCCTGTGGTTGTAGAACACGTGGTGATAGCTTTCCTGGGGCCGCAGGATAGTTTGAGGTTTGGGGAGCTGGATGCCAATCACCCAAACCAAGCCACAATCTCTCTCTAGTGTCCCCACTCTCATTTGTGCACAAGTCACAGGTAACATAAGGCATCCAGGAAGAGGATGGCATAATCCATTGGATGAAAACCAATATAGCAGAGGTTTCTCACCATAGAGAGTCCCTACAGAAGTGCGTGCCTGCAGGTGAATGTTGAATAGCACTCTTTATCCTGTAATGTAATGCGAAATGTGGCTGATCAATGGCCTCCTGAGATTTCTGCTACCCTAAGCATAAATGCTCAACTAGGGTGGGTTCTCATAGGTGAGGGTGGTATGGGGGCTACTTGGGATATTGGAGGGTGGGTTTTTGACACTAGGTGGGGAGCATGGGCAAGAAAATAAAAAAATATGCATATATATATGTCCTCAGTTATGTTGTGGGCGGTCCAGTTAAGGGTCTGTCAGTTTACATAGATCTCGGTCTCTTTCTTGATAATTCTGCTTTCCCAGATAATGGCTAGTCCCAAGTGGGTTTTGATGAAATTTCTTTCATGGAACGTTAATGGTTTACGGGTTGCAGGGAGGAGGAGGAGAATTTTCGAGTTCTTAAAAGGGATATATGAGGAGGTGATTATCTTACAGGAGACTCATTTATTACAGTCAGAGTGGAATGAGAGCCTTAAACGTTTAAACTGGGTGGGCTTTAATGCGTGTACCAATCAATCATGTGCTGTGAAGGGTGTGGCGATCCTTATCAAAAAATCGGTAAGGGTAAAGGTAGCAAATGTTATAAGGGACACCAAGGGTAGGGGTTGATTGTTGAGGCGGGGCTGCATGGCATCTGGTTTACGATTGCAGGGTACTATGGGCCTAATGTGGATGATCCAGCACCTTTTCAAGAACTATACAGTCATTTATTGGTTGCTAAATACCGATTGTAGTAGGCGGGGATTTTAATGTTCTATTGGACCCAATGCTAGATAAGTCTACCTCAAGACCGACAGTGAAATCTCCTAAAACTCGGTCTTGGATAAAACAAGGAATGGTTGACCTTGGTTTGATAGATATTTGGCATCAGAAAAGTGGGGAAGGTCCTAGGTTTACATTTAATAATAAAAAGTACGGCCATCGTTCCAGGATAGACTTTTTCCTAATGCAGCATAATTTAAGGGATACGGTGAGACCTGTTAGCCATGCTCCGGGTCACCTTTCGGATCATTCAGCGGTAAAATTGCATGTCTCCCTTAATATTCAACAACCTATTCCCAGGTGGACAGCCAATCGAGCCCTCTTCTTGGATGAGCTGATTGTGGATGGTCTGAGGCGGAACACTAAAGAATTTTTCGAAATCAATTATGGTTCTACTACATTGCAGATGCTGTGGGATGCGTATAAAGCATTTATTAGAGGAAGGCTTGTGGGTTAGGCCACCTTTAGATATAGGGAAGAAAAAAAACAGTTAAAGCAACTTGAGTCCCAGGTGGCCTCCCTGCAGGGGGCAATTTCCAATATTCATTTAGGTGAGGAGAGTCAGTTAGGAACTTTAAATGTTCAATTATAATCTGCTAAATCGGAGCTTTTCTTATTTCTTGAGAGGAAAAACAGAAGAAGGTGGGATAGCAGCCGGTATGCTCATTATGAGTACAGTGAAGGCTGTGGTAGGCTTTTAGCGTGGAAAACTAAATCAGATCGTTCTAAGAGTTATGTTGCATCAATTAAATCAGAGACCACTGGAGCCTTATATACCGCCGCATCCGAGATAGAGGATGCTTTTGTAGTCTTTTTTCAGCACCTTTATACTGAAGATCTGTACTTCTCTGAAATGTTGGCTAGGGGGTATTTGGAGGGGGTTCATCTCCCCCAGCTAACCAAAACTGATCAGTTCCAATTGGCGAGAAAGATAGACTCGGGGGAAGTGAAGGCAGCAATTTAAAATTTTAAAAAGGGGAAGGCCTCTGGCCAAGATGGTCTGCCTAATGAACTATATTGTGCACTCTGTGATGAGTTTGTGCCAATCTTAGTAGAGTTATTTAATCTTCTTTTACAGGAAGGCGTTGACATGCCTAAGTCTTGGGATGAAGCTGTTATAAGCCTTCTTTTAAAACCTGGTAAAGATCTGGCATTATGCAGTTCATATAGGCCGATATCCTTGTGAAACACAGATTATAAACTCTACACTTATGTTTTGTCTAAAAGACTTCAGGATCCTATTAGCAGGTTGAGTCATGAAGACCAGAAGGGATTTGTTAGGGGTAGACAATTGTATGAACTAACTCACGATTTATTAGGTGCGGTGGATTTGGCGACTTTAGGAAAGGTCCATTTAATTGTTCCCACTTTTGATGCTGCCAAAGCCTTTGATCCGGTGAACTGGCTTTTTTAACAATATGTCATGGAGGGTTATAAGTTGGGCCCAAAATTTATCAGGGAAATTCAGGCTATTTATAAAGACCCAACTGCTAGTATTTTGGTTAATGATAAAATTTCCCCGAGATTTAGGATCGAGAGAGGGAGGCATCAGGGTTGTCCACTGTCCCCCCTTCTTTTTGATTTATATATTGAGCTCTTTGTTGCAACAATTAGGGCTGACAGCCAGATTCCATCCTTCCAATGTCATGGCTGGATAAAGAAGGTCGTATTATACGCCGATGATCTCATGATTTATATTAGTGATCTGACTCATGTTTTTCCTAGAATTATACAATGTTTAGAGGATTTTGGTAGGGTGTCGGGCTATTCCGTAAATCCAGAGAAAACTGAGATTATGTGTTGGAATACTACCTATAATAGCCCTTTTGTTAAGCAACAGATTAGGTATCTGGGGATCCAAGTTATCCCTTGCCTTAAAGAATTAGCTAAAATCAATTTCGACAAGGCCTGCATGGAGACCCGTAGACTGCTTAAAACTTGGGCGGGTCTTCCTCTGTCTTTTATTGGAAGAGTTAATATCCTTAAAATGATTATCCTTCCAAAGTTCACTTTTTTGTTCAATGCTATCCCTCTGGAATTCAAGAAGTGTTGGTTTAAAAAGTTACAGGCAGATTTAACCTCATTTGTATGGTCATCTAGGGGGATTAGGATTGCTTGGCAAATATTATGTAGGAAAAAAGACAAAGGTGGGATGGCGTCTCCAGACTTTTACAAATATTATTTGGCTTTTCATTTGAAGAACGTGCGGATTTTGTTACGCAATAGATCTGAGTATACAGCTTTTTGGGGTACAATGACTCAAGAATTGTTAGAGCCTGGTAGGTACTTCTTGTATAAGTTTGGTCATACCAAATACTTTAAAAAGATTTGTTTGAAGATTCTTAAGGATGCCGCCAGAGTGTGGTGGCTGGTTCGACAAGTATAAGAAATTAAGTATTATAATTCTCGGGCTCCGGTTTGGGACTCCCCTGGCACCCCTGAATGTCTCTTAGACAAATTGGCACTTCCATTAAAGGGGGTGGCGCGGTGGAGACACATTTTGGAAGATCCTAGGTTGGTGCCTTGGGCTAGGTTTGAGGAATTAACTGAATATAAGGTTTCAAAGTTTAAATATTAACAGTTAGCAAGCTGGGCTGCTGCCCGTCAAGAGGAGGGGGATGCGAACAATCTCTGGGAGGAGAAATTATATTTAGCTTTGGTCCATAAAGAAATAGCTGTCTGGTATCAGGCATTATTAGATGCTTCAGAGACAGTGTTCCCTCTGCCTGAGAAGAAATGGGGAGTGGTTCTACCAGCCTTAGATGTGGTAAACACCTGGGAATTTTCATGCTCTATGCTTTGGTCTGCAACTAGACCGGCCTCGTTGAAGAAAAATCACCTGTTCACCTTGTTCAGGGTCTATTGGTCCCCCCCAGAAGTTATCAGTCTTGGGGAAGTCAGAGAGAAAGTGTGCGCGTTGTGGGGAGGTTAATGTGAACGATATACACATGTTTTAGAGCTGCCCTAATCTTAGTGTTTTTTGGGCTTCGGTTGAAAGTCTACTTAAACAGATTATAAGTCCTGATGTAGAAGAAACTCTCTCATTAGTGATTTTTGTGGTAGCACCTAGCTTAGTTTGGGACTTAAAGCTCCTTAAACCTTATAAGCACCTGATGTTTTTATTGATACTACTGGCTATAAGACAAATATGCTTCAGGTGGATTTCGTTTTCACCCCCCTCAGTATCTGACTGGTTGTCATCTATAAATTATTTTTGTTGCCTGGAGCGCATTGGTCCGCTGGGTAACAGAGACGACTGTTGGGCCATATGGGAAAGCTTTCAGTAAAGTGGTAACAATTCTTTTGTATAGTCCAATGATTATTGGCCCCCTGGTTTCAGGAGGTCAACTCCACAAGCTTGGCTGGTCTAGGTACATGCGCTTGACCAGCATGGCTTGGAGAACAGATCGAAACCGGGAGAGGTGAAAATATATGTGCCCTCTTGTGTTGATCAAACAGGTGGGATCGCTTTTGATGGGCACAGGTTGATGACCCTCGCTAGGAAATGCGGGCTCTTATGAGGAAAAAATAAATAAATGCTCAACTATCTGTGTGTCAGTTGTGAAAATAGTTTCAGTGTTAGTGTAATTTTGACCTGCTTGATGTCCTCAAGAAAGAATGCTGAGTGGGTCCCTGTTAGGTGGGTGGAATTTCCTCAACCGAAGGATCTGTCTGTCTGGACCCACCAAGATGCACCACTTCTATGACTTTGCACTGGATGTCATTATATGAACAATTGATGTCAATGTCAGCATGGAAATATGACATCTGTAAAGGGTGTGCTTTCTTATTGTGTTGGCTGAAACAACCATTACAAATATATAAATACTTTTACAATTTACAATCTTCCAGCCCTTTGAACTCGCCGTACATCCTCAAGACTAGTAACTACTTGGTATGGAAGTGCATGTAAACATATTTTAGCACCCTAAATCTAAAAAAACATAAATAATTCAAAGTACTTCAACGTCCAACTTCAACGTACAAAGTTAAAATTTTCAGACGTTTTGTCAGAACCTTATTGCCTGTGATAACTCAATATAATTTTAAAAGAGATGAAATCCTGACAGCGATAGAAGAAGTGGGGGAAACTTTAATTTGATCTCCATTCCACATTGTAATAAGCTTCCACATGAAACAAAACAGAGAAGCACAACGCAAGAGCACAGTGAAGCACCAATAGCCACCGGCTTTCTTAGGGTCAAGTGATTAAACAACTAGCAATTATTGATACTCACAACTAAACAACTTCATACAACTAAAATTAATTATTCAATAATACTTAATATGATCTCTCTATCACTCTGTCATCAAATGACAATTAAATCCAAACACTTATGTAAGGTCAAAGAAATAATACATTCTACAATCACTCACTATATACAGCAAATGTCCCTCGATCATCAATGCTGTATTTTAAGCAACCTAAACATTTTTTCCTTGAATACCTCATGCATTAAGATATAAGTACCCGTACTGATCGTAATACACTGATTAATTTTCAAGGATTTCTCACTTCGGCAAATCTGATCCCAGCAACTCATTTATTCTGGCTACTAAACTATGACCCGCATATTCAGGAAATAATAAAACCGAAAGAAATATGCAGAACAACAATTTATTGAGTGTAACTCTTCATAAATGCCTAATGTAAACCATGTATCACTTATCTACAGGAACAAGTACAAACCCTTATCAATTTTCAGACCATGAAGACGAAGAGTAGGCAGGCAAATAATAATTTTTGCTTCCAGATGATGCAATTTAAATTTTCTTTTATCTCTTAGTAAGTTTTCAAATGTCTGCAAATCCTTACAAATCTTAACACTTTGCTGTCTCCATTTTGAGCGTCACAGCCAATGTTCCCTCTAATTTTTTTCCACTGTGTGCGGCAGTGTGCGGTCTCTGTGCGCTGCAGCCAAGGATACGTGCGCCAAGAAATTGACTATTCACGCGCGCGCAGCGCATAACTAGCCAAGATCTTTGGCATTAGCCTCTCCATACCACTAAAGCAAAAAAGGGATATCATTGCTCCATGCAATAGGGCATCAAGGCAGTTTTGTGACCTGGTTGCACACCCCAAGGACATGACCTGTTAGGGGAGCACGTATATTGCTCTAAAAGGCTTATTTAGGCTTAGAAAGTGATAACGCATATAAACTACCACAAAGTATAGGAATGGTGGAACATTTGATAACAGCACATTTTCTACTGTTCTGAAGCATTTCCTAGCTCATTAACCATTAATTTCCAAGACAAATATCACTTGCTCGCTTGTATGCTAAAGCACGCCAAATGATGTTTAAAACACTCCCTGCGGTATTTAAAAGCTGTTTTCATTGTCTTTAATCCAGATTCAAATATAAGCATTATCTGCCTTAGGGGAGCATGTATATCGCTCAAAAAGGCTTATTTAAGCTTAGAAAGTGATAAAGCATATAAACTACCACAAAGTATAGGAATGGTGGAACATTTGATAACAGCACATTTTCTACTGTTCTGAAGCATTTCCTAGCTCATTAACCATTAATTTCCAAGACAAATATCACTTGCTCGCTTGTATGCTAAAGTACGCCAAATGATGTTTAAAACACTCCCTGCGGCATTTAAACCCTGTTTTCATTGACTTCAATCCAGATTCAAATATGAGCATTATCTGCCTTAGGGGAGCACGCATATCGCTCAAAAAGACTTATTTAAGCTTAGAAAGTGATAACGCATATAAACTACCACAAAGTATAGGAATGGTGGAACATTTGGTAACAGCACATTTTCTACTGTTCTGAAGCATTTCCTAGCTCATTAACCATTAATTTCCAAGACAAATATCACTTGCTCGCTTGTATGCTATAGTACGCCAAATGATGTTTAAAACACTCCCCACGGCATTTAAACGCTGTTTTCATTAACTTCAATCCAGATTCAAATATGAGCATTATCTGCCTTAGGGGAGCACGTATATCGCTCTAAAAGGCTTATTTAGGCTTAGAAAGTGATAACGCATATAAACTACCACAAAGTATAGGAATGGTGGAAAATTTGATAACAGCACAACGTGCGCGCTTGACAAAGGGGCTGCGCGATGGGGGAAGGAAAGGTGCGTGCGCGCTCGCGTGAGCGCCTTACAGGGAACATTGGTCACAGCATCCTATCACAGCCATGCTCTAAATTCTTGTATGAAGGACTAGTTAACCAAATAGCATCAGTTGCACTCCCTGCATAACATGGAAATGAGGCCCTTCTTGTGTGAATAAAGGTTTTGAGCTGATCAACATTGTAAACAAGCATTTGCAATGCAACGGGTCTCACGTTTGCTCGTGTTAGAGCTCTTAGCATTGTAAACCCCTATCAGGACTTTTCTTGCCACATAAACTAATAATGAAAAGTAAAACAGTTTCACATATGCGAGCTGATGGTCGCCATGAGCGTGAAGGAGACACAAAAAAAGAAACAGAAGTTTGCTCGCAGTGCAACGTATCGGCAAAAGTGCAATTTTCCATGTTACTGTCATAAGTGCAATTCTCCATGTAACCAGCAAAATATCCATGTAACAGGGAGGATGTCATGGAAAGCACTTGACTTCTGCCCAGCGAGATCGAGCTGCGCAGGAAATGAAAAGATAAAGTAGTCTATAAACCAGCTGAAAACACGGAGCATCATATGTTTTCAGTAGTTTACCAGTGCACTCAAGGAGGGCTAAACACCAGAAAAGGCATGACGTATGCATGCCTTTCACAAATGGAATCAATCGATTTTTAAAAGGCAAGCCCACGAACTAATGAATGTGACGGGTGTGACATGGGCATGGATAGAAGCCCACGGAGAGATTACAACATGGTCCAGAGCTCTTGCGCGTGCTCGACCCTAATAAAAACGTTGAGCAAGGAATATAATTTCAACAGACTTTGCTGTGTGATCATGACATTGGAACCTTCTCATACAATCTGGCCCCTTACATCTTTGTGTCCTTATTATAGTTACTGTGCGTACACATGCTTGCTTTATTTCCTCCTGAGTGGCCATTTTTGACTTGTTGGACAACTGACATGGTAGATTCTTGAGGTCCTTCACGGTGAACAACCTTATGAGTGCTTATTAAGAAACTTGCACATATTTAAAGCAGACAACTATGAAAAAAGGACATCAGAAAAGGGATGATAGAGAAAGACAATATTACGTATTACATTAGAATGTGACCATGCAATGCAGTGCAAAGAACATTGGGATGGAAAAAGCATTGCTATAGGCATGGTTCAATCTTCATGTGTGTGAGAGATTATGCACATTTATTGCTGTGGGCTGTGACATATAGGGGCGAGTACTAGTGTAAAATTACAGTAAATTCTTTCTCTCTTTTCTTTTAGTCACAGAGACAGGGGAGAAACCTTGGGTATTTTATGCTTTTCATCCACCGTTCAGTTTCTAAGTCTTTCTGTATTGTTGCCACCTCCTCTCATGTGCACTGGTGACCTCCAGGAGTGTTTTATGATTTGCCATATTCCTGCACAAAAGCCAGAAGATTTTACAGCAATCCTGTCAGCAGCAAACTGGATATCATGTGAAGACCACTGTAATGCACCTGTGTACAGTTAGACATCCTCAACTAAAGGAACACTATGGAATCCAAAACTCAACCAAACTTATCAAACAGTGGAACATTTTGGATCCAAAACCCAACCAGAAATCATTCAATAAAGGGACATTCTGAAATCCAAATCCCAAACAGACATCAAACAAAGGGAGATTCTGTAATCTAAAATCCACACTGACATAAAATAGGAGGCTCTGGATCCAAAGCTTAGACGGACATTATCAAACAACCAAACAGTATGATATCCAAAATATAATTTGTCAAACAACTGAACATTGAAGAATCTGCATCTTACCCAGACCTCATGAAACAAATGAACATTCTGTAATACAATACTCAGCCAGAAATTATAAATAAATGTGACATTCTGGAATCCATCAAATAATGCCTAGTACACAAATGTAAACGAGTTTCAAGCATATACCAAGTAACAAGTAATTACATCTACATGTTTCCAGTAGACTGAGCAGAGAATATAGACGATAGCCTGGCACTAAGCTTCAAAAGCAGCAATATTGAAATGGTGAATCTGGATGTTCTCCTATGAATCTGGAAAGTGTCTCCAAAGTACGTACTTGCCATTTGTTAAATATTGAAAGGACATAACTATACCAGAATATTAATGAGGTGGGTTTTGCGACCCCATAGCGATTCACAGATGGTGTCTGAGACACCGTTCTGCATCCGCGTTTGCGATTTGTAATCGCAAATTCGGAAATTGCTACATCTGGCCCTATCTGAGTAAGGAACTGAGTTTTTTAAGTCCATTGTGTGTAGTCAATTTAGGGTAGTGTCTTCATGTAAAGTGTTGGTTATTACTTACTGTTTTGTGTCACAAGAATCTTCTTCGTGTCAAGAGTGAGGCGGAGCTTGATTCGGAAAAGAGAGCAGTGTTCCGATGTTGCATTGCTAGGCATGTTTGGAAGTGAGTCTGCAACGCTGATGAGGAAGCAGTGTCTCATCGCGGCTCAAACGAAGAGGCAGTATTCTCCTGGAATTGAGCCTGCAAGGCAGAAAAGAAAACAACATCCCACCAACGGCTCAGGCAGAAAAGCTATGTTCTATCTATGACTCAAGGAAGAGTCTCGCCTGAGCCTGCACCCGACTAAGGAGCAACACTCCACTAAGTAACGCTTCTTAGCGTATTTCTAGGAAACTGTCAAAACTGTGCGAAATACAAGAGCTAATTCATACTCATTGAACAAAATACATTCTTGAGTGACTTCTGTGAAGATAATTATAGAAATTTCAGTCAATGAAGGCTGTTGAACTTTAAACATACCATAAAACAAAACAAAAGTACAGATGAGAGTGCTAGACAGTAACAATTACCTGAAAAATAAATTCCACGTGTTTCAGCTGATATACATGAAAGATAAGGAAAGCGATTAAAACCATGATGAGAGAGTTATACAATAAGAAAGAATCCTCCACGCTTTAATACTTACTTTACATAAGAGGCTTTGTACACCACTCAATACAGAAGAGGAGCTAAGCTCTCAGTATTTATGGATATGTTATTGTTATATTGATATAAAATAATAAATAATGAGATGGACAGGTTTTGGGTCAAGTCCTCAAATCTAATGTACATTTCTTTATTTCATTTTCAATAGGCTTTCTAGCTTAGAAGGCACACCAGAAAGAAGCTTTTACATTAAAATAGATGAAATAGAGAAGGTGCCTAGCTAAGAAGAGGTCGAAATCAGAAGACATGAGAGAGTCTCTTCTTTCTCTCCCCTTCTCCTTTCACCCGTCAAGGCATTCTTGTATTCCAATAGTATTTAGATACAGGAAGGGTTCTGGGAAGGGCTTTGGGATCAGTCATTATTCTGCTCCTGCACAAGTCTAGAGATAAGACAATCATGACGTATTTTCTCTGAAAATAAACAATACAGAAAAGGGTTTCAACGTGCTTAGGACACTGGATGGTTGAAGGCATTGATATGGCCCTGGCCTAGAGCATTGCAAAGCTGCTTGAAAAATATCGCAGATAGGGAGACAAACTAAAGTACCATTGTTAAACCATATACAAAGACAACATTAAAAATCATTGAAAAGACCATCATTGAATCTATGCGAATTAACAAGAGTAAAAGGCTAGCCAATTCAAGATAGATGTTCAGAGCTACAATGTACAGTGCAAATCCCACTGAAGGCACCAGTGGATTCTCTATTTTGAAAGAACAACACACTTTTTTAGAGTGATGCCAAGGGAGAACACAGAGGCACCGTATGGGCAGGAACAGAGGACAGACAACGATAGTACAACAATTCTCCCAGGGCCAGACAAATGCATCACAAGTATTACAAATGTAGTCCCCCACAAGAATAGGAGATTCTGTCCTTTTTTAAATTATCCAATTGCATGTTGTCATCTACAAAGATCTCACTATTTAGACATGGCCTATCTTTTGTGCCCACAGAGAGGACAGATTTTCTAGAATTACAAAATTAATTACTTCCGTAAATTAGACTTCATGCCTTCTTTAAAGACCATCAACCCTTGAATCAAGACATCAGTGGTTTAAGACCCTCATCTACATTTTTTCCTCATAGCAATCCAATTCCTGTAGTAATACTCACATTTTAGAAAACGATTTCCAAAGAAATCTCCAGATTCCAAAATAAACACCATTACATTCCATACAATAGTTCATGGAAGGAAAGACCAGCACGTGAGATGCTTAAGAACTCATCCCCCTTGCGACCAAATCAGCTAACTGAGGAGGGGGTATAGCTTGCAAGATATACAAAAATGTAAACAAGAAAGTTTTAATGAAATCAGCTGAAACTTGATTAAAGAAATCCAAGGGAAGATCCTAAAACTGACTACTCACTCTAAGGAAACATGCTATTTGTGTCACAATTAATTTCTTTTTCTAAACACAAAAATCCTAGGATTCCAGCACTGCACACCCTCTCTAAAATCCACAAAAGTACTGAGCTACAACCGGTAGACCTATAGCAACGGTACTCAAAGTACGGCCCGCGGGCCGCCAGCGGCCCCACGGACCTAGCTTGGCGGCCCGCGAGACGCACACCAAACGCCATATCATAATGGCAGCAGTATGTAAACATAGAAGAGGGCCGCGGGAGCATGCGCAACAGTGGCTTCCTTGCGCATGCTCCCGTGGCCCTCCTCTATGTTTAAGTACGGCGGCCATTGTTTATGGCGTTACCCTGACGATCCTGGAAGCCAAAGCCCCATAAAAGTCAGCGCTTGCAGCTAACTTTTACGGGGCTTTGTCGTCTGCTTCCTGTCACCGGCTCCACGTCTGCTGCCCGCCTGCCTGCCTGCTGTTCCACATTTGTGGCATCTTTACAGTGCTTTGAGTCAGGTAAGGCTCTTTGGTTATTTATTTATTTGTTTTTAATGTAGTGTGTGTTACTGGGGTAGGCGTGAGAGCAGATTGCGCTGTGTGTGTGCGCTGTGTGTGTGCAGATGGCGCTGTGTGTGTTACTGGGGTAGGGGTGGGAGCAGATGGCGCTGTGTGCAGATGGCGCTGTGTGTGTTACTGGAGTAGGGGTGGGAGCAGATGGCGCAGTGTGCAGATGGCGCTGTCTGTGTTACGGGGTAGGGGTGAGAGCAGATGGCGCTGTGTGCAGATGGCGCAGTGTGTGTTACTGGGGTAGGGGTGAGAGCAGATGGCGCAGTGTGCAGATGGCGCTGTGTGTGTTACTGGGGTAGGGGTGAGAGCAGATGGCGCTGTGTGCAGATGGCGCAGTGTGTGTTACTGGGGTAGGGGTGAGAGCAGATGGCGCTGTGTGTGTTACTGGGGTAGGGGTGGGAGCAGATGGCGCAGTGTGCAGATGGCGCTGTGTGTGTTACTGGGGTAGTGTGCAGATGTTTTGAAAAAGGGGGTGGGGTGGTTGTTCCCCCTCTAAGCCCCGCCCCCCCGCTGTCACTTCAGTGCGGCCCTCGGCCGCAAACCATACTGCAATTTTGGCCCCCGAGAAAAAGTTTGTGAGTACCCATGACCTATAGTCTCCAGGCATGGGCTAGTACTGGAACCTATTGCTCTATATGTCAAATTCTTCATGAAAAATGTTGTCCCACCTACTAATTGTTACATAACAGACATGATGGACTTCAAAACAAGCTATTTAATTCATCCACCTCACTTTTTACAAACATACCCCAACTCGAAGAAATCTCATTCATCCAAGGCCTCTTCAATGCCAGACCCCATCCTCATCAGGTTCCCACACCTTTTATTGTTTCTTTCTTAAAGATTGTTTTGACAAAAAAATATTTCAATTTGACAACCAATTTTATATACAAACTACAGGGGCATCAATCCGAGCAGTTTTGGCTCCCAATGTTGCATATAGGCAATTTAGAGAAAACTAGTATTCTATTGCATTTAAATTCTTTCAGACAACATATCCTTCACTGAAGAGATGTGTAGGCAAGGTAGTCTTGAGACGGCAAGTTACAAAATCACACTTGAGTCAATTCCTTTTAAGGCTTAATCACCATTGCAAAATGACACAATATCACAATACACTCTGATAATTCTGAGATATCTTTTCTTGATCTTATTATTAAATCTGAGAATGAACATATCTATATTACCTTATTTTGAAAACCCACTGACAGGTATGTCATTCTTTCGTACTCTAGATATTACTTTAGATCACTTAGAGACTCAGGCCCTCAATACAGCCCTGGCAATAGGTGATAAAGCGGCAGTGATACCGCCAACAAGCTGGCGGTAAAAAAAATGGAATTTTTACCACGGCGGAAGCCGCTCAGACAGACAGACACTTTAACACACCGACCACCAGGGAAAAACCAACAAGCACCACACCGGTAACTGCCAACAGCCAGGCAAAAGACAATGTCCGCCCACTGAATTATAACCGGCCTATCTGCCACCCTTTCTGCGGCGGTACCAATGACATCAAAAGCCTGGTGGAAACTCTGCACAGAAGGGAAACAACTCACCTCTGGAGACTCAGGAAGAACCACGCCGCCATGGAGCCCGAGTTGCATTTTGTTCCCCATGCTCGTCTATCTTCGTCTTCACTATGAACACAAACGCCAGCAAAGATGACCACGGTGAGTACTGCCTCCTAGCACACAGGGGAGGGAGGGAGGAAAAAAAGAGTGACACACACATGCAGCACATACACACCCAACCCATACACACAAGCAGATGCAGTAAAAGTACATACTCACCCCGTACTCCTCAGGAATAATGCAAGGACAAAATGATTTGAAGAAAGTGAGTGTAAGTCGTAAAAATACTATGAATAAGTGCAGCAAAAACCAAACATGTATACATATGTACAAATGTAAGGACACTTCCCAGTCCTCAATGTCCGTGGGCCACAACACATAGGCCAAGGACCCACCTCACTCCTGCAACAACACTGAGAGAACACTGCAGGGGCATCAGGTCGAAAATAGACAGGCACCTCAGGGGGACGGGGAAAAGGGGGCACCTCAGCCGGAAGATGGTACAATGCCGCTGGTCCTGGAGGGGGCTACATGCCCTGTGCGTTGTCCTGGGGAGTGCAAAGCTACAATCTTTCATGTAGGTGGTCTGCCCACTGCTTGGTCCTGGGGAGTGCAAAGCCACAGTCTCTCAAGTGGGTGGTCTGCCCACTGCTTGGTCCTGGGGAGTGCAAAGCCACCATCTCTAAAGTGGGTGACTACTTCCACTGGTTCTTGAGGGGGCATTGTGCCCAGTGTTCTTCATCCTGGGATGATGAGGTGAGTGGATGGCTTCTTCCACTTGTTCTGGCGGGGGCATTGTGCCCAGTGAGCTTCATCCTGGGAAGGATGGGGTGAGTGGATGGCTTCTTCCACTGGTTTTTGAGGGGGCATTGTGCCCAGTGAGCTTCACCATGGGAAGGATGTGGTGAGTGGATGGCTTCTTCCACTGGTTCTGGAGGGGGCATTGTGCCCAGTGAGCAGGTCTTGGGGAGTGCAAGGGCACAGTCTCTCACCTAGGTGTCACACCCACAGGATTTGCTGGGACCAGGCCCCACAACAGCCCATGGAGGCAGGACTACACATTGTCCGCCAGCGGTGAAGGCTGCTTACTGGTGGTAGTGGTGGTGCTGCTGGTGGAGCTGGCAGTGGTGGGGGGGGCTCCAGCCCTTATTCTGCAGCCTCAGACAGCTGCCCACTGGGGCTGGTGGTGGTGCTGGCTGTGGTGCTGGTGGCGGTGCTGGCAGTGCTGGGGGGAGGCTCCAGCCCTTCTCCTGCAGCCTCGGACAGCTGCCCACTGGGGATGGTGGCGGTGCTGGCAGTGGTGCTGGTGGTGGCAGTGGTGGGGATAGGCTCCAGCCCTTCCCCTGCAGCTTCAGATGGCTGCCCACTGGGGCTGGTGGGGGTGCTGGCAGTGGTGCTGGTGGCGGTGCTGGCAGTGGTGGGGGGAGGTTCCAGCCCTTACCTTGCATCCTCGGACAGCTGAACCAACATGGTTGGTGGTGGGGGCTCCGAATGAGTCCCAGCACCAGGCCACCTATCCTTCCTGCCTGCAGGCCACTTGCCCTTCCCCGTAGCTGCTGGTGGTGCCTCCTTGCCCTTCCTCGAGGCAACTGGTGATGCCTCCATGCCCTTTCTTGAGGAGGCGGGTAGGGCCTCCTTGCCCTTCCTCGAGGCAGCAGGTGCAGGCACCCTTTCCGTGTGGCTGCCTGGTGCCCGGTATCCTCTCCCACCTGGAGTATCTGTCGTCACTATAGTGGCCGTGGACTGGGTGGCTGAGGTGCTCACCTGGGTTCTGACCACCCTGACCCGACGTGAAGGACGGGGGGAGTGGTAGGGAAGAGGTCAACATTGGAGAGGAAAAGCTTATTAGGGACATTGGGGCGGGAAGAGGGTGTAGGTTTGGGAGTGGAGGAAGAGGAAGTGGTTGTAGGAGGTGTCAGTCTGCTGTGTTTGGGTGCAGGTGCATGGGCTGGATGCTGTTGTGAGGTGGATGGCTGTTGGGTGTCTGAGTGCTTGCCTTTGTGTACTTTGGGAGGAGGTGGCACAGACATAGTGTGAGAGAACACAGGGCATGGAAGTGCGGGTGGTGACTGCCAGTGAGGGATGTGTAGTGATATGCGTGCTGATGATGGTAGTAGTGGATGTGGATGTGGATGTAGTGCATGCAGGTGTGACTGGAGACGCAACTGGGAGGGAGGTGGAGGACGAGGAGGATGGGGCCACAGTGGAGGCAGTGGATGTTGGTATGTCTGATTCTGGTTGGTGTTTATGTGAGTGCCTGTGGGATGATGTGTGGTGCTTGTGTTTGCCTGAGCCGCTCTTGTGTGTTGTCTTGTGTGCATGCTGGTCTACCTGTGTGCTTGGGACAGGTTGGGGTTGAGGGGAATGAGATTGGGTAGAGGAAGTGGAGGGGGAAGGCTAGAAACAGGGACAATGGCTGCCATCAGGGAGGAGGCCAGAGCGTGGATTGAGCTATGTTGGGCCGCCATGCCAGTGTGAATGCCCTCCAGGAATGCATTTATCTGTTATATTTGGGCTGCCAGCCCCTGGATGGCATTCACAAAGGTTGACTGCCCAACAGAGATGGATTGCAGGAGGTCAATAGCCTCCTCACTCAGGGCAGCAGGGCTAGCTGGGGCAGGGCCTGAGGTGCCTGGGGCAAAGGAGATGCCCACCCTCCTGGGTGAGCAGGCACGGATAAACTCGCTGAGGGGCTGGCGGGAGGGCAGTGCTGGTATGGGGGGGCGGCTGTACCTGTAGCTGAGGTGGGCTCAGAGGTGTCCGCCACCACCAGGGAGCTTCCATCGAAGGAGGTATCACTGTCAAAACTGTCCCCTCCAGTCTCAGCTGTGGTGCTCCCCTCGCCCTCCATCCCACTGGTGCCCTCACCGTCAGTGGATTCAGCATCCTGGGTCCTGTGGGATGCAGCTCCCTCCATCGCCGGTGCCCCTACTCCTCCGCCAGAGGATGCTAATGCACAGAAGGACAGGATGACAAACAAAAAGGGGGGGAAGAGACAAAGGATACACTTGGTCAGTGGCGGCAACAACACCACCGTTGGCGTACACGACACACACACACAGGGAACAGTCCTACGCACTAGGCAATGCACTACCGGTCACAATGCTAGTCACCAGCCCATGGACATGAACACCTAACAATAATTGCAGCATACCTGAGACCCACAGACCCCTGCCCAGTAGTGGATGCCTACTAGCCTGTTTGGAGGAAGTTTACATCAGACCCTGCCCAACATGGGACCTACCCTGCAGTGTCAGGCCTGGCCTAAGGGCACCCACAGTCCCACAGAACCCATCCCACCACGCGCATGTAGTGTATTGGGGCACTGAACTCACCCCCTTGTGGCTGCTGTGATGCCCCCAAGTGCCCATCCAGCTCCTGATAGGCCACCGCCAGTATGCGGGCCATCAGGGGGGGTCAGGGTTCGACAGGCACCCCTCCCTCATTGGGAGGCCATCCCCAGCTGGGCCTCCGCCGTCTTTCGTGCCCAGCGTCTGAGGTCCTCCGACCGTTTCCGACAGTGGGTGCTCCGCCTGCCGTAGACCCCCATTTCCGGAGGTCCGCATTTCCTTGGCGATGGCACGCCATATACCCTTATCTGACGGGCGCTGACCTGCAGAGAAATACACATAGGCAAAGGTATCAGTCAGACCGTCCTGCATGTTACACTCTTGGCCCACCATGGCCCTACCCATCCCATTACGCACAGACATGGCCCAGCATACATGCTGCACACTGCCCAGGGCCTATCCACCAACCCCTTCCCCACACAAGGCTTTCACACATAGCACTCCATGCATTCATGTCCCATGCATCGCGCTCACAGTGTATTCACCTGTTGGTCTGGAGGCACATACAGCATTTGGTACTGGGGTAGGACCCCATCCACCAGTCTCTCCTACTCCGCCGAGGTGAAGGCAGGGGCCCTTTCCCCAGTGACATGAGCCATGGTCGGTTCCAGACACAGGTCACAGCAGCACATGCAGTGTAGGTCCCCTTGTGTTGAAGGTCAGGTAGCAAGTGAGTGAACAGATAGAAAAAGGCATTCACGTCTGTGGCGGTGCGTACCTTCACCGCCGGCGTACATCACCATTAGCCACTGTACCCCATAGGGGCCAATAATAACCAATGAGGAGTTGCACAGCGGTTCTCGACCGCTTCCCGCAACGGCGCACATTGTCGGCGGAATTACATCATTTCCACATGTCCCTCCATACAGGACAGGCGGACGCCATTTCAGCGGGGGGCAGGCCATGGCTCCTAACTGTATCACAGTACACATAAGCACCATTTGGACCCCTCCAACAATATACAGTTACAATCACAACATACAATGAAGTGTAGTGGTTGGAATAATGAGATACTGACCAGCTGCTCACCGTTTTGCTCCATAGATTGAAACTGCTGCGGATGAATAGGAGATGGCGACATCATCCCGTGTACAGACCCCTGATGGAATTGGCAACAATGGAGGACAGGCACATCATCTTCACCTATAAACTTGACAGGGCCACAATCACAGAGCTGTGTGCCCAATTAAAGCCTGACCTGATATCTGCTATCCGTCAACCCACTGGGATCCCCCCTCTTGTGCAAGTCCTATCTGTGCTCCATTTCCTGGCAACTGGCTCTTTCCAAGTGACAGTGGACTTGGCAGCAGGAATGTCTCAGCAAATGTTCTCAATAGTGCTGACCAGAGTGTTGGCTGCCCTGATTAAACACATGCGCAGCTACATCGTTTTCCCCCAGGTGGAGGATTTGGCCACAGTGAAAGCTGATTTCTATGCAATGGGACATATCCCCAACATCATTGGGGCAATTGATGGTACATATATTGCATTCGTTCCCCCCCCGAGAAATGAAAAATTCTTCAGAAATCGAAAGAGCTTTCACTCCATGAATGTGCAGATAGTGTGCCTGGCGGACCAGTACATCTCCCATGTCAATGCAAAGTATCCTGGGTCTGTGCATGATGCCTTTATCCTGAGGAATAGCAGCATCCCGTATGTGATGGCTCAACTCTAGAGGCATAGGATGTGGCTAATAGGTGAGCCCAGGTTCCCACCCAGTATATGTTTGTGTATGGGTATGGCGTAGGCCCTAAGTGTTATCGTGTGTCTAACAGTTGTCCCTCGATATTTGCAGGTGACTCTGGTTACCCCAACCTCTCATGGCTACTGACCCCTGTGTGGAATCCCAGGACAAGGGCAGAGGAACGTTACAATGAGGCACGTGGGCGAACAAGAAGAATTATAGAGAGGACATTCGGCCTCCTAAAGGCCAGGTTTCATTGCCTCCATCTAACTGGTGGATCCCTGTACTACTCACCCAAGAAGGTCTGGCAGACGATTGTGGCATGCTGTATGTTGCACAATCTTGCCTTACGTCGCCAGCTGCTTTTTCTGCAGGAGGATGAGGCTGGAGATGGCTGTGTGGCAGCAGTGGACCCTGTGGACAGTGAAGAAGAGGAGGCAGAGGATGAGGATGAGGACAACAGAATTGCAATCATACGTCAATACTTCCAATGACACACAGGTAAGACAGTGTAACTTAAGATTTCATTGATAGTTTTGTGATTGAAATTGTGACTGGCAAGCTGATTTTCCCACTTCTATGGCCACTCACTGTACCCTTCTATTTTCAGATATTTGTGCCCCACTCTCGCTCCTGGTGTGTTGACTGCAGCCAACTACAGGTCATTCCTATGTATACATTACTGTACAGTTTAATAGCAATGTTTGAACCTTGTTAAACGAATACCGTACTTAAATCATTTGACACACTCCATAGTTGTATTTTTTCAAAGGGTGTTTATTTAAGTGCTAAGAAGTAAATGGGGATGTGCGATTGGCTTGGGTGATGGTGGAGGAAAGTCCAAGATAGAGTCCAGTCTATTATATCACAGGTGCATTGTCCAATTGGGTATAGGAAGGGGAGCAATGGCAGTTCAAAGTGGACAGGGTGACAGAGTAGGACACAAGGGTGACAATCAGGAGAGTCTTATTTCCTGGTGGGGTCTTGGCAATAGTCTCTGGCTTCTGCCTGAATCGCAGGGAACGTTTGCGGGGTAGTTCTCCTTCTGTAGGGGGAGGGGTGCTGGTGGCCTGTTGTTCCTGTGGCGGGGCTGCCTGTCCACTAGCGGCAGCAGAGGTGGAGGGCTGTTCATTGGTTTGGCTAGTGGTAGAGGCCCGGTGGTGTGCCACTGCCTCCCTCATGGTCTTGCCCTTGTCAGCCAGCACCCCTGCAATGGTGACCAGGATGGTGTAGATATTTTTGAGGTCATCCCTGATCCCCAGGTACTGTCCCTCCTGCAGCCGCTGTGTTTCCTGCAACTTGGCCAGTATCTGGCCCATGGTCTCCTGGGAATGGTGGTATGCTCCCAGGATGTTGGAGAGTGCCTTGTGGAGAATGGGTTCCCTGGGCCTGTCCTCCCCCTGTCGCACAGCAGTCCTCCCAGCTTCCCTGTTGTCCTGTGCCTCTGTCCCCTGAACCGTGTGTCCACTGCCACTGACCACAGGTCCCTGATTGTCTTGGGTTTGTGGTGTGCCCTGGGGTCCCTGTAGTGGTGCACACACTGCTGATTGACGTGTTCCGGGGACAGAGGGATGGGCCCACTGGGTGGGTGCGGTGGTGGTGTTTCCTGAGGGTGGAGGCTCATTGGTGGGTTGGGACTGTGGCAGGGTAACCGACTGTTCAGAGGTCTCGGATGGGCCAGGTTGGTCATCCTGGTCCAGGCATGAAGAGCTGCTGTCGTCACTGTGGGCCTCTTCAAGTGGGGGACTAGATGTAGCTGGCACCTCCTCTCCGGTGACGTTGAGTATGGGTCCCGTGGGGATGCAAATGCAGTGTTATTGTATCTGCGTGTGCCATCTTGTGCATGGGTGTGTTTCCTTGCCGCTGTGGTGATGGGTGTCCATGCAAGTCTGTGTTGGGGGTCCATGCATTGGTGTTACATGCAGGGCTTGGTATTGGGATGAGTGGGTTGTGATAGCGGGGTATATGTGAGGTGGTGGAGTGATGGGGGTGAGGGTAGGGGTAGGAGTTTGTGATGGCATGCAGGTAGGGTAGGGTGGGGGGATAAAGTAGTAAAGATTTGACTTACTAAAGTCCAGTCCTCCTGCTACTCCTGCTAGGCCCTCAGGATGCATGATTGCATTGTCCAATTGGGCATAGGAAGGGGAGCAATGGCAGTTCAAAGTGGACAGGGTGACAGAGTAGGACACAAGGGTGACAATCAGGAGAGTCTTATTTCCTGGCGGGGTCTTGGCAATAGTCTCTGGCTTCTGCCTGAATCGCAGGGAACGTTTGCGGGGTAGTTCTCCTTCTGTCTGTAGGGGGAGGGGTGCTGGTGGCCTGTTGTTCCTGTGGCGGGGCTGACTGTCCACTAGCGGCAGCAGAGGTGGAGGGCTGTTCATTGGTTTGGTTAGTGGTAGAGGCCCGGTGGTGTGCCACTGCCTCCCTCATGGTGTTGGCCATGTCTGCCAGCACCCCTGCAATGGAGACCAGGGTGGTGTTGATGTCCTCCAGGTCATCCCTGATCCCCAGGTATGTCCCTCCTGCAGCCGCTGGTTCTCCTGCATCTTGTCAAGTAACTGGCCCATCGTCTACTGGGAATGGTGGTATGCTCCTAGGATCGTGGTGAGTTCCTCCTGGAGTGTCGGTTCCCTGGGCCTGTCCTCCCTCTGTCGCACAGCAGTCCTCACAGCTTCCCTGTTGTTCTGTGCCTCTGTCTCCTGAACTGTGTGCCCACTGCTACAGACCCTAGGTTCCTGACTGTCCTCTGTTTGTGGGTTGGCCTGGGGTCCCTGCAGTGGTGGACACACTGCTGATTGATGTGTCCTGGGGACAGAGGTATGGGCCCGCTGGGTGGGTGCTGTGGTGGTGTTTACTGAGGGGGGAGGCTCTGTGGTGGTATGTGACTGTGCCTGGGTAACCGACTGTCCAGAGATCCCTGATGGGCCAGGTTGGTCATCTAGATCCAGGCGAGAAGAGCTGTTGTCATCACTGTGGGCCTCTTCTGGGGGGGGGACTGGATGTTGCTGGCACCTCTTCTCCGGTGACGTGAACTGGGGGACCTGTGGGGATGTAAATGTAGTGTTATTGTTTCTGCGTGTGACATCTTGTGCATGGGTGTGTTGCCATCTATGGTTGTTATTGCCCTGGCAGATTAGCCTTTGTGTGAGTTGTTATTTTTTGGGCTAGGTGATTGTCTCTAGTGTCCATGCAGGTCTGTGGGGGTGTCCATTCATTGGTGCTGCATGCAGGGCATGGCATTGGGATGAGTGAGATGTGATGGTGGGGTGTGTGGGAGGTGGTGGATTGATGGGAGTGAGGGTAAGGGTGGGGGTATGTGATGGCATGCAGGTGGGTGGGGGTAAGTAGTAAAGATTTGACTTAACAGAGTCCAGTCCTCCTCCTACTCGTGCCAGGCCCTCAGGATGCATGATTGCCAAGACTTGCTCCTCCCATGTTGTTAGTTGTGAGGGAGGAGGTGGGGGTCCACCGCCAGTCCTCTGTACAGCTATTTGGTGTCTTGCTGCCACGGAACCCACCTTCCCCCGTAGGTCGTTCCACCTCTTCCTAATGTCATCCCTTGCTCTGGGGTGCTGTCCCACGGCGTTGACCTTGTCCACCATTCTCCGCCATAGCTCCATCTTCCTAGCGATGGATGTCTGCTGCACCTGTGATCCGAATAGCTGTGTCTCTACCCGGATGATTTCCTCCACCATGACCCTTAGCTCCTCCTCTGAGAGCCTGGGGTGTCGTTGTGGTGCCATGGGTGTAGTGTGAGTGGTGTGGGTGAGGGTGTGTGGGGTGATTGTAGGAAAGTACCATCTTGCCTGGCATGTTACCCCCATTTTTAGTGTATGTATGTTTGTTTTTGCCTGTGTCACTGGGATCCTGCTAGCCAGGACCCCAGAGCTCATAAAGTATGCCCTGTATGTGTTCCCTGTGTGGTGCCTAACTGTATCACTGAGGCTCTGCTAATCAGAATCTCAGTGTTTATGCTCTCTCTGCTTTTAAAATTGTCACTGCGGGCTAGTGACTAATTTTACCAATTCTGATTGGCACACTGGAACACCCTTATAATTCCCTAGTATATGGTACCTAGGTACCCAGGGTATTGGGGTTCCAGGAGATCCCTATGGGCTGCAGCATTTTTTTTGCCACCCATAGGGAGCTCAGACAATTCTAACACAGGACTGCCACTGCAGCCTGAGTGAAATAACGTCCACGTTATTTCACAGCCATTTTACACTGCACTTAAGTAACTTATAAGTCACCTATATGTCATACCCTCACTTAGTGAAGGTTAGGTGCAAAGTTACTTAGAATGTGTGCACCCTGGCACTAGCCAAGATGCCCCCACATTGTTCAGGGCAAATTCCCCGGACTTTGTCAGTGTGGGGACACCATTACACGTGTGCACTACATATAGGTCAATACCTATATGTAGCGTCACAATGGTAACTCCGAACATGGCCATGTAACATGTCTAGGGTCATGGAATTGTCACCCCAATACCATTATGGTATTGGGGGGACAATTCCATGCATCCTCGGGGCTCCAGCATAGAGCCCGGGTACTGCCAAACTAACTCTCTGGGGTTTTCTCTGCAGCTACCGCTGCTGCCAACCCTCAGACAGGTTATGCCCCCCTAAGGCCTGTGCAGCCCAGTCCCAGGAAGGCACAACAAAGGATTTTCTCTGAGAGAGGGTGTTACTCCCTCTCCCTTTGGAAATAGGTGTGAAGGGCCTGAGAGGAGTTGCCTCTCCTGGCCTCTGGAAATGCTTTGAAGGGCACAGATGGTGCCCTCCTCACATAAGCCAGTCTACACCGGTTCAGGGATCCCCCCCAGCCCTGCTCTGGCACGAAACTGGACAAAGGAAAGGGGAGTGACCACTCCCCTGACCAGCACCTCCCAGGGGAGGTGCCCAGAGCTCCTCCAGTGTGTCCCAGACCGCTGCCATCTTGGATGCAGAGGTGTGAGGGCACAATGGACAGCTCTGAGTGGCCAGTGCCAGCAGGTGACGTCAGAGACCCCTCCTGATAGGTGCTTACCTTTCTCTGTAGCCAATCCTCCTCTGAGGGCTATTTAGGGTCTCTCCTGTTGGTATCTCACCAGATAACGACTGCAAGAGCTCACCAGAGTTCCTCTACATTTCCCTCTTCGACTTCTGCCAAGGATTGACCGCTGACTGCTCCAGGACGCCTGCAAAACCGCAACAAAGTAGCAAGAAGACTACCAGCAACATTGTAGCGCCTCATCCTGCCGGCTTTCTCAACTGTTTCTTGGTGGTGCATGCTCTGAGGGCTGTCTGCCTTCACCCCGCACTGGAAGCCAAGAAGAAATTTCCCGTAGGTCGACGGAATCTTCCCCCTGCCAACGCAGACACCAAACTTCTGCATCACCGGACCTCTGGGTCCCCTCTCGTCATGACGAGCGTGGTCCCTGGAACACAGGAGCTGGATCAAAGTGTCCCCGACAGTCTAGTGGCCCTTCTGTCCAAATTTGGTGGAGGTAAGTCCTTGCCTCCCCACGCCAGACAGTAGTCCTGTGTACTGCGTGAACTGCAGCTGCTAGGGCTTCTGTGCACTTTTGCAAGACTTCCTTCGTGCACAGCCTAGCCCAGGTCCCCAGCACTCCGTCCTGCATTGCCCAACTCGCTGAGTTGGACTCCGACGTCGTGGGACTCCCTTTTGTTGTGCTGAGTCAACCGTCGTGCTCAGATCTTCTGAACGCCTGTTCAGGTGCTTCTGCAGGTGCTGCCTGCCTCTGCGTGGGCTCTCCGTGTTGCTGAGCGTCCCCTCTGTCTCCTCCTCCAAGGGGCGACCTCCTGGTCCTTCCTGGGCCTTGGCAGCACCCAAAACCTTCAACCACGACTCTTGCAGCTAGCAAACAATTCTGCACCCTCCAGCACGCCGTGGGACATTTTCTGACCAAAGGAGAAGTTCCTGGCACCGTTGTTGCAGAATCTTCGGCCTCTTCCACCCAGAGGCAGCCCTTTTGCACCTTCATCCGGGGTTTAGTGGGCTCCTGCCCCCCCTGGACACTTGCGTGACTCTTGGACTTGATCCCCTTTCTTTACAGGTCCTCAGGTCCAGGAATCCGTATTCAGGGCTTTGCAGTCAGTTGTTGTCTCTGCTGAATCCCCTATCTCAACTTTACTGTCTTTCTGGGGTAGTAGGGTAACTTTACTCCTACTTTTCAGGGTCTTGGGGTGGGGTATCTTGGACACCCTTAGTGTTTTCTTACACTCCCAGCGACCCTCTACACACTACACTTGGCCTGTTGTCCATTTGTGTTTCGCATTCCACTTTTGGAGTATATGTTTTGTGTTGCCCCTAGGGCTATTGTCTCCTGATGCATTCTATTGTGTTCTACAGTGTTTGCACTACTTTTCTAAGTGTTTTACTTACCTGATTTTGGTTTGTGTGTATATTTGGTGTATATTACTTACCTCCTAAGGGAGTATATCCTCTGAGATACTTTTGGCATATTGTCACTGAAATAACGTACCTTTATTTTTAGTAACTCTGAGTATTCTGTTTCTTATGATATAGTGCTAAGTGATATAAGTGGTATAGTAGGAGCTTTGCATGTCTCCTAGTTCAGCCTAAGCTGCTCTGCCATAGCTACCTCTATCAGCCTAAGCTGCTAGAACACTACTAATCTACTAATAAGGGATAACTGGACCTGGCACAAGGTGTAAGTACCACAAGGTACCCACTATAAGCCAGGCCAGCCTCCTACATTGGTGGCAGCGGTGGGATAAGTACTTGTAACTGCTTTACCACTTTGTCATTGGTGCTTTTCATAAGAAAAACATATACCAAATACTTCAGAATATACACAGTAACCTAAACAGTTTAACTTTCCTTCTCTAAAACTTTCTAAAAAGTTTCTGAAAACATTTATACGTTTTCAAACGTTTGAAAACATTTTTCTCTGTTCTTTCAAAAGTTCTAAAAACTTTTTTCTCTGTCTGTCCTAAACCTTTTCTATGATGTCTGCAGTAGAACTTACTCCCACAGTTGTCCAGGCAGCATATGGGAATCTAAACTTTAAACGTTTGAGGGGTCTCTGCATAGAAAGAGGTTTAGCAATTGGTAAGAATCCTACCAGAGATCTTCTCCTCAGCCTTCTCCTAGAAATTGACCAGAACCAGTCTGGCCCATTCCAGGATCAGGAGCTAAGGGAGGGGGGTACCCAGTCAGACTCAGAGGAGTCCCCTGAGGTTACTGGGGAGGGTTCTTTCAAGGACCTGTCAGCTAGCATACCATCTAGTGACACTGGTAGTGGGAGGGGGTCACACATTAGTAGGGCACCTTTCACTTCTAAAGGCCAGGTTACTAGAGTCCAGTCAGTTAGGGACAGGTCAAACTCTGCCAATTCCCACATTTCTTCTGTGTCTCACAATTCTCAAGCCTCCCACCCTGAGGGTAACTTAATGGAAAGGGAACTCAGAAAGCTGAGGTTGGAAGAGGCCAGGCTGAAGCTTAAACAGCAGCAGCTGGCCTTAGACAGGGAATCTCTGGATGTGGAAAGGGAAAGGCAGAGGTTGGGGTTAGTTCCCCATGGTGGCAACAGCAGTGTTTTTGATAGCAATCCTGTTAAAGAGCAAGATTCCAGAAACCTGCATAAGATAGTCCCCCCTTACAAGGGGGGGTGACATTAACAAGTGATTTGCTGCACTTGAGAGGGCCTGTATGGTACAGTTGGTCCCTCAAAGGTAGTGGGCTGCTATCTTGTGGCTATCTTTCACTGGTAATGGTAGAGAAGGGCTCCTTACTGTCAGAGAAAGTGATGCTAATAACTACAAAGTTTTAAAGGATGTACTCTTTGATGGATTTGGCTTAACCACTGAACAATACAGGATTAAGTTCAGAGACACCAGAAAAGAGTCCTCTCAAGACTGGACAGACTTTGTAGACTGTTCAGTGAAGGCCTTGGAGGGTTGGTTACATGGCAGTAAGGTGACTGACTATGAAAGCCTGTATAATCTAATCCTGAGAGAGCATATTTTGAACAATTGTGTGTCTGATTTGTTGCACCAGTACTTGGTAGACTCAGATCTGACCTCTCCCCAAGAATTGGGAAAGAAGGCAGACAAATGGGTCAGAACAAGAGTGAACAGAAAAGTTCATACAGGGGGGGACAAGGATGGCAAGAAGGAGGATGGTAAGTCTTCTGAAACGGTGGGGACAAAGATAAAAAAAACATTCTGAGTCTTCATCAGGCCCACATAAATCCTCTGGGGGTGGTGGGTCCAAATCCTCTTCTCACAATCAGAAAAAGCCTTGGTGTTATTTATGTAAAGTAAAAGGCCATTGGGCACGTAATGCCACTTGTCCAAAGAAAAACACCAAACCTCCCACCACCACAACCCCAATTGCAAATTCTAGTGCCCCTAGCAATAGCAGTGGTGGTGGGAAGTCTACTACAAATAGCCAAACCAAGGGTGTAGCTGGGCTCACTATTGGCAGTGTAGTTGGGGTTGGTCTTGTTAGGGAGACACAGAGGCTGTTATAGTCTCTGATGGTAGCATTGACTTTGCCACCTTGGTTGCTTGCCCCCTTAATATGGATAAGTACAAGCAACTACCCCTAATTAATGGTGTTGAGGTTGAGGCCTACAGGGACACAGGAACCAGTGTAACTATGGTTATAGAGAAACTGGTTCACCCTGATCGACACCTACTTGGTCAGCAGTACCAAGTGACTGATGCTCACAATAACACACTTAGCCACCCCATGGCTGTTGTGAATCTCAACTGGGGAGGGGGTTACTGGTCCAAAGAAAGTTGTGGTAGTCACTGAATTACCTGTAGATTGCTTACTGGGCAATGATTTGGAGACATCAGCTTGGGCTGAAGTGGAGTTGGAGGCTCATGCAGCAATGCTGGGCATTCCTGGGCATATGTTTGCTTTGACAAGGGCTCAGGCCAAAAAGGAAAAAGGACAGGGAAATGTGGATCCTGGAACAATGGACCAAGTGATCCCAAAATCTAGGGGTAGGAAGGTTAAATCCTTGCCCACTATCCCTCCCTCACCAGAAGATTCCCCTTTTGAGGAAGAGGAATCCTCTCCCTGTGCAGAACCTACACCAGATGAGCTGGCAGCAGACACTGCTGAGCTTTTGGGTGCAGGGGGGCCTGCTAGGGAAGAGCTGAGTGTGGCACAGCAGACCTGTCCCACACTAGAGGGTTTGAGACAGCAAGCTGTCAAACAGCAGAATGGGGATGTCAGTGATAGCCATAAGGTGTATTGGGAAGACAACCTCCTGTATACTGAGTCAAGGGACCCAAACCCTGGAGCTGCCAGGAGATTGGTCATCCCTTTGCAGTACAGAGAGTTTCTTCCTACCTTGGCACATGACATTCCCTTGGCTGGGTATTTGGGCCAAAGTAAAACTTGGGACAGGCTTGTTCCCCTGTTTCACTGGCCTCATATGTCAGAGGACACTAAAGAGTTTTGTCGCTCTTGTGTGACCTGCCAAGCCAGTGGCAAGACTGGTGGCACTCCGAAGGCCCCCTTAATTCCACTACCAGTGGTTGGGGTGCCCTTTGAAATGGTAGGGGTTGACATAGTTGGCCCCCTTGACCCTCCAACAGCTTCAGGCATTAGGTTTATCCTGGTGGTAGTGGACCATGCCACTAGGTACCCTGAAGCAATCCCCTTAAGGACCACTATAGCTCCTGCAGTGGCAAAGGCCCTCCTGGGAATCTTTTCCAGAGTGGGCTTCCCTAAGGAAGTGGTGTCAGACAGAGGTAGTAACTTCATGTCTGCATACCTCAAAGCAATGTGGAAGGAGTGTGGTGTAACATACAAGTTCACTACTCCTTATCATCCACAAACAAATGATCTGGTTGAGAGGTTTAATAAAACTCTCAAAGGTATGATAATGGGACTCCCTGAAAAACTCAGAAGGAGCTGGGATGTCCTGTTACCTTGCCTCCTTTTTGCTTACAGGGAGGTACTCCAAAAAGGAGTGGGATTTAGCCCCTTTGAACTCCTCTTTGGGCACCCTGTGAGAGGTCCCCTTGCACTTGTTAAGGAGGGTTGGGAACAACCTCTAAAAGCTCCTAAACAGGACATTGTGGACTATGTACTTGGCCTAAGATCAAGAATGGCTGAGTACATGAAAAAGGCCAGTAAAAACCTTCAGGCCAGCCAGGAGCTGCAAAAGCAATGGCATGACCAGAAGGCTGTCCTGACCCAGTACCAACCAGGACAGAAGGTGTGGGCATTGGAGCCTGTGGCCCCAAGAGCACTCCTGGACAAATGGAGTGGACCCCATCTTATTGTAGAGAAAAAGGGTGAGGTTACCTACTTGGCAGACCTGGGCACTGCCAGGAGTCCCCTTAGGGTGCTCCATGTCAACTGCCTAAAACCATACTATGACAGGTACAGTTTTCTGAACTCTTCTCACTGATACCAGGTACCACTACTTGGTGTGAGCATAAAATCAACACTGGAGACAGTTTACCTGTCAAAAGTAAGATTTATAGGCAGCCTGGCCATGTCAGGGACTGCATTAAACAAGAAGTTAAAAAAATGTTAGACTTAGGAGTGATTGAGCCTTCAGAAAGCCCATGGGCCAGCCCAGTGGTGCTTGTTCCAAAACTTCACAGTAAGGATGGTAAAAGAGAGATGAGGTTTTGTGTTGACTATAGAGGGCTCAACCAAGTAACCAAGACAGATGCTCACCCTATACCCAGGGCAGATGAGCTGATTGATACACTGGCTTCTGCCAAGTATCTGAGCACTTCTGACTTAACTGCAGGGTATTGGCAGATTAAGTTATCAGAAGATGCAAAACCTAAAACAATATTCTCAACCATTGGAGGGCACTATCAATTCACTGTGATGCCCTTTGGTCTGAAGAATGTACCTGCCACTTTTCAAAGGTTGGTGAACACAGTCCTGCAAGGGTTGGAAGCTTTTAGTGCAGCATATCTGTATGATATAGCTGTCTTTAGCTCCACCTGGGATGATCACCTGGTCCACCTGTGGAAAGTTTTGGAGGCCCTGCAAAAGACAGGCCTCACTATCAAGGCCTCAAAGTGCCAGATAGGGCAGGGGAAAGTGGTTTATCTGGGCCACCTGGTAGGTGGGGAACAGATTGCACCACTGCAGGGGAAAATCCAGACCATTATGGAATGGGCTCCCCCTACAACTCAAACCCAGATGAGAGCCTTTTTAGGCCTCACAGGGTACTATAGTTTTTTTTTTAAAAATGATGGCTCCATTGCAGCCCCTCTTAATGACCTCACTGGTAAGAAGATGCCTAAAATGGTATTATGGACTACTAGCTGTCAAAAAGCTTTTGATGAGCTCAAACAGGCCATGTGCTCTGCACCTGTCCTAAAAAGCCCTTGCTACTCCAAAAAGTTCATAGTCCAGACTGATGCTTCTGAATTGGGGCTTGGGGCAGTGCTATCACAGCTTAATACTGAGGGCCAGGATCAACCTGTTGCTTTCATCAGAAGGAGTTTGACCCATGGAGAAAAGCGTTGGTCTGCAACAGAGAGGGAGGCCTTTGCTGTGGTCTGGGCACTGAAAAAGTTGAGACCATACCTGTTTGGTACTCACTTTATTGTTCAGACAGACCACAAACCTCTACTTTGGCTAAAACAAATGAAATGTGAAAACCCTAAATTGTTGAGGTGGTCTATATCCCTACAGGGAATGGACTATACAGTGGAACATAGACCTGGGAGTACCCACTCCAATGCAGATGGACTCTCCAGATATTTCCACTTAGACAATAAAGACTCATCTGGGCAAGGTTAGCCTTATTGTCCCTCGTTTGGGGGGAAGGCGGGGAGGGGGGGGGGTTGTGTAAGAAAGTACCACTTTGCCTTGCATGTTACCCCCATTTTTACTGTATGTATGTTTGTTTTTGCCTGTGTCACTGGGATCCTGCTAGCCAGAACCCCAGTGCTTATACAGCATGCCCTGTATGTGTTCCCTGTGTGGTGCCTAACTGTATCACTGAGGCTCTGCTAATCATAACATCAGTGTTTATGCTCTCTCTGCTTTTAAAATTGTCACTGCAGGCTAGGGACTAGTTTTACCAATTCTGATTGGCACACTAGAACACCCTTATAATTCCCTAGTATATGGTACCTAGGTACCCAGGTTATTGGGGTTCCAGGAGATCCCTATGGGCTGCAGCATTTCTTTTGCCACCCATAGGGAGCTCAGACAATTCTAACACAGGACTGCCACTGCAGCCTGAGTGAAATAACGTCCACAGTATTTCACAGCCATTTTACACTGCACTTAATTAACTTATAAGTCACCTATATGTCTAACCCTCACTTAGTGAAGGTAAGGTGCAAAGTTACTTAGTGTGTGTGCACCCTGGCACTAGCCAAGGTGCCCCCACATTGTTCAGGGCAAATTCCCCGGACTTTGTGAGTGCGGGGTCACCATTACACGCGTGCACTACATATAGGTCAATACCTATATGTAGCGTCACAATGGTAACTCCAAACATGGCCATGTAACATGTCTGGGATCATGGAATTGTCCCCCCAATACCATTCTGGTATTGGCGGCGACAATTCCATGCATCCCCGGGGCTCCAGCATAGAGCCCGGGTACTGCCAAACTAACTCTCTGGGGTTTTCTCTGCAGCTACCGCTGCTGCCAACTCTCAGACAGATTTCTGCCCCCTGGGGCCTGGGCAGCCCAGTCCCAGGAAGGCAGAACAAAGGATTTCCTCTGAGAGAGGGTGTTACACCCTCTCCCTTTGGAAATAGGTGTGAAGGGCCTGAGTGGAGTAGCCTCTCCTGGCCTCTGGAAATGTTTTGAAGGGCACAGATGGTGCCCTCCTGCATAAGCCAGTCTACACCGGTTCAGGGATAACCCCAGCCCTGCTCTGGCGTGAAACTGAACAAAGGAAAGGGGAGTGACCACTCCCCTGACCAGCACCTCCCCGGGGAGGTAACCAGAGCTCCTCCAGTGTGTCCCAGACCGCTGCCATCTTGGATGCAGAGGTGTGAGGGCACAATGGACAGCTCTGAGTGGCCAGTGCCAGCAGGTGACGTCAGAGACCCCTCCTGATAGGTGCTTACCTTTCTCTGTAGCCAATCCTCCTCTGAGGGCTATTTAGGGTCTCTCCTGTGGGTATCTCACCAGATAACGAAGGCAAGAGCTCACCAGAGTTCCTCTGCACTTCCCTCTTCGACTTCTGCCAAGGATCGGCCGCTGACTGCTCCAGGATGCCAGCAAAACCGCAACAAAGTAGCAAGAAGACTACCAGTAACATTGTAGTGCCTCATCCTGCTGGCTTTCTCGACAGTTTCCTGGTGGTGCATGCTCTGAGGGCTGTCTGCCTTCACCCTGCACTGGAAGCCAAGAAGAACTCTCCCGTGGGTCAACGGAATCTTCCCCCTGCCAAAGCAGGCACCAAACTTCTGCATCACCGGTCCTCTGGGTCCCCTCTCGTCTTGACGAGCGTGGTCCCTGGAACACAGGAGCTGGATCCAAGTGTCCCCGACAGTCCAGTGGCCCTTCTGTCTAAATTTGGTGGAGGTAAGTCCTGGCCTCCCCACGCCAGACAGTAATCCTGTGTGCTGCGTGAACTGCAGCTGCTAGGGCTTCTGTGCACTTTTGCAAGACTTCCTTCGTGCACAGCCTAGCCCAGGTCCCCAGCACTCCGTCCTGCATTGCCCAACTCGCTGTGTTGGATTCCGACGTCGTGGGACTCCCTTTTGTTGTGCTGAGTCAACCGTCGTGCTCAGATCCTCTGAACGCCTGTTCAGGTGCTTCTGCGGGTGCTGCCTGCTTCTGCGTAGGCTCTCCGTGTTGCTGAGTGCCCCCTCTGTCTCCTCCTCCAAGGGGCGACCTCCTGGTCCTTCCTGGGCCCTGGCAGCACCCAAAATTTTCAACCGTGACTCTTGCAGCTAGCAAGGCTTGTTTACAGTCTTTCTGCGTGAAAACAACTCTGCATCCTCCAGCACGGCGTGGGACATCTTCTGACCAAAGGAGAAGTTCCTGGCACTTTCCGTTGTTGCAGAATCTTCGGCCTCTTCCACCCGGAGCCAGCCCTTTTGCACCTTCATCCGGGGTTTAGTGGGCTCCTGCCCCCCCTGGACACTTGCGTGACTCTTGGACTTGGTCCCTTTCCTTTACAGGTCCTCAGGTCCAGGATTCCATCTTTAGTGCTTTGTAGTCAGTTGTTGTCTTTGCAGAATCCCCTATCTCGACTTTACTTTCTTTCTGGGGTAGTAGGGTAACTTTAATCCTACTTTTCAGGGTCTTGGGGTGGGGTATCTTGGACACCCTTAGTGTTTTCTTACACTCCCAGTGACCCTCTACACACTACACTAGGCCTAGGGTCCATTTGTGGTTCGCATTCCACTTTTGGAGTGTATGGTTTGTGTTGCCCCTAGGCCTATTGTCTCCTATTGAATTCTATTGTGTTCTACAGTGTTTGCACTACTTTTCTAAGTGTTTTACTTACCTGATTTTGGTTTGTGTGTATATTTTGTGTATATTACTTACCTCCTAAGGGAGTATATCCTCTGAGATACTTTTGGCATATTGTCACTAAAATAAAGTACCTTTATTTTTAGTAACTCTGAGTATTGTGTTTCATATGATATAGTGCTAAGTGATATAAGTGGTATAGTAGGAGCTTTGCATGTCTCCTAGTTCAGCCTAAGCTGCCCTGCTATAGCTACCTCTATCAGCCTAAGCTGCTAGAACACTACTAATCTACTAATAAGGGATAACTGGACCTGGCAAAATGTGTAAGTCCCACAAGGTACCCACTATAAGCCAGGCCAGCCTCCTACAGACAGTGATGTATTGGGGTGTGTGCTGTAAGATGCGTGGATGGTGTATGGGTGATGGTGTTTTGTGGCTCTGGTTATGTAGGTGCTCTTGCTGTATCTCTCTCTGTTGGCAATTCTTTCTAGTCGTAAAGGGTTGTGGGTAATGTGGGTGTGTGTTTTATAGTGGTGTGGGTATGGTGTGTGTATGTGTGTCAGGTGTGTGTTATTTAAATTGTCCAATGTAGTGGTGTTTTATATGTGCGTGTGTATTTTGAGTGCTGCGGTATGTACCGCCAATGGTTTAGCGCCATTGAATGTCCGCCGCAGTGATTCGTGGGTCATAATATTGTGGGCGTAGTTATTTTGGCGTAACGGTGTGGGTTTTGCTACTGCCAATTTATCACTGGCCTTTGGGATGGCTGACTTGTGTGTGTGGTTGTATAGTGACGGATTGCTATGTGTGTGTCATAATATGAGTAGCAGTAATCCGCCGTGCCAGCGGTATGTTGGTGGCAGTCGGCATGGCGGTAAGCGGAACTTAACCGCCAATGTCAAAATGAGGGCCTCAGTTCCATATCAGCAAATCCTCAAGGTAAGCTGTCGCTGCAAAAAAAATTTTTTTTTCAGAGAAGCCGATGTTTTATGTACCAAGTTAGTTTCTAGAGGCTACCCTAGAGGCCTTGTCTCTTGAGTTATTGCACTTTGTAACAAAATATATAAAAACACACTGGCATTTGTCATTTGGCGCCACTAATGTTTGTGTTCAGAAAGTGTAAACATTTGAAAACCCATTTGGTCCATGCCGCAAGCCATTCCGCCAATCCTTCACACATGCTGACAGGTCTGTGGTTTTACAGGGACACTACAAATGCGGCAATTGCAGTGTTTGCCAATTTAACATCTTCTCCAACTGTAATGTCAATAACGTCTACTAAAGTATGTACTGCCCCTGCAAGCTCCTCTATATTGGCCAAACTACCCAGAAAATCAGAGTTCACATCTGCCAACGTTAAGGTGCAAGCTCCTCTCAGCTCCCCTGGTCGAACACTTTATAGAGGAAAATCACACAGAAGTTGATCTAACGTGGCTAGCAAGCACAGTTGACTCCCCAGTTAGTGTGATGCAGTGAACTCTAGACAACTGGATAGAAGGTTGGTATATGCTTTGCTGAGTTTATAATAAACTGAACCTTTTTCTTTATCATTGTTTCACATCCTTTCTGTAATTCTTTATTCTCCATTGCTTTTATTTTACTGTTAATTTTCTGTGCTTACTATGTATCATTTTTGGATTTTTCGATTGGCCCTTTCTTGGGCGAGAATTGTCCACTCACCTCGCTCTATTTCCACATATCTGTGCTCAGATTTCATTCCATTTTGAATTCATTCAAGATGGCTACCACCTTTATACACTGAATTACCTAGCTATACCTTTTCTGTTTCTATTTTTGTTCAGCAAGGCTTCACCTGAAGATGGTCACAATAGACCTGTCCTTTTCCCAGGACACCTACCTCCTTTTGAGGACATCGGAATTCAGTGAGGTCACTCTACACCCTGCCAGTCCCTCTGCTTTGTTAATTTACCATATCCTCTTATTTTTTATTTATGTACACAGTCTTCTAATATCCTCACCCACCTTGTTGTATTCTGTTTTCCTGTTCTCTCCTTTTAGATTTTTCTCAAGGTAACCATCGCCATTTCACCACATTAAATTACCCATCTATTTTTTTTCGTTTCGATTCCCCTCAAGATAGCTACCAGAGACCTGCCCCATTTCTATGATGTCTTCCTCATGGTTCTGAGGATCCTGGAATTTGGAGAGGACACACAGCACTCTGCCATTCCGTCAGTCTCAATAAAAAAATTATAGCATTCTCGTCAAGAATTTTCAATTCTGTTAAAGACACGCAGGCTTCCGATCATGGTTCTCTTTCATTTTACTGCAAACACAGCAGCCAATAACAAAGTGAAAAAAGTAAATACTACACAACCCATGAGCCATGAACACCCTCTATATGACCCAACAATCAGGACTCATCAGTTCCTATAAACTCCACAAGTCCTTCCTCTTTCTTTGCTCATAATAGACAGCCATATTCCAAATTAAATTAGCTCAAATAATAACAATTGTCCAAAGCACTTGCAACCATAGTACTTGCATGATCCACCATAGTCCAGGTCAGAAGAGGGCTAAAGAACCAGCACAACAGCTTCCGACACCAACATCTGTGTCACTTCTCTTAGAACCTCAAAGAACAGATCTCCAATGCCTATGCCGGTTTCGCACCTGAAAAAAGAAATAATCGTCACATTCCAACTTCATGGGGGGAGGGTAAACAGAATCATTACAGTTCAATACTAATTATCATGAAATGTATAAACATTGATCAACCTCTTTGGGTGGGATAATCCTCGCCTCCATGTCCTTAATAAAATTTACATTTCCTGACGTGAATGCTAGAATATATTTTATTCTATGTCAAAGCTTGGTTAAAGCTGTGTAATTACTCCAGATGCCACATCAACAATGGGTTTATGACAAACCTACTTGAGTGTAGAATATGGTGACCAATTGGCAGCAGTCGTGAAATCTTCCAATCTAGACCCTGAGGAGAAAACCTCCTATCACTGAATGAGCCCCAAAATATAGAAGTATCAATACCATCCTCTCCTAAAATCCATCTGACCCAAAGCGAAAAGTAGCAGAAGAAACTGGACATAAAGGCTTTTGCAGGGAAATCAACAGCTGATAAGCTTGTTCTTTACAAACTCATAAGTTACATCTTCATAAACTTTACTACATTTAACAACACAAAGTTTTGAATTATCCACAAAACTTAGGTAACTGATACATTTTGAATTTGATTTTGTTCATCTGAAAATACGGAAAGTGCTTCCGGTGGGAGTAAATATTCTACCTGCAATATCTTGAGTCTTGACATCAGATATCCTTTGACAAGATATTAAACAAAGCAAGAGTGTCAGTTTGGCCGATATTTGCTTTCTGGAAATAGCTTTATTAGCGGTCCAAGATTGCAAAAATTCCAAGACCACAATAATATCTCAAAGGGTGGAATATTTGGGAAGAGGAGGTCTTACCATGCGTACACACAGTAGGAGTTCACATATCATGGTGTGTTCACCCACTGGTTTACCATCTATCTGAGGATGTTTTGCCAAGATGGCAGATTGAAAATTAATAACTGTTCTTTATGCTAAACCTTGAGAGGCTAAGTGGGATAGAAAATTGGCTATCATTTGCACTGTGGTCCCCATCGGATCATTGATTGCACCGATCACTATATCATTTCCAGGCTGAGGCATATCGCTTATGTGAACTAGAGGCCAAGGATTGAGAGAGAAAGAACCTAGTGTGGTCCAAAAAATCTGAGACTTGTTCAAATCCCCCAAGAGTCTCCATGTCATGAGGGAATCAGCAGATGAGGAAACCCCGTTGGATCTTGCAGAAGGTCCGGGGACAACATGATCTGAACCAGAGGGGCACAACACAGAGCCATTGCTACAGGGAACTACAATTGTACCTTCCAAAATGGGGTTACTAAGATAATTTCGGCTGACTGTTGACAAACATGGGAAAGGATAATCGAGAATGGGGGAAATGCATACTTCGGATCTCCGATCCAGGATTGCTGGAAAGCATCTGAGCTCACCCCCAGAGGGTCTTGTCTCCAGCTGTAAAACTGCGGTAGGTGAGTGTTCATGCATGATGCAAAGATATCCATCATGCAGGCACCCCAGAGATGATTCAGAAACTGAAAAACATGAGGGTGGGGTTTCCAGTCACGGTAGTGTTGGAGAAATTGAGAGTTCCAATCCACCACGACATTCACCTAGCCTGGAATATATTACACTGTTACAGAAATCTGATGACTCAGGTAGAAATGCCAGAAATCCTTGGCTATCTCCACCAGAAGTTGGGAGTGGGTACTCCACAACTTGTTTATATCTCTCACCCCCAAACTATTGTCCATCTTCAGAAGGATACAGCATTTTGCCTTGTGAGGCCTTGTGAGGCGAAAGGGTTTTCACTGCAAATGAGCCAGCAAGAAGTTCCAGGCAATTGATATGATATTGGAGTTTCCCCGAGGACCATCTCCCCCCCTCCCGTCTCCACCTGTCCACATCTTGCACCCAGCCCCATCTGCTGGCATCCGACTCTATGATCACCTCCAGAACTGAAGTGAAAATCGCTCTCCCATTCCAAGCGTCCATATGAGTCAACCACCAATGGATTTCCACTCTGGTCTCCTGAGGCAGAGAGATTTGTTCTGAATAGGAAAAGACCCCTACGAAGATGAAGAATTTTCAGATGCTGTAAGACCCAATAACGTCAGGGGCCCAGAAATATGGCCTGGATGGAAGAAGCTACGAGGCCTACCAGACTGGCAAGTACCCTCAATGAAATCGAAGGAGCAGACACTGCTTTCTTCAACTCCTTGATGGCTCGTCTCTCTGTCAATGGGAGTTTGAGTTGCACTGAAACAGATTCTATCTGAAAGCCCAGAAAATCTTTTTTGGGTAGGAATCAGATGAGATTTTTCACTGTTTATGACAAATCCTAAGTCCTGAAGGAGCTGAATTGTCCAAGAAAGATGTAGAAGAACAAACTGTTGTTGTTGGGCCATGATGAGCATGTCATCCAGATAAACAATCAGACAAGCTCCTTTCTCCCTGAGCCATTGGATTACTGGATGTATAACCTTTGTGAAACACCAAGGGGCTAAGGAGAAAAACCAAATGGCAGAGCCGAGAATTCGTAGCACTGGATGCTCCAGAAGAATTGAAGGAATTTGTAGTGAGGGGAAAAAATAGAGATTGTCAGGTAAGCGTTATTGGAATCTAGACACACCATCCCATCTCCTTCTTTCAATAGATCTCTTAGGAGGAGAATGCCCTCCATCTTGCAATGTCTGTACAGAATCCAAGAATTGAAGTGACGCAGATTGAGTACTAGACAAGAGCCCCCGCCTTTCTTCTGAACTAGAAAAATTGTTCTCACAAAGCCTTTGGGGTTAGGATGAAATTGGAAAATCACCCTCTTTCCAAGAAGAGATGTTATCTCTTGATCTATAAAGATACTCCCTTGTCAGGAAAAAATGAGAGAGGAAGGATGAGAGGTCTGGAGAGGAGCTGTGTAAAACTCCAGAGGATATTCACTTACCATTTCCAATACCTAGGTGTCCTGCGTGATTTGATGCCAATTGTGTTCAAACAGACTCACTCTGCCTCTCAAAGCAATCTCCCCTGAGGGAATAATTGTTACATGAAAAAGAGATGTCTTGGCTGGATTATTCTCCCCAGGAGCAGCCTCTGTGTGCATGGCCTCTGCTCCTCGATTGCGAGAGGGGTAGAAACTGGTGGAGCCGGAATAGCTGGAAGCTACCCTGACAGGGCAATAAGGCCTAGAGATCTGAAGAATACCATGGCCTGATGCTTGACCTCTAAAACTTCCGGCCCTGGTAAAAAAGCCACTGTTAAAGCCTTTTTTGATTGATGTCAGGGCCTTATCTAGAGCAGAAAACGTGACCACGTAAGTCCGTGAGAAATTTGTCTCAAAACAAGAGACCATTAGCAGATTGCCCAGCATCATTCGGCTAATTTGGGATCAATCCAAATAAGTAGAGACACTGTTCCATTGAAATGGCACAATTGCCATTCCTCAGCAGGCATAAAGCTCGTTGAGACCACTCCAGGAGAACATCAGGATTTACCGCTGCAATTTGTCCTGGCACCCCTGCTAGGCCCTATCAAATCCCTTTTTTTGGGTCTCTAGCATACTTTTTAAGAAAAGGGTTCACTCTAAGATCCAGTTCCAGAGTATCAGCTACCTTCCCAGGCTGTGAAGGTGGAGGACATTCAGATTGCAGAGCATTGCATACCTCTTATTCAAACCCTTTTCTGAGTCGTACCTGGACATAGTTGGTCACCTCTTGGCAAGGTGTCCGTTCTGATGACCTAGGATGCACAATATTTACATGGTTAAAATCAAAATCTTTACTCGGGGGGGGGGACTCCCCTGTTTTGTGAGATTTTCGCTTTCATTGACTACTGGCTTGTGTAGTAAACTGACCTCAATCACAGTCAGATGAAGTTGAATCATCTGTCATATTCTGAGGATCTTGACCAGCTGTGGAAGATCCTTATCCGTGCTCAAGAAGAACAGACTTAGGGGGTCATTATGACCCTGGCTGTTACTAGACCGCCAGGGTCACGGTCCGACTGCCGCCATAGTGGCGGTCCGACCGTGACATTATGACCGTGTCAGAGCTGCCACGGTCAAACAGCTGACACTGCCAGGCCGCCACCAGTATGCAGCCTGGAGGTCCCGGCGGTTGTAATCCGCCAGGGCAGAGCTGCAAGCAGCACTGCCCTGGGGGATTACGAGTCCCCATCTGGCAGCCTGTCCATGGCAGTAAACACCACGATGGAAAGCCTACTGGTATGGGGACTTGGGGGTGGGGGGCCCTGGGGGCCCCTGCACAGCGCCATTGCGCATTCCACTGCCTGAATTATGGGCAGTGGATTGCACAACGGGTGCTGCTGCACCCGCTGCACCACCACATTGCCGCCATTAGGAGCGGGCTGCAATGTTAAGACCCAGTGGGGAAGCCATAATAGGGCCGGCCAGGTGGGATGGCATTGCCAGGCGGCGTCCAGCAATGTCATATTGAGGGCCTTAATCTTTTTCTCGAAGGGATCCCTATTTGATGGGCTAGGGTCTGATGTATTGACCTCTACAGGGGTTGGGGACCCCAAGCCTGAGCCAAACTTCCTTATTTCCAAATTGAAAATGGGCTGAGCAAAGGAGCGAAGCACTCTTACCAACGCCTTATTAACCAACTGTTGCACATGGAAGTTTAAGGCTTCCACTAGGCGTTCTTCCATTTGTGGGTCGTAGGACCCATCAGCATATTCCCCATATTGATCATCCTGTGGATATTAATGTGCCATATTTCTCAGGCAGAGCTCTTGAGCAGAGGTAATTTATGTACAGGTAAAAGTGCTAAGAAGATGGGGGGGTGAACCCCAGGTGCAAAAGGGAGCACAAATTGCTCCAACTAGCTAGTCACAGTGGAGGAAGGCACCTACAATAACCCCCCTAGAGCAGGCTCTGATGTATTATTTCAGCCCTGTCAGCGTAACAGGGGAAAACCAGGTGTACAGCACAAAAGCACTCCAGGCAGGAAACTTCCCAGTAGCAAGGACCACGCGTGAACAGCTGAAAGGAATTAAGAGCACTATTCCTCACTCAGCAGCGCTCAACATATCCCCTGCTCCCGCTCCATGCCAGTAAACACATTAATTATCAAAACGGGTGTGCAGTTCCGAATCTGACTGCATCACTCATGCCCCTCTCGGAGGGGATAATTTAGCCTTGCGGCATGCGATATCGGGCGCAAAGGCAAGATGCACTTACAGAAACAAACAATGGCGCCTGAAGGCATGGAGTGCCGTACCAGAACCAAAACAATGGAAATAAATCTACACAGGCAATGTTACATAGCGTAAAAAACGCTGCTGCATGCAAATCACATATAATATGAAGGTATGACTGTAATATGATGGAATGGCATTTATCTCTGGTTGTGTAACCAGCAAAGAGAGAGGAAGAACTGTTAGATTTGTGGACTTCATAGGATCTGATGGGTTCTGATTGGTGGGTCACAGAGAGGGTGTTCATGCTTCATGGGTAACGTAATGTTTACCTTTTCACTTCGTTATTGGCTGCTGTTTTTGCAGTAAAATGAAAGAAAAGCATAATCCGAAACCTCCAGTCCTGATCTAGAATTCAGCACCTCACATGTGCTTTCATTGTGTCGCCAAATGCTTCATATTTGGCTCTCTTTTTTATTCTTATCTGCTTAGTTTACTCTCTGGCTCTTTTTATTGTTTGAGTCCTGATAATGATCCCTCAATTTAAGGGTATTGAAATGCCAGTGACTTTGTAATTTATGCTCCCTTACTGCCATTTCATATTATAAAGTATTATAATTAACCTACTTGAGTGTGTCTCACTTGCCATTTAGTAATATTTGTGTGTCACTTTTTCTGCACCAAGCACATTTTCCTTTCTGAACTTTTCTTATTATTTCTGTTTAATTCATTTTTCAAAGTCATGTTTTTTTCTAATGTTATTAAAACTTTATTAAACTAATATTTTTTTCTTATGATTTCGAACCAGAGACCACTGTTTCCGGGTTGTTGATGTGAGCTGGAGTCTAATTTTGCTGTTTTTGTTACTCTGGGCACTTTACCACTGCTAACCAGTCCTAAAGTGCAAGTTCTCCTATACAAAATGTGTATGTAATTGGTTTACCCATGATCGGCATATTTGATTTACTAGTAAGTCCCTAGTTCAGTGCACTAGAGGTGCCCAGGGCCTGTAAATGAAATGCTACTAGTGGGCCTGCAGCACCGGTTGTGCCACCCACATAAGTAGCTCTGGAATTATGTCCAAGACCTGCCACTGCAGTGTCTGTGTGTGCTGTGTTAACTGTAAATTCGACTTGGCAAGTGTACCCACTTGCCAGGCCTAAACCTTCCCTTTTCTTACATGTAAGGCACCCCTTAGGTAGGCCCTAGATAGTCCCAAAGGCAGGGTGCAGTGTATGGTTAAGGTAGGACATATAGGGCCTCATTACGACCCTGGCGGCCGGCGGTAAGCTGACGGTAACACCGCCAACAGGCTGGCGGTGTTACTCCAGCTATTGTGACTGTGGCACAATAGCCACAGCCATACCGCCGGCGCCTCCACTATACTGCCAGGCTTTCGCCTGGCGGTCATAATCCCCAGGGCAGCAATGCAAGCACCACTGCCCTGGGTATTGTGAGTCCCTGACCGCTAGCCTGGCCACAGCAGTAAACACTGCCATGGAAAGGCTGGCGGTAAGGGGGACTTTTGGTGCCCCTGGGGACTCCTGCACTTCCCATGCACTTGGCATGGGCAGTGCAGGGGCCCCCAGGCATAGCCCGTCGCGCATTTCGGGCAGTGAAATGCGCGACGGGTGCTACTGCACCCGCTGCACATCAGCATTGTCGCCGGCTCTATTACAAGCCGGCAGCAATGTTGATGTGACTTTTCCGCTGGCCCAGCAGAAAAATCATAATAGGGAGCCAGAAATACCGCTGGCACTGGCGGTATTCTGTCTCCCGCAGCCTCAGCTGTCTTTTTGGAGGACCGCCGAGGTTGTAATGAGGGCCATAGTGATGTGTTTTATATGTCCTGACAGTGAAATATTGCTAAATTCGTTTTTCACTGTTGCAAGGCCTGTCCCTCTCATAGGTTAACGTGGGGACTACCTTTAAATCTGATTAAAGTGTAGATCCCCTTTGGGAGCAGATCGACATGTGGAGTTTGGGGTCTCTGAGCTCACAATTTAAAAATACATCTGTTAGTAAAGTTAATTTTAAGATTGTTTGTTTGAAAATACCACTTTTAGAAAGTGAGCATTTTCTTGCTTATACAATTTCTGTGATTCTGCCTGTTTGTGGATTCCCTGTCTGGGTCAGTTTGACAGTTGGGCTTGTTGCACCTCACATTAGACAGTGACACAAAGGGAGCTTGGGTGTAGTCTTCATTTCCTGATGAGCCATCTGTGCCAGGAGGGAGGGGAAGAGTGGTCACTCACACCTGAAATGGCTGTGCCTGCTCTCACACAATGCAGTCTCCAACCCCCTGGTGAGTGTCTGGGGCCTGTCCTGGGAAAGGGTGGATTTCACATTCAAGAGAGACTTTGCTTTGAAGTAGGCCTATTTCAAAGGAGAAATGGGGTATAAGAAGGGCACCCAAAACCACAGACTTTAGAACACTTCTGGAAACCAAGAGGTACCTCTGCCTGGAAAAGAGCTGAAGAGCTGAGGAAGAAGAGCAGCCCTGCCTGTGACTGTGCTTTGTGGAGCTATCCTGCAGTTGCTGCTTCTGCCAGAGTAAGAGGGCAAAGACTGGACTTTGTGTTGCCTTCCTTCTTGTGAAGATCTCCAAGGGTTTGATTTAGAGCTTGCCTCCTGTTGTTTGAAGTCTCAGGGACAGCAAAGACTTCTCTCTGCCAGCACCTGGAGTCTCTGGAGAGACTCCTATACTGCCAAGTGGTGCCCACCCAGTTCCAGGGACCCTGAAAGGAGAAGCTGGCAGCCTAAGAGGAAGAAATCTACGCACAGGACGCCGTGCGGGGAAAAGATCGACACAACTCTGATCTGCGGCTGAAAAATTGACACGCCGCCGGCTTCGCAGCTGAAAATCAGCTCTCGCCTGCAACGCTACCGAAGAATCGACGCACAGAGCTGGGGAAATGACACGCAGCATTGCTGGCGGAGGCTGGTGAGATCACAACCCGCGCTGCGTGGTTTTCGGATCATCCTGCGGCTGGATTTCCAATGCAAACACCGCTGGGCATGTAAAAATGACACAAGGCAAGCCCGGATCCGAGAGTGCTGGCCGGATCGATGCATCGCTCTCCTGCAGAGAGAAGGAACAACGCGCCCGACCCAACGAAAGGAGAAACGACGCATGGTCTCGCTCGTGAGTGAAATCGAAGCCCGTGCAAGGTTATTTTTGACGCACCCAAGGTACATTTTCAAGCTAACAGTGTTAGTGTGTGTTTAAAATTACATGAAGACTCTTTTTGCATTTTTTGTGATAATTGGACTTGTGTATTGTGGATTTTCGTCATTTTGGTCTTGTTTTGTTTAGATAAATAGTTTTTATTTTTCTAAACCTGTGTTGTGTCATTTTGTAGTGTTTTCATTAAGTTACTGTGTGTGTTGGTACAAATACTTTACACCTAGCACTCTGAAGTTAAGCCTGCTGCTCGTGCCAAGCTACCAAGGGGGTAAGAAGGGGTTAGCTGAGGGTGATTCTCTTTTACCCTGACTAGAGTGAGGGTCCTTGCTTGGACAGGGGGTAACCTGACTGCCAACCAAAGACCCCATTTCTAACAACTACATATATTTACCCTAGGTCCCTTCCGATTCCAGGGTCAGACTGATTTGCCTTTCACCATTGCCATGGCAAAGAATTATTACATTTAGATTTTCTACAAGCCTATAGAGACATTGTCTAACACTGACGATCTTCTGCTCCTCCTCTTGTGAAGTTGAATATGAGGTATGGATAAAGATACGCTGTTCAATGTTTGATATATGAAGCCAGGAGTTGCCCTCAAAACAAGCATGGCTCCTTGAAAGAGCAGGTTTCATTCAGACTGAATCCAATTAGAAACCGGGGCCTAATAGTGTATCCACCTTTACATATGCTAAATTGATGAGGTATGTGATTAGACATTCTGCTGTTGCATTCTGCATTATGTTTCGTTAATATTCAATTTGGTGCAAGCCTTGAGGTACATGCTATACTCCCTGGAAATTTAACTGATAAACTGCAAAGTATTGCATGTTTATTAATAACAATAAACAAGTATTAAAAATATTAAAAGAGAGAGAGATATGTTGCATGTTTTACCCAAGCAATTCCAAAGATTCGGGCAGACTATCAGAGAATTGATAACATGGTTGCACTCATTAATTGACTGAACAGTTTGAAAGCTAAATTGGAACAAATAGTGTCCTCGATATCCACAGGGTGACCATAAGTGGCTGAGGGGATCCATGTTTTTAATGTGTATACCAGTGTGGCAGAGTTCACATGGTTTGCATTGTTTGAGTTCTAGCCTAGAACACATTAGTGAAGGAGACAACGTTTTGATCAAAGGTGATTTTAATCCAGCTATTGCAGGAACGATCTGCCATATGATACAAATGGGATTATAAAGAGTCAAGGATCTGACAGGACCAGTTTCCTAAATTAAAAGCATCTAAAGAGGGGAGGGAAACGGGTGAGTTACTGAAAACCACTGCTTAAAAGGTCAGTGTATCTGGGACAGGGAGTTACAGAGCATAAAGTGACCATAATGTCAGACTGCTTAGGAGAAAATGGAACTCTAATTTTTCATGGTCTAGAGCAATACACATATGAGTGAAAAAAAAATCATTAAAAAGTGATTCAACAGACAAATGTGGGAGACGTGGTTTATACCAGTGTAGTGGAACAGTTTAACAAAAGGGTGTGTTAACAAATGCTGTATTAAGGTAGAACATGCTCAAGGGGGGTGGCAGATGGTAGAGATAGCTGTGTGGGGAGTGCAGGGGATGCCGTAGGTGTTGGAGATGCGAACGTCTTGAATGGTGTGGTAGTGGGTGCTGAATCCACCTGGATATCATCCCATGTGGCAACAAGCAGGTATTTACACAGGTCCTGTGTGTCCCCCTGTGCAATGCAGCGCTTTCCGCTCGGGCCATGCATACCTGGAAAGCTCCCAAGTGGGTAGTGCAGGTGGCGTTGACGCTCTCCACCCCTGGGTGATTAAATGTTTAGCAGGGAGGAGTCTAAAATCTATGAACCTCGTGGTGGGTCTGTGCTTCTTATCTCTGTAAATAAGGCCCCTTAAACAGGCCTCTCATGCGTGGGGTACATCACACCAGTTTTGAGGTTACTCCCAACCAGTAGTGGTGGAGGGAAGGACAGTCCCATAGCATGTGTGCCAAACCAGCATTAGTAAGGGTGCAGCAGGGCAGGTAGCATCAGTGTGTTGTAACTATCTGTTTATTTTTTCCAGAGTGAGGTATGCCCTATGTAATATATAACATTATATAAGACGGAAACGTGTGTTGCGCTGTATATGGGAAGGGTACTCCACTATGGCCTTCCATTCTGCATCTTTGCAGGGGTGGCCTAAGTCTGTTTCCCAGTGGTGGCTCAATGGGGTTTAGTGAAGCGGCAGGGTGTGTGCACAGTGACTCAGCAAATCAGCAACCTAGGTGGCCCATACCCATGACATGAAGGTATTGGATGGGAAGGTGCATTGGGCCTTCTAGCTGCACGCCACCCCTACATGTAGCAAGTGCCCCTATTATGGATTTATGAAGAAGGAAATTACCATATGGGAGTCTTTGCTCTGTCATTAGGGTTTAAGAGGTATAAGGTTGCCGTCTCAAAAATGGTCTCCTAGTGTATGTAAACCTGTTTCGTGCCAGGCGCAAAGCTCCTTTGCAGAGGTGATTTGAGCTCCTCTGTGGGTGCCCAGTAGTATAGCACAGGGACATAAGGCTGGGCAGTTTTGGTAATTAGGAGACTACATTTAGATCATTGGTGTGCCACATGAAGTAATGCAGGAGACAGGGCAGAACGTCTTGTGCAAATGTTGAATGTGTTGTTGTGGCGGTGTCTGATAAATGTAATACTGCCAACCATTTAGGTACCCATTGCAGTTGTGAGGCCAGGCGGTAGTGCTCAAAGTTGGGCACTGCGAGTCCCCTCTCAGTGGTCGTTAATTGCAGTTTGTTAAGTGATACCCTACATCTTGTGTTATGCCAGATGAGGTCTCTTTTGAGTTTGTTGAGAGTAGGGAAACCAGGGTTTCGGGATATACAAAAGGGAAGGTTAGCAAAAACCTATATAGCAAGTGAGGTAGCATGACTGTTTTGATGAGGGTCACACACCCGGCAACCAAAAGCAGGAGGGATTTACAACAGGTTGCCTGTGCTGCTATCAAGGACACCTTGCCGGAGAGATTACCATTGAACAGCTCAACAAGGTCATGATAAATGAGGATACATAAGTGTCGGAAACTCACTGGCTGCCATATTAACTGAGCGCCGCCAAGATGGTAAGTAGGGTCAGAGACAGCTGTACCAAAGGAATGGAGACACAACTTTGTGCCGTTCACTTTTTGTCTGAAGATCATAGCAAACCGGTAGAATATGGATGCTATGTCTGAGGGAATCTTGTGTATGTTGCATAGGTATAAGAGCAATTCATCAGCATAGAGTGATATGGAGTGTAACCTGTCTCCCATTGGTATACACCAAGTCTGGCCAAGTGTACGAAGGGCGACCGCAAGCGGCTCAACGGTCAAAGCAAAAAGTAAGGGGAGATAATGGACATCTCTTTCGGGTGGCCCTGTGTATTGCACCTGAGTCAGATATCAAGATTCCGGTCTTAACCCTCACAGTGGGCTGGGTATGGAGTAGTTTCACCAGGTTAATTAATCTGGGGCCCTATCCATAGCGAGGTAGGACCATGAATAAATATTCCCTCTGTAGAGAATCAAATGTTTTCTCCAAATCTAACACTAAACATCCAGAGCATGGCCAGATGCAGGGAGGGTTCTCCATGGCCCTAAGAAATCTCCTCCAAGTTAAGTGAGGTGTTTTGTGCTGCAACAAACACATTTTGGTCTGAGTGTATGAGTGTGGGTACCAGAGGGGCCAGGCGGTCTATTAATATTTTGCCAAGTATTTTATAACCTGTGTTGAGTAATGCAAGGGGGTGATATGAGCCTAATGTATAGGGATCACAGTCTTGTTTGGGTAGAGAAATAAGCACTGCCTCATGGAGTGAGGATGATAGGCAAGCAGTTTGAAGGGTCTCGTTATATACTGTCTGTAAGTGGTGGGCCAGGAATGGTGCATGTGTTTTGCAAAATTCAATAGGGATACGGTCTGGTCCTGGAGTCTTTCCTGTGGCTAAGGCGCATATGGATTCCGAGATCTCAAGTGGGGTAGTGACATCATCCAGCTCGAGTCACTGGCTGGGAGTTATGGTAGGTAGGGGTTTGGAGGTGAGAGAGGAGTTGATGTCTTGACTGGCTAGCTCTGTTGAGGTATACATGGAGGTATAGAGTCTCATCATTTTGGCATGGGTCACCATCTGTGTATGGAGAAGGGTGCCTTTAGATGAATGAATAGCCAGTATGGGATGCCTCGGGTGCTCTTAGCAAATAAGCTATGCTAGAAGTGAGCCTGCTTTTTCTGCCTCATCCTAAGTCTTGGCTGTATGTGCGGTATAGTTGAGGCATCTTAAGCATTGTAGGAGCATTGCATGCTCACATTGTGCAAAAAGGAGTCTCTCCTTGCATTCCGAGGTCAGAATAGCCTGCGACTTGAGGCCCAGTGAGTCTCGTTTGATGCAAAAGATGTCCCTATTTAGTGTCCATCTTGCATTCTACATGTATCCTAATCAACGAACCCTCATGACCACTTTAAAAGTAGTAAACAGGACGAAGTTGCGTTTGCAATAAGGTCAAAAACATTTTCAATAACCGTTTCTAGCGAGGACCAACACGGAGGGTCTTCTAGAGTTGTTGGTTGCAGGCGCCAGGTAGGTATAGGGAGGTGCTGTGACCCAGGACAGGCATGAATGTTGGGGGTTTTGGTCCAAGTGGTTGCGGTCCAAGTAATCCATATATTTTATGTGGGGGAAAATGTCACGTGTGCTCACTAGGCGGTTTATCCGGACATGTAAGTTGTGGGGCCTGGAGTAGAATGAGCAAACCCTAATATGTGCATTAAGGAGATCCATATATCAGTTAGTCTCCAGTGCTCGAGCCAGGCAGTGAATGCATGGGCATTGGATATGGCCATTGTGCAGGGAAGAGGAGGAAAGGAGTGGTCCATGTCCACATTCAATACCCTGTTAAAGTCACCGCCAAGCAGCCAAAGTGTCCCACTTCAGTGCAAAAGTATGTTTGTTAGTCTGGTGGGGAGCCCTTGCTGGTCTGAGTTGGGTGCGTATACGGAGCCAATGAGTATGCTCGAGATGCCCCTCCACCAGTACATACAGATGCATGTACAACATAAGGAGTGTTGGCACTAATCCACACCATAGCACCCCTAGCATATGTGGAATAGTTTGTGGAGAATACCTGCCCCGCCAGCACCACTGTAATTTTGCAGCTTCTAGCTGTGTCAAGTGGGATTTCTGCAGCAGCATAATGTTTGCAGAGGGGCGGCGTAAGTATGAATATACAGCATAGCTGCAGAAGGGAGTGTGCCTTCCCCTTATGTCCATTGTTAGTATATTTATGTGTACCATAACACTAGGTGGTGCACATGTGTGGGGGAGGGGTTGTTGGTACATGGGGGGGTATGTGATGTCTCCCCTAAAGAGTCCACTAAGTAACGGCACACAAAGGGTGGATGGGCACATCTGAAACTAATGTAACATACCAACAACAAACCAGTAATACCATAAGGGCAGAGGAACAGCATAAATCTGCCCAAACATTGTGAGTGGAGTGCGCATCACAGGCAAGGAGCAGAGATTGAAGGATCCCCTTATTCAGGCCAATTAAACTGCAACCAGCTGTGTGCCATACCTACAGGAGAATGAGTATCAATATAAAGGAATGTGCATGCATCAGCTTTTCACAGTTTCTGGGCAGATAGAGGACAGCCTCCTCCACCCCCCTTATTGACCAAGAAAAGCAGTAAGTAAATGATGCAAAGAGGAGGTGGGGTTGGGGCAGGTATGGAGGGAAATGGAGAAAAGAAGGAAGGGCGCGAGATGGAGGAACTTCAGTACGAGTAAGCTTAATGGGATTATGACAGCTAACTATACATCATCACAAGCAGTGCAAGAATGTACGATACAGTGTACTGTGGAGTTCAGCCAAGGTTTTCAGCTGTCTCAGGCGTCTCTTGAGGGGGTGTGACAGAGACTTGGCTGGAGGGCCAATTCGATGTGGGCTTTCGTTGCTGGAGGACTTGGACATAATTTCATCCAAGTCTGACAGAGGTGGTGGGTAACGGATTGTCACAGCGGGCTGGAGTGCCATCCCGGGTTCGTGGATCATCTGTTCCACATCTGGGATATTGCCTGAGTGTGGGGAATGGCCTTGACGATGGCGTCAATGGCCTTCTCCATTATAGACAGTCCTTGAGGCAGCGTTGTAGTTGCAGGGGTCCGGAGTGGGATTTATGGTTTTAATCCCCTCTCAGACAGCATTGCAGTCAGTAAAAAATATTGTATGACCGTCATGTATCACATAACATTTTGCTGGAAATAGGAGCAAATATTTAACTTTCGTGGAATGTAGGCATCGTTTGACTGCGAGGAAAGAATTCCATTGATGTTGCACTGTCAGAGTATAGTCAGGAAGAAAAATATTTGTTCTGGTATTTGACAGGCTTCTTGTGGGATTGCGTCCCAGTCGCGATAGTGTTGTAGGCGTATCACCATGTGTCGTGAAGGTTGTCATTGCATGGGGGCACCCGGAGGGCTTCTTCAACTGTGAAGAAAGGAGACAATACCATTGGGGGGAGGATACTGTGCAACTGATTTTCCACCTATGAGACTGGGTCTAGGACCTCCACATTTTCAGGTAGGCCAACAATGCAAACATTGTTCCTACGGGATCAACCTTCTGCTTCCTCGCCCCTTTCCTCCAGCACATGTAACCGTTCTTGCAGGGCGTGTAGACCTTTCTCTGTTTCCCTCCTCTGAGGTTGCAATGTTGAAATAGTTGCTTCAGCAGCATGAACTTTGTCTGCCAGGTTACAGTGGTCAGCACACACTAGGGTTAGGACAGTTGCCACCGTGTATATGCTTTATTCCAGTGATGTGAGAGAGCTTTTGAGACTGAATGTTGTTTACTATCTATAGATGATGAGCTAGCCCCACCATAAGGTGAGGTTTGGCCCATGGGGGATAGGGAAGAGGCTTTCTTTGAGGGTGCAGGGGTGTTTTGGGTACCCAAGTAAACATTCTATTCCATGTCAGAGGCAAGGTGAGTAACATACAGTAGAGTCACCATCTACTCCAAGGTGTGGACCCACTTGTGTGTTCCAAGTAAGTGAAGTGGAACACTGCAGCATGAGGAACCCAAGGAGTGACTCCAATGATCACTGCAGAAGCCCACAGTCGACTGTTTGTATTATGAGGTAAGTTCCAGACGAGAAATTCCACTGTGTAAAAGCAAAAAGGAAAATTACACCTTCAGTAAATGGGGCCCGCTTGCACCTCTGGTCCTCTAGAGTTGTGTAGCATGAGCAGCCCTGCGGAGTGCACGCATAAACGTCAATGGCTGCTGGTCAGTAATTGAGCAATAAGGGGGGGGGGGAGTTGTGAGGGGGAAGCACATGCGGGCCTCAAACATAGTTTCTGTCACAGTGTCCTTTCCTCAGGATCTGCACGCCGCTGAACAAAAAGCCCACCTTCCGGTGTCACCAACTCAGAAAGCTATTATAGCACAGAGTTATGATGAAGCCAGTCGTGGGAAAGGGAATTAGGGTAGGGAACAGCAGGGAGAGAGATCTGAAAAGAAAAGGTTAGAACAAATATGCATTTACTCATTCATAGAAATGTAACTCATCAATAGACGCTTGACTAAATGCGCCTCCGAAATATCAGATGGAGACCCCTTTTGAAATGAGGGCAAAGCCCCTTCTTTGAAACATGGACAAGAGTAAACTACGACCTCAGAATCAAGAGATGGCAAGAGCTTTAGACTATGATTATACTCAGAACATCAATCCTATAACATCTATGCATTCACAACATAAACCTTTGATCATGACTTAGAAAATCTCAAAGAATTAAATATGCTTTTCGCCATCTTAAGCTTTTCAAAGAACAATGAAAACTATGATTCGCTTATCTCCAGAAATACTTTCACATTCACAACAATAAAGGCTGCAAAGCTTTTACTCATTGAACTTGAAGCGCCTTACTTAATAATACCAGGAAGCGCTTTTACGTGTCTTGCCTTAAAACGCTACACTCATTATGCTAAGGGGGGGGCTTTTACTCAAGTGGCCTGAATCACTTTGATTGTTGTGCCAAGAACCTTTTACTCCTGTGAATTGAAGCACTTTGATTGTCGTGTCAAGAGCGATTTAAACCTGTGGACTGAAGCGCTTGAATTGCCGTGCCAAGAGCACTTTACATCTGTGAACTGAAGCGCTTGAATTGTTGTGCCAAGAGCGCTTTACATCTGTGAACTGAAGCGCTTGAATTTCCTTGCCAGGAGCGCTTTATATCTGTGAACTGAAGCGCTTGAATTGCCGTGCCAAGAGCGATTTACATCTGTGAACTGAAGGGCTTGAATTGTCGTGCCAAGAGCGCTTTACCTCTGTGAACTGAAGCGCTTATAGTGCCGTGCCAATAGCGCTTTGCATCTGTGAACAGAAACGCTTGAATTGCCGTGCCAAGAGCGCTTTACGTCTGTGAACTGAAGCACTTGAATTGCCGTGCCTAGAGCACTTTACATCTGTGAACGAAAGCGCTTGAATTGCTGTGCCTAGAGTGCTTTACATCTGTGAACTGAAAAACTTGAATTGCTGTGCAAAGAGCGCTTTACATCTGTGCTCTGAAAAGCCTTTGATCGTTGCGCTAAGGCCACTGTACTCTGGAAACTGAAAATGCTTTGCTCATTGCGCTAAGGGGCGCTTTACCTTTGGAAGTAACGACTTCCTCCAAAATTGGATTCATCAAGGCCTTACCACTACGAGTACGACCTACTTGTTTTTGAATGCATCATGGAGACAAGGATACTTCGGTTGGATGTCACTCTGCCATTCAGGAACTCTGCTCTTCTTCAGAGAAACCCCCACGAGGTCTGACTGCATCGAAGTCTTCAAAATAGTGATCAACGTGCTTGGGTGTGGCTGGGCTTTATAGGCCTTCCACACCCCAAGATGGCTGCTGCCTCTAACATCATGGGAATTGTAGTCCCTTCATGGAATAGCACTGATAAGTGCATCTTGTCCACCAATGTCCTGAACCTGCAGCTCTATGAGCTTTGCCACAGGGCAGACGACGCTGATGGCCACGTTTGGAGCAAGAGGGGATGACAAGTGGTGCACAGAAAGCGCCGCAGAGCCACGAAGCGGAGTTTCGGGCGAGACCTGGACCACGCATGGCCTTATTCCTGACAGTTTCCTGGTGATGGAGCAGGAGACAGTTGCGATGGGAAGCTCCACAAAAAGAAAACCACCAAAGTTTTATTCAGGAAATAGGGATAAATCTTTCACCATTAATACTCTTCCTCCACAACAAAGGTCTCCCTCTCTATGGCTGACCAACGCTTTTCTCTAGGGGTCAACGTTCTGCTGATAAAAGCTACTGGTTGATCCTGGCTCTCTGTAATGAGTTGTGATAAAACTGCCCCAACCCCTACCTCAGAAGCATCAGTCTGAACTATGAACTTCTTGGAGTAGTTTTGGCGTTTTAAGGCAGGTGCAGTGCACATGACCTGCTTTAGCTCCTGAAATGCTTTCTGGCAGCTAGCTGTCCATAATACCTTCTTAGGCATCTCCTTTGAGATGAGGTCAATAAGAGGGGCAACATTGGAGCCATAGTTCTTAATGAACCACCTGTAATACCCCGTGAGACCAAGAAAGGCTCTGACCTGGGTCTGTGTTGTAGGGGGAGACCAGTCTAAAATAGTCTGGATCTTCCCCTGTAGTGGTTCAATCTGTTTTCCACCTACCAGGTGTCGCAGATAAACTACCTTCCCCTGCCCTAGCTGGCACTTTGAGGCCTTGATAGTGAGGCCTGCCTTCTTCAGAGCCTCCAAAACTTTCCAAAGGTGGACCAGGTGGTCATTCCAGGTGGAGCTAAAGACAGCAATATCATCAATATGTGCTGCACTGAAAGCTTGCAGACCTTGGAGGAGTGTGCTCACCAACCTCTGAAAAGTGAGAGGTGCATTCTTCAAACCAAAGGGCAAAACAGTAAACTGATAATGCTCTCCAATGGGCAAGCTGTCTTTTGTTTAGCATCTTCTGATAGTTTGATCTGCCAATACCCTGTAGTCAAATCAAAAGTACTCAGATACTTGGCAGATGCCAGTGTATCTATCAGCTCATCTGCCCTGGGTATAGGGTGAGCAACAGTCTTTGTGACTGTGTTGAGCCCTTTGTAATCTACACAGAACCTCACCTCCCTCTTTCCATTCTGAGATTGAGGTTTGGGTATAAGCAACAATGGACTAGCCCAGGGGCCATCAGAGTTCTCAATGACTCCTAGGTCAAGCATTTTCTGAACCTCAGCTTTTCTTAGGGCAAGCACTATCTCCTGCCCAATGGCCTTTATTCCTACAGATATTGCACCAAGGTTTTTTATTCTGATAGTGTGAAGAGGATTTAAACCCACCCCCAGAAGATTTTTGTGGGCCTGATGAAGACTCTGTTTTTATGTTTTTCCACACTCTTTTCATGAGAATTACCATCCTTCTTCTTGTCCTTGTCACCCTCTATATGAGCTTTTCTGCTCACTCTTCTTCTGACCCATTTGTCTGCCTTCTTTCCCAATTCTTGAGGAGAGATCGGATCTGAGTCTACCAAGTACTGGTGCAACAAGTCAGACACACAGTTATTCAAAATATGGTCTCCCAAAAGAAGATTATATAAGCCCTCATAATCAGACATTTTGCTGCCATGTAACTAGCCTTCTAAAGCTTTAACAGAACAGTCCACAAAGTCATTCCAATCCTATGAGGCCTCTTTTCTGGTCTTCCTGAACTTAATTCCAAATTGTTCAGTGGTTAAACCAAACCCATCTAAGAGTGCAGTCTTAAGAACACTGTAGTTGTCTGAGTCTTCTTCTCTGACAGTGAGAAGTCTATCCCTCCCCTTGTCAGAAAAGGACAACCCCTATCTAGGGCGAGCTGTTGCTGCTGCAGCCTCAGCCTGTCCTCCCCCAGTCTCAGTTTCCTGAGCTCCCTATCTATTGAGTCATCTCCTGGACTTGTGCAGTTGGATCCCTCAGACACTAAGGTGATATGGGAATGTGCAGAGGTAAATCTTTCCCTAACTTTTGTAACCTTAGTGACTTAACTTCTGGGTGTGAAGGGAGCCCTACCTGAGTGACTACCCCTCCCACTACCAGCTACACTAGTGGGTCTGCTAGGTATAAGATCTTTGGAAGAGCCCTCCCCTGAACCTGAAGGATTATTTTCTGATTGTATGGGGTCAGAATCTCCCTCAACCTCCTCCTCCTCCTGCCTACGAGCATGCTCCTGGTCATCCAGAAGAAGTAGGCTCAAAGGGAAATTCTTGTTGGGGTTCTTCCCCACATCTAGTTTTCTGTCCATCCAAAGCCCCTTCAATTCCTTGAAGATCATGCCCTCATTGAGAGTACCCATTACCTCAGAGCTAGGCCCAGCAGTAGACATGATGTGTGTTAGTGTAGAGAAAACCTAACATACTTAACCTCTAGTCCCTTTGAAAGGAAAGTAAGATACTAGACCCTTGTACTAGGTATATATGTATAGCTCTAGGTATGGAGTAATCTTTCCTGTGGGAAGCACCAGGTGACAGAATGATAAAGCAATTTCAAGTACTTATCCCACTGCTGCCACCAATGTAGGAGGGTGGCCTGGTTTGTATTGGGTACCTATGGTACTTACACCTTATACGAGGTCCAGTTATCCCTTATTAGTGAAATGTAGGCAGTGTTTAGAAGACAGTCTGTCTAGGGCTAGCTGTAGCTGAGCAGCCGGTCATCGTTGTAGAGAGGTGCCTGCTGAAGCAGGGGAGTCTCTCCTTCACCCCAAGGGAGATTCCTTCGTTCTTCTGGTGCAGGCTGTCCTCTGGGGATGCATGACTGGGAAAAAGTTGTAGTTGCTGGCAGGAGCTGAAGATACAATTTTGCAGAAGTCGTCTTTGCCTCTTTGTTGCAGTTTATTGAGTTCCTGGAGGGTCCAGATGCAGTTTCTTTGGTGAGAAGGTGAAGTAAAGGATGCAGAGGATTCCTGCTGGAGTCTTGCAATCAAAATCTGAAGAGCCATCCAAGAGAGAGACCCTAAATAGCCCTGGAAGGGGGATTGGTCAACTAAATAGGTAAGCACCTATCATGGGAGGGCCCTGCCACTCAGATGCTCCCAGAGTTCCCTGCCAACTTGGAATCCAAGATGGCAAAAACCAGGGACCCTCTGGAGGAGCTCTGAGCACCATCCCTGGGTGGTGATGGACAGGGAAGTGGTCACTCCCCTTTCTTTGTCCAGTTTTGTGCCACAGCAGGGACTGGGGGTCCCTGAACCGGTGTAGGATGGTTTATGCAAGGAGGGTACCAAATGTCCCCTTCAAAGCATTTCCAATGGCCTGGGGAGGCTATCCCTCCCAAGCCAATAACACCTATTTCCAAAGGGAGAGGGTGTAACACCCCTCTCCCAAAGGAAATCCATTGTTCTGCCTTCCTGGGCTTGAGCTGCTCAAGCAACAGGAGGGCAGAAACCTGTCTGAGAGGTGGCAGCAGCTGGGGCTGCCTGGTACACCTCAGAAGGCTGGAATGGCGATACTGTGGGTCTGCTAAGGAGCCCCCAGAGTGCATGGAATCATACAACCAATGCTTGCAAAAGCATTGGGGTATGATTCCAACATGTTTGATACCAAACATGCCTATGTTCGGAGTTACTATTATGTAGTTGGACATAGGCAGTGACCTATGTCCAGTACACGCGTAAAATGGCGTCCCCGCACTCACGAAGTCTGGGAAAATGGTCCTGGAGGTTGTGGGGGCCCCTCTGCTAGTGCAGGGGTGCCGTCCCACACAGGTACTCTGCACCCTGCCCTCAGGGCTGGAGGGCCTGCAATAGAGGTGACTTATAAGTGACCTGGTGCAGTGTAAATGGCAGTCAAAGGGTGCATGCACCTTTTCACACAGGCTGCAATGGCAGTCCTGTAGAAGTCTTTGCATGGGCTCCCTATGGGTGGCAAAAGAAATGCTGCAGCCCATAGGGATCCCCTGGAACCCCAAAGCCCTGGGTACCTAGGCTTATAAGGGGAAACCAGTATGCCAGTTGTGGGTGAAATACTGGGTTACCCGAATGCAACAACAACATTTAGAGGAGAGAGAGCATAATCACTGAGGTCCTGGTTAGCAGTATCCCAGTGAACACAGTCAAGCACACTGACATCAGGCAGAAAATGGGAGTAACCATGGCAAAAAGAGGGTACTTTCCTACAACTGCTTCAAAAGATTGTAACTCAGCTGCCCATTATATATTTGCAGCAGTATGATTATACAAACTAAATGCGTACTAGAGGGGTAATTAACACATAAATCCTAGTATTGCAATCATGAGTCAAAACCACTTACACTTTAAATTATAAAGTAACCATCCGGGTCCAAGGGCATGTGTACTAGCATGGTAATCATTTCATAAATTCTAGTATCACAGTCATAAGTCAAATTACTTACTCTTTGAATTATAAAACAACCCCGCACACTCAAAGTAACAAACTGCACTTACAAAAAGCAACAAGTAATCAAAGTCCCGAAAAGGGAGTACTCCAAAAGACCTTGTGTACGACAGCATGTATGCTGAGTGCCATCTTGGAACCCCTATTTATCTCCGCAAAACTGGAAGTACATTTGTAAAAGAAACCCAATGTTCTCAGAATTGAAAAGAGAAGACGGACATCCCTTGAATGTCCTAATTCTGTATAGGATTATGGGGGCCACATTGATGCAGTGATAGTTGATTTTTATTCTCACAGTCCTAGCAATTGACAGTATAATGTCCAATACTAAAAATAATAGCATTTCTAAGTTACAAAAGTGTTAGTGCATAAAAAAACACAGTTATTATCTCCAACCAGTACACTACTACATAATGAGGGCACATGGACAAGTCCACAATCAAACGGCAACTCGATATTAGAAAAGACAAGACCGACAAACTATGTTGAACCTAATATCTCATAGGAGTATAGCAGCCATTTCGAAACATTTATAATATCCTGTAACTTCTGCAGATTTAGCAATCAACAATATAATAGCCATATTCGGAGGCAGTTTCACTCCCTAGTTATGGTGTAGATCATAATGAAAGAAGAACACACTCATTCCCTATAATAAAGTAACAAAGACGAGTACAAAGACAAATAGCAGCTCATGTCAATATGGGTAAAATAACCAAATCAAATACATAACCATAACATATCTGAATATATTATACATAGTGTACAGTGTGCCAGTAGTAAAAAATGACCTGCTAAGATCAATGACGTCCATTTCATAAACAGGATACAAAGACACCAATAAGTTAAGCCAAGGCAGAAGGGCAGAAAAAGGAAAAATGGGAGAGGAGACTTAGAAAAAATATTTGGAAGAAAGTAATAGCATATAACAATAGAAAATATGTGATCTAGCTGTGTAAAGCAGCCACTAGGGGAAATGACATTGTAATTCCCTTTATAGCATGGGTTAAACAGGACATAATACACAGTTAAATCATATTAAAGGGACATGATACAAAGAAAAAGATTTCATTACTGTATCTTGGTAAGTTCTTAGAAAGTACTGCATCCCATAATCAGTCTTTAGTCCATGCTTAACAGAGTGTATCCGCATTGTTAAATCATGTTCACGTAACACATTCCAAGAAAGTACTGCATCTCATGATCAATGTTAAGTTCATAGTCAACATAGTGTAACCTCATTATCCAACATGCCTCATGTTATTGTGATCTCAGTTCCCGATTGCTACCCCTAGCATCATGCTTTACAACATCAATTCAGTGAAATCTAAAAGTGTAATGTATATCTTGGGCCACAATCTCTTTAGCATGTGCTGCTATTGGGTATTTTACATCTAGCTTTTTTAAAGCCCTAAAATGTTTAGCCATGCATTCTTTAATTGGTCTGATGGTGTTCGTTCCATACACCCTATCATATCTGCACACATTTAAATAAACCACATATCGCATATTGCAATCTATATGGGTCCGTATTGTATATTCATGTAAGTTGTGATATGAAAACGTAATTATTCCATCTATTGACCATCTGCACATACTGCATTGTCCACGTGAGAAGGATCCTTTAGTTAGCTGTGAAAGTCAGATCTCTTGTCTTTGAGATATGGGATAGCTGGGACTAACAATGTTCCATGTCTTCCCCTTAGGACATGTGATGCAAGGATGCATTGCTATAAAAAGTGGCAGACCTTTGTCTTTGGTCAGTAAGTGTCAGTATTTGCTTAAAATGTTTTCATTTTTGTTAGGGGTTAAAAGTAGCAACCAATCTAATCAACTTCAATTTCCCTCCCCCCCCCCCACAGGGATCCTGGCAGGCAGGGCTAGGTTGAAAGGGGAATGTGTGCTCTTCAAAACCACCACTTCAAAGGCATTCATGTACTGGGACTCTGACCCTTCTGAATCTACAACTACACTGTCAGAGGGACTGCCTGGCTTCCCAAAGGACTCATCTGGACTGTTTTGCTGGACGGACTGCTGCCCTTCTTGTTGCCCTGCTGCCTGTTGGTCACTGACTCTGCGGGAAGGACCCTGCTGTTCCTACAAGTGCTCTCCAAGGACTTGAATTGAGCTTTCCTCCTGTTCTGAAGTCTCAGGGAAACAAAGATTCCACCAAAGAGAAGAAAATCCTGTGTGCCGGAAATCGACGGAACTCCTGGAGAAATCGACGCAGCGCCTGCCTTGCAGCTGATAAGTCACTGCGTCACGACCAGCGCCTGCTCCTCTCACCAAGAAAGTACTGCATCTCATGATCAATGCTAAGTCCATAGTCAACATAGTGTAACCTCATTATCCAACATGCCTCATGTTGTCGTGATCTCAGTTCCCGATTGCTACCCCTAGCATCATGCTTTACAACATCACTTCAGTGAAATCTTAAAGTGTAATGTATATCTTGGGCCACAATCTCTTTAGCATGTGCCGCCATTGGGTATTTTACATCTACCTTTTTTAAAGCCCTAAAATGTTTAGCCATGCATTCTTTAAATGGTCTGATGGTGTTCGTTCCATACACCCTATCACATCTGCACACATTTATATAAACAACATATCGCGTATTGCAATCTATATGGGTCCGTATTGTATATTCATGTAAGTTGTGAACTGAAAACTTCATTATTCCATCTATTGACCATCTACACATACTGCAGTGTCCACGTGTGAAGGATCCTTTAGTTAGCTGTGAAAGTCAGATCTCTTGTCTTTGAGATATGGGATAGCTGGGACTAACAATGTTCCATGTCTTCCCCTTAGGACTTGTGATGCTAGGATGCATTGCTATAAACAGTTGCAGACCTTTGTCTTTGGTCAGTAAGTGTCAATATTTGCGTAAAATGTTTTCATTTTTGTTAGGGGTTAAAAGTAGCAACCAATCTAATCAACTTCAATTTTCATTTCTGATTCAGTTATTTATCTGTAAGTGTAATCCTTCGATCAGTATTACATGTCTTAATGCTAGCTCGTCTAATCACATCTTTATCAAATCCTCAAGTTAAGAATCTGTGTTCAATATCATGTAATGTTTGTTTGAATATCAGTTTCTCAGTACAGTTGCATCTTGCCCTCAACATTTCCCCATAAGGGGTCGAGTTAATTTGTGATTTAGGGTGTGAACTTGACGCATGTAAAAGGGCATTGCATGCTGTGTTCTTCTGAAACATTTTGCTATGTATCCGACCATCATTAACATATAGGCCCTTATTTTGAACATGGTGGGCCGAACCGCCATATAATGAACAGGGTGATGGCCGCCAGCGGCAGCCACCACCCGCTGTCAGGTGCCAACGCCAGCCGCCACCCGCTGTCAGGCCGCCTGTCGGCGGAATGAAACACCATCCACCAGGGTAGCGGCGCTACGCTGCAGGTAATGTTTCATTTGCTGCCAGCCTTTTCCTGGTGGGATATCCTGCCAGGAAAAGGCTGGCGGAGGGGGCCCCTGCACAGCCCATGCACCTGTCGCACAGAGGCATTGACGGCAGCTCCATGTGGAGCCGCCGCCAATGTCCCGGCCCAGCCTTTCTGTGAGCCGGTGGGTGGAAACCAGGTTTCCGCCCGCCGGCTCACAGAAATGTTCATGATGTGGCCGGCGGAGTTCCGAGGTCGCTGGCGGTCAGTGTTTTGACCGCCAGCATGAACACAGCTGTTGTTTCCCCTGTGTTCATAATGACCCCCTTAGTTCTAGATCCAAAAATACAATGTTATCTTAACCGTACTGTTAGACCTGACAGCCTTAGGGTGGTCATTCGCCAACTTTTTGCCTGCCTACCTCCCTCTATTTTTCTGATCCAGTTTTTGCTGGTTTTAGGACTCTGCAATCTTTATCACTGCTAACAAGTGCTAAAGTGCATGTGTTCTCTCCCCTAACCATGGTAACATTGGCTCGTACCTCATTGGCACATTTAATTCACCTGTTAGTTCCTAGTAAAGTGCACTAAAGGTGACCATGACCCACAAATTAAATGCTACTAGTGAGCCTGCAGCACTGATTGTGCCACCTACATAAGTAGCCCCTTAACCATGTCTCAGGCCTGCCATTGCAAGGCCTGTGTGTGCAGTTTCACTGCCACTTCGACTTGGCATTTAAAACTACTTGCCAAGCCTTAAACTCCCCTTTCTCTACATATGTCACCCCTAAGGTAGGCCCTGGGTAACCCATAGGGGAAGGGCTCTATGTAAGTAAAAGGCAGGACATGTACTTCTGTGTTTTACATGTCCTGGTAGTGAAAAGCTCACAAATTCATTTCGCAATACTGAGGCCTGCTCCTCTCATAGGCCAGCATTAGAACTGCCCTTTATATACTTTAAAGTGGTAGATAGCCTTGTCATGTTTAGTATGGCCAGAATGGTAATAGCAAATGCTGCTTACTGGTGAAGTTGAATTTTATATTACTGTTTCTCTGCACTTACTTCCATCTGTGCCTTACAGCCTGTCTCCATTCCACTTCTGGTTTGTGCTGGTTGACATCTTCCCCTGTGCATTCCACCCAGCCATAAACACTGGATACTCAGTCACATCTGCATTCATCTGCATACAGAATGGGCCTCGCTGGGCTAGAAGGGTGGAGGGGCTCTCTCTTACACTTCAAAGGCCAGTGGGCTGCCCTCACACAAAGGACTAGTAACCCCCCACAGGGATCCTGGCAGACAGGGCTGGGTTGAAAGGGGAATGTGTGCACTTCAAAACCACCACTTCAAAGGCATTCATGTACTGGGACTCTGACCCCACCAAATCAGACACTTCTGAATCTACAACTAGACTGTCAGAGGGACTGCCTGGCTTCCCAAAAGACTCATCTGGACTGTTTTGCTGGACGGACTGCTGCCCTGCTTGTTGCCCTGCTACCTTTTGGTCACTGACTCTGCGGGAAGGACTCTGCTGTTCCTACAAGTGCTCTCCAAGGACTTGAATTGAGCTTGCCTCCTGTTCTGAAGTCTCAGGGCAACAAAGATTCCACCAAATAGAAGAAAATCCTGTGTGCCGGAAATCGACGGAACTCCTGGAGAAATTGACGCAGCGCCTGCCTTGCGGCTGATAAGTCACTGCGTCACAACGCAGCGCCTGCTCCTTCTCACCAGGTCATCAAGGATTGTCAACACATCATCCCTGGGCGTCAAAGTATCCCCACATCGAAGTGAGGAACCAAGGCTGCGCTCCTGGAAATCAAATCATCACCTTGCAGTGTGGAAAGAAACGATGCATTGTCTGTGCTGCGTGGGAAATTCCGATGCAGCACCTTATTGTTCAAGGCATCTCCTCCTTTGCGGCCTCCGTGTGTTGTTATTTTTTACGCATCCCAGGTACTGTGTGCTAAAATGATACAACCACTGATTTTTAAGGCTTGAGACTCATTTAAAAATGTAAAAAGTGATATCTTGACTTCTGCATATTGGATTTTTGTCATTTTGGTCTTAGTTTATTTAGATAAACATGATCTATTTTCCTACACTGGTCTGGAGTACTTTTTGTGGTGTTTTCACTGTGTTACTCTATGAGTTATTGCACAAATACTACACATTGCCTTCTAAGTTAAGCCTGCCTGTTCTCTGCCAAGCTACCAGAGGGTCAGTACAGGATAATTTGGATTTTGTTGTGACTTACCCTGACTAAGATTGAGGTCCCTACTTGGTCAAGGGTGTCTACCTCTGCCAACTAGAGACCTACTTTCTAACATACGTATTCATAAGGTAATGTCATGTTATACATGTTGGAATTCAAATATACCATAAATTGTCTCAATTCCATATCATAAAGCAATCACCCCGTCCATTTCATGAAGCAATCATCAATAAGCTCTCCAATAAAATATGTAATCATTCTATTTAGTACTTTTGGGGTCCCAGACATGCACCTCCTCAAGCCACCCCATGAAGAGGTTCACAAAAGAATGCGCAAATCTGGAACCCATCGCTGTACTACACAGTTACCCCACAGTTGGGGGTGCTGCCAGTGGTGGAGGGAGGCTCCAGCACTTCTCCTGCAGCCTCGGATGGCTGCCCACTGGGGCTGCTGCTGCTGGTAGTGGTCCTACTGTCAGTGGTGCAGGTGGAGGTGCTTACGGCGGGGCTGCTGGCGGTGCTTGCCGTGGTGCAGGTGCCGGTGCTGCCAGTGGTGGAGGGAGGCTCCAGCCCTTCTCCTGCAGCCTCGGACTGCTGCCCACTGGGGCTGCTGCTGCTGGTAGTGGTCCTACTGTCAGTGGTGCAGGTGGCGGTGCTTACGGCTGTGCTTGCGGCTGGGCTGCTGGCGGTGCTTGCCGTGGTGCAGGTGCTGGTGCTCCCAGTGGTGTAGGGAGGCTCCAGCCCTTCTCCTGCAGCCTCGGACTGCTGCCCACTGGGGCTGCTGCTGCTGGTAGTGGTTCTACTGTCAGCGGTGCAGGTGGCGGTGCTTGCGGTGGTGCTTGCGGCGGGGCTGCTGGTGGTGCTTGCTGTGGTGCAGCTGCCGGTGCTGCCAGTGGTGGAGGGAGGCTCCAGCCCTTCTCCTGCAGCCTCGGACTGCTGCCCACTGGGGCTGCTGCTGCTGGTAGTGGTCCTACTGTCAACGGTGCAGGTGGCGGTGCTTGCGGTGGTGCTTGCGGCAGGGCTGCTGGCGGTGCTGGCTGTGGTGCAGGTGCCGGTGCTGCCAGTGGTAGAGGGAGGCTCCAGCCCTTCTCCTGCAGGCTCGGACGGCTGCCCACTGGGGCTGCTGGTAGTGGTACTACTGTCAGCAGTGCAAGTGGCGGTGCTTACGGCGGTGCTTGCGGCTGGGCTGCTGGCGGCGCTTGCCGTGGTGCAGGTGCCGGTGCTGCCAGTGGTGTAGGGAGGCTCCAGCCCTTCTCCTGCAGCCTCGGACTGCTGCCCACTGGGGCTGCTGCTGCTGGTAGTGGTCCTACTGTCAGCGGTGCAGGTGGCGGTGCTTGCGGTGGTGCTTGCGACGGGGCTGCTGGTGGTGCTTGCTGTGGTGCAGCTGCCGGTGCTGCCAGTGGTGGAGGGAGGCTCCAGCCCTTCTCCTGCAGCCTCGGACTGCTGCCCACTGGGGCTGCTGGTGCTGGTAGTGGTCCTACTGTCAGCGGTGCAGGTGGCGGTGCTTGCGGTGGTGCTTGCGGCGGGGCTGCTGGCGGTGCTGGCTGTGGTGCAGGTGCCGGTGCTGCCAGTGGTAGAGGGAGGCTCCAGCCCTTCTCCTGCAGGCTCGGACGGCTGTCTACTGGGGCTGCTGCTGCTGGTAGTGGTCCTACTGTCAGAGGTTCAGGTGGCAGCGTTTGCGGCGGGCTGCTGGTGGTGCTGCCCGCGGTGCAGGTGGCGGGGCTGGCGGTTGTGCTGGTGGGCACCAGGCCTTCACCTGCAGCCTCTGAAGGCTGAAGTGCCTTGCCTGGTGTTTTCTGCCCCTTCCTCACTTTGGCAGATGCTGTTGTGACCTTGGCTCTGGCAGACAGAGTTTTGGAGGAGGCCTTGCTGGGTGGTTCGTGCTCCTTGCCCTTGCTGCATGCTGTCCCCTTCCTGACCTTGGCAGGTGGCAGAATGAATTTGTCCTTTGCAGGGGTTGGTGGCACACTGGCTGGGCTGACGGTTGCTCTCTTTGAGCCTCTGTGAATTGCAGGTACCACAGCGGACGCCGACTTGGTGGCTGAGGTGCTGGCCTGGGTTTTGGACACCCTGGCCCGAGGGGAAGGACGGGGAGGGGTAGGGAAGTGGTCAATGTTTACCAGGAAAAGCTTTTTAGACACAGTGGGGTGGGAAGAGGGAGAGGGTTTGGGAGTGGAGGAAGAGGGAGTGGTTGTAGGAGGTGTCTGTCTGCTGAGTTTGGGTGAAGGTGCATGGGCTGGATGCAGTTGTGAGGTGGATGGCTGTTGGGTGGGTGGGTGCTTGTGTTTGTGTACTTTGGGAGGAGGGGGTCACAGACACACTGGGAGAGGACACAGGGGACGCATGCATGGATGTGGGGGTGGTGACTGCCAGTGAGGGGTGAGTAGTGATGGGCGTGCCGGTGATGGAGGTAGTGGATGAGGATGTAGTGCATGCAAGTTTGAGTGGAGACTCTACTGGGAGGGAGGTGGACTAGGAGGAGGACGGGGACACAGTGGAGGCAGTGGCTGTTGGTGTGTCTGCATGGGGATGGTGCTTGTGTGAGTGCCTGTGAGATGAAGTGTGATGCTTGTGTTTGCCTGAGACACTTTTGTGTGGTGATTTGGGTGAATGCTGGTCTGAAGGTGTGCTTGGGATAGGTTTGGGTTGAGGGGATTGGGACTGGGTAGAGGAAGTTGGAGGGTGGAGGCTGGAGACAGGGACAATGGCTGCCATCAGTGGGGAGACCAGAGCCTGAAATGCTCTCTGTTGGGCCGCCACACCAGAGTGAATGCCCTCCAGGTATGCATTTGTTTGTTGCAAATGCCTCTCGACACCCTGGATGGCATTCAGAATGGTTGACTGCCGAACAGTGAGGGATCTCAGGTAGTCAATAGCCTCCTCACTGAGGGCAGCAGGGCTGACTAGGGCAAGGCCTGTGGTACCTGGGCGAAGGAGATGCCCACCCTCCTGTGTGAGTGGGCACGGGAAACACGCTGAAGGGCTGCTGGGAGGGCGGTGCTGGTAGGGGGGGTGGCGGCTGTACCTGTTGTTGGGGGAGGGCACAGAGGTGTCCGCCACCTTTAGGGAGCTTCCATCGGAGGAGGAGTTGCTGTCTGTGGTCTCCCCTCCTGTCCCCGTTGTGGTGCTCCCCTCGCCCTCCGCCCTACTGGTGCCAGTGGATTCGGCCTCCAGGCCCATGTGGGATGCAGCTCCCTCCATCGTCGGTGCCTCTGCTCCTCCGCCAGATGATGCTAATGCACACAAGAACAGGGTGACAAAACAAAAAGGGGGGGAGAGACAGAGGATACACTTGGTCAATGCCAGCATCAACACTACCGTTGGCGTACACAACACACAGGGATCAGCCCTATGCACTAGGCCATGCACTACCAGTTACTAAGATATCACCAGCCCATGGGGTGCAATGCCTAATGCCATTAGCTGCACACCTGAAACCCACAGGACCCTGCACAGTAGTAGATGCCCACTAACACTATTGGGGTAGGAGTGCTTCAGAGCCTGCCCAACAAGGGACCTACCCTGCCATCTTCGCTCTGGCCTAGGGGCACCCATAGCCCAAATCCCCCGCCCAGGTACCTCTTAACGTGCGCATGATTGTGAATCTGTACTCACCCCCTTGTGGCTGCTGTGATGCCTTCAATCGCCCATCCAACTCCGAATAGGCCACCGCCAGGATGTGGAACATCAGGGGGGTCATGGTGCGACGGGCACCCCTTCCTCGTTGGGAGGCCAGCCCCAGCTGGGCCTCCGCCGTCTTCTTTGCCCAGTGGCGCAAGTCCTCCCACTTCTTGCGGCAGTGGGTGATCCACCTGTCAAAGACCCCCAGGGTCCGCACCTCCTTGGCAATGGCACTCCAAATACCCTTCTTCTGGTGGGCGCTGACCTGCATGGGAAAGACAGCAGAAAAGGGAATTAATCTACCGTCCGGACCGTCACACTCATGGACCACCATATCCCTCCCATCCCCTGATGCACATACATTGTCCACCTTACACACAGCCCTCTGCCCAGGACGCCTCTGCCCCCCTACATGTGGGTTACACACACAGCAATCCATACAACCATGGCACACGCATCATGCTCACAGTTTACTCACCTGTTTGTCTGGAGGACCGTAGAGTAACTTGTACTGGGGCAGGACCCCATCCACTAGTTTCTCCAACTCCTCCACAGTGAAGGCAGGGGCCCTTTCCCCAGGCACATGAGCCATTGTCGCTTCCAGACGCAGGTCACAGCAGCACTTGCAGTGTAGATCCTCTCCTGTTGAAGGTCAGGTAGCAAGTGAGTGAACAGATAGAAAATGCGGTCACGTTCACAGCGGTGCGTACCTTCACTACCGGCGTACATCACCATTGGCTCCTGGAACCCATAGGGTCCAATGATAACCAATGCGAAGTTGTGCAGCGGTCTCCGACCGCCTACCGTGACGGCGTACAACGCCAGCGGAATTACCTCATTTGCACTTGTATCTCCTCGCAGGTCAGGCAGCTGCCATTTCAGGGGGGCACAGAGCATGGCACCTAACTGTGTCACAGCAGACATTAGCACAGCAACTGATTGTCGGATTCACATCTTGTTTCTGTAAAGTAAACAAATCATCACTAGTGCAATAAATGTGTGAAAATGACCCTCTGCTCACCGTTTTCTTCCATAGGCTTCAACCGCTGATGCTGAATATGAGATGGCAGCATCCTCCGGTGTACAGACCCCTGGTGGGCCTTGCGACAATGGAGGACAGACACATTATCATAACGTACAGACTTGATTGTGCCACAATCCTAGAACTGTGTGCCCAATTGGAGCCAGACCTGATGTCAGCTATCCGCCAGCCCACATGTATCTCCCTTCTAGTGCAGGTCCTGTCAGTGCTCCATTTCCTGGCAAGTGGTTCCTTCCAAATAACAGTGGCCATGGCATCAGGGATGTCCCAGCCAATGTTCTCCAATGTGTTGACTAGAGTGTTGTCAGCCCTGCTGAAACATATGCGCAGCTACATCCTGTTCCCCAGGTGGATGATTTGGTCACAGTGAAAGATGACTTTTATGCCCTGGGACATATCCCCAACATCATTGGTGCCATTGATGTTACACATGTGGCATTTGTGTCCCCCCCACAGAGAAATGAACACGTTTTCAGGAATAGAAAAAGCTATCACTCTCTGAATGTGCAGATGGTGTGTTTGTCGGATGAGTACATCTCCCATGTGAATGCCAAATATCCTGGCTCTGTGCATGACGCCTTTATCTTGAGGAATAGCAGCATCCCATATGTGATGGGCCAACTCCAGAGACACCGGGTGTGGCTAATAATTGAGCCCAAGGTCCCCACACGGTATGAGTAGGTATATGGGTATGGGGTTGTCCCTAAGGGTTAGTGTGTGTCTAACAGTTATCCCTTGATATTAGCAGGTGACTCTGGCTACCTCAACCTCTCATGGCTACTGACCCCAGTGAGGAATGCCAGGACAAGGGCGGAGGAACGTTACAATGAGGCACATGGGCGTATAAGGAGGATTATTGAAAGGACCTTCAGCCTCCTGAAGGCCAGGTTCCGGCACCTTTATCTGACAGGTGGCTCCCTGTACTTCTCACCCAAAAATGTGTGCCAGATCATCGTTACATGTTGCATGTTGCACAACCTGGCCTTGAGACGCCAGGTGCCTTTTCTGCAGGAGGATGAGCCTGAGACGGTCTCATAGCAGCGTTGAAGCCTGTCGACAGTGAGGAAGAGGAAGCAGAGGAAGAAGATGCTGACAACAGAAGCAATATAATTCAGCAGTACTTCCACTGACACACAGGTAAGAGACTGTAAGTTCACTTAACTTTTCAGGTTTCTGTTGGACATTGTACATGGCAGCCTGTTTCCCTATGTCTATGGCCACTGACTGTACCCTTTGGCATCTCTATTTTCAGATCTCTGTGCCCTACTCTGGCTCCTGCTATGTGTACTGCTGCCCACCAAAGGTCATTCCAAAGTATAATTCACTGTACATTTGACTTGCAATGCTTTGATAATGTTGAACTACTACATATTTGAATCATTTGAGACTCCAGATTAGTATTTGTTCGAAGGGTGTTTATTTAAGTGCTCATAAGTAGAGGGGGATGTGCAATGGGCTGGGGTGATGGTGGAGGAAAGTCCATGGTAGAGTTCAGTCTCTTGGTATCACAGGTGCATTGTCCAATGGGACATAGGAAGGGGAGTAATGTCAGTTGAAGGTGGACAGGGTGACAGATTGGGACAGAAGGGTGAGAGTCTTATTTCCTGGCAGGGGTCTTGGCAATGTTCTCTGGCTTATGTCTTGAACGCAGGGACCATTTGCGGGGTGGTTCTCCTTCTGCAGGTGGTGGGGTGCTGGTGGCCTGTTGGTCCTGTGGCGGGGCCTCCTGTCCACTAGCGCTGGCGGAGGTGGAAGGCTGTTCATCAGTTTGGCTAGTGTCACGGGCCCGTTGTTGTGCCACTGCCTCCCTCATGGTCTTCCCCTTGTCAGCCAGCACCCCTGCAATGGTGACCAGGATGGTGTAGATATTTTTGAGGTCATCCCTGATCCCCAGGTACTGTCCCTCCTGCAGCCGCTGTGTCTCCTGCAACTTGGCCAGTATCTGGCCCATGGTCTCCTGGGAATGGTGGTATTCTCCCAGGATGTTGGAGAGTGCCTCGTGGAGAATGGGTTCCCTGGGCCTGTCCTCCCCCTGTCGCACAGCAGTCCTCCCAGCTTCCCTGTTGTCCTGTACCTCTGTCCCCTGAACTGTGTGCCCACTGCCACTGACCACAGGTCCCTGATTGTCTTGGGTTTGTGGTGTGCCCTGGGGTCCCTGTAGTGGTGCACACACTGCTGATTGACGTGTTCCGGGGACAGAGGGATGGGCCCACTGGGTGGGTGCTGTGGTGGTGTTTCCTGAGGTTGGAGGCTCTGTGGTGGGTTGTGACTGTGGCAGGGTAACCGACTGTTCAGAGGTCCCGGATGGGCCAGGTTGGTCATCCTGGTCCAGGCATGAAGAGCTGCTGTCGTCACTGTGGGCCTCTTCAGGGGGGGGAACTAGATGTAGCTGGCACCTCCTCTCCGGTGACGTTGAGTATGGGTCCTGTGGGGATGCAAATGCAGTGTTATTGTATCTGCGTGTGCCATCTTGTGCATGGGTGTGTTTCCCTGCCGCTGTGGTGATGGGTGTCCATGCAAGTCTGTGTTGGGGGTCCATGCATTGGTGTTACATGCAGGGCTTGGTATTGGGATGAGTGGGTTGTGATAGTGGGGTATATGTGAGGTGGTGGAGTGATGGGGGTGAGGGTAGGAGTTTGTGATGGCATGCAGGTAGGGTGGGGGGATAAAGTAGTAAAGATTTGACTTACTAAAGTCCAGTCCTCCTGCTACTCCTGCTAGGCCCTCAGAATGCATGATTGCCAAGACTTGCTCCTCCCATGTTGTTAGTTGTGGGGGAGGAGGTGGGGGTCCACCGCCAGTCCTCTGTACGGCTACCTGGTGTCTTGCAACCACGGAACGCACCTTCCCCCGTAGGTCGTTCCACCTCTTCCTGATGTCATCCCTTGTTCTTGGATGCTGTCCCACGGCGTTGACCCTGTCCACGACTCTCCGCCATAGCTCCATCTTCCTTGCAATGGATGTCTGCTGCACCTGTGATCCGAATAGCTCTGGCTCTACCCGGATGATTTCCTCCACCATGTCCCTTAGCTCCTCCTCTGAAAACCTGGGGTGTCTTTGGGGTGCCATGGATGTAGTGTGAGTGGTATGTGTGGGGTGATGTGTTGTGGTGTGTGCTGTGAGGTGCGTGGATGGTGTATGGGTGATGGTGTTCTGTGGCTCAGATTGGGTGGGCACTCCTGGCTTGTCTCTCTCTCTCTGTTAGCTATCTTTTTTCGTTGAAAGAGTTGTGGGTAATGTGGGTGTGTGTTTTATAGTGGTGTGGGTGTGGTGTGTGTATGTGTGTCAGGTGTGTTTAGTTTGATTTGTCCAATGTGGTGTAGTTTTGTTAGTGTGTGTGTATTTTGAGCGCAGCGGTGTGTACCGCCAATGGTTTACCACGGTTGAAAAACCGTTGCGGTGATTCGTGGGTCGTGATACCGTGGGCGTATTCCTGTTGGCGTAACAGTGTGGGTTATGCTATCGCCAGTTTATCACTGACCTTTGGTGTGGCGGACTTGTGTGGGTGTCTGTATAGTGGCGGTTTCCTGAGTGTGGGTCATAATACCCGTAGCGGAATACCGCTGTGGTCACGGTATGTTGGCGGCTGTCAGCACGGCGAAGGCTGTATTGACCGCCAGGGTTGTAATGAGGGCCTATGTTTCCACACTTGTCTGCCTCTCTCATAATAATGACTTGATCTAAAAGCAAATCTTGTAAAGCCATATTTTCTGAGCTTGCCAAGTTATCTTTAGGGTCGCCCCTATGTTTGGACTGTAAATTATATTCCCAGCCATCATTCTCAGATAGCACCACTTTGTAGAAGACATCTACATTATTGCCACTACAAAATTGTTTCCCCTTAAGCTTGTACACAGTTCCAGATCACTGAATACCCTGTATATAGTCACAGGATCTTGTTCATTTTCAGTGATTCATTTGGTGACTTTGCTCCAAGATCAGGTTTTCATGCCCTTTCTTTCATTGGGTGGTTCCCTTTCCTCTTGCTCCCCTTTTTGTTTTTCTAAAGTACCTGGCCTGGATCTGTTTGATTCCTGTCCCTGTATCACGTTCTGATACAGAGAACTTCCTTTAAAAAAGTGTTGTCCCTACATTGGGCTGTAGTACCCTCTCCTGCGTCTTAATTTTCACTGCACTGGATGGTGAGGTAATCCTACTGCTTACAGAGGTATTGCCTATCCCGCCAGAAGATGTGTCTTCTTTAACATATGATGAAATCATTTGACAAAAGTAAAGATTCTCCCATTACTATAATCAGACTCATCATGTTTAAGTTTTCTAGCCTTCCTTTATTTGATGTCTTCGTGGTATCAATTAAGAATTTCTTGCAATATCTCATAGTTCTTTTTCGTTGTTTCAGGCCAATTAAAATCTAGAATTTCTTTTTCAAGTTCACTAATCTCCTGTAATAGTTTTGCACATTTTCTCTCTGAGTTTTCTATCAAAATTCCCATCAAGTTAACTGAGCCATTTGTAAGCTCCTTTTCTAAACATGAGTAGATCTTCCTCTAAATCACCACTGGGAAAATCTGAGAACCAAGACCCCCAGGAATCCAATTCAGCTGTAAATATAGATTCAAAGTTGGGCCTTCTCACCATTATGACATCTTTGATTTTTTAAGCCTTTCAAGTCTTGCAAATGTTGCTGAGTCCCGCTTTACCTCTATGGTTACCCTGGTTAGTAGCTTTATATATTGTTATGGCAGCACCAAAAGTTCCTAAACAGTTCCTTCACCATTTTGTTCCTGTCCTGATTAGAACTCATGATGTCTCAAAAACAATAAGAGGGAAACAGGGTGCTGACTCAACCTAATTATACTAACTATCACACTTATACTAGAGATCAGTAGAAACTTGACATTTTCTACTGATCTAGAGTTTTTATGACATCTTTTTTTTTTATTAGGATACTCCGGTTTTCTTTTGAACTTGAATGATGCATGAAGAACCAGCATCTATCTATATTGTAAAAAGGTTTTACTTGCACCCTATGGAGTACTTTGGTGAATGTTTCAATGATGTATTTCATAGAGCCTTATCTTAGGTTGTTTGCAATTTGTTTTTTGTAGCTCTGACAAAGTCATAGTTTATTGCACCACAGCAACGAAATGTGTTGGCTACATTGTTACAGTGAAGAATATGAAGACTACGAATAAAAGACCACTTGGGTATATATGGACAATTTGGTGAACATTACTTTGGTTGCTTAGGGGGATATTTGCAACTGTGACCTCAAAGCCTCAGATGAAGGTTTGACTTTGCCCCTTCCTCCTCTCTAGAGAACCACACAGAACTTTTAACCACACTTTAATTTGGTACACAAGTGTTTTCACTTCTCAATACCTAGCCACCTACTTGTGATGCTTTGCTAGGCCTCCAGGCCGTCTGCTATTAAAATGTCCACACAGCCTCTCCCCCCAGCGAGGAAGACAGGGAAAACCAGGGGAAGCAATCCTGGCAAGCAGAGTAGAAAGGAGAAGGCTGAGTGTGTGGTCAAGTGGCCTGTAGTGCAGCGGCAATGTGAGGAGGTGCGGCCCAGTCGGTACCCGCAATGCGAGCTCAATGGCCCTGTCAGCGTGTTGATCCAAATTAACAAGACTGGGGCTCACATAAAGCATCTCACTAGAGTGCAGCACCCACGGGTCTGTAGGAAGTGCGAGGGAGGGGGTGCCAGGAACAAGCCCTATGATCTTCTGGAATCAGTGCCCCATTGAAGTGTAAGTCAGGGGCCAGGTGCGTGGCCCAGTGGCATCTTTTCAGGCCTCACCGACTCTAAAGGTGAGGTTGTACAGTCGAGGTGTGTTGCTCCAGGTCTGCGCCACAGAGGTCATATCTGGCCAAGCGATGGCTCGCTAGAGTTATTGCGGTGCAGGCTTATGTGGTAACAGTTCGTTACTGGTGGATGGCACGGTGGGAGCAGGATGTCGGGGTATTCAGCACAGAGCCTACAGAATTGCATCTGCCATTGTTGTCCAACATGGCTGCATCATGGATCAAAGGTTGTTAATTTTATATTGAAAATAGTTTGTAAGATACATTTCTAATTTTTGAAGTGTAAATGCCACAGTTTGTTGTTTTTACAGATATTTGTGCTGCTAGTCTGCACAGGGAATGCATCAAAAGGTATATTACAGGAAATTGATGAATAATCAATGAATAGTGTAAAAGAAATAAATTAGAGATAAATACTGGCAAAATAAAATTAAAAGCTATGGAAGCGGATAAATCTTTTTGAAAAACTCTGTCTTTTCACCAAAGATGTCACTCCTATCTGTATGGAAACCAACCATAGCCATGTATTTAGAACATTTACCCATCCTAAGGTTTTTTTTGCTGGGTGCCAGACATCCCTCATCCTGAGAGTCTGGCCAAAAATTTGTGCTTTGGGAGTTTTTTCTGAAAAAGAAAGAACATGTCAAAAGTTTAGTGGACAGCTGCCAAAACCAATGGTGGCAGTACCCCAAACATTTAGTACATTTATAAGAACCACTGTGATGGTGGCTCCTTTCAATAAACATAAATGATTAGTGGGCTGGCAGTCACCACTAAATTTGCAGTGCAGAGTAAGTGCAGTTGAGGTGGCCGAGGTAATGTCATCCACCATCCTCACGGACGGGACTCCAGTCACCAAACACTAAATCAAGCCCTGATTAACAAGGAAGTAGTGAAGCTGGTATACTGCAAATGGGTCAGTGGCAAACATGGAAATATCTGTAATTAGACCATGGTAAATGGGGAGTGAACCGTCTCTGAGTGTCATTCCTTCCCATTTTTCTAGAAAACGGTTCTTTAAATATAGGTCGCAAATTAACAAAATGTGCCTTATACAGCTAGGTGATCTAGAATAGTCTAGGAGGCTGACGAGGATTAATGCCCACTGTGTAGTGATGAAATTGAGACAGTCTATGGGCCAGATGTAGCAAACTTTAACGAGTCGCAAATGGCCCGATTCGCAATTTGCGACCCCGCAAAATCGGAAATGGGATATAATAATCCCATTTCCGACTCGCAAAATGGGACGCAAGCCATTACCGAATCACAAAATTTGCGACCCCATTTTGCGACCCGAAAATAGGAAGTCGCAATTTGCGAGTCGCAAACCATATGCAATAGCAACTCGCAAATTGCGACTAGTCGCAAAAAGCCCATTTTGCACTTCCAATTTACTACTAACTCAGAGCAGGTGGTAACCATTACCAAAGTATAAAAGGGGACCCGGAAGGCATCTGGGTTACTCAAGATGGCGGAGATATACCTGATAGCAGTGAGGAGGAGAGCCCACGCCGCCCAGCAGAGGAGGAGGAGGAGCCAGAGACAGGAGAAGATATACAGAACAAGGCAGACACTCTTCCAGCAAACTGAGGAGGAAATATATGATAAATATAGACTTAGCAGCGCAGCTATACTAGATTTAATAGAATTAGTCAAACCACAGCTAGAACGCCAGACTGTGCACGGCTGCGCCATCCCTATGCATGTACAAGTGCTATGCTCACTGCACCTCTTGGCCTCGGGTAGCTATCAGGGGGTCATTGCTGTGGCAGGTGGGGTATCCCAAAGTGCACTATCACGGTTCTTTAGGGCATTCCTAGACGCCTTATTCACACACATGTCCCGATACATATACCTACCCAGGAATGAGGCATGAAATCAACAGCACCAAGTTGGAATTTTACAGGATTGGCAACTTCCCCCATGTCATAGGGTGTGTAGATGGGACACATATACAAATATGCCCTCCTGCAAACCTGGAATATCTGTTCCGCAATAGGAAGTGTACGCACTCACTCAAAATACAGGTGGTATGTGACGCCCATTATGTCATCATTGACATGGTTGCCAAATTTCCAGGCAGTACTCATGACTCCTACATTTTTAGGCACAGTGGGATACACCAACGCCTGGAACGTGGGGAGTTTGGAGACAGATACCTCCTAGTTAGAGCTGAATACACCTTGAAGACATGCACACAGGTCAATGTGCAAACCATCCATGCCCAGCTAACATTGTACTTTTTTGTGCCAAACAGGTGACAGTGCATATGCACTACGTCCATGGATACTAACTCCGTACTTAACACCCAGCAATGAGACAGCGATGCGATACCACAGTGCACATAAGAGGACCAGGAATATTATAGAACGTACCTTTGGACTGCTGAAAGAAAGGTTCAGATGCCTCCACCGAAGTGGAGGTGCCCTCCAGTATACCCCAATAACAGCTTTTAAAATAGTTGTTGCATGCGCTATACTGCATAACATTGCCACCAGACGTGGGCTACCTCTCACCCCTGAAGACCCTGATTCGGAGGATGAAGACCAAGAGCATCCACATCGCCATCATGGGGATAGGAGCATCGCAAATCAAGGCAGACTGAGACGGGAACACATTGCAAACCAATACTTTGGAAGGTACGTGCCAACTTTTACCATACTCACCAATGTAACAAACAAAGAGTCCATGTGTTAAGTGGAAAGAACAAGTGATTTAATAAGTGCAAATAACAAAACTATGTACAATAGGAACAGTTCAGGGGCTTCAATAGTCCACCTGGCATGGGACACATTGACGTCATGTGCCCCAACCCCAAGGACAGTGTGGAGCTCACACCCTACGGCCGGCTCGGCCAGCCTGGCTGGTACTAGGGGGGTCAGCAGTGCTCTGCCTTGTGCTTCCACTGCGAAGCACCCTGGTGTCACCGGCAGAGACACTGCTGACAGTGGAGCCCTCCTCACTGTCCTGTGGCGTGTCGCCTGTGCCCCTGGCCACCTGCTGTGCCTCCATGAGGTCTATTGCATGGCTGAGACGGCCCAGTCCCCGTGCCACGTCACCAGCAAAAAGGCCCATGTCCACCTGGAGGCTGACTGTGTGCCTAGACAGCCCTGTTGTGTTCACAGCCAGCCTTACTATAGAGGAGGACATCCTGTCCAGGCGTTGCAGCAGCAGGCGGTCCCTGCTCCGTGCACTGTCAGTCTGCGTTAGCAGTCCTGCCACTAGTTGGCACATAGAGAGTGCAAGGTCACCCGTGTTGGTACTGATCCCCTGCAACTCCGATTGTACCTGCTGCATACTGTTGGCATGATTGCGTTCAAAGCGCCGCAATGCCCCACTAATCCTCCTTAATTCTTGGTGTTGCAGGCGCTGACCCCATAGGAGTGCGGCCTCGGTTGGTGATGTGGAGGCATGCCCTGACTCTGCCTGCCGCTCTGCTGTTGATGTTCCACGTCGCCTGCAAAGCAGTGGAGGCCCTGTGTTGTCTCCCATGGCATTGTTGCTCGTACCTGGTGCAAGCTCACACACCACTACTGCAACAGGTGTTTCCTGAGGGGACATGGTGTCGGTGGTGCAGGTAGCAGTGGTGGCTGGTCCTGTTCTCTCCTGTGTGTGCTGGCTGACCAGTGGCCCCTGGCTGCTTGGACTGGTGGGGGTGTCTTGTGGGAGACCTGTGGGACATAGGGAACACACTGTCAGTGTCTACTATCTGTTATCAACTTCCTTATAAACTGTTGCCTATGAACTGCCTACTTGACTACATTGCCCATAATGCATCAGTCTGGTGTTTGCTACTCTGAAATGGAGCTATCTTGGTTGTGCATGCTCCTGTGTACAAGGTGGGTGGGGGTATGGCATTGATGAGGGTACATGCATGTCACATGGTACTCATCGGTTGATGGACCTGGCTCAGAGGTGTCCAGATCTCCCATCCCGCTTACAGCCTCAGGCTCTAGGGTCTCTTCTACCCTTTCCTCCAGGGGTGTGGGTGGTGGTACCGTCGATGGTCCCCCTCCTGTGCCTCTCATCTCCCGGAGCCGCTCTGCCACCCTCTCCTTGGTCCGGGAGCGAAGGTCATACCACCTTTTCTTCAATTCTTCCACATTCCGGTGGCTGACCCCCAGGGAGTTGACTTTGTCCTGGATCTCCTGCCAGAGTCTTCTCTTCTCTGTCTCTGGCACGGTGAGGGCTGACCTGCCAAACAGCTCGTCATGGTGCTGACAGCACTCATCAGTCAGCACCTCCAACTCCTTTTCAGCAAACTTAAGTTTCCTCTTCCTTGGATTTTCAGCCATGGTTGCAGGAGCTCTGTTTGTTTGCTGTGCTGAAGTTGAAATGGGTGTGGTCCTCCCTCCTCCCAGGTGTATTTGTAAACTTCCTGGCTGTGATGTCATCATCATGTGCCAGGAAGTGTTTTCCAGAGTGTTCTGAAGTGTTTTCCAGAGTGTTCTGCAGCACCTGCATTCAATTTTCAGCACAGTCGTAATTTGGGACACCCACTCACAAATTGCGAGTCCGTTTTTTGCGCGGTCGCAAAAAGCGACCTCGCAAACAGTGGACTCGCTATCTGCGGTGCGACTCCGTGTGCGAGTCGCAAATTGTCCTCGCACTTTCTACCTGCATTGCAGTTAGCGAGTCGGAAATTGCGAGTCGCAAATAATCGCAATTTGCAAGTCGCTAATTTTTAACTACCTACATCTGGCCCCAAATGTCTGTAAGACCTATGTAGCTGATAGTGGTACGAACTGTTATCTCAAAGTTATATACTGTCTATCAAATTTGATTGTATTACATCTTAATTGCATGTATATAGCCATACTACCACTGATGAGGCGCTGAATCGCTTTGTGCATGTAACATGCTACTTTTGAACATGAAGGTGAGTAGTTAATTGGTTAATCCTATGGTTACTGGCTATTGGGTTTATTCTTGTGCTCTGAAGGAAACAATTGCATGCTTTTTTTTCTGTTTTTTTTTCTGGTAGACTAAATTAAAAGGTGTGATCACTACTGTGCAGTATAGTTTGTGCAGGTGGTTGGTAGGTAGATTGGGTAGGAAGATTAAGGGCCTGATTTGGAGGTTGGCGGATGGGGTTACTCTGTCACAAACGTGACGGATATCCTGTCCGCTGCACTACGATTCTATGATATCCTGTGGAAATCCTAATATGGCAGACGGGATATCTGCCATGTTTGTGATGGAGTAACCCATCCGCCAAACTCTAAATTAGGCGCTAAGTATTTTTAGGTTTCAGGGATATGGTTTCATAGAAGGAGAATTTGTTATCTATAAAATGAGGTGTGGGCTATTTGCAGAAATACAATAATTGTGAATAATGCAGACAGTCATGCAACTTAGAGTAGGCTATACTCAGAAAGAGGAAGCATGCAGAGCGTGGAAGATAGGTGCCGGTTATTTGAAAGAAAGAAAGGAGATGGAAATGCTCTATAGTTTTAGATCAAGGACAACTTTCATGCCAGGTTTTAGGCATTTAGTAATCAGAGGCTTTTTCAGTTAACATGCAGTTAGCATGCAATTTGAGGATGTAAAATTATAGAAATACACAACATTATTTGCATGTGAGATAGTATATGTATTGTAGCATTTGTATTGAACCTAGTGCCTTTTGTGTGACGCTGAAGCACTTATCCACATAGATAGCACACTACACCATGTATGAATGTGGTTGGAGGTGTGTTGCCTTTACTTTGAGCCTATGTGGGAATTTTTTCCAGTTTTTTCGATGACCACGGAGGTGTAGTTATAGTGTTAAGGGGCATGTCGCATAGTGATGTGATAAGTGAGAAAGTGTAAGAGTTTGACATGTATTTCATAGTTTGTGAAATGGTGGTGGCACTGATTAGCTTTGCAGGCTGGTACGTTTTATGTTCTCTATCTCAAGTCATATGGTGGTTGTGGCTGGAGGAGAAGGAGTGAGTGGAAATCAAACATTTGTCTGGAAAACAGCAATACAGTTTTCCTTTATATGATTGCCATTAAGAGATGTCTATTAAGTATATTTTCCAAGATGCACTGTGTTATGAATATCCGTTTGTCATAACAGGATGTTGGTTCCCATAGTAAGTGACTATTTGAGACTGCTTGGTTGTCTAATCTAGAGTACTCCACTGAGAAGCAATTTTTGACAGATCTCTCTAGTCTTTGCAAACCTGTCTGGTTAGCACTGATTGGTTAGTTAGGTGTACAGGTATAGCCTTTATCTTTGTTCTTCAGTTGCCAGCAAGCTAGCATAGGATCTTTATACATTATCGCCCTGATTTAGATCATGGTGGGATCTCTGCTGTCCCACCTTGAAGGCGGTTCTAAGTAATCAGTCAAGCTGACAATGTTCTGACTGCTGTATTTAGTTCTCTGGGGACTGAACCTTCATTCGATTCGAAAGAGTGGAGTCAGCTGTGTAAACAGTCTTCTGCTGCCAACGGGCTGGATTTCAATGCTGGCTAATAGTACTCCGCTGCCATCAGGTAGGTGGGATTGCGCCAAGCATATTTAAATTTCACAGCTGTGCTGGCTTGTTCTGTGGTGGATTTCTGATGGTGAGAGTCTGTGGCGGACCCACTCAACATTGTACAATGGCTGTGGTTATTGGATGGATGCTAGCAGAGCACAGCTGATGTATATTGCCCAATTGTGAACACCTGAAAACCACAATATTAAACACACTCAATTCAAGACCATGATCCTTTGCCATTTCACTGCAGAACACCAATTTGCTACTCCAGAGCCAGGTTATTGGTTTTTTTCTCCCTCTGTTCATTTTTCATTTGTTTAATTTTTTTATGTTTTTTTATCAACTTGTGGGCCACTTTTTCATTTATTTTTAGTTTCTCGCTATGGGAGGGAGGAGGAATCCACATTTTACAGAGGGAGAATTGTCAGAAATGGTGGCTTAAATCATCAGAGTAGAGTCACAATTGTTTGGAGCCCAAGTACAAAATACAACCATTTCTCAGAAAAGGCTAAATGTGGGCCTGAATAGTTCACAGAGAGAAATCTGTAGCAAACAACCTGTGCACACATTAAGAAATTAGGAAGAAGTGGAACGATCTGCAAATGAAAGTGCATTACCTGGCCTCCAAGTATCACCTGGAGGCCCAAGGGACTGGTGGTGGTTCTCCCAGCCACCCATTACAACTCTTTCCCTGGGAGGAAAAGGTCTTGAGGATTCTACATCTTGAGGGCTCAACAGAATTCCTGGTGGAGTGGAGACTGATAAGTTATGCTTTTGAATGTCTCACTAATCAGAGATGTAGTTTTTACCCTTAAGCTAGCTGTCGATAATGTTTTTAGACCCTCATTAAAATATATAAATACAATTTCAAAGTATCAAAATGTATTGTTATCAACAACTTAGTAGCATTATGGCTGTATTTCTCTTTATAACAATGATCAATATGTGTTGTCATAATGTGCGTTGTTCTCCATGGATCATCCCTTGCATTTGCCTAGCTTGTAAGTTTGTTTCAATGTATGGTGATGTACTCAAGAAAACAGGCTCCAAACTCTATTTCCACATGAAGGAATAGTGCACCTAAGTGTCATTTTCACCCTTTTACATCATTCACATATGTGTCTACATATTGTAAATGCTTGTTCATTTTTACTGCAGATATTTTACTAGGTATGGTTAACTGACATTTATACCAATGTTGTTAATGGTGAATAGAAATGGCTATAACTACCATGATGCCCTGTTCTTGTTTCTGGAAAATAATATTGCAATGTGATGTTGGTCATTCTCTCTTTTCTCCCATTTATGCTCATATGTCAAACTGTCATGCATTCGACAATCACCATTTTATGCTATCAATGAAAACTCAATTTTTTAAATATATATCGTACATTATCACCTTCTTGTCATTTGATTGCAATGAGGTAATTGGTTTTACAAATCATAGTATTTTGACTTAAAAGATTTCAATCATGCCCTGGTGTATGCTGAATATAAGTAGTATTGATAGCTAATTCACTTTCCAATGTTCATATGATGACTAATGCCATTAATTCTCCTAAGCTGTATAACAGTTGGATTTGTAGCCTGCTAGGCATTTGAAAGGTTAAGTTCTCAATTCTCATCTCTACTGTGTTAGGTTGGATTTTTGTACATGTATCGTACACGTACTAAATAAACTTTTCTTTTCAGAACATTTCTTCAGCAGTATTTCTGAAGTTTGCATGTGTATAAAATAACCTGTATGTGTAATTCACAAAAAAATCACAGAAAGGGCTAATCATTCCATTAATCATTTTTTAACTGTTACGGTGCTTCATTCTAGCTGAAGACACATTTGATGTACATTCTAGACTTTTCATTTCTGATTGCTTGAAATCCATATTAGGTCCCCCACCCAGAGCCAGTGGACCATCGTCTGCCACTGAGCACACCTTCACTCCAGACCAGGATGAAACCTTCAGTGAGGACTCCACTCCTGCAAGCACGGATGATGTGGAGCAGCCTGGTCCATCCACTCTCTCTGGGCAGACAACTCCAGTAAATTACACTCAGCCCACACCTACACCTCCTACTCCAGCTGCAAAACGCCTCGGGATATTTCTACTTCCTGTGTTCAAAGGATTATAACATAAAGGATTGTGTGTCCCCGTCCTGGCTGTTGTTGAGCCAACAACACCACTATCTCCAGTGCAGTCTGGGCCCAATAGGATGGGCCCCTCTGCCTCAAAGGCACAGAGTACTGGGAATAGGGGTCATGGGAGGGAATCTGCCAAAGTGAGGCCACTAGGTATACTGTCACCCAGACCACCATCAACCAAGACTTGGGAGCACTGCATCACTCCCAAGACATGATGGGCCAGGTCCGAACAGAGCTCCGGGACATTACGCAGGTGCAGAGTTAGCACAATTTAGAAATGCAGAATTTCAACTCAAATTTGTGCTCCCGGAAAGGGGGACATTTATCGGCATATGTTGAGGGCTTTTTCTGTGCCATCTTCCCCTGTCTGTGGTCCTTCAACCTCTGGACAAAATATATCAGTCTCAGCCACAGACAGGGAGTTACTGCCACAACCGGAAATGGTTCCATCCTCCCCAGTCCCTGCAACAGTGGATACCCCCAACCCCTCCAAATAATAAACAAAAATCATTTTTTTTAAATGTTACAACTATGCAATGTGTATCCCATTTGCAGAAAAGGCAAAAAATACCAAACACAAATCTCAATGTATTGATTACAAACATCTGTAAGAAATAATAAAAATAAAAACAAAATCTGAAAAAAATCACAACTAGTGCATAACACAAATAATCTGTATTTTTACTGTTCCAAACTCTGACATCATGAAAGAATGAGACATAATTATAATACATAGATTCAATAGGCAAACTATTATTGATTCATGTCATCAGTCGGACCCAGACATCCTGCCTTACAATAGGAAACCCACATCAATAACGCCAATGATGAAAATCATGGTACTACTACAATTTGTGGCCACATGATCATTTCAATACACCATGGCAGTATCTGATGGAATGTCACAAACAACTCTAAGTAGGGGTGCTACAAAACGTTCTTTCTACTATGTTGAGACACATCAACAGCTTCATACACATAACCCAAAATGAGGATTTTGTCAATGTGAAGGGAGATTAGTATTCTTTGGGTTGACTCACTCGTAAGGTTAGAGCAAGTTAAGCAGCACATATTGCCTTGGTGGCAACATTCAACAGAAAACAGGTCTAATGCAATCTCAAGAACATCAATTCAATCACTGTGCTAATTGTCTTTGTACAAGATATGTACATCCAAAGTGTGTGTCTTCCTCAGGATCAACCCGTGTTCCTTTGTACCTAGCAACAGCAGCATATAACTGCAAATGCCAAAACTTTTAAATGACCAAATGAAGATGACATGGTGAAGGATCCTAAAAAAGAAAAACAAGTAGAGTATATTTATTTTACATCACAAAATAGACTCAAATGATAAGTTATGAGGACACATTCATTTAGAACGTTCATGTTGGGGCAGGTCCTAACAGAGCTCCGGGAAATTAAGCAAGGTCAAAGGGACTACACTTTGGAAATACAGAATCTCAACTCAAATTTGTGTTCCCTGATTGGGGTGAATTTTGACATTCATCACCATATATTGAGGGTTTTCCTGTACTATCTTCCCCTGTCCGTGGTCCTTCAACCTCTGGACAAAAGACAGGGAGGCCCTCCACAAAAGGAAATGGTTCCACCCATCCCAGTCCCTGCAACAGTGGCTAGCCCTGTCACCCAGGAGAGGATGTTCATCTGGACCATGAGGATAGGACGGCAAGACCACCACCAGCAAGAAACGCAGAAGCTAAGTTCCTTCAGTGTGTGACTATCATTCACTCTGTGGACTATTTTCTGGGCACATATACCTTTTTAGAGGACAGTTGTGTTTTGTTCATTGGACTTCAAACAATTTAGGCTTTACAAAAATAGTTTCATCCACCATGATTGACTGTTTTGTGTGGGCTTTTATTTTTTTGTTTGGTTTTCAACAGGTTTAAGTTTATTTCTATTTGACTAATAAATTCAAATAACACAAAGTTGAAGACTGGTGTATTTCGGTGTGATCTCGCTTTGGGTATTCATATTAATAGTTATGGCATTTAGAATCCTCTGCCATCATTGTTCTTTTGTCATGGTGCTTCACATAGCACCCAGCAGGAGCGAATTCACACATGGTATTTACAAGTAGTATCTTTAGGTCCGCACTCGGAGCAGAGATCCGCCCTGAGTGCGGACCTAAACATACTACTTGTAAATGCCCTTTGTGAATTCCAAAAGTTGCAAACTTAGACGTTTGGTCTAAGTTTACCTTTATGAATCGGGACCAAGGTATTTAGTTATGTGACATGAGTTCACTATTCAAAACAACAAGTCAGTAGCTTTCAGAAGTGTTAAACAATTCCATTAAGAATCTGAGGTGTCTATGTGAGATGATCTAAAGTGAAATGGGACTGAGAATGGTATATTTCCTAAACTGTGTGAAAATGGGTCCATAATTTGTTTCCAACATGCATGGAGGTAATGGTAAAGCATACCTAAGTTTTGTAGACTTTAAGCAGGTGAAAAATTGAAAATAGTAATTTATTGTTAGGTAACCTTGTTACCATTTTCATTTGCACAGATGTGATAAAAATGTCGTATATGTGTTTTCAGCATCTGCAGCAGCAGGCAAAGGAGACATTGGCCATGAAGGTGGGGAAGCACAGGTTTTATTTTTGACATATTTATATGGTGAATACATTAGTGTTGGACATTTTTGATGGACATGTTCATTTTGGTGCAAGCATTCATTATTATACTGGACACTTACTTCAAAGTTTACCATGTTTTTTTTGTAACTCGTGAATGCAGGTGTGTTTATTTAAAAATAAGTACTAATAAACACATATGCCTTACACATGGAAAATAAAAGTTTTAAGTTAAATGAAATCTAATGATTGACAGAAATTGCACAAGAAAAGGGAAAATGTGACATTAAATACATCTATGACATGTTTAAAAATTAGAGGCAACACTGGTTGTACATTTCGTGTAAACCCACTTGTTGTGGAATTACTACATTGTATTGGATTTATGTAGATACAATAATGTGTACTGTTTATGTATCTATAATGGTAGTTTAGGGAAATGATTAAACACACCTGTATGGGCACAATTCGAAATATGGATTCATGTGACTTTTTGAGACGTTGAGACATTGATGCTGCATATGTTGCGTACCGCTACTGTGGGACGGGGAGGAAGAAAGAAGATGAGGTGCTCCGTCCCCACTTCCCGTCCCTCAGGCTTCACCCCCTGGCCCTGGACTTGTGGCAGCAGTTAGACTAGCTGTGACCGGGGTAACTCTGAAACCCCTCCAAAGCAAGTGGAGGACAAGTCGTACACTGCAGGATGCGCAAGAGGAGCGGCCACTGAGGAGAGGGTCCACTGACCGTGTGTCATCAAGACACCAAGGCCTGTCATGTATTTAGGTGCAGAGTTGGCGTACAGGTGCTATAGGGGCATAGGCTTAAATGAAGGTGGGCCGGACAGGAAGCACTAGGCTGCAGGGGGCTCATGCAGTGTGGAGGCAGCTGTGTATAGGCTGGGGCAGCTTGCGCATGTCTGGCTGCTCTGCTCTGCCCTTTTTGCCTCCCCAGTGCCCCCACGCTCCTTCTGTGCTCCTACTGTGCATTACACGTGCACTATGGCCAATTGTTCCACAACAGCAAACGCTCATAAAAGTTTCCCTAGAGATATTCATTGACTTTCACCATCTGCTGCCAGTTGGTCATGTAGTGAACGTCCACTTCAACAACAGCAAGTATACCGAGTCTCGTGCCCCTCCCAATGCCTTGTGTTAGTTCAAACGGTGACTACCAGCCTTTCTAGAGGAAATGGTTGGGGGAATAAGGAATGTGACACACAAACCAAAAATCAGCAAGGAGCAACTATCCAAGGCCAGAGTTGAGAGTCCAAGAAGTGTTGGCAGCAATAGTGTAGGTCGCGAGTCAGGAGGACTCAGGAGGAGGCACTGACTAGTTCAATTGCACAGTGGAAGCAAGTAGAGGGCAAGTCGTACACTGCATGTCACCTGGCCCTTAGGATGCGCAAGAAGAGCAGCTGCCAAGGAGAGGGTCCGCTGACCATGTGTCATCAAGGCACCAGGCCTGTCATGTATTTAGGTGCAGAGTCAGGGTAAAGGTGCTATAGGGGCATAGGCTTAAATAAAGGTGGAGCCGGACAGCAAGCACTAGGCTGCAGGCAGCTCGCGCAGTGTGGAGGCGGCTGGCTATAGGCTGGTGCAGCTTGCACATGTCTGGCTGCTCTGCTCTGCCATTTTTGCCTCGCTAGCACCCCAGCACCCTCCACGCACCTTCTGTGCTCCTGCCATGCATTACACGTGCATTATGGCTAATTGTCCAGCTGATTTCCACAAAAGCAAATGCTCATAAAAGTTTCCCTAGAGATATTCATAGACTTTTACCATCTGCTGCCAGTTGGTCGTGTAGTGAACGTCTACGTCAACAACAGCAAGTATACTGCATCTCGTTCCCCTCCCAATGCCTTGTGTTTGTTCATGGGGCAGCTACCTGCCTTTCTGGAGGAAATAAACCAAAAATAAGCAAGGAGCAACTATCTAAGGCTGGAGTTGAGAGTCCAAGAAGTGTCGGCAGCAAAAGTGTATGTCGCGAGTTAGGAGGACCCAGGAGGAGGCACTGACTAGTTCAATTGCACATGAGGAAAAAGAATGGCACGCCCGTCAGAGGGGACTAAGCAAGAGGCCACCAAGATCACCATGGACCTGAACTGCCAAGAGCTCAGGCAAGCTCCCACTGTCAACTTGTATCCATTTTTCAATGCTTCATTACCTCCCCCCATGACGAAGCAGGAAAGGAAATTTGCAAGAAAGGTAGAAACCGGACCAAGCCAGTGATATTGGCCAAAGCACCAGTCCATGAAGGGAGCAAAGGTCCTACAACGGTAGGCATTGTGCAAACTAAAGTGGATATAGAGTACCATGGCCTGATCGAGGCCTAGGTCCATGAGCAGGACCCACCATCCAGAAAGGGGGTGTAGGCTAGTCCAGGATTATGGATGAAGCAACCAACAACCCAAAAGCCAATATAGTCATTATTACTACAGCACAAGGGTCTGCCACGACCTCTGCAATCAACACACATAATCATAGACGTGGTGGTCCTGGCACTATAAGAGGCCTCAAAACCCTTTAGCAGTGTAGAGAATAGAGTTAGGATACTCCCCAACCCTAGTGGTAGAATCAGGATCAAACCTCGAGGATGCCAGCTGTTGGCAGAGCCCAGCCGTGGCGGCCCTCGCACAGAGTGGCGAGAGTAAAACTCCATCACTGACATGCCTAGTGGTATGGAAAGAAGGTGGTCAGAGAGAAACTCAAGTATAGGAATCGATGGAACAAATATCACCCAACTGAGCAATAGTGCCAGGATGTAAAAGACCCCTCACTGGTATTGTGATGGTGCACAGCAGCCTGTGCAGCACCCATCCACAGGAGAGGTCAGTGCAGCAAACAATGCCACTCTGCGGCCCAAGGGGTCTCACCGAAGCAAGGGCTAGAACTCTCAATGTAGAGTGCCCCCTAGGAAAGCCCACCGAAAATGTCAATGTCAATCAAGGTGGCTCAAAGGGTAGTCTATTGTGGATCCCAGAGTTTAGATCAAGGGGACGCCACGACATTCTAAATTGTACAAATATTTTGAAGCTAATCAACGGCCTACCAGGCCTTGTGGGAGTAGAGTCCCAGGACATTTAGGCCCATATTTATACTTTTTTAGCGCCTTATTTGCGTTATTTTCTGATGCAAAAGCAGCGCAAACTTACAAAATACAATTGTATTTTGTAAGTTTGCGCCGCTTTTGCGTCAAAAAGGGGCGCAAATACGGCGTTAAAAAAGTATAAATATGGGCCTTAGTCCATCTAATTCCTTGTACTGAGATGTAAGCAAGTATGAGAGCCTGCACTGGTCAAGCTCAACTGGCCTGACAAATCTGCTAAAATTCTGTTCTGCAAGGAGTTGCTGACAAGCTGCGGCATAAAAATAACGCAGGAGGATCGCTACCCATCGCTGCTTCTGTCTTAAGAGCAATCAGCAGGCAAGAGCACTGGAGGGAGTGGCCACAACTCCTCAACCTGCCCAAGGCAAAATGTAGGGCAACAGGCAACTTCCATTTTGAAAAGTGCGGTGGATGGGTAATTTAGTACAGGTGGAAATCCTGGACTGACGATTCAAACAACCAAGGCCATATTGGTGGAAGCCTCTGTAACAAGAGTAGTAACCAAGACGGATGAAACAGATTATTGGAGCTGGCTTCCTTCAGCTTCATCGGAGGCACGTCAAGCTGGCCGCCACGTGGATTGAAAGGAAGAACCCTTGAGGCACAATGTAAGAAAGTGAGCTACATTGTGTATCTGCACCTGGAACTTGGGGGGCCTCGCACAGAAAAGTGAAGAACACTCAATGTTAGAATACCTTTGCAAATTTGACATCATAGCAGTACAAAAGATATTGGCACAAACCAGTGTCCCCCTAATTGGGTTCACTGAGTACAACAAGTGGGCAAGTGAAAGTAGTATTCACAGTAGAGCTAATGGTGGGCTGAATACCTATATAAATTGCAAACTCACCACAAACGTCACAGTGCTAGATATCAATGTACCATGGCTATTGGCAATTCACCTGGAAGAATGGTCTTGGTTAACATCTATATTCATCCAAGAGAAAAAAGAGCAACAGTCGATAAACTGATCAACTTGCTCCTGGAGTGGAAAAGTGAACCACTAATGGCGAATCTGGTACTTACCGGAGATTTCAACCTGAATCTCTTCAAAGACACAAACGGGATGATGAAATAGTTTTACCTGACTTGCCTGCCCCAAACCACCCATCAAACAGAAGACAAACTTGGGAAAAAATCTTGCAAAGGCATGTAAACCAGCATGGCTGATAATGTTAAATGGCCGCCTCTCGTGAGATACGCCTCCATCCTGCACAAGGTGCTCTGGTACAATGACCTTGATTATACCATAGTTAGTGCCAGCAAGTTCACCAGGATAATCAACTTTCAGATCAACCAGTGAAGAGAAAGTGACCACCTGCCACAAAACATCTGGCTCTGTGCCATTTCACCAGTCCTGGGTCGTGCCAGATAGCGCAGGTAGAAGCTCATACTGAGAACTTAAAACTTCTCAAATGGAGCCCATAAGACCTTCAAAACCTGGCAAATGAGGCAGTTGAAATATTGAAAGGAGCTTCAGCCAGCAAGCAAGATCTGATAAAGGCCTGAGAACACCTTTTGGAGTGCCTAGTGGCAAGGCACCCGGCCACAACCTTGTGTAGTAGCACAAGCTTCACGCATCATAGGAATATTACTTGTCCAAAGCCAATTCACCTATTTAGATCACAGATTAATAAAACCCTCCAACAGTTGCGAGCACGGCAAAACTGCGCACTGTTGAAGTCCCTTCAACATGATCACAGAAGATTCAATAGAGAGGCCAGGCTGCATAAAAAGAGCAAAGCTGAAGTGCCAAGCTTCTTTATTGTCAAAACAAAATGACCACTAGGAATTTTAGAAGCTAATAAACTCGATAAGGGTCCCAGGGCAGCAAACAATGCTAATATAAGTGAGGAAGAATGAGTGGGTTTCCTAAGAGATCACTATAAAGTAAGCATGGATACCACCACCCCGTGAGCCTGTTCCAGCCCAATTGATATAACCCCCTTTGATAATAACAGCGACAGCCCAGATATCTTAGAATACAACATTGCAACACTGGGAAAAAAACTGAGAGCTCATGTACTAACTGATCACCCGCCCCCAATGGAATTGCGCCAGTCCTACTGAAAGAAAATATAACAATCTGAGCAGGCTTTATAATTTTAATGTTCAACCACATATTGCAGACTGGAAACAACACAAAAAGTTGGAGAGGCTTTGTTATATATTTCATCTTTAAAGGCGGGAAAGTCGCATCCCCCAATAACCATCGCTTGGTAGCCTTGATAGATCTGGACCTCAAATATTTTTCCACTCTACTTCTGCAAGATCTCTCGGAGTGGGCAACGGAGACAAAACAGGTGCCGATGAACTAAATAGAGTTCTTCTAGAAGCAGGGGACACTTTTTAGATTAATAGCTGTGGGCCTTATAATGAAAAGAGCGGGCAACACCTGTACCTCATTGTTTATGTGCTTTGTGGACTTCAAGGTTGACCTTCGATTGTGTTACCTGCGGACTGCTGTGGGAAAAATTACAGCACTGGGACAGCCCCCCCAAAACATTTAGGAGCAATTCAGTCGGTATGCTCAGGAAACTGGATAAAGATGAAGGCAGGGGATGGCTCCCATCTGTCCAGAGAAGTAAGACATCTTTAGGGTTAAAGCAAGGGTGTGTCCTAGGCCCCCCGCTGCTTAAGTTGTTCATCTCTGACTTATCACCGTTCCTTGCTGAAGTGATGTAGCACGCACCGAGCCTTTGTGGCAAAGAGCTGTGTACCATCTGATATGCTGATGATCAGCTAATGCGAAGTAACACCAGAGTAGGCATTCAAAGATTAATCAGTAGGTTAGCAAAGTACTCGGCTAAAAACAAGTTAGAAATTAATCTGAAAAAGACCAAAGTTATCTCTTTAAAAATCCAATTTTCAAAACATGGGAAATGGCACCACAACCGGTCAATGATAGAGGAAACATCATCATATACTTGCCTAGGGTTCAAACTGGACTCATGGGGGTCTTTTTCAGCACAAAAAACACCATAACAGCCAAAGCGGATGCGCTAAACTTTACCTTTTTCAACCCAAAGAAAGTTTTATAGGGTCCCAACCTAAAGGCACTAATCATGGTGATAAGATCAAAAGTGATTCAAGCCCTACCATATGGAAGGGAGATAATGCTAGGGGAGGACACCGACATCCTGGAGAAGCTCATATTACGAATGTACAAATGGGTGTTTCAGTTGCCAAAGTCTGCTTCTCCGGCCCAAGTAAGATCAGAGTCCTCGTTGCCAAAGCAAACATTAGCCAGTCAAGGGGCATTCGTAAGATGCTGCCACTGTTTGAGAAATGCCCCTGAACATAAACTTGCACATCTCGCCTGGGCCGAAATTAACTTTGAATGAGGGATAGACAGATTGCCACATACTTGCAGAATAGTTTAGAGAATTTAGGTATTTCAGGCTTATGGCAACTGAGTGTTAGTGACTCCATCTTGAAGAAAACTTTGAACAAATGTATTCAGCTGAAAAGCCGTTTGGAGGATAAAAGGTTACTGGCAAAACGAGCGCATGGTGGTTAGTGATGAACTCGTATGAAACCTGCAAGGAACAACCCTACTTTGACTCAGCTCTCTCTTTAACCATTAGGAAGGAACTTATGAAAATGCGCTTCAGCCTCCTCCCAACGGTAGCGTTTACACCCGAATTGCAGATCAAGGGGAAACTGGAGGACAAACTGTGCCGCCTGCGCCATCAGTCGAATGAAACATTCATGCATGTATTATGTCTATGCCCAAAGTTATTAGCAGATCGAAGGGCCCTGCTGCGTAAAGAATTCATAGCCCTGGGAGTAAGATCTTGTAGGGCGGCGCCATTAGAGGCTCTCAATCCACAAAACCTTATGCTTAATGTTCTGGTGCAGTTTCTAGCAATTGTTAATAACCAGATAAAATTACTGTCAGGGGCCTGAGCGGGGTAGAGGGAATTGGGAATCAAAGGGTCTTTCAACATTACAGGATGAATTAGACTCACCCTTCCCCTTCCTACGGGTACCAAAACAAGGGCCATATTTACAGAATTTCTTGCGGCCCTCCTGTGTCCCCTAACGCCACCATGGTAGCGCTGTATTTACAATACGCCACATCATGGTGCATGTTAGGGGCAATACCGTCATTTTGTTGACACTATTGTAAGGCTATACTGGATTAGCATAAAATAAAACGACGCTAATCCAGTATAGTATTAAGAGGCCCATTGAATCAATGGGAGCCTCATTTTAATGATGCTAGAAATGGCACAATGGAATAGATTCTATTGCTCCATTTTTAGCAACCTTCTAATGAGGGAAAGCCCCCTTTGCATACATCATGCATATATTATGCATCATGTGGTGCAAAGGGTTTACAAGGTGGCGCAAACCTAGCGGTCCATTAGTCTCACATTTGCAGCAGACATTTTGCCACAAATGTGGTGCTAAGGGGCACAAGGGCCTTGTAAATCTGCCCCCAAATTCCTACTAGTTGGGCTGTGTTGTTTGGCATGGCCACCTATATTATTGCCAACTTTATTTATGGTTGAGCTGCTAGAGGCAGGGTGAGAGGATTATAGTCCCTAATCTTGACCATACAGGCCATTTAGCCCAGGGGTTCACAGTCTGTTTCATAGCCTCTAAAGCTTATGGAAGAGATGGTTCCCGGTAGTAAAGTAGTCCCGCTTTTATTGTGTGCACAATGCACCTTTTGCACGATTGGCTGTTCTCTGCTTCACAAGCAAGGTCTGCATCATGCACTTTTTAATAGATTTATGTGTTCATTCAAGCTCTGCGAGGCTTGGTTTTCTTTTTTACCCTGTTAAATAATGCTCCTTTGCAGTAGTGAATATGCCGAAGCAGGACGGACGATAGTTTAGCCAACCAGTTGAAAATTATTTTTGAAACTCAACCAAGTTCGCACAAAATATGGTGGAAATAGTATGTGCAAGTTAGCTCTCATAGTTCTGCCAAATCTCGATGCTACGATGCCAAACGCTTATGCCGAATCATGTGGTGTTGTAGTTTTTATTGAATGCATGATTTTAAGATTACTGACTTGTGTATGTTTATGTTTGTGTATATAATTAACTAATAAACTATTTTTTTCATTTCATTCATTCATGTAGGTGTTCATTAGCATGAAGGCAGTTAGTACCAAATTGGTGATTGTAAATAATATATAGAGGTGTGTTTCTTCAAGGTTTTTAAACTACCACTTTACACACACATCTTACCACAGCCATTTCTGTGTCCATTAGGATCATGGCTCCTGAAAAATTTGTTATCCCCGATAGTAGACAACTTTTGAATCTTTATAGAATTCAAAATAACTCCCATGAAGGAATTATTGCTCCAAATATATCTCCCACTATACTAGAAGAAGACTATCTCTTTTGTTTAATGTGATGTAACTCAGTCATTTTCGGTAATCTTTTCAAGTCCTCCAGTTGAAATATCTTTGGGAAAACAATCCGTGAGTATCATGTGCCATACCATTCTCTTGGAAGATGGTAATAGGCATTTGATCCACAGATGTAATAAACTCCAGGAATTGCTGGATCCTGTCCATTCAACATGAGCGTCCATTTACTCTGAAACAAAAACATATGTCTACATTCATTCATTCCCACAAACAATGTATCAGCACTAGATTTTAGCCTATATATATACACACACAGCTTTCCTATGTGGTGCACATCTAAAGCTAACCTTCCTTGTGTTTTTATTTCACTAAATGCAGTTATTTCTAAATGTTCTTTTCTCTAAGCCCTTTTCTAATTTTTCCTTCAAAGCTTTCCTTCTATCATTTGTCCGATCTAAAAAGCTCTTTGCTATTGGTAAGCAAGCATGTCAGATTGTTTCTATGTACATATGCAGTGCCAAAGGTTAACATAGGCTCAAAGAATCCTCTCACTAATTATATAGTATTCTCCTTAGCTACTCTACTCAGGTATTTAATTATAGGGACAAAGGAAAACACAACATTATAGTTGGAATAGAAATACTGAATGTACTCCTGATTATAGAATCTTGTTAGTAATAGACTACAACCTATCCCATAAGTGAGGAGCAAACTATGATAGGTTATTTCTTCCTCAACTAATGAAAGCATCTGTGTGCAAACATAACAATTTCCCGCATCCATTGTCTCAACATACTCACTCAATAAGCAATAGAAAACATTAGAACAAAGTTCTCCTTGGGCATTATCTATGTGCAGATATTTCTCATCTAACCTAAACTTCTCTATTACTGTGAGTGCAGTAGTTGTCTCTAGGGCTGAAGTATGGTTGGCTTTACTCTTGTCAAGAACAGTCATACCTACAATCAATACCAGGCACATTACTATGCATACAATTGCCAATCTAATACTCATGTATTTACAGCACCTGTACTTCCTACCCTGCTGGCTAAGGTTACTCATGATCTGTAAAGAATCAGAAAGCAGAAGAGAAAATGTATGACTATGCAGCAAAAACAAATCTTCAATCTTCTTCAGGAATTATTTACAGCTTTCAGTCTTATTTCCAGGATCCTTTTGTCAAAATTGTTAGGGTTGTCAAAAATCGGTTTAGCAGCTTGTCAAATCAGGTTATCAAAACGTTTTTTCCAGTTACTATCAATAGTCTCTTTTTCTTTGCACTTCTCTCACCTTATAGTTTCAACAGTTCAGTTCACTGATTTCCTTCAAGTGCCAAAATATGACCTGGAGTGTCTTGATCAAAACAAAAAGACAAAAATTCCCTTTGCCATTCACTTGTTGCATACGCCCATTCAGGACCACCGTACCTTCAACTTGCAATTCTCTTTCTTTTCAGCTTTTTACCTCCATTTAATTCTCCTTCACTCAAATCTTCTCTCCTTGTCGTGTCTATTTCCACCTCAATTGTTGTCCCTGTAATTGCTTCTTTTCTCTTGCTACTCCGGCCACTTATCTCCTTTCAGTGGACCTTTCGTTAATGCTCTTTTCAGTGTCGAACTTGTAACTTCTTCTTGCTCTGCAGGACTTTTTCTTGACGGACCTTCAACTAGTTCAGGAGAAGTCAGACCATAGGGGCTTTGATCTGTCTCAACTCCTTCCCCTACGGGTCTGTCGCTTGCTCTTATTGTCAAGATCCTCTGCTTCTTGAAGAGCCCTCCTCTGACTAGACTCTCCAGCTGCCTCAATTGAGGTCGGTCCACTTTTACTTTTCTGTGGGTCTTTTCCTTCGTCTCTCACAGGAGTGGCTGAACCGCTTTCAATTTGCTCATATTCAGTCTCAGTTCCTCTTTCTCCCCTTTCTGGCTCTGGGGTTGGTCTGGATTTTGCTGATAGTCTCAACAACTCTTCTTTATTGTCCACAGGCCATGCCACTTTCTTTGTATGGCTTGCATGGATCCAATTTGGTAACTCCAGCACATTTCACAGCTGTGGTAGTGATCAGCACTACCTGGTAAGGGCCTTTCTACTGAGGCTCCAAACATGTTTTCCTCATGTGCTTTCTGATGACAACCCAGTCACCTGTCCCAGGTTGTGTCCTTGGTCTTGAGATGGTTGCAGTGTGGTGGCTTCCACCTGATACGAGAAAGTAGGAGCCACATCAGCCAGACCTTTGCAGTAGTCACACACCATATCATCTGTTATGTTCACAGGAGCAATTGCAGGAATTGCTGGCAACTTCATTGTGCTGCCCATGAGGATCTCATGCAGTGACAGTCCTGTCTTCCTGTCAGGTGAGTTTCTCACTGTCATCAGAACTAACGGTCATGTGTTGGGCCATTTCGGATTCATGGATGCACACATTTTCGCCATTCTTGATTTCAAGGTACCATTCATCTGTTCCACAAGTCCTTATGCTTCAGGGCGGTAGCTACAATGCAACTTCTGCTCAATGTTTAAGGCTGAACATAGTAATTTAATTACTTCATTGTTGAAGTGACTTCCTCTAGCTGATTCTAAACAGATCGGAAACCCGTACGTGGTATCAATTCCTTAAGCACTAATTTCGCTACTGGGACGCTGTCATTTCTCTGTGTAGGGTAAGCTTCAATCCAATGGCTAAATATGCAGACAATCACCAACACATATCTCAATCCTCCACACACAGGCATCTCAATAAAATCCATCTGCATTCTGCTGAATGGACCTCTTGCCTTTCCAATGTGGCTCAAATTGACCACTGTCCCTTTTCCTGGCGTTCATTTGTTGACAAATTACGCAACGAGGTCAAACTGCTTCAGCATCCTGTCTGAACTTTGGATTGAAACATTTTTGTTTCCCTCCCAACATGTGCTTGACCATAATAATATCTAGCCATTTGTGTTAACAAACGGTTCGTCAATACCAATTGACCTTCTTCTGAAACCCACAGTTCATCCTGATGCTGTACACATATCATTTTGACCCATGACCTTTTCTCCTCCCTCTCAACGTTATTCTGCAATGTTTTCGGTTCTTCCAAAGTATCTATAACATGTAATGCATAACTCGAACACGTCTCATCTTCCTCGGGTAACAATTCCCATTTATCTTTGAACGTTATACAGTTCAATGGACAAAACCTTGCGACTTGATCCGCATATCCATTTCCCATTGACACAAAATCTTGTGATTTCAGGTGTGCACTGCATTTTACCACGGCAATCTTCTTAGGCATTTGAATAGCTCGCAACAACTCCTGAATTCTCTCAACATCTCTGACTGGTAAACCAGAAGAGGTCAGGAAACCTCTCTGTGGCCATAACTGGCCAAAATCATGCATTATTCCAAATCCATATTGGCTGTCCGTATAGATAGTAACTTTAAGCTTTGCAGAAACATGCTGTAGTAAGGACCACCAGTTCTGCCATTTGAGCTGGATATATGCCTCGAAGCCAGGATGCTTCAAGTATACTAGAAATTGTGCATACAGCATATCCTGCTCTCAGTATTCCCATATTATCGCTTAGACAGGAACCATCAACAAAGATAATTTGGTCATTTTCTTCCAATCTGGTGTCTCTGATATCGGGTCCCGGTTTTGTGCACAGATCAGTTACTTCAAGACAATCATGTTCATCATCTTATAATTTATCAATTTCAACATTTTCATTTGGGAGTAAGGTTGCCGGGTTAAACACTATACACCTTTTCAATGACACATTTGGGGACTCCAGGATGCTAGTTTCATAACGAGTCAGCCTGATGCCTGTTAGATGTTGCGTCTTGGTTTGTGTAAGTAAAACTTCAATGGAGTGAGGGACCATACTAGTCAGGGGATGTCCCATCACAATGCCCTGACACTGGGTTATGCTCTGTCCAACCTCAGCGACTGAACGCAGACAGCCTCGTAAAGCTGCTGCAACTGGGACCAAAGTGGCTCAAAAATATGCTACTGGGCGATTTACACCCCCATGGACAAGACAGAAGAAAAGAACATGCATCACGCTCATGACAGAACAACGTGAATGGTTTAGTGTAGTCAGGTATTCCCAAAGCCGGGGCTCTTCACAAACTCTCTCTCAACTCTGAAAATAATTTCATACAGGCCTGATCTGACACTAGGGGATCAGAAATTCCTTTGTGGGTCAGCTTCCGCAATGGCTTCGAAATGACTGAAAAGTTGGGAATCGACTGGCGACAATAGCTTACTATTCCCAAGAACATCCTGACATCACTCTGTGTGGCTGTGGGACTCATCTGCAATACGGCTGTGACTGTATCTCTGGATATTTTCCTAATTCTCTTCTCAAGCTGATGACCCAAATGTTTCACTTTTTCTGACAGTATTGTAATTAATCTGAGGACACATTATGACCATTCTTTCCTAAATGGTTCAGTAAGGCAATTGTTTCATATTTGCATTCTTCTTTCATTTTGGACGCAATCAACAAATCATCAATGTACTGTACCAATGTTGATCGGAAAGGCATTTTCAATGACTCCATATTCTTTTTCAAGATCTGGTTGAAAATGGAAGGTGATTCTGAAAACCCTTGAGGAATTCTACACCAACAGTAGACTCGATCTAAACATTTGAAACAGAAGAGAAATTGACTATCCTTGTAAAGAGGTACAGAAAAGAATGCTTGTTACAGGTCTATTACAGTGAACCATTCAGCATCACATGGCATCTGAAACAAAATCACTGTGGATTTGGCACCACGGGACAACATTTAACCACAATATTATTTACTTTCCTCAAATCATGAACTTTCCCACATGGCTTTGTAAATCCCATTATCGGTGAATTACATGGAATGCTCAACACTTTTTTCAAAACCGCTTGGTTCACAAATTCTGCAATTATGGGAGCAACTTTCTCATATGATATCATGTGTCATGTGGTACTGGGGAATCTGGGGAAAAACTGTGTATTGCTTTACTGGGACCTTAACTGGCTAAACTTATTTTATTAGGCCAATGTATTTTCCTGTTGAATCCCACACTTTCACTTTGACTGTTCCTTGTAAATCAGAAAGAAGTTCCTTCACTGTGAAAACTGGAAAGAAGCTAATGAGGGTACGCCTCATTTATTGTCCAGCAATCTGTCTCTGGAGCTGGGTCATCCTCCTCATCACTATTTGTCTGAATCTCAATTCCATAATTTAAGCAAGTAGTAGAACACCTTGTTTCACACAATAAGTCCGTTCCCAGTAGGGATACCGGACTTGAGTCGCAAACTACGAAATTGTGTATTCCTTCAAAGTTGCCAAATTTAACCTGAACTGGTTCTGTAATTGGGTTGGTCAAATACTGATTCGCTACTCATACAATCGGAACAATTTTTCCTGAAAGAGGCAAATTTGGGACTTTTTCAGTTCCCGCTGTAGAGGGTGTAGCTCCTGTGTCAACCAAAAATGAAACCTTATGACCCATTACTTTTCCCTTCACATATGGTCCTTTCTGATCTACTTCTAGCGAAGTTGCAAGCACACATTCTTCTTCATCCGACCTCTCACTCACCCAATCATCGTTTATTCCATTCTTACTGTGTAACGAGAATTGGTGTACTGTGTTATTACTCTGGTTAAACCTTTGACTGGTGACCTGTTGAGGAACCATCACCTTCTTCTGCTTCATTGGGGCTTGAGTTATTTGGATTTTCTGTCTAGGTACCATTTGACCCTGCTGTTGCATTGGCAGTGACTGGGCCATCTGCATATGTGGCATTTGCACCTGTTGCATGAGTTGAAAACCTTGCATCTGATTCACATTGCTTTGAAAATTTGGATTATGACCTCTCATTCTTGGTCCTCTCATGTTTTGAAAGGAATTTATGTCACTTGTTTGCTGAACGACACCTTCCTGTACCAACAACGGACATTCCCGCTTCCAATGTCCGATCCCTCTGGAAGCATGACATGGCAACAATCTCTTCATTCCCTGGACATCATTCTGAACCACTACTGTACCCAAATCAGGACTACGGTTCCCGTTTCCCATTCCTCCATGACCTCTACCTCTCGCCTGATTCTGAAATACCACATTTCCCTGCTGCTGTTGCTGTGGAAAATTTCCCTGCATCCCTGTTTGTGACGCTTTAATCTGCATCACCATTGCCTTCTCTTTCAACTTCCTCTGTTTCAACTCAATCTCGTCACTATAGTACTTGGCCTACTGCAACCTCGTCAATCGGCTTCGCTTGCCAGCAAATCAAATGACTCTTAATCATCTGGGTAATTTCAGGTCTTAATCCTTCCACAAATCTAAACACAAAATGAATCATGTCTTTTGGCTCAACTTCTTTACCACTGTAATGTTTAAATGGCTGCAACAATCTCTCATAGTATACATGTATTAACTCTTTCACTTCCTGGGCTGTCCTTTCTATTCTCTGCCAGTAGATGTTCTTGGGCGAAATTCTCATATTCAAAAATTTAATCACTTTATAATAATATTTCATCACCTTGGGAGAGGGTGCACCTGTAATTGAGTCTCTCTTTGGTTCCTTTGTCGGCCAATCTACGCTCCTCTTGCATTCAATCCACAGATCTCCTGGAACTACTATCTCTAACAGGGTGTTCAAATCTTCCCACAGGCAATTTGCGAGTTTCACAAACCTGTCTGTCTGCTGGTAGGATTCAGCTAGTTTCTCTCTCATCCTGGGATAATCTTTGGTAAATGGCAGAATATAATTTCTGCTCCAAGGGACATGGACAAAATTCCCTTCTGGAATTCCTCTGATTGGTAGAATTTTTACTGGTTCCTCAACCTGCTGCACATTTGCAATAAGATTTGCCTTCTTGTCTCTTTTCTTTACCCATCTACCTTCCCATTTGTCTAATGCTCCCCATGTTTGGACACTTTGAAGTAACTCCCTAAGGTGTGCTTTTATTCCTGCAGGTCTCATGTGTTCGAAATCTTTTGAGTCAAAATCTAATCTGTAACCCCTCTTCAAGTGTTTCAAGTAAAAGTCAATTTCTATGCCGTTTTTCTCTGCTAAGTCTGCTAGCCTGCTAGCCTTTGATGTACCTCACTCACTTCCTTTGTAATTTTTGGGCACAAATATCGTAATTCTGCTTCTTTGTAGGACTCGAGCCGGTTTACACCAATAGTTCTTTCAAGAAATTCTCCCGCTTCTATCCCAAGTCTAGTATAATTCAAGTACTCTCATTCCCGAGAAGCACTTTGCGGATTATTCATCTTATCTAACCATTCGGTCAATTATTGGGCTGTCAAACCTTGCAGTGAAATGTTGTTGGGCTGAGTATTTGGCAACAGTTGTACAGTTAGTCTTGGAGATTGAGGTGTCAGTAATTTCAAGCTGGGACTGACGTTTGACCCTGTTCCAGTATTCGGAGGAACTCTGAAGGGACTAAGGTCTAACAATGATCCTGTTCCATCAAAGGTCTGTCCCACAGGAGAGACTACTCTGGGACTCTCATCGAGTCCTCCTCTCATTGAATTTTGACTCAAGACTCCCTGTCCATTTGTTCTGTTATTTCCCTGGGCAAACAATGGTATGACTGGACCAATGGTGACAGGTATGGACACTGCGTCTGGTCTAACATTCGGGTTTTGTGGTAGCATGATTCTCGTATTCTGACTCATCAGTATAGATTAATCTGTCTGTGTTCCTATTATAGGTGTGTACTTTGGCATTGTTTGTGTCTGCACTTGAGACAGTAAGAGTGGAGTTGGCTCCGTCTGAACCAAAGTTGGTTTCAGAAAAAACCTGTCCTGTTGGCACTATAAAGTTTGTGGCAGTTTCTACTATTGGTACATCGGGGTAAATTCTTGGGACATTCAGCTTTGGCATCGGATTTTGAGCTGCCGATGTAGTAGGCAGATTAGGACAGCTCTACATTGAGCTCTGTGTCATGTTAGGATTAATCTGTACTGGATTTGTCGTCAAGTTAACCAGTGTCGGTGCCGAAGAGTTTACACTAGTGCTCGGACCGCTCTCTTGTGCTGCATATGGTGGGGGACGATTTCTCAGTAACTGTAAAATGAACTCATCATCATCTGACTCTTCATCGTGTTAAAGATCTCTCTAGACTCTTTTAATCTCCGCTCTCTACTCTTGGAGTGACTTCTGTTTGTCTTCCTGGTAGCTTTACTTTCTTCTCTCGCGCTGTCCTGTGTAATTGCAGAAAACAACTTAATGCCCTGTAAAGTCTTGGTTGTCCAAAATTTCTGATCGCTGTCCCATCTAGCCTCCACTAGTGTTCTTTCTGCCTTTCTCAGTCTCCTCTCAAACTTCTGTTGCTGTCTGGCTACGAGTTTCCAGATTGCTTATGCCTCGAACTGTGCTGGTTTTGGAGGGGGTTTCAAATCATACAGCACCCTCCTCAAATTCTCTAAGCTCCTCAAATTAAATGTTCCATGAGAAGGAAATGCTAAACTCCCATCTTTCTCCGTCTCTTTGCACCATTGTTTCAGCCAAAGACAAGGAGCAGCATCTTTCTCTTCAAATACAATGTAAGCAGATGTACCTTCAGGCAGTGCAGTATCTCCTATACTCATTGTACTATACTTATCTCCTCTTAGGGCACTCTTTAAAGCTTTGACAAATGGCATTGCTGTGACCTTTATGTTATTCTAAATCAAATCAGGAAGTGACTTTCAATCCCAGAAACCTTTTTTGCTGACCTTCTCAAACAATTGTGCTTCACAGTTGTCTGCCAATCTGTGCACAACTCTTCTCATTAACAGACCTATCCCATCGCAGCTCCAATGACATCACACTCACACGTACAGCGGCTGACAAAGTCTTGCAGCTTGTCCTCCTAAACTCAGATTCACACTAAACTAATGCAAAATTATTGTGAGCACTAAACAAAATCGAAACCCAAATTTGTCCGTTTACTACAGCTAGGGTAACACAATTGCTTCAGAAACCTTACGGATTTTTCCCTGACGGCCTTTCGCTCTAGCTTCTACTTTTTCTTTCTCAGTTTTCCTGATTCACAAGCAAAATTCTGATCGTCCTACTAAACAGACAAATTACAAGAAAAACAAGTGTCTCATACACCTTTCAATACACTCCGGAGTCTTAGACCTCGCAGGGCCCGTATAACAACAATTACATGGATAATGTTTTAGCACAAAGCGCCACACACATGTGAAGTTCGACGACTTCCCTACGGTCACACTTCAGAGTATGCAAACTGGTTCTGGGAAAGTCATTCTAAGTTCTTAGGGACACATTTTCACTCCGCTTAGTATCATCGAATCTGAAAATCCAAACTTTCTGCAAATTATTTTCTCTTTCGGGGACTAACCATTACCCCATTACAACCTCTGGGCATCTGCTATTTCTCACTTACTTTCTCTGGGGGGAAAATGCTTTATGATGGGCTCTTAAGGAGACTAACCATGTACCAGGCCTTTATGATGGGCTCTTAAGGTGACTTACCATGTACCGGGCTTTCATGATGGGCTCTTAAGGAGACTAACCATGTACCGGACCTTTATGATGGGGTCTTAAGGAGACTAACCATTATACCCTGCTACCATCGCTGTTAGCGCGTCTGACCTTGTTTGGCTTCTTCTCATTAATTTATAATGGGACGCACTAGAGGTTCGATGGACCTTTTAACTGCGCTTAGAGTAATTCCCATCATAAGACACAGTTTCAATACCAATCAAAAACAATATCAATCAATAGGATCAATAATCTTGGGAGTCAGTAATTTCCACACACCATGACCCCTTTGGCTCTGAATAACCACGCCTCTATATACAAGCTAGAATGTTCATTTCCCTATATTAACAATGCTAATATCATGTAACTTAGTCTCAAAATCAAATGATAAACATAAAGAAGCAATTCCGGTTGACCGAATCTTCTAAAGAATCTCAATTTAATCAATGCATAGATCACAACACATTCTGGAGTTACAGTACAAATCAATAGCAAGAATAACTGCGCAATAGAAATAGCATACATTTAGATTCAGCAAAGAAAAGACATCAACTGTTGTTCATATTTAGCAGCATCTTCATTGAGTCTCCTAACTAACCTTCTGATTAGAATGGCATGTTTGGGCTTCATGCAAAACAATTTAGTCAGCACAAATTTGGAAAAATATCTAACTATGGCTCTATCAAAATTAGCGGTTGGTACCTAAAGACAAAAGCAAATGACATTGAGATCAATTACATGGTCTAATACCTTGCCTCAGTATGGTTCAGCAAGCTGTGACAGTCTTCGTCCATTGGACATCTGTTCCTTCAGCATGGCATCAGGACTCAGCAGTAAGGTTCAAGATAGAAATGCCCAAGGAATAGACATGATCAGAATGACACTTCTCAGTAAAAGATTTTGGAAAGAGTGAGCTCTCTGGAAGCAGTTAGAAAAAAGTGTGTCTCTCCTTTCAGTACAGTTAGGAAAAAATGTGGGGGTCTCCTCTCGGTACAGTCTGGCTAAGTTAGATTCCCTAAGACTTCTTTCCACGTTGCTCTTGGTCAAAGAATCGTATGTTTACATTTAGTCCAATGAAAGTAGAGCCTCAAATCTAAGATATAACAATACTGTCTTCCACATGTCGATGAGTGGCTCCTCTTCTCCTGTTCCCATCATTGGGCTCAATCGGTAGCAATTTTGTATCGCGTTGTACTCCAGTCAGTGCATCCATGGTTAGTTCCTGGGAACATCGCCTTACCACACAGTAAGGGCCACATGTACGTACCTTTTTTCTTGTTGCAATTGGCCTGATTCGCAGAATCGGGCCGTGTGCGACGAGAAAAATGCTTTTTGGTATGTACATACCCATTTTTGCAATTCGGTAATCTACCGAATCGCAAAAAGGGTTTGCAAGTCGCAATTAGGAAGGGGCGTTCTCTTAATAATTGTGAGTCGCAGTGCGATGTAGGATTGTTTTGTGACTGCAAATGCGGTCACAAAACAATCGCAGTTAGCACCAGTCTCAAATTGGGGCTAACTTATTCGCAAACGGGAAGGGGTTGCCAGGGGGCCCCTTCCCCTTTGTGAATGCATACGAAAACATTTTTCCAGAGCAGGCAGTGGTCCCACTGAGGACTGCCTGCTCTGAAAAAATGAAAAGAAAGCTTTTCATTTTGTTTTTGAAATGCATTCCGTTTTCCATTAAGGAAAACGGGCTGCATTCCCAAAAAAAAATACTGCTTTATTTAAAAGCAGTCACAGACATGGTGCTCTGCTGACCCCAGCAGGCCACCATCCCTGTGAGTGCCGCCATTCCCAATGTGATCGCAAATTGTGACCTACCGCATGAATATTCATGAGGTAGGTCATTTGCGACCACATTGCAAATCACAAACAGTGTCATTGACACTGTTGTACATGAGGTTTTGCGAGTCGCAAATTGCGAGTCGCAAAACCTGATTTTCGTACATGTGGCCCTAAGTTCTACAAAGTATCTAACTAGTACAACATATACTAGCAAGCAGTTCTCATGAGAAAGAAATTTAGCTATTAGCATCTGGTCAACGTGGTGGAAATATACAAATTTAATTCTCTAAGCAGCCATTTTGTGTGACTCGTCTAAGCAGTGCAACTTAACATGAGGCCGTGCAACTAGGCCCGAGACCTCGCTAATTTAAGGCCTATGATTAATAAAGCAAATACATAATACATGATCATTAATATAACATACTGCTACATTAATGTAAACATGAGCACAACATTTTACATTAATAAGAAGATAATAACGCCACTTCGTGATTATTGGGGGTCACTCAAGTAGGCACATTTTCAAAGTTGTGTATTATTTCTCTATACTAAGTCATTTTCTATGCAGATTCAACATCCCTTAATAATGGGTTGTGCTCCAATCCAGTGAACTTTTCAGACTGAATCTGAAGAACAAAACTTAACTTCTGAACAACATAATTGAGGAGGCACTCTGAGGTTTTTTGTAAAATAAGTACAAATCTGTAACATCATTTCTAAAATGAAATAAATACTTGTGACGAGGGTGTTGCAGCTGATATGCTAATATGAGAATATTCTAATGATTGCATATATATATATAATAATGAGAAATAATGACAATTTGAGCTAATAATTGAAATAATGTGTAAAATGTGCCCACGGGGAGTGGTCACCATTTGTGTTAATAGTACTAAAATAATGTGGGATTTATGAAATTATGTACTACTATGTCATAATTAATAGTATAAACCTATGTTTGTGATGCTTATGTTGTTAATTTAGCCTAACCCGAGGCCTGGTTAGCGCTGGGCCTTGCTTGCTTAAACGTGGGGACGCGATGAGCTGCTGCAGACTAGAACTGGAGAAAAGGACCTTGAACTGTACAGAGTTCACTGTTGAACACTGCTAGAAAAGTCTGCAAACTCACCAGTGGACATGAGACAATCAGAACAAATTGATACAATTATGTGTAGAGTAGGCTAAATTTACTTTCCCAGGACTTGAACAATGGAGCTACAGACTAAGAGCTGAGAGCAAAAAATGTAATTACCTGAAGAGCCGGATGAATGTCCTCATCGACAGAAGGGTTTGCTCCTTGCTAGCCAAGCCTAACTGATGACTGATGACCTGGAGACGAAGACTGACTCGTTGCTGATCTGTCTTGGATAGGTAGCTATAACTTAACTGACTAATGTGTGCTTTTTCTTCTAGGTACCAACTACGCTGTTTTAAAATGTTTTCCTCTTTTAGTTAGATTTTTCCAAATTACAATTTTTGACAAAATTGTTTTCGCATGAAGACCCACATGCTGATGCTAATTGGAGATAGGTAGGCTGACAAGGGTAATTGCTGAATGATTCAAAGCACATGAACTGTAATGCTTTGATTAATGTTGATTGCATATTATTAATATCTTGATGATTCATTACTCACGTTGCTAATAAAACTATGGTGATTATGGTTACGTTGAATAAAGGTTTTTGATTAGAGTTGTAATTAACAGGGAATAGGGAATAAAACGAACTAACCTTTTTATGAGTGATAGTATTTTTCTTATTCAACTAGTCTATGGCATTATTTGATGATTTAATTTATTGTTGTGGATGTTTCTTACTCATAACACTTGACTAGGATACCCTATGCGATCCAAAAGATTCATCGACCTATACGCGTCCCCTTGTGAGTTTACTCACTAAGGACAAGGCGCGCTAGCAGTTTTTGGTAGCAGCCTGATGGTTAGTTTCCTTAGGGAACTAGTTAAGGGGTGAGTAAAGGTTATGGTAGTAGTTTAAAAATTTAGTATAGTTGCTTGGATTTTATAAGGTTTGAATTTTGTTTTTTTTAAATCCTGGATCCCGTTGGTAAAATTTGGGTATGTTCCCAGCGTGTTTTGAAACAGTATGAGAGTGGTAGAATTACGCTTGCATAAGGCTTAAGCAGATCGCAGGTGAATTGTGATGTATGTGAGGTAAAAAGTAGGGAGTTTGAGTACTCCAGTTTAGGGTTTGTAGGAGTGTGCGTACTCCAAGTATGAGAGTAGGGAAGTCGTCGAACTTCAATTGTGTGTGGTGCTTTGTGCTCAAAAATTGTCCACGTGGATGTTGGTAATGTACGGTCCCTGCATGGTCTAAGACTCCGGAGTATATTGACAAGTGTAGGAGACACTTGGGTATATGTTGTAATCTGTCTGGTTTAGTAGGTTGATCGGGCGTGGTCAACAAGTCTGAGTGAATGTATGTCGAATAAAAGAAGCTTCGACTGAAATCTGGCGACTCCTATGTGCACCAGGACAGACCCAAAGATCAGTTGAGAGTAAAGTTTACAGGTCGAATTTTACTTGCGGACATGGGGACTGAGAAAGAAGAATAGCTAGGGTCCCAGAGAGTGCCTTTTAGTGAAAATCTGTAAGGTCCCTGAAGCGATTGTGTCCTTTCCTTTAGTAAACCAGCAGGTTTGTTTTAGTTATTATTTGGTGAAGACGCTTGCATTATAATTGCAGTAGTTGAATGAATCTGAGTTGAGGGAGGCAAAGCCGCAAGACTTTGTCAGCCAATGTATGTTGATGTGACGTCGGTGTGTGGCACGCTGGAATAGGTCGGTTACTGAGAAGAGCCGCAACTGGTTTGACAGCCTTCGGTGAAAGGCAATTGGTTGAGCGAACGGGTGAAGGGAATCTTGGGAGTAAAAGTCATTTCATTTATTAAATTTGTATTTCATAACACAGTCAAAATGAAGTTTTTTAAGGCATTTAGGAGTGAGATGAAGGGTGAATCTTACATTAAGGCTTCAATGGGGGAACCAACCCCCCCCGGAGGATAGTCCAGCACATCTCGTAATTACAGAAAAGGGCACAGCTTCGTGTCTTTGGTTAAAGCAATGGACTGCATTGACTAAGAATCAGGGAACCTTAGCATTTCCAGAGAATGGAATGTTTAATCTGAGGGTTTTGGATCAATTGCGATTGTCATTATATGACATGAGACCGCTACTGAGACCAGCACAGTTTGAGGCTTTGGCAGTTTGGGAGCTAGTGGCCAGACAGCAGCACGATTTAAAAACTAATAGAAGGATAAAGAAGATAGAAAAGTCACTAGCTGAAGCCAGGTGGGATTGGGAACAAAAGAGATGGAGAATGGCAACCATGAAGGAATTTAAGATGTTTCCTGCAATCACAGAAAGTGAGGATTCAGATAAGGGAGAAAATAGCAAAGAAAGGGAGGACGAGGAGAAGAAAAAAAGAAAAAAATCCTATGTGGATGATAACGATTCTGATGTTGAAGACTACATTACACAGTTACTGAGAGATAGACCTCCACCAATGATGACTTATGCAGGGGGTCCAGGGAATATTGCTACAGCTCTGCCTGCTACTCCTGGAACATTTCAGGGAGCTGCGGGTGTTGTATTAGCAGGAGGACAGATACAGTCGACATCATCCTCAAGTATTTGTCTGGGTGAACTTAAATCTCCTGTGGGATTTAGTCCTTTTGTGGCATTGCCAGATGCGAATCAGAGTATGAGGCTTTTGACACCGCAAACTGTGGGAACAGGGGCACAACAGTTGCCAGCAGTTAATGCGAGTAACATTTCATTACAAGGGTTAACAGCACAGCAGTTAACTAGTTGGCTGGATAGTCTAAACTCATCGCAGGGTGACTCAAAAAGGGAAGAGCAATTGAATCGAGTGGGACTAAATATTGAGGCAAATGAATTAGTTGAGGGAACCATGAGATTGAATAGGTTAGAATCATATACTGAAGAAGAGCTGAGGTAGTTATGTCCAAGGATTACAAAGAAAGTTGGGAAAATACATCAGAAATTAGCAGATGTAGCAGGGAAGCATGACATTGATCTTAAAACAACAAAGCATTTGAGACGAAGTTATAGATTAGACTTCAAAGCAAAGGATTTTGAACACATGAGGTCAGCAGGAATGAAGGCACATTTAAGGGATTTGCTGCGGAGTGCGCAGATTTGGGGAGCACTAGAGAAGTGGGAAGGCAGATGGGCGAAAAGGAAGGATAAACGAAAACGAGATTCAGAGGGTGAAACAGAGGAACGGAGAAAGGAGAAGCAGTTAAAATGTTGCCGATGAGGGAAATTCCAGGAGAGCATTTTTTTCATGTTCCATGGCATTGAAGTAACATATTGTCCTTTACAAATGATTAGCCTAAATTGAGGGAGAAGCCAGTTGAATGGTATCAACAGACAGAGAGGTTTGTGAAACTATCCAAGTGTTTGTGGGAAGACTTGAACACTTTGCTCGAGATAGTTGTACCATCTGATTTATGGGTCGAATGCAAGAGAGCAGTAGACTGGCCAACAAGTGAACCGGACAGACATAAGATTACGGGCGCACCATCACCTGAGGTAATGAAAAATTATTATAAGGTGATTGAGTATTTGAAAACTAGAATGTCGCCGAAAAACATTGATTGGCAAAGAATCGACAGAACGGTTCAGGAAACCAAAGAGTCAATACACATCTATTATGAGAGATTGTTAAAGGCTTTCAAGGAATACAGTGGTAAGGAAGCAGTCGAACCAAAGGACATGTTGCATTTCATGTTCAGATTTGTTGAAGAATTGAGACCTGAAGTAGGGCAGATGATTAAGAGTCACTTGATTTGTTGGCAGGCAAAGCTGATTGATGAAGTGCTGCAGTATGCTAAATATTGTAGTGATGAGATTAAATTAAAGCAGAGGAAATTGAAGGAAAAGGCAATGGTGATGCAGATTAAGGCCGCACAATCAGGAGTGCAGGGAGCTTTAGTGCCGCCGATGCCACCACAAACTATTGCGTTTCAGCCTCAAGTGAGGGGTAGAGGACGTGGTATGGATGTGATGCGTGGTCTGAATTTGAGTACGGTAATTGTTCAAAATGGCATGCAGGGCATAAAAAGGGTGTTGCCATGTCACCTGTGTGGAAACATGGGACACTGGAAGCGGGAGTGATCATTGATGGTGCAGGACGGAATTGTTCAGCAAGGCGATGTCAGTACAGTCCAAACTGTGAGAGTCTCCAGAACGAGGGCCCAAGTTCCGAATGTTCAAAACCGAGGTCAAAACTTTTTGTCTGTACAGCAGATGCAGGTGCCTTGAGCAAAAGTTACTGCTTTGGCACCAGTACAGCAGCAGATTCCTATGGTGCCTAGACAGCAAATGCACATACCCCAAGCCCCGATGGAGCAGCACCAAGTTATGCTCACTCAACAGGTCAATGGTCAGAGATCAGATAACAGTAACAACACAGTACATCAATTTCCATTTCACAGTGAGGATGAAATAAACAATGAATGTATGAGTGACAGTTCGGATGAAGGAGCTTGTATACTTGCTGCGCCCCTAGAGGTAGATCAGAGAGGGCCCTTCGTAAAGGGAAAGGTAATGGGACATAATGTCGCATTCCTAGTGGACACTGGTGCCATGCGCTCCACAGTGAGGAGTGTGGAAGTGCCAGATTTGCCCCTTTCCAGAAGAACCGTGCAGGTTGTGGGAGTGGAAAATAGGCAGTTAACAAACCCTATCACAGAACCGGTGCAAATCGAGATTGGAAATTATATGGGATTGCATAGATTTGTGGTGTGTGACTCAAGTCCTGTATCCTTGTTAGGCAGAGAATTATTGTGCAAAGCCAAATGCTCCATAAATTGTACAGATGAAGGGATAGAAGTCCAAACTAACAGTGATGACGAGGAAGAGCAAGCATCAGCCATGATTCTTAATGAGGTATTTGAAGAATACCCATTGATTGAGATTTTCCCAATGTTCACGTTGAAGGAATTGCATGTAGATTTACTAGGTACAGTGAAGGAGAAGGTCTAGGATTTGACAGGAAAAGAAGTGGGTTTGATCAAGGGCGTGGAGCCAGTTAAAATTACCTTGAAGCCAAATGTTGAGTTCCCAAAACTTCCACAGTACAATATGCCATAGGATGTGTTGATGAAAGTGGCACAAATAATTGGGGATTTCTTGAAACAGGGCGTTCTGAAGGAAATGCTGAGCAGTCCATGTAATTCACCAATAATGGGACTGAAAAAGCCCTGTGGAAAAGTGTGAATTGTGCAGGATTTGCGAAAAGTGAATGACATGGTGGTTAAGTGTTATCCGATTGTGCCTAGTCCAGCAGTGATACTGTTTCAGATTCCATGCGAGGCAGAGTGGTTCATAGTAGTTGATCTGTCACAAGCTTTCTTTTCAGTACCACTTCATGAGGAGAGTCAGTTTCTTTTCAGTTTCAAATTCTTAAATAAAGCCTACAGCTGGTGCAGGCTTCCACAAGGGTATGCGGAGTCACCATCCTTGTTTAATCAGATTCTGAAAAAGAATTTGGAGTCATTGGAATTACCTTGCCAATCGACTTTTGTACAGTACATAGATGACTTATTGATTGCGTCCAGGACAAGGGAAGAGTGTAAACAGGATTTGATTGTTCTGCTGAATCATTTAGGGGATTTTGGTCACAAGGTCTCACCTGCAAAACTGCAATACTGTCAAAAGTCTGTCAAATATTTGGGTCATCAGATTGAGAAAGGGTTGAGGAGAATTTCCCGAGAGAGGATTACAATGATACTGCAGAAAAATCCACCGACTTCCCAGAAAGATGTGCACATGTTCCTGGGAATGGTGGGATACTGTAGACAATGGACTCCGAATTTTGCTGAAATTGCCAAGCCTTTACAACAATTAACACACAAGGGAGTTCCAGACCCCATTGTTCTAGATGAAGATCAGATGAGGGCTTTCACTGAATTGAGAGAGAGTTTGTGTGGAGCTCCGGCATTGGGAATGCCTGATTACACAAAGCCTTTCACATTGTTTTGTCATGAACGTGATGCTTGTTCTTTGTCTGTGTTGACACAGGTCCATGGAGGTGCTTATCGCCCAGTAGCTTATTTTTCAGCTACCTTGGACCCAGTTGCAGCAGCTTTACCAGGTTGTCTGCGAGCAGTAGCCGCAGTTGGTCAAAGTCTTTCCCAATGTGAAGGGATAGTCATGGGATACCCAGTGACGGTAATGGTGCCACATTCTGTTGAAATGTTGCTGACAAGAACAAGAAACCCAACATTTGACGGGGGTGATAACACGTCCCTTTAAGATAATTTATTACACATCAGGACTCGTTTTAGGCCAATGAATCTTTTGACCCAGTTGAGAGACACCTTAGGACGAGATAGCTGATCAATATGTCAATCAATACGTCAATAATGTCATCAATATTTATCACGACAATACACTTCACTTTGGTCAAAGCCATTAATCAATTTAAGACTCTACCATGACCTTGCAGCCATGAATAACCACACCAGTTTAGTAGAATTTTATAAATTTTATTCCCTATTAATTACAATCTAGGAGCAGTTGCGTTAATCTCAACACCAAGAAACATAATAGCATAGTCACGATATGGCAACTTTGATAAGATTTCATTAATGCGAGAATCATAAACATTAGAACATAACACGGCGTGAACATAGATCAAATTTAGCGGAGTGTCAATAACGCGTCAGTCCAACAAAGCATAGTCTCGGTCGTTTGTCTATTTGCATCAGTTTTGGTGAACACCTGTCCTAACCACTGATTAGCATTCGCATGTTGGGCTTCATGCAAAACAATTTAGAACACTAAGGGGCATATTTATACTCTGTTTGCGCCGGATTTGCGTCGTTTTTTTTTACGCAAATCCGACGCAAAACTAACTCCATATTTATACTTTGGCGTTAGACCCGTCTAGCGCCAAAGATCTTGGAGTTTGCGTCATTTTTTTGCGTGGACACCTTCCTTGCGTTAATGATATGCAAGGTAGGCGTTCCCTTCTAAAAAATGACTCCGAGGCATGTGCGCCGTATTTATACTCCCGGGCAAAAATGACGCCCGGGAGTGGGTGGGTCAAAAAAAATTACGTCCAGCCGCTTTTGCGTCATTTCTTAACACCTGGTCAGGGCAGGCGTTAAGGGACCTGTGGGCTCGGAAGGAGCCCAGAGGTGCCCTCCCATGCCCCCAGGGACACCCCCTGCCACCCTTGCCCACCCCAGGAGGATGCCCAAGGATGGAGGGACCCATCCCAGGGAACTTAAGGTAAGTTCAGGTAAGAATTCTTTTTTTTTTTTGTGGCATAGGGGGGCCTGATTTGTGCCCCCCTACATGCCAGTATGCCCAATGACCATGCCCAGGGGACAGAAGTCCCCTGGGCATGGCCATTGGGCAAGGGGGCATGACTCCTGTCTTTGCTAAGACAGGAGTCATGTCAATGGAGGGTGGGAGTCAATAAAAATGGCGCTAATCGGGTTGAGGCAGATTTTTTGCCTCAGACCGACTTGCCCCATTCTTTGACGCCCAAGCTCTATTTTCCCCTACGCCGGCGCTGCCTGGTGTGGGTCATTTTTTTTTACGCACACCAGTCAGCTCCGCCGGCTAACGTCATTCCATAAATAAGGCGCCCGCATGGTGCTTTGGAATGGCGTTAGCCGGCGTTACATTTTTTGGCGCACAACTGCGTTGGCGCAGTTGTGCGCCAAAAAGTATAAATACGGCCCTAATTTGGAAAACATCTAACTAAGTTCTCTGTCAAAAGTAAGCAGTTGGTACCTATAAAGGAAAAGCAAACAGACAAATCATAATTGCATTGTCATAATTACCCTCCAAAGTTTAGGTCAGCGCACAGGTTCAGTCTTCGTCTTCAGGACATCAGTCAATTCGCCATCAGTCAGAACTCAGCTCTGGGGCAAAAAGGCACTTCCCTCATAAGGAGGTAAAGTGTAAAAAATGGACAATCTAAGGGCGAGGATGGTTTTAAGTAAACCAACAAGTCACCAAACAGAGTGACAAAGTTTCTGGATAAAATCAATAGCATTCCCTACCTAGTTCTCAATGACTCCTTGTGACATGGGTTTTTATCCCTTTTCCAATGTACTTTCTCCCAAAATTCTATTGGACATTTGTTATACCCCACTATCTTTAACCTATCAGAAAATACATTAGATCACCTAACTCTTCACCCCATATTATTTTACAAGTCTTTGATTGATCTCCATAATTGACGTCTTCAGAGGTGGCACGTCCGGTATGATTTCATCTTTCTGTAATTCTTTGCACATCTTTTGGTCAGTAGCTCCATTGTCTTCACCGGTTTGAATGACCTTGTACATTACATTACTCTACACTGTTTCTTTTTAATTTAACATTATTCTGCAAGCAAGGAAAAACTATGAGAATGGATCCAACATGGTTACATTTGTCTTTTAGTTTGAGGAAAAAGAACATACGGGGTCATGTCCTTTTGTGAGTCAGCACACTGCAGAATAGAAAAATACATTTATTATGAGAGCCAAGCAGCTAAGGTTCGGCTCATGCTAACTTAAGGCCTATAAGGATTTTTAGCACAGATTCAATAATGCAATCATTAGTACAAACTTAATTGAACATAATATAAACATTTTAGTCATCATTATTAGTCCTGGAATACATTGGCTGCCACTCCCCGTGGTCACAATTCAGGTGCACGTTTTAAGCAAAATCCCTATTATAGTTTCTATGCAGCATTATCACACATTAATTCATAAACGTTTTATGTTAATATAGATTATATGAGCTACGCTCTCTCAGGGGCACGACTGACAAGGTATGAGACAAGCATACTATGAGCTCCAAATGTTACTTAAAAGATGCACAGTGTTAAATCCAGCAACATTATTGCCAAGTGATACTGTTGAAATTGAAAAGGAGGAAGATATAGAGCATGATTGTCTTGAGGTTACTGATCTCTGTACAAAGCCTAGACCTGACATCAGAGACACCTGTTTAGAAGAAAGTGATCAAATTGTTTCGTTGATGGTTCATGTCTCCGAGATGGAACAGGCACATTGAGGGCATGATATGCTGTATATACCATTACAGGAACTTTAGAAGCATCTTGGCTTCCTGGTGTATATTCAGCACAAGTAGCAGAATTGGTGGCTCTCACTAGAGCATGTTATGTCTCTACCAGGTTGCGAGTGACAATATACACGGATAGCCAATACAGGTTTGGAATTGTTCATGATTTTGGTCAATTGTGGTCACAAAGAGGGTTCATGACATCCAGTGGAACCCCAGTACGAAATGGTGACAGAATAAAAGAGTTGTTGTATGCCATACAGTTACCTGAAGAGATTGCTGTTGTAAAATGCAGCGCACACCAGAAAACACCAGAAAACACCCGACTACATTTCTTTGGGAAATGGATATGCAGATCAGGTGGCAGGATTTTGCGCCCTGGATTGTATATCGTTCAAGGGTAAGTGGGAACTAATGCAAGAAAATGAGACCAGTTGTACAAGTTTTGGTTTAAAAGTAATTGACACCCTAGAGGAATTAAAGACATTACAAGAAAATGCAGACAAGGAGGAGAAGAAATTGTGGATCAAGCTAAAATGTGTACAAAGACCAGATGAGATTTGGGTATCTGAGGAGGGCCAAATGGCGCTACCGAATTGTCTGTTGACTCAGATGGCTCGGTATTACCATGGTCAGGCACATATTGGAAGGGATGCCATGATTAGACTATTCAAAGTTGATTCGTTCAATCCAAAATTCAGGCAGGCAGCCGAAGCAGTATGTCATAGGTGCGTGATCTGTCAGCAACTAAATGTGGGAAAAGGGACAGTGGTGAATTTGAGCCACATTGGAAGAGCAGGAGGACCATTCAGCAGAATGCAATTGGATTCCATTGATATGCCTGCATGTGGTGGATTGAAGTACGTGTTGGTGATAGTGTGTGTGTTCAGTCATTGGATTGAAGCACACGTAGAAATGATAGTCTCACAGTTACAAAATTACTCCTGAGAGAACTAATACCAAGGTTCGGGTTCCCGATCTCTTTACAATCAGATAGGGAAACGCACTTCAATAATGAAGTGATAAAGCTCTTATGTGCAGCACTGAACATTGAACAGAGGCTACATTGCAGCTATCGATCAGAAGCATCAGGATTGGTAGAACAAATGAATGGTACCCTGAAATCAAGAATTGCAAAAATGTGGGCTGCCACAGATCTGAAATGGCCAGATGCATTGCCTTTAGTGTTGATGTCAATGAGAAATGTTCCTTGAAAGGAAGACCGGATTATCCCCACACGTGATTCTTATGGCGAGAGCAATGAGACCGCCAGCAATACCAGCCAATGCTCTAGTCAATATTACAGATGATATGGTGTTGGACTACTGCAAAGGTCTAGCTGATGTGGTTCGATCTTTCTCTCAGCAGGTACAAGCCGTTACCCTACCACCTATCCATGACCCAGGTCACAATCTGAGAGCTGGAGACTGGGTCATGATCAAAAAGCATGTGCGAAAAACTTGCCTCGAGCCACGTTGGAGAGGTCCATACCAAGTGGTGGTGACGACAACTACAGCTGTAAAATGTGCAGGGATTGCCTAATTGGATACATGCAAGCCATACGAAAAAGGTGGTGAGTCCTCAAGATCATGAAGAGGTGTTGCTGAGAACACCAGCAGCAGCAAAATGAATAATTCTACCTGAACCAGAACAAGCCGAGCCAGAGGTGGACCCAGATTTGGCTGAAGAAGGATCAATCACCACGGTGAGAGATGAGGGTGTGGAAAATCAAGAGGCAGAACGTGAAAACAATGCAACAAAAGTGATAAGAGATTCATGTACAGGAGAAGTGATAAAACAAGCAAAAGAGACTGAAACACAAGAAGACCCAGTGCCAGAGCCTGAGGGGGATAGAGTTGAGGCAGGTCAAAGCAAAAGTGATCTGACTCCTCCTCAAACCGTTGCAGGCCCATCAAAAGAGGGCACATCAGACAAAGTGAAAGAAAATAGTCCAATTTTGAAAAGATTGTTGACAGAAGTAATAAGAAAAGCAGATCATTGGCCCAAGTCACAAATAGGCAAGAAAAAGGGCTTGGTAATAAATAAAACAATAGAGGAAGAACAAGACACCATAAAGAGAGATGAACTGAGTGATGAAGAACTAACAGGGGAAAGGAGGTTGAAAAGAAAGAGAGTGGCAAGTCGAAAATATGCAGGACCAGAGTGGGCATACGCCACAACAATTGACTGACTGAACAAGTTTATGTCTTTTTGTTTTGATAGAGAAGTTCAGAATCAGTACTTTGATGCAACCTGAAGGAGAGAAACAACAGACTGTGGTGCTGAATAAGAAAAAATTGAGATTACTGATTTACCGGAAAAGACATTGATAGCCTGATGTGACATTTAAACCTGGAGTTGACCAGCTGCTAACCGATTTTGACAAAGGAAGAAGGGGTCATGTTGTGTGAAGTTACAAGTGTGAAGAAAAAAGTATATTTTAGATTTTTGTGTTGCATATTAATTAGGAGTTGAAAATTCAGCTTTCTGATTCTATATAGATCATGGCTAGCTCAGATAATAACGTTAAGAATACTAAGTATTGTAGATATCTGAGTGCAGGAATGGCGATTGTGTGTGGAATACTGTTTATAATAATGATTGTGGGTATGTCAATTCATGAGATGAAAGAAATAAGGGTTACATCTGTGCATGAAACTACTACACTAACAGCTATAGAGAAGTTCAAATTAGATGAACAATATTTGCATGGTTATACTAACGCGAAGGGAGAACGATGGATGCAAAGGATTGTCTTGTGTGTACACAAATACCCTCCTCTGTAGAAGAAGGGGTTACTTATCATAGTTTGCCTCTGACTTACGGTATAACTTGTAGTCTGCTACTAACACGTTTCTATAATCAGGAGTACATTTAGTACTTCTATTCGAATCATGATTCAGTATTGTCGTTTGTTCTTATAATTAGATATTTGAGTAGAATTGTCAAAGCCCAGCTCACCTGAGTCCTTGTTCAGTTCTGATGGAGGTTGAAGACAATCCGACCCCACCCTGAAACTGCTTGTTCCAGCACACTAGTTTTTAAAACAGTGCACTAAGAACAGAAGCTCAAGGGAAGGGGGGAAGTGGATAAAATAAAATAAAGAGACAACAGCGTTCTTGCGTTTCCACTGTTGAAGTGCTGCACAAATCTGCGGCCCTCTCTGACTTCTGTAGAAACTGGTGCCTAATGAAACATAAACAAAGAACAGATAAGTACATCCTATTCCTAACTGGGTTCCTGACTATCCCTTTATTTATTAGAAATGTTCTTCTAAAAGTACCTCTTGGATCCTGGTCTCTAGTTTCCAGGTTTGGAATGTGTTACTGCTCTGGGATGTGCTTTCTATTACTCTAAAGCTTCTAAAACATTAAACAAATACCGTTATCAGAATTATCAATATCAAACATTCATCTTAATATAACTAAAGCCTAAATTGCCAATAGCAGACTCACTTTTCCCATATTTCCAGAATCTTTTATAAAACAAATACTGTACTTTTACGTCAAAATACAGCATGTAATTTGTGCAAGTCCTTGATTTACTGTTTGCCTTGCTGTTAATGGTTTCCACGGTTCGATTCTTAAAAGTTCCCTAAAAAAAATTTTTGCTTCACAAAGTTCCGCAAAGTATTCTTGTAACAAAGAGTTTGAATCACAATGTTCGTGGAAGGTATCTTGTTTCAAATTGTCTATACACGAATCCAGAAATTGTTGTCAAAGTTCTTTCAGGTAATAAAAGTTTTGCACTTACTTGTTGCTGGCAAGAGATACTGATCAGTCTAACCTTGTCTTCTTTCTCTTTTGCAGGTTGCTTGTAGGAGAGAGGCTGAGGCAAGGAGGAACCGGAAACCGGAAGAAGGAAGAGCCAGCAGCTGCGCCCATTGAAGCCAATGAAAGTCTGTAGAGAGCAGGAGTGCCAGCGCCGAGGGATCTGTCCTCAGGTAAGCGGGAGGTAGACGAGCACAAGCACTGGGTGAGGCTCGGGGGCTGCCTTTTATAGACAGGGCTGGGTGTGGTCCTCACATGCTGCACATGTTCTTGAAAGGTGTGCAGAGCTGGGTGTGGTTTGAAGAGCTGGGTGTGGTCCTCACATGCTGCACATGTTCTTGAAAGGTGTGCAGAGTTTCAGTTATTATGCAAATGAGTTAAATTAACACATGGCCTAGAGAGGAGTGTTTTAAAGAAGCCTTGGTAAAAGCAAGGCCCAATGTGTAAACAAAACAGCACATTAAACAACATACACAGAAGCCTGGGGGGGGGGGGGGAGGTGAGATAACAAGAAAGGCTTTCAATAGTAAGTTTAAAAGGGAGCTATTACAGAACCCACTAGTGCAGTGAGAGGGGACATGCTCTTTGCTGTGCACAAACCCTAACAGTTGCCCCCCTCAAAGGCCCTCCTACAGGACGGGGTTTTCCTGGATTTTTTAAATAAAACCGTCTAATCAGCTGTGGGGCATGTACATATGATGCTGGTTCCCATGAATTCTCAGATTCATCATATCCTTTCCATTCTACTAAATAAAACAGACGTCCACTAATTCTTTTTGAGTCTTTTATGCTTTTCACTTCATATTCTAGATTTCCCTTAATTGGTATGGGTGGAGGTGGTGGTTCAGGTCGGGTTTTTGGATTGTACGGCTTAAGCAAGGACACATGGAATGTAGTATGTACTGGATATTCTTTTGGTAAATCTAATTTTACTGTTACCGGGTTTACTATGGCAGTTATACTAAAGGGTCCAATGAAACGTGGTTGCAGCTTTCGGGATCCCTCTATGTTTAGGTTCTTTGTGGAGAGCCATACCTTGTCACCGATTTTATACATTGGGGCCTCAGATCTGTGTTTGTCTGCTTGTGTTTTCATGCTTTCCTTGTACTTTAATAAATGTTTCCTGGCTTTGTCTTGTATGTCACCTAACCTTGTTAGTCTATCCGTTACTGTAGGTAACAGAGAATCTTCTAACAAAATGGGTATAGCTCTTGGATGATACCCCTGCAAGAAATAGAATGGTGAGCAAAGTAGAGCTGAATGCTCAGTATTATTATAAACAAACTCCGCTACAGGGAGAGCTTCCAACCATTCACTAGAATAATCAGCCAATAAACAACGTAGCGGTTGAAGTAAGGTTTGGTTCAGTCGTTCAGTCTGTCCATCTGTCTCTGGGTGGAAAGCAGTGGATAATGCCACATCTATTTTCAGTTTTTTACATAATTTTTTCCAAAATTTAGAGTTGAACTGGCTCCCTCGGTCTGACACCACTTTGCTTGGCAAACCATGTAAACACACAATTTCCCTTATAAAAATATCGGCAAATTCTGCCGCCGTGGGTAATTTCTGTAATGGTACAAAATGTGCCATTTTAGATAAAAAATCCACTATAACCAACACTGTTGTGAAAGATTTTACAGGTGGTAAACCTACAATAAAGTCTACGCTCACAGTGTGCCAAGGTTGCTTGGGTGTTGGCCTTGGTATTAACAAACCATCAGGGGCCTTATGAGAAGATTTATGTCTTGCACAAATTGGACAGGTAGTGACAAATTGCTTAATGTCCTTTCTTATAGTGTCCCACCAAAAGTGTTTTTGCACATTTTCCAGGGTTTTTACCCAACCAGGATGACCTGCCAACGGTGAGGCGTGATGCCAAATTATCACCTGTGTTTGTAATTCAGAGGTGGGCACTAACAGCATGTTGTCGTGATACAATAAACCTCGTTGTATTGTGTTATGGGAATCCTTTAACCAATCCTGAGGTGCTATTTGCATGTGTGCATTATATAGATCTGTGATGAAATCCTTCTGTTGTACTGGTGCCAAAAACTTTTGGGGAGGAATAATGGGTTCTCCTATTTTATCTTGTTTCATGTCTGAAGTATGTCCGTATCTAGATAACACATCAGATTGAATTTGTTGTGCACCTGGTCTATAGGTTATTACAAAGTCAAATGTGCTAAAAAAAAATAACCAGCGCATCTGACGTGGTGTTAGTGCTTTAAGTGATCCAAAAAACTGTAGGTTCCTATGGTCAGAAAAGATTGTAACTGGGTACTTGGCTCCCATTAAATGGTGCCTCCATTCTGAAAAGGCTACTTTGATAGCTAGTAGTTCCCTTTCAGCCACAGTGTAATTTTGTTCAGCTGGTAATAACTTTTTGGAATAGAAGGCTATAGGATGTAACTGGCCATCTACTGCATCTCGTTGAGAGAGAACTCCTCCTAAAGCTACTTGTGAAGCATCCGCTTCAACAAAAAAAGGCAAGTCAGGATCAGGATGTTTCAGAATTGGGGCTGAAGTGAACTTTTGTTTTAGGAGTTGAAAGGCGTGTGCCGCCTCATCAGTCCAAATAAATCGTTGCCCTTTCCGCAACAAGGTAGTTATTGGGGCCGCAATGTCTGCAAAATGTGCAATAAACCTCCTATAAAAATTGGCGAAACCCAGAAATTTCTGAATATCTTTTACAGAGGATGGTTCTGGCCAATCAGCAATAGCACTGATTTTCTTTACATCCATAGTTATTCCTTGAGGTGACAGGCAGTATCCTAAAAAGTCCACCTTGCTGACATTAAAAGTACACTTTTCTAACTTAGCAAAAAGATGATTTTCTTTTAACTTTGATAATACTGCACGAACATGTTGGGTATGTTCCTCTGAGTTCTTAGAGTAAATGAGGATGTCGTCTATGTATACTATGACACAAACGTCCAGGAATTCGTGTAGGACCTCATTTATAAAGAACTGAAAGGCCACAGGGGCATTACATAACCCAAAGGGCATTACTGTGTACTCAAATAAACCAAACTTTGTCTTGAAAGCTGTCTTCCACTCATCCCCCTCTTTTACTCGGACCAGGTGGTAAGCTCCCCGCAGATCTAGTTTAGTGTATACAGTAGAATTTCTTAATTGATCCAACAACACAGGTATTAGAGGAAGAGGATATTTATTCTTTATTGTAGCCTTATTTAGTCCTCTATAATCGATACACGCGCGCAGGGATTTATCCGGCTTCGGGATAAAAAAGAGTGGAGATGACACCGGAGATGTGGAATGACGGATGAACCCAGACTGTAGTAGGTCATCTAGGTAGGTTCTTAAGTATTTGGTTTCTTCGTCAGTCAAAGCATATACTCTGTTATTAGGTAAAGGGGCCCCTGGGATAAGATCTATACGACAGTCATAAGACCTATGTGGGGGCAGCACACTAGCCTTTACTGGATCAAAGACGTCTTTAAAGTCAGAATATTCAGGAGGGAGACTTGGTTCATCTTGTATAACCCTAGCACAGTGTAATACTGTGCTCTGTTCTGTACCTGCTTCTTGATAGCAATTGGTTCTACAGAAAGAGGAATCCAAAGTAACATTTCTATTCACCCAATCAATTTTTGGGTTTTGAGTTGTTAACCAGGGTACCCCGAGAATCAAACCAAAATTAGGAGTATCTATCAGATCAAAGCTAATCACCTCTGTGTGCCCATTCTGACAGACCATAACAAGTGGACTTGTTTGTTTTGTGATTAATCCAGAGGTCAATTCTGACCCATCCACTGCACATACTGCTTCTGGACAAGGCTTTAGGCACATAGGAAATCCTAAGTTTTCAGCTAACTTATTATCCACAAAATTTCCTGTCGCGCCTGAGTCCAGTAGGATAGGGAGAGAATGCCTCACTTGGGTAGTAACAATTAAAACAACCTGAATTATGAAATGTCTAGGTATGTGCGGTACCATGAAGGCTGCAGCATTAGAGTTTTGATTAAGATGTTTTCTCGAACAAGTAACCTCTCCCCTTGTCGAGCTTAATCGTTTCCCGATTCAGTTGAGGAGGTGGAGGAAACAGCACCCTTTCGTGGATTTTTAGGCTTTACTGGACATTCTCTGGCAAAGTGACCTGCCCTTCCACAATATAAACATAATTGAAGTTTTCTCCTTCTTTCTTTTTCCTCTGATGTGAGTGAACCTCTGAGTGTCCCTATTTGCATAGGCTCAGGTTCAGGGAGTTTATTATCTGGGTCTTTCTTCTCGTGTCTAATAAAAGTTAACCGTGATTCCAGTTTGTATTTATCTCCCTTTCTTTCTCCTAGTCTATGTACTAATTTCACAACTAAATCTACAAAGTCCGAATAGTCTTCTGGCAAATCAACTATATGAGCCAGCGCGTCTTTTAACTCGTCTCTCAAACCTTTATAGAAAAGGGAGACACGCTTTTCTTCTGGCCAGTGTGTCTCGGTGAGTAAACGATTAAAACTAGTGAGATAGGTCAATAAATCCTTGTTACCTTGTTTAAGATTTAAAAGCTCATTATCACTTGCCTGCATGAAAGTGTGTTTTGCAAAAAGGCTGGTCATGGTACGTTTAAATTGATTCCAATTATGGAGGATGGGATCATCTCTCTCCACAAAAGGAATTGACCAATTGGCTGCTGTGCCACCCAAATAAGACAAGACGAATGCCACTTTCGTAGCATCAGTAGGGAACTGTTGTGGCTTACAAACGAAGTGTAATTGACATTGATTGATAAAAACATGGAATTTGTTACTATCTCCATGAAAACGTTCAGGTGCTGCTAAGGGCACAGCATTAGGAACATTAACAGTGACCTCAACTGGGGGAGGCAAAGTTGTATGTTTTGATGGCGCCCCTGTCTCTGAGGAGGTTTTAAACAAAGGCGTAAAAGCTGTGTTCCACTGAGATACCCTACATTTATACCTGCTTAAATCCTGTTTTAAAGAGGTATTCTCCATCTTTAATCTCTCTATTTCCTCTTGCATATGTTGCAAGATGCCAGACACTGATTCATTATGAGCCAAGTCCTCATTTAGGGCCTGCGCCATATCCGTGACGTCAATGCCCTCTATTTCTTCTCCGATATTCATCGTCCACCAGAACTGATTTTTTTTTATTTTTTATTTAAGGCTTGTGCTTCTGTCAAAGCCCAGCTCACCTGAGTCCTTGTTCAGTTCTGATGGAGGTTGAAGACAATCCGACCCCACCCTGAAACTGCTTGTTCCAGCACACTAGTTTTTAAAACAGTGCACTAAGAACAGAAGCTCAAGGGAAGGGGGGAAGTGGATAAAATAAAATAAAGAGACAACAGCGTTCTTGCGTTTCCACTGTTGAAGTGCTGCACAAATCTGCGGCCCTCTCTGACTTCTGTAGAAACTGGTGCCTAATGAAACATAAACAAAGAACAGATAAGTACATCCTATTCCTAACTGGGTTCCTGACTATCCCTTTATTTATTAGAAATTTTCTTCTAAAAGTACCTCTTGGATCCTGGTCTCTAGTTTCCAGGTTTGGAATGTGTTACTGCTCTGGGATGTGCTTTCTATTACTCTAAAGCTTCTAAAACATTAAACAAATACCGTTATCAGAATTATCAATATCAAACATTCATCTTAATATAACTAAAGCCTAAATTGCCAATAGCAGACTCACTTTTCCCATATTTCCAGAATCTTTTATAAAACAAATACTGTACTTTTACGTCAAAATACAGCATGTAATTTGTGCAAGTCCTTGGTTTACTGTTTGCCTTGCTGTTAATGGTTTCCACGGTTCGATTCTTAAAAGTTCCCTAAAAAAAATGTTTGCTTCACAAAGTTCCGCAAAGTATTCTTGTAACAAAGAGTTTGAATCACAATGTTCGTGGAAGGTATCTTGTTTCAAATTGTCTATACACGAATCCAGAAATTGTTGTCAAAGTTCTTTCAGGTAATAAAAGTTTTGCACTTACTTGTTGCTGGCAAGAGATACTGATCAGTCTAACCTTGTCTTCTTTCTCTTTTGCAGGTTGCTTGTAGGAGAGAGGCTGAGGCAAGGAGGAACCGGAAACCGGAAGAAGGAAGAGCCAGTAGCTGCGCCCATTGAAGCCAATGAAAGTCTGTAGAGAGCAGGAGTGCCAGCGCCGAGGGATCAGTCCTCAGGTAAGCGGGAGGTAGACGAGCACAAGCACTGGGTGAGGCTCGGGGGCTGCCTTTTATAGACAGGGCTGGGTGTGGTCCTCACATGCTGCACATGTTCTTGAAAGGTGTGCAGAGCTGGGTGTGGTTTGAAGAGCTGGGTGTGGTCCTCACATGCTGCACATGTTCTTGAAAGGTGTGCAGAGTTTCAGTTATTATGCAAATGAGTTAAATTAACACATGGCCTAGAGAGGAGTGTTTTAAAGAAGCCTTGGTAAAAGCAAGGCCCCGTCTTCTCTCCTCTTCTCTTCTTCCTCATCTTCTGCTGTGGTCTTCTGCCCTCTGTTTCTTCGTTTTTTGTATCTTCCTCCGTGTTCTTCTGTGTTCTTCTGTGTTCCTCTGTCTTCTTCTGTCTTCCTCTGTGTTCTTCTGTCTTCCTCTGTGTTCTTCTGTCCTCCTCGGTGTTCTTCTGTCTTCCTCTGTGTTCTTCTGTCTTCCTCTCTGTTCTTCTGTCTTCCTCTGTGTTCTTCTTTCTTCCTCTGTGTTCTTCTGTCTTCCTCTGTGTTCTTCTGTATTCTTCTCTGTTCTTCTGTCTTCCTCTGTGTTCTTCTGTATTCTTCTCTGTTCTTCTGTGTTCTTCTGTGTTTCTTCTGTTCTTCCGGTCTTCTGCTCTTCCGGTCTTCAGTCCTTCCGGTCTTCTGTTCTTCTGTTCTTCTTTTCTTCTGTTCTTCTTTTCTTCTGTTCTTCTGTTCTTCTTGTCTTCTTGTCTTCTGCCTTCGGCTCTTCTGCCTCCTCCGTCCTCTTCTCCCCGCTCCTGCCCTCCTGCTCCTGCCTCATCCCCCTCCCCCACTTGCATCCCCCCCTCTATCTCCCCTATCTAACCCGTTCACTTTCTACCTCCCTCACTCCTCCTATCTACCTATCTCTCCATCTCTCTATCCCACTATCCAACTCCCTCACTCTCCACCTCCTCCTATCTTCCTATCTCTCTATCTTTTTCCCTATCTATCGATTTCTCTATCTACCTTTTCTCTCTACCTATTTCTCTATCTCTCCCCCCCTCCCGCCACCCCCTCTATTACCTATCTTCCTATCCTCTCACTCTACCTCTCACCCTCACCCACCTCTACAATCCCCCCTCCCCTATCTTCACAACCCTACACCTATCTTTCTCCCTAATCTCCTAAACCTCCTAACACTCTCCCCCCTCCACCCTTAAACCCCCCTCCCCCATCTCTTCTCACTCTACCTGTCCCCCCCTCCCTCGCGCTTTCCCGCCGCAACCTCCTGCACGCCCCGCCCCCCAGCTCCCATTCGCCCCAAGCTGACCCCTCCCCCCCCTCCTACCTCATATGGTGGCCGTTGCACGACTGCGCAGCGGGCGCGCGCAGCGGGTGCGCCGCTGGCGCGCCGGAGGCACGCCAGAGGCAAGCCCGTCTGCGCCCGTCCGCGCCTGGCCCGCGCCCAGCGCCACGACCCCTGGTCCCCAGCCCTCCCAAGCCCCGATGATCCGCTACGACCCCACCACCCTCCATGCCCTCAACCCAGGACGCTCCAACACCTGCTTCCAAGCTCACCCCAAACGCACCCATGGACCCTTCGCCTGCAACTCCTGCAAACGCATCTTCCACCACGCAACAACTACGACCACAAGCCCACGCGCCATCAACCACCTCAAGTGCATCCTAGTCAACGCTCGCTCCGTTCACAAACACGCCGTTGAACTCTGGGACCTCCTAGACTCCACAGCACCGGAGGTCGCCTTCATCACGGAGACCTGGATGAACGCCTCCTCTGCTCCAGACATCGCCACCGCCATCCCCGAAGGCTACAAGATCTCCAGGAAAGACCGCACCAACCAAGTAGGAGGAGGTATCGCCATTGTCTTCAAAGACTCCATCAGCGTCACCACCTCCACTGAAGACTCCCCTCTCGCCGCTGAACACCTGCATTTTCAGATTCGCACCGACCCGAGGGCCACCCTCAGAGGATCCCTCGTCTACCGTCCTCCCGGACCTCGCGCCCCTTTCAGCGACGCCATCGCCGACTTCATCTCCCCGCACGCCCTCGCCTCACCGGACTACATCCTCCTAGGCGACCTCAACTTCCATCTGGAACAAAACAACGACCCCAACACCACCACCCTGCTCGACAACCTTGCCAACCTCGGCCTCAAACAACTGGTGAACACTGCCACCCACATCGCCGGACACACACTCGACCCTATCTTCTCCGCCAGCAAACACCTCTTCTTCAGCCACGCCTCCGCCCTTTATTGGACCGACCACAGCTGCGTCCACTTCACATTCCGACGCGAGACCCGCCACCTCCGCACTCAACACATCCCTCGCCGACAGTGGAACAAGATCCCTGAAGAGCAACTCTTCTCCGCACTCGCCGCCAACCAACCCACCCTCACCACCGACCCCAACGACGCAGCCCTCAACCTCACAAACTGGATCTCCAACTGCGCAGACAACCTTGCTCCCCTCAAACGCTTGCAGCGACAGAACAACACCAAGAAACCCCTCTGGTTCTCTGACACCCTCAAAGAATCAAAGAAAACTTGTCGCGCACTTGAGAAAGCCTGGCGCAAGGACCGCACCGCTGACAACATGACCGCCCTCAAGAACGCTACCCGCGAACACCACCACCTGATCCGCGCTGCAAAAAGGAATTTTTTCACCGACAGACTGGACAAAAACAGCCACAACAGCAGAGTACTCTTCAGCATCGTCAAGGAGTTCTCCAACCCCAGCGCCAACGCCGTCACGCCCTCACAGGATCTATGCGAATCCCTCGCCACTTTCTTCCATCGCAAGATCAGCGACCTCCACGACAGCTTCGGACACCAGACCCAACCAAACACCACCGAACCCACATCCCCGACCATCACCCTCAACAACTGGACCCACATCAGCACGGAAGAAACCAAATCCATCATGAACTCTATCCACTCCGGTGCCCCTTCGGACCCCTGCCCGCACTTCATCTTTAACAAAGCCGACTACATCATCGCCCCGCACCTCCAGACCGTCATCAACTCTTCTTTTTCTTCTGCTACCTTCCCCGAATGCTGGAAACACGCCGAAGTCAACGCCCTACTAAAGAAACCTACGGCTGACCCGAGCGACCTGAAAAACTTCCGCCCCATCTCCCTTCTGCCTTTCCTAGCCAAAGTAATAGAGAAGACCGTCAACAAACAGCTGACCACCTTCCTGGAGGACAACAACCTGCTCGACCCCTCACAGACCGGATTCCGAACCAACCACAGCACTGAAACCGCCCTCATCTCAGTCACAGAAGACATCAGAACCCTGATGTACAACGGTGAAACAGTCGCCCTCATTCTTCTCGACCTCTCGGCTGCCTTTGACACCGCCTGTCACCGCACCCTAATCACCCGCCTCCGCTCCACCGGGATCCAAGACCAGGCCCTGGACTGGATCGCCTCCTTCCTCGCAAACCGCTCCCAAAGAGTCTACCTCCCTCCGTTTCGCTCAGAACCCACTGAGATCATCTGCGGCGTACCTCAAGGCTCATCACTCAGCCCGACACTCTTCAATGTCTACATGAGCCCCCTCGCCAACATCGTACGCAAGCACGACATCATCATCACCTCCTACGCCAACAACACCCAACTTATACTCTCCCTCACCAAGGACCCCGCCAGCGCCAAGACCAACCTACAAGAGGGTATGAAGGACGTCGCAGATTGGATGAGGCTCAGCCGCCTAAAGCTGAACTCTGAAAAAACGGAAGTCCTCATCCTCGGCAACACCCCGTCCGCCTGGGATGACTCCTGGTGGCCCACGGCCCTCAGCACCGCACCGACCCCCGCAGACCACGCCCGCAACCTCGGCTTCATCTTGGACCCTCTTCTCACCATGACCAAGCAAGTCAACGCCGTGTCCTCCGCCTGCTTCCTCACCCTCCGCATGCTCCGCAAGATCTTCCGCTGGATCCCCGCCGACACAAGAAAAACCGTGACCCACGCCCTCGTCACGAGCCGCCTGGACTACGGCAACACCCTCTACGCCGGGACCACAGCCAAACTCCAAAATCGCCTACAACGCATTCAAAACGCCTCGGCCCGCCTCATCCTCGACGTACCCCGCAGCAGCCACATCTCCGCACACCTGAGACACCTGCATTGGCTCCCAGTCAGCAAAAGGATCACCTTCCGACTTCTCACCCACGCACACAAAGCCCTCCACGACAAGGGACCGGAATACCTCAACAGACGCCTCAACTTCTACGTCCCCACCCCCTCCCCTCCTCTCCTCTGGCCTCGCACTCGCCGCCGTCCCTCGCATCCGACGCTCCACGGCGGGTGGGAGATCTTTCTCCTTCCTGGCGGCCAAGACCTGGAACTCCCTCCCCACCAGCCTCAGGACCACCCAGGACCACTCCGCTTTCCAGAGACTCCTAAAGACCTGGCTGTTCGAGCAGCGATAACCATCCCCTTTGTCCCTAGCGCCTTGAGACCCGCACGGGTGAGTAGCGCGCTTTATAAATGCTAATGATTTGATTTGATTTGTAAACAAAACAGCACATTAAACAACATACACAGAAGCCTAGGGGGGGGGAAGGTGAGATAACAAGAAAGGCTTTCAATAGTAAGTTTAAAAGGGAGCTATTACAGAACCCACTAGTGCAGTGAGAGGGGACATGCTCTTTGCTGTGCACAAACCCTAACAAGAATAGCCAAGGATCACAATATAGTATTAGTTAGAGGATTCTTTGAGCCTACACTGACTTTTGGCGCACCTTATGCTCATCGTAACAATTTGACTTGCTTATTAACCCTCATGGAGAAGTGCTTTATCGGGCATACTGATGATAGAAGGAAAGCATTAAAAGAAAAACTAGAAAAAGAATTAGAGAAACTTACAAAAATGATTATGCTTACACTGCTAATAAAACACAAGGGAAGTTAGCTTTAGACGCCTTTCATGTATGGAAGCTTTGTATATACGGGCCAAAATCACACATTGATACTTTATTTGTGGGAACGAGCGAATGTAGACATGTGTTTTTATTTCAGAGTAAATGGACGTTCATGCTGAATGGTACTGACCCTGTGACTCATGGGATCTATTATATTTGTGGACTTAATGCTTATTACCGTCTCCCTAAGGCATAGTATGGGACATGTTACTTGGGAATAGTATTCCCTAAAATCTATCAAATAGATGATTTGAAAAAGATACCGAAAATGACTGAGTTACACCGAATGAGACAAAGAAGGGAAACGGCCTCAGCAATAGTAGGGTATAGTTTTAGTGCAGTAATTCCTTCAGTAGGAGTTATATTAAATGCAAACAAGATACGAAAGTTGTCAACTATAGTAGATAATATGTTCACTAACTTCACAGGCGCTATACTATTACTAAACATTGAGGTCCATATTTATACTTTTTTAGCGCCACATTTGTGCCGCTTTTTGATGCAAAATCGACACAAACTTACAAAATACAATTGTTTTTTGTAAGTTTGCGCCGCTTTTGCGTAAAAAAATGACGCAAATGTGTCGCTAAAAAAGTATAAATATGGGCCTGAGTTTGCTGCCAATAGAGCTATGATGCTTCAAAACAGGCTTGCTTTAGACATAATTTGGCGAAAGACGAGGAGTCTGCAAAATGATTAATGAAAAACATTGTTGTTCGTTCATTCCTGCAAATGAGCAGGAAGTGAAAGAATTGCTTACTAATTTAACTAATGCAAGTAAGTATTTAAAAGAGTTGAAGGAACCAGGAGTTTGGGAGAAAGTAGGAAATGGATTGACAACACTAGGCAATTGGTTTAGTCAAATTTGGGGTGGGATATTGTGGAAAATTGTTAAAGGAATATTAATCGTGATCATTATCATATTAGGACTATGGGGGGCATGTAAATTACGGCAGAAAATTCAATTGATAAGAGCTAAAAATAAACAGAGGAGGGAAGAACCGCCGAAAAGAAGAATCTATAGGGAAAATAGAAACAGAAGAGATCAAAATGTAACTGAAAGTAATTTATAATGATCAATAAAAGAAAGGTGTGATGACATATTTAGTCATCAGAGGAGGGACTGTTGCAGCTGATATGTTAATGAGAATATTCTAATGATTGCGTATATATATATATATATATATATATATATATATATATATATATATATATATTTATATAATGAGAAATAATGACAATTTGAGCTAATAATTGAAATAACGTGTAAAATGTGCCCACGGGAAGTGGTCACCATTTGTGTTAACAGTACTAAAATAATGTGGGATTTATGAAATTATGTATTAATATGTCATAATTAATAGTATAAACCTATATTTGTGATGCTTATGTTGTTAATTTAGCCTAACCCGAGGCCTGGTTAGCGCTGGGCCTTGCTTGCTTAAACGTGGAGACGCGATGAGCTGCAGCAGACTGGAACTGAAGAAAAGGACGTTGAACTGTACAGAGTTCACCGTTGAACACTGCTAGAACAATCTGCAAACTCACCAGTGGACAGGAGACAGAACAAATTGATACAGTTATGTGTAGAGTAGGCTAAATGTACTTTCCCTGGACTTGAACAATGGAGCTAAAGTCTAAGAGCTGAGAGCAAAAATGTTGTTTGTTACCTGAAGAGCCGGATGAATGTCCTCATCGACAGAAGGACCAATCATACTAATGGAACTTGTCTCTCAAAATAACATAGACAAGTGGTGAACAAAAACTATAGGTTAGAGTCATAACCTCTGATACGGTTGACCAATTGGCGAATTGTGGGATGGACTGAGAGACCCTAATAAAAAGTCATGACATAAAGGGAAAAATCAGAACGGAGATGCAAAAGTTTATGACGTCAGGAGACGCTGTCTGAAGTGCTGAAATTCTGGGTTTGCTCCTTGCAAGCCAAGCCTAACTGATGACTGATGACCTGGAGACGAAGACTGACTCGTTGCTGATCTATCTTGGATAGGTAGCTACAACTTAACCAACTAATGTGTGCTTTTTCTTCTAGGTACCAACTGCGCTGTTTTAAAATGTTTTCCTCTTTTAGTTAGATTTTTCCGAATTACAATTTTTGACAAAATTGTTTTCGCATGAAGACCCACATTCTGATGCTAATTGGAGATAGGTAGGCTGACAAGGGTGACTAAGGTGACTTTGACTTAGTCCGACTGACGCGTATTGCTGAATGATTCAATGCACATGAACTGTTATGCTTTGATTAATGTTGATTGCATATTAATAAAATCTTGATGATTCATTACTCACGTTGCTAATAAAACTATGGTGATTATGGTTATGTTGAATAAAGGTTATTGATTAGAGTTGTAATTAATAGGGAATAAAATGAACTAACCTTCTTATGAGTGATAGTATTTTTCTTATTCGACTAGTCTATGATATTATTTGCTGATTGTATTTATTGCTGTGGATGTTTCTTATTCATAACACTTGACTAGGATACCCTATGCGATCCAAAAGATTAATCGACCTATACGCGTCCCCTTGTGAGTTTACTCACTAAAGACAAGGCGTGCTACCAAGGACTAAACAGCTTGGAGGAACCTGCTTTGAAAAGAGAAATGTCAGGCATCAGCTGTTTTATTTCTATGCCTCAGCAATCAATCAAGGTGTTAAATTCCTAAGATATGTCTGGAAGACCACAAAGAATATGTGACAGGAAGTAAATCAAAATCCACACATCTACGCAAGGAAAAACAATATTCTACATGCCTCTAGTAAGCAGTAACCTATAATAAGCAGGCAGGGGTATATGTGTCATACACTGCACTGTTTGTACCAGATGCTTAGGTTTAGGCGTGAACACATACAAGGAAAGTTATCACACTACGTACAAAAACATCCTCTTACAGTCCTTCCTGTCATTTGGCATAGACCCCTTTCTAGGAGTCCCTACTGTTTCACCGTCAGAAGGAGTTAGAGCTCCTTTCGCAAACCTCTAAAGAAAGGTTCAGGTGGGATAAAAAGAAGCCATCATCCTAGAAGGCAAAGCATACCCGGGTGGAGATGCCGTAAATTTCTACATAAGAAACTCATGTTATCCCGAGCATGGGTTTACGCGGTGTAGGTGGGAGAGACAAATGACTAGAGGTCAGATGTGCAAAAGTTTGTGTTTGCGATTACTAAATAGCAAATTTCTGCTATACGCTATTTGGTAATCGCAAACACATAGGTACAGAAGTGTGTTTAACACGTTTTGTGATTCCCAGAGGGTTGCCAATAGACCTACCTAATTAATATTCAGGAGGTAGGTTGCAAATTGCAACCCGTCGGGGATGGCAAAAATCACAGAATGGTGGCCTGCTAGGGTCAGCAGACCACCACGTCTGTGATTGCTATTATACAAAGCAATCTTTTTTTTTAAATGGAGCCCCAATCCCTTAAAGGAAAACGGATGTGCTTCAAAAATAAAAATGAAAAGTTTTCTTTTCGTTTTTTAAGAGTAGGCAGTAGTCCATAGAAGCACTGCCTAGCCTTTAAAACATATTTTGACATCCATTCTCAAAGGGGAAGGGGTCCGTTGGGGTCTCCTTCCCATTTGCAAATGCATTACCACCTCCTTCAAGGAGTCGGTAAAATGTGAATGTTTTGCGACCGCCTTTTGGTCACCAACCATTCACACATATCAGTATTGGGAAGAGACACCCTGAACATGCCCCTTCTCCATACTGTCTCGCAAACCCTTATTTGCTACAGGTTACCAAATCGCAAATAGGGCCGCTTTACATGAGAAAATGCGTTTTAGTGGTCACAAACGGCCCAGTTCTGCAAATCGGACGGTTTGCGACCACTAAAATGTTTTGTATACCTGGCCCCAAAACTCATGAACTGCAACCCAACAACACACGCTTCTTTCTCCTTCTGGCCCTTTTACAAGTTAGTCAAAGATAACCTTGCTGAGTCACTGTGCGCTGTTATCCGTCGTTGCTTTCAGGTCTGCAGTCCACTATAGTCCTACGTTTCATCCAGACCACGCTGCACTTTGGCGCGCCAGAAAGACAAACATCCTGTGCAAGGCCATAAAAGTAATTTTCCCACATGTTAACTAGGTTTTATGTTCCTCTTACTCTGTATTTTCCGTTAACTTTAAATTATATAAAGCGTCATTAACGCGGCCCTCCAGCACCTTGGCTTCCTTCTCCTGGGCCCTCTTAGACGTGTTGAAGAACGCGCCCAGAGTAACAAGGTGCGATGACGGCTCAGCAACCACCACACAGGAAGCACTGTGGACTCATTCCAGCTGGGGTCAAAAGCCCGCCTTGAGGCTATTGGCATGTCCTACTGTTGGGCTCTTGCCCTGTAGAAAGCACAGTGACGTTCATTAGAAAACACTGCAAGTTGACTACTTTGCATGAACATAAGCAACAAAGGTGGGAGCTGGGGAGGGTAGTGTTGTAATATGAGAAAAGGATACGGGTAAGAAGGAAAACAACTTTAAAAATTTCCTTCCATGGAGAAATCAAAGCAATATGTTATTTACTGACACCGGCCTTGCCTGACAAACTGATGTTTGATTGTGATGCACCTTTTGAAATTCTGCTTTGATGGGAAGAGATCATGCAGAGTGCAACAAAACATTTTTAAAAAACCGCCTATGGCTCCAAGCCTGCTAAAGTTGAGAGTAGCTGCCAATAACGGATCCAAAAGCATGCTGTGCTGAAAGAGTTCTCTATATTGGGGGCCATATTCCTGGAGTGCATTAAGAAATTGCTGCAGGAGCGCAATGGGTGTTTGCTCCCATACCGTGTAAGAAGTTCAGTTTGATATTACACCAGGAGCAGCAAGTTTTAGCACAGTCCCATCTGTATTCAAATGTCATGTCTTCAGTGACCAACGCCAGTAGCATGATTGCAGGAAGGGGCTAAGGGCCAGATGTAGGTAGCCTTTTGCACGTCGCAAACTGCGAAAATCGCAGTTTGCGGCGTGCAAAAGGCCTAACGCGATGCACAACCTCAAATTGCGAGTCGGTACCGACTCGCAGTTTGAGGCTGCGACTCGCAAATAGGAAGGGGTGTTCCCTTCCTATTTGCGACCGCATCGCCATGCTGAGTTGCTTTGTGACCGCGAATGCGGTCACAAACCAACTCACAGTTACCATCCACTTGAAGTGGGTGGTAACTCATTCACAAAAGGGAAGGGGTCCCATCGGGACCCCTTCCCCTTTGTGAATGTCGACAAAAATGTTTTTTCAGAGCAGGCAGTGGTCCTATGGAAACCAAAAACGAAACCAAATGGTTTTGGAAGTTTTTCTTTTTGCAGCTCGTTTTCCTTTAAGGAAAACGGGCTGCAATAAGAAGAAAAAAAATGCTTTATTAAAAAAGCAGTCACAGACATGGAGGTCTGCTGTCTCCAGCAGGCCACTATCCCTGTGAGTGCATGGACTCGCTATGGGGTCGCAAACTGCGACCCACCTCATTAATATTCATGAGGTGGGTCTTTGCGACCCCATAGCGAGTCGCAGAAGGTGTCTGAGACACCTTTCTGCATTTGGTTTTGCAAGTTGCAATTTGCGAGTCGCTATGACTCGCAAATTGCAAGTCGCAAAATTATACTTACCTACATCTGGCCCTAAATGCAAGCTAGTACTAGAAAGTATGGGGCATTGAAGCCTGATGTACACATGTGTTGTAACATTACTGCTGCATTGGGAACACAAGGGAAAGTGGCTCCATGGAAAGAAAAAACTTCACAGTGTTGATCTGTCAAATTCCTAGAAATAAATAAATCTGCCCAACACTTTCCAACACTTGGGTTTTGATGGGCACGTTTGAATGCCGTTTTTCCTGTTGAAAAACAGCGAATCCTAAACCTGAGATATTTGCTGGGTCTGAAATACGAAACAGAAAAAGGATAAAATGAAAACTAAAATTGCTACAGGCCTGTCACTTAAATTAAAAAATTCAAACATGTTAATCACACAACCTTAAAAATATATAAAAGTTGAAAATCAATTTAAGTCCACCTTGGAGCTAACACCATATTATCATTTTATTCTCCTCATGAAAAACCTTAGAGAATACTCAACTGCAAAAGCTGTACTAACTGTTCTTTGAGTAGTAAGTAGTAAAGGTTTCTAAAGTTATAAAAAGAAATCAGATTGAACGATCCCCCAGGCCAGAAAATGAGAGTCATGGGGTGTGGCAGTGTTAGCCTGTTTAAGTATTCCTGGCACTAGATCCTCTCACAGTCCTCTCCTCTGCAATGCAAATAAATGAGCTGATAATCCTAAACATGCAAACTAAAGTCCACTCAGACAGCCAGTGTAGGAGCAGCACAACATGAAAGGTGTTATGATTCAGAGGCTAGAAAGAAAGACGATGATAGTTGCTTGAGAGGGATGATCTTGGGGATGTGTTAACAAGGAGCAGTGTGTTGGAGCCTTTCAGAAGTAATATGTATGGGAGGACCAGGATAAAGGGCAGGGCAAAGAGAAGAAGTGAAAGACAGTGCATTAGGCAGAGAAGGCACAGCCAGCTGGGGAATGAGACAGACTGCGGCATTGTAGGTCTGTCGTTTTACTTGGGACATGACCAGGACCATGGAAGAGAGTACATATTTTTGATCAAGATTGTTCAATTTGTGGGAAAAAGGCACAGATGATGCATACTGCTAGTAGCCTTGCTTTTCAGTAGCAGCCCTTTATGGGTCATTCCATCCAAGTTGGGGTGGGAGGTTTTGCTGGTGAACAGCGTGTTAAACAAGCATTGGCAAAGCTGATAAGTCTCGTCTATGCATGAGCCTTTGGCTTTGCCAGTGTGTTTTAGCCATGTTGTTCACCAGCGTGTCTGCAGTTCTGCGTGGCTAAACATTAGTGGCATAGAGCAGATTGGTGTGGAGTGTCATAGAGTAGAATGAAGAAGAGTGAAGTAGAGCGATGTAGAGTGGAGTGGCAGAGAGTGTCATGTAATGGAGCAGCATATTGTGGAGTTGCATCGTGTGACATACACTGGAGTGGCATAGAGTAGAGTGGACTGGTGTAGAGTGCATTGGCATAATGTTGCAGAATATAGTGGCACAGAGTGAAGTGACATTTAATTCAGCAAGATACAATGCAGTGGCGTGAATTAGAATGGTGCATAGTAGAGTGCAGTGGTGTAGAGTGAACTGGTGCAGAATACAGTGGTGCAGAGAAGAGGACAATGGTGTGGAGTAGAGTGGCATAGAGTGGTGCAGAATGGAGTGGCATAGAGTTGAGTGATGGAGATGGCAGTGGCGCAAAGTGAAGTCGAGTGGCATTGAGTGCAGAGTAGAGTTGAGTGATATAGAGTGCATTGGTGTGAAGTGGTGCAGAGTAGAGTAACATAGAGTGGTTCCTAGTAGAGTATAGTGCCATAGAGTGCAATGGCGTAGAGTGGAGAAGTGCAGAGTAGAATATAATAGAGCTCAGTGTCAGAGAGTGCAGCGTCCGAGTGGTGTAGGGAGCAGTGGTGTAGAGTACAGTGGTGCAAAATAGAGTGCAGTGACATAGAGTGCAGTGGTTAAGAGCAGAGTGGCGTAGAGTGCAGTGGCATAAAGTGGAGTGGCATAGAGTGAAGTAAAGTGGTGTAGAGTGCAGTTGTGTACAGTATATTGTTTCAAAGTAGAATGAAGTCCTGCAGAGTGGAGTGGTGCAGGGTAGAGTATAGTTGCATAGAGCAGCAAAGAGTGTAATGGATAAGAGTAAAGTGATGTAGAGTGCAGTGGCAGAGAGTGCAATGGTGCAAAGTAGATTAGAATGGCGTACACTGGATTGGCATAGAATGCAGAGGCATGCTTGGTAGATGGCAACGTTTGGGGTCTCAATCTCCCATTCTTTCCAGACACCAAAACGTGATTTAGGGTCTGAGTCTTTTAAGTTTTATGTCGGGGCTCTGCTTTTTTTGAAGTGTCCACTTCTCTTTTTCTCCTTTCCCCTTGAAATAATGTCTGTTACAGGAGGCAGGACTCCAAAGCTGATTGCTCCACAACACAACTCCTGGGAGCGACCAGAGTTCACACCGGGGAAGTCAGCCAGAGTGATATTTGCATCAAAAGGTTAATCCTGGTCTCCCGGTCCTGCTCTTTATGATTTACTTATCCGTCCCATCTCCTTTCCTGAGATGAGTCCAGGCCTGTTCCTTGTGATCTATCACTGAATCAAAGAGCAACCTCTTGAAGTGTACAGGGAGGGTCCCTTCTGCCCTTTCTCTAGTGTGTCTCTTTCAGCTGACAGGAATACAGCAATACACAAATCCCTCTGGATGATTTCTCAACTGCTCATCTCTTCACTAGGCAGACGTGGCTTCTCAAAATGGAACCTAGAGTCTTCCATATAACGTACCAATGCAGGCATGTTTTTCACTCAGTGTACATTCACTTACACTCCTGCACTGTCATCTCCATGCAGAGTCACTACTCCTGCTCTGCGCAGCACTTCACATCTACCTGACATGGGCCAAGGGTGAATTGAGCACACATCAACGGAACATTTAAAAAGGTGAGTGCAATTGAAGGCCTCGCTCCAGTGACACAGGGTAAAAAGGGCCTTTTCACTACTGCTGATCACTACATGGGATGCAGTCACCACCATGTCTGTGCTGCTATATTCTTGGTGAAGGTGGTAGCTTTCCAACATGTGGCAGCACTTTGGTGCCCCTGATGGTCTAACAAGACTGCAGTCCATGAGACAGGCCAATGTCATGGGGACAATGCACAATCCTTGTTTATCTATGACACAAAAATCAGTATTTTGGATCTAGACAACAGTACAGTTGAGGATTCAGGGCGGGGGTACACGTCTTTAATGATGCAGAGGACTTTTTGGTCACAATAGACCTTTTCTGGGTACTAAATTCTAATGTCTCCTGCTCCGAGCTTCCTCGCCAAAAACCACAGCTTCACAGGGATCGCGTCCACTGGCTATCTGACCTCTTCAAGCCATCTTCGGCTACTGCCTTCTGCCTTGCCCGGGGGAAGATTTTTGGCTTCCATTTCTGAGGGTAAGCCCCAAGGTAAAACCTCTAACTGGGTCGAACCTGTTTTCTGTATGCAACCATTGCTGTCAGCCTCAAAGCATGCCTGTGTTACCTTCTACCACAACCAGTTGACCATGGATGGTGTTCAACACTTTTCGTGCTATCTCTAAGTTAAAATTGACAAGTTCATATACAAGGTTCCCCTTACTGGATTTTATTGCCTTAGTGTCATTTTCTTTCTTAAATTGGAGAATTAGTTAAGGGGATGAGAACCCCATCTCAAATAAGTTTCACAATCCTTGTCAGCATGAACCACTAAAGTTGCTGAGTAAACTTATGCTTAACCCTCTGGTTGCTTGGCACTAAGTAGTCAAATTTCACTTAGAGGCAATGTGTAAAGTTTAAAGTGAAAACACAACACAAGAAAAATCCCAAACCAGTTTGGAAAAATAGACAATAGGAGAATATTTAAATAAATAAAATCAAACCAAATGACAAAAATCCAAAAAGTAGAACAAAGGATATGAATTTTTAAATTTTGAATTAAAAATAGTCCCAAAAGGCACTAAGCGCCAACCACAGTTATCTGGTCATGCTAGACAAGGTCAAATTCAAAAGTTAAAGCCAACCACAATGAGCACTTTTCATATACATGAACTAAGTTTGTCCCGGTAAAACGTGGAGAAAAAGTGGTTGTGGACATGTGAACGGAGCAAGCTGCAGACTGGATCGGAAGCAGGGCCCTAAGTCAGCGGTTTGCTGACAAGCTGGGTCCCTGTGTGTTTGTATATGCCAGTCTAGGGTCCAGGACCTTTGGGGCACCACCGGGGGTTATTACTCACTATTACAGAGGCCAGCAGCATGGTCCAGGACAGGTCCAGTTAGAAATGGTCAGACGGGCTGTTGCAGAGAGAAAGGAGAGAGAGCGGCCACTGGAGTTTCTTGTGTCCTGGTTTCAAGGCATGCAGGCTGAGTCTTTATTCAGGTTTCAGATAGCAGGGCAGACAAGCAGGGCAGACCCTTTTCTGATTTTCATAGGTCCAGGAGTGTTCTGAGGAGAGGCCCTTAGATTTTACTTTTGGCGACCTGTGGGTGGAGGGCAAGCCTTTTGTCACCCCCATGTTATGTTATCAGTGTTTTTATAGTGTGCTATTTACCTGTGAGAGTATCCAGGTGCTCTGTAGGAGGTGTGGGAGAGCAGCTCTATGGGCTTACTTGAAAAATCAGGTCTTCAGCTTCTTGCGAAAGTCAACCAGAGGAGGAGGCTCTCATGTGGTGTGGAAGGTCTCGCCAAGCTTTAGGGGCCAGGTACAAGAAGACACTGCCCCCTACTCTGCTTTTGTGTGCGTTTGGGATGTGTGTTAGTGAGAGAAAAGCAGAGCAGAGGTGTCTGGGAATGTTCGTTGAAGTGAATAGGGCTGTTCAGGTAGACAGGGCCAGTATTGTGGAGACCTTTGTAGGTGTGAGTGAGGAGTTTAAAGTGTGCGCGCTTATGTATCGTGAGCCAGCGGAGTTCCCTAAGGTGTGGTGTGATGTGGGCTTGGCGTGGGAGGTTGAGGACTAGTATGTCTGCTGTGTTTTGGACAGTCTGAAGTTTTCTTGTGAGCCGATTCATCCATAGTCCAGGCTGCTGGTGCTGAAGGCTTGGGTGATTGTTTACCTGGTGTTGTCAGGTAGCCACTTGAAGACTTTCCTCAGCATCCTTAGTGTGTTGAAGCAGGCTGAGAGCACTGTTTCACTCTAGGCGGCCAAGTCCAGTTTGTTTGTCCTTGATGATTATGAGGGTTCTCACTTGCAGGAAGTGCATGGAGTGGGTCCAGGGTCTGTGGGCCACCAGGTGGCGTTCCATGGGGAGACGTTCTACCCGAAGACTGTCACCTCAGTCTTGTTGGAGTTCAACTTGAGGCAATATGATTTCATCCAGGTGGCTACTTCTGTCATGCATGTGGTGAACTTGTTTCTGGTGTTGGGTGTTTTGTCCTAGAGGGAGAGTATCAGTTGTGTGTCGTCGATATCAGTGTGGATGATTATGTTGTGAGCTCTTATGAAACCAGTTCTGCTCAGTTCCTGCCCTACAACTGGGTTTGATGCCATCCTAGCAAGAGAGAGAAATGGGTAGTTGGCCTAGGTGTGAGTTTCATCTGCCAGTGACAGGGTAGGCCTTTCTTTGAAGCTCAGAAAGGGCCTGGGAACAGCCCATAGGAAACCTTGTACAGGGAATAAAAACACCTCTGCGCACACAAGCCCTTTGTCCACTGTCTGGGAGCAAGTTACCACAAGGGAGCCACTAGCACTCATGTGACAATGGACATTGGCAGGACAGAAATTAAGCACTATGGCCCTCATTACAACCCTGGCGGTCGGTGATAAAGCGGAGGTAATACCGCCAACAAGCTGGCGGTAAAAACAATGGAATTATGACCACGGCGGAAACCGCCAACACAGACAGCCACTTCAAAACACCGACCATCACGGCCGTAGCAACAAGCACCGCGGCGGTAACCGCCAACAGCCAGACGGAAGACAATGTACCACCCACTCTATTATGACAGGCCTATCCGCCACCTTTTCTGGGGCGGTACCAACGACATCAAAAGCACGGCGGAAACAGAACACAGAAGTCAAAGGACTCACCTCTGGACACTCAGGGAACAATCAGGATGCCATGGAGCCTGAAATGCAGATCTTCAACATGCTGGTCTACCTTTTCCTACACCCGGAATACCAACGCCGGCGACGACGACGACAACCACGGTGAGTACTGCCACCTAGCAAACAGAGGAGGAAAAAGAGCATGACACACACATGCAAAACGTAACACCCCTACCCCCACCCCCAACACCATACACACAAACAGATGCAGTAGCATTACATATTCGCCCCCTACCCCTCAGGAATAATGCAAGGAATTGATTAAAGTGAGTATAATAAGATAGAAATCCAGAAAAACATCCTCTAAATTCAAAACTGTATTTACAGATATACAAATGGAGGGACACTGCCCAGTCCATAATGTCCGTGGGCCACAGGGCCACATCACATAGGCCAAAGACCCACTTGACTCCTGCATCAACACGGAGAGAACACTGTTGGGGCATCAGGTCGAAAATACACAGGCACCTCAGGGGGATGTCGAAGGGGGGGGCACCTCAGCCGGAAGATGGTACAACGCCACTTGTCCTGGAGGGGGCAACATGCCCTGTGTGATGTCCTGGGGAGTGCAAAGCCACAGTCTCTCTAGTGGGTGGTTTGCCCACTGCTTGGTCCTGGAAAGTGCAAAGCCACAGTCTCTCTAGTGGGTGGTTTGCCCACTGCTTGGTCCTGGGGAGTGCAAGGCCACAGTCTCTCAAGTGGGTGGTTTGCCCACTAGTTCTGGAGGGGGCCTTGTGCCCTGTGTGCTTCATCCTGGCAAGGATGCGGTGAGTGGATGCCTTCTTCCACTGGTTCTGGAGGGGGCCTTGTGCCCAGTGTGCTTCATCCTGGCAAGGATGCGGTGAATGGATGCCTTCTTCCACTGGTTCTGAAGGGGGCCTTATGCTCAGTGTGCTTCATCCTGGCAAGGATGCAGTGAGTGGATGCCTTCTTCCACTGGTTCTGGAGGGGGCATTGTGCCCAGTGTGCTTCATTCTGGCAAGGATGCGGTGAGTGGATGCCTTCTTCCACTGGTTCTGGAGGGGGCATTGTGCCCAGTGTGCTTCATCCTGGCAAGGATGCGGTGAGCAGATGCCTTCTTCCACTGGTTCTGGAGGGGGCATTGTGCCCTGTGATACAGATCTTTGAGAGTGCAAGGTCACAGACTCTCACCTGGGTGTCACACCAACAGGGTTTGCAGGCGCCAGGACGCACTACAGTCCATGGAGGCAGGACTACTCACTGCCCGCCGGTGGTGACGGCTGCTCAGTGGTGGCAGTGGTGTGGCTGGTGTTGGTGCTGGCAGTGGTGGGGGAGGCTCCAGGCCTTCCCCTGCAGCCTTGGCGGCTGCCCAATGGAGCTGCTGGCGGTGCTAGCAGTGGTGGGGGGAGGCTCCTGCCCATGTCTCCTTGGAGTCACTCATGTGTGTTGTCTTGGGTGCATGCTGGTCTGAATGTGTGCTTGGGATAGGGTGGGGTTCAGGGGCATGGGATTAGGCAGAGGAAGTTGGAGGGGGAGGCTAGAGACAGGAATAATGGCTGCCATCAGGGAGGAGGCCAGAGCCTAAAATGATCTCTGTTGGGCCGCCACGCCAGAGTGAATGCTCTCCAGGAATGCATTTGTATGTTGAAAATGCCCTGCCAGGCCCTGGATGGCATTCACTATGGTTGACTGCCCAACAGAGATGGATCCCAGGAGGTCAATAGCCTCCTCACTCAGGGCAGCAGGGCTAACTTAAGGAGATGCCCACACTCCTGGTTGAGCGGGCACGGGAAACTTGCTGAGGGGCTGCTGGGAGGGCGGTGCTGGTACAGAGTGTGGCGGCTGTACCTGTAGTTGGGGTGGCCACAGAGCTGTCCGCCACCACTAGGGAGCTTCCATCGGAGGAGGTCTCACTGTCTGAAGTGTCCTCTACTGTCTCCGCTGTGGTGCTCCCCTCGCCCTCTGTCCCACTGGTGCCCTCACCGTCGGTGGATTCGGCATCCTGGGCCCTGTGGGATGCAGCTCCCTCCGTCGCCGGTGCCTCTGCTCCTCTGCCAGATGATGCTAATGCACAGAAGGACAGGATGACAAAACAAAAAAGGGGGGAAGAGACAGAGGATACACTTGTTCAATGGCAGCAACAACACCCCCGTTACCGTACACAACACACAGGGGACAGCCCTTTGCACTAGGCAATGCACTACCAGTCACAATGCTAGTCACCAGGCCATGGACAGTAATCCCTAACGCCAGTTGCAGCATACCTGAGACCCACAGAGCCCTGCCCAGTAGTGGATGCCCACAAGCTTGTTGGGAGGTGGAGTTCATCAAGCCCTGCCCAACATGAAACCTACCCTGCAATGTCCGGCCTGGCCTAGGGACACCAATAGGTGCACCTCCCCCACCCGTTGTCCACCCCACCACGCACAAGTAGTATACTGGGAAATGTACTCACCTCCTTGTGGCTGCTGTGATGGCCTCAAGCGCCCATCCAGCTCCAGATAGGCCACTGCCAGTATGCAGAACATCAGGGGGTCAGGGTTTGATGGGCACCCCTTCCTTGTTGGGAGGCCATCCCCAGCTGGGCCTCCGCCGTCTTCCTTGCCCAGCGTCTCAGGTCCTCCCACCGTTTGCGACAGAGGTGCTCTACCTGCCGTAGACCCCCAGGGTCTGCACGTCCTTGGCGATGGCACACCATATACCCTTTTTCTGATGGGCGCTAACCTGCAGAGAAATAAACATAGAAAAAGGTATCAGTCATCCCGTCCAGCCTGTTACACTCATGGCCCACCGTAGCCCTCCCATCCCCTTATGCACAGACATTGCCCACCATACATGCTGCACGCTGCCCAGGACCCCTCAACCATCCCCCCTTACACGAAGCCCTCACATGCAGCACTTCATACATTCATGCCCCATGCATCGTGCTCACAGTGTACTCACCTGTTGGTCTGGAGGCCCATACAGCATTCGGTACTGGGGTAGGGCCCCATCTACTAGTCTCTCCAAGGGGCCCTTTTCCCAGTGACACGAGCCATGGTCGGTTTCAGTCACAGGTCACAGCAGCACTTGCAATGTAGGTCCTCTCCTGTTGAAGGTCAGGTAGCAAGTGAGTGAACAGATAGAAAATGGTGGTGACGGCCGGGGCGGTGCGTACCGTCACCGCCGGCGTACATCACCATGGGCTACTGTAACCCATAGGGTCCAATGTTAACCAATGAGGAGTTGCACTGCGGTACTCGACCGCCTCCCGCAACGGCGCATAACGTCAGCGGCATTACCTAATTTCCACCTGTCCATCCACACAGGACAGACAGCTGCCATTTCAAGGGGGGGGCAGGCCATGGCACCTAACTGGGTCACAGCACACATAGGCACATTTTGGGGCTAAACATCAACATACTATTTCTGTAACAACATGCAATGCACTGTACATTTAGGAAATGTTGAAAACTGACCAGATGCTCATCATTTTGCCCCCTAGATTCCAACCACTGCGGATGAATAGGAGATGGAGTCATTCCCCCGTGTACAGGCCCCTGGTGGACTTGGCAACAATGGAGGACAGGCACATTATCCTCACCTACAGACTTGATTGGGCCACAATCCAAGAGCTGTGTGCCCAACTGGAGCCAGACCTGATCTCAGCTATTCATCACCCCACTGGGATCCCCCCTCTTGTGCAATTCCTATCTGTGCTCCATTTCTTAGCAACTGACTCCTTCCAAGTGACAATGGGCTTGGCAGCTGGAATGTCACAGCCAATGTTCTCAAACGTGCTGACCAGAGTGTTGTCTGCCCTGATGAAACATGTGTGCAGTTACATCGTTTTCCCCCAGGTGGAGGATTTGGCCACAGTGAAAGCTGATTTCTATGGAATGGGACATATCCCCAACATAATTGGGGCAATAGATGGTACACATATTGCCTTTGTCCTCCCTGGAGAAATGAACAGGTTTTCAGAAATCGAAAGAGCTTTCACTCTATGATTGTGCAGATAGTATGCCTGGCGGACCAGCACATCTCCCACGTCAATGCAGAGTATCCTGGGTCTGTGCATGATGCCTTTATCCTGAAGAATAGCAGCATCCTATTTGTGCTGGCTCAACTCCAAATGCACTGGGTGTGGCTAATCGGCGAGCCCATAGTCCCCACCCAGTGGATGTTGGTATATGGGTGTGGGGTTGGCTCTAAGGGTTAGTGTCTGGCTAACAGGTTTCCCTCAGTATTTGCAGGTGACTCTGGGTACCCCAACCTCTCATGGCTACTGACCCCAGTGAGGAATGCCAGGACAAGGGCAGAGGAACGTTACAATGAGGCACATGGGCGAACAAGAAGAATTATAGAGCGAACCTTTGGCCTCCTGAAGGCCAGGTTTCAGTGCCTCCATCTAACAGGTGGTTCCCTCTGCTACTCACCCAAGAAGGTGTGCCAGATCATTGTGGCATGCTGTATGCTGCATAACCTTGCCTTGAGATGCCAGGTGGCTTTTCTGCAGGAGGATGAGACTAGAGATTATCGTGTGGCAGCAGTGGAGCCTGTGGACAGTGACGAAGATAAGGTAGAGCATGAGGATGTGGACAACAGAACAGCAATCATTCAACAGTACTTCCAGTGACACACAGGTAAGACACTGTAACTTCACCTACCATTGCAGTTTTGTGTTGAAAGTTTTCACTGGCAGGCTGATGTTCCGACTACTATGACCACTTACTGTACTCTTTGACATGTCTATTCACAGATATCTGTGCCCCACTCTGGCTCCTGGTGCATTGACTGCAGCAAACTACAGGTCATACCTAAGTATACATGACTGTACAGCTGAATTGCAATGGCTACAGATTGTGAAACGAATACATAGTTCAATCACTTGACAGACTCAATACTGTATTTTTAACAAGGATGTTTATTCATGTGCTAATAAGTGGATGGGGTATTGGTATAGGTTGTGGGGGTGGAGTCCAGGATAGAGTCCAGTCTCTTTGTATCACAGGTGCATTGTCCAAGGGGGCATAGGAAGTTTCCCGGCGGGGGTCTTGGCAATAGGCTCTGGCTTCTGCCTGGATCGCAGGGACCGTTTGCGTGGTGGTTCTCCTTCTGCAGGGGGTGGGATGCTGGTGGCCTGTTGCTCCTGTGGCAGGGCCTCCTGTCCACTAGCGTCAGCGGAGGTAGAGGGCTGTTCATCAGTGTGGCTAGTGTCAGGGGCCTGTTGGTGTGCCACTGTCTCCTTCACGGTGTTGGCCATGTCTGTCAGCACCCCCGCAATGGTGACCAGGGTGGTGTGGATATCCCTCAGGTCCTCCCTGATCCCCAGGTACTGTCCCTCCTGCAGCCGCTGGGTCTCCTGCGTCTTGACCAGTATCTTGCCCATCGTCTCCTGGGAATGGTGGTATGCTTCTAGGATGTTGGTGAGTGCCTAGTGGAGAGTCGGTTCCACTGACCCCAGGTCCCTGATTGTCCTGTGTTTGTGGGGTTGCCTGGGGTCCCTGTGGTGGTGGACACACTGCTGATTGACGTGTCCTGGGGACAGAGGTATGGGCCCTCTGGGTGGGTGCTGTGGTGGTATTTCCTGAGGGGGGAGGCTCTGTGGTGGTATGGGACTGTGCCTGGGTAACCAACTGTCTGGAGGTCCCTGATGGGCCAGATTGGGCATCCTGATCCAGGTGTGCAGAGCTGCTGTCATTCTGTGGAGGGACTGGATGTTGCTGGCACCTCCTCTTTGGTGACGTTGGGTGTGGGACCTGTGGGGATGTAAATGCAGTGTTATTGTTTCTGCGTGTGAAATGTTGCGCATGGGTGTGTTGCCCTCTATGGTTGTGATTGTCCTGGAAGCTGTGCCTTTTGTGAGTAGTTATTTTGTTTCCTAGGTGATTCTCTCTAATGTGCATGCTTTAGTGATGGTTGTCCATGCAGGGCTGTGAGTGCTGTCCATGCATTGTGGTGCATGCAGGGCTTGGTATTGGGATGGGTGGGGTGTGATGGTGGGGTGTATGTGAGGTGGTGGGGTGATTGGGGTGAGGGTAGGGGTGGGGGTTGTGATGGCATGCAGGTGGGGGGGTGATAGTTATAGAGATTTGACTTACCAGAGTCCAGTCCTCTAGCTACTCCTGCCAGGCCCTGAGGATGCATATTGCCAAGACTTGCTCCTCCCAGGTTGTTAGTTGTGATGGAGGAGGTGGGGGTCCACCGCCAGTGCTCTGTATTGCTATCTAGTGTCTTGCTACCATGGAAGGCACCTTCCCCTGTAGGTCGTTCCAACTCTTCCTGATGTCATCCCCTGTTCTTGGGTGCTGTCCCACGGCGTTGTCCCTATCCACGATTCTCCGCCATAGCTCCATCTTCTTAGCGATGGATGTCTGCTTAACCTGTGATCCGAATAGCTGTGGCTCTACCCAGATGAGTTCCTCCACCATGACCCTTAGCTCCTCCTCTGAGAACCTGGGGTGTCTTTGTGGTGCCATGGGTGTAGTGTGTGTGGTTTGTGTGAGGGTGTGTGGGGTGATGTGTTGGGGTATGTGCTGTGAGGTGCGTGGATGGTGTATGGGTGATGCTGTTCTGTCGCTTTGGTTCTGTGGGTGCTCTTGGTGTTTCTCTCTCTCTCAGTTGTCAGTTTGTTTGAGTTGTAAAGGGTTGTGGGTAGTGTGTGTGTGTTTTATATTGTTGCGGGTGTGGTGTGTGTATGTGCATCACTTTTGTGTAGTTTGAATTGTCCAATGTGGTGTTGTTTTGTATGTGTGTGTGCATTTTGAGCGTGGCGGTATGTACTGCCAATGGTTTACCACGGTTGAATGTCCGCCGCGGTGATTCGTGTGTCATAATGCTGTGGGTGTAGTTCTGTTGGCGTATTGGTGTGGGTTTTGGTACCGCCAGTTTATCACTGACCTTTGGGCTGGGCGGACCTGTGTGTGTGACTGTATAGTGATGGATTGCTATGTGTATGTCATAGTATGGATATCGGTATACCGCCGCAGTCGCGGTATGTTGGCGGCAGTCGGCATGGCGGTAAACGGGACTTACCGCCAATGTCATAATGAGGGCCAATATGTTGTATTGTAACCCAGTGTTTTCCTAATGGAGTGCCAGCCTTGCCGCAGTGAAAATGACTTTCGAGATTTTTCACTGCCAGGACATGTAAACTATTAAATATACATGCCCTGTGTTTTAAAAACAATGCACACTGGTACAAGGGCATTTAGGGCCTCCATTGGAGGTACATTATAAGTATTAAAAATGAGGGTTTCGGCCTATCAAAGACTTATTTTTCCACGTCAAAATAGCAGCTGAAAGCTGCACATTCAAGCTGCAGTGACAGGCCTGGAAACATGTCATACAATGCTCTTGTAATGCGTGGCCCAATAAGTGCTGCAGCCCACTAGTGGCATTTTATATAACCACTTCGCTGCCAGGCCTTTTTCCCCCCTCAGGTGCCATGCCTTTTTTTTGGCTATTTGGGGCAGTTCGCGCTTAGGCCTTCAAAACTTATTGTACCCATAAGCTACCCAAGCCAAATTTGCATCTTTTTTCCCCAACATCCTAGGGATTCTAGAGGTACCTAGAGTTTGTGGGTTCCCCTGGAGGAGACCAATAAATTAGCCAAACTACAGCAAAACATTTTCTTCTTTTTTTAAGATTGTGGTTTTTCCCCTGAAAATAGCATCAACAAAAGGTTTGCGGTGCTAAAATCACCATCTTCTCAGCTTTCAGAAACAGGCAGACTTGAATCAGAAAACCACATTTTTCAACACAATTTTTACATTTTATTGGGAATACACCATTTTTACTATTTTTTGTGATTTCAGGCTCCTTCCAGTTAGTGCCAGAAATGGGTATGAAACAAATGCTGGATCCCGGACAGCTAAACATTTCTGAAAAGTAGACAAAACTCTGAATTCAGCAAGGGGCCATCTCTGTAGATCCTACAAGGTTTTCCTACATAAAAAACAGCAGAAAAACAAATATTGGAATTGAGGTGACAAAAACAGCCATTTCTCTCCATGTTTTATGCTGTAACTTGTTCCTGCAATGTCAGATTTTTAAAAGCCATTTACCGTTACATCTGCTGAACTCTTGCGGTTGTGGCAATATATAGGGCTTGTAGGTTCATCAAGAACCCTAGGCATCCAGAGCCAATAAAGGAGCTGCATCTTGCAAAGGGTTTTCATTGTATACCCGGTATACAGCAATTCATTTGGTGAAATATAAAGAGTGTAAAATAGGTATCAAGAAATCCTTTGTATTTATAAATGGGCACAAGATAAGGTGTTGAGAACAGTGGTTATTTGCACATCTATGAATTCCCCATACTAGCATGTGAATTACAGGGCACTTCTCAAATAGTCATCTTTTTTACACACCTTTTTACATTTGGAAGGAAAGAAATGTAGAGAAAGACAAGGGGCAATAACACCTGTTCTTCTATTCTGTGTTCCCCCAAGTCTCCCGATAAAAATGGTACCTCACTTGTGTGTGTAGGCCTAATGCCCGTGACAGGAAACGGAACATGGACACCACATTTTTACATTGAAATCGGATGTGATTTTTGGAACGTGCCTAGCTCAGCCAGAACCTAGGGAAACCTACCAAACTTGTGCATTTTCTTAAACTAGATACCTAGGGGAATCCAGTATGGGGTAACTTGTGGGGCTGTCACAAGGTTCTGCTTCCCAGAATCATTTGCAAACCTCACAATTTGGCAAAAAACACTGTTTCCTCACATTTCAGTGGCACAAGGTTCTGGAATCTGGGAGGAGCCTCAAATTTCCTTCCACCCAGCATTTCCCCAAGTCTCCCGATAAAAATGGTACCTCACTTGTGAGGGTAGGCCTAGTGCCCGCAACAGGAAAAGCCCCAAAACACAACATGGACACATCACATTTTCTCAAAGAAAACTGACCTGTTGTTTGCAAAGTACCTAGCTATGGATTTTGGCCTCTAGCTCAGCCGGCACCTAGGGAAACCCACCAAACCTGTGCATTTTTTCAAACTAGACACCTAGGGTAATCTGAGATGGGGTGACATGTGGGGCTTTCACCATGGTTCTGTTACCCAGAATTATTTGCAAACCACACAATTTGGCAAAAAAACACTGTTTCCTCACATTTCAGTGACAGAAAGTTCTGGAATCTGGGAGGAGCCACGAATTTCCTTCCACCCAGCATTTCCCCAAGTCTCCAGATAAAAATGATACCTCACTTGTGTGGGTAGGCTTAGTGCCCGCGACAGGAAAAGCCCCAAAACACAACATGGACACGTCACATTTTCTCAAAGAAAACTGACCTTTTGTTTTCAAAGTGAATAGCTGTGGATTTTGGCCTTCAGCTCAGCCGGCATGTAAGGAAACCTACTAAACCTGTGCATTTTTTAAAACTAGACACCTAAGGTAATCTAAAATGGGGTGACTTGTGGGGCTCTCACCATGGTTCTGTTACCCAGAATCATTTGCAAACCTCAAAATCTGGCAAAAAAACACCTTTTCCTCACATTTCGGTGATAGAAAGTTCTGGAATCTGAGAGGAGTCACAAATTTCCTTCTGCCCAGCATTCCCCCAAGTCTCCTGATAAAATTGGTACCTCACTTGGTGGGTAGGCCTAGTGCCAGCGACAGGAAATGCCCCAAAACACTACGTGGATGCATCAAAATGATCAAATACAAAACTAACTGTTTTTGCGGGGGCACCTGCGTTTGTGGTACTGGGCTCAGCAGCCATCTAGGGAAATCTCACCAAACCCAGACATTTCTGAAAAACAGACACCAGAGGGAGTCCAGGGAGGCATGACTTGCACGGATCCCCCAGTGTTTTTTTATCCAGAAACCTCAGCAAACATCAAATTTAGCCAACAAATCACATTTTCCCACATTTCTGTGTGGGATCATCGCACCGGCACAAATTTCCTACCACCCAACATTCCCTTCAGTCTCCCAATAAAAATGATACATCACTTGTGTAGGTGGACCAAGTGTCTGTAACGGGGAAGAGCCAAAAACATGCTGAAATTGAGAGGAACCAAAGCGGGTCCAAAAGGGCAGTTTGAAAAAAATATTTTTAGGTTGACAAGTGGGGCCGAATTTTTACCAGTATAGATGCGACAATGCTGGGTGGTAGGAATTTTGTGGGTTCCTGCAGATTCCGGAAGGTTCCATCACAAAAATGTCAGGAAAATGTGTGATTTCAAGCAAAGTTGTGGGTTTGGAGGGCATTGTGAGTAAGAAAATGTTGTGGGGTTCATGTGATGCACACCACCCTGGACTCACCCAGATGTTTAGTTTTCAGATGTGTCTATGTCGCATAGATTTTTCTACGTGGCAGCGTCCCTAAGTCCAAAAAGTGCAGCCCTCACCTTTCCAAGTGGGACAATTTTAAGAGATAGACAAGCTCTCACGGCCCAAATGTATAACCAAAACCCAAAATAATCAAATGTCCTCTTGCTTGCCGCTGGGATAAGATCTTTTAGTGTGCAGGGGGAGAGCTGAAAGACTGTAACCCCCTTCAGTTGGGGTGGGGACATAACCATGCTCATACTGGTTGGTAGCCACCATCCCACTGTTTTTTATTTTTTAAAATTTCTTGGCATCTAGTAGGCTTTCTGCCCCTCCCCCTGGGGAGTGGATTGGGGGTAATCACCCTATCTGCCCGCTGGTGGGCAGAACAACTTTGTCCCCATTTATTTGGGGTGTGGGTATGGCCATAACCCACCAATTTTTGTTTAAAAAAAATCTTCTTTGGTGTGTGGTGGGTTTTCTGCCCTCCTTGGGGGCAGATGGGCCTTACAAAAATAGGCTGATCTGGCCAACAGTAATGTGCCCCCATGGGGAGCGACACTTGCCCATGGGGCTGCCCCCTCAGACAAAACACACACATGCACAAACACACACACTAATTCCTGGTGCCTAAGTGGTTTTTGCTAATAGAAATAGGCCGATCTGCCCCCCAGATGGCCTAAAAATACCCCCCCCCACCTCCAGGAAGCGTCACTTGCGTAAGGGGTCGTTCCCCATCTGTAAAAAATCAAAAAAATCCCTGGTGCCTACTGGTTTCTGCCCCCTTTGGGGGCAGATCAGCCTGAGGGGCCTAAAAAGACTTTGCCCCCCCACGGGAGCGACCCTTCACTGTTTACGTAAAAACAAAAAAATATCCCTAGTGCCTAGTGGCTTCTGCCCCCGCCCCCCACCCCGGGGCAGATCGATAGGCTGATGGCCTAATAAAAAATTGCCCCCCAGGGCTCAAGGAGTCACTCCCCTTCCTGCCAATTTCACCAAAAACACAAATGCCTGGTGTCTAGTGGGCATTTATGCAGCCCGATCGCTTTACTATCAGGCTGCAGAAATGCTCAAAGATATATCAAAGGAGGAAAGACCTTTCCTCTCCTTTGATGCCTCTGCCTGCCCCCACCCCCGATTGGAAGAGAAATGCTTTGCATTTCTCTTCCGATCCACATTGGAAGCTGAGCATCCAGCGCAGTGAGGGCTGCCTCTGCGACTTTTGTTCATTTACCAAGGTCACTAATAATTAAAGGCCACACTTCCAGTTTGGGTGTCAGCTATTTCACTTATTACACTGAACCTGAACTAATTACATCCTTGAATTCTTGAAGAAAAAGTTACCTTACACCACATTGTCCATAACATGCATTAATATATCATAAAACAATTGTGCCTACTAAGATTTTGTATTTAGTTATATCTCATGGGTACAGACTTAACACTAAAGGGCCTCAGTCTATTAGTAACAACAGTTTAGAGATTTGTTTTATATTTTTATTTGCAATGTCCAACAGTAAGAAAATAGCTGAGCACAGAGCACAAGTAAGCAAAATGAATCAACATGGCGTCAATGATTAAATCAAAGAAGCTAAATGAGACATAATTCAGGATGGGTAAGACAGATATCAGCACATCCCCCATATAGACATTCGCTTAGCACTGGTGCAGTCCTCATAGTGAGGCTGTTGATGCATAAAGCTCCCGCATGGACAGCTTATTATATAGATAATTAAGGATGTGGTTATGCGTGCAGGTCACGAGTAGTAGTAGTTGTTTTTGCACCTCACTGCTACCATATATACCTTCCAACAAGCCTGGGCTAGTCCTAGTTCATCTGTTAACCAATACACCAGACACTGCTGTTGTACTGCTAAAATATCTGGGGCCATATGTACAAACACTTTTTCCCATAGACACAGAATGGGTAAAAACCTTTGCTACATCTGGCCCCTGGTGTGTTATAATTCTTCACAACAGGTACCCAAAGATCTCCTTCCTCGTTAGTCCGTCTAGTATGTCCAATTTTTCACTGCTTCTTCCTCCACCAATAGCAAGTGTCTCATCACACCATCCAATAACATTTCCACCAGTCTTTCATATGAGTGAAGTTCTCTTAACCATGGGTGCAAGATAAGTACATTTGCCATCCAGGAATATGTATAGACACTTGGTTAACACTACCATGCTGGCTAGGGCCATTCTGCCTGTTAACACTAAGGGATGGGTCACCAGGAACCCTCTTTACTTTTATCAAATAAACTCAGGGTTTCTCAATTTGCAATCATAACACCAAGATAGAGAAAGGACATAGTTACCATCACATATGCAGGACGGAAAGAGCCCAGCAGAAAAAATTATTTAGAAGACATAGCGGAAAGAAATTGATCCATCCTGGTTTAAGGCCAGGTAACTTGCTACATCTCCCTCCATTGCCTGATAACTTGTGTACATTGTAAATGGGGTCCTGTAAGTATGAACCTATAATTTGTGTACATGGAAATTATATATTTCCTATCACCCACCTTGATTCCCAAACCCTTCAGCTTCCACAACTTGAGACAGGGGACACAAGGTATCACAAACCCGGATTCAGCAAAGGATTGTGAGGATTGACAAGGGACAAACAAGGGGTGGTGGGGTGGCACATGAGCCAGTTGCTGATAAATGCAATGTGAAGTGCCCATGTGACAGCATGATATGTGACGTAACCATGAAAGCACTAACATTAGATCCCCAGTGCAGATGTGTCATATTGGGTAGTATGAGGAGGAAATACCCGAACTCTTAACTAGATTACTTAGCCGCAATATGTCCCTCTGCAAACCTGAAAAGAAAAGAAGACATTTTATTTTGCAGGGTAACGATATACCGAAGGTGAACCTAAACAGAGGACAAGGCCAGGGAAGCAGCTGGGATAGAAGAAAACTACAGAAGGACTTCTGGAGGAGGAGAGAAAAGATGAGGATGAGGAGACATTCTGGAGGTTTTTATCTGTCCATGAGGAGAGGAACACAGAAATGAGAAGCCGCCCTACTCCAGAGACCTCAGAGCAGAGCTGGGAAGAATGCGTGATACCAGCCAGCTCTCAGAGGGATTGCTGGAGAAGCAAAGCTTTGAAGACAATGGAAGGAACCGCTGGCAGGATGCTAAAGCCCACCATGCTCCAGGAGGAGCTTGGCTAATGCAGCTGCGTGATTTGCTCAATTCTTGCAAGGTAGATGGAAAGGAAACCCAGGAGGGTTGAGCTATGTGGGGCACTTGGGAAGAGGAAAGAAGGGCTGATGGAGGAAATACACTTTGTGGTGAGGAGACGTCAACTCAGAGAGGCAAAGACATTTTGATCCTTTATTTAGGGAGAGGATTTCTCATTTTTGTGTTTCTATATTTTTTTGGATTTCTTATAAATTATAGAAGAAGGATCCCAAAGAAGTGAAAAGGTTCAGAGTTGTGGTTATTCAGGATAGAATAACAGAAAAGAAAAGACGATAGAAAGATTAGACAAAAGCTATCAACCGACCTGTTGAGATAACCAACACTTACCTGTGTTGTTTTCTCCAAGTGGCTGGTGATTGGAAGCTCGGGTTAACCTGTTGGAAAGAGGAAGAGAAAAATACCTGAGAAGATTGAGCAAAGTATAAAAAGATTAACAATGCTATCCAAAGATGTGTTAAAGGCAAAACATTTTGCAATAAAAGAACTTCACTCATGAAAGAGTGGTGGAACCGTTATTTTATACCAAGTGACACATGGTGGAGAATACGGGCAATTTCAGACCTCTTATACAAAATGGACAATATAGTACAACAGCTCGTCCAAGGACAATGCAGCCTAGTGGGCTTTGGAACATTACATGTCCTACACAAAAGCAGACCGCAAGATCTTTCGGGATGCTATAAAATTCCAAGCAGAGCATGTGAGTAAGGTGTCTGAAAACCCGCTACAGATAGTTTCCAGGAATAGCCTAAAGTAGTGCGCCTGTCCCATTGGGGCCTATTATATCTCTACAGAAAATCCTATCAGAGGAAGATCTGGATTCCTTTCTATTAAGGTTTAAAGAGCCGGTCGGGCAAGTGCATTGCATATCTAAAGAAGGCCCTTTCATTTAGCCCCTTTATTGTCTGGGGAAGCTGAAGCCCCTGATCAAACTGCCAGCTTTAGTGGAGACACCTCATATGAGGACATAGCAGAATGTATCCTTGATAGATTAGGGTCAGCAAATAGACCTACAGAATGAGGTTTAGGAAGGAAAGAAGGAACTCTGGACACATCCCCAAAATTCTGTTCTTCAAATTAAAAGGTGCTGCCGAGAACTAGTTTAGACCCCAAGAGACAGGTAAGGAAGACAGGACATCATGAATAAAATATGTTTAGAGCAGTTCCTAGAAGCCTCTTCGACTCCTACTCAGAAGTGGCAGGCATCAACATCCAGGACTAACTGTAGAGCAGGCCATAGAGATGGCTACAACGTCTTCTAGAGTACAGCCCCAGTTCCCTCAACCAGACAGTGGAAAATGGACTAAATTGCCTTCTATGGGATTTCCTCTGAGAAATTAAAAGAAACCTCAAAACGGGAAGCAATCAAATCACACCTTTTAAGAACAGAGCTCCCATCAATAATTGACCCTAATTTTGTTAATGTGGGGAGTGAATGACAGGGTTTTATAAAGCAGAACTGTGACCCCCAAGTGAGCATCCTGGTGCTGTACGAGCAGTTAGCACGGTTAGTGACTGGGAAGGAGCCCTGCCTCAGATCATTAAAGAGTATCCAAATGGGTCTGATAAACCAAATATCTATGTCTTCAGCTATTTTCTGAACCTGTCCTTAGATTCAGTTATCCGAAGATATGTGGATGTTCAATTCCATGCCTTAGCTCCTCAGACCTCAAACGATTTACCTCCTTGATTTTGAGTTTAAAAGCAGGAAGCTTGATAAAATTTGTCTTTAATGACCTCAACGAGTGCCCAAGGGCATAATGGGAAAATCTAGAAAAGTATTCTGGTCCCAAGGCAGTGTAGGCTTTGAATACTAGAAAGAGGATCTTGAATAAAACTCTTTTATGAATTGGTGACCATTATAACAATCTCAGAGCTCCAGATGCTGAAGCCTGGGGTGGTGGTGGTATAGGTGGGGCAAGTTTTAGACCCAATCTGGCTGCAGAATTCTAGTCTTCCTGAAGCTTTTGGATATTAGGTCTTTCCAATGACAAAAAGCATCCTCTTAACCCCCGAACCGTGGACTACTGACCACAACTTTAGGATGACTCAAATAAATAAGCCTACATTGCAAAACGCCTAGCAGAGTGCCAAACAGAGGGGGGGGGGGGGAGACCCACTCTCCCACCCTCTTTTTCAAATAAAAAAGGCCTCTTGTATAGGATATCCAGAGTACATGAGACTCCCCAGTTGCTGGTGCCCAAAGAGTTCCAGGACCAGATCCTGTTCTTAACTATACCCATCTCCTTGCTGGACATTTTGGTAGTGAGAAGATCACCCAAGCCATATTGCATCATTTGTACTGACCTGGAATAATGGCTCAGATCAAGAAGTACTGTCAGGAGTATGAGATATGTCAGCAGATAAACCCTTATTACCCTCCCTCAGTTCCCTTGCAGCCCATATCCATCATAGGGTCCCCTTTTGAGAGAGTGGCAATGGACATTGTTGGACCTCTTATGAAATCTTCAAAGGAGTACCAAAGTGTCTTAGTCATGGTTGATTACACCACTCGCTACCCCAAAGCGACACCCTTGAGAATGACCACTATCAAAACTATAGCCCATCATTTAATCAAAATCTTTTCACACATGGGATTTCATAAGGAAATCTTGACAGACCCAGATACTCCTTTCGTATCCAAGTTAGTGAAACAGATTTGCAAACAGCTAAACATTAAACACATCAAAACCTCAGTCTGCCACCTCCAGACAAATGGGCTGGTTGAGAGGTTTAACAGCTCCCTTAATCTTGCTACTTAAGAAGATGTTAACAGGGAATGGGGAAAAATGGGATCAGTTATTGCCCCTAGCCCTATTTGTCTTAAAAGGACAAGTGCAAAGTAGCATAGGCTACTCCTCTTTTGAGTTGCTTTTCGGACGTAAACCATATACATTATTAGAAGTAACAAAGGAAGTGTATGGAAAGGATAATGAAGAGGAAGCAGGGAGTATATTGATTATATGAATCAATTAAAATGGAGGATAGAAAATTTAAGAGCACTTGCCCAGACCAACCTAGAAAAAAGCTAGAGACGTCAAAAGTATATATATGACAAAGGGAAGAAATGGAGAGAATACCAAGTGAATGATTGAGTATTGGTTATTTTTTCCTAATCAGAGAAGAACATGAAAGCTGAGTGACAGGGACCTTTTAAGATTATCCCAAAAAATAGGGAGAGTTACCTATAAGCTCAAATTCTCTTCAACAAATGAACAGATATATTGCATCAATCTGTTAAAGTAATGGCTAGGACCTCTTCCAAAGGATGTCCATCCCATTCTTCCTGTGATTATTGACATTCCCAGCTCACTAGATAAGTTAGACCTTGTCTGACTCACAAAAGATTGAACTTCTACAAATGATATAACCATTCTCTCTGATATTCTCTGGTCTACCTGGAAAAAGCCATCTAACTGTTCATTCCTAACAAGGGGTAACAGAGAAGTAGAAGTCACATCGAATTCAAGCCATTAGAAGGCAAGCCATAAAGGCTGATATAGAACAAATGTTGAAACTAGACATGATTGAGCCATTTATCAGCAATTGGTGTTCCCCCATAGTGGCCGTACCCAAACCTGATGGAAGGATACATTTCTGTATAGACTTTAGAGCAATGAATAACATCTCTAAATTTGATGGATATACCCTACCTTGTACAGATGAACTGACAGAGAGATTATGGGAGGCCAACTAGATTGCCATCGTCGACATCACAAAGGGATATTGGCAGGCACTGCTCAAACCAGATGATTGTGAAAAAACTGTCTTATCCACCCCCTATGGCCTATTCCAATTTGAAGTCCTACCTTTCGGCTTACATGGAGCAACTGCAACGTTCCAAAGATTAATGAATGCTCTCTTGAACTATCACCAAGATTATTCTTCTGTCTATCTAGATGACATTGTTATTGTTAGTAAAACTTGGGATGGACATCTCAGCCATTTTCAAGCTGTATTAGAGGAATTAAAACAAACTAACCTTCAATTTAACACAAATAAGTCACAAGTCACATAGTAAGGTTAGATATCTTAGTCTAAGAAATAGGTGCATGGAACCCCAAACCAAAATAAATCTGAGCTATTACAGAAACATACTTCCCAAAAATAAAAGAGCCTGTCTTGGACTCCTGGGTTCATACTCAATTATTCTGATATAATAAGTATATTAACTGACCTTCCAAAAAAAATCCAAAGACCAAGAGTTCAAAGATCCCTCTTTCCAGGTACGAGAAGCCTATACCCAGCTAAAACTAGCTATCAGTACTAGTCCATTACTAAGATATCCCAATTTTGAAAAAACTTTTATATTACAGACTAATGTGTCCAAAGTGGGAATAGGGGCAGACTAATCCTAATGTGACAAGAAAGTAGAGGAGGATCCAATACTGTTCACTAGTCATAAACTATTTACCAGAGAGCAAGCTTACCCAGTTATTGAAAAAAGAGTGTCTCGCTATAAAATGGGCCATCGAGAAGCAACAATATTACCTCGAAGTTGATCAAGCCCCTCTAACTTGGATGTACCGAAACAAAAGTAATAACCCTTGAGTACTTAGGTGGTACCTTCCCCTTCAACCTTTTCAGTTTGAGGTTAAGCATAGAAAATGGGAAGACCAGGGTAATGCTGATTTTCTTTCCTGTTCTCATCTTATCACTGAGCGGAAAAACTGGAGCAGGGGACATGTTATATTGGGGGGAATGAGGAGAAAATAGCTGACCACTTATCTGGATTCCTGAGCCACAGTACGTTCCGGGAAAGGAAAAGAAAGGAAAGGAAAGGAAAGGAAAGGAAAGGAAAGGAAAGAAAGGAAAGGGCAAGGAAAGGAGACATATTATTTTTGCAGGTCCCTGATATACCGGAAGTGAACACAGACACAGGACAAGGCCAGCAAGTGGCTGGGACATGATAAAAACAGAAGAAGGACTTCTCCGGGAGGAGAGAGAAACTTAGAAAGAGGAGCCGTCCTGGAGGTTTTTACCCCTCCATGAGGAGAGGAATGCTGACACGAGAAGTCACCCTACTCCAGAGACCTCAGAGCAGAGTTATGAGGAATGCGTGATATCAGCCAGCCCTCAGAGGAATTCCTCAGAGAAGGAGAGCTCTGAAGGTGAGAGAAGGAACCACCGCCAGGATGCTAGAGCTTGCCTCGCTCCAGCAGTAGAATGGCTCTGACCCTGGCAGAGAGGGCAGGAGGGAAACATGTATGGTGGGGTTGAGTTTTATCGAGCACTCACGAAGAGAAAAGGAGCGCTGATTGAGGAAATACACTGGTGAGGAAACGCTCAAGTCAAGAGGCGAAGGTGTCTTGATCCTTTATTTAGAGAGAGGTTTTCTCATGTTTATGTTTATATATTTTTGGGGGGGATTTCATATGATTTATAGAAGAAGGATTCCAGTGAAGAGAAAAGGTTCAGGGTTGTGGTTATTCGGGATATATTAACAGGAAATAAAGGAATATAGAATGATTAGATAAAAGCTATCAACTGGCCTCTTGAGGTAATCAACACTTGCTTGTGTTATTTTCTCAGACTGGAAGCTCATGTTAAACTGGTGGGAAGAGGAAGAGAGAAAGAGCTGGTAAGATTGAGCAAAGTATAAAAGAGCAAGAATGCTATCCAAAGACCTGTTAAAGGCAAAATATTTTGCAATAAAAGAAAGAACTTAATTCATATGAAAGTTTGGTGGAGACTTTGATTTATGCCAAGCAACACAATAATTTAATATTTGTATACAAAACAGGGTTTGATCCTTTTAAGCCTCATGGGGGAAGGGTCTACATACTAAAAACAGAATAGAAAGACAATCCAATTGCCATAAATCAAACAGTAATTAATATAAAACGAAGGAATAGAAACAATGTGCATTTATAAGTTACTTTGTGTTAATTCAGAAGTTAATTAGTTACTAAGCATACTCCGGACTGCAAACATGAGTATACATAAATATATGGCATACAAAAGAATGTATATAGAAACTCTTAGAGGACAATAGGTATGCCTGTTCTCAGTAGAATTATTTTTAATATCCAGGTGGTAACCAAAGATATAGATAATAGTCCTATTGGCAAATCTCTCGTCCAGACTTGGTCGCTATGGATTTTAAAAAGAACAGCATAGCTTTCTGGGGCCCCATTGTTAGTAATGTTTTGAATGCAGCTAGTCATTTGACTTTACTTAAAACATGGTCAGATTCCATAATTATCCCAATATTTAAAAAGAGGGATAGGGAGACCCAAGATGTTGTTGTCCCATTTATCTGACTCCACTGTGAAATTACATGGTAGTGTAATCATGTAAGGGTTACTAAGTTGAGCAAGGTTGAATGTTAGAGACTCAAAATGGCTTCAGAGAAGGGTATGAGACAATTGAACTGCATTTTAACTTGTATTTTAAGTTATATCTTCTGATCTGATTAATAAATACACTATTTCCTCTAACGGATCATTATATCTTGCCTTGATCAACCTAAGCTTGACCTTTGACTGTGTCACAAGTTCAAAGTTTTGGTCCCTATTGGTGCCCAGGGTCATTGATGAAAGCATCATAATTTCTTAAACTATCTTCACTTGGATCTGTCGGAGTTTCAGTATGGAGCCAAGGAGGAATGTTGAAACAGCCTGAAAATAGTTAGAGTGGTTTGTCAAGGCTGTGTACTTGCCTGCTCTACTTTATGCTTTATACAACAGGAGAAACATCCTATCAACCTCAAGCAGGATAGCCCACAAATTAGTATCTAAGACATGTGGATCCTCTTCTATGCAGGCAATTCTATACTTATGTCAAGGAAGTGAATTGTTTACAGAGAATATTGGAGTAATAGGTTTATGGAGAATCTAAATTTAATAATGAATTTTACCAAGACTCATGTTTTGATTTTGAATATAGGTCCCAAGAGAACCAGGTCGAGAGCCTTTCTTGTTACAGAATCAGAAAAGAGGCAATGTTAGGACTTTCAATTATCTTGGTGCCACTTTTGATCATTGGGGAAAATGGGCTGAACTGTTTCTTACTTGTAAAACTATATTTTTGCAGCCTTTGAACAGGGTTTTAAATTCTGCAATACAACTGAATAACAAAATAATGAATTGTTTGAGATCTACTATGTAATTGCTTTTAAAGTTAGGTATGCCACTAGTATTTGGTAATACTTTGATATTCTCAGCCTAGAGGCGGCCGAAGATTTTTTTGTAAGACACAATTGATCCTTGCACCTGGAATTTGTCTGTAATGAAGAGCTGGGTCTTAAATATCTGGGAGATCTTCTCTGTCTATCTCCCTTAATATTGCAAGTACTAGAATTGTCATCCACACACGCATTACACTTTTACCACAGACAAATTTCATCCTCAATGAAAATCTCTTTTGCAGGCCCAAAACACTGATGTGGGTTTTACCTCTTATTATTTCTTTCTTTCTTATTTCTTTCCATATTCATGAAAGGGTCTTGGAAGAAGAGAAATGACTAAAGAGTGGCTAGCTGAAGTTTTACAGCTCACCTGTAGCACTCGGTTTGCAATCTCGTAGATGCTGCATTTATCGTTCGGAATAGCACTGATGATGAACCTAATTATTATTTTACATAATAGTCCAAGGCACATGTTTCAAACTCAAACAAAGTCTATGTCAGTCTTTTTGTATTCTCCAATTCCATCTTGCTTTATTTCATGCTTGCGGAGTTCTCTAGACTAGGCTCTTGCCTAGACTTTCTTTGTACTTAGAACGTGTGCCGTGGACTATAAGGTAAAGTTGTTGTACCCTTTTTAAGAATTGTTGGGGGGGGTTGGGTGGATCCCCTACCAGGAGCACCGTTGTACAAACCTGTATGTTTACATATTTGGTGTGAATCTGTGAGCGCCTTTACCCATAAAACACCTGTCCTAATTATTATTTGAGTACCTTGTATTTCAATCACAGGAACATTGCATAATCACTATATATTGCGAGGTACACAACAGTTTATCTGATTTGTGGCTTCAGCCAATTAAGATACACCTGAAAGTGTTCGATAATTGTAACTGACATATAACAGTATCATCCTTCATACCTGTAACTTACATCATAGGCAACAGATTAACAGTATTTTACTTAGGGAGCACTTACAGGCTTAGAAAATGTGCTCATTAGGAAGTGATTGACTGAATCTAATAAGATTTCTAGAAGATTTTGGACCAATGATATCTTGAGTCAGTTTTAGAAGCAACTTACTATAAAGTGAATAATGTGACTAGATTACATCTGTTGAACACAAAGACTACATTTAAGGAAGAAACTCCTGAGGTTACATTTGTTCTCATATATAATAAACAAGCCAATGTGTGAGCAGGAGTTACCTCCTGTTATGAAATGAAATGTAGATTTATATAGCACAGCTTATCACCCATGAGGATCTCAAGGTGCTGTTCACGGGCCCGGGGAGATTAGGTGATTTGCCCAGAATCACAGGCCATTGTGCCAGCGCCGAGGCTCAAACCCAGATCTCCAGCTCCCGAGGTGGTTGCGCGGACTGCTGCACCACAACTTCTCTATTATGCTGTCTCTCATGTGCCAATACAGAGTATTGTTTAGAGGAGGATAGGCTAGAGGTGTATTGCATAGCAATATTCTATTCCATTTTTACCCTAACATTGTTCTTCACTGTTTTATACGTGTTTTATAAATAGGCAGTAATAGGGCTTCAGAGAGCAAAACTTCAGCTCTCAGCTGGCTCCACTGTTGGAAACCCTTGACCTTTTAGTCTATCCACGACAAGGATGGTTAGTTACTGTGGTGTAGCCCCGCCACAGGGTTTTTGCCTACTTTTTACATCCCTGTGAGGCACAGTGTACTAGTCAAAAAAAGAGGCATATGTCCCAGACAAACAAGGAGAAAAGATCCTGCACATCATGGACATTTTATTTTGCTTTATTGCTTTATTTTATTTTTCAGAAACAACACCCACTTTGGTGGTTCTTCGTGAAAAGAAAAATAGATTGCTAAGTGGGCTACAACAACAGAGGTGGATGGTGGCATTTCAGCTTTCACAAAATGTCTGTAATCCCTTCCTGTGCCACTTTCAACTAAACCATCCCTGTGGACACATTAGTGATCTCCAAGAATGGCAGGTGGTCTTTCACCAGGAGGACTGAGATCAGAGCCTTGGCTGACCCGTGGGCTAGCAAGCCACTCACCATTCCGACCCGTGGGCTAGCAAGCCACCCACCATTCTCTAAATGAGCCCCAAAGTCATGCTTTTCAATGCTAATATACCCTTGAGGTGGATGTTACGATTTAGGAATTCAAATGGAAAATTTAAACAAAATAGTTTATCCCGGTCCAATAGCTCCATTGGGTGGGCAAGTAGATGTAGCCCACTTGCCAAGATACTTTCCATATCCTAACTGTTGGAGTTTACATTTTTAAATTTGTTTTGCTGTTGTAGTCATGTTTACCAACCTCAGTGTGGTTACCTCATCCAGCTGTTTTGCCTTTCTTTTGAATTATGACATTTTTCCTGTGCTGATAGCAGCCTAACTTTCTGAGCGGTGGCGGTATGACGTTTGCATTGAACGGCTTACTGCCACACCCAACAATAATTACAATTGGGCTTTTGAGTGGGTCTGTTGTAATAGAAACGTAATAGGGCAGTGTTGCACCTGATGAATACCACAGCTTTGTCTTATGTCCATTTCTTAATGTTCTTTTCTCCTTTTCTCTCCTCAAACAAATCAATCACCTGCATTTTTCATGCCAGTTGTATACCTTTGTCCCTCAAAGCTGAAGTCAAACTCAGTCTGGAGTACATTAACAAAGGGAACATTTCTTGCATCTGATGCCATGTTTGACAAATATTTTTCACTCACAGCTGGCAGTAACTTGCTCTTATAAATTAGGCTGTCACCCTCTCCATATCCTTCTTCTTTATGGTGTCCTCTGACCAAATGTTTCCGCTGGGATTATGCAGCATGGAAAAACACATTTATGTGGCAGAATTGACTAAATTATGCGAATCAAAAAGGCACGTAATATGGCAAAACAGAGAATATTCTCTGACAATATTCTCTTATGTGGCAAGTATTGTAAACCTGTAGTTATGTGGAAAACGTTGCAGAATCACATAATTCCGGTGTCTCCTTTTGTGACAAAGTACATCGCGGGGCATTCACCATCCATTTAGAATAGACACTGCTTCAATTACTTTCCAGTAATTGTATTCCTCCTAGTCTCTTACTTTAATTCAAAACAAATGAGGCTGCTATGCCTCCCCAGACACCAATCCCAAGGCAACCTCGCCCGACAGGCCCACCTATCCGTAAACAAGCTCAGCACACTGAACAACTCAGTTGCGCCATACTGAAAGAGTGAGATGTTGTATGAATTAAAGCAAGGGAGTAGGACTAGGAGTAATGCATTTACCGCTAAGTAATTGAAGCACTACCTCCACGTCCACCCTCACTTGAATTCAGAACAAGTGAGATGTAGCAAGCAATAAAAAGAAACAGGACAACTAAGTTGGATGCACAAGACAACAGACTCTTTATATTTCAAGACCAGCCCCCCCACATTTCTTCATGGTGGAGAGAATTTTATAATCCAGAACATTGTCAACATTTCCACCCTCCGCAACCGTGTATAGATTCACAAAGGTTGGAGTAGCCCACATAGCTGCCCTTCTCAGAGGTTGAAGCGCTTTCTAATTATGACAATGAGTGAAGACATGCTACGGGTACATTTTCCCTGTATTCTGCGTGGTGAAGCTTTACCTATTATGGTATTTCCTGATCCCATTGAAGTCTCCCACAGTTCTAGTTGGTTTTATTGCTTATCCTTTGCTACTTGGACACAGAGGGCATGTCCAGCACACTTCCATTGAATGTTTTTTTTTCTGGGGAGATGTTTAGAGTTAAGCAATGTAAAATATAGGCTACTTCATTTGTAATATTTTCATATACATATCTTAGATATTGAATAACAATAAATGTATAACCATTGCAATCAGGAACAAAAAAATAAGGGGCATATTTATAAGAAACTGGTGCATCAGTGCTGATGTGCCAGTTTTCTTGCATCGCACCTGCCCCACTTAACACCATGGGTGCACCTATTTACAATAAGGCCCGCCATGGTGGTCGTTAGGACAATCGTATCAGAATGTTTTATGCTATTGTGGCGCTTTGCTGCACTAGCTTCAAAAAGTTTGACACTAGTGAAGCAAAGTGCAAGGAGGCCTATAGGTTTCTACGGGTGTATCATTTTAACGACTGCCTTGAGCAGACTTTAAAAATGACACCAAAAATGGAGCAGTGAAATCTTGTAGATTTGGGATTTCACAGTGCCTTTTTTGTGGGCCTCCTAGTACCGAAACACCCCCTTGCATATATTATGCGTAGAGCAGCCATAATGTAGAGCAAGGGGATGCAAAGTGGAACAATGCGACCATTGCTCCACTTTGTAAAGACTGTGTGGCAAAACAGCCTTCCTAGCGCCATATTAGTGTAAATAAATTACACAAATGTGACGCAGGAAGGTGCCAGAGGGTTGTAATGTTGTAAATATGCCCCAAAGGTGTTTTTTGCTGGGAAGAGGTAGTTAACTGATGTAAAATATAGGGCCTGATTTATACTTTTTTAGCGCCACATTTGTTTAATTTTTTTTATGCATAAGCGGCGCAAGCTTACAAAATTCAATTATATTTAGTACGTTTGCGCTGCTTGTGCATCAAAAAATGACACAAATGCGGTGCTGAAAAAGTATAAATCTGGGCCATAGTTTCCGCAGTTTTATTATTTTCATGAATATTTGTTAGGTTTTATACAGCTTAACCTGGCTGTGATTTAGCGATAAACCATACAATAAACAAAATTGCAACAATGTAATTCGGATGATAGTGACAGCTACATAAACATAAATACAGGCAAATACCCCTATTGCAACTGTAAAAGGTATCCCTTCTGCAGCTGTAAAGGTAACAGGTGAATTGGCAGCAGCAGCTAAATATCTATTGGCAGGTTACACAATATCTCAACGGTACAGTGCAGGTTTGCACTCTGACCCAGAAGCTGCAAGGTAATTCTGAATTTAATTAGGTGTATTTTGGCAACCGTAGTGATGAAAGTTGGCGCTGACATCGAGGAGCTTTTTAGAGGCTGTGCTCGGGGCTTTGAGAGTAGAATGAGAAGGGGGATTCATATCAGGCTAGAAAAGTGGAAGTACAAATGTATGAAGTTTTTTTAAGGGATGAAGTCATGTTTTTAAATGCGTACTAAGACTGTAGGTCATGTGTAGTAGAAAATACAAACTACAATGTGTGAGCTTAATACAATGTTCTAGTCCCCAGTAACTCAGAATCATACTCTACCCCCCTCCACCGCTGCAAGAACGGTTGCCCTGGGTATGTGGGTGGGGCTTGTAATAGCCACAGAAGTTTGAGAACCCTTGATCAGCAAATCACTCCCACAGTGCAATTTAGGAACCTTTTTACTAGGACAGAGGATGTATTTTGATGTAGCAAAGTATATGTAGGAATCCAATTTTTTTGCAGTTTAATATAGCGCACACTTACACAAGTTCAAGGACCAGATGTATCAAAAGATTTTGCATTCGCAAACGGTGAGAATCAGTACATTTCGCCATTTGTGAATGCAAAATCGCCTTTCACGATGTATGAAAGGCATTCGCAGTGCAAATATAAGGAATTGCTAAAATAGCGATTCCTTGCAACTGCGACATGAATTTGTGGGTCGCATTTTGCGTACTGCAAATAGCTACATGAATTAGCGATTCACATTCTGCGTATCACAAATTGAGACCTGAAAATGCGAATAGCAAAATGCAACCAGTAAAATCAAGTCACTATTTGCGATATGCAGAATGCAAATCGAGATACATTCTCGCAATGCAATGCATCAACGATTCGCAAATAGCGATTATTTGCAGAATGCCTTTTGCACGTGCAATTTACCATGAAGTGAAATCAGGTGGTAACCATGTGCAACCTATATAAGGAGGCTCGGAATGACTCAGCCTCTTTTCCACAATGACTGCACTCTACGTGATGGCGAGGAGGATGAGGATCCTGGCAGGTTTGAGGAGAGGGAGGAGGAGACAGGAGCACATTTTCAGAGTGTGGATAACATTGACCAGACAGAGGAGGAAATTTATGAGAAGTACAGGTTAAGTTCAGCCATGATACTTGACCTGATAGCTGATCTACAACCCATACTGCAGCGCATCACACACAGGACCAATAGTACATCCATCCATGTGCAAGTATTATGCTCACTGCACCTATTAGCCTCAGGGAGCTATCAAGGGGTATAGCAGCAGCTGGAGGGGTTTCACAGAGTGCTCTCTCACGATTTTTCAATGCATTCCTCAATGCCATGCTGAGCAAAAGTCAATAGCACATAAGATTCCCCAACACCCACAGGAATTACTACAGACAAAATTCGACTTCTACCAGATTGCCCAATTACCACATATAATAGGCGCCATCGATGGGACACATGTAGCTATCTGTCCACCATCGGCCACTTAGTATGTTTATCGGAACCGTAAAAATTCACATTCCATGAACATACAAGTAATTAGCAAAGCCTCCAACATTATAACCGATCTCGTGGCCAGATACCCAGGGAGCACACATGACTCCTACATCTTTCGGCACAGTGGAATTTACACAAGACTACTTGCTGGGGAGTTGGGCAAAGGATATCTACTGGGTAATGTAATAGTTGACAATGTTTCATTGATGTAAATGTGACATCACGTATAACAATTACTCATTTCACTCTCCTGTCATTCCAGGAGACAGTGCCTAGGCCGTGTGGTCATTCGTGCTGACGCCCTAACTGAGCCCTGCAACGCCAGCCGAAAGGAGGTATAATGCTGCTCACAAGACAACCCGCAACGTTGAGGAGAGAACCATTGGCCTACTGAAGAGTCGCTTCAGATGCATCCACAAGAGTGGTGGTGCACTACAATACAGCCCTTGAACAACATGCAAAATCGTGGCTACATGTGCTATGTTGCACAACATTGCTACAACGAGGGGCATATCTGTGGAACCTACCAAGGCGGACTCAGATGAGGATGATGATCCCTTGCCATCCCTTTACCCAGTAGACAGAAGCAGTGCAGCAGAGGGCAGACAACGACGTGCTGACATCACGCGCAACTATTTCTGATGTAAGTAATGACAATACCACATCTATTTTATGTATTGCTGTAGGTAGCATCTTTATTGCCTTGACTTCAAGTAATATATATGTGTGATCAGGACATAGCTATGCACAATAGACAAACAGGTGCGAGTAACAGTGTCACACTATTAGCATCATAGTATAACTGTTTTGCTACATGATATGCAAGTCCCCTGTACCCCTCAACATTAGTTCATATATCCACGCACTCCACTTGAGTTTTCAGTGGCCTCAGTGGCACCTCTTGTAGCAGGTTTAAAAACAGAACTGTGTCTGGTACTGCAACGCCTTGGATCGATCACAGGGGCTCTGAGGCTACTGCGGCTAGAGAGCTCCTCACTATCCCCACCACCCAGTTCACTGTTTGTAGCACTCCGTGCTGTCTGCATTGTCTCCAAAATATTGGTTATTTGCACCAATCCTTGTGCAACATCCCAACTGCAATGTGCCATCTCCACTTGTATGCCCACAGCATGTCGTGATATCAAGGCAGTTGAGGTAGAGAGCCGATTGACAGATCTGCAGAACCCATTCAACCTGCCCATCAATTGGTGATGGAGCCTATGGTGGCTGACATGCTCATGCTGAATCACCGTGCAAAGTTCCCTAATGGCGTTTGTCATCTCCTTTGTGTTTTCTTCTGCTGTTTCCTGTCCCTCATGCAGCTCGCACATGTTTTCATTAAGAGACTCTAACTGCTTGTGCATTACTCTCATGTTGTCATTGTGAGACTCAAACTGCCTGTGCATTACTCCCATGTTATGATCGATTGACACCAACTGCCTGTGCATTGACCTCATGTGTTTACATTGCAGGTGCTGCACTTTCAGTGTGGAAGCTTCAAGGCCACCAAAGAGTGATGGGCCTTCACCTTCCACAGTGCACTGTCTGCCTGCTTCGTGACGCCTCCTGGAGGGAGTGCACTGACGCTGGGGCAGGGACTGCTGTCTTACTGTGATTCTAGCCTCTGGGTGGGTTATATGTCAGAACCACGAGTGCTTCAAGCACCCATGGCTCAACAACGAGGTCGGAACAACGACCTTGTTCTTATCACTAATGCCTTTACCACTAATGCGTTTCCAACAATTTTCCATTGTAAACGCATTCCTGGTAAAGGCATTAGTGATCAGCATGCACAGTTCCAGCATGCTACTCCCCTAGCCCCCTCCCCCAAAAATCCCTACAACTACCCCAACCCCCACCCCCAAAATTACCACAACCCCAACCCCCTCCCCTAAAACCTAAGCACCCCAACCCACCCCTTAAACCTAAACCCTGACCCCCCACTAAACCCTAATCACCCCCAGCCCCCCACCCCACCCCAAAAACTAAAAATACCCTGAGTCCCCACCCCGCCCCTAAAACCTAAACACCCCAATCCCCCAACCCACCCCTTAAACCTAAACCCTGATCCCCCCTCCCCTCTTAAACCCTAATCACCCCCAGCCCCCACCCCACAAACTAAACATACCCTGAGTCCCCACCCCCACCCCTAAACCTAAACACCCCAATTCCCCAACCCACCCCTTAAACCTAAACCCTGACCCCCCAAACCCTAATCACCCCAAGACCCCCACCCCATCACACCCCCCCAGAAAAACAGTCCTAGTCCCAGCTCAACTTACCTCCTCCTTCACCGCGTCGACTCCGACTCCCTTCTTCTGTACCTTAACCACACATGTACGTAGTTCAGACATGTGTGGTTAAGGTACCAAAACCAGAAGGTTGTGGAAAACGAAAGCGTTGTTTCGTTTTCGTTTTTCACGACTTCGTGGTTTTGGAGTCGTTGTTCTGGGTGTTTCCCCTCTGGGTGTGGTGTGGGCATTTCATCGGAGTCCAGGTTATAGTCTGGGAGAGGTAGCACTCTTGCCCTGCGTCTAGTTGGTACATTAATGAAGGACTCACTGGTGTTTGAGTCGGACTGTGGCTGTGTTTCGCTACCCCCCACATTTCCACCTTCTGCTGCTTCAGGGCCCAGAACATCCACAACGACAATGTGCAGCATGTCATTTTTTATTATTACACAAATAGTTACATAATAGTATTAAATGTACTCTGGCATTGTATCACTAAGAGTCTTTTGTGTTGTTTCCCTATTTGGCTTAACACTTTCTTGCTATTCATGTAGTATTTGCACTTTAGGGGTGTGGACTACCACTTCCATAAGGCATTGTTGTGTTATATGTAAGATGAAGCATGGGCTACTTATCACACTGCATAATGCCAATAGCTATTTTCTAAGGGGCATTTGTACATGCACATATGTGGAAACACATTATTATCGCCCTTACCTTTGCCGGTGCTCGGTGTGCCTGAAGTGTCAATGTCCGTGACACCACTGACAGCTTCAGGAAGCAGTGTCAACTCCACCATGTCTTCCATTGGTGTGGGCGGTGTCCGGGTGGGTGGTCCTCCTCCGGTGCTCCTTGCCTCCTTTAGCCTGCTGGCTACCCTCTCTTTGGCATGGGAACGCAAGTCGTACCATCGCTTGCGTATCTACTCAACGAATCGATGTGCAACACCCACTGTGCATATTTTGGTCTGGATGTTTGACCAGTTTCCTCTTCTCACTTTCAGGTACCTGGAGTGAGTTCTTCCCAAAAAGTTTGTTATGGTTCCTGACCACCTCCTCAGTGAGCACCTCCAATTTATGCTCACTGAATTTGAGCCTGCGCTTCCTGTCACCTTTGTCCTTCACAGTCCCATCAGTGACCATGTTACTGTTTGTTCCTGGCTGGCTCACAAGCCTGCCTCCCTGGTGCTGGGCTGTGTCTCTCTGCCTGCTCCTGTGGGTGTGGTTTCTGGAAATAGCATGGGCTGACTCACTTCCTGGTTGTGATGTCATCAAGCTGTTCCGCTTTGCCTTTTTCGCAATTTGCGATTTGCAAATTCCGATTCGGTATTTTTTGCGATTCGGTATTTGCAACTCGTAAATTGCGTTTGAGAATTTTAAGAAATCACTATTACCGACTCGCATTTTTCATACATCCCATTTTGCATTTCTAAAATAGCGATTTCTTAAAATTTGCTATTTAAGAAATGCAAACCGGGAGCTTGATACATCTCGCCCCAGATTTTTTTTAAATGTGGGAACAAATTAAGTGTTGCTCTGAATCACAGTTCAATTGAAGCAGATATTGATCAAACTTGGTTTCCCAGTCGTAGTCAGCAGCTCTGGCCGTTTGGCCACACCTCCATTTGAAGTGAGTAACCCCGTATTGCACCAGGACACCCTAAACCAGGCTTCCCAGAACGTCACAAAATAATTTGCCTTGTGGCGCTTGACTATTGGCTCGCTTCTTTCATTAGCTATCTCAATTGCACTCATTTTAAAGGTATCATATGGATGAAATATTTTAACCTATGATGTGAGTTTTACTCAGATCACTGCATATAGGTTTGCATTTCTCTGGCTATGATGACTGGTTCTGCTATTGAGGCATTAGAGAACCACCCACCTCATTTCCCCCATCAGTAGCACAGCGTACATCTCCAGCGTACATCTCCAAACTCTAGGATTGACAGAAAAAAATGCTCCACGGTGTCGCCCCTCTCTCCCTAAGGGATGGGGATATGGCTGGACCAAGGGCCTTAGTGGAGGCCACCCTCAGGAAACAGAGGCTGAACTGGTAAAGGAGGGAAGTCGATGAATGCATGGAATATATTTGGCAGAGGTGGCTGCTACTAGGAAGGCTTGGTGGGGCAGTACGCGAGTGGGCAGGGGGAGAATAATAAATTAAAAAAATAAGACTTACCTGCCACTGCCGGCCCTCCGTGTTTCTCTACTCCTGCTGCCTCGGTCCTTTGTCAACTTGCTCCACTCCCCACATAATCCAGACGCTTATCTCATGCTGTTACCCAGCATGAGAGAAGCTATGGGATTGGTCTGAGGGGGCAGAAATGCCGCTCATTTAGGTTGTTGGGCGGGGGCTGCTGCTGACAAAAAAGGAATGAACCTCCCTATCTCGTGCATTAGTTGCAGTCGTGCTTATGGGGGAAGAAGAGGGCTTCTAGAAAGGAGGATCACCACCCTAGGGTTTCACCACCAGCAATGGATCTAATGCCAGCAGTTAGTAAATGGGGGTACTTCCCATGAAGGCCCTTTAGAAGAGGCTGCAGGGTGGTTGAATAGTGGTAGCTAGGTTATTAGGGCTGAATTTGGGTCTTATGCCAGGACAGTGCAAGTTATGTGCTGTCATACCTTGTGGATTACAATGATATGAGACCAGTGAGTCAGCAAAAGGGTAAATCATCATCTATGGCAGAGGCGGATAAACTAAGGTCCCAATGTATGGCGCCAATTTGGGGGTTGCAAAAGGCATAAATTGCAGCTTGCAACCACAATATGGCCTGGTACGATGTACCATCCCTATCTTGTGAGTCAGTATGCAGTTACCGACTTGCTAAATAGGAATTGCGACTTACAATTAGGAAGGGGTGTCCTGAGGGCATCCCTTCCTATTTGCGTGTTCCAGTGGTGTGTATGATTGTTTTGTGACCGTGAATGCGGTCACAAAACAATCTCAGTGAACATGATTTCAAACTGGTGTTAACCCATTTGCAAATGGGAATGGGTCCACAGGGGACCCCTCCCTTTTCGTTAATGATAGCGAACATATTTTTTCAGAGCAGGCAAAGGAAAACTTTCATTTTCATTTTCATTTTTGAAATGCATCTCGTTTTCCTTTAAGGAAAATAAGCTGCATTTTAAAAACAAAACCTGCTTTATTGAAAAGCGGTCACAGACATGGTGGTTTGCTGAGCCCTGCAGGCCACCATCCCTGTGAGTGCTTGCATTTCCAATGGGTCCAAATTGCTAACTACCTCACGAATATTGATGAGGTAGGTCATTTGCGACCCCATTGGGAATTGCTAAATGTGTCTGAGCCACATTGGTACATTTTATTTTGCGAGTCTCTAATTGTGAGTCGCAAAACATCGCAATTAGAGACTTGCAAAATCGAATGGTCATATATCTGGCCCTTATTTGCAGTTATGTTCAACATAAGAAACAGAAAGGGTTATTGTACAAACACAAAGTAATCTGAAGGAGAATAAGAGTGAACAAAGGCAAAAACACATTTAAAAAGGAAACAATGACAAGGGTATGGTTTTCAATGGATCCTGGGGAAATGTAGGGGAGAATACACCCCTCCCACACGAGTGGACATTCAAAGAACTGGAGCAAACACAAGTGACATTTTACTGAGGGTGGGAGAGGCTTTTTTATTGCCATCCGAGAACCAAGGGGATATCAGCAAGAAGAGAACCAACTGGAAGGTAAATAGTTCAGGGCCGTGGGTGTGGCAAACAGAGGCAGAAATGCAAGCCCTCTCAATCTTGTTCATCAGGTGCGGTCATGGCCATGTTATTATGAAAGGTATATCACACAGAAAGGGTACGGCAGCAAGGGGTTCCCATTGCAACGTGGAATAGCGATAACAGCCAATGACTTGGGTAAGCTTTCTGGCACAATGGTAATGGTGTTCTGGAAACAGAAGGTGCAGCCTGGGGGCATATTTAGAGGGGCCAGGAAAGGTACCAGGGGAGGCTGTCAGGTTGGAGAGAAGATGGGACTCCCAAAGATGTTTGTGAGGTTGGTCAAGAAAACTGAAATAGGTTGAAGCGTGTACCATAATGAGAAGGCCAGTGCACCCAGTGAAGGCTCCCTGGCAGCCACAAACGCAGGATTTATCTACTGAAAAACTACTTTGACATGCAAAGGATGGCCATTTGGGATGAGCCAGAGGCACTCGTTGAGAGGGCATTTTTCTTTGGAGCTCAAATAAAGACCATGCAACTTGTCTGATATTTGAACCTGTAAGGACGGATAGATGGTGCATGGTTCTGTGACATCTCTGTTGTCTTATAACATATAACTTAGAATCTACTTAGAAAAACAAGATGGAAAAATGAAAGGAAATGAAATGAATTGCTTAAGACCAGACAGGTGATAGGAAAAATGATAGGCTGTGTGAAATGTTTGAATTAATTTAGGGAAACTGTAGAACAATGAATCATTATTCCTGTATGTTCTCAAACTGTTCTTGTGCCCTGTTCATCTCCAATACTCTTGAGAAGCATCTTGCTTGGCATCGGATTAAATTAGGGGTATATTTAATGAGTGCTCTTTTAAAAATTATTTTTACAAATTTGTGTGAAATGTGTGATGTAAAACATACTATTTGACCACACAATTTATTTGGAAGGAGTACCTCGAACTATCTTTAAGTAAGTTAGACTTGCTTGCTTTGCCCTGCAATTCAGGGTGTTTATTTATGCCCACAAATTTCAAAGACTGCCACTGGAGGGTACTTGTTTTATGAGAGATGCACCAGAGTCTCTGTTAAAAAAGCACAATCTCAAGGTGTCCCTCACATCGTCCTGTCCACTTTTATTCAAACTCCCCTCCCCCACCAGCTCCAATGCTAAAATAAACATACGCTGAAAAGAAAGCACAACATAATCTATGGGTGCCCATACAAAGACATTGGTTGAAGCTGAGAGTTGCCCAACCTACACGCATGTGAGAGCACCCCCTTTTTGGACCATCCCAGCAGAGAGCGTCCCCTTTTTGGACCAGCCCAGCACCAGGCTAATAACTCGAACAATCGGCCTGTTTGCGACCGGTAAAATGCATTTTGCCATGTGCAAAAGGCAAAATGCGATTTGGTAACTTGTAACCAAATCGTATCTTGCTTTTGCAATTCGGTATTAGAAAGGGGCGTGCTTAGGGCGTTCCTTCCTAATACCGAATCTCACTGGCATGTAGGATTGTTTTGCGACCGTGAATGCGGTCGCAAAACATTCGTAGTTACCACCAACTTCAGGTGGGTGGTAACCATTCATAAACGGGAAGGAGTCCTCAACAGACCCCTTCCCCTTTGTGAATGGAGGCGCCAAACTTTTTTCAGAGCAGGCAGTGGTCCAATGGGCCACCGCCTACTCTGAAAAAATGAAAAGAATACTTTTAATTTTTTTTTTTTATGCATCCAGTTTTCGTTTAAGGAAAAAGGGATGCATTAAAAAAAATGTTTTATGTAAAAGCAGAGACAGATACCGTGGGCTGTTGTCCCCAGCAGGCCACCATCCCTGTGAGTATGGCCATTCCAAATGGGTTTGCAAATTGCGACATACCTCATTAATATTCATGAGGCCCCCATTGGGAATCGCTAAATGTGTCTGAGGCACATTTGTACATTTCTATTTGCAAGTCTCTAATTGTGGCTTGCAAAAAGTCACAATTAGAGACTCGCAAATAGAAATGGACATACATCTGGCACTAAGGCTGGCGGTGCTTCATGGGCAATTCTGACCGCGGCCGTAAAGCCGCGGTCAGAAAAGGGCAACCGGCGGTTTCCCGCCGGTTTACCCCTACCCCAAAGAATCCTCCATGGTGGCGCTGCTCGCAGCACAGCCATGGGGATTCCGACCCCCTTCCCGCCATCCTGGTCCTGGATATAAAATGCACTTGGAATTAGAACCTTAGTTGGTATTGACTGACCTAGTGAAAATGCCCCAGGTTCAGCTGGTATGCACCACAAACACTCACTGGGAGATCAAGCATTAAGGCTATTATTTTTCCTACTGAGGCAATAGTCATTGCATAATCTCTTGTTTTCCTAACAACAGTGTTTGTTGACCACATGTTTCTCATCCTCCTTGTTCAGCTGCCTAATAATACGTTAATTTGAATACACTTTTGCATAAATACTTTGTTTACTTGCTGCAAAACAATTCTCCTGGTCTCCAGGTTACATATGATGGATGATGTTGTTGTTCTCCTCCTGCCCCCGTTTCTAGAGTTCTAAGTGTGTGTATGTGTACCTTAGGAAACGCCTTTCACCTTTCCCGTCAGTTCCACCTGTGGAAGAATGGGATATAAGAGTAACACTCCTCGAGGCATTAGACTCCAAACCACAAGTGTATTTTGAAAAAGTTAGGAGAGAGATTTCAAGTGAGAATGACAACCACTGAAGGGGTGGGAGTGAGATTCTTGTACATAAGTGCAGCATGTTTCCCCCTACAGCAGGTATATGCTCCATCACTTCAGTTTCAAAGAGAACCCTCAGAACACCAGACAGTGTGGTGCCTTTTTACTTTTTTCTTACTTCTGAATATTTTCAGCTTGTTTGTGTCTCCATTCCGTTCTTTAGTTTTAACAATCTACTAGAATATTTAATTCGGCATTCCCAGTTGTCTATATCTTTACGTACAAGCATTAGGCAGGGTTAATATTCAGGGGTGAAACAGCATCAGTTAGACTTATTCCGTTCAAGTAATTTGCTGTCTACTTACATCGTAAAGGAGACAAGCATTTGCAATGCAATAGGGCTGGCGTTCTCGAGAGATAGAGCTATTGGCGATGTAAGTGGACTTTTTTTGCCACATAAATTGGTCAACCCTGCCACATAATTTGGTCCTTTCCTGCCACATAATTCCACTGAGCAAGACGCTTTGCAAGCCTATGCAGGACAAAAGGGAACTTTTAATGAAAAACAGTGAAACAAGATTTGTCAAGGATAGGGTATCACAGCTCTATACAATGATGAAGAAAATTAAAGTACTTAACTATAGTTAAAGAAACTTTGCACTGCTATTTTGTAAGCTGTGCACGAATGGGATGCACTGTCCTCTCCGTAACTGTGAAAAAAGTGAAATAACTGGTAGCCATGCAAAATGCTCCAATACGGCCCATTGCGCTGCATAAAACTTGAAAGGGCTATAAGCACGAAGGAAAAAAGAAACAATGACAAGCAACTGGTAGTTATGCAAATCGCTCCAATACTGTCCGTGCGCTGTGTAAAACTTGAAAGCGCCATGGGCACCATGAGCTCAAATTAAAAACAAAATAAACAATGAGAAGTAACTGGTAGTCATACAAAGCGCTCCAATATTGCCCATTCCGCTGTGTAAAACTTGAAAGCGCCATAGGCGCTATGAGCGCAAATGAAAAACAAAAGAAACAATGTGAAGTAACTGGTAGTCATGTATGGACAGACAGACAGACAGACAGATGAAAAGAATGATGTGAGAGTTGGAATATTGAATGGTTGAATAGTTCAAGTATCATTGTGGGAGGACATGACAGCGTACTCCTAATACTACTTCCTGTATCACAAATGCTTTTATGGGTGGCCCCATGTTGATTGTGCCTGGTCGAGGGTGGGATATAGAGATTGGGTCATGGTTATATGTATGGATAAAAAGTGTTTCAGTACAGAAGGTATTGTACGCTTATTAAAGAAGCTCAGCTAAATTACTGAGGTTTCTCTCTGCCACCTCTGCCCTTTGTGCATATTTTAACAGCATAGATGTGCACCTTCTGTTAACACAACAGCCCAGAGTAGTTTCCTCTGAATGCCGTCAGCCCTAACAAATTCCTTTATGATTCCTGTTGAATCTGCTCTGCATTGATTTATTATGCCTTAGCTCCCGTCCGTCTTTAGTTTGCATTCACCAAATTGATTGATCACTTAGGTCCCGCCGCCCCTAAATCGCTTCCGTGTCCCCTCAGTTTGTCTCCCCTCGACCCCTCCCATCCATTATACAAGTTTATGTCCACCATAAATCGCACAGCATAGATGTTCTATCATTGCTCAAACTCTTGCCTGATCTAATGTTTAACCATTCACTCAATGCCGTGTGAGCAGCGCCTTCGAGTGAGCAGCGTCTCAGCCTGGTAAGAATCATTGTATTTCCTTTTTATGGTCAAGCCTGCGTCGCATGCGCTTGCGCATGCGTTTCGCCTATGAGATGCTTTAGTAGTTAGAAAAGGGCTCAGAGCCCCGTCCATGCCATGTCAGTGTCTTTCAGTGGTTCATGGGCTTGCCTGTTGAAATCTGCTTGCTTTCATTAGTGGAAGGCATGCATACGTCATGCCTTTTCCGGTGGTTAGCCCTCCTCGAGCTCAGCAACCAGGTACTGAAAACATGCAAGGCTCGATGTTTTCTGTCTGGTTTGTGGACTACTTTTTATCTTTTTTTGCAGCGCGATCTCGCTTGGCAGAAGTTGAGCGCTTTCCATGACATCGACCCTGTTACATAGTTAATTGCACTTTTGCCGGTTACGTAGATAATTGCACTTTTGCCGATAGGTTCCACTGCGAGGGAACTGTAGCAGCGCGATCGCGCTCTTTTTTTTCATTTAATGTGGCAAGAAAAGCTGCTCCTGTCCTCGGTGAGTGTTCAGTTTCAGGTTCACTCTTTGTGCACAGCGCATCTTCCGGTTCAATTAATCTCCCTTTGCCATGACGCCTCCACCCCACCACCTTCCGCCCCTCACTGCTTGGTATAAATTGTGTTTTAATTTAGGCACTTTGAATCAGCTCGCTTATGTCAACTGTTTTACTTTATATTTTCCATTTATGTGACAAGAAAAGTCCAGTTAGAATTTTTTTATGTAGTGAATCTTTTGTGAGTTGAGTAGGACATTTTTCACGCATACGTGCATGAAGAGGCTGCCACTTACTGGCCCGGCACTGCGAATTAACTGATAAGGGGACAGTGACAATCACCTGCTTTGGCTCTGCTTTATTGTAGCAGTACTCGAGTACACCGCTGTACTTTAAACAGATTCGAGTACGGCCCGGGTAAACACTCTTAGTAAAGGGCAGATATCACCACAGCTTGTAACAGAACACAAGTGTATGGATTGAGCGTCATGGCAGGGTTTTGTATTTGTTTGGGAGAATGTTATGCCCTTGCTATCAGACCAGGAATGCTGTGTGAGCACAACAAGGGGTATATAAACAATATTGCCCTGCTTGCTCATGACATGATATCCTGCAATGTTTTATTAGAAAATAAACTCTACACTGGGTGTAAACGGAGTATGAATCGAGCTGAACTAAATTATTTTCTGCTTTGGAAGGCATTTTCGTGGGAAAATTAGCCATGCTGCATAATGCTTTGTGGGCATTCTCGCCGACTTCACGGTTATTACCTTCCGGGCACCGTCCTTTACTAGTGCTTAACATTTAATTGATGTGATGACCTGTCTGTCAAGCGACAGTAAAGTGTCTCTGTACGATTTCACACCATATATTGTGATTCCAACCTGCCCCTACATCTGTTTCGCTTCCTGGTGGGCTCAGCATACTGGCCTTTAACTTAATGAAGTCAGCGCCAGCCAGGTCCTCTTCGTGACCTGCCTTGCTTCATATACATCTAATTGCAGGAAATCCCCCTAGGGAAATAAAAAGATTTGCGTTGAACGTCGTGTACAATTTGTGATGGATGTATATATTCATTCCTGTCCACGTTTCGCCAGCGTTTTTACATTTATAACGATTTTATCCTTGCCAACCCACAAATGTACACATCCTCTTATATAGATCGTATTATGGAGATAAACATTTTTGTAATTAAAAAAATAAAAGGGAATAAAGGGCGCCTTTTACCCTCTTTTGTAATTAAAAAAACAAAAGGGAATAATAGGGCGCCTTTTACCCTCTCCATCCCGCCGATGCACCCCCGTTTGCACCCGCATTGTACAGCTGGGTAATCCAACTTCTAAACTGTGAGAAAACACCAATCTCCCTGCACTGACATCTGGCTCTTTGATGGGCCCCTCAGGCAGCTTGTTGGCAGCTCATGAGCTACCAATGGACGAGACACGTGCAGTACCCTCTGGCCACTTTTCTAAGCAGATTTCATCAATGCTTTGTAGTTTCGAAATCTCAGACTTCACCTTTCTCATGTGCCCCATCTAGCTGTGCTTCTTTGAGCACTACCAAGCTCTTGATCACAAACAATTCAGAGTGCTGTTAATTATTTTGTCAATGTAATGGTCTAATTTCTAGATTTAAGTAGGTTTATTTACCTTGCTGGTAAGTTTGTGGGTTTCCGGGATAGAGGACTTGAAGTCTGAAGTAGCTGTTTCTCAACAGTCAGTTAGCAATAATCCAATGCATGCTTCACTTTCACCTCCTTTCCTTTGTAGGTGGAGCATAGCAGCGCGCAAGCACTGCTTTTCCGATATGTTGTTATCTATTTGGCCTTTTAACCACGCCTAGTACTATTGCTTGTTCATTGGCTTGCCTTTGAAAAATCCTTGGTTATCATTGGTACCTGCTTTACATTTGTGTGGTTTGGTTTTGGCCTTGGACATCAACCTTTTTACTCTGCTAATTGCACATTTGCCGATATGTTTGACTGCCAGCGAACTTCTTTTTCCTTTTGTGTGCCTCCTTCATGCTCATGGCGTGGCACTTTGAATCGGCTCGCTTATGTGAAACTGTTTTCATTTTAATTTTCAATTTATGTGGCAAGAAAAGTCCGGTTAGGAGTTTACAACGCTAATAGCTCTAACTCGAGCAAATGCGAGACCTATTGCATTGTAAATGCTTGTTTCATTTAAGTTCTCTCGCTTGCAGTGATGAGTTGAAATGTACACTTTTTAGTCTTTGCGAAAGTAACTCATTTTCTTGGTCGCTGTATAAATAATTTTGATTGGGATTTTTATCTTTTCTGCTTGGATACTCATTTGCTCACATTACGATGTACACTTAAAAGGAGCGTTGTTTGAACCTGTGAAGCGGGTGAGGATGCCTGAAAACACAACAGTTGTGGAGCATGGTGCTATAAATCTGCCTACACTGAGGGCTTGGCTGTTCTTGTACTGGGAGTCTGAGGATCTAGGGGGTTCTGTGCCCTTACAAACAATGTGAAGTAACCGGCAGTCATGCAAAGCACACCAAAAAAACAAAGAAATATTGAGAAATATCGCTCCAGTACCTGCGATCGAGCTTGCACCGTGTAAGATTTGAAAGCAGCATGGAGCGAAGGATAAACAATAAGAAGTACCTGGTAGTCATGCAAAGTTCTCCAATACTGCTGATTAAGTTTCCGCTGTATAATAGTTGAAATCGCTATGGAGCGCAAAATGGAAAGACAAGAGAGAAGTTCGACCTAAAAACAAAAAAAGTAGTCCAGAAAGCATGCGTAAAAAATAGATGCTGCGTATGTTACCAGTAGCTGGCCGGTGCTCTCGAGGAGGGCTAAACACAAGAAAAGGCATAACCTATGCATACCTTTGACAAATGACATCAAAGGAATTTTAAAAGGCAAGCCACAAACAAATGAAAGTAATGGGTGTGACATGGGCGTGGTTAAAGCCCAACATAAAAATGACAACAGGTTAGAAGCAATTTCGCACTCACCCTAAAAAACATTATGGGCCTGATTTAGAGTTTGGTGGACAGGGTTCTCCGTGAGTCTGCCTGCCAAACCTCCAGTCCGCCCTCTCAGTAATTAGAAGGGTGGACCATATGTTTTCAGGTAGTAGTGCCCCACACTGGCTCTGTCGTCAGAAAACGTACTCAGAAAGACAGATGGGATAGAGGCCTTCAGAGTAAGAGCATCATATCCCCCACCCTAAAGCAGATGGTTTGATGTGCTTTTATTCTTTTCCGTCACCGCCAGGTAAATTCTGCCTATCATAATGACATCACAGCTTGGAAAAAGCCTCCCAAAGTGCTTTCTTCCAGGGAGTGGAGGCCATTTTTTTCAGAAAGAAATCCTGCTTTTGCAGTTCATTTCTAAAAAGTAAAAAAGGCTAGTGCATAGCAGTTCAAACCAATGTGGACGTGCACCACAAATTTCTGCTTTCACTGCAACCAGCATGGCGGGAGATCCTACGACGGCACACAGGCCACCACAGAGGCAGTGCTAATTTCTTAATTTGGAGGGAGACACTCTGGCCAGTGTAGCAGAGGAGATTACCTTCATGCACAATGTGAAACTGATATCGTCATGTAGTTCCCAACAGGGGGCAGAAGTATGTGACAAAACACTATTCAACTGTCCCCCAGACACAAATTTGAATAAAGGTGGAAAACACCCAAAGAGAGAGGTTAATATATGCTGGAAAGCAGGTCAGTCTATTTTCAGGTTTAAGCCCTGAAACAGATCAGAAGACAAATAAGCTCCAAGTTCTATATAATGAGGTGGCAAGAAGGGGTGTGTGGACCTCATTGTAGCATCTGATTATTCTTAAAGTGCAATATAAGGGGAAACATGTCCTCCTCACCCAAATTAAGGTTGTCAGAGGATTCATTGAGAAACTGAACTCTGAAACCAGCAGATAACACAACTGCCCAGGACATCAGAAGTGTTAGAGTCAGCCCCTACAATAGCTGTAGAGTAATACAATGTGAATATAGAAATGTTATGCTTTGTTCTCCTCAAAGTTTATTACCACATATCTAACACCAAAGACCGTAGTCCTAGCAGTATTGCTGCAATTCCTTGAATGAAAGAACGTGGTTAGAAAGATGCCTATGTATTCAGTATTTGTGTGAGTTTCCTGCTTCTTGTCACACATTACAAGGAGAGGTATTCAATGTATTTGTATGCACTATGGATGCAAATTGTTTTAATTCCCATATTAGTCTTATGGACAACGAAATGGTAAAGGGCAGGAGTGCCTAAATGTGTATTTATAGGCGCGCTGAAACCTAATAAAAAGGTCTGAATGCAGAAAACTATTTCATGGAATCAACTATCTATATTTCAGTGGCTAATAAACCTCGCCCAGGCAATTTACCTGGCAAAACTGCAGATACCCAAATAGAAGTCTATTATGCACTTCAAAAACATCAAACGTTTTGATTCTGAACCTAGAAGGGGCACAGTAACAGCTGTGTCGTTAGACAAAGAGAACTTACTGAACATCTTGAAAGCCCTTAATTTTTTGTGATCGACTACCAGCATTTGATACCAAAAATCACAAGATCGATAGACTCTGCCATGACCTTGTCAACAAGTGAACCAGCTGAACTAGTTCAACTCGGCCTTCCCAAGTCAAGATGATTTCCTCTCCTCCCCGAAGAAGTCCAATTCAGAGTTAGTCTAAATTCTACAAACACTCCATTACAGTTTAATGCCTGCATGGAAATATTGACACTTCTTCTTCACAAATAACCAGGGATACCCATGTTCCCTAAGTAACACTCCACAATATAACAAAGAAACTTTATTATTATTTTGAACTGTGTTTGTTCTTCTTTTATTGTTCTACGACGTAGGTCCACTGGACAGGGACCTCAAAAACAATACCAATCAATGTAGAGATGTTTTAAGGCATGGTTAGGTCAAAGTGGGCCTGGTTCACGGCCCCAGGCTTTCAGGGGGGGGGGCACTTGATAAAGCTAGTTTCGTTTTGCAGAGATGCTTGCCAGAATGACTTTGAATAATTCTGTAACAGATTGTTTTAAATACAGTTTTCCTCTAATTTATTTTTAATGTGGGTGACGTGTGAGATCCTAATACAGGCATTTTGCAGAGAAATATGTTAATGTCTCATTCAATATTCATAAAAAAGTTTCTTTTAGATCAAAACAGGACCTCACATAAGAGAAAAGGGAGGGTGTCACAGAGATTATTTACAGTGACATTAGTGAGCTGCTGCTCCGTTACAATGTTATAAAACACATGGCTATCCCTGAATATTAGAAGTAGACACATTTAGAATTTGGAAGAGTGTGCATGTGCACTGTCAGTGACCTCGCCAAAGAGGGTATGTAAGAGCTGAAATTTGATCACAAATTCAAAACTGTTCCGAACAGAGGCCAACAAATGCATTGACTGAATGCAATGAACATCTGGCCAGCATAATATCGTGAACAAAATAAATTAAATTTTATGTCAAACCAGCCTCCATGTGCTCTTGGATGGAGTTTGACTGTATTCACTAGTTTGGACTTTCAGCTAATATTGTTTACATTATATTGTCCCAAATCAAGGAGTTTATAGAAAGAAATTGTGGTTTATAAAGGTTTTTTTATTATATGGTTTTAAAAGACCCCGAACTACATAATCGGACAGCCTGTTAGCCTCATAGAGCTAAATGGAACCAAAAAGCTGTAAGGATTGGATAATGACACAATCTTATTGAATGAAATCATTGAATTTTGACTTATGTCAGATATTCGAACACTATAGCCCTAAAGCATCTACCATTTAAAAAGATATACAAATAAGGCCTCAATTTCTGTGAAGTAACTACAAAAGTTAGTTCTAAAAGGATATTCATATAGTTTTGAAACTTCACTTATTTTTTTCTGTTCAGATGTTCTCAGACCCGACTTGCTTGGTGTGCTCTTCCCACAAGGTTTGTGCCTTCACCCCTCCTGTTTTCTGACCACAGTTTTTATTGGCATTAAGAGACTCTGTTCACTTTACCACTGCTAACCATTGATAAACTGCTTGTGCTCTAGCCTTTAAATGCAGCAAAACTGGCTTACACCCAGTTGGCACATTTAATATACTTGTAAGTCCAGAGTGAAGTGGTAGAACATGTACCCAGGGCTTATAAATGAAATGCCACTAGGGGGCATGTACCACCCATTATGCCAACCACTAAAGTAGCACTCTAAAACGTCTCAGGCCTGCCGTTGCAGCCTGTAGCGCAGTTTTAAACTGCCATTTTGACCTGACAAACTAAACCTTTTGTCAGGCCCCATAGGGCAGGGTGTATTGTACTTAAAAGGTAGGACATGTGTTTTTCACCGATAGTGAAAACCTCCTAAATTTGTTTTCAGTACTTTAAAGCCTACCTCTCCCATAAGATAACATTGGGTTACCTTTTAACATTTAATATGTGCTAACCTTTGTTTGGGACCAGGTAGAAAGATCATAATTGGACTAAAATGAATTGCAATTTGAAATCCTCTTTAATGATAAAGTCAGATTTTATGTCATAATTCTCAAAATACCACTTTTAGAAAGTTGGCCGTTTTTGTCTTAACCATGTTGTACCTGCTGCCAGTATCCTTGGTCACATGATTGTGAACTGCTCTGCTGTTGGGCCTTGTGTATTCCACCCACACATTGTGGCAAAGGAGACTAGGTGGTGGCAAGATGGGCATCCTGCCAGGATGGCTAGGGATGGAGCAGTTCCCTCCCCCACTTATACTTCAAAGGGGTGCCTCCAACACACACATTAAGGAACCTAATACTAGTCTTTTGTCACCACATATGTCTTGAAGCCTTGGCAGGGGAAGGAAGAAACTTTTCGGAACCAGATGTGAGGGGAGCTAAGAAAGTTCCCCCACTTCAAAGGGTGGTTCCAGGTATAAATACTGGACCCTCAGAACACCTCTTCAGTACACTCCATGACCTAGGGACTGCTTCATTCCCCAAAGGACTGTCCTGCTGCTTGAGGCCTGCCTTGATCCCAAGAGGACTGCCCTGCTGAGTGAGACCTGCCCTGCTCTTTACAAAGGAAGACTGGACCTGCTCCATTCATCCCAGGCTAACAGAGTGACTCCAATGGTCAGTTGTTTGACCTCCTGTTCTGAGGTTCAGGGAAACAACATGCTCCTGAGGCCTCCCTGCAACTGCCAAGCTGACCTGCTTCAATTGGACCTGCATGGACCTGCAACTTGACCTGCCCGAGCACTGCTGGCCTCTTCTAGTTTGAGTTCCTGATCCCCAAAATGATCCTCCCTGTACCCTTGCCTGGCATTAGAGAGCACTCCTCTTTCATAAAAGGCGAAGTCCTGAAGTTTTGGGCTCCTCACAACCATGACCAGATTCGTTCATACTGAGAATCTGCCACCTGCGATGACTGTTGATTCAAAGCGCCGGTGAACAAGACCCTTTGGGCTACAGCAACCGTCAGTGATGACCGGCAATGCAAGATCTGCACTTTGTGCTACAGCAATGACAGCCCGAGATGACCACCAATATATGAAGGACCAGCCACAACTATCTGCTACACCCAACTGCATCATCATGCTACAGACTACCACTTGTGATCTCAGGCCTGTTCCTAACGCTACAGAAATGACCATCCACGACGCTCCCCTGCTCCTCGCAGCCTCCTCCACTCCAAACAGGACTTTCCACTCCTGACTTTGTGCAGGTACCCTTTTAGCAAGTTTAACCTGGTCCCTTTATCCAGCCTGCATTCCATCGTGATCAGACTGAACTTGTGACTTTTCCCCAGGCTAACACGACCAGGTGACTGCGAGGGGCCCTTTGTGCTTTTAGACGTTATACTTAGCAAAACTTTGAAATGTATTATCTCTGGTTGTACAGATTGCATTTACTTCATTTTGGTGTCTATTTATTTTGTAACATTCACTTGATTTTTCTAAATTGGTTTGGAATTTTTTTGTGAGGTGCTTTCACTGTGTTACTGTTTGTGTACTGAGTAAATACTATCAAAGCAAAGAGTACACTGTTCCAAAGGAGAGGAAGAGGGAACCTACATGTCTAGGAGCAAGTGCCTTCACACATCCTGCCGGATGTCATGCTTCATCATCAGGGGTTCTCCTCGTCAGACCGGCACTGCAATGTCTGACGGGCTCCCTGTGAGGGGGCTCTTTGCCGGAGATCTTTTAGTGACTGCCGTGGTGGAATATACTAAGGTGGTGCCTACGAGCAGCCACTGATTGAACAGGAGAGAGAAAAAACTAAAATTAGTTCTAAACCTCAGTGGACATCACCATTTAATCAGGAAGCAAGAGGATTAGACCAAGATTAAAAACAACATAAAAGTGATGATTGAGAGATCATGCTCAAACACTTTCTTAATGGGTGAGAAAATGGAAAATATTGCATCCCCTCTAAACACAGTGTTATATTCATGTACGGTAATAAATTGGAATCTTCGAGTGGTGGAGATTCCGAGGGAAGAACCTTGGGGGAAGAAGGACGGACGTTGGAGCAAGTGGAGGTTGGGATGTTGTTATCTCCGTAACTTGTCTTTCTATTTACCTAATAAGTCGACGAATTTACCTTTTACATCGTGAAGACCTCGTTCTTACACTGGCGACAAGCTGGTCTAACCTGCGCTTCGTGGGACACAGCATCCCAACTCCATGATGACAATTGTTCGCATTCTGCCCAGGTAACAACTTTTATCATGTGTCGTCGCTTTTGGACTTCGTGTACTCGCTGCATGACTTAAGTTTTTTTATCCTGATCAGGATCATCTCCAAGTGAAAGACTTGTGCGAGTAACTTGTTAATCTGCTCGTCCCTTCAAAAGATTCCTCCAGCTGTTTTCTGTAACTCTCACTGTCTCCTAGCAGCCATTTCCTAAAACTTACACTGTCTAATAGCAACGCATTCTTTCAAAGAGACGCTACCGCTGCTATCAGCTGTTCTGAAAGACTTGTGTGAGTGTCTGCATTACGGCAGCCATTTCCTGAAACTCACACTGTCTCCTAGGAACGTATTCTCCCAAAGAGACGCTGCCGCCCCTATCAGCTGTTCTGAAAGACTTGTGTGGGTGTCTGCATTGCGGCAGTCATTTCCTGAAACTAGCACTCTCTCACTCTCTCCTGGCAACACATTCTACCCCGCCGATACCATCTGGTCTTCCATTGTGACATCGTCAATCATCTCGCCTGTACAGAGACACTGCCACACCCAGACAAGTGCCCCTGTTCTGTGTTTGCTTACCCTGACAAATTTTACTCTGTCACTGGAAATCGAACTCTGCGTGTGAGACTTTGAAATTGTGCAGTCTGCCTGCCATTTCTATGTTTACAACTTGTCTCCCCTGACTTCTGTACAATACAGAAGTCGGTAACTAACGCAATCTGTCATTCTGGCAAACGTGCGCAAGCATTTTCGAGTGGAAATCTTCATCCTGTCTCTGGCAAACGCATCTGGCAACCGTTTCTGTCAAACACTCTCTGTATTCAGTCTACAGTCTAGTACCAGCTGTGCACAAACATTGTCAGGTGGATACACAATTTACGGACAGTTTCTGTCAAACTCTCTCAGTGTTCTCTGTGCGGCGAAATCTGTTTTTACTCTCACACTACTATGTGCAAGTACTAGCATTGTGAATACTAGTTTGTTCTGTCTAACTTATTATAATCAGAACGTTGCATCCCCTCCTTTCTTTCTTTACACTCCTGGTGAACCTCCTATAAAGTGGGGAAAATGGAAGAAGATTTTCGAAAGATACTCCAGGGTGTGTGGTACTTCTTTGAGTAATGAAAGAAGAACTGCTTTATTGCTTCACAGTTTGGGAACAGAGGGTCAAGAAGTATTTGATCATTTTCCCAATATTCCCGATAATGAAGCGATCAATCTTAATGAATATGAAATCTGCATTAGAAAGTTAGATCTCCACTCTTTACCAAAGATTAGCACTATCTTGCAAAGATATTATTTTGGCAAAAGACAACAAGGGTGAAACTGTTGAAAATTACATTACGGAATTGAGACGCTTAGCGTCCTCATATAAGTTTGGAACAACTCTGGAAGAAAGAATTTGTGACCAATTTATGCTGGGTTGCAATATTGATAAGGTATGGGACGAATTGTGGTTACTAGATGATCCTCAGATTGATAAAGTAATATCGCTAGCTAAGAGGATTGAAAATTTGCTTAAATGTGTCGAAGTGATGAAAAACAGTGATTCTAAAGATGTTAGTTTGGTTGGAGATAGTAAATCTAAAATTGACAAGTTTCCTAACAAGGAAACAACTCGTACCTCTAGCAGAAATAAATGTTATAGATGTGGCAAAGAAAGTCATCTTGCAAATAGTAAGCTTTGTCCAGCTATTAACCGTTTCTGTCTATTTTGCAAAAAGAAGGGACATTTTTCTTCAGTTTGTAATCTAAAAAAATCTAAACAAACAGTAAGTGTTATTGATGACCGCTATTGATGATGTTATAGACTTTGCCTGTGGTCAAATAGTTCTACAAGTATCAGATAGTAATGTGAGTGGTCCTCTAGACTACATTACTGTAGAAGGAAAGAAAACAAAAGTACTTTTTGAATTCAGGTGCTTAGATCTCCATAGTCTCTAATTCATTTTATCAGAGAGAGTTAAAGGGAAAGATCAATTTTTTGCGACCTGATATTACGCTGTGTGCTTATGGTGGTGAGCCAATAGATCTACATGGATATTTTTGGGGGTTAATTGAATACGACCAACGTTACACTTCAGGGAAAATCTATGTATCTAAAAAGGGGGATAGTATTATAAGTTGGTGGCACCAGAAAGATCTGGGAATAATGCTTGATCCTAACAGTTCTCCTCCCATTATATTAAGACAGCTACAGAATTCTAATGAGGGGGTCTAATGTCCACCTCTGATCTTTCGGAAGAATTACACAAAGAGTTTGGAAAAGTCTTCAGTGACAAAATTGGATGTATGAAAGGGTACTCACATAAAATAAAATTGCTTCCGGTGCTGTACCTTAGTCAGCAAAGTTTGGTGTGTTCCTTTTGCAGCGAGGGATGAATTACGAACTGAACTCGAGAAATTGAGAGATCAAGGTGTGATTGAGGAAGTGGAGGGAACAGAATGGTTGTCTCCCATCGTTATTGCCAAAAAATCCAATGGTAATATTAGACTATGTGTAGACCTCCGAAGGCTTAACAAGTGTGTGGTTGTGGATAAATATCCTCTTCCCAACATTTCTGAATTGTTATCTATGGTGTCTGGGAACAAAGTTTTCTCTACTATCGATCTAACCTCATCCTATCACCAAATAACATTAGATGAATCTTGTAGGAGTTTGACGGCATTTATAACTCCTTTTGGTACCTATAGGTTCATCCGTTTACCTTTTGGTTTGATCTCTGCTGCATCTGTTTTCCAGAGGGTAATGGAACGAATATTGAGAAGTATTGGTGGTGTCTGCGTTTACCAAGATTATATTTTGGTTTATGGTAAAGATAATTTTGAACACAATTTGATTCTCAGGAAGGTTTTAAGTAAAATTTCTGAATATGATTTAACCATTAAGGCAGAAAAGTGCAAATTCGCTGTTGACACTATTGATTACTTAATAGTTACATGGAGTGAAGATTGTGAGAAAGAATTTATTGTATTAAAAAATAGCTTATCTAAAGCTCCTAAGCTAAAGAACTGGACCCTACTTTATAATCCATATTGACGACTGATACTAGTGGGAAAGGTTTGGGGGCGGTGTTACAACAGTGTATATGCTGTCCTCAAAACACTAATGCTTTTATTTCTAGAAGTTTAAAAGGTGCAGAAACTAAGTATTCAGTAATAGAAAGAGAGGCTCTTGCAGTATTTTGGGCTATTAAGACATTAAAGAAGTTCTTGTGGGGAGGGCTTTTTTGTGGTTAAAATCGATCATAAAACCTTGTGTGAAGTCTTTAATTCTAAAGGTATAGAAGTTGTTTCAAGCAGAATCACTAAATGGATTGTAGCTTTCAAGAGTATGATTTTGTTGTAAGGTATGATCCTGGCTCTGACAATTACTCAGCTGATGTGTTATCTAGACTAGTGTCACCTTGCCTAACAGATCAGGATGAGTCTAGTTTAGATGGAGATTTTGAACATCTTGAAAGGGTGTGCGAAGTAGATTATGAAACTATTTCTGAAGAAATGTGGCATGAAGAAACTAAGTCTGACAGTGTTTTACAGGAAGTCGTGAAGTTGTCACAATCAGGATGGAGAAGTAAAGTTCAAGGTAGTGTAGGGTGTAGAGAGTTCTGGTTTTGTGAAAGATCATTTGGCAGTTGATCGTGACTTACTACTTAGAGGTGTGTAGACCTCCTTCTAGTGTAAGAAACCAGTTGATTGATCAGGCACATAGCAGTCACATGGGCATTTCCAAAACTAAAGAAAGATTACGATCATCTTCCTGGCGGCCCGGCATGGATACTCAAGCTGAGAGGGTTGTGCGGGATGTAAGTGAAAAGGCCATGAAACCCACAGTACAGCCTATGGTGATAAGGAATAAGCCTAAGGGACCATGGGAGGATATAGCTTTGGACATATTGGGTCCTATACATGGTGAGATTTCAGCAAATTATATCATTGTAGTCATGGACATGTATTCTAGATGGCCTGAGGTCTGCTTTACCTTAGGCATAATGACAGAGAAAGTGATAGGATTTCTCAAAGACTTGATAACTAAGGAAGGTATTCCTTCCACACTTCTTACCGATAATGGTGTTCAACTTATTTAAAAAGAAATGGAAAATTTTCTTAAAGGGTGTGGTATTAAGCATAAATTGTGTGCTTTATACCATCCTGAATGTAATGGTTTGGTTGAGAGATTTAACTGTGTCATTAAAGAAACAATCACCATAGCTAAAGACAGTCAGCTAAACTGGAAACAAGAAGTAATCAAAAAATTTGCTGTGTATAGACACACTCCACATTCTACTACGGGACAAACACCTTTTGTTCTATTTCGTAGTAGACGAGGTATTACAATTCTTGAGCCGAATTGGGTAAATTATTTTTTGAGTGGCAAAAGGAAAAATGTTATTGATGAAAATTGGAAAAGTAGAGAACAAAGGAAAACTTTAATGAGCAAACTAAATTTTGATAGAAAGAATTCTGTGAAAAAGACTGGTGTTAGTATTGGTGATTGGGTCATGATAAAAAAACCTTTTCTTAAAGGTAGTGGAAAGAGACTGTCATCTCCCATGAAAGTGTTGAAACTTTTCACCAATGCGGTAAAAACTGAAGATGGCCGAATATGGAACTTGAATAGAGTTGTCAAGTTTTATGGTAACACTTTAGACTTAGAAGGTTCCAAAACACAGCAAGATGGAACCTTTCATTCTACAAATGATGTAGCGTTGAGAAAATCAGAGAGCCATCAAAATTCCTTCACATCTAAAAGACTATGCGTTGACCTGAAGATACTTTTACATTTTCTTGCATATTAGTTATGAAATGTAAAAATCTTTTAAATTGTATTAATTGTTATAGGAGAGAGATGTGTTATATTCATGTACGGTAATGAATTGGAATCTTCGAGTGGTGGAGATTCCGAGGGAAGAACCTTTGGGGAAGAAGGACCACCGTTGGAGCGAGTGGAGGTAGGGATGTTGTTATCTCCGTAACTTGTCTTTCTGTTTACATAATAAATCGACAAATGTACCTTTTACATCGTGGAGACCTCATTCTTACTCACAGGTCAACATGTTTCGCATCCAGTGGTCCAAACGGATCCTATGACGGTTCATCAGGACCAACAAAAACAAAAAGAAACTTCTCCTGAGGCACAATAGGTAACTGAAGACACTAATCGGTCTCTCTGGAAAGAATATTAGAGCTCAGAGACTTACATTCAAGCACACTGTCCGTCCGGTCAACTAAACAAATATGGCCCTGCAAAAATAAGAAGTAATTAAAATCAAAACAAAAATGTATAAAGTGCAGGTAGTTTTAGATGCTCCCAAGTTCAGACCGGATAACACACGTTCCCTATTTAGATTAGAACAACGGTGGGTTTCCAAACTTCGGACCAATATATTTGGACTGAATGATGAGATTCCTTGGGTCAATCTGTCCCAGTAATCACCCATAGTATCTCTTTGTGGTTGTTTTCAGCTAACGAGACATTACGGATTTGTTTTCTTGATACATATTATCTGTTTTTGAAATACAAACCCCCACTGGTTTTTGCGCATTTATTGTGTTTATGGCTTAATCAAACACAATTATAGTTTTTACACTGCTTTCCTGGACCTCTCGATAACACAGCTAAAGGGCTGTTTCATATGGTTTGAATGTCCCTTAATTTAACCATAACGTGCAGAATTAATTGGTATTCAGCTGGCTAATTGTATCCCCTGGGTGAGATTTCACCTTTTTGCATACATTACTCTCTCCAAATTAGTGCCCCTGTGTTGTGAGAGGCACGCTTTTTGACAAATGAATCGTTTTGTATCATCCAATGCTTATTTGTTGTAATTCCTTCATAACCTTATCAGCGTCTTTGCCTACTTTTGCGACCATGACAAATCCTTGCATCATGGCGATTTATTCGTGAGTCTGCTTAGTCCCTCGTTACGTTTGAGGACAGGCTCCGGAGTTACCCTCTCTCCAGCCGTCTTCTATTTTCAGTTCCCTACACAGACACGTGATTCGTAATTACTTCTGCATTTGTTGAGTTAAAACGGGAACTTCTACACCCGGTGTCTGTCATTCGGGAGGACAGCCGGGGTAGGTTCCAGACGTATGGACCTTTTGCTCACCTCGTGAGTATTCCTTTACTTTTACAGTTTGATTTTGCTGCAGAATTCAGACATACGCCTTGTTACGAAGCAATGGCTTTGTTGGACGGTATTTTGTGAGACTTGCTATTCGGACCCGAACCTCATTAGGCTATGCCTCGTTGCCAGGGAGGGTTTATGCAATTTCTATACCCTCGCCTTTAATTTAAAAGTCTGCAGTAATCATGATAGTATGCTTTCGACCCTAATTTTTATGATTTTACTTGTATTGGCTTTTTGACCTGGCGGCAGCATCATGGTTTTTACTGTGATTATGATTACATTATTGACATTGTTCCTTTTTTCCTGTTTATTGTCGATTGAATGTGCACCAAGACATTTCTATGTACTTGACTAATGGAGTCTATTCTAAGTCTTTTTAATGTAAGTATTTGTTCTCTGTTTCTGACCTCAGCAGCAACAGTCCTAGGCTTGTGCCTTCCCAAGGAGCCTTATCCCAGAGTTGGGTCGGTAAGCTCGTCAATTTCCACTACCTTTCATTATGGTCTTCACCCTTTGTGTGCACCAACTTTCCACGGGTTGGGCTTGAATGCACGTTATACATTTTTGTTTTCATTTGAATTCTTTCTTATTTTTGCAGGGCGACCTGTTTATTTAGTTGACCGGACGGACAGTATGCTTGAATGTAAGTGACTGTGCTCTAATATTCTTCCCAGAGAGACCGATTAGTGTCTTCAGTTACCTATTGTGCCTCAGGAGAAGTTTCTCTTTGTTTTTGTTGGACCTGATGAAGCGTCATAGGATCCGTTTGGACCACTGGACGCGAAACATGTTGACCTGTGTTTAGAGGGGATGCAATATTTTCCATTTTCTCACCCATTAAGAAAGTGTTTGGGCATGATCTCTCAATCATCACTTTTATGTCATTTTTAATCCTGGTCTAATCCTCTTGCTTCCTGATTAAATGGTGATGTCCACTGAGGTTTAGAACTAATTTTAGTTTTTTCTCTCTCCTGTTCAATCAGTGGCTGCTCGTAGGCACCACCTTTGTATATTCCACCACGGCAGTCACTTAAAGATCTCCGGCAAAGAGCCCCCTCATGGGGAGCCCGTCAGACATTGCAGTGCCGGTCTGACGAGGAGCACCCCCGATGATGAAGCATGACATCTGGTAGGATGTGTGAGGGCTTCTGCTCCTAAACGTGCAGGTTCCCTCTTCCTCTCCTTTGGAACAGTGTACTCTTTGCTTTGATAGTATTACCTTTGGGGGACTGTACACTGGACCATCAACCTCCCTGTCCCTCCTTTTTGATGTTGATACCTGAGTAAATACTATACACACTGCCTCAAAATTAAGCCTGAAAGCTTTTGTGTCAGGCTATCAGAGCATTAAGCACAAGTTACTTTAGTGACTTTTGTGGCTCGTTCTGATAAGGACTGTGGTTGTTGCTTGTGCAGGCTTTCCACCTCCCGCAATCAATAACCCAATGTAGAAAAGTACCATCTTTCTTGGCATGTTACCCCCAATTTTACCTGTATGTCAGTATGTTTTTTGCCTGCTGGTCAGGACCCCATTGCTCATAGTTTGTGGCCTAATGTGTGTTGTCAGTAGTGCTTAACTGTGTCACTGAGGCTCTGCTAACCAGAACCTCAGTGCTTATGCTCTCTCTGCATCTAAATTTGTCACTATAGGCTAGTGACTTCATTTACCAATTCCAATTGGCACACTGGACTTCCCTAATAAGTCCCTAGTATATGGTACCTAGGTATCCAGGGCATTGGGGTTCCAGGAGATCCTTATGGGCTGCAGCATTTCTTTTGCCACCCATTAGGAGCTCAGACAAACCCTTTCACTGGACTGCCACTGCAGCCTGAGTGAAATAGTGCACACACTATTTCACAGCCATTTTCACTTCACTTAAGTAACTTATAAGCCACCTATATGTCTAACCTTCATTTACTGAAGGCTAGGTGCAAAGTTACTAAGTGTGAAGGCACCCGTGCACTAGCAAAGGTGCCCCCACGCAGTCGAGGGCCAATTCCCCAGGGTTTGTGAGTGCAGGGACGCCATTACATGTGTGCACCACATATAGGTCAATACCTATATGTAGCTTCACAATGTAACTCATAATATGGCCATGTAAGGTTTCTAAGATCATGGAATTGTCCCCCCATTCCAAATCTGGTATTGGGGAGCCAATTCCATGCATCCTGGGGGGTCCACCATTAACCCCCAATACGGCCAAACCAGCTCTCTGAGGCTTGCACTGCAGCTACAGCTGCTGCCACCTCACAGACAGGGTTCTGCCCTCCTGGGATCTGAGCAGCTCTGTCCCAGGAAGGCAAACAAAGCATTTCCTTTGGGAAGAAATAGGTGTTACAGGCTTGGGAGGGGTAGCCTTCCAGAGCCTCTGGAAATGCTTTGAAGGGCACAGACAGTGCCCTCCTTGCATAAACCAGTCTACACCGGTTCAGGGACCCACAGTCTCTACTCTGGCACGAAACTGGACAAAGGAAAGGGGAGTGACCACTCTCCTGTCCATCACCACCCCAGGGGTGATGCCCACAGCTCCTCTGGTGTGACCCAGACTTCAGCCATCTTGTTTTCCAAGGTCTGGGGACACTCTGGAGGCCTCTGAGTGGCCAGTGCCAGCAGGTGACGTCAGAGACCCCTCCTGATAGGTGCATTCCTGGTTAGGTAGCCAAACCCCCTCTCAGGGCTATTTAGGGTCTCTTCTGTGGGTTCCTCTACAGATTCTGCTTGCATGCTTCCATCAGGAATCCTCTGCAATCACTGCTTCATCCTCTGACCTTGGATCGACCGCAGACTGCTCCAAGATCCACTGTAACTGCAACAAAGTATCAAGAAGGGCTCTGCAACTTCAGCTCCAGCCAGCAACTGCAACAGTTTCCACGATGTGCACGCTCTGGGGACTCCCTGTCTTCACCCCACACCAGAAGGACTGAAGAAATCTCCCGTGGAGTGACGGAGTCACTTCCCTGCTCCAGAAGGCACCTTCTAAAACGATGACTGGTTCTCGTGGACTCCTCTCCTGGTGACGAGCGTGCTCCTTGGAACACAGGTTGTGGACCCCTTTGACACAGACTATCCTAAGGTCCTGCTGTCCAAATTTGGAGGAGGTAAGAGCTTGCCTTCCTCGTTTGCAATAGTACCCCTGTGCACTGTGTCATCTTCACCTCCTGAGGCCTCTGTGCATTATTTGCAAGAAGCCTTCGTGCACAGCCTGGCCCAGGTCCCCAGCACTTTATCCTGGGACGCTCAACTCCCTGAGTTGTTCTCCGGCGGCGTGGGACCTTCCTTTGTAGTGCTGCAGCAACCGCAATTTGCACCTTCTTTGTCCCCGTATCCTGGGACCTCCGTGGGTGCTGCCTGGTCATCTGTGGGTTCCATATAGTGTTGGGAGCCCCCTCTACCTCCTTCGTCTGAGTTGAGGCCCCCAGGTCCCTCCTGGGTCCAGGCAGCGCCATTTTGACGCAATCCATGACATTGCTTGAACCAAGGCTTATTGGACGAATCCAGCGCTGCATCTCGCCCGCATCCAATATCTCCACGTGGGACATCCTTTGCATCATGCAGGAACCCGCAGCCATCTTCTTTGGTGCTCTTCTGCAGACTTCTTCCAACCAGAGAATCCTCTTTTGCACCATCTCCTAGGTTGGCAGGGGCTCCTGTCCTTCCTGTAACTTTCTGCGACTGCTGGACTTGGTCTCCTCTCTTCACAGATCTTCAGGTCCAGGAATCCACCAATTGTTGCTTGCAGTCTTGCTTGGCTCTTGCAATAACTCTAATCACGACTTTTAGTGTGTTCTAAGGAAACTTGCAGTACTTTACTCCTACTTTCCTGGGCTCTGGGGTAGGGTATTTACTCACCTTTGTGGTTTTCTTACTCTCCCAGCGATTCTCTACACACTACACTTGTCTAGGGGGGAATTCATGATTCACATTCCACTTTCTTAATATATGGTTTGTGTTGCCCCAGACCTATTTCTATTCTATAGCATTTCCTATTGTTTGCACTATCCTATGACTATTTACTTACCTTATTTTGGTATCTTGTGTATATATTGTGTATAATACTTACCTCCAGAAGGAGTATTGCCTGTAACATATTTTTGGCCTTGTGTCACTAAAATAAACTACCTTTATTTTTGGTAACAATGAGTATTGTCTTTTATTGTGTATAAGTACTGTGTAACTATAGTGGTATTGCAGGAGCTTTGCATGTCTCCTAGTTCAGCCTAAGCTGCTCCGCTACAGCTACCTCTATCAGCCTGAGCTGCTAGAACACTACTATATTTCACTAATAAGGGATAACTGGACCTCGTATAAGGTGTAAGTACCCAAGGTACCCACTACAAACCAGGCCAGCCTCCTACACCCAATTTCTTACAGACGTGAAACAGTTGTTCAGTGCCATGAGTGATATTCTAATTCATTTCCATGATGTGATGAACAATTTCAACCCTATGATCATAACTTCTAACTATACTTCAGACTTGGCACAGATGACCATAGATTAATAGGGTACGTGTCGGCCTATCTGCATTTTAGACTGGGAAAGGATTCAACAATTCCATGTTCAAAATACTGTTCATCAGCAATGAAGATCTACTAAGCAATCTATAATTTGTGGTTTCCGATTTAGGCCACCCTCCCACAACAGATTCTAAAGTCCATAATTTAGGAGTGTTGTTTGATTCTTTGCTACCTTTCATTCCTGAAGTCAAACATATAAGCAGGAATGGGATGTACTTGCAAAAACTGGTCAGAGAGCCCTTGTTTTTAATTCTGCAGGTACCTAAAGCAAATCTTATTTGGTTACGTTTCCTGACAAGACTAAAGTAATATTATTTATCTTGGTCTTCAACAAAAATGAATCACCAAACGTCAAAGCACGCTAAATGAAACAGCCAGCTTGTTTTCGAATTTCACAAAAATATCATGGTCAAAAACATAGTGGTCTAAATATCAACCTTATAACAATAGGGCCAAGATTTAAGAAGCCTAGCACTATCTAACGACACATTAGTGGCTTTTTTTTTTTACGCTAATGTGGCCTTAGATGGTCAAAAACTCTGCACCATATTTATAAAGTGGCACGATGCATGCATTGCGTGACTTTGTAACCACTTGCGCCACATTATGCCTGCGCCAAATTTAATGTATGCAAGGGGGGTGTTCTACCATGAGGGGGTGCAAAAATGGTGCAGTGCTATTTATTCTTACATTTCTAACGCCTGCTCAAAGCATGTATTAAAAGGGGGCACACCATTGGTTACAATGGGTTCTGGGTGCTCTTCAGGGTTAGCACCAACATTTTGGCACTAACCCTGAACAGTACACCAATAGCGTCAAAAATGTTGATGCTTTTGCACCCTACCCTGTGCCATGGTGCGCCGTATTTTAAATATGGCGCACACATACTGGCAGAACTGGGGCACTAAGAGGAGCAAGGAAAGTGGCATTGCACTGGGTGCAGCGCCACGTTTCTAAAATATGCCCGATGTATATACATTTTATTGAAATTACCATGTTTATAATTTAAACCATTTTTGGCCAGTTTTCCAGAGGCAATCCAATTTAGCCATTCTATTTCACAGAAAATTGCAAATGCCACTTTGCATGCCTAATGTATGCGGATGACTTAATGTTGCTGGATTACACTCCGGTTGGCCCGCAAAGAAAGATCATAGTTTTGGGGGATTATTGTAAACAGAATAAATTGACTACTAACAAATGACAACTGAAAACGCTAATCTTTTTGGCAATGGAGGCTAGGTTTCAGTGGTACCTAAACAATCAGACCATAGAGCAGGTGCACTCTTGCAGATACTTGGGCCTCTGCTTTAACTCTAATCTAACCTGGTCAACTCACTTCTCCTCATCAATATCTTTCATATTGGGAACTCGTAATGCCCTAAGAACAGTGGTTCCCAACCTGGGTTATGGGGACCGCTCGGGTCCACAAAGCCTCCTCTGGGGGTCCGCGACTGCTTAGAAAATTAAATAATTAAATAATATTAGGAGATTAATAAAGTGTATATAAATAAAGTAAATAAATGTACAATTCAACATTTTAAAACATACTGTAAATGTCAAGGAATTTGAAGTGGGAGCAGTGCAGGTGGATGAAATAGAATATATTGTGGATGATGTGTGGCGTTAATTGAACTTGGAAAAGCTCCAACCTTTCTATTAAAATTCAAATTTTAATTTTTATTTATTTATATTTGTTTGTAAATTAAATACAATGTGCTGTAATGTGTGTATGTTTGGTGAATTCTTGCTCCTGTATTTTAGGTGTATTGTTTTGCGCTTCAAATAATCGCGAGTGTTTAGGCCAGGGTTCCCACCTTCTAGTAATGATTCAGTGGGGGGGGGTCCGGATTCCAATAATGATTCAGTGGGGGTCCTCGGGTACCACAAATGATGAAGTGGGGGTCCACAGAAGTCAAAAGGTTGGGAAACACTGTCCTAAGAACCTTCAAGGCTAGCTTGGGAACTACTCCCTTCAACCCCTCTTGAGAGCAATTTATGGGAAATGAATACCCCAAGCCCTATACGAAGCAGAACTGTTCACTCTTGAGATCGGAGGTGTGATTGGGGCACCTCTTGAAGGGTTGTGTATCAAAAGACTCCTTGCAATCCCAAAAATGACTGATGCTATCTGTTTAGAAGGTCACCTTGATGCCTGGAATTTCCTCACCAGTGCTTGAATTAGCTGTTTTTTCTATCAATTGGAGCACTCTACTACTAAGGACAAAATATCATACTTAGGGCCTGAGTTAAGAAAAGTGGAGCTACACCCAGTCCACCCCTAACTCCACCATGTATGCGTCATTTCTAAGATATCTAAGAATGTTAGCATAACATTTTTTGACACTAATCCTGTAAAGCCCATTGAGGCCCATTGTAAACACTGGTGTGCCTTCTTTTAACGCCTGCTCTGAGCAGGCGATAAAAGCACCAAAAAATCTCTCAGATTTCTTTGTGCCATTTTTTCAACCCCCTTTGCATACATTATGGCTGGCGCAGGCCTAATGTTGCGCAAAGGCTTGCATGCATCGCGCCACTTTGTAAATTTGGCACTGCGATTTTGGCCTTGTTGGGCCACATTAAAAAATTACACGAATGTGGCGCAAGAAGGCACTAGGGGCTCTTAAATTTGTCCCTTAGTTTAGGAGTTCCTTGAAGGTAAAAATGTTAAATTAGCAGCAACTCTGGGCTCACTGGTCTCTGGTCTTGCCCTTGATACTCCTATAACTAATTCATGTGGCCCACTGAGCTTACTTTAATTAAACCAGCTATTAAAAGAGAGGGTGAAACAAGCAAGTTTTTAGAACTGTGCTATCTATATAGCTTCTACGAATTATTTTGAATAATTTTTCATTGGTTAGGATCAAAAGATATCCACCCCTATCTCTTTGATGTCTCAGATACATTGGAGACTCAATCTTAAGATTGCATATTGGAGTGAACTTCTCTTGGCGATTTGGAAATGTTAGACTTAATATTGCATAAAAAAGTTTATTTCCATGTAATTTAAATGTTAAACACTCCATGGTACTCTTTTACTTGACTATCTAAAAGCGAGGAAGAGGCCCCTGCACCCTCTTTTCTTGAAATCTGGGTGTTATAGGCTGGGGATATGGTTTTAAATTTTATTTTCTCACCTTCTTCAGCTGGAATTACATTTGCTATTGGCCAATTTTTAGAGGGGTCTCTAATAAAATTCCCTACATTGAATGGCAACTTTGCTGTAAGTTGCTTTTTTGTCTTTGTTGTTATTTTTTCATTTTACTTTGTATTTTTTATATGTGATTGTTATCTAGCTTCTATTTGATAGTATTTGTATGATGCATTTGCATATTTGATGCTTATTGTTTTGCTCTTTGTTACATTGAGGGCCTGAATTAGAGTTTGGCAGATTGGGTTACTCTATCACAAGCATGCAGATGTCCCCTTCGCCATATTACGATTCCATAATATCCTATGGAAATCGTAATACGGCAGATGGGATATCCGTCACGTTTGTGACAAAGTAACCGCTCTGCCAAACTCTAAATCAGGCCATTAGTGTTGCAGATTTTATTAACATTTACAAATCATGCTGCATGCAATGAATAAATTCACTTTATTGTTTACTACTTATGCACTTTATTGTCCTTTGTCTTGATTATTGTCTACAGTTGATGCATTTTATTGCTCTTGGTAGGGATTCCTATGAGAAAGTATTGCTGTGCATTTAAATGATATTAACATGTGGTATACGTTTTAATGTTACTGGACATCCGAATTAGCCTGTGGGTATATGGGGCCAGATGTACGAAGCCTTTTGCATGTCGCAAACTGCAAAAAAACGCAGTTTGCGGCATGCAAAAGGCCGAATGCGATGCTCATCCCCAAATTGCGAGTCGGTACCGACTCGCAATTTGTGGATGCGACTCGCAAATAGGAAGGGGTGTTCCCTTCCTATTTGCGACCGCATCGCCATTCAGAGTTGCTTTGTGACCGCGAATGCGGTCGCAAACCAACTCGCAGTTACCACCAGTGTCACACTGGTGGTAACTCATTCGCAAAAGGGAAGGGGTCCCAATGGGACCCCTTCCCCTTTGTGAATGCCGAAAAAAATATTTTTTCAGAGCAGGCAGTGGTCCTATGGACCACTGCCTACTCTGAAAAAAACGAAACCAAATGGTTTCAGTTTAGTTTTCATTTTGCAGCTCGTTTTCCTTTAAGGAAAACGGGCTGCAAAATGAAAAAAAAAACTGCTTTATTGACAAAGCAGTCACAGACATGGAGGTCTACTGACTACAGCAGGCCACCATCCCTGTGAGTGCAGGGACTCGCTATGGGGTCGCAAACTGCGACCCACCTCATGAATATTGATGAGGTGGGTCTTTGTGACCCCATAGCGAGTCGCAGAAGGTGTCTGAGACACCTTTCAGCATCCAATTTTGCGAGTTGCAAATTGCGAGTCGGTCAGACTCGCCATTGGCAAGTCGCAAAATTGGAGTTTACTACACCTGGCCCTTAATGTCTAATGTGATGCTTGTTTGCTCTTGATGTGAATTTTTATGAGATTTGACCTAACCAACTTTTTAAATTATATAATTTAAAATAAAAGTTACTTTTTTTTATAGAAGGTAATATATTTAAAATATAGATTCAATATGTAAATAAAAAACCTTAGTTTATGCATTTTGATGTTTTAAAAAATACATATGTCTTTCCAAAAACATGTATTATTGAACTTACTTTTTGCAATTAAATTATAAATACCAATAAATGTATTATGTGCAGTAATTCTTAAAATATATATGTGCAACTTGTTTTAAATATTGAAACACCATGTAAAATACAATTAATAACAGTACTACTTCTACAAATATTAATAATTAAAAAGATATTAAAATATAAAATAAAAAAGAATGTTTTAAATGCTAAATAGATAACAAAAAGATGAATAATTTTGAAGAACAAAACACAACCGAAAATGAATGTAAAAAAATAAAATATTTTAAAAATATAATTAAAATTCAATATGTTAAAAACAGATTCAGAAAATACAAAGGATAAAGTTATATGTAGTAAACATACTCCAATCCAAAACTATTTAAAACAATTAAAAATAAAAACAATTCTAATACACTATTCTAATTAAAATCCTGTAAGATCTGAGAGAAAAGCATACATTAGCACAGTTAAAATTTACTATCCTAACTGCTGTTCCATAAACATTGGTGAATGTCCATACATTTGGAGTGCAAGGGCCCAGATTTACTATTCTAACTGAATCTAATAAGCATTGGATAAAGAGTGCACATTGGTAAGGGGTCATATTTCATATTCTAAATCTAGTCAAGCAAATATTAGGAAAGTGCATATATTGGAAGGGTCAGATTTACTTTTCTATCTCCAGTCTAAGAAACACTGGAAGAAGTGCATATATTTTGAGGGTCAGGTTTACTATTTTGACTCCAACATGACAAACATTGGGAAATAAGCATACTTTGGGGGTCAGGTATACTATGCTAACCCCAGTCTACCAAACAATTGGGAAAGTGTATACATGGGAGGAGGGGTGCAGATTTACTGTTCTAACTCCAGTCTAAAAACTGTATGGAGAGTGCATGCAGTCGGTGGAAAATTCATTATTCTAACTTAAGTCTAACAACATTTTCAAGTACAACACACAATTAAAATAAACTAGAAATTATTTAATAAATGTAAATAAAATATTTAAAAATCCTAAATATATATTACAAATTTACATATTAAAAAACTTGGAAAATAACAAAAAATCAGAATTGCATGAGAATATTGTTATTTTTCTGAAACAATAATTAAAATAAACAACATGCAAACATAAAAGAAATGTAATGAAATCTGTTATGATAAAGATTTAATAAACTATTTTTACATGAAAATTCGATGCATTCATTCTTCTTACATACCAAGCATACCAAAAGTATAAAATAATAATAAAATATAAAATTCAAACATTATGGGTCTGATTACAACTTTGGCGGAGGGGGTTAATCCGTCCCAAATGTGACGAATATCCTGCCTGCCGTATTACGAGTCCATTATATCCTATGGAACTCGTAATACGGTGACATTTGACCTCCGCCAAAGTTGTAATCAGGCCCTATATTTTTAAAATATGAAACAAGTAACAGTAACTAATATACACTTAAAAAATAACAGTACCCACCCAAAACCCAATGCACAACATAATCCACAAAAAACATAAAATCTTACTTTACATTTATATATAGTGACATTTTTATAAATTAAAAACATTTAAATATATGGGTAAAACATACAAAAATATCAAAATAGCATAATGAGTACATTCATCAATTATAAATTTAGCCCAAAATTCAAAGAAAAAACCTGGACTGGAGCAGCACCTCAAGCATGACCGAACCTAGGGAATTTGGCAGGGCTGATGAGAAGACTGCTACTCTATCTTGAAGGGAACACATTGAGTTGAGTGAAAAGGATTGTACCAAGACCGCAGGTGAGTTCTGCCGTGAAGTTGCAGGGTTGTTCTGCAGTCTTACAAAGCCTAGAGTTCGACAGTCTGTTGGAAATGGAAAACTTCAGGGTGAGTCAGTCAAACAGGTCACTTAAGAGCATGTTGCCATACACCTGGTGAACATGTTAGGGGAGGTGTGTTCACATCACAGTGGGGCACGTTCTTTTTGGTGCCTTGACTGCCCGTCTTTCATAGAATTTGTATGTAGGGTTGCGCCTAGAGCACACTCAAATAGAAGAGCCTTTCAGGTGTGTGTGTGCTTCATATGAAGTTGCCTAAAGTGCACAGTGTGTCTGGAGTGTGCAGTTCTGAAAAGAACCTGATTGTAGTTTGTACCACACTTAAATCACGCGTTACTGAGCAAAACTTATGTGGAACTGGGAAACATAAAATAATTGCATATTATATCTTTGTGTATGGCACCAGTGATTAGGATGGCACAGTTTCTCTGTTTTGGCAACACATCTTTGAAGTAGTAGAAGTATCCAGTAAGAGGCACACAACCCATAGATACATATTTTAGCTTCATCTAATGTCTGCCTTGAAAAAGCATGTATAAATACAAAGCAAACTGCAACATTTACATTCAATTTCAGATCTGATTTCCGAAGAATCCTCATGACAGGAGCACCACAATTTGTTTCAAACACTCCAGAGGAAAGTGAGATTTTGTGGGGAGAATTAAAGGAATGTTTTGAAGAATATGTGGAAGCAGGTGGGGTGAAACATTTTCACAGACAACGTTAAATTAGTTGCATTGAAACATTGTCTAGGGCTAGAAGGAATGGGACTACTGAAGTATCCTTGGAAGGAAGAAGATAAAGTTGGAGGAAATGTACAAATGCTGGATTTGTAAACTGGGGGAAATGTTTAGCAAAAAGGTGGTGGTACTGGAAAGACATAGGTTTATGAACAGAGGAAAACTTCTTGGTGGATTGGTGACTGTTAAAGGAACCACAGATGCCACCCCTAAGTATAGAGGAGTTTGTTGTGAGATGTTAAGAGACCAATTGCTACAAAGTACAAATAATAGGATCATACAGGGGAAGCTACTAATGACATAAACCCTAATGTTACAAAAGGCAATTCTAATAGCGCACATGGTGAATACACTTGAATCAATCTCTTTAGCTCTAATAGGAAACACATATTTTCCCACTTTTTGGAGAAAATGAGAAATGACAGGTGTCACTAACCCCTCTCTCTAACGAGTTATTCTCTTTAGGCTAAAAGCAAATGGAAAGAAGCCCACTAAGCAAGTAAGATTTTTTGAGACAAGGCTGGAGTTTAAAGGAGTAAAAATGTGAGCAGACGTGTATGCTGCTAAAGAGGAGGATGATGTGTTGCAATGTGCTGCAATGGCCAGATCAATCTTATGAATAACTTGATCCTAGCCATCCTAATTAAATGTTGGGACAGGAGAAGGTTTATGAAATTTATGAGGATGTGAAACTTGCAAATTGCAGTTACATTTTGCTGAAGTGTTTAAAGAAGATTTATGATTACTGGACAGCTTTGTACACAAAATAATCCTGAAAGGTAGTTCAGTTCTTAAAGCTCATAAAATTTGTAGATTGCCATTAGTGATGCAAGAGACTTTGGACCTGATTACAAGTTTGATGTTCTCACCACCGTACCGCCGCCGGGGTCGCAAAAAGACCTCTGATACAGCAGTATTCTGCCCGCCATATTACAATGTATGTTGCCTGAACTGATGACTGCGTCGATGGAGTGGTTGGCAATGTTGGTGATGCGTACTCCTTCGCTATCAAGGCTGATTATAAAAACACAGTTGTGTTGGAGGTCCACTTGTGTCGGTCCCCGACGGCGGTATGCTGTTGTGGTATGCCCTCAGCAAAGCATCAGAACAGTGCCCATTGGATGGATTAAAACACAACACAGCTGATATCCATTGGCCAAGTGGACACACCTGCAAATCACAGCATAAAACACACCCGAACCCAGACCACGATCCTTTGCCTCTCCACTGCAGCACAGCAAGACAGAGACCACATTTGTTGTGAGATAAGGCAGCTCCTTTTTTCCCTTTAACACTTTCCACTTTTGTGCATTTATTTCTAATATCCTTTGCTATTTTTGGTCATTGTCACTCACTGTAGGTTACAGTTATATCACATCAAAAAATCCAGGTTTCTCAGAGGATGAGTTGTCAGTCATGGTGGATGAAATTATAAGAGTAGAGCCACAATTGCTTTGAACCCAAGTCCAACATACAACTCTCAGTAGGAAAGTGGAAATGTGGGACAAGATAATTGACAAGGTGAATGCTGAAGGCATGACCTTGAGCACAAAGGAAGAAATTAGGAAGAGGTGGAACGACCTGAGGGAGACGGTGTGTTCCTTGGCTTCCAAGCAACACCTGTAGACCCAGAAGACTGGCGGTGGTCACCTAGCACCCCATTACAGCTCTTTCCCTGGACGTAGAAGGTCTTGGCCATCCTGCATCCTGAGGGCTTGACAGGAATCGGTGGGAAAGCAGAGTCTGCTAAAATACACCTCACTAACTGTCACAACACTACAATGTCCTGAATGTTGTCATCTAAGCTTTTGCTATTGTGTTGTCTATTTACTTTCCTAACATGCAATACTCAAAGTATCAGAGATGTTTGATTGTCAGTGTCAAGCTGTATTGTTGCACATAAGATCACATGTATCAATCTTGATGACATACTTCATGATGGATAGGGAACTGTAAGTGTATTACTATTAAATTATCATCCCAGGACCTATGATATGTGACAATTTGTAAATGTATGGTCCAGCCCAACTGCATTTTGGCAACAGGTACATAAGACCAACCAGTAGTCAAGTGTTGGGAAGCAGAGATTGAAATGACTACAACTACTATGAGGCCCTGTTTCTGTAACAGAAAATAAGATGCAATTGTGGTTTTGCCTATTTTCACTTGTTTGACATGTTACAACTGATGTTCACTTCTGATGGAGTTAACCATTTGCCAAGTTTTGGCAAGTAGAGAGTGCAATGACTACAACTACTATGAGGCCCTGTTTCTGTAACAGAAAACAAGATGGAATTGTGATTTTGACCATTTTCACTTGTCAGAGATGTTACAACTGATGTTCACTTCTCATGAACCAAGCAAGCTACATGCAGTGCTCTACTTAGAGACGTCTGTCTACTTAGCTTGATGTTGTCCTGGTCTCTGCAACTGAAACTATTGATGGCATAAATTACACCATACCAAGTGTGTACATCAAATATTTGTAAGACAATAAGCTAGGTCAGCTGATTGAAAGCAGCAGGTGACCCACGGACTCTGCACTGCTCACATGATGACTAATGCTAGATATGCAACCAAGTTGTGTGTTTGCCTGTATTGTACACAACTAGGCCTTGGAATGGTCAAATAAATACACGTTACTTCTCCACTGTGTTGGCTTAAATGTTTCTGAAATGTCATGTTAATCCAAAATGCAACATATCAGCACATCTCATGAGCTACTTAATTCTAGTACATGTTTTGACTGATTCTAAATGTCTTGTTAATAAGTTCAATACCACAGAAATATATCACAACAATAATTTCTACCTAGTTTGTTTTTCCTAGGTCTCTACTTACTGTGACACAAAACATTGGATATAAGTACCACACTTCCACCAATATAAATGTTCTCTATTTCACAACAGGTCAATCTGGCACAGCACCTGGGCAGAGATTGTAAACTGAGCAGACTCCCATTCCATCCCCGAATTAAGCCCTCAGTGATGACAACACTCCTGGACATGTGGACGTGGATGACGGTCCTGGCACATCTGGTCAGCCTGGGCAGATGGCAATAGGGAGTCTCACTGTGCCACGCCAACACCTCCCATCCCAGCTGCAACACCTCAGCCAACCTCAATCCCCCCCAACCTGTGTTCCTAGCACAGGTATTCCCATCTTGTGCCCCCCAGTCCTAGATTCTGAGGTGAGATTCACCAGCCCTGTCACAGAGGAACCGGGACCCAGTGGGAGAGGGCACCCTGGGCCAAGGCACAGACTTGTGGGGGTAGGGTTAGTGGGAGGGATACTGTGGGCCAGCAGAGGGAAGCCACTGGAGCCCCACTCACATCCAGGACACCATCAGCCAAGTGTTGGGAGTCTGTCAGAAGTCCCAAGGCATGGTGGGCCAGGTACTTACTGAACTCAGGGAGATAAAGCAGCTGCAGAGAGACAGAAACCATCAGATAGAGACCCATAACTTCAACATGGGCTCCCTAATAGGTGTGCTGATGGACATTCATACAATCCCTGTGCAGGGCTTTCTCATCACCATCTACTTCTGCCTGTGGTACTACAACATCCAGCCTATCTACATATGCAGCAGCCACAGGAAGGGAGGTCCTGCAGATGAAGAAACAACTGCAGACACCCCTGTCTCTGCAGCAGCGGAACCCCCGCCCTCGCAAACAGGGACATCCATTAAAAAATCCAGGTGTTGCTGATGGCAAGACACCCACCATTGCCAGCAAGAATCCTCAACCTTAATTTATTCCATTGTGTGTAACACATTCACTTTGTGGATTAGTTCTGGACACTTTTCTCTTTCTGATGGGAGTAGTAATTTGGACTTTGGTTTCAGATAATTTGGTTTCTACAGCTATAGTTTCATTCACCATGACTAACTACTTCACTTATTTTTTTTGTATTTTGTTCTTGCATTATGTATCTCTTCACCTTTACCACTTAATAAATACACAAATCACAAACTCATTGTCTACTGTAGTAAATCTCACATCTAGCAATGTATATATGTAATACCATGTGAACTTTCCAAGCTACTTGTTCCAATACTAGGCTGGCATGATGTCAGAAACATAACAAATCATACATGACTCAATTATTCTGTCAGTGATCACATTTACAAGTGCAGACCTTAAAAACATGGAAGGAGGGGATACATCAGATATTTTCCTATAGAAAAGGCAAAATAAAATTGGTCTTTGTCATCAGCTGGACCCATATCGTCTACCTCTCAAAAGGAATCCCACATCATTTAAACCAAGAAGCAGACACATTGCAGTACAACAGTTTCTGATCACAGGGTCATTCCAATCCTGTGTTTCTGCATCTGGTGGAATGTCACAAAAAAATGTCAGTGATGTGCCACAAGCACTTTGGCCTACAATGATGAGACAGATCAACAGCTACATACAGTTTATACATAATGAGGATTTAGCCAACGTGAAGGAAGATTAACATGATTTGGGCCCACAACAACATTTTGTTGGAGGACATGATGGCACATGTTAACGTAGCTAAAAATGATGTCAATGTAACCATGATATGTGTCAGCATGATAACGAACTTGCATCACTGTTGTTAAATCCACCCAACATGACCTTCCCATCAACGCTGAGTCAGAAATACGTGGTCAGGCAAGCCCTGCAGCCTAGGCCTGAAGCTACTGATTGACAGATCACAGGTGGGGTGACACATTGCCCATAGACAAATGCTCAAACAAGAAAAACCCAGATCGATCTCTCAGATAGGCATCAACACCACAATAGCCGTAGGAGATTGGCCCCCAATAAAAACACATTTAGCCTGAGGTCCAGGCTTTCCCAAAACACTATAAAAGTTAGATGCCGAGGGCTATGGCCAAGATGGCGGCGGGTTGAGACGTGTTTTCCTGCCCTCTGTCTCCACCGCTCACCGATCCCTGCCAAATGCCACTGAACCACATGGGGGCCCTTATTATGCTCCTAGCATGGCCTGACTCTAGACGGCCAATGATAACCTGCAGAAGCTGCGCTAAATAGAGTGGAACACCAGGGAATGGCCATCCGATCCGACTCAAGAATGCGGGCGCAACTTATGGCCTGGAGGACATGCGATGACGAGTGGGCCAGGGGTGGCTGAGTAGATGGGGACTGTCCTGCCCTGGCCATTGGAGAATACGCCCTTCTGAATGCTGATGGAAACCCTGAGAGAACTAGAGCCCCATGGAGGAATTGCAGGTGGAGCACAGCAGTGGAGGGATAGTGGGCCAGCGTCGGCGGCTCCCACTGGAAGGCCCGGCCACTGCAGCACATCCTGGTGGTTCGGTGGCTGATGCCGAGCAGGGGTGCAATGACACAAGGTGCACGAATGATGCACAGGTCAGACCAGACGCCCCCTTTTTAAGCATCCCCTTGATGGATATGGCCGAATGACCAACATGGAGCTGGCAGCACAGCCACGCAACAGACTGCAGCTGGGTCCCGAGGTCTGCATGTGACACTTACAAGCTTGGGGCGCTGCTTCCCAGATCCAGCAACAAGCATCTTCAGCGTGACACAGTGGAGGGAGTGGAGCCATAGAGGGGACGGGCCTGCCGCAGAAGTAGTGGTGGGTAGTGGACTCCCTGTCCCTGGAGGTAGCAGTGACAGGCGGAGTCTGTCCACCTCTGGAGGTTCTAGAGGCCTGTACATGCAGCGGCACAGGGCTGGGCTACCCCTGCCTTTTGCATTCCAATACAGATAGTAGCAACACCAGTAGGGCCTGCACACAAGACCCAGCTCACATGAATGACATAGCGTGGAGGCGAAACTGGGATGCAAGCCTCGGTTAGGGCCGGGAATGAGTGGACCCTGAAAGGGGAAGGAGCCCCCTGAAAGACAATAGGGGACTGGTCAAGCCGGCCGGATGTTGGGACCTGGCCACATCCTAGGGGCCACAGAGAACATTACCTACCACGAAACAGTGTGGCCGGTTCTTGCTCTCAGGAGGGATAGCACTGCGACCACACAGAGCGAGCCATCAGCTGAACACCGAACCGGCTCGGCTCCCCCTTGGCGAGTTCCTCTGTTTAATTCCGACCACCACCTTGATGAGAGTCCTGTCTGAGCTTCATCTAGTGTTTTGCTGGGGCAGGCAGCTGGAGACCCTCTTCCCAGCATTGGATAAGACAAGAAGTTGAGCTGCATTGCTTCTGTGGTTTGCCCCCAACATGGCAACAGCCCGAAGGAAAAAAGAGCATTCCCTCAAGGACATGTTGGTAAAGACGCCCACCTCAGAACACTTTCTGCAGATGCCTCCAGAGGCCCACACTGAACACATAGAAATGGAGGGCCCGGTTATTCGCTCCCTCCTTGAGGCACTGTTCACCTCACTGAAAGATGGCCTGCATACTGTCTAACAGGAACTGTCCCAGGACCCTAAGGCAGTACAGAAGAACTTGGCAGAGATTGGGGACAAAGGCCCTCATTATGATCATGGCGGTGGGGGCCGCCATGCTGGTGGTGGTGGGAAATCCCGCCATCCGGCATGGCGGCCCAGACCACCACATAATGATGACAGCGCTGCTGCCCCTCAGATAATTATCCCATTTCCACCAGCCTTTCCCTGGCGGGGGTGCTCTGGGGCCCCCTTGGGGGCCCCATTGCGCAGGTCACTGCCCGATTAACGGGCAGTGATCTGTGCGACGGGTGCAGCCAGCTGCACCCTCTGCACAGAGGCATTGACAGTGGCTCCATGTGCCGGCCAGGCATTCTGCTGGGCCGTTGGGCGGAAACAATGTTTCCGCCCGCCGGCCCTGCAGAATGTTTATAACACGGCCGGCAGGGTTCCAGGGGGGCTGGCGGTCACTAGAAAGACCGCCAGCATGAACACGGCGGTGAAAACCGCTGTGTTCATAATGAGGGCCAAAGTCTCCATACCGGAAGTCAACACATCAGGCAGGGGGGAGGAACTCGAGAACCTTCAGCAGGAAGTTATCTGCCTCAAGGAACAACAGATAGAGTTGCAAGTGCACACGAAGGACCACGAAAACAGGTCACGGCGTAACAATATACGCATTAGAGGTGCTATAATGGCAGTGGAAGGAGAGGATATCAACTCTGCGACCTGTGAATGTCCAGGGATAGACAAAGATGTGGCAGGAGAACACAAACCTAATCAGGGGAACCATAGGAGCTCTAGGCGCACTGGGTAGCACAACCATACACCTTCTGGCAGCGCCCTGAAACCTGACTCTGGCACCATGACATGAGAAAGGAGAGCAGTGCTGGAGAAACTAGGAGGAGAATCTGACTCGTGAGACCTCCCCCAAACTTGGTGAGGATGATGTACCCCATTTGTGAATATGCGGGACAGGGCAAGTGTAGGGAGGGAGGGCAGGCTAGAGGGGGGAAGGATCCGATATGAAGGCTACGTGTTGAGATTTCAAAGGGGCGTAGGTGGCCTGGTGCTGGACCTCCCCAGGCTCTTGGACATTGTTCTTGTTCAAGTTTTTTGTTTTTCCTTGGCGTTAAAGTTCTTGGACACTCACACAGAGCAGATTACCTGTCTAGGCAGAGACACTGAGATAGGAACTCACACGCGGGCACAATTCACCCAACAGCTATAACCATGCAGAGGAGTGTAACAATATGACATTTCTAACCTATTCACTACACACAATCTCCTATACACAGTCACCTTTATTGTGAAGGGCCTCAACAACTCTGTGAAGAGAAGGGCCATTCTTTCATACTTGGAAAAAACCCGGGCAGACATATGCCTTTTACAGGAAACACATCTCCTGACCAAAAACAGAAGTCGCATAAGATCCACGGTGTTCCCCTAGCAGTTTCATTCCTCAACTAACAACAAAAGGGCTGTGGTGGCCATTCTTGTCTCCAAATCCTTTAAAGTAAGGGTGGTGGAAAAGATAGCAGAGATCAGGTGGTGTCTCCTAGTCCTCCAGCTGCGTGGGGGTGAACAGGTCTTGATAGTGGGCACCATTTATGCCCCCAGTGAGGCCCAGGGGGCCTTTCTCCATACAGCAGTGGTGGAAACCATGTGCACTAAGGAGAGGATGGTGCTGGTGGAGGGAGAAATCTAAATAATATTCCATAATAGTAAAGACCGCTCGACATCCCAGAGCAGGGCCTCGGGGGAAGTCTTGAAAGACGGGGATCAATGGCTGGTGAAAATGGGTCTGCATGATATCTGGCGGATGGCAAATCTTCATACACATTTTACTTGTATGCACATAAAACTTATGCCAGACTTGATCACTTCTTGGGCACCAAAGACTTGCAGAGCCTCGTTACCAAGGTGGAGATAAAACCCAGCTCACTCTGTGACCATGCAGCAGTATAGTAGTAGTAGTACAAACTTTATTCGACTTTCAAAAAGTCATAAAAGTATCAAATATTATACAATACAGTATGCAATAAATAAGATAAAAATTTAGATAAAAATAAATTAAAATAATAAAAAGATACATACAGTCAGAGAAATTAAGGTATCTTTTAAAAAGTTAAAAGGTTTCATAGTTGCAGTCCATTAATAAACTAAGTATAAAATTACATCACTACCCCCATACGCTTTCTTGTATTTAATACGGAGCATAGAAAATTAGCCAAGGTTCCACACATCTCAATAGAGGATAGTACCTGAAGGCTGGCATACGCGGCACGACACTGGGGCAAGTTGATTATCCTTAAGAGAGGGACTACTAGGCGTTTTCTCTGGTTGGCATATAATTTACAAAATAGGACCACGTGAATTGTAGTTTGAGGTGACTTTGTATCACATGGACAGGGCTTCAGCGTGGTACTCCAATCGTTCATAGTAGGGAAGGTTACTAGACGATGATATATATCTAACTTCAATCTGGTTAGAACAAAACTGTGGCGGGGGTTTGCCAGATTCGACAAATAAGGCTGTATGCCCTCCGTTGACAAAATTATTTGATTGTGAATGACTGTGGGCTTTTTTGATTCAGCCTCCCATTGTAAATCTTCTAGATATTTTAGTACCAGAACACTCAGGTCCTTCCTGGAGATTTTCCCCAGAGAAGCTGGGTTTGTGTAAAAAACTTTGTTTCCCATATTTTCAAAGAAGGTCATAATATATCTTAACCAAGGCACCCTTGCTGCGTATGTGGACTTCATGTAGTCAGTCAAGATGGCCTTATTTAGGGCAGTATGTTCCGAGGTCCAAACTTTATGCCATAACAGTAATGGTTGGATCTTTATCAAGTCTGTAATGAAGGGGAGCCCCAGTTCAGAGTGGATGATGTATGATGATGTACCGTTTGGTACCATCAATAACTGTCTTAAAAAATCATTTTCCACCGTCTGCACCGGGATACAATTAGTATATCCCCAAATTCCAGACCCGTACATAACAGCCGGGTGCACTTGGCTTTGTAAATTTTTATCATGTTCGACGGGGTAACCCCCCCTATCCTTTTAGAAAAAAGCCTTAAGGCCACCGTTGTTTTAATAAGCTGGGCTTTTTTCATTTTCCTACAGTTAGCCCAGGAGCCCTGTTTATCAAACATTATGCCCAGATATGAGAAGGTTTGCGTGGTTTCTACCCTCCCATCCGCGGTAGTAATATTATAAGTCTTGCCGCGTTTCCAGCCACAGTTCATGATAAACGTTTTGGAGGGATTGACAGTGAGTCCCAGTTGTGACATAAATGTGGTGCAAGTAGTAAAAAGTTTTTGAAGAGCTAGCGAGGTTCTGGCCATTAAAACTGCATCATCTGCGTAGAGTAGTACCGGGACAGGGCGATTGCCTATTTGGGGGAGATCTTTGCAGTTACTAACCAATACATTTTCCAAATTATTTATGTACATTGAGAACAAGAACGGGGCAAGAACACAACCTTGGCGCACGCCTCTATGTAGGCCAAAAGGCGAGTACATTCCCCTTTTAGCCCATACCTCACTCTTGCTCTACACCCTGTGTACATTTCACGTATAAACTGAATTATGGCTGGTTCTACCCCCATGCTGTTTAAAATATCCCATAACTTATCATGTAGTACACAGTCAAATGCCGATGATAGGTCAATAAAAGCCAGATGCAGGATGCCTTCTCTAATCCTTGTATACTTTCCAATAATAATACTTAAGTTCAGGCTTTGCTCCACTGTCCCAATTCCTTTCCGGAAACCGTACTGGACAGGAGATAAAGCACTCTTTTCTTCCGCCCATATTTGCAACCTGTTCAAGATAATTCTCCCTGCTAGTTTAGCCGTTGTATCCAACAAGGAGATTGGCCTGTAACAGGCTGGGTTAAGGCGATCACCTTTTTTATATATTGGAATGATATTGGAGTCTCGCCAGGATGGTAAGGGACCTCGTATGCAGATAGCCCTCAATGTCTGCATCAGTACGGGCCCCCATAGCTGAATATTTGCCTTGTATAAATCAATTGGAACGCCGTTGGGACCCAGGGCTTTCCCTGATTTGCTTAGAGTTATGGCTTCCTCAAACTCCTCAAGGCTAAATTGCGGGATTATGGTCAGACGTGTACCTTCCTGGAGACCTTGATCGTGTACAGGAACTGTAGGCCTCAAATCGCTACCCTGCGAATATATTTTAGAAAAATATGCAATCCAATCCTCTTCGGATATCGCTATCTCCATCCTGGGGAAATCTCTATCCCCAAACACGGGAGAATTGATTGTTTTCCAGAAGAGGATGTTATCTTTTGTACGGCTAGCTGTGTGTAGGGTCTCCCACAGAGATCTTTTTAGGGTCAATTTCCTTTCCTTCATTGCTGTTTTGTATTCTTGTTGGCACCAGCGTATGTCTGTTGTAGATTTATTTGGGGCTGTTAAAGCCTTTTTCAGTTTCCTATGTGCTTGGGAGCAACTATAGTCGAACCATCCGGGAGCCCTTTTTTTTCCCGGCTTACCACCTCTGATAGTAAGGGCTTCTTTAATGGTTTGCATGATCAGTGCAAAGGCACTTAAGCATCGCCCTGGATCTAGATTCTCACTTAAACAGTCTGCAAAAGCAGGCTTGCAGTCACATAATAACTGTTTCAACAGAGACTTGGAGTCTATCTTAGACCATTTCAGGGTATATCCATTGCGCGGTGCTAGTTCGATGTCATCCACCAGAGTGGCCCTGTCATCCCTGTCTGCTTTAAGGGGAGTTAATAAGAGGTTCAGACTCTGGGGATAATGGTCGCTAATTGCGATGTCGTGCAAAGTATAATTCATGAGGTAGTACGCAAAGTGTTTTGACATTAAAACATAATCAATCACAGTATTCTTACCCCTTCCATTGTAAGTTGGTTTGAACTGTGTTTCACCTGAATATAATTTGTTTACAAAAGATAGGTTATGGGTTTGAGCCAATGTATTCATTGCAACTCCTTGGGTGTTATGAGCAAAATGAAGTCTTAAACCCACACCTTCAGGATCCCAGCCACATACCTTATCTGAGATTTCTTTACAAGGGTGGATGTTAAAGTCGCCGCCCCAGATCATGAAGGTCTCACGGTTATTATTTGCACTTATTTGTTTTAAATTATCTCCCATCTCCATTAGAATATTGGAGAGCTCTCCAGGGGCTGCGTTATTATAAAAGTTAATAATGACTAGATGGGCCTTATGATCCAAGTTACCCTCTAATATTGGATAGAACGAGCTCGTAAATTTCATCTCTAGGTTCTGTAATCGTAACTTGTTAGAAAAATATATGCATAGACACCCTTTTGGTCTACCGTATCTGGACTGAGCAGCTGGCAAGTGAAATGTTTTATAGCCATTAATATGAAGAGGACTTAATAGCCACGTCTCTTGGAGACAGATGCATGAATATTCTTCTATAAAATTCACCCAGGTCTCATTGCCTATCTTGTTGGTTAGACCTGCAATGTTCCAAAACAGCAAAGCTAGCTCCGCTTTCTGTTTAGGAATACCGTACTGGTTCTTTGATAAACAGGGAGATAGAACACCGTCGGGTGGATGGATTATATTTCTAGGGGGGCTGCTCTGATTTAAGTAGGATTGAATCCTATTTCTTATAGGGTCCTTTGTGTGGGATGTGTGTTCTTTATTTAAAATCCGCCCTGATTTATATGCTACCTGGGCTAGCTCATCTGAAGAAACTGACTGTTTCTTGTCAAGTCAATCTATGTCTTCTAGATTCGTAAGAGGGTGGAGTCTATCTTAGACCATTTCAGGGTATATCCATTGCGCGGTGCTAGTTCGATGTCATCCACCAGAGTGGCCCTGTCATCCCTGTCTGCTTTAAGGGGAGTTAATAAGAGGTTCAGATTCTGGGGATAATGGTTGCTAATTGCGATGTCGTGCAAAGTATAATTCATGAGGTAGTATGCAAATTGTTTTGACATTAAAACATAATCAATCACAGTATTCTTACCCCTTCGATTGTAATTTGGTTTGAACTGTGTTTCACCTGAATATAATTTGTTTACAAAAGATAGGTTATGGGTTTGAGCCAATGTATTCATTGCAACTCCTTGGGTGTTATGAGCAAAATGAAGTCTTAAACCCACACCTTCAGGATCCCAGCCACATACCTTATCTGAGATTTCTTTACAAGGGTGGATGTTAAAGTCGCCGCCCCAGATCATGAAGGTCTCACGGTTATTATTTGCACTTATTTGTTTTAAATTATCTCCCATCTCCATTAGAATATTGGAGAGCTCTCCAGGGGCTGCGTTATTATAAAAGTTAATAATGACTAGATGGGCCTTATGATCCAAGTTACCCTCTAATATTGGATAGAACAAGCTCGTAAATTTCATCTCTAGGTTCTGTAATCGTAACTTGTTAGAAATATATATGCATAGACACCCTTTTGGTCTACCGTATCTGGACTGAGCAGCTGGCAAGTGAAATGTTTTATAGCCATTAATATGAAGAGGACTTAATAGCCACGTCTCTTGGAGACAGATGCATGAATATTCTTCTATAAAATTCACCCAGGTCTCATTGCCTATCTTGTTGGTTAGACCTGCAATGTTCCAAAACAGCAAAGCTAGCTCCGCTTTCTGTTTAGGAATACCGTACTGGTTCTTTGATAAACAGGGAGATAGAACACCGTCGGGTGGATGGATTATATTTCTAGGGGGGCTGCTCTGATTTAAGTAGGATTGAATCCTATTTCTTATAGGGTCCTTTGTGTGGGATGTGTGTTCTTTATTTAAAATCCGCCCTGATTTATATGCTACCTGGGCTAGCTCATCTGAGGAAACTGACTGGTTCTTGTCAAGTCAATCTATGTCTTCTAGATTCGTAAGAGGGTGGAATCTGTTACGCCCTGTAAGGGGGTCTGGTGTATTTGGAGGTGCTCTTACTAGTTGTGGATTTATAGGGTTATACCCCCCTGGTCTTTGATAAATGAAACCTAGGGGTAGTAGCGAAATTCCTTGGGGAGTGACTTGTCTGGCTCCTAGTTCATAGATAATTCTGTCCACTAAGTTTGGTGAACTGAATGAGAGGACCACACAATCTCCTTCCAACACTTTCTTACTGCTTCCTATCCACTTAATTCTTCTAGCCATTTTTATGTCTTCAAAAAGGGACCTGACCATTCCCGAACCCAGGCGAACTCCTATCCAATTTAGGGCCTTATTTCTCAGGGCCGTCCATGATTCTTGCTGGTGATCGTTTAGGGGTGGGACATTAGCTAAGACCACTACGTGAGGTGTAGCCTCTGGGGGGAGATGTAATAGATCACTTGGCAGATGTAGTAAATTCAACAGCAGCAGTGGTAATCGATCTCACCCTCCCGCCGATGTTTCATAAATATCGATATTGGCGTCTGAGGGAGACACTTCTGCATAGACCTGATGTAGTCTGACAAATTGAGCAGACTATCCACTCTTACCTACGGACTAATGACACAGCTGACACATTTGTCACAGTTTTGTGGAATGCGGTGGTCAGAAGTACCTTCATAGCAATTTCCATGGGCAATAATAAGTTGCGCTGGGAAAAAGGGAACTGCTACAACAGCAAGACGCCGAATTGGAGCTCAATCATCAACGCACCGGTGTACCCTGAATATGAAGGCAACTGGAGACAGTGCGGAAACAGCTAGCACACCTAGATCTAGACAGGGCAGAATATTCTCTACTCCGCCTAAGACATATATCTTTTATGTGGGAGAGAATAAATGTGGCCGACTCTTGACTAACAGACTCTGGGCCCAACGCCACGCCACGGGGTCACAATGCTAACATGAGAGGATGGCTCCGAGATTCAGAACGATGACCTCATTGCCGCCTAATTAAAGGATTTCTACAGCGATATATAAACTGCACAGACTACGTACAGGGGTGTGGTAGAGGTGTATCTTTAGACAGGGAACCTTACCCAGCTAACTAGACACAAGCAGATGAAATTAATAGGCTTATCAGCATCGAGGAAGTTATAGCTGCTATTGCGTGTCTGAAAGTGCACAAGTCACCAGCCCCGGATGGCTTCCTGGCAAGCTTTCATAAAACCTTTTGTCCTGTACTGGCACCCGTATTGACTTGAGCGTTTAACACAGTAAATGACGCCCATGCCCCTCCCTCATCTATGAGTAACGCTTCCATAGTAGTATTACCTAAACAGGCTAAAGGCCCCAGGAAGTGCGCATCCTACAGGCTGATATTGCTTCTTAACATCAATGCAAAACTGTTTACTGGGGTTTTAGCAGCCTGCCTGAGTCTGCTGATGTCCGTACTGATCGGTCAGGACCAGGTTGAATTCATTCCCTCGAGACAATGCAGCAACAACACAAAGCGGGTTCTGCGCATCACTGACAAAGCTGGCTGATTTAAGCACAAAGTTATGCTACTTACAGTTGATGCCGAAAAGGCTTTCGATTGGGATCATTGGCTTTACCTTTCAGTCACACTCACCACCTTTAGTTTTGGACCTCAATTTCATACCTGGGTGCTGAGTAACAATATGCATCCCAAAGCCACAGTCAGAGTCAACGGGGACAACTTTGGCTCCCTTCCCGATAGGCAGAGGGACTTGGCAGGGTTGCCCGCTGTCACCCTTACTATTTGCATTTTATATGGAGCCTTTTGCCCAGATAGTGTGGGAGAATCCAAACATCAGGGGTGTCCATTTCAGGGGAAAAGACCATACAATATGCCTCTATGCTGATAACGTCCTATTGGCCTTAGACAACCGCCAATCACCTTTACCGGCGTTTCTGGGGAAGGCAGAGCTCTTCAGTGCAGCAGCAGATTTCGGATAAATATTGCTAAGTCCCAAGTCCTTAATCTCACAGTGTCCCCACAAATGGAGGCAATGTTATCTGGTAGCCTTCCGGTCCAATGGACCAGGACTGCCATACCATATCTAGGGATTCAACTAGCCCCAACAGTGATTGAGACAGTCAGGCTGAACTATGGCGCCCTACAGGCTCAAATTATGCGGTTCCTTGCCCGCTGGCATTTGCACCCGCTCTCTTGGCTTGGTTGAATAGTGGCACTCAAGATGACTATTCTTCCCAGGATTCTAATCCTGTTTCAAACCCTCCACTGGATCCATCATCGGGTGTGATCAGCACCCGGCAGCGAGTGCTCTCCTGATTCGTGTGGGCAGATAAATGCATGGAAATGCATCACAAACAGATCTATTGACCCCTAAAGGAGGGAGGGCTGAGAGTCCCAAAACTTAAGCTATATTTTCAAGCCACACAACTCCACCACCTTGTTGAATGGTCACAGGCAAAGTCTGCAAAAACATGGCTCTTTATGGACAGGCCGATTGCCGGTATGCACTAATGGAAGGTGCCCTTCCTTCCTAAGGCGCAACGATCTTGGGAACTGTACTCCTTCCCAGTCCCAAGGTCGCTACTTCGGGTCTGGGATAAGATGGCGACAGCCGCAGATCTCACTACCTTCCCCTCATCCTTGACACCCATCTTAGACAACCCAAATTTTATGCCTGGGTTGAACCAGACAGCATATCATCGCTGGCAGGAGAGCAGATGTCAATCCATTGGCCATCTTTTTGTGGTTCAGGGTGTTCTCCCTTGTGCAGAGTTGTGAGAGAGCTTCGCTTTGCCACAGTCCAAACGCCATCAATACTTGCAAGTTAGGCACAGGGTGACGCATCCCACAATGACTCAGAGGGCGTTAACACCATTTGAAAAATGGCTGCCAACAAACCTTATGGACAAAGGCATGATTTCAGATCTTTACCGCGTATTACTTACGGCACTCCAATTCCCAAAACCGTTGGGACATGTGCGATGGGAGCAAAAAATTGTAAGGATCCTGAGAGCTAAAGACTGGTATGAGATCCATCACAGAGCCAATGCTATGGCTCATAATGTAACGAGCATCAAAACCACTGTAAAAATCACCACATACTGGTACCACACACCCCTTCATCTGCACAAATGTTACCCAACTCGCTGAGCTGACTGTTGGAGACAGAGTGGCCACAAAGGCACGTTGCTCCATATACTCTGGGAGTGCCCCAAAATCTTACAATTCTGGGACCAGGTACTCCAAGACATTGATACAGACCTAAAGACACAACTACCCCGCGTCCCAGCCTACACAATCTTAAGCTTGCACAACCCACTTGCAATACCGCTCAAATCCCGGAAGATAGGGTGCATTGGTTTAGCTTTGGAGGCGGCCCATCAAGTGATCTTAGCATATTGGGGCACAGCAACGATACCCACTCACTTAGCCTGGCTTCACATACTTTGGCACATTTTAAGTGGGGCGAAACTTTCCATGGTTCATGGAACAGGGAGACACTTATGAGGAACTATGGAAACCATTTATCATACTATTGTCTCAGGAATTTCGGGAACTTGCGTGCCCCAAATAGCTAAGGCTACTGAGGCTCTTGGAAATAAATCCAGCAAATGGAGCCCAACACACTGAGACTTAGATTGCATAGACACTTTACCCTTTTCTCAGTCATAGGCCTGAGTGTCTCTGAAGGGTGGGAGCGGGAGGCAAAGAGGTGTGTTTTGCATGTTTCTTAAAATTGTTGAACAATGCTTGACTTGAGCTTTTGACAAAAGCTTGATTTGCTAGCATGATACTCACTTTTCCTAATAAAAAGATTTAAACCATAAAAGTTAGATGCCACATGAAGTTAGGAACACTCAGCCAATCAGCACACAACACACACACAACACGCAGTGATCACACTCTCCTCATGCTGGACATTTGGAAGCTACCTACTGGCCTGCATTTTGTCCACACAACGTCAAGTCCCCACCAGAGCACTTTATCACTTGGTCAGATTTATGACTCCGTAACTAGGCCCCGATTCCTTTCCATAAAGGGTGTATAGAATTGTTTTATAACCCTCCAAGAATTGAAAAAAAGGGCAATCAGAACTCTGTAACTTTGAGAGAAAGTCATCAGACCCCAACTCTGTACTGTGCTCTCCCAGCTGCTGTGTTTGATTAAACCAGCTGTTCATGTTTTGCCAAATGCCTCTTGTCTTTCATTTCTTTAAGGAAATCCATATTCATTCGAGCAACACACACATAATGCATTATGTTTACCACACAACAAGGATCAAGTCCAATGGCGTTGTCTTAACTTCCATCCTATCACTGTGCAAGCTGTCTTGGTACAGGTTTTGGACACCCAAAGTCTGTGACAGACATTCCCAGGAAAAATCCATGTCCACTTCATACATCCAACAGCATCATATACCGGCTAATGTCACAACTCTGAAAGGTCCAAATGAAGATGCCACAGTAAAGGTGCCTAAAACAGACCAAATCAAAGAGACTAGCTGTGAAGCCATACATATGACACAATTCACATGGTCAAGTTCTAGAAAACACAGTCCATGACAAAAATCCAAGCTAAACAAAGCAACACTAACAAAATAAACATGTGTCAAAACCTTTCTCCACAATTACCTTTCACCAGATTTTACCATGACTACAGCTTTTTAATATTTTGGCTAAACATACTCATCACATCACCACAACAAGAGTTGCTTTAGTAGTCAAAGTAATGACATCTCACAACATACTTACACTCACAAGAAGTTGTTGATGAGATCTTGATGTGTCAGCCCTTTCCTCTTCACCACTATCATTATCATTTGGCATTTCAGGATCCTCACCCAGTCGCACTTTATGTTTTCCAACCTATGGTACATAAGGGATGTTCAGTCGCAGGGTGATTTTGTGGAGCATGCAGTAGGCCACGGTGATTTGACACATCCTCCTGGGTGAGTAGAGAAGGCCTCCCCCAGTCTTGTCCAGACATCTGAATCTGGCCTTCAGGAGCCCAAAAGTCTGCTCCACTGGCCACCATGTTCTTCCATGGGCCTCACTGAAGCTGACTTCCACTGGAGTAGTTGGATTTCTCAGTGGTGTCAACAACCATGGATGGTTGTGATATGCTGAGTTTCCTAGTTAAAAGACAGACATAAGTGCTACAATAAGTCACTCACTTTCTGATTATAGTACCTGACATTACCCACACAAAGTTAGGACAAATCATACTTACCAGCAAGCCAGGCCCTCTCCGGTAGTAGTTGTGACATCAGCTCCGTTATGGTGCTGTTTCACAGTATGAAGGAATCATGGGTTGATCCTGGGAACTGTGCACAGATGTTTGACATATACAATTTGGGTAAGAAACAACTTACACATTTTCTTCTTGTTCCAATTGGCGTTTTCCCTGAAATGCGGTGTTACTAAGGCAATTTGCATGCCATCAATATCCCCAACCACATGTGGGAAGCGACCAAATCCATAGAAGTCAACCTTCACATTGGCTAAATTCTCATGTCTGGAGAGCTGGATATAGCTGTCATTGTGTTTCATCACTGCTAAAAGCATGTCTTGTAATAAACCACTGACCATTGGTTGTAACATACCACCAGATATAGCCACAGTGTATTGAATGGAATCTGTAGCCAGAAAATGCAATACTGCGATACGTTTTACAATTGGTGGGATACTAGTAGGATTAGTGTTTTGAGGCAAGAGATCAGGCTCCAACTGATGACATAAATCCTGTATTGTTTGCCTATTCAAACAAAACTTATTGTTTACATCCCTGTTCTGAAGGTCTGGAAATGGGCAGTAAATTGCAGGCTGTCATCTCCTTCCTCTCGCAGGGTACCTATGTGTGGAGTGCAAACAACTTAGAGCATTGGTCACAACGTCCAGAGTAACATATATGAAAATTAAGCCAAAGTCATGTGACAAAACATAACTGGTTCAGAAAGTATTACTCATAATTCTCACAATAGCTATCTGCTGTCCGACATCCACCTATAATCCCCGTTATGCTCTTCACATCTGTCTGTAACAGGAATGTGCACATTAGACATCTAAAAATATATCATGACACCTGAGTATTGTAAAGTTTGAATTGTTCTCACAAAATACTGTCACCGGCGGTGTACAGTGGACCGAGGTAATATGGTGTTTATGCCCAGTAGCTCACTACACTGATGTTTGTGTAAAGGAAATTATAGAGCAATATGTATGTAAACATGTTACAATACATTTGTAGTGGTGGTGACGCACTTAACAGTCACCAATACTGTAGTTCAAACCGCTAAAATGGCAGATGCCTGACCTTGCATATTGGACAATCGAAACCTGCTGCCGCTGCTGGAAGTCAACCACACGGTGAGCGGTTTCATCCATGGTGGACACAGCCATAGGCTAACATTGGTGTTTGTGACGGCCATAGCCCAATGGCTGTGTCCGTCTATGCTGATGACTGCGTATGTGACGTACATGTACACCACGGTTTGAATAAGAAGTCACTTGCCTCTTGACACTGCTGCTATCAACATCACCTCCATTGTAGCTGCTGTTTGAAATCTCTGGGAGCAATCATGGCAGGCCAAGTAGGTGATAGGGCCCCTGCCTTCTCTCCAGAGGAGCTGCAGAAACCAATTGAAAATGTCCTTCCCCTGTATAGCCAGCTCTATGGCTCACCAGAGGGCAGATAACTATCTCACATACATATTTAACTTTGTTCAAATCCATCATTTCCATTCCCACAGACTGCAATGTGCCTCTGGGTCCCACGGTGAATTCAGATTACTGTGGTAAGATTTTGTGCTCCCTTCATAGGATAAAAATGTAAAGGATTGAGGAGTCCTGTACTTTGTGTACTTAACCTCACCATATGTGATGTGTGATAAGCCCTAGAACAGGGTGTCCAGAAACATTCTCTCTGTGGCATGCTCGAAGGCTGCACCGATTCCTGCAGGGCGAGGGTCGGGTGATGAAAGATGGGCATAGTGGAGTGCGAAGCAGATCCATGGTATGGACAACAAACATTGAAAGAGAAAGAGATACTCATCTAGTGGCTGAATTGCAAAATGTGAAAACAGAAAACCTGGCAACAGTCCTGGCTTCTCCGTTTGACCAAACTGTGTGATCCTAGGCAATTGGTTATTTTAACTTTGCCTCCTTTTTCTTCGTTACCACATATGGGAGCCCCTTGAAATACACAAGTTCAGGATGTGTACTATGTAAAGCCTTATTTTGTGTTTTATTGAACAAACTATAATGTTGTTCCAAATATATAATACTTCAGGCTAAACACTAGGTGCACCTGATAAATTACTTGCCTCTTGGTTCACTAATGGCATTGATCTCAGCATGAGGGTGGCATGAATGTTTCCAAGATCATGTTTGTAAACTATCACTTCTAATAAATGCCTCAGTGCTGTGATATAATATGACCTAGTAAGGTAAAACGCTCATGCATGTTAATAAAATACACCTTTTTGAAGTTTGCAAAGAGTTATCACATTTTAACATGTTTGATGAAAGATGTGTTTAAAACTAAAGGTGTTCGTATAGATAAATTGTTGAGGCCACTTAGTTAACATGTAAATGAAGCATGCCGGTTTCACAGTTTTCTGAATGCTAGGGTAGGTCGCTTCCCCCGCCGCTGCAGCTCCACCTGCCCAGGCTCCTGACACCTCCCAGCAAGACCAGCTAAACCGTAAGTACTCCGCCCGCCAAGCCCCTCGCCCAGCCCCTCGTTACTCACCTCTGTTTTTCTGAACTTCTGTCTTCTGCTCTCTCCTCCAACCCTTCTTCGCACCTCTGCTGTCCTCTCTCTGTCCATTTCTCTTCGCTTTCTGCTCCTCCCTCTGGTAGCCATCTTCCTCCGCTCTCCGCTCCTCTTCTGCAGCCCACTTGCTGCGTGTTCTGCTCTTCTCCTGTGTCCTTCTCTTCCACCTCACCGCACATTCCTTGTGTTCTGCTCTTCCTCTGTGTCCCGCTCCTCTTCCTCACCGCATTTTCTTCCTGCTCTGCTCTTCCTCTGTGTTCTTCTCTTCTTTTCTCTTCTTCCTCACCGCATTTTCTTCCTACTCTGCTCTTCCTCTGTGTTCTTCTCCTCCTCTGCACCCCATCCTGCGTGTTCTTTTCTTCTTCTGTGTTCTTCTGTGCTCTTCTTCTCCTCTGCACCCCATCCTGCGTGTTCTTTTCTTCTTCTGTGTTCTTCTGTGCCCTTCTCCTCTGCACCCCATCCTGCGTGTTCTTTTCTTCTTCTGTGTTCTTCTGTGCTCTTCTCCTCCTCTGCACCCCATCCTGCGTGTTCTTTTCTTCTTCTGTGTTCTTCTGTGCTCTTCTCCTCCTCTGCACCCCATCCTGCGTGTTCTTTTCTTCTTCTCTCTTCTTCTGTGCTCTTCTCCTCCTCTTCTTCTGTGGTCTTCTCTTCTTCTTCTGTACTCTTCTCTCCTCCTCTTCTGTGGTCTTCTCCTCTTCTTCTGTATGCTTCTCTCCTCTTCCTCTGTGGTCTTCTCTTCTTCCTCTTCTATTCCTCTCTTCTTTTCTTCTGACTCCTCTCCTCCTCTGTAATCCTCCCTTCCCTATCTTCTTTCCCTTCCCCTCTATCTGACCCCCCTGCCCTCTGCTTTCCCGCCGCCACCTCCCTTTCGGCCCCGCCCCCCTCTGCTCCCATTCGTCACCCGCCTCCCGCCCCCAGCTGACCCCTCCCCCCCTCCTCCCTCTTATGGCGGCCGCTGCGCGGCAGAGTCAGCGACCCTTGACCCTAGGGTAGGTCGCTTCCCCCGCCGCTGCAGCTCCACCTGCCCAGGCTCCTGACACCTCCCAACAAGACCAGCTAAACCGTAAGTACTTCCCCTGCCCAGCCCCTCGCCCAGCCCCTTGTTACTCACCTCTGTTTTTCTGAACTTCTGTCTTCTGTCTTCTGCTCTCTCCTCCAACCCTTCTTCGCACCTCTGCTGTCCTCTCTCTGTCCATTTCCCTTAGCTTTCTGCTCCTCCCTCTGGTAGCCATCTTCCTCCGCTCTCTGCTCCTCTTCTGCAGCCCACTTGCTGCGTGTTCTGCTCTTCTCCTGTGCCCTACTCTCCCTCCTCACCGCACTTTCCTCGTGTTCTGCTCTTCCTCTGTGTCCCGCTCCTCTTCCTCACCGCATTTTCTTCCTGCTCTGCTCTTCCTCTGTGTTCTTCTCTTCTTTTCTCTTCTTCCTCACCGCATTTTCTTCCTGCTCTGCTCTTCCTCTGTGTTCTTCTCCTCCTCTGCACCCCATCCTGCGTGTTCTTTTCTTCTTCTGTGTTCTTCTGTGCTCTTCTCCTCCTCTGCACCCCATCCTGCGTGTTCTTTTCTTCTTCTGTGTTCTTCTGTGCTCTTCTCCTCCTCTGCACCCCATCCTGTGTGTTCTTTTCTTCTTCTGTGTTCTTCTGTGCTCTTCTCCTCCTCTGCACTCCATCCTGCATGTTCTTTTCTTCTTCTGTGTTCTTCTGTGCTCTTCTCCTCCTCTGCACCCCGTCCTGCGTGTTCTTTTCTTCTTGTGTGTTCTTCTGTGCTCTTCTCCTCCTCTTCTTCTGTGGTCTTCTCTTCTTCTTCTGTACTCTTCTCTCCTTCTCTTCTGTGGTCTTCTCCTCTTCTTCTGTACGCTTCTCTCCTCTTCCTCTGTGATCTTCTCTTCTTCCTCTTCTATTCCTCTCTTCTTTTCTTCTGACTCCTCTCCTCCTCTGTAATCCTCCCTTCCCTATCTTCTTTCCCTTCCCCTCTATCTGACCCCCCCGCCCTCTGCTTTCCCGCCGCCACCTCCAGCTCGGCCCTGCCCCCCGCTCCCATTCATCGCCCCCCCTCCCGCCTCCTGCCCCCAGCTGACCCCTCTCCCCCTCCTCCCTCTTATGGCGGCCGCGCTTAGACCGCGTCCAGCGCCACGACCCCTGGCCCCCAGCACTCCCAAACCCCGCAGCACCGCTACGACCCCACCTCCCTCCACGCACTCAACCCGGGACGCTCCAGAACCTGCTTCCAAGCCAACCCGAAACGCACTCATGGACCCTTCGCATGCCTTACCTGCAAACACACCTTCCATCGCGACTGCACCCCGCCCGCCAGCCCACGCGCCAATAATCATCTCAAATGCATCCTCATCAATGCACCCTCTGTCCACAAGCACGCCATTGAACTATGGGACCTCCTGGACTCCACCGCACCGGACATCGCCTTCATCACTGAGACCTGGATGAACGCCTCCTCAGCCCCCGACATCACCATAGCCATCCCCGACGGCTACAAGATCACCAGGAGAGACCGCACCAACCAAGTCGGAGGAGGAATCGCCATCGTATTCAAGGACTCCATCAACGTCACCACCTCCACCGAAGACACCCCCCTCGCCGCCGAACACATGCACTTCCAGATTCACACCGACCCCAGGACCACCCTCAGAGGAACCCTCATCTACAGACCCCCTGGACCACACGCCCTCTTCAGCGAATCCATCGCTGACTTCATCTCCCCGCACGCCCTAGCCTCGCCGGACTACATCCTCCTCGGAGACCTCAGCTTCCACCTGGAGCAGAACAACGACCCCAACACCCCCACCCTGCTCGACAACCTCGCCAACCTCGGTCTCAAGCAACTGGTGAACACCCCCACCCACATCGCCGGACACACGCTCGACCCCATCTTTTCCGCCAGCAACCACGTATCCTTCAGACACTCCTCCGTAATACACTGGACCGACCACAGATGTGTCCACTTCACCTTCAGACGCAAGACTCTCCACCTCCGCACACAACCCATCCCACGCAGACATTGGAACAAAATCCCCACGGAACAGCTACTCTCCACTCTCAGCGACAACCAACCCACCTTCTCCACCGACCCTAACAACGCAGCCCTCAGCCTCACTCATTGGATCACCAACTGCGCGGACAACCTCGCACCCCTCAGACGCCTCCCAAGACAGACCAGCACCAGGAAACCTCAATGGTTCACAGACAAGCTCAAGGAATCCAAAAAAAACTGGCGTACCCTTGAGAAAGCCTGGCGCAAAGACCACACCGTAGAAAACATGTCTGCCCTCAAAAACGCCACCCGCGAACACCATCAGCTGATCCGCGCCACAAAAAGAACTTCCTTCGCAGACAGACTGGACAAGAACACTCACAACAGCAAAGAACTCTTCAACATCGTCAAAGAGCTCTCCAATCATAACGCCAACTCCAACTCCATCACGCCCTCACAAGTCCTCTGCAACTCCCTCGCTACCTTCTTCCATCGTAAGTTCACCAACCTACACGACAGCTTCGGACACCAGACCCAGCCAACCACCACAGAACCTACAACCCCAGCCATCACCCTCAACGCCTGGACTCACATCAGCACGGAGGAGACCAAAGCTACCATGAACACCATCCACTCCGGTGCCCCGTCGGACCCCTGCCCCCACTCCATCTTCAACAAAGCCGACGACATCATTGCCCCTCATCTCCCGACCATCATCAACAGCTCGTTTGCTTCTGCCACCTTCACCGAGAGCTGGAAACACGCGGAAGTCAACACCCTCCTGAAGAAACCTACGGCGGACCCCAGCGACCTGAAGAACTTCCGCCCCATCTCGCTCCTCCCCTTCCCTGCCAAAGTCATCGAGAAGACCGTCAACAAGCAACTGACCAATTTCCTTGAAGACAACAACCTACTCGACCCCTCCCAGTCCGGATTCCGAGCCAACCACAGCACAGAAACCGCCCTCATCGCAGTCACAGGTGACATCAGAACTCCGATGGACAACAGAGAAACAGTCGCCCTCATCCTCCTCGACCTCTCGGCTGCCTTCGACACCGTCTGCCACCGAACCCTAATATCCCGCCTCCACTCCACCGGTATCCAAGGACAGGCCCTGGACTGGATCACCTCTTTCCTCTCTAACCGCTCGCAAAGAGTCTACCTCTCTCCGTTCCGCTCAGACCCCACCTAGATCATCTGCAGCATCCCACAAGGCTCCTCGCTCAGCCCGACTCTCTTCAATGTCTACATGAGCCCCCTCGCCGACATCGTATGCAAACACAACATCAACATCACCTCTTACGCCGACGACACTCAGCTGATACTTTCCCTCACCAAGGACCCCACCAGCGCCAAGACCAACCTGCAAGATGGAATAAAAGACGTTGCAGAATGGATGAAACTCAGCCGCCTGAAACTGAACTCAGACAAAACAGAAGTCCTCATCCTCGGAAACACCCCGTCCGCCTGGGACAACTCTTGGTGGCCCACGGCCCTTGGCACCGCACCTACCCCCTCAGACCACGCACGCAACCTCGGATTCATCCTGGACCAACTTCTCACCATGACCAAACAAGTCAACGCCGTATCATCTTCCTGCTTCCTTACTCTCCGCATGCTCCGAAAGATCTTCCGCTGGATCCTCGCCGCCACCAGAAAAACTGTGACCCACGCCCTCGTCACAAGCTGCCTGGACTACAGAAACACCCTGTACGCAGGAACCACCACTAAAATCCAGAAACTTTTCAGGGAATACAAAACGCCTCCGCCCACCTCATCCTCGACATACCCCGCAACAGCCACATCTCCCCCCACCTTAGACACCTTGTAGGAAGTTGGCTCTGTATGCACTATTTCAAAGTAAGGAATAGTATGCACAGAGTCCAAGGGTTCCCCTTAGAGGTAAGATAGTGGCAAAAAGAGATAATACTAATGCTCTATTTTGTGGTAGTGTGGTCGAGCAGTAGGCTTATCAAAGGAGTAGTGTTAAGCATTTGTTGTACACACACAGGCAATAAATGAGGAACACACACTCAGAGACAATTCCAGGCCAATAGGTTTTTGTATAGAAAAATATATTTTCTTAGTTTATTTTAAGAACCACAGGTTCAAATTTTACAGGTAATACTTCAAATGAAAGGTATTGCAGGTAGGTACTTTAGGAACTTTGAATAATCAAAATAGCATACACAGTTTTCAAATAAATCACATATAGCTATTTTAAAACTAGACACTGCAATTTTCAACAGTTCCTGGGGGGAGTAAGAGTTAGTTAGTTTTTGCAGGTAAGTAAACCACCTACAGAGTTCAAGTTTGGGTCCAAGGTAGCCCACCGTTGGGGGTTCAGAGCAACCCCAAAGTTACCACACCAGCAGCTCAGGGCCGGTCAGGTGGAGAGGTCAAACTGGTGCCTAAAACGCATAGGCTTCAATGGAGAAGGGGGTGCCCCGGTTCCAGTCTGCCAGCAGGTAAGTACCCACGTCTTTGGAGGGCAAACCAGGGGGGTTTTGTAGGGCACCGGGGGGGACACAAGTCAGTACAGAAAGTACACCCTCAGCAGCACGGGGCGGCCGGGTGCAGTGTGCAAACAAGCGTCGGGTTAGCAATAGAAATCAATGGGAGACCAAGGGGTCTCTTCAGCGATGCAGGCAGGCAAGGGGGGGGGCTCCTCGGGGTAGCCACCACCTGGGCAAGGGAGAGGGCCTCCTGGGGGTCACTCCTGCACTGAAGTCCGGATCCTTCAGGTCCTGGGGGCTGCGGGCGCTGAGTCTTTTCCAGGCGTTGGGATCTGAGGAACAGGCAGTCGCTGTCAGGGGGAGCCTCGGGATTCCCTCTGCAGGCGTCGCTGTGGGGGTTCAGGGGGGGCAACTCTGGCTACTCACGGTCTCGCAGTCGCCGGGGAGTCCTCCCTGAAGTGTTTGTTCTCCTCAAGTCGAGCCGGGGGCGTCGGGTGCAGAGTAGCAAGTCTCACGCTTCCGGCGGGAAACGCAGGTTGTTTTAAAGTTGCTCCTTTGAAACAAAGTTGCAGTCTTAGATGAACAGAGCCGCTGTCCTCGGGAGTTCTTGGTCCTTTTAGAGCAGGGCAGTCCTCTGAGGATTCAGAGGTCGCTGGTCCCTGGGGAAAGCGTCGCTGGAGCAGTGTCTTCAGAAGGGGGGAGACAGGACGGTAGGGCTGGGGCCAAAGCAGTTGGTGTTTCCGTCTTCTCTGCAGGGTTTTTCAGCTTAGCAGTCCTCTTCTTCTTAGGTTGCAGAAATCCCAGTTCCTAGGTTCTGGGTAGCCCTTAAATACTAAATTTAAGGGCATGTTTAGGTATGGGGGGTTAGTAGCCAATGGCTACTAGCCCTGAGGGTGGGTACACCCTCTTTATGCCTCCTCCCAAGGGGAGGGGGTCACATTCCTATCCCTATTGGGGGAATCCTCCATCTGCAAGATGGAGGATTTCTAAAAGTCAGAGTCACCTCAGCTCAGGTTGCCTTAGGGGCTGTCCTGACTGGCCAGTGACTCCTCCTTGTTTTTCTCATTATCTCCTCCGGCCTTGCCGCCAAAAGTGGGGCCGTGGCCGGAGGGGGCAGGCAACTCCACTAGCTGGAGTGCCCTGTGGTGCTGTAACAAAGGGGGTGAGCCTTTGAGGCTCACCGCCAGGTGTTACAGTTCCTGCAGGAGGAGGTGTGAAGCACCTCCACCCAGTACAGGCTTTGTTACTAGCCACAGAGTGACAAAGGCACTCTCCCCATGTGGCCAGCAACATGTCTCGAGTGTGGCAGGCTGCTAAAACTAGTCAGCCTACACGGGTAGTTGGTTAAGGTTTCAGGGGGCACCTCTAAGGTGCCCTCTGGGGTGTATGTTACAATAAAATGTACACTGGCATCAGTGTGCATTTATTGTGCTGAGAAGTTTGATACCAAACTTCACAGTTTTCAGTGTAGCCATTATGGTGCTGTGGAGTTCGTGCATGACAGACTCCCAGACCATATACTCTTATGGCTACCCTGCACTTACAATGTCTAAGGTTTTGCTTAGACACTGTAGGGGCACAGTGCTCATGCACTGGTGCCCTCACCTATGGTATAGTGCACCCTGCCTTAGGGCTGTAAGGCCTGCTAGAGGGGTGACTTATCTATACTGCATAGGCAGTGTGAGGTTGGCATGGCATGAGGGGAGTGCCATGTCGACTTACTCATTTTGTTCTCACCAGCACACACAAGCTGGCAAGCAGTGTGTCTGTGCTGAGTGAGGGGTCTCCAGGGTGGCATAAGATATGCTGCAGCCCTTAGAGACCTTCCCTGGCATCAGGGCCCTTGGTACCAGGGGTACCAGTTACAAGGGACTTACCTGGATGCCAGGGTCTGCCAATTGTGAAAACAAAAGTACAGGTTAGGGAAAGAACACTGGTGCTGGGGCCTGGTTAGCAGGCCTCAGCACACTTTCAAATCAAAACTTAGCATCAGCAAAGGCAAAAAGTCAGGGGGTAGCCATGCCAAGGAGGCATTTCCTTACACACCTGCACTGGCTTCCCATCAACAAAAGGATCACCTTCCGACTCCTCACCCACGCACACAAAGCCCTCCACAACAAGGGACCCGAATACCTCAACCGTCGCCTCAGTTTCTACACACCCACTCGTCAACTTCGCTCCGCCAACTTCGCACTCGCCGCCGTCCCTCGCATCCGCCGCACTACGGCAGGTGGGGAATCCTTCTCCTACCTGGCGGCCAAGACATGAAACTCCCTCCCCGCCAACTTTAGGACCACCCAGGACCACCCTGCACTCCGGATGCAGCTCAAAACCTGGCTCTTCGAGCAGCAGTAACCCCCCCCCTAGCGCCTTGAGACCCTCACGGGTGAGTAGCGCGCTTTATAAATGTTTTTTTATTTGATTCGATTTGAATGCTCCTGCTCCGTGCCAAGTGAACAGCAGCACAGTGCTGTTGTTCCCCCGGGACTGCAATTAAAGGTCAGGAAAGCCGCATGCAGTCACCAGGCTGTACTTTGAGTATCCCTGCCCTAGATCCTACTTGTGTTGCATGCACATATCTAAACATGTATACATTTCAGGGTACCTATGATATATTTGCTAATCAGATCTTGGTAAATGAGCAAAGAAATGTATAGGCATTACAGCATGAGCTGAGTATGTATACTGTTAGAACCAGTTGAGGATGATATGAGCTATGTTTACAGTCCCACAGTCACTCAGTCCAGATCAGGCCTCGCCAAACGGTTATCTGAGAGCTGGCTGTATTTCACAGACCCCTTCAGAGTGCCACACAACCTTGAGGTCACATATTGGATGGCCACAAGATGTACTTTCATGCATTGAAGTGGTGGAAATGTGATGTTCATGTGGGTTCAGTATGCTCAGCCTGCAAAGAGCAGGGCCTGACAATGAGTTGTGCCCAGTCTGGGCCATGGTCCAGGCTGGGGCAGAGTTACTGTGGTGTTACAATGGATACACAGAGTAATCTGCCTGTAGACCCACAGATTCTTGGATGTTCCCAAAATGGGTTTTCTGAACCAATAGTAGCCCTGATTGCTTTCACTTAGACTACATTTGGAATGGTGACTGAGATAACCCCCAGACCAGTACTACCTTCCATTGACAAAATATATGATCAGATGAACACCTAGATTAGTCCATGTAAACAATTATTCAAAGTAATGCTCAAAGGCAACAAACTAGGCATGCAGGCTAAAAAAACGTGCTCTGTCCCTATGGCTCGAAAATAAGCATATTGAACCAGCTGGTGCGCAGTTGCGCACCATATTCAAGCCGCACTGTCATCTTGGCATAAAAGTTCTATTTTATTCTGGATATGTAATCCAAAATGTAATCCAAATTGTTATTCCAAACTTCTTCCATAATTCAAATAAATACTCGTGGGCAACGTGATTCCACATTTGCAAAGCTGAAGACATGCCCATCCAGGGATCCAGAGATAGAGAAAGAGTTTAGACAGTATTGAGTTTGTTTGCATTAATTTTGAATGGTGCATGGAATAGTTGGGGGTGGTTGGGTAAATATTACATGAATATCAAGCAGTATTTGGTGTATCAGTTTAGATAATTTGATGTTCACACTAAATAAATTATGGTTTTTGATAGGTTTCTTTTTAATACTATAGCTATTCCTGATGAAGGGCTGTCCGCTCAAAATGCATTGGATGAACACGTGTGTGATTACCCAAGATGAAATGTGATTTCTGATGTGTTGCAGAATAAAGCCTGGATGGGCTTGTCTTCAGTTTTGAAAATGTTGTATCACCTTACCCCTGAGTGTTAATTTGAACTACGGAGGAAGTTTGGAATAAAAATGTGTATTAAACTTTGGATTACAATGGAAGAATAAAATAGAACGTTTATAGCTGAATGCCAAGATGTCAGTGCGGTGTGAATATGATGCACAACAGTGCACCAGCTGGTTTAACTCCTTTCCATTGGTCCACATTGTCAATATGTGACATTTACTAATAAAAGGACCTTTACTCTCACATGTCTGTTGTCATTTTTCCATAGATCATGTTTGCACTGTACAGGCCTGTTGCACATGTGACCAATTAACAGTGCAGGTAGTTGGTTACTGCTGAAGAGATTGTAATAAGAGACTCACCAACTTTGTTACAGTCAACCAATCAAACAAGAAATACATGGTATGTCGAATGTCATCTCTGTAACAGTGCCACATATGGCTAAAGGTATGTCCAATACTGTACTTATTGCTGCAACATAGCTGTATTAGTTGACCATCATTTCATCGTGATGTGGTATTAGGTGTATGAACATTTGCTGACTGCAGGGCGTTGTGTGGAATCTGTAGGAATGCAGTAGGCATTGCCATACTATTTAATGACACCAGGTTACTAAGGTATACTACATGAACCAAACTATACAAGGTTTTCAAGTATCCTACAAGATACATAAGTATGGTGATCAGACAACTTCACTCATGTAAATGGAGCTGTCTGTAGTTATGACTTCACTGTAAGCAACTGTTTACAGGTTATGTAGCATTCATGCATGTGCTATTGATAATATTGGAGCCACTATAGTGGACCTTGTAGCTGGACTTTTCTGTACAACTTATTAGTGTTCTGTGATCAAAGCAGTTGGTCAAGTGTGTTCTGGCACATGCAATAAACCTTTTTATTGCATCCTCCCAGGCAAGCAGAGGAGACAGGGCTAATATCTTTGGGAAAACAGCAGACCATAGTATCTCAGGTCGTGACATGACGGACAGGAAGGGAGCCAGTGGCCCAGAGAGAGAGGGGAGGGCCATGGAGCACACAGGCTCAACATTATCATCTTCAGAGTCAACCTCTAGTGGATACCCTCTAGTGGCGGTGGAAGACACAGGACTAGTACCCATACCATCATTGTCCACCACCCCCCTTTCCATCTCCACCCTCCCTGTTGCTCCCAACCCAGTTGGCGAGGCCCACTTGCCTAAGAAAGGAGCCCTCTCCTTCACTCTATGCACCTCAGTCCCTTCCCCTGTAACCTCCGCTGCCCTGAGTGCTATTAACCTCCTGAGAAACATCTCTGGGGGTCAGACAGCACTTCTGAATGCCATCCGGGTGCAAGGTAGGCACCTACAGTGCTATGCTTGCCCCACAGAGATGTTTTCAGGCTCTTGCCTCCTACCCATTCAATCCCAATCTTCCACCCACCTCCTGCCTCCTCCCCATTCAAATTTCGTATTCCAATGCCAGGCCCAAGCATACTAACACATATGCATGCACACACTTCAACAGCCCCAAGCAACACACGCAAACAGAAACACCAGAAAACACACAAGCATGCAACCACTCACCAGATAATCACCCCCTTTCTACCACCCACACCCACAGACCTATCAACCACCTCAGCATTAACCCAGAAACCACACCCTCGCCGCTAGACCCATCAACCACCCCCAGCATTACCCCAGACATCATACCCACAGACCCCCTCACCACCCCAGCATTACCCCACACATTACACATACATGATCAGACCCATCCATAATACAGAGCATACACAGCATGTCCACATCACAGTGCAAAAAAACGCAAACACCCACACTCATGCATACAAGAGACACCTACAAAACACAAACAAAATACATCAGACACACAGACACCTGCACCTAAAACACACCCACCCACACCTGACACTTCAACTCCCTCTACCGCCCAAACCCTTCTCCCTCACGAACATCCTTCCCATTTTCCCAGGGAAAGCTTATTATTTGCCCTTGCCCTTACCCCTGTGAAAGCCAAGCCCCCCCCAAAGCCAAAAGGACCTCTTCCACACCCCAACCTATCCCTTCCGCATCCAAATCCACTCCTGAGAAACCTGATCCCCCCACCACTAAGATACCCCTAAGAAAACCAGAGCCCCTCCCAAAACCAGAGACACTTCTCCCAAAGTCAGGACCACCCCTCCCAAAACTAGACACCCCCCTCCTAATACCGACCCCACCCCTCCCAAGTGACATAATTGAGGTGCCTAGACTGGCCACTAGATGTCTCTTTCTGGGGGGTGTCATGAGAGGCAAGATTAGCGGCACAGCAGTGTGAGGGACCACACATTGTGTTAATGGACTACCCATTGGCCTCTGCTTTACTCCATGTGTTGATTTTGGGAAATTAAAAAAAATGTTTTTGTACACATTGATCCTGCTATTACTTTTCTACCATTTCGATGTTCTTGGATACTTTGCAGTGTGTGACCACAATTGTGTTTGTTTCACCATGACTGATGATCCATTTGATATGGTTAGTATGAACTGACCGTGGAACCAGTGCTGAAGTCACCCAGGACAAGGGGAAATGTTCAATGGATGGATATGTGGGATGAATTCCAATTGAGGCTGACATTGCATTGGGAGGCATTTCGGCCCATATTTATACTTTTTGACGCTAAACTGCGCTAACGCAGTTTAGCGTCAAAAAATTTAGCGCCGTCTAACGCCATTCTGAAGCGCCATGCGGGCGCCGTATTTATGGAATGGCGTTAGCCGGCGCAAGCAGACCGGCGCTGCCTGGTTTGCGTGGAAAAAAACCACGTAGACCAGGCAGCGCCGGCGTTGGGAAAAAATGACGTTAGGGCGTCTTAAAATGGGGCAAGTCAGGTTGAGGCAAAAAAATCGCCTCAACCCGATTTGCGCCATTTTTTTACGACGCCCAGACGCCATTTCATGACTCCTGTCTTAGTAAAGACAGGAGTCATGCCCCCTTGCCCAATGGCCATGCCCAGGGGACTTGTGTCCCCTGGGCATGGTCATTGGGCATAGTGGCATGTAGGGGGGCACAAATAAGGCCCCCCTATGCCACCCAAAAAAAAGTAAAAAAATATAAAAAATAATACTTACCTGAACTTACCTGAATGTCCCTGGGGTGGGTCCCTCCATCCTTGGGTGTCCTCCTGGGGTGGGCAGGGGTGGCAGGGGGGGTCCCTGGGGGCAGGGGAGGGCACCTGTGGGCTCATTTTGAGCCCACAGGCCCCTTAACGCCTACCCTGACCCAGGCGTTAAATAGTGGCGCAAATGCGGGGTTTTTTGACCCGCCAACTCCCGGGCGTGATTTTTGCCCGGGAGTATAAATACGACGCATTTGCGTCGCCGTCATTTTTTTAGACGGGAACGCCTTCCTTGCATCTCATTAACGCAAGGAAGGAGTTCACGCAAAAAAATGACGCTATTTGCCAATACTTTGGCGCTAGACGCGTCTAACGCCAAAGTATAAATATGGCGTTAGTTTTGCGCCGAATTTGCGTCGAAAAAAACGACGCAAATTCGGCGCAAACGGAGTATAAATACGGGCCTTCATATGGTAAGTATTTCAGCTTGGCTTAGCCAATGTCAACATCAATTAGATTTCACTTTTCCCTATGATGTAGAATGGATATGTGTTTAGTGTGTGCAAGCTAGAGATTTGTTCACTCACACGTGGAGGGTGTTAAATTGTCATACCTTTGTAGAAATTTGTATGGAAGTGTCCATTTTCGTGTATGTACCTTACACCTACTTTATCTAAATGTGTGACAAATGCTGTTATTGCTGTGTTTACTTTCATAACTTGCACTTTCACATTTCCCACATATGTATGGCACTTGGTTATGCTATTGGTTGGCCCTGATATACTCAAAGCCACAGGTCCTGTGCACACATAGGTTTTGAGGCATGTGGAAAGTGGTTTCTGGCCCAGGGCCCCAGCCTTCCAGGGGTCACCCTAGTAGAGGCATACCTATTCTGCAGAGAGTCTTTACATTTTTACATTTGAATGTTTCTCACACTGATTATTTTGAAACCCATTTACCTAACATTACTTCTAAATAAGGGCAATGTGTGGGAGTCCTTTACAGAGATTTAACAGAGAAGGTGTTTCAATTTAATAACCTATCCATTCAGATGCATTTTTGATATCACAACAGGACCAAGCATTTGAGCAATGTGAGGGTGTCACAGAGATTAATAGGTGCTGTTGTGTGACACAGTTTAATGAACACAATACTATCCCTGATTATGAGATGTGCACACATGTTGACTTTCGTAGACTATGGCTGTGCAGTGTCAGTGACCTGGCCTAAGAGGGCATCAGATCGCTCTAATTGGATCATACATTGAGAACAATTCTGAACAGGGGCCACAAAATGTGTTTGGTCCAGGGACCACAAACCCCTTGCCAGGTCAATGGCAGGGCATCTATTTGCTGAGGAGTTGATGGAAACAGATAAGAGTTTAGCTTACTGTTGGTTGCGTCCACAACGGTGTAAATTTTAGACAGCTTCAAGCAGGAACAGCAACAGCAGGATGGTGGCACAGGACGTGTGAACCTGAGTACAGTTCAGTTTCAGCCTTATATCTTTCCCTTTCCACCAGCTCAGATGTAGTGGCTGGACCACCTAAGTCACGTCGGCGGGAAGGCACTTTGTAATTGGGCCGGTGGTAACACTGATGGTCTGCCCTCCGACAGACTCATTGGCCTCTCCTGCCACCGCAATCAAGATTTCTTGGCGGCAGGATCGCAGCGGTCTTTAGTCTATGTAACTGCATGCATTGTAATAGGACAGGCGGACTGCCAACTGAGTGGCGGTTTCAATGGCCAAAGAATGAGTACCAAATTCATAAACAGGCCCTTTGTTATCTTATGTTATGTATATTTGGGATAGCGCGCCACTCACTCCTGAAGGAGTATCTTGGCGCTCAGCTGTTGGCAGAGTCTACAATGGCGATAGGCGGGAATGGCCTTGTATAATGCCTTATGCATCATGCAAAATACCCTAAAGATTGCCTTATCTGTATTTAACCTGCTGGGGTGGGACTACATCCCCCAGCAAGCTTTTGTTACCAGCTAGTTGACTGCCCCAGTGACTGGAGGAGGAGTCCTTCATCGCTATTAAAGTGCTTTACACCACCACAGCACGGGACGCGCTCTGACAAGTATTTAACCTGCTGGGGTGGACTACATCCCCAGCACGCTTTTGTCATAAGCCACCTGACTGTCTCAAGGACTTAAGGGCCCTGCAGCGCTATTAAAGTGCTTCCCACCACTGCGATGCAGGGGCACACTTTATCCTGTATTTAACCTGCTGGGGTGGGAATACATCCTCCAGCAGGCCTTTGTCACCAGCCCGCTGACTGTCCCAGTGACTGGAGGAGATGCTCTGCAGCACTATTGAAGTGCCTTACACCACTGCAGCGCTGGATGCGCCCGTGCTCGTGCCTGGGCCAAGACCGGGCCTGTCTTCGCCTGTCATCACCCGGAAGAGGCCGGGCTGGGCCCACTCTCTAATGTCTCCTTCTCAATCACCATTTCCTGGATTTCTTTCCTCTTTAACATTAAACTAAGTGTCCTTTTTCTGGATCAGTACTCTGCTACCAGTATGGGGAAGCGCAAAGCCCTAGATACATCGTCTACTGTGCCAAAAAGCTAAAAAAGTCTGGTGGGAGTGGCACATGCGTGAGTAGCAATGCCAGTGGGGCAAGGACAATTGAAGCCATCGACCACCTAATAGAGGAAGTAGAAACCATATCAAAGACTAAGGGCCAGATGTATAAAGCTGTTTTGCGGTTTCAGAGTGCAAAATTCGCCTTTATGCGACCGCAAAATGGCCTTGTTGCATGTACTATCCCTATTTTGTGAGCTGGTATCCTATTACTGACTCACAAAATAGGAATTGCAACTTGCATTTGGGAATGGGCGTTCAAAGGGCATCCCTTCGTGATTGTGACTCGCAGGCCCATGTATGATTGTTTTGTGACCATGAATGTGGTTGCAAAACAATTGCAGGTACCACCAATTTCAAATTCATGGGAACCCATTTGCAAACCTGAAGAGATCCCCAAGGGATCCCTTGGGGACCCCTTCCTCTTTGTGCCAACATTTTTTCAGAGCAGGCAGTGGTCCTACAGACCACTACCTACTCTGAAAAAATGAAAAGGTAACTTTTAATTTTTGTTTTTTTAATGTGTCCCGTTTTCCTTTAAGGAAAACAGGCTGCATTTGAAAAAAACATTGCTTTATTGACAAAGCAATGACAGATGGTGGGCTGCTGATCCCATCAGGTCAACATCCCTGTGATTGTTGCTATTCACAAATGGGTTGCAAATCGCGACCTGCCCCATGAATATTGATAAGGCAGGACCCTTGTGACCCATTTCCGAATCACAAACAGTGTGACTGGCACTGTTGTATATGCAAAAAATCGCAAATTGCAAGTTGCAAATAAAATGGTCGTACATCTGGCCCCAGGTCATCTAAAAGCACTGTGCCGCTAGGGGAAATTCCAGAATTGTTCAAAAAGAGTGCTTCAATAGCTTAACCTAGCCCAAAAAAACAGGAGAAACTGCATTTCAAATTGGACAAATTGTTGTCACTGGTCTCAGTGCTAGTGGAGCGGAACAACATGGGCCAAAATAGAACTGGTAACACTGTGTGCCTTTGCCACCCTAGTAATAAACCCTCAACCAGGGACAGTTGTAGTCTCACTAAGAGCACACACAATCATGAGAAGGACAAATATAGATCACTGACCCAAGGTAAACTACCTACTACACAACAGACTGTTAGCACTGCTGCTAGTGCCAGGACTCCCAGGGATGGAATAGCTAAATATGCAGGAATAAAACATCAGAACCTGCATTTCAACTACCCATGCAGTAAACACCCTAGGTTGGAACCATTGGTCAGTTTTTCCGAACGTTTGAGGCATCATAAACTGGGGCCCAGTCATCAACCTTGGTCAAGACAAGCCACAATTCCTACCTCACTCATACCGCAAAATCCATATTTAAACGATCAACTGGGATGCCTCGACTTAAGGAAAAAAGGCAGTCTTCGAATTTGGTGTACTTAACCTCGGCCCCAAAGTTGATTAGGAATGCTCACGAGGACACTGAATCCCTAAGAAATTAAGGCGGTCATTATGAACTTGGCAGTAGTCACTGCACCACCTGTAACTACCGCCAATAGGCCAGCAATGCAGACTGCCAAATAATGAAGCATATGAGAAACAGGCAGCGGCCCATCCACCCACTGCCATCTTGGAAGCCCCGCAAACGACGGCGGAGGCTGTCTTTAGGCCGGCAGAAAGGCCCAACCCGACCACCATATTATGAACACCACACCACCTTCAGTTCCGGGGCGGGAACCACCACCACTCAAAGCCTGGCGGAAAAGACCCATATAAGGGGAAACACTCACTGGAGGTGCACAGAACACGTCGACGCTGACATGGAGTGACAGTTGGAAACAATGCCAGTGCTTCTCCTTGCCATAGGACCGTGACAGCCAACAAAGACGTCGACGGTAAGTACCGCAGCCTAGCACACAAGGGAGGAAAGGGCACAATTGCACATTCACCCACCCCACCCACACCACAACGCACACCCAACCACTCCCACCACCCCAAGCCATACACACCCTAACAAAATGTACTTACCAGACACAATCCAACAAATACCTGCACCAATGCATATACCCGTGCACACCACACCCCCACAGTGAAACGCTGCACAACGGCTCAGATTTGGCACCAACAGGTCTGCTGGGCAACAAATGTTAATTTAAAAAATAAAAACTATTCACGAAAGGCCATTGGCCAGTCTAAAGTCCCGGTAGGGCAAATGTAACACACACTTAACTCCTACGATGGAAAGGAAAACTCCACTGAGAAGGGGCATCAATGGGGCAGCCAGGCACCTCAGGGGCAGGGGTGGCGGGGTGGAGACTCAGGTTTGGAAAGGGGGGGTCTTGGGCGTACGTTCTGGAGGTAGAGAGGCTCTGGGCATGCCCTTGGGAGGAGGAGGAGTGGGTTTGGACCAGGGGGTGGCAGGGGGACCAGGGGCAACACACGCCTTCTTCACTGGGGAAGGGGCACAGGAATGGGTAGGCGGACTGGGGAGGACTTGGATGAGGATGGAGTGGGTTTCTGGAAGCCAAGGGAACGTTTAGTGACAAGACGGGGTGGGCCAGTGGGTTCGTGCAGGACAACATGGGAACGGCAAAGCTTTCGAGGTACAGCTGGAGGCGTTTTGGAGACAGGTTTGGGAGTGGAGGATGAGGGAGCGGTGGTATGAGGTGTAGGTCTGCTGTGCTTAGATGCAGGTGCCTGTACAGTATGCCCATGTTTGGTGGATGTGGGTGGAGTGGAAGTCTGGGAGCATTTCTGTGTCCTGGGAGGAGGGGGAGTGAACACAGTGGGGAAGGTGGATGTTGCTGTGTCTGCCTTGGAATGTTGGGTGTGTGCCTGCATGTGGTGGGGCGTGTGGTGCTTCTGTTTGACTGCCTTCTTCTTGGGTGTTGATTTGGGTGCATTGCTGTCTGGATGTGTGCTTGGGATGGGAGAAGGGAGTGGGGTGCTGGAAGGGGTAGAGGTGGTGGGAGGAGGGACGGAAAAACCAGGGACACTGGCTGCCGTCAAAGAGGAAGCCGGAGACTGAAAAGATCTCTGGAGGCCAGACATGGCACCATGAATGCCTTCCAGGAACGCATTGCATTGCTGCATCTGGGATGCCAGCCCCTGGATGGCATTCACTATGTTTGTCTGACTGACAGAGATGCTTCTCAGGATGTCAATAGCCTCCTCAGTGAGGGCAGCAAGGCTAACGGGGGCAGGAGATGAGGTGCCTGGGGCGAAGGAGACACCCACCCTCCTGGGTGAGCGGGCACGAGCTACACGCTGGGGAGCTCCTGGGAGGGCAGTGATGGTATGGGGGGTGGCGGAAGATGACAAAGAATGGCTGGGCCCAGTAGTGTCAGCCACCACCAAGGAGCTGCCATTGGAGGAGGTGCCGGAGTCACTACCTCCAGTGACAGTTGCCTCCCTGTGTTAATCACCTCACCCTCCAACTCACTGGTCCCCTTGGCGTCGGTGGACTCTGCCTCCTGAGAACCATGGGCTGCAGCATCCCCACTCGCCAGTGCCTCCCCTCCCTCGCCAGATGATGCTAAAGCAGACAAGGACACAAGAGCACAGGGCGGGGGACAAAACAAGAAAGAAGTAGGTCAAATCTAGATCAAACATACCTGTTGGCACACATAAACCCCCACCCATCTAATGCACTAACCCCCAGCAGACAGAATAATCCACCTGAATGTGCCCCTGACTGCTAGGCAAGATTCCAAAGTACACTACATGACCATCTTGGCCTGATACCCTTTGCAATGGGATACAATGAAAGATGATGCCAAGACAACAAATCTGCTAGTCCATGAAGCTACATCTAAACCAATAGCCCAAACAGGGGACCCCACACAGGCCTCCCTTCCAAGCCACATCTACCTAAGGACACCATCCCACAGACATAGAGGGGGGCAGGACTGCAGGGACACACCTGTCTATGGGCCTGGCACTACACTGCATGCATCCCATGGCACCTAACTACACTCAGCATAGTAGCATCACATTAGTGTAGGTACTCACCCCCTTGTGGCTGCTGTGCTGCCTTCAAGTGCCCATCCAAATCGGGATAGGTCACAACCAGTATGCGGGCCATTAGGGGGGTCTGGGTCCAACAGGCGCCTCTCCCTCGTTGTGAGGCCTTCCCCAGGTGGGCCTCTCCGGTCTTCCGGGCCCAGAGCCGCAGGTCCTTCAACTGATTCCTGCAGTGGGTGCTCCGCCTGTTGTAGACCCCCAGGGTCCGCACTTCCTTGACAATGGCTTGCCACAATCCTTTCTTCTGATGTGCGCCAACCTGCATGGGACACACAGAGTAAAGAAACAGATGTCAGTGTGGGTGCCCCATACACAAATGCCATGCCAGTTCGACCTCACATGGCCCATGGATACACACATATTGACAATAGCCAAGACAACGACTGCCAGACACATTACGGGTAAGCATCCACACAGCCAACAAAAACGCCTACAGGCATCCGCCACATTCTCACACACATTCATGGAGGACAAATAGCAACTTACCTGAGCCTCTGGTCGTCCATAAAGCTACGCATACAGGGGTAGGACCCCATCCACCAGCTTCTCAAGCTCCTCCGCGGTGAAGGCTGGGGACCGTTCCCCGGTGACACATGCCTCACTAAGGACCAGAGTCAGGACACAGCAGCTCATGTTCCTCTCGAGATGCAGGAGTCAAGTGGCAAGGCATAGCAAAATAGCGGTATTTACTGCGGCGGTGTGCACCGTCACCTCCGGCTGTGATTGTGATTGGCCCTGCTTCCCCATAGATGCCAATGTTGTCCAATGATGAGGTGCACGGCGGTGAACACTGCTTACTGCCATGACGACTAACGCCAGCGGAATGAAGTCACTTTCTACACTAAACTACCTGTAGGGCAGGGGGCTGCCATTTTGCATACACCAGGCCTTCATAATCTGTTCGGGGTCCTAATCCATGGCTCCATTCCCTCTCCCCGACATTGAGTGATGGTATGATCAGTGATCCTCCTTATGGAATCATAGTGGGAAGTGTGCCTACAGTGTGATGCAATGCAATATACACACCACACCAGACATTATCCTTACAGGATTACCAAGTTCTCTGCGTCTGTGTGCGAGACAATAGTGTTGCATGTACAAGATGAATTGTGGAATAATGTGATTGAAGTGTTTGTGGCAACTCAATGTGTCTCTATTCCCCCCCCCCATATGTAGAGACCCATGTGGCAAGGGAGGGCCCCATCTGTTTACAAACCCCTGGTTGATCTGGCCACAATGGAGGAACGTCACATCATCATGACTTAAAGCCTGAATCGAGCCACTATCCTGGAACTGTGTGCACAAATGGAGCCTGTTCTGAAGCCAACTAATAGGAATCCCCATGCCATCCCTACAACTGTGCAGGTACTAAGTCTTGCGACATTTTCTGGCCACAGGCTCATTCCAAGTGACAGTGGGTGTGGCAGCCGGTGTATCTCAGCCAATGTTCAGCCTCATCCTGTTCAAATTTCTGTATTCCTTTGTGCAACACCTGCAAAGTTATGTCCAGTTTCTCCAAAGGGCTGAACTCACCTCAGTCAAATCTGGATTCTATGCTTTTGCAAATATCCCCCATGTGATAGGTGCCATTGATGGTACCCACATAGCCCTCATCCCCCCAAGAGTAACTGAACAGGTGTACAGAAATCGTAAAAGATTTCACACAATGAATGTCCAATTGGTGTGTACTGCTGATCAGTCGATTACTCATGTAAATGCAAGGTTCCCAGGATCAGTCCATGACTCCTTTGTCCTGAGAAACAGCAGTGTGCCACACATGATGGGACAACTACAAGGGGACAGAGGTTGGCTCACAGGTGAGTGCGTATGACACTGGATCAGTTGCAAAGCTGACAGGCAGGCTGTATGCAAGTAGTTATTGAGTGTTTCACTCCTCTTTTGCCCACTTTTCCAAGGGATTTTGGCTTCCCAAATATGCAATGGCTCCTGACGCCTGTGAGGAATCCCAGGACAGATGCAGAAATCCATTATAACGAGGCACATGGTCGCACTAGGTGGGTGATTGAGAGGACCATTGGACTCCTGAAGGCAAGATTTTGCTGCCTCCATCTCTCTGGAGGATCCCTGTGCTATGTCCCTAACAAGGTGTGTCAGATGATGATGGCCTGCTGCATGCTGCACAACTTTTCTCTGAGAAAAGCAATCCCACTGCTGGATGAGGTGGATGCTGTCCAACCACCCCTGCCACCTCAGAGGATGGATGAGAGTGATGAGGGAGAGGAGAGGGAAAACATCAACTCCAGGACCCAGCTAATCCAGCTGTACTTCCAGCGACTCTCAGGTACTGTTCTATGATGCCAATATGTTCATTGCATTGTTTCAGGGTGACTTATGTGCAAAGTGCTGTGGTGTCCCTTGCCAGTGATGTGTAGACTTCATGTATGAAGAAGGAGATGTGTGTCACAACAAAGGAATATACAGTGTGACATACTTCGAACACTGCAGTCTGTTAGCCCCCTTCGTGCAATAAAACTGCATTATGATGGTAACAGCCTAATATATTTACATTTACATTTGATTAATCACATTAATGAAGGACAGATATTTTGACAGCACAAGTGTATTTATTGTATGATAAGACATCCATGAGTGATGGGACAGTGGAAGGGAGTGGGCATATGGTGAACAATATACTCAGGTACATTTTCACAGCTGTTGGTAGCACAGGGGCATGGTCCATGGGGCCATTGGAAGATGGCATGTCGACAAGGTAGCTCAGTGGCACACAAGGGAGGCAGTTCAGGGCAGAGTCACTTCCTGGTGGTGGGCTTGGTCTTGGTTGGTATTTCACAGGGATGTCTGGGTCTGAGGCCATGTTTGCAAGTGGGAAGCTGAGCTGCAGGGGAAGGGGTGCTGGTGTCCTGTGAGTCCTCTGGTAGTTCTACCAGTCCACTGGCAGCTGCAGATGTGGATGGCCGGGCACTGTCCTGGCTAGTGGAAGCAGCTGCAGATGTGGATGGCAGGGCATTGTCCTGGCTAGTGGAAGGGGCCTGCAGGTGGGTGGAGGACTCAGGCTGGCTGTGGTACCGGTGCTACAGCACCCCTGGAATAGTGGCCATGGTAGTATTGAGCTGTTTCCATTGCTCCATGGCCTGACCCACTGCTCCCGTCCCACTGGCCCTAGCCCCTGTACCTGTGTCCCCTGCACAGGTCTGGCAGTCCCACTTGCACTGGGCCCTTCATCATCCTACCTGGTGGTGGGTGGAGACTTGGTCCTCTTTACTTGTGGGCAGCCAGTCCGTGGCCTGGGGACACTGGTGTGGGGGCATTGTGCCAGAACTGTTGGTGGTGGTTGTGTGGTAGGGGTGTCAGTGGTGTCCTGGGTGGGGCTTCTGGAGGGTGACTGTCCAGGTCTGTGGGATGGGCCAGGGATTTCCTCTGTGACCAGACATCCCTCTGCACTCTCCTGAATGGGGTCTTCCTCTTCAGGTGGAGGACTGGCAGTCCTTGACGTCTCCGTTTGGGTGGCATGGGTGGTGGTGCCTGTGTGTGAGAGAACAGAGATGTGGGTGTCCTGCACTTTCTTCTCCCTTGCAGCACTGCTTACGAGTTATTGGTGGTTCCATTCCCATGTGGTAGCATGCAGGGTCCCTTGGTGTTCTTTTGGATGCATTTATTGAGGGGGGTGGTGCATTCTGGGTGTTGTTGTGCTCCTGCCATTTATTGCATGGGTTGGTTACTGTGCACAGGGGGCTGGATAACGATTTGTATGGGGGGTTGTGGGCATGCAGGAGACATGGGTAGGAGTGTGTGGGTGTAGTGGGCTGGGTAGGAAAGATGGCATGGTGGTAGTGAGAGGGATGGGGTGATACATGCATTGCAGGTGTAGTTGACTTACCAGGGTCCAGTCCTCCAGGGATTCCAGTGAGGCCCTCCGGGTGCAGAATAGCCAAGACCCTCTCCTCCCAGTCAGTGTTTTCGGGGGGAGAAGGTGGGAGACCACCGCCAGTCTTCTGTACAGTGATGTTGTGTTGTGATGCCATGGAACGCACCTTGCCCCGCAGGTCGTTCCATCTCTTCCTGAAATCATCCCTTGTGCGTGGATGGATTCCCACAGCGTTGACCTTGTTGACAATCCTCTGCCATGCCTCCATCTTCTTGGCCAAGGGGTGTGCTGCACCTGTGCCCCAAATAGCTGCGGCTCGAACCTGAGTATTTTGCCCACCATGGTCCTCAGCTCCCTGTCGGTGAAGCAGGGTGACATGGTGTGTGTTGTGGGTGGTGTGTTGTGTATGTGACTTGTGTGGTGGTTGTTTGTGTGTATGTGTGTTGTGATGTCGATTTCTGTGGTGCTGTTGGCGTTGCAAAGGATTGTGGGTTGTGTGTGAGTATGTTTTGTAGTGGTGTGTATGTGTGTCAGATGTGTGCTTTTCAAATTTGCCAATGTATGCTTCTGTTGTTGGTGGTTCCCATTTCTGACCGCAGCGGTCGATACCACCAATGGTTGTTCAGCATCCACTGTCCGCCACGCTGATTTGTGCATCATTATTTGGTAGGCAGGAGGTTTGTAGGAATGGATGGTAGCGGGGTGCTGTGTCCAGCCTTTCCGCCGCCGTTGGCCCTGGAGGTGTTTGGAGGTTGTCAATATTTTAGCGGTTTGTGTATTTGGCATCATTATTCGGTGGTGTGCAGTCCACCGCCACTGGCGGTCTTTTGTTCACCATCAGCACAGTGGTCAGCGGTGATTACCCCAAGTTCATAATGAGGGCCAAAGTCATTTACTGGATCAGGGTAAAGCATGGGTGTACAGCAGTGGTGAGATCCAATATTAATTACATCAAGTGGTGCAATAACGGATCAACTACCATGACTATATAATGCAAAGAAGACCCACTTGGAAAATTATTGTTTTTATTGTTATGCCGACAATGCAGGCCCAGTTATACAATCAGTCACTGGTTAACAAAACACGAAGTGCGGTCCAAGGTCCAAAAATTATATAGTAACCAAGGAAAAAGGAGAATCAGCCAACACATGTTTCGCCCCCTCTGGCTATGTATTTGCCGGGGCTTTCTCAAGGCTGAAAATAAACAGAAATAACAGATTGTAGTTCAAGGTTATTCATTTTGAAAGGGTGAGATGTCATTAAGACATCATCAAGAAGGTTAGCTAATAAAAGGAAGTCCCATGCATAAGTCATAAAGAGTGTGCTCAGTCCAAATATAGAATAGTTAGAGCCAAGTATTAAATAAAAGGAAGTAATACGTAGGTGCTGAATGGTGACTGTGGTCAGACCCTGATGTAGTGTGGGTCCAAAGGAGTAAGAAAGCAATCGGTGACATTACATGAAATTATGGTGAAAAAGAGAAAGCGGTGGGAAGTGGAACAAAAAGTCCGTAATTATCTTCTAAGATCCCAAAAAAGAGTATAGGTTATCAAGTTAAAAATATAGGTGCTCGGGTGCAAATAGAGTTGGAAACAAAATTAGATTAACATACCACACGCGAGAGAGCAGACATGTATGGATTATAGACTAAAATAGTCCTTTTCTGTAAGGCAACAAATAATCTATCTGTTGGAACATTCATGGTTTGGCAAAAGTGTGCTGTACAATTTATATTCAATTAATAGATCAACCTAGTTAGTTCAGGAATAAGAAAAACACATCACAGTATTAACAACCAGTTACATAAGTTGAATTGCACATTATTTTGTACAGTATAAAATAAAAACACCATATGGTTTAGAATATAGAAAAAACATTAACACTATTCGAGATGAGAGGTTCGTCTGTGGAATTTAAACAGAGGTGAAAAAAGAAGAGAAAAGAAAAGTGCTTCATATTGGTTCATTGAATGTAGCATGTTAGCCAAAAACAATAGTATTAGGTGGTTACTGTCAGTCAGTAAACCCTTTTAAATTTTCATGGCACGCTTTCTCCCGCGTAACAGGCGGGGACTCATTCTATGTATATCGTAGTTCAGATGCGGCAATAGGGTGGTCTCAATATTCAGAAATTAGGTAACGGAGTAGCGATTATCAAAGGGGAACAGTGTTCGCTTAGATAGGCTATTAAATCTGAGACCCTTACCTCAAAGCTGCAAAGTTAGGGTGCCGTGCAAATACAGCCGAAAATCAGAGTGAAGCACGGGGAACAGAACGGGCGCGTCCGCGTCTAGAGTCGCGTTTTAAAAACGCATATCAAATGGAGTAAAGTAAACAGAAAAGAAGGACTCCCATGTTACGCGCTTGGTAGCGCCATTTTGGTAGAGAAAAGACATAAAAGGTTATCATTTCAGTAAGTCAGGAGGATACATAAATACATAAATATAAAGAGTTCCGTCTAAAAGCTGATTTAACAAGATCTAGTGTGTGAGCATTCAGAAGGTATCACAATAATCCATAGAAAATAAGTGATTACATTTTCGTTACAAACTAGAAAGAACATAGTAGCAATTCAAGAAATTATATTTACATAAAACAAACTAAACTCCACTTTTTGCAAAAGGTCAAAAAATTATTAGATTTTGCTATAAGGCTTAGAGGACAGTATAATTGCAGGTACTTAAGAAGCGGAAAGGACACAGGATTCCAGATACTTTACGTTAACCAAAAATGCCATTCATAGTCTTTATTGAGCCCATTATTAACAGTATCATGTTTAATAATTAGGCGGCTCTCTCCTTGGCGTAGTCGCAATGGTGTGTTGCCACCTCTGGGGGAAGGGATAATACGTCTTAACCCACAGAAGGTAAAAGTACATTGGTGTTGGTGACACTTGTTAAAATGTTCTACCATCGGCGCCTGGGTATCAGATTTGTGTATATTCCGAAAATGTTCCTGTATTCGAATTTTTAAGGGCCGTGTCGTACTGCCTATGTAAGTCAAATTACAAGGGCACCAAATGGCATATATGACAAAGGTGCTGGAACAGTTAATGAAATCGGTGATCTGATGGGTACAATTGTTGATGTTTACTGTCTTAGATTTGGATAAGCCTAATTTGCAAATGGAGCATTTACTGCAGGTATAAAAACCTGCAGGTTTGGGTGGAAGAAAAGTAGTGGAAACTTTGCGTTGAAAAAATGAAGGACACAGTTTGTTACGTAGATTCGGTGCCCTCCTGAACCCTATTTGTGGATAGCTAGAGATATATTGGTTGATCGAGGAATTATTCACCAGAAGAAACCAAAATTTTTTAAGTGATTTGCGAATGTGCTTGTGCCCATTGTGGAAGGCCGTAATGAATCGAATGGTCGTGTTCTTGTTGTTTTTCTTGGGTGTATTCAGCAGAGAATTTCGATCCATATTCCTCACTTCCTTCCGGATGGTATTAAGTGAAGCCTGATTGTATCCCCTAGACACTAATCTCATAGTCATTTCTGAAGATGCTCTGTCATAATCATTTAAATTGGAACAGTTTAGTCTAGCACTTCGGAATTCTCCTTTGGGTATATTTCGGATGGTACTAGCCGAATGACAGCTAGTAGCATGAAGGATCGAATTGGCAGATGTCATTTTGCGAAAGAACTTTGTCATAAGTTTGTTATCCTCAACATAAATCAAAAGATCTAAGTATTCAATGGAAGAATTGGAAATTTGATATGTTATTTCAATCTCCCAGGGATTAGGTGTTAAGGACTGAATACATTTTTGGAGATGAGCCTCTGAGCCTTGCCAAATAAGCAAAATATCGTCTATGTATTCATCAAACATATTATCTTTTGGGGACGATACATAGACGATATTTTGCTTATTTGGCAAGGCTCAGAGGCTCATCTCCAAAAATGTATTCAGTCCTTAACACCTAATCCCTGGGAGATTGAAATAACATATCACATTTCCAATTCTTCCATTGAATACTTAGATCTTTTGATTTATGTTGAGGATAACAAACTTATGACAAAGTTCTTTTGCAAAATGACATCTGCCAATTCGATCCTTCATGCTACTAGCTGTCATTCGGCTAGTACCATCCGAAATATACCCAAAGGAGAATTCCGACGTGCTAGACTAAACTGTTCCAATTTAAATGATTATGACAGAGCATCTTCAGAAATGACTATGAGATTAGTGTCTAGGGGATACAATCAGGCTTCACTTAATACCATCCGGAAGGAAGTGAGGAATATGGATCGAAATTCTCTGCTGAATACACCCAAGAAAAACAACAAGAACACGACCATTCGATTCATTACGGCCTTCCACAATGGGCACAAGCACATTCGCAAATCACTTAAAAAATGTTGGTTTCTTCTGGTGAATAATTCCTCGATCAACCAATATATCTCTAGCTATCCACAAATAGGGTTCAGGAGGGCACCAAATCTAAGTAACAAACTGTATCCTTCATTTTTTCAACGTAAAGTTTCCACTACTTTTCTTCCACCCAAACCTGCAGGTTTTTATACCTGCAGTAAATGCTCCATTTGCAAATTAGGCTTATCCAAATCTAAGACAGTAAACATCAACAATTGTACCCATCAGATCACCGATTTCATTAACTGTTCCAGCACCTTTGTCATATATGCCATTTGGTGCCCTTGTAATTTGACTTACATAGGCAGTACGACACGGCCCTTAAAAATTCGAATACAGGAACATTTTCGGAATATACACAAATCTGATACCCAGGCGCCGATGGTAGAACATTTTAACAAGTGTCACCAACACCAATGTACTTTTACCTTCTGTGGGTTAAGACGTATTATCCCTTCCCCCAGAGGTGGCAATACACCATTGCGACTACGCCAAGAAGAGAGCCGCCTAATTATTAAACATGATACTGTTAATAATGGGCTCAATAAAGACTATGAATGGCATTTTTGGTTAACGTAAAGTATCTGGAATCCTGTGTCCTTTCCTCTTCTTAAGTACCTGCAATTATACTGTCCTCTAAGCCTTATAGCAAAATCTAATAATTTTTTGACCTTTTGCAAAAAGTGGAGTTTAGTTTGTTTTATGTAAATATAATTTCTTGAATTACTACTATGTTCTTTCTAGTTTGTAACAAAAATGTAATCACTTATTTTCTATGGATTATTGTGATACCTTCTGAATGCTCACACACTAGATCTTGTTAAATCAGTTTTTGACTAGACGGAACTCTTTATATTTATGTATTTATGTATCCTCCTGACTTACTGAAATGATAACCTTTTATGTCTTTTCTCTACCAAAATGGCGCTACCCAGCGCGTAACATGGGAGTCCTTCTTTTCTGTTTACTTTACTCCATTTGATACGCGTTTTTAAAACGCGACTCTAGACGCGGACGCGCCCGTTCTGTTCCCCGTGCTTCACTCTGATTTTCGGCCGTATTTGCACGGCACCCTAACTTTGCAGCTTTGAGGTAAGGGTCTCAGATTTAATAGCCTATCTAAGCGAACGCTGTTCCCCTTTGATAATCGCTACTCCGTTACCTAATTTCTGAATATTGAGACCACCCTATTGCCGCATCTGAACTACGATATACATAGAATGAGTCCCCGCCTGTTACGCGGGAGAAAGCGTGCCATGAAAATTTAAAAGGGTTTACTGACTGACAGTAACCACCTAATACTATTGTTTTTGGCTAACATGCTACATTCAATGAACCAATATGAAGCACTTTTCTTTTCTCTTCTTTTTTCACCTCTGTTTAAATTCCACAGACGAACCTCTCATCTCGAATAGTGTTAATGTTTTTTCTATATTCTAAACCATATGTTGTTTTTATTTTATACTGTACAAAATAATGTACAATTCAACTTATGTAACTGGTTGTTAATACTGTGATGTGTTTTTCTTATTCCTGAACTATCTAGGTTGATCTATTAATTGAATATAAATTGTACAGCACACTTTTGCCAAACCATGAATGTTCCAACAGATAGATTATTTGTTGCCTTACAGAAAAGGACTATTTTAGTCTATAATCCATACATGTCTGCTCTCTCGCGTGTGGTATGTTAATCTATTTTTGTTTCCAACTCTATTTGCACCCGAGCACCTATATTTTTAACGTGATAACCTATACTCTTTTTTGGGATCTTAGAAGATAATTACGGACTTTTTGTTCCACTTCCCACCGCTTTCTCTTTTTCACCATAATTTCATGTAATGTCACCGATTGCTTTCTTACTCCTTTGGACCCTCAATACATCAGGGTCTGACCACAGTCACCATTCAGCACCTACGTATTACTTCCTTTTATTTAATACTTGGCTCTAACTATTCTATATTTGGACTGAGCACACTCTTTATGACTTATGCATGGGACTTCCTTTTATTAGCTAACCTTCTTGATGATGTCTTAATGACATCTCACCCTTTCAAAATGAATAACCTTGAACTACAATCTGTTATTTCTGTTTATTTTCAGCCTTGAGAAAGCCCCGGCAAATACATAGCCAGAGGGGGCGAAACACGTGTTGGCTGATTCTCCTTTTTCCTTGGTTACTATATAATTTTTGGACCTTGGACCGCACTTCGTGTTTTGTTAACCAGTGACTGATTGTATAACTGGGCCTGCATTGTCGGCATAACAATAAAAACAATAATTTTCCAAGTGGGACTTCACCTTCTTTGCATACTGTTTTTGACTTAGAGGACGTGGGTCCCTGTCCTCTGGTTAAGTCCCCTACTCCACAAAACAGGCATCTATACAGGATACTAGTGGTTCTAGGGCCCTTCCATTTTTGGAGCTGCTGTTTTCATGACTATATAATGGTGTCTCTTGACACATCCTCACTGGCAGATGGCTTAATTCATTTTGGAATTCCCACAAGTCACTTAAACGGCCCCACTGCCTCCACAATTCAGTTGAAGCTATCTCCTTCACAATCATATTCAGAAGCCCATTCCCCTCAACATTCTTTGAAGCTGACCGCTCAGCTAAACACAACAAGATCTGCAACCTGAGGGCTAGACTCAGGCAGGGGCGGCTCTTCCATTTGGGTGGAGGAGCGTCGCCCCCCACCAGCAGCGGTAGCTGCAAACCTTTTACTGAAAAAAGATAATAAACCATATTTATTATCGTTTTTAAAAAAGGGGGCAGGGCCACGGGGGTGACAAGTAGTGAGGGGGAGTGCACAGCACTCTCCCTCACTGCATATGTATGTTTGGCCGGCCGTCTCATCCCGGCCAAACATAAATGTGCACAGGGCTCTCCCAGTCTGCCTGGGAGCGCTCTGGCTGGGCGCTCCCAGCCAATCCGGATGTGCAGCGTTTGGATTGGCACAGGGCTGGCTGGGAGCTTGTGCCTGTTTGCAGCCAGCGACGAAGCAGAGGAGCTGAGCGGCGCGGAGCGGCGCGCAGCGGCAAAGGTACATTTATTTTCTTTTTTTTAATTAATTAATTATTTTTTTTCCTCCCCCCACCCCGCGCGCCACCCCTTCTCCGCTTAGTGAGCCAGCCACCACTGGACCCAGGCAATTCAGACAGTGACCTAAACTCGGTTGACTGACTCTCATGAAAATAATTCTAAGGGTGTTTTCGCTCCTGTTATCCCTGCCATCAGTCCTTTTATTGCTGATGATCCAGTTCCAGAGCTGAGTAAACCTACCTCTATTATTGATGTCAACTATTTAACTGAGGTTGGGGCTCCTGGGTGTGAAATTGTGATGGGTGTTGGGTTACAAATGGGCTTGTCCATGATGTCCTAGAATTTGGCAGGGATCCACTCCAAACTTTCTGAGCCTGGTTGTTTTGCATTTATTGATAAAAAAACAATGTCTGCAGAGACATAAGCTGTGGACAAGATGTTTATTAATGGCTATTCCACATATGGTGTTGAAGAAACTGCTCTGAAGAAAGCAGGTAGAGCAAGTGGGAGTTTAGCTGTCTTTGTAAAGAATACCATTGCTTGCACCCACATTCACTGATTCACCAGTGCTGACCTTGTTAGATGATTGATTGGCACCAACCAGCACCAGGCTAAAATTGTGGCAGCAGGGGCGTTCAATGGTTCTTTTGAACCATCCTGTCTAATAAACACTTTAATCCAGAAGGAGGATGAGCTCTGTGGTATTCCAAATCTGATAGATAAAGTCCAGTGTCAAATTTTCACTAATGCAGCTCCCCAGCTGGCTTCCCTGGTGGTTGGGAGGAGCTTAAGGGTGTACAGTGGTCAGACCCGTTCTGATTTAGATAGGCAGCCCACATTCAAGAGGGGTTCTAGCCGTAATGTCATTGATTACATCTTGGTAGATGTTAGAATTTGGTCATCATCATCATCAAATAACTTTATTTTGGTTCAAAGAACCATAAAAGTACAAAGTAAAAATCATATAGCACAATTTAGTACCATCCATTTAAAATAAATTTAAATCAGTTCCATTGAGTGCAATTAATTCAGAGTGCATTTCTAACATCAACAGTACAATAAATCCTGCTGGGACCATGACCAGAGTAACAATGAACCACCAGAAGGTGAGAGAAATGGCCCAGGTCTATAGCTGGATGCAAGTTTAAGACACAATATAATATTTATTAAAATGCAAAGCCAGGTAAAATCTATCAATAAGAGCTAAAGTTAAAAAGGACAATAAATCTTAAAAAGAGAAGCCATTTGCACACTTGGGGGATAAATTCTTAATATTTTCTGGGTATTTTCATAGCACTTGTTATATAATTCAGTGTGGCATGGATAATATTAAGACTTACCAGGCTATACAAATATCGAAAGTCCTGCTCGTGGGACCGGATTGCAGATAATCTAAGGACTGGGAAAATAAATTGCTGTTTCTGTGTGTAAAATAGGGGACAGAAGAGAGTAAAGTGCATAGTGCATAGTGTTCAATAATACCATCACAAGGGCAGGGCGGAGGTGAGGAGCACCATATGCCCTGAATATGAAAGGCCAACAAAAAATGGATAGAACCCAAGTGAAATCTGTTCAATACAAACTTGTGACACTCTTTTAAGATAGTTTGAACATAAAGTGCAGGTGCTAAACTCATGCTAAAATTAAATAATACCTGACCATCTACCCCCTCTTTCCTAACTGTATTGAACAAGGTATTAATGTGATTGAAAAAGAGCTCTTTTACTCTTGGTACAGACCGACTTGCAGTATCAGAGGGATTGGAAAAAACATCCGGGAGACCTAGCTCATTAAAACTCTGTTTTATATAGTGCAACCAGGGGATAGCTAATGAATTATCTAGGGCCAGGTAGTCAGTCATAATCACCCTGCAAAAATTAGTCTCTGGATTTGTCCAGATTCCAAGCCAGAGTAAGAGGGGCTGACGTTTGATATAATGTTCTAAAAACCCAAGACCCACTTCCTCATGGCAACAATTAGTCAGTGCTGATTGGGGAACTGCCAGCAGTCTTCTAAGAAACGTATTTTCATTTTTTTACAAGGAAGCACTGTTTGCTTACACCTATATGCCAGCACCAAACGAGGCGATGGATACACACTTACTCCTAAAAATGAAATTCAGTTCTCCAACTGGTTTATGCCCTAGTGACTTAGCAAATCTTAAAACTGCCTCCACTGATCTTTGAAATTGAAGAGATCTAACATTCATCAGGAACCTCCAATTAAAAGCAATGTCCATTGGTATGCCCAGAAAGGTGAAATGAGGGACCTTTACAATTTCTGAGCCGCCTAACTTAAATGTACATGTCTTAGCAATTTTGAGGCCAGACTTCATTACACAGGATTTGGTAAGATTTGTCTTTAAACCTAAATTATTCATGAACCCGTTGAAAGCGTCTGAGTGATTGGAGACCATTAGCTGTTCTTGAGATCAGAACATCTTCATCCGCGTATAATAAAGCGGGAACTAAACGTGAGCCCATCCTTGAGATGTCCTTTCCTTTAGAACACAAGCGTTCTTCAACCTCATTAATATATAGTACAATAAGGAATGGGGCCAATATACAACACTTTCTTACCCCAAGAGCAGAGGATTTTGAATTTGTAAGGTCCCCTTCCCTACTAAACTGGATCTTAGCTGTAGTGTGTTCATGGAGTCTAGACAGATTTATTATTGCATTATCGATTCCCAGATTTTCCATTATTGCCCATAGTTTTGGGCTCTCAGCAGAGTCAAACACACATATTAAATCCATGAAGGCCAGATGCACACAGCTTTTTTTGGCCTTCATTAACTTTTGCGTAATGAGGTATAGATTAAGGCTCTGTTCAATAGTATCCAGACACGGCGGATTCCAAATCGGACCTTCAAAAGTACCTGGTCTCTACTGCCCAGTCTTCTAATTAAGCTAACCCTGCCCAATAATTTTACTGAACTATCTAACAGCAAGATTGGACGGTAACAATGGGGTAAGCTTTTTTTCACCCATCTTAAATATTAGCATTATGATGGCCTCTTGCCAAGTCTGACCCAGGGGTCCCACAATGGCAGACCTAATCACATTTGTGATTAGTGGGGCCCAGAAATCGGGCAGCAATTTGTAAAAGTTAAAAGGGATTTTATCTAGCCTGGGGCTTTTTCTGAGGGGCTATTTTCTATGGCCAGTAGAATGTCTGATACTTCTATTGACTTACTCAGAGAAATGGCCGCCTCCAGGTCATAATGGGCCTCTTAATCCTGGACTTTATGAAGATTTCGATCCCTGGGCCCAAACAATTTAGCCATAGTGTTTAACCCATGCATCAGCTGGTATCACCGAATTAACCCCAGAGATGTTATCACCTGAAAAAAGAGGGCATTAACAACCTTCCAGAAGGAATGCGAGTCCTGGTGGCTAAGGAGTCTTTATATGCTCGCCTGCAGAGGCCATACCTAATTGGTCTCCGGAAAGCTTACTGAGGGCTAGTTCAAGCTTTTTATGGGCTTGCATAAAGGCATGGTTAAACCACCTTGGGCTATTGGTAGATGTTAGAGCACTTTTAGACAATTTGGCTGCCATATATGTATACAGATTAGAATAAGCCTGGATGACATCTTCCAGTCTAGCATCTTCTTGCAGAAGAATAGATATTTGGGCTTGATTATTTACAAAAAGGTCTTTAAGAAAATAATCTTTATCAATTTTCGACCATTTAATGGTTAAACCCTTATTCTTTCCAAATTGGAGTCTATGCTGTCAGGTATTAAAAATGCAGCCACTGAGGCCAACTTTTAGCTCTAGGGTTAGAGGATTGTGATCACTCAGGCAGTTACACCAGAACTCATATTTGCCAAACACCAGAATCAGTTCCTTCAATATTAATATAAAATCAATTGCAGAGCTTGAGCCAGGGCCCTTAAATGTCGAGTTTGATTCGCAGTCTGGCTATTAAGCTCTAGAACGAAAATGACATTTATCGCATCCATAACTCTATTCAGTGCTTCCCTGCATGGCATGGGTCTAAAATGCATGATGGGGTGATCAGCCTCATCAGAAATACCACAGGTCGACAAATGCTTAGGTTCACAAATACAAGTGTTGAAATCCCAAACCCAGATAATAAAAAGCTCCCTGTTACGGCCATACTGTGCCTTAAAGAACTGGTCTTCTAAGTCACCTTCTACACTGGTCACCGATGTATCAAAAATATAGTAAAAATTAATTATTAAAAAGTCAAAGGTATTCTTCAGTTTAAAAAGGAGTATTTGATAATAAGATGTCCTTTTGACAGTCTGCACAGACAATTAGTGAGAGTCACAGAATTAAAGGTGGTCAGGCCCACTTTTGCCCTTCCTGACGTAGATGGAGTAACTGGAACATGGAAGGTCAGATAACCATTCATATGAAGACTATCTCTCGACCATGTCTCCTGACAGAAGATAACTTGATATTGTTCCACTGTGTTTTCCCAGTCCAGGTTTTTTATCTTAGATCTCAAGGCTGTCATGTTCCGTAACAATAGACCCCAAGTTTTCCTTGGGTAGTACTTCTGGTAGCTATCAAGTTTCTGCCAGGGATGATGACTTTGGGTCTCTGTCATTTACCGTTGATGCAGGAGCTTGAAATTGACAGTCTACCTGTTCAATGGATGAAAGGGCATCGAAGCAGTTATAAGTTAAAATACTGTCAATGCTAAAGCAAGTGACTGTTCTGTCTCCATAGGCAGGGCCCTGTGCCACTTTAGGATTGATCACTGGGAGCTGTGTTAGTCTTAAACCACAGAAATAACCTAGGGGTTAGGCTTGAATGGCCACCTGAGTAGAGAGAAGCTTTATTCGGTATGAGAAAATTCATCCATTACAACACATAATCACCAAAACATTGTAAAAATACCAATAAAAATCATGTATAAAAAAAGCACCCATCATAAAAACAAGTACATATAAAATTCTATATATACATAAATATACATATAAAAATAAAAAACAGAAAAAGATAAAAACCTCATTCATAAAAACTGGAAGAAAATAAGTAAAATCATTCTAAAAATTCAACATTTTTGCGCCAAGTAGTAGCTCCCTTCAGGAAGGATCCCAAGCCCTTCCATACCAGTACATCTGAGGCCATTTGCAGCCACATAAAAGCAGGACGGTATTGCACAAAACCCTTGGGCCTAAGGAGCGGTAGTAAAAATCGGGTTCTAAATGGTGCATAAAAGACACAGAACATTGTAAAATGGATCAAGGTCTGATGGGACACCCCATCACAGGGGCAGGGTCTAATACATTTCTCCCCATATTGACCTAGGGGGAAGCACAAATTACTTCTAATGATCCCCAAGCGGAATCGAGTTATGAGAGTCCTTTCCCTCACATCTTTAATTTCTGAAAGATATTGCTCAGGACCCACCCACATCTTTAGCATAGAAAATTCCCTGATCGATTTTTTCCTTAGAGCCTCGCCCTCCCTTTTAGTCTCCTGGATTCTCTGAAAGAAATCCTTAACCCATTTCTTATCATAGCTAGTCAGGTCCTCGGGATAGTCAAACAATTCAGGCCGCACCAGATCATGTGCCATCTTCTTAATGTGCGACAGCCAAGTAATATGCTTTACATCATCGCAGGCCAAACAATCCCTTAGGATATCCCTATTAAGAGCGGCATGTACGTTACTCCAAACTGAAATCCATAACAAAAGGGGAGCCAGCTGGATAGTGTCCTGTACATACTCAAGGTCCAGTTCCAGGTGAAGGCAAAATCCAGGAATATTTTGTCCAACACCCAGAAGCCTTCTACAGAAACGATTTTCTTCCACCATAAGGGCTCGGGTGTCCCTAAACCCCCAAAGTGCTGAACCATACAGAAGGACAGGTAGGCATTTCCGCCTATAGATTTCAAGCAGGGGTTTGATAGGTTTACTACCTACCCTAGCCGCAAAGTCAAAGGTTGCACCAACTGTTGCATGAAAAAGCACAATCCTTCTGGCAATACAGGGTTTCCAAGATCCTTTCTCATCAAAAATGACCCCTAGGTATGGGAACTCATGGACTCTGCTAATAATTTGACCCTCCACCCTTAGCTCCCCCACCCTACTCATAGGTTTACCACAAACCATAAAGTGCGACTTCTTAAAATTGACCTCCAGTCCCAAAGCTGACATAAAGACGACATAAGCTCTAACTAAGTCACGGAGACCATTCATTGTGCGGGCCATAAGGACCGCGTCATCCGCATACGTCAGTACAGGGATATCGATACCCTTCACCTTCGGGACATCCCTGCAGTGTTCAATCAGAAAATCTGACAGTCCATTTGTGTATAGAAGGAACAAGGTAGGGGCCAAGACACACCCCTGGAGCACACCCCTTGAAAGCTTAAAAGCCTCCGAGCATTCCCCATTTGGGCCCACCCTCACGTTTGCAACTGTCCCTGAGTGGAGATATCGGAGAAGCTCTACAATATTAGGGTCCAACCCTAACTGAATTAGCCTCTCCCATAATAAAGACCGGTTCACTTTGTCAAAAGCACAGCTAAGGTCCATAAAAGCAAGATAAAGGGTACCTTTCCTGGCCTGCGTGTATTTATTGATTATCATCAGTAAATTAAGACACTGTTCTTGCGTGCCGAGGCCTTCCCTGAAGCCATACTGTTCCCGACTTAAGATATAATTTCCTGTCATCCAGGCCTCCAGACGGCCTAAGATAATCCGACCCAGAATCTTCACAGAGGAGTCCAGCAGTGAAATAGGGCGATAAGACTTAGGATCATTACGATCACCCTTTTTAAACACTGGGACTATGCATGCCAATCTCCAAGAGGCAGGAATGCCCACAGTAACGGCTGCATTAAGAACATTTAGGAGAATGGGTGCCCATAACGGAGGGTTAGCTTTAAACAGGTCCATCGGAATTGAGTCCGGGCCCGGTGCTTTATTATGCGCACAACTCTCTATTGCATCAAAAACCTCCTGTAGTGAGAATCTGATTGCTAGGTTAGGAGCCACATCATACACATTATCCCGCATATTTCTTAGGGGGGTACCCTCAAATATACTACAGAAATGTGTTACCCAGGCCTCCGGGGCAATATTACATCCAAGGCCCTCAGAGGTTTCTGTTTCAAAGGAGCCTCTATTCACCACCTTCCAAAACAGGCCGGGGTCTTTCAAAGCTGTAGCACGCTCTAACTCTTCCCTGGCTTTATCATTATATTTTAGCTTGCTATCCCTCAGGGTCCTTTTATACCTTAATCTGGCTTCTTTTACGAGAACCCAATCTCTAGGGTAAGTCTTGGTAGCCATCTTTAAATTTGCCCTTGCATCATAGCAGGCTTTGTCGTACCAGTCACATTTACGTTTATTAGGGTGGTTGCTACTGAAAAGAGACAGTCTCTGACAGCTGCATATACTACTGTTATCGCATCTATAACAGTCGTGGGATTTGGCGCTTCTGTCAGGAGTATTTCCATAAATAGATGTAGGTTATCCCCCACAACCCTTCCCGCAACTTTTTGGGGATCTACTTGCTTCCACCCAAGCCGCCTACCCTGGTCCTTTGACACCACCGTTACAGGCCTGCCTCGTCCTAGTGATCGTAGGGCCCCAGGGAGCTTAAAGGACAATATAAGGGGATTATGATCGCTAAAACACTCCCCTAACACTTTACCCCCAATCACCAAGTCTCTCATAGGAGGGGACACAAAAATATAGTCGATGGTGGATCCAGACCCTCTTCCGACATAAGTTGGAAGTTGGTGAGTGCCTACTGCTTCAATGTCATAGAAATTCAAGAGGCCCATCTCCCCGAGTTCCTTCAGTAGATCTCTACCTCTCGAGTCCTGCGGACCCTGCGCTGAAAAGACCTCACAGTCACGGATGAAGGGATTAACCACAGTACTGGCCCGGCCCAACTTGGCATTAAAGTCCCCGGAAATGATGGCACAAAATTCCAATCCCACCTTCTCCATTCTATATTTCATAATCTTAAGAATGGAGAACAGGGCCCCAATTTGACACCCCATACCCCACACAGCATTATAAAAGTTGACCAATAATACATTACAATGATTTGAGAATAGTACCCAAACCAGCAATATACCTTCATGGTTACAGTTAATCTGGAAAGCACCCACTATCTTAGAGAGGCGAATTAGAGTGACCAGGCCACCTTTCGAGCGACCACCAAGAGACTGTACCGCTGGAATTGCATATCTATCATACCCATCCCACACAGCCAGTCCCGCCACCTGAGTAAGGAGTGATTGAGAGAGGGAATGTAACATAGCTCTAACCAAATGAGGTCTTCTGAAATTGATTATAATGCAGTCCCCAGGGGTAGTTTTGGGTGCAGGGCCAAGCCATGACACTCGTCTTACAAATAAGATATCTTTTAGGATTTCACATGACCAGCCTGAGAACTTCTTTAGCCAATATGACACCTTGTTCAGTAAAGATGGATATGATTCAAAAGATATGGGAAGAATGGTTTTGGGACATTCTCAAGGACAATAATATAGGGTGTGCAATCCAGGGAGATGCTTGGGTGCACATCTTGCATATCTTTCAAGCTATAATCTTGAGTTTTTTGTTCTGACTTGTTAGTTTGGCAATTCTCTACCTGACCTCCGTTATCATCAGTGTTCACAGGCTTCCTAGGAGGCAGCAGTCTGAGTACTGCTGAACCGCTGCTTGCTAGAGGAAGTGACATCAGTGTATCTCTGCATTGACTTCCAAGATGGCTTGGTGTTGGGGTCAATAGATTGCTCCTTTGCACTAGTATGGCCTATATCTCTATAACTGTGTTCTGATTTTTGACTATCAGTTGCTTTGCCCTCTAGATTCCTTTGGGGTAAGTAAATGTCAGCAAGTTTTCCTTCTAGCGCATTTAGTTAAGCCAGAACTTAAGAACAGAAATTATTCACTTCGTTAACCTGAATGTCCAATTGGTCAAATCTCTCCATACATTTTGAAGTAAAATCTGTCAAACCGATATCTCCTCTGGTTACCTTCCTGATCGGTTTCTTCCCCGCAGTTTTTTTGGTTTTATTCCCCCGCATTGCTGGAGAAGTGGGGCCTAGCAATAAGGAAGTGTGATTTGCGCTGTTCATACCAGCCACTTCCTTCCTGCTTTTCTTAGTGGAGGAGGGCTCTCAAAATGTATTATCGCATTGTGCACTATCAGCGTTGGTAAGCTTTGAGTAATGCTAGGATGAGCACGAGCAGATACAAGTGAAACCCTCTCTTGAGGCCGATTTGGCTCAGCTGTGGAAGAATTATCCAGGCGAAGAGGGCATGATAGTGTACTTTAACTGTTCCCTAGGGGCTTCTAGGCCCTTCCCCGCCTGCCCCACTTTCTTTAGTATGAGATCCATTAACACCCCGACGGGGTAAATTTCAGATTCAATGACCCCCATCACTGATGTCAAGTAGTAGGTGATTGATTAGGAGGCCACTCCCTTCTTTTTAGTGTAGGCACTTACCTGACTGGCTTTCCGTTTACCCATGGCAGGTTTCCTTAAAGAGAAGCTAAACTATAAAAAAGTAAATTTAATTTAACAGGGTACTTTTTAGTTTGTCATAAGTTGTACGCCCTATGAGTTGGGATTGTGGTGTGTCAGGACCTCAAATCCGAGAGTCTGGGTGATGACAGGGGTCCTGTGTCGCAGGCTGTGAGGCATGCTTTTAGAGCAATGACACTGTCTCTTGCTCCGACTTCTTCTCCTTTCCACAGGCGTCGCTGGGGGACGTAGCCCCACCCCAGCACACAAGACAGACACAGCCAAGTTAAGAGCAAACAATCTAGGAACCCATGCTGCGGGTTGCGAAGCGTGCTTTTGGCGTGATGGCAGTCTCTTGCCCCGCCTTCCTTTACCTACTGCAGGTGTTGCTGGGAGACGTAGTCCCACCCCAACACACAAGGCAGGCAAAACCAGTTCAGGAGCAAAGCATCAGGGAACCCGCGCTGTGGGTTGCAAGGTACGCGTTTAGCGGGGTGGCACTGTATCTTGTCCCACCTTCCTCTCACTGCAGGCATCACTGGGGGACCTAGGGCCATATGTACGAACACATTTTCCCATTGACACAGAATGGGAAAAACCATTTGATACATCTGGCCCTTAGTCCCACCCCCAGCTCTCAAGGCAGGCAAAACCATGTCAGGATGAAAACAAACAAGGAATCTGGGGCCAGATGTAGGAGGAAAACATTTTGAGAGGTGCAAATTGCGAGTACCAGCGACTCGCAATTTGCACCTCGCAAAATGTTATGCAGAAAGGTGTCTCAGACACCTTCTGCGACTCGCTATGGGGTCGCAAAGACCCACCTCATAAATATTTATGAGGCGGGTCGCAGTTTGCAATCCCATAGCGAGTCTAGGCACTCACGGGGATGGTGGCCTGCTGGAGACAGCAGACCACCATGTCCGTGACTGCTTTTGAATAAAGCTGTTTTTTTTTTCTTTTTGCAGCCCGTTTTCCTTAAAGGAAAACGAGCTGCAAATAGAAAAAATACCGAAACCTTTTTGTTTCGGTTTTTTTCAGAGTAGGCAGTGGTCCATAGGACCACTGCCTGCTCTGAAAAAGTATTTTTATTTGCATTCACAAAGGGGAAGGATGCGAATTAGTTACCATCCACTTCAAGTGGATGGTAACTGCGAGTTGATTTGCGACCGCTTTCGCGGTCACAAATCAACTCTACATCGCGATGAGGTTGCAAATAGGAAGGGTACACCCCTTCCTATTTGCGAATTGGAAACACATTTTGCGAGTCGGTACCGACTCACAAAATGTGTTTCTGCATCGCGTGAGGCCTTATGCGCCTCGCAAACGGCGTTTTTCACCGTTTGCGAGGCGCAAAAGGCTACCTTCATCTGGCCCCAGGTCACTAATAAAAGATGTGGTAATTGTTCCCTTGTATGATAGCGACCATAACTCCTGTTGCTAAACCTGGGGGTTGACTCTCTCAGAAGAGGTCTGCAGGAGCCCCTTTGAAAAAACACCCTCCGAAGAGTTTCTTGGCCCAGGAATCTCACCGACCGTGAGTTGCGCTCAAAGATTTATGATCTATTGGTGTATTTATTTTCTGATTTTGAACATTTTCCCCCACTCCGAGGTAGTGCCAGCTACACACAGGGAATTTTATGAGACGTTGCAAGTTGTATTTTCTAAACAAAACGGCTCAAAAGAAACCCACTGCAGGGAGGATTTATAAGTGGTTCAATATAGAGTGCAAACTGGCAAAGTGTGAGCTGAGAGGGCTATTAGAGTCTGCAGTCGCCTAGCTATAGCTGCAGCGCGACTTAGGTACAAGGTTGTGCTTATCAGGGCTAAAAGCGAATGGGTTGATAAGAACTGGCAGGACTTGTTGGCAGCTGCCAGGTGCCACGATAATCACTCCTTCTGGCACATCATTGCATACAGGAGTTTAGATAGTGCTACTTTCCCTTCTTACTACATTCAGTCTGAGTGGGTTGATCACTTCTCTGTGCTATATGCTAGAAGAGAAGATGTTATCGCTGTTGATAGTTCTGGTGTTAAACCTAAGCGCCCAAGCTCTGCTTTATTGCCTGACAACAGCAACATCAAATTAGTTTTTAGCTTAGGTGATACTCTTATGGCCATCAACAGACTTAAAGGAGCAAAGGCCCCTGGCCCAGACCAGATACCTGGCGATTTGTATAAATCAGAGCTTTTAGTCTGGGTCCCGTACAATAACCTCATATCGAATGCAACATCTGCTGGGGGAGATATTTCCAAAACATCGAGAGGGGAAGAGATAATTGCCATATACCAGAAAGGAGATGCCCCAGTTCCATCAAATTATATGCTGATTAGTCTAATTGATAATTTATAGAATTTTTTTGCCAGGCACGTTTTAGACAAATTGTAGGCTTGGATGGACAAGAATGAGATCTTGTCCTCCTACCAGGTGTGCTTTTGTGCCAAAACAAGCACATGCGACCAAACGTTCAGGTTCACACTATTTACATGGAAATACGTCCTGCAAAAAACGACAAAAATTGTATGTTGCCTTTGTGGACTTAGGAGCAGCATTTGATCTTGTGCCCCCGGAAACCCTTTGAAAAGTTCTATTAGGTATGAGGGCCCCACCAACCTGGTAAACTTGATAGTAAGAATGCACGAGGACAATTATGCCCAGGTCCAGTGAGGAAAACAGGAAGAACTAATTAGCAAGATTCCCATTCATCACAGGGTGCACCAGGGATGTGACCTTGCACCTACTCTATGCTCTTTGTACATTAATGAGGGGGGTGAGTGAACTTATAGATGGTAGAAATGAGTCCCCTATTTTGAATGGAATGAAAATACTGATTTTGCTGTTTTTAGATGATTCAATACGTATCTTAAAGACCCCAAAAGGCCTCCAGAACCTATTAGATACATTACAGGCTTTTTGTATAGCTAAAGACCTGGAACTTAACGTAGATAAAACAAAATGTATGGTTTTTGGGAGGGCGAGCCTACAACACGGGCAGTTAAAATAGCCGACAAACACCTCAACGGAGTGAAGAGTTTTGATTATTTGGGGTTTAGGCTGATTGATTCGCTAGAATGGCAACCCCTGCTATCTCATCTTATGTCAAAAGTCTAAATCCATAAAATGATTTTATACGCAGACTCTGACGCGGTCTATAACCCCTGCCTTAGAAATGTATTGTGCCAAAGCTCAAAGTGCTGCACTCTATGGAGCTGAGATTTGTGGCCGCACTGATACCCACAAATTGACAGTGAGCGAAAATATTTATGTCAGATCCCTTATCTCGGTTCCGACTAGTACACCATTGATCCCTTTGTTTTTTTACCTCAGGACCAAGAGAATTGGCGATGTGGCCTCAGTAAAACCCCTAATGTACTGTCTGAGGTGATGGACTACACCCGAGCTAAATGATTAGCACAAGTAACAGAGGGAACTGTTAACGTTTTGTGGGGCTAAAAAAATCTCATGGCTGCAGCATGTTGCGCCCTGGTGCAGGTTACTGGGAATGGCCAGTTTGTGGAATAGCCCAGAGAGGGCTAGTAAGGAAGAAGTAGCTAGCGTAAAAGCTATGCACTGGGCACATGTGTTCGACCAGTATGCTACGAGTGCAACCTCTGGAGGCTTAACTAGGCAGTTTTTATGCTTTAAGCAAAGCCCTAAGTTTGAGCCCTTTTTAGTGTTGAGCACAAAGTGCTGCGTCCCTGGTGTAATCTCTATATGGTCTTTTCCCCATGCCCATGTCAAGCCCATCAGTTTGGTTGGTTTGTGGGCTTGCCTTTTAAAATTGGCTTGATTTAATTAGTGAAAAACATGCATACCTCATGCTTTCTCCGGTGTTTAGCCCACCTCAAGTGCACCGGACAACTACTGAAAACATACGAGGCTCCATGTTTTCCATATGGTTTCTACACTTTTTTTCTCTTTATTTCGCAGGCAGCGCAATCTCGCTGGGCAATAGTAGAGCGATTTGCATGACATCGACTCTGTTGCATGGATATTTGCACTTTTGCCAGTTACATACATAATTACACTTTTGCTGATATTTTTCACTGTGAGTGAACTTTTGTTTCCTTTTGTGTGTTTGCTTTGCGCTCATGGCAGCCATCGGCTCGTCTATGTGAAACTGTTTTACTTTTCAGTTTATGTGGCAAGAAAAGTCCAGTGAGGAGTTTACAACGTTAATAGCTTTAACTCGAGTAAACGCAAGACCCATTGCATTCCAAATGCTTGTTAGATTTGATTATGCTGTCACTTGCGAAAAGTCTCTACATGAGATTTTGTTTGGGCTGCTTACGTTTGATGTTACATTTTGGTGGTCATCATGACATTGGTGGTGAGTAATAAAGTGCAGGAAATACCGCCATCAGGCCGGCCGTAATTACCTTTAAATTATGACCATGGCGGTGATAACTCCCATAGACAGCCAATGTACCACACAATCCGCCAGGGCGTTAACACCACACACGCCGGCGGTCGCCATCAACAGCCAGGCGGGAGACAAAGTACCGCCCACCATATCACGACATAGTACGCCGCCACGATTTCCAGGGCGGAACCAACGCCATCAAAAGCCTGGCGGAAACACTGCACAGAAGACGAAAGACTCACAATCCAAGACACAGAGAAGGACAAATCCGCCATGGAACCGGAACTGCAAGTCTTCCCGATGCTCTTCCACGGCATGCTCCACCTGGAACACCAACGCTGACGAAGACGACGACGGTGAGTATAGCTGCCTAGCACACAAAGGAGGGAGGGAGGAAAAGGAGAGTGACACACACACACACAACACACACCAGACACACACACACCATACACACAACCAGCTGCAGAGGAAAAACAGTGGAACACGACACACGGCATAATAACGCAAGGACAACAAGAAGGCAGTCATGAGAATGTATTGAATGGGAAGAGCCACCAAATTAACCAATTGGATACAAAATAGATATGTACAAGTGTCCACAAAGGGCCAATGCCCAGTCCAAAGTACTAAGGGCCACAGAGCACAGTCCAAGGCCCAACTTCTTCCCTGACATCATCCACACAGAACTCTGCAGGGGCATCAGTTTGCAAGTGGGCAGGCACCTCAGGGGGATGGGGGTCAGAGGGCACCTCAGCCGAAGTCAGGAACTTTCCCACTGGTTCTGGAGGGGGCTCCATGCCCATTTCTCTGTGCTGGGGAGTGCAAGGTCACAGTCTCTTTATGGGTGACTTGCCCATTGGTTCTGGAGGGGGCTCCATGCCCATCTCTCTGTGCTGGGGAGTGCAAGGTCACAGTCTCTCAGGTGGGTGACTTGCCCATGGGTTCTGAAGAGGGCTCCATGCCCATTTCTCTGTGCTGGGGAGTGCAAGGTCACAGTCTCTCAGGTGGGTGACTTGCCCACTGGTTCTGGAGGGGGCTCCTTGTACAGCAGGCCCAGGAGGGTGGTGTATATGCCCTCTGCTGGTGGTGAGGGCTGCACTGCCTCACCTGGAGGTGAGGGCTGCACTGTGTCAGCAGGTGAAGGTGTCTCCTGGGCAGCCTCTGCTGAAAGTGAGTGCTACACTGTCTCAGCAGGCGAAGGTGCAGCCTCTGCAGGAGGAGTGGGCTGCACTGCCTCAGCTGGAGGTGAGGACTCCGTGACCACTGGTGGTGGTGTCACTCTGCCAGCCTCTGCTGGAGGTCAGGGCTGCACTGTGTCAGCAGGTGAAGGTGCAGCCTCTGCAGGAGGAGTGGGCTGCACTGCCTCAGCTGGAGGGGAGGGCTCTGTGACCACTGGTGGTGGTGGTGTCACCGTGCCAGCCTCTACTGGAGTCGAGGGCTTCTTCCCCTTCATGGCAGGAGGTGCAGGCTCCTTCCCCTTCATGGCAGGAGTCGAGGGCTTCTCTCCCTTCATGGCAGGAGTTGAGGGCTTCTTCCCCTTCATGGCAGGGTGTGTGGGATCCTTACCCATCCTGGCTGGTGGAGTGGGATCCATCACTGTCTTGCCTCCACGACTAGGAGGTACCTCCACTGTCCACGTGGACTGTTTGGCTGAAGTGCTGGGCTGGGTCGTTGGGACCCTGCTCTTATGGGCAGGACGGTGGGGGGGAGGGGGGGAGGAGGGAAGAGGTCAAGTTGGGCAAGGAAAAGCTTCTTAGGTACAGTGGGCGGGAAGAGGGAGGAGGGACGGGAGTGGAGGTTGAGGGAGTGGTTGTTGGAGGTGTATGTCTGCTGGACTTGGGTGCAGGTGCATGGGCAGTGTGCGTGTGTGAAGTGGATGGCTGTTGGGTGTCTGAGTGCTTGTGTTTGTGTCCTTTAGGAGGGGGAGACAGACAGGGTGGGAGAGGACACAGGGGACGCGTGCATGGATGTTCTGTGCTAGTGAGGTTTGTTTGCTACTTGGTATGGTGATGCTGGTGGTGTATCTTGATGCAGTGCATATAGGTGTGAGTGTGCACGTGACTGTGAGGGAGGTGGAGGCAGATGGGGAGACAGTGGATGTGGTTGTGTGTTCTACTGTCTGGTGTTTGCGTGAGTTCTTGTGGGCTGAAGTGTGGTGTCCGTGTTGGACTGTGCTATGCTTGTGTGATGTCTTGTGTGCATGCTCGTCTGTATGTGTGCATGGGATGGGTTGGGGTTGAGGAGACTGGGACTGGGAAGTGGTAGTTGGAGGGGGATGGTAGTAACAGGGACAATGGCTACCATCAGAGAGGAGGCTAGAGCCTGAATCGATCTCTGTTGGGCTGCCAATCCTCTGCATTGCTGCATCTGGGATACCAGCCCCTGGATGGCATTCACAATGGTTGACTGCCCTACAGAGATGGATCTCAGGAGGTTAATAGCCACCTCACTCAGGCCAGCAGGGCTCACTGGGGCTGGGCCTCAGGTGCCTGGGGTGAAGGGGATGCCCACCCTCCTGGGTGAGCGGCACAGGCAGCTCACTGAGGGGCTACTGGGAGGGCGGTGCTGGTATGGGGTGGTGACTGTACCTGCAGCTAGGGTGGTCACAGTGGTGTCCGCCACCACCAGGGAGCTGCCATCGGAGGAGGTACCTGAGTCAGTGTTGCCACCTCCTGTCCCGACCGTGGTGCTCCCCTCGCCCTCCGTCAGGTTCACTCAGCATCGGTGGACTCTGCCTCCTGGGTCCTGTGGGATGCAGCTCCCTCTGTCGCCGGTCCCCCTGCTCCTCCGCCAGATAATGCTAATGCACACATGGACAGGATGACAGAAGAAAAAAGGGGGGAGAGAGAAAGGGAGCACTAGGTCAATTACTGCACCAACACCACAGAAGGCATACACAGTATTGTCACACACAGGGATCAGGATTGAGCACTATACATTGCACTGCCAAACAATTGGCTATATGCCACAGCAAGATGAGGGCCATCCACCACCAACTGTACCCCTCCTGGGACTCACTACGCCCTGTCTGACATGGAATGCAACCTAGCTAGGTTACCTTGTTTTCCCTTTCAACCATTACCCTTGAGGTGGATTACGCTGCAATGTTTGGCCTGTCATTAAGGGCCACCCACTAACTGACACCCATCACCCAGATTCCTTGCCACCTACACATTTGTGCAGTAACTGTCACTGTACTCACCCCCTTGTGGCTGCTGTCATGCCCTCAAGCGCCCATCCAGCTCTGGTTAGGCCACCACCATTATGCGGGCTATCAGGGGGGTCAGGTTCCGACGGGCCCCCCTTCCTCGTTGGGAGGCCATCCCCAGCTGGGCCTCCGCTGTCTTCTGTGCCCCGCACCTCAGGACCTCCAACCATTTCCTACAGTGGGTGCTCTGCCTGCCATAGACCCCTAGGGTTCGCAGTCCTTGGCGACAGCATGCCATAATCCTTTCTTTTGATGGGCACTGACCTGCAGAGGCAATACAGATGGGAGAACACCATTACACATACAATCCAGCCTGTCACACATATAGCCTACCAATCCCGTTTCCATCACCACTGGCACACACATCACCCGGTGCACACCATGTACACCACCACAAGACATTCCCCCCCCGATGACACGATTCTTGCACACACATCTCTATGCATCCTTCCCAGATGCATCGTGCCCAAGGTGTACTCACCTGTTGGTCTGGAGGCCCATACAGCAGTCCGTACTGGGGTAGGACCCCATCCACCAATCGCTCCAACTCCTCCGCAGTGAAAGCCGGGGCCCTTTTCCCAGTCAACACAGGCTATGGTAGGTTCCAGACACAGGTCACAGCAGCACACGCTGTGTAGGTGTTCTCCTATTGAAGGTCAGGAAACAAGTGAGGAATCAGATAGAAGATAGCGGTCACGTCCGCAGCAGTGTGCACAGTCACCGCCGGCACAGATCCCCATTGGCCACTGTACTCCATAGAGCCCCATATTATCCAATGAGGAATTGCAGGGCGGTGCAAGACCGCCTTCTGCCACGACACCCAACGTTGGCGGAGTTACCTCACTTCCACCTGTCCCTACATACAGGACAGGCGGTCAACATTTTATGGTGGTGGCCAACGATCAGATTAACCTTAACTGCATCACTGCCTAGATTTGCACATACCTTGACATTCCCACTGTCCCATCACATACATGCACTATGTACACTGAGGTGATGGTTCCATTGTTCAAATTGTGACAGCCTACTCACTCTTGTGTCCCTTAGATACCTACCGCTGTGGATGAATGAGAGGAGAAGATGAACCCCCGTGTACAGACCCCTTGTGGACTTGACTACACTGGAGGACAGGAACATTATACTGACTTATAGACTGGACAGGGCCACAGTCACAGAGCAATGTGCCCAATTGAAGCCTGACCTAAGATCAGCTATCTGTCATCCCACTGGGATTCCCCCTCTTGTGCAAGTGCTATCATTGCTCCATTTCCTGACAACTGGTTCTTTCCAAGTGACAGTGGGCCTGGCAGCTGGAATGTCACAGCCATTGTTTTCAATCGTGCTGGCAAGGGTCTTGTCTGCCCTGGTGTAACACATGTGAAGCTACATTGCTTTCCCCCAGGTGGAAGATTTGGCCACTGTGAAGGCAGGATTCTATGCAATGGGGCATATCCCCAATAATATTGGGGCAACTGATGGTGCACATGTTGCGTTTGTTCCCCCCGCCAGAATGAACAGGTGTTCAGGAATCAGAAAGTTTCCACTCACTGAATGTGCAAATGGTGTGCCTGGCGGACCAGTACATCTCCCAAGTCACTGCCAAGTATCCTGGGTCAGTGCATGACGCCTTTGTCCTGAGGAATAGCAGCATCCCAAATGTGATGGCCCAAATACAGAGGCACAGGGTGTGGCTAATGGGTGAGCTAGAGTCCCCACCCATTGTATGTCAGTGTATGACTTCAGGTGTTATCCCCATAGGACTGTGTAAAGCTAAATGTTGTCCTTCAATACTTGCAGGTGACTCTTGCTACCCAAACCTATCCTGGCTCCTGACTCCTGTGAGGAATGCCGAGACAGGGGTTTAGGACCGTTATAATGAGGCACATGGACGAACCGGGAGAAAAATCGAACAGACTCTCGGTCTCCTGAAGGCCAGGTTCAGGTGCCTCCATCTGACAGGTGGATCCCTGTGCCACTCACCCTGAAAGGTCTGATAATATCCTTGTACGCGGACGATGCCCTGGTATATTTGCGTAATCACTCTGTCTCCCTGTCTAAGATAATGCATATACTGAATAAGTTTGCTCTTGTATCTGGATTACATGTGAATTGGTCTAAATCCTGTATCTTCCCTCTTACTTGCTTGCCCCCTGAACGTCAAGCATCCCTCCCCATGCATCAACTACCATGGTCGCACCAAACCTTCAAATACTTGGGTGTTCAAGTATATCATTCTATGTCAGACCTAAAAGAAGGTAAACTTGACAGGCTGCTTCGCTCTACCCGTGGCTCCTTGACATTTTGGAGCTCCTTGCCCTTATCGCCTATGGGCCGGATAGCAATAGTTAAAATGCTAATATTACCAAGATTCTTATATTATTTCTCTGCACTTCTGCTGTCTTTACCACGCTCGTTTTTCCACAAAGTGCATTCCCTATTAACTGACCTGCTATGGGGCAGAGACAGACGCAGAGTAGCCCCAGCCACCACACAATATCCACAAGCGGAGGGCGGTTTGGGCATGCCGAACATGGAGCTATATTATGCAGCAGCCCAACTTCAATGGGTCACTAAATGGCTCAACGAGCCGTCCAATGCAGAGTCTACAGCAATGGTGGCTTATATAACTCCAACAACGATACTGACATGGCTATTAACAGGGCTCCCTCACCTACTACGTAACACTCCCCTGCTAGATTGGGCTAGACACTGCTGGAAGGGATACATACAGGGCAAAAAGCAGCCCCTCCACTACTCTCCCCTAATTCCAGTAATACAGTTGCCGGGCATCCACGCTCTATCCTCTCATCATGATGTACGGGCAGTTAATACTCTGAACACAGGAGACCTATATAAGGACTCCAGAGCAATCAAGTTTACAGAACTGGTAGCTGCGGAGATAATGCAACCACGTGCCTTTTTGACATTCAATGCCATAACTAATCTCCTACGTAACATATGGGGCTGCGGACATAACGAGCCAAAAGAATCCCTCCTACTTACTACAATACTCTCTATGGGGGAAGCAAAGCGCGTCGTTACCACATTATACAAAATACTCCTAACAAATAGCTGCAAAGCTCTAACCCAGGTCAAGCTTCGCTGGGATTCGGCCCTTCCTGTACCAATAGCACAAAAATCCTGGGACACAGCCCTCACCTCGATTAAGTCCGTATCTCGCAACTTCAGACTAAGATACACGCAATTTAATTATGTGCATCATGCATATCTTTCCCCTGCCCGTATCCATAAAATATACCCAGGAGCTAACTCCATATGTCCAAGATGCGCTACCCCTGCAGCAACCTTTTACCATATGGTTTGGGAATGTCACACGATCAACACTGGTTGGAACCAAATAGTTGCTACAACCGCAGACCTGATAGGCCAGACACTTACCCCTACTCCGGAATCCTGCCTGCTCAATATACGACACCGCACAAAAAATGATAAACACACTCACAAGTTTGTAGATTTAGCATTCGTGACATACAAGCGCCTGATAGCTACACATTGGAAGGCCCCAAATGCCCCTCGCCACACCCTTTGGCTACGAGACCTACACGATTACACACTGGCGGAATCTCAAACCCTGAGGCCATTACAACATAGAGGCCAGATACAGAACGGGACTGAAAGCGGGGACCTCTTTGTAGTTAGAATTGAATCCAGAGATGACAAATACCCACCATGAATCAGCCCCTTCAAAATTCTCAGGATACGCCATTACTAAAATTATTCATAATAATTGAGTTTGCCCTAAACAACCCCAAGATATTGTACCATCGAGCCTTGCCCATATTATACCTACTCATCAGCCTCTCCATGATACTGCTATACCCCCATACCAAAGCGCACATATGGAAAGGTAGCCCTTTAGAGCCTGTACAGTTATATGCCTTCACTATAATAATTGACGCCAACATATATATTTTAGAATAATATATCTTCATGTCAAATGTTATCAGTTATATAATGTTTAAGGAAAGCCAGTACACTAAAATATAGCAATGTTGTGCAAAGTAATGTACAAATGCTCAGAAAAGCATTTGGAGAGTGGATGGGCGTTTTCCCACCAAATCATATGTAAAGTACTGATACCTTTGTGCCTTGTTTTGTATCAAGTTTAATAAACAGATTTAAAAAAAAATATATATATAACGACAGTGAAGGAACATTTCTATAACTGTTGTACAAAGGTTGTAAAGGTGGTGTGCAATTCAGTCCAGTCGCAATTTATGGTTAAAATACTTTAAAGTTTCTTAAGACAAATTTATAATGTGTTCATTATAAGTCAACCTTCATTATTCTCGTATTTTTCTTCTGCATTTTTGATCCCAACTTTGTATTAGTTATTTTTATCATTTTTGTTGGTAGGGGACGAGGTTGTGTGTGATGTAATTACTTATTATTTTGATTCAATTGTGTTAATAAGATTGTCCCCACCATGATTCTATATTCATGTATGTCATCCTTGGCTACAAACGTATTGTGAGGTGATATAAAATGTTGGTGGAGTACAATGGGATTTGACGTACAGGTATGGGAAGGGAGGCAGCCTTCATCTTGTGATCCCTCCTGCATTGAGGTTTGTATTGGACAATAGAAGTACAATACATAGTACTTTGGCTGGTGAGTCCATTACTACCCAACATCTTCATCTACTTAGGAAACTAAAATCTCTCTCATATAAATCTGACTGATCTCCTATACTGAGTTTTGCCCTCCCCATCTTGACAGAGGCAATGCCATCCCAGCAGACCTTACTAAAACAACTATATCACCCCAAAAACCCTTCCTTCATGCAGCTGCCTGATTGGTCACAGAAGCCAGAAAATCAAACCGCATCACCCCCACCCTAAAACATTTCCACACCCTCCCTCTGGAAGCAAGAATTGAATTAAAGGTAGCGAGTATAGGGCTAAGAATCCTGAAGCGCTAGCACTGTCCACTAAAGTGGTGCTGGCTGTGTGGAGAGCTGCCCAGTAGTGGATCAAATAGCATGATAAATTTACTGGTGAAACGGTGCCATGGTGTGGCACTAGGCTGGCTGAAGCAGCGGCATTAGAAGGCTTTGAGCGTTGGTATTTCATTGGTATCTATCTCATAGTTAGGGGACATTTGGAACAGTTTGCACCTTAGGTCCTTTGACAAGGACAGCCATGAATTAAGTCTGCACAAAGCCACGTTTTACAGCCTCGTCATGCCTTTGATGTGTTCAGTGTAAACCTGAGTACACTCCCTGAATATAATCCCTTAGAGCCAAAGATTAATATCGAACCATGGGGGGAAAACGGAATCTCGAAAATATACTGATCCTTATTAAAAAATATGCCCCTGACTACATTAAACCTCTTGGAATGCAGTGGGAGAAGGGCATTGACCCCCTATTAGATCATGAATGGATCACAGAGCAAATGAACCCTAAAGAATGTAGATATTGTTACACCACAACACCTGTATAAAATGAGGAAACACGCACGTGCACGGTGTCTAAGATGTAGTATGTACCTGTATACAGAGTATTACATTTTGGGTTACTATACAGATGATACTCACTCGATAATTAGGGTACCTCCCACACTTACACCACAAACTGCACTCTTGGGGATAGTAGAAGAAGAAGCAGCATATGGTCAAAACACATCGATGCTGATACGTTTTGGCTATTTGTGGGCAAAAAGAGATATTGCAAGCTACTGGTTAAATAACAATATGCCACAAATTCTTGTGTGGCACAGGGGATGGATAGATGCGTAGAACTAGAACACACGGTTCATCAAATTTGTGGCTGCCCAGTTATATAGGAGAGGATATGGAGGCCTTATAATCCAGTTTTACCAGCTATGCTAACAATGTACTTTATGCTGTTTATATTGTGTGTAGTGGAGTGGATGGGTGCATATGTACAGGGGTTTCTTCCTTACATAGGTGGTGACTGTAATGGAGGAACAACAACCGCAGAGCTCGATCTTATCCAACTGGACGATGATGCTATGTACTATTTTTGATTGAATGTGTTGTACTTTATGGCAAAAAAACAATAAAATGTGGTTTCAACTCACAAGCAATACGAGATACACCAAGAAGAAGACCACCTCATTCTGGGTAACTCTAGAGCAAGTAGAAGCAAAACATCAATATAAGCTGTGTCTACCTAGTTCCCACATTGTGGATATTACTAAAAGCCTCATTGCACTGATCCCAATTTCCTAACATGTAGAAAGGGTTTAAAGTCTCACTTCTTCAGACTACACTTTCACAATTTACTTTCCTACCATCTACTTTTCTACCTTTAGTTGATGGTAGTGGCTATTTACCCAGTGTTAGACCCGACATCCTTGGCGTGGTTTCCCCTGAATTTTTGCCTTCTGACCTCCTGTTTTGCTGACTTCATTTTTGCTGGCTTTAGGGTTCTGTGCACTTTACCACTCCTAACCAGTGCTAAAGTGCACGTGCTCTGTACTCTAAACATGGTGGCATTGGCTTAACTACAATTGGCATATTTAATTTACTTGTAAGTCCCTAGTAAGGTGTGCTATATGTGCCCAGGGCCTGTAAATTAAATGCTGCGAGTTGGCCTGCAGCACTGATTCTGCAACCCACTACAGAAGCCCTTTAAACATGTTTCAGGCCTGCTGCTGCAGAGCGTGTGCGTGCTGTTTCAAACTGCCATTTCTACCTGGTAAGTGCACCCACTAGCTAGGCCCAAACCTTCCTTCCTTCCTTTTTAGTACATGTAGTCACCATAAATTATGCCCTAACTACCCCAGAGGGTAGGGCGTAGTGTAGTTAAAAAGATGGGCATGCACTTTTAAGTTTAACATGTTCTGGTAGTGAAAAACTATTACATTCGTTCTTCACTTCTGCAAAGCTGATCTTTCCTGTAGGGTAATATTGGGATTACCTTGATACAGTTTTTAAGTACAATGCCAATCTGGACTCACTATTTAAAATCACGTTTTATGGTGAAGGTGGATTTTTAAATTGTAAGTCTGAAAATGCCACTTTTATAAAGTTGGTATTTTCTTACTTGAATTATTCTGTGCCTCTACCTGTCTCTGAATACACGTCTGAGGTGGATGACAACTGGGCTTTGTGCATTTTCCCTAGACAGTCACACACAAAGGGACCTGCGGTGTGCCATTTACATCCTGATGGCCCATCACCAGGCTGATGGGTCTTCCTGGGCTGGAGGAGAGGGAGGAGCTGACACTTGCACCTGAATATGGATGTACCTGTACCCAAACAAAGAGCTGCAAACCCCCCTGTAAAGTGTCTGGAGCAAGGGAAGAAAGGGCAGGGGCCATGTGCACTTCAAAGTCCCCCCAACTTCCAGGGCACAACTGGGTATGAATACTGGATCCCAAGCCCCACCAAAACAGTACATTTCTGGATCTGAGGACATGCTGCCAGGAAGAAGGAATGCTGTGCTGCCAGGAGGGACTGCCACATAGCTGAACTGCTTTGCTGTGTTGGCCTGCTGTCTGCTGGGAGTAAAGAAGGACTGGACTTGCCTCTCTACATCCTCCAAGAACCTAAGTGACTCAAATGGCTTGTTGGCATGCCTCAATGTTAGAAATGGGGTCTCTGGTTGGCAGTGTCCAGAGTCCTAAAGCCAACAATAACTGGTCAGAAAACATAGAAGGGAGGAAGCAAAAAGTTTGGGGATGACCTTACAAAAAGAGCCATGTGCAACACAACACCCCACCAGCCTAAAGCCAGGGGAGACGAATCAATACCTTGATGGACTTCCCTGATTAAGGCAATAGAACATTAACCCTGGCCCACAACAGCAGGGGTATGCTCCAGTTCTACGCCTTCCAAAATCCCAGCTGGATCCCTTCTCCTAACTTGCGGATACCATGTATCCAGCACCTAACTTTACATTGCTCACAGACGTATCCCAGAGGGCAGCCAGTACCACCATGGCCAACACAGTGGTGAGGCCCACTCTACTCCGGGGGTGTGACTCCTGTCCCCCACACCTCTAGGGGCAATTCTGTCCAACAGGACAGCAAAACACAGTGGCCACTGACAGCTGTCTGGGACGAGGGCCAGGCCCCACGCCTTTCAGGGCTCTCTAATCACTGTGACTTTTGAGAGTGGTGGGCGGTAGCCCCAGGTGCCTGGAACCCTTGGTCCAGTCTCCCTTCAATCAGGTCAGGGATGGCAGCCTGAAACTGGTCCTCCCCTCTGGGGTTCTGTACCCTCCTCCCAGGACTGGCACCTCCAGAATCCAGAATTGTCAGGTTGCTTGAGGAAGCAGTCCTGCACAATTCTCCCTCCAGTGCAGGGATGTTAACCTGCAATTGGTCTTCCAACCTAGGATCTGGATCCTCGGGTTGGACCGGGGTCAGGAGCAAGGCCTTCCTTCCCCTACTCCTCCTTATGGAGTTCCCCACCTCTCCACCAGGAGTGACCCCCCCCAGAATTGTCAGGGTGCTTGAGGAACTAGTCCTGCATAATTCTACCACCTGTGCAGGAATGGCACCCTGACACTGTTCCCTCAGCCTAGGGTCTGTACCCTGAGGCTGGACGGGGGTCAAAGGTGAGTCTTGGCCTCCCCTGCTCCCACTTCCAGAGTTACGCACCCCTCCCCCACCTTGGAGAGTACCTCTAGAAGTCACACCGGTGGAGATGATTGGGCAAACCACCCCCCATCAGGCCAGGGTTTACGTCCTGAACCTGACCATCCAGCCTAGGGTCTGTACCCTTAGATTGGACCACTGCCTGGCAAGCCAGGGCTTCCCCAGGAGTGACCCTAGCCCCCCGCCAAGGGAACCACATTCCCCATGTGGTGGGTAAGAGTCTGCCCGGTGTAGGTCTCCAGCCTCCTGTCCATCTGACAGTGCACGAAAGCCCCCCAGGCCAGAAGTGATATCACCAGGGTCATTCCTGGGAGCTCTGACCTCAGAGCTGACCTCTGACCCTCTAGGTTCTCCACTGGGGACTGCTTCCCCCTCTCATCCCCCTGGCTTGTACCCTGCACCCTCCACTCTGGAGTGGTACTGCAAGACACCAGGACTGGCAGGATGCTGGTGACAGCCACCCCCCAATTCCTACTGACACTATGGGGTCCCCTCCAGTAGATGGTCCTTCTGTACAGGCTAAGCTCCCCCACAGCATTCCCTCATGGAACCCTCCAGGCTCTGGGACTGGATCTCAGGCACTCTGGGTCTCAGTCCACCCCCATTCCCTCTCCTCTGAGACAGGACATGGGACCCCTCACACATCCCACTACACGGTGACATACCTGGGTCACTGCAGACCTCCCCCACCTCCCTTATTTGGGGAAAACCTGAGCCACTCCCTTCAGCACCACCCCCAAATGCCTCTCTAGACTCTCTGGCACTCTCCCAGAAGTCTGCCTCCAGTACAAGTTCCCTGGGTCAGAAATCTCCCTTTTGGCTTAGCTCTGGAAAACAGGGACTGAACATATGCTCGCCAGCAGTCACATCACACAGCCCCTCACATGTGTTAACCAAACTACCCTCCAACTCACCATTCAGTGCCTTAAAAAAGTATCCTCCATCACCCTTCTGAGGCTACTGAGACAGTATTTGACTGCCCCTGACACTCAATCCAACTTCTGGGGTGTCTCCATACCTCACAACCAAGACTTCTACCTGGGGGGAATCCCTCTCTCTGTCGCTCTCACCTAGAGCCAATTGAGCATCCCTCCCACCACAGGAACCCTGCACACCACTGGAGGTACCTCATACCCCTGAACTTCCTAGTGTATATCATCCTCAAGTTGGGCACCAAGAGGCATATTTATACTCTGTTTGAAAACTAACTCCAGATTTATACTTTGGTACTAGACCCCTCTAGTGCCAAATTTATGGAGTTAAAGACATTTTTTGAAAGTGGAGACCAACCTTGCCTTAATGAGATGCAAGGTAGGCGTTCCCGTGCAAAAAATGACTCTATGGCCTTAACGCCATATTTAGGGGCATATTTATACTCTGTTTGCACCAAATTAGCGTCATTTTTTTAACTCTAATTCGGTGCAAATCTAACTCCATATTTATACTTTGGTGCTAGACCCATCTAGCACCAAGGCCCTGATTTATACTTTTTTTGCGCCGCATTAACGTCATTTTTTGACGCAAAAGTGGCGCAAACTTACAAAATATTGACCCTTATTTATACTTTTTGCTGCAAAACTGCACTAACTCAGTTTTGCACCAAAAAGTTTAGCACCGGCTTGCACCATTTCTGTGCACCAGCCGGGCACCATATTTATGGAACGGTGCAAGCCGGTGCAAAGGGTAGGCTAGAGTAAAAAAAAATGACTTTAGTCGGGTGGGGCTGGCAGTATAGAAGAAGAGGGTTTAGCACCAAAAAATGACTTTAGGCAGGTTAGAGTAAAACAAAATAACTAGATTAGCCTCATTTTATGGTGCTAAACCTACCATGCCACATGACTCCTGCCTCAGAAAAGGCAGGAGTCATTCCCACCACCACAATGGTCAGCACAGAGGACAGGGGTCCCCTGGGCATGGCCCTTGCACCCTGTGCCATGTATGGGGGCCCATTTCCGGGCCCCCTATGGCACTTTAAAAAAAAAAAAAAATGCAATCTTACCTGTACTTACCTGGGATGGGGTCTCTCATCCTCCGCAGTGCCTCTGGTGTGGGTGGGGGTGCCCCTGGGGCCTGAGAGGGCACCTCTGGACTTATTCCATGGTGTTCCACCATGGAAATAGGCCCACAGGTCCCCTAACGCCTGCCCTGACCAAGGCTTTAAAAAATGGGGCAAAGTATATATTGACCCCTCCTCCCACCCTTGCACCATTTTTGCATGGGAGTATAAATATGGCATTAAGGCCATAGAGTCATTTTTTGCATGGGAACGCCTACCTTGCATCTCATTAAGGCAAGGTAGGTTTCCACTTCCAAAAAATGACTTTAACTCCATAAATTTGGTACTAGACGGGTCTAGCACCAAAGTATAAATATGGAGTTAGTTTTGCACTGAATTTTAGTAAAAAACAAATTACGCTAATTCAGTGCAAACAGAGTATAAATATGCCCCTTAGCGTAAATAAATGATGCTAATCTGGTCAGAATCATTTATTTTGACTCAAACCTGCCTAATGTCATTTTGTTTAAGCTAGCCTACCCTTTGCACTGGCTTGCATCATTCCATAAATATGGTGCCCAGCTGGTGCTAAAAAATGGTGCAAGCCGGTGCAAAACATTTTGGTGCAAAACTGCGTTAGTTCAGTTTTGCACCAAAAAGTATAAATAAGGCCCCAAGTCTCTGGGCATGTGCACTTCTTCAGTACTGGAAATAAGACTTTTGGTGCCACCATCTGAACTGGACTCAGCCCTCATGGCTTCCAGCTCTAGCTCAGTTTGTGAGCTACAAACATTTCATTTTCCTTAGCTAAGGCTCTTCCAGCCTCAGCTTTCTCAAGCTCTTCATCCAAGTCTCTCATCTACTGCCTCTGAGGTAGGAGTCATCCCTCTCTAGCTCTGGTTCCCTTTCAGGGCCACTGCCCTCCTCATCCGAGTAGTCCTTCTTCTCAGAGTCATCTGGTATGGTTGCTTCCCAGCGTTTCATTTTATACTGAAATAGGGCTTCTCACGAACCCACCTTTGGGACCTTCTCTTCACAGCCAGCCCTTTTCTTCGCAGAAAACGTTTAGCTCCCTCATTGCATAGATTTCCAGGTGCCAGAAGTTGATTTCCATTCTGCCAAAGCCTCACAGGTATAACAACTAACCAGAGTCCCAAGTAACAATAATACATCCAGGAGGACACCAGAGAAAATACTAGAAAAGAAAAAAACAGTATGTGGTAATGTAATGGTCTGCACTGAAAACAGTAGTGTACACCAATCACTGTATGTCAAGTACAAATACAAGTTCTATCCTTACCGCTGATCAGCAATCTTAGAAATGGGGTCTCTGGTTGGCAGTCAGTTTGCACTCTGTCCAAGCAGGGACCCTCACTCTAGTCAGGGTAAGGTAGATACACAGCTCAGAAAATCCCTGCTTACCTCCTTGGTAGCTTAGCACAAGCAGTCAGGCTTATCTCAGAGGCAATATATAAAGTATTTTCACCAAAACAAACAGGAATACAGTGAAAAAACTACAAAACGGACACTATAGCCAAGATTTTTCTAAATCAAACAAGACCAAAATGACAAAAATCCAACATACACAAGTCAAGTTCTGAATTTGTAAATTAAAAAGAGTATTAATCTATTGAAAACAATGGATGTGTTGCTGTTACACAAAGTACCTGGTTTGCGTCAAAATTAAAGCTGCATGGGTGAGCGTGCTTTGGAAAAGTCAGCGATGGGTCAATTCCTTACTCGCAAGTGAGGACATGCGTTGTTTCTTCTCCAGTCGGGTAGGTAATACATCGTTTTTCTTTCCCGCAAGAGAGGGATGCGCTGATTGCCGGACAGGCACCTTGGTTCCAGGCAAGATCACGTCAGTTTTGACGCCCTGCCACGATGCCTGTGAAATACAGCCACACGGTGATGAGGAACCACACGGTGTGGGGCTTGTGACGATTTCAGTAGCCGCAAGTGGGTGTTGCGCCGTTTCTCCAGCCGCGATGCAGGTGATACATTGATTTCCTAGCCACGATGCAGGTGATGTGTCGATTTCTAAGCCACGATGCAGGTGGTGCGTCCTTTTACAGCCGTGCTGCAGGTGGTGCATCAAATCTGTCCCCGCACAGCTGCTGTGCATGGATTTCCGTCTTGCTTCCACCAGCGTCACCTTTCAAGGGCCCACTGACTGGAATGGGCACCACTTTGCAGGGTAGGAGTCTCAGCAGATAGTCCAGGTGCTGACAGAGGATGTCTTTGATGGCCCTGAGACTTCAAAATAGGAGGCAAGCTCAGTCCAAACCATTGGAGACACTTCACAAGCAGCAATATACCACAAAGTCCAGTCTTTGTCCTCCTTCAGGTAGAAGCAGCAACTGCAGGCCAACCCAGCAAAGCACAGTCACAGGCAAAGGGGCAGTACTCCTCCTCCAGCTCTTCTTCTTGGCAGAGGTTCCTCATGTGTCCAGAAGTAATCTAAAAATCTGGGATTTTGGGTCCCCTACTTACACCCTTTTCTGCCTTTCAAGTAGGCAAACTTCAAAGGAAAGTCTCTGTGGTTCACAAGATCCTGCCCTGCCCAGGCCTGGACCCAGACACACACCAGGGGGTTGCAGACTGCACTGTGTGAGGGCAGGCACAGGTGTCAGCTCCACCCTTCCCACTCTATCGCAGGAGGACTCATCAGGATATGCAAGCTACACTCCAGCTCCCTTTGTGTCACTGTCTATAGAGAATTCCCAACAGCCCAACTGTCAGTCTGACCCAGACGTGGTATACACAAGCAGGCAGAGGCACAGAATGGTTAAGCAAGAAAATGCCCACTTTCTAAAAGTGGCATTTTTCAAACTGACAATCTAAAAAAACAACTTTACCAAAAGGTGTATTTTTATATTGTGAGTTCAGAGACCCCAAACTCCAAATCTCCATCTGCTCCCAATGGGAAACTGCACTTAAAAGATATTAAAAGGCAATCCCTATGTTAACCTATGAGGGAGATAGGCCTTGCAACAGTGAAAAACTAATTTGACAGTATTTCACTGTCAGGACATGTAAAACACATCAGTAAATGTCCTATCTTTAACATACACTGCACCTTGCCCATGGGGCTACCTAGGGCGTACCTTAGGGGTGCCTTACATGTACAAAAAGGGAAGGTTGGTACACTTGCCAGGTTGAATTGTCAGTTTAAAACTGCACACACAGACGCGGCAGTGACAGGTCTGAGCCACGTTTACAAGACTACTCATGTGGGTGACACAATCAGTGCTGCACGCCAACTAGTAGCATTTCATTTACAAGATCTGGGTACCTCTAGAGCACTAGGGACTTAGTAGTAAATCAAATATGCCAATCATGGAAAAGTCAATTGCCAATACAATTTACACAGAAAGCATTTCCACTTCAGCACTGCTTAGCAGTTGTAAGGTACCCAGAGGCCTAAAGCCAACAAAAACTGGTCGCAAAAAAAAAAGAGAAGGGAGGAGGCAAAAGGTTTGGGGATGACCCTGCAAAAAGGGCTACGTGCAACACTTCTGTTTTGAGGTCTCAGGGCCATCAAAGACTTCCTTCAACCCTGCTTTGGCTGCTTGACTCTGCCAACTGTGAGTCCTGCCCTGTCAAGAGGAGCCAGTCCAGTACTGGGCCTTGAAAGTGGGTTTTGCAGCAGTTTGCTCCTCAACCCCAATGCATTGCCACAGCCGGCAAGGATGAGAATTTCTCATCAACAACTGCTCAGCTCTGGACTGATGTATCTCCACCAGCCTGTGCACCGCGCCTTCGCATCGCCAGTTGCGCAGCTCAACGATGATGCATCACCTTCAGCACAAGGGATTCAGAGCTGCACCTCAAGGACATTGCCTCAATTACTGCATGGCTCTACGACAAAGCTTCCCTTGACTTTGTGGATCGGAACTAGTGCATCACCTTGGCATCGCCTCCCCAACTTTGACGCAACTCTCCATCCAAGGTACTTGTCAGCATTCCCTGCGTGGATCCTGCAGTCTGCCTGTCCTTGATAGCGGTCGGCCTGAACATTGGATTTACCACAGTCTAGAGCAACCTCAAGTAACCTTTAAGCACTATGGACTTGTAAGCACTATATTGCAGTTTATTCTTTAAAAACATATCTCAAGATCTATTTATTGGATTTTTTTATGGTTTGGTCTTATTTTGTTCATGGAAACATTCTTTATTTTTCTAAACTGGTGTGGAAGTATTTTGTGGTGTTTTCACTGTGTTACTATAAGTGTTGCACAACTACTTTACACATTGCCTCCTAAGTTACGACTGGCTGCTCTCTGCCAAAGTACCAGAGGGTGAGCACAGGTTAATTTAGGTTGTGTATCTGACTTAGCCTGACTAAGATTGTGGTCCCTTTTTGGACAGGGTGCATACCTCTGCCAACTACAGACCCAATTTCTAACACCTGGCCGCTGGGTAAATAGTGTTTTTTTAAGCTATTTACTCAATCCCTGACCAAATAGTAGAAATGACTTACTATGTGGCCAGTGCTTTTGAAAATAGTAGCAAAAATTCACTATTTACCCAGCTGCTGGCTAAACAGTAGAGAGTCTGAACTATTTAGTTGGCGGCCATGCAGATAGGAGAAAAAACTTTCTTATTTACCCAGCCTCTGGTCACTGCCTGGCTTACGGCCGTACAAATAACAGGAACATTTTAAATATTTACCTGGCTATTGACTAAAAAATAGAGATTTTGTTTTGCCAGCTGACAGCCTTGCAAACAGCCGAAACCTTCACTATTTACCTGGCCACTGGCTAATAATAGAGATTTTGCACTGTTCGTACAGCAGTTGTACAAATAGCAGGAAAACATAAATATTTACCCAGCTGCTCGCTGAATTGTAGAGATTCTGAACAGTTTGGCTGGCAGCAGATCAAAAGCAGAAAAGTTTCTCGATTTCCTGACTTCTAGCTGGAGAGTAGCAATGAAACTTCACTATTTACCTGGTCACTGTCTAATTAGTAGAGTTTCTGCACTGTTTGGCTGGTGTTTTTTGGAAACATGTTACCCTCCATAGGCTGCCAACACCCTGTCCTGAGGGGACTTCTTCCCATTGTAAATTAGTTACCACCCAACCCAGATGTTGTTAGCTCATCAATGGTTTGCAACAGCAATTGCAGTCACAAACTATTAATAAAATCCTTTCTGAATTGGAAAGGGGAGGGAGGAGACCCCTTTCATTAACATCCCTGTTTGCAATTCAGAAACAATCACAAAAGTCATTTTACTAGCCTAAATAAGTTTCAAACTCATAAAAAATGTTTTGTGCATAATGACAAGCAACATGATACCCTTAGTGCTAAAACTAGTTTAAATGCAGGCTCTAAGTTATAGGTCTAAAGTTCCCAGATGTTTGAATGTTTCCAGGTTCTTTTGACAGACATGGCACAAATGCCACTCCATTACACCATGGGCCAATACATAATGATATGGGAGGCCCTCTATGGAGCTGACTTGTGCTCCTTTTACTTTACATTTACCTGCAGGTATGACTAATGAACCTTTGCAAGATTAGTTAAAGCTGTTTACTCTTCCAAAACTATATACTCTTTCTTACAAAGTCATGGAAATGCACAATGACCAGATATGGGATTACCAAAAGGATCCATGTTACGAGAATGACACTTTTTCTGCATCAAATCAGAGCATTCCTGAAATATTAATTCTGGTTCAGTTGAGGATAACCGATCATACTAAAACACCTAATAACAATGATTTGTAAAAGCAAAAAACAGAATGGATATTTTGTTTTCCCCTAACATTGACCCATCTAATATTTAGGGTGATGTTATCAAAAGAGAAACAGTTGCATAGGGCCCCTTATGAAGTGACCAACACAGTATATTTGAGACGCTTCATTCCAATCTCATGACAGAAGTAAGAAGAACTATGGGCCTAATTTAGGGGGTCATTACAACATTGGCAGTAAAAGCCGCTTACCGCCGTGCAGAAGACCGCCAATACACCGCCGTGGCCGCGGAATTCCGCCACAGCTATTATGACCCACATCTCGGAATCTGCCGAAATTCAGACACCCACACAAGTCCGCCACACCAAAGGTCAGTGAGAAACTGGTGAAAACAAAACCTCCACCGTCACGCCAACAGAAACACGCCCATGCTATTACGACCCACGAATCCACGTGGCGGTCTTTCAACTGCGGTATTCCATTGGCGGTACACACCGCCACGCTCAAAATACACACACATCTCCAAAACACCGCCACATTGGACAATTCGAAATACACACACCTGATACACATACAAACACCACTCCCACACACCCAATACAATATAAAACACACACCCACATCACCCACAAACCCCTACGACCAAATATTATAGATGAAGGCGACAGAGAGAGCACAGCATAGACAACCCCACCACACAGAGGCACACAACACCATCACCCACACAACATCCACGCACAAAACACCACACACCACCACACATCACCACACTCATCACCACATACACCATCCCACACATCACCTACACCACCCCATGGCACGGCAAAGACACCCCAGGTTCTCTGAGGAGGAGCTCAGGGTCATGGTGGAGGAAATCGTACGGGTAGAGCCACAGCTATTTGGATCACAGGTGCAGCACACCTCCATTGCAAGGAAGATGGAGCTATGGCGAAGAATAGTTGACAGGGTCAACGCAGTGGGACAGCACCCTAGAAATCGGGACGACATCAGGAAGAGGTGGAACGACCTACGGGGGAAGGTGCGTTCCGTGGTCTTCAGGCACAACATCGCGGTACAGCGGACTGGCGGTGGACCCCCACCGCCTCCCCCACAACTAACAACATGGGAGGAGCAGGTCTTGACCATTATGCATCCAGAGGGCCTCGGTGGAGTCGGTGGAGGAATGGACACTGGTAAGTCAAATCTTAACTATCATATCCCCCACCCTACCTGCATGCTATCACACACCCCCACCCTCACCCCCTGTCCTATCACTCCAACTCCTCACTAATGTATTAATAACACAAACCACCCATCCCAACACCAAGCCCTGCATGACACAACAAAGCATGGACACCCATCACTAAAGCATGCCCACTTCACATACCCATAACACCCCCTAACCATCATCACACAAGGCCCCACACAGGAATGCTAGCACTGGGGTACACGCTCACCCACCCATTGCACACCATGACACACACAGATGCAATAATCATGCTTTTACACCCCTGCAGGACCACTACCTAACGTCACCAGACAGGAGGGTCCAGACATCTCAACCCCACCCACAGAAGAGGCCCACAGTGACAGCAGCTCTGGCCAACTGGATCCGGATGACCAGCCCGGACCATCGTGGGCCTCGGGACAGTCGGTTCCCCTCGCACAGGCACAGCGCAACACTGACCTTCCACCATCTGGAAACACCAGTACAGCACCCACCCAGCGGGCCCATACCTCCGTACCCAGGATACGTCAATCAGCTGTGTGTCCACCACTACAGGGAACCCAGGATAACCCACCACCCCAACAACAACAGGGACCTGGGGGCAGTGGTAGTGGGCACACGGTCCAGGGGACGGAGGCCCAGGAACACAGGGGAACTGAGAGGGCTGCTGTGCGACAGGGGGCGGACAGGCCAAGGGAACCCACTCTCCACGAGGCCCTCTCCTCCATCATGGGAGCATACCACCACTCCCAGGAGACGATGGCTACGGTACTGGCCAAGTTTCAGGAGACCCAGCACCTGCAGGAGGAACAGTATTTGGGCTTCAGGGAGGAACTCAGAACCATCAGCTCCGCCCTTGGCACCATCGCAGGGGTGCTGAAGGACATACAGAACACCATGAGGGACACCGTGGCACTCCAAGGGGCCCCTGACACTAACATGGACGATGAACTGCCCACCATCTCCGCCGGCGCTAGTGGACAGGACGCCCCGCCACAGGACCACCACACCAGCACCCCACCCCCTGCAGACGGAGAACCACCCCGCAAGCGGTCCCTGAGATCCAGGAACAAGACAGAGCACGATGGCAAGACCCCCGCCAAGAAATGAGACCACCCTGATTGTCATCCCACTGTCCCACTTTGTAACCCTGTCCATATTGGAACTGCCCCAGCTCCACTTCCTATGCCCATATGGGCAGTGCACCTGTGAGGCTAATAGACTGCACTCTGCCATGGACATTCCTCCACCATCACCCATCACCATTTTACCACCCCCTCCAATAAATAGCACTTCAATAAACACCCTTGAAGCACAAAAATTTCAGGAGTCAGTCTGTGATTTAGAAAATGTGTATTAGCTATGACAATGACAAAATCCGTTCGAAAATGTAATGTCAACATACCTATGTCACACATCACAAGTCCATGAAGGATGCAAGTAGATGACACACGTTGGTAACCACACCTGTGAAACCGTAATGGAAATGTACAACTCAGTTACCAAATACTGATTGAAATAGACAGACAGGATAAAGGTAGAAGTGTGAAAGTAAATGTAGTAGTCAAAAAAGTGTTCTCACCTGTGTGTCACTGGAAATATTGCTGTATGACTGAGTCCCTGTTGTCAATGTCTTCTTCCTCTACTTCCTCCTCATCACTGTCCGCAGGCTCCACAGCTGCCACAACACCGTCATCTGGACCATCCTCCTGCAGAAAAGGCACCTGGCGTCGCAAAGCAAGATTGTGAAGCATAGAGCAGGCGATGATGATCTGGCACACCTTCCTTGGTGAGTAGAATAGGGAACCACCTGTCATATGGAGGCACCTGAACCTGGCCTTCAGGAGGCCGAAGGTGCGTTCGATCACCCTCCTAGTCCGCCCATGGGCCTCATTGTAGCGTTCCTCTGCCCTGGTCCTGGGATTCCTCACTGGGGTCAATAGCCATGACAGGTTGGGGTAACCAGAGTCCCCTAATAGCCACACCCGGTGCCTCTGGAGTTGACCCATCACATAAGGGATGCTGCTATTCCGCAGGATGTAGGCTTCATGCACTGAGCCAGGGAACATAGCATTTACCTGCGAGATGTACTGGTCTGACAAACATACCATCTGTACATTCATGGAATGATAACTCTTCCGGTTCCTGTACACCTGTTCACTCCTGTGGTGGGGGACCAGAGCTACATGGGTCCCATCAATGGCACCTATGATGTTAGGGATATGTCCAAGGGCATAGAAGTCACCTTTAACAGTAGCCAAATCCTCCACCTGAGGGAAAACGATGTAGCTCCTCATGTGTTTCAGCAGGGGAGACAACACTCTGGACAACACGTTGGAAAACATAGGCTGGGACATCCCTGATGCCATGACCACTGTTGTTTGAAATGACCCACTTGCTAGGAAATGGAGCACTGATAGCACCTGCACTTGAGGGGGGATTCCTGTGGAGTGGTGGATTGGTGACATAAGGTCTGGCTCCAACTGGGTACACAGTTCCTGGATTGTGGCACGGTCAAACCTGTAGGTGATGATCAAATGTCGCTCCTCCATTGTCAACAGGTCCACCAGCGGTCGGTACACCGGAGGATTCCGCCATCTCCTTACATGTCCCAGCTGATGGTGCCTAGGAAGGACAACAGCGACCACAGAGTCAAGCAACTCAGAGGTATGTACCTACAGCTACACAGAACACGGAACAAAATCCAAAAAGTTGTCTGTATGTGTGTTGAGTCCAGGCCTAGGTATGTGTGACGCAGTTGAAAATGAAGCCGTGTGGGCCCGTGAAATGGCGGCTGCCTGACCTCAAAACTGGGACAATGGAATGTGAGGTAACTGTGCTGGCGTTGTACACCGTCGCGGTAGGCAGTCGAAGACCGCTGCGCAATGCTGCATTGGTTAACATTGGACCCTATAGGTCCCAGGAGCCAATGACGAAGTGCGCCGGCGGTGATGATACGCACCGCCGCAGACGTGACCGCCACGGACGTGACCGCCATTTTCTATCTGTTCAATCACTCCATACCTGATCTTCGACAGGAGAGGACCTATACTGCAAGTGCTGCTGTGACCTCGGTCTGGAAGAGACAATGGCACGTGCGTCTGGGGAAAGGGCCCCTGCCTTCACTGCACAGGAGTTGGAGAAGCTCGTGGACGGGGTCCTCCCCCAGTACACGCTACTCTACGGTCCTCCAGACCAACAGGTGAGTACATAGGGTGCAAGTTGTATGGGCTATGGCTGGGTGAAGAGGGCTGGATGTAAGAAGGAAGGGGGCAGAGTTCTGCGAGCACGAAGGACTGTGAATGCATGTGCCAGATGGCAAGGGTAGGGATGTGGGCCACTCACTTCGACGGTGCAGTTGCTAATGACATCTCTTCTTCCCCTGTACATGTCATGTAGGTCAGCGCCCACCAGAAGAAGGATATTTGGCGTGCCATCGCCAAGGACGTCCGGACCCTGTGGGTCCACCAGAGACGGAGCACCCACTGCCGTAAAAGATGGGAGGACATTCGCCGCTGGAGCAAGAAGACGGCGGAGGCTCAGCTGGGGATGGCCTCCCAACGTGGGAGGGGTGCCCGTCGCACCATGACCCCCCTGATGTTCCGGATCCTGGCGGTAGCCTACCCTGAGTTGGATGGGCGCTTGAGGGCATCACAGCAGACACAAGGGGGTGAGTACACTCTCATTCTGCTGACTTTGCGTGCAGTGGAGGGGTCTGGATGGGGGAGGAGGGCTGTGGGTTTCCCTAGGCCAGGGAGAGTTCCGTAGGCTAGGCCCCTCCTTAATGCAGGCCATGTGGCACTCCACCCCACCTCTGTAGAGTGCCAAGTACAGGTATACATGCCCCTGTGTCATCTATGTGTGCAGATGTCCACCATAGCCATGTAGGCCATATCCCAGGAACTGCATGTGTAGAGCCCAACATCGCGGCGTAGTGCAGGGGGCTGCTGTGTCTGTATTGTCCGCCAACGGTAGCAGTAAGCCATGCATTCAACCTGTCTTTCTTCTGTCGCCCCCCCCCCCTTTTTTTGTGCTCTCCCTGTTCTTTTCTGCATCAGCATCATCAGGCGGAGGTACAGTGGCACCGGAGCACGAAGGGGCTGCATCCCACATGGCCATGGAGGGCCACACCACAGACTCTGAATACACCAGTGGGACGGAGGGCGAGGGGAGCTTCACGGCGGTCACCGGATCAGCAACCAGCGACACGGACTCGTCCTCCGATGGGAGCTCCCTTGTGGTGGCGGCAACATCTGTGCCCCCCACTTTTACAGGTACAGCCGCCACCCCCCCTACCAGCACCGCCCTCCCAGCAGCCCCTCAGCCTTCACCCCGTGCCCGCTCACCCAGGAGGGTGGGCATCACCTTCGTCCCAGGCACCTCAGCCCCTGCCACTGTCACCTCTGCTGCCCTCAGTGAGGAGGCCATTGACCTCCTCGGGTCACTCACTGTTGGGCAGTCTACCATTGTGAATGCCATCCAGAGTGTAGAAAGGGAGTTGCAACACACTAATGCATTCCTGGAGGGCATTAATTCTGGTCAGGCTGCCCATCAGCGAACCCTGCAATCTCTGGCCTCAGCACTGATGGCAGCCATTGTCCCTGTGTCCAGCCTCCCCCTCCAACTTCCTCCACCCAGACCCAATCCCCTGTACCTCTCCCTATCCCAAGCACACCATCAGACCAGCCTGCACACACCTCAACAAACAAGGGAAGCTCAGGCAAACATAGGCACCACACATCCAACAGGCACTCACACAAGCATCACCCACATACAGACACAGCAACATCCACTGCCTCCACTGTGTCCCCCTCCTCCTCGTCTCCCTCCTCCCTCCCAGTGTCGTCTACACTCTCACCTGCATGCACTACCACTACAGCCACTAGGACTCGCACAAGAACACCCACCACCACACCCCGCTCACCTGCACTCACCACCCCCACTACCATTTACACGTCCCCTGTGTCCTCTCCCAGTGTGTCTGTGACGCCCCCCCCAAAGTACACAAACGCGGGCACACACACACCCAACATCCATCCACCTCACGACAGCCTCCAGAACATGCACCTGCACCCAAATCATCAAAAGTTACACCTCCTACAACCACCTCCTCTTCCTCCACTCCCAGACCCCCTCCAGCTACCCGTCCCAGTGTTCGTCAGAAGCTTTTCCTGAGCAATGTTGACCTCTTTCCCACCACCCCCCCTCCAATTCATAGGTCCCGTAGTAGCACCTCAGCCAAAAAATCTCCGGTACCAGTGGTGCCTCTTAGAGGTATGTGGAGTGCACCGGCCACCAGGGTAGCCAGTGAGACACAGAGCCAAAGCACAGCCAGTCCCCCCCCTGTGAAGCACCAGAAGTTGGACAGTGCCCGACGGGAGAGGGGGAAGACTCCTGCCGGCAAAGCCGCTCACAAGGGTCCCGGGGGGAGTGTCGAGTCAGCTGTGACTCCTCCCAAGGTGGGGAAGGAGCAGAAGAAAGCGCCAAAGTCTGGGAAGAGCAGCACGGCGGAGATGGCCGCCATCATCCCGGCTACCCAGGACGCCACCGCCAGCCCCATCGTCACTGGTCAGGAGACCACCGCCTGTGGAGAACAGCATCCACTACCTCAGTCCTTAACAGGAGGGCAGTCCAATCATCACTGGTCAGGAGACCACCGCCAGAGTCAGTGCCCAGGAGGGCAGTCCCATAGTCACTGGTCAGGAGACCACCACCAGAGTCAGTGCCCAGGAGGGCAGTCCAATCGTCACTGGTCAGGAGACCACCGCCAGAGTCAGTGCCCAGGAGGGCCCCGGCAGCCACAGCCTCGCTGGGCAATGAGGGACTGTCATGGAAAACACCGCTGCAAAGGTCAGAGACAGCAAAGTCAAGCACCGCCGAACAGGGCAAACACCGCCATGGCAAGCACCACTGAACAGGGCAAGCACCGCTGAACATGTCAGAGACAGCAAAGTCAAGCACCGCTGAACAGGGCAAGCACCGCTGAACAGGGCAAAGACTGCCATGGCAAGCACCGCTGAACAGGTCAGAAACTGCTAAGTCAAGCACCGCTGAACAGGGCAAAGACCGCCATGGCAAGCACCGCTGAACAGGGCAAGCACCGCTGAACAGGGCAAAGACCGCCATGGCAAGCACCGCTGAACAGGTCAGAAACTGCTAAGTCAAGCACCGCTGAACAGGGCAAAGACCGCCATGGCAAGCACCGCTGAACAGGTCAGAAACTGCTAAGACAAGCACCGCTGAACAGGGCAAAGACCGCCATGCCAAGCACCGCTGAACAGGGCAAGCACCGCAACATCAAGCACCGGTAGCCCATATGCGCCAGGGCCAGTGACGGAACTGGGACCGTCACGGGGAGAGTGATGCACTCTGGGCAACAGTCTCCCTCCAGAACCTGTGGAGAACAGCATCCACTACCTCAGTCCTTAACAGGATGAAGCACTCTGGGCACCAGTCCCCCTCCAGAACCTGTGGAGAACAGCATCCACTACCTCAGTCCTTAACAGGATGAAGCACTCTGGGCACCAGTCCCCCTCCAGAACCTGTTGAGAACAGCATCCACTACCTCAGTCCTTAACATGATGAAGCACTCTGGGCACCAGTTCCCCTCCAGAACCAGTGGAGACTGTTATCCACTTGAGAGACTGTGGCTTTGCACTCCCCAGGATGGTACAGTGGGCAAACCACCCACTGAAAAGACTTGTGAGACTGTGGCTTTGCACTCCTCAGGATGGTACAGTGGGCAAACCACCCACTGAAAGACTTGTGAGACTGTGGCTTTGCACTCCCCAGGATGGTACAGTGGGCAAACCACCCACTGAAAGACTTGTGAGACTGTGGCTTTGCACTCCCCAGGATGGTACAGTGGGCAAACCACCCACTGAAAAGACTTGTGAGACTGTGGCTTTGCACTCCCCAGGATACATCAATGGGCATGGAGCCCCGTAGTGAATCTGGCGTGGTGCTGTCATCCGGCTGAGGTGCCCCCCCGTCCCCATGCATTTTGGGCCCAGTGGTCCACGGACATTGAATGGTGCATACCTGCACTACTAATCGTGATGTATAAATTTTGAATGAGAATATCTATCTGTATATATTAGCTTACTGTATTTTGATACATTACAATGGTTGAACTCATTTCCTTTTGTCTTTGCATTATTCCGAGGGGGTTGTTACTGTGATGTTTGGAAATGCATTGGTGTGTGTGTTGTAGTGCGCGAGGGTCGGGATGGGGGTGGGGGTGTTGCGTGTGTGTGTCCCTGACTTTTGCCTCCCCCCTCCCCTATGTCGTAGGTGCAGTACTCACCATTGTCTTCGGTGGGGGCGTTGCTGATTTTCGTAGAGGAGCAGGAAAACTATCGCAGGGAGTATTTGGAGTTCCGGCTCCATGGTGCCCTCCTTCCTCGTGAAGTGTGCTAAGGTGAGCGTTTTCCCATTGAAATGGCTGTTTCCGCCGTGTTTTTATCAACGGTGAATCCGCCCCGGAAAAGGTGGCGGATTGGCCTGTTGTAATACTGTGGGCGGTACTTTGTCTTCCGCCTGTCTGTTGGCGGTGACCGCCGCGCTGCTTGTCTGTACCGCCGTGGCGGTCGGAGTGTTAAAGTGGCTGTCTTTGTTGGCGGTTTCCGCCACGGTCATAATTCCTTTTTTTTTTCCGCCGGCCTGTTTGCGGACTTACCGCCGCTTTAACACCGTCCGCCAGGGTTGTAATGACCCCCTTAGAGTTTTGAGAATGGAGTTAACTCAGTCAGGATGGGGGACGACAATACCTCCGACATACTGTGGTTCTCTGTCTGCCAAATATAGAGTTGTCCACTGACCCTGTGAACAACTCTCTACATTGACAGGAACTGCTGTCATGGCAGTGCGTGTCTATGCACGAAACATTTGGAGGACTTTACAGTCAGAGATGATGGCTGCTGGCAAACTTTAAAAAAAATATTTCTTTTTCAATATCAAATTCCCAAAGCAGGAGTTTGTTTTTGAAAAACCAAAAACCTAATGGTCCCACACACTGGGCATTTTCTCCCAGGGTGATGCTTCATTATTTTTTCCCTGTCCCTTGCAGCTAGGTTTTACTCAAAACAGGGTAGATGGTATAAAGTCCTTCCTTCAAAAACCCGTACTTTGACGGGCCATCAGAGGAAGTACTCTGTTGGGAACCCATAAGCACAGTAATGGGACTATAATTAATTGAACTGAAGGTCATTGGAATGTGAATGCATTTCCCCAGTAAATTAGAAAAACACAGATAGGCATCAAAGACAGAAGGAAGGAAACTCACAGATTTTTTATTCACTGACTGTATTACAAGTATTGTAACAAATAAGACACTGAATAAACAGGCATTTTGTGGCCACCATTTCTGTGACCTAGTGATCGATCATTTCACAGTTCCACTAACTCATTTTCCAGACAGGGGATGTAGAGCCTCTATTGAGGTTTGAGAACTGATTTGAGATGTTTACCTTCCAAATATTTTCTAGCTTGTGCTCAGACACAGCCTTTGTGCTAGGTGATTAATCTCACAGACTTAGCAATAGTACTGGCTTCAAGGAGAAGTATCCAAAACAAGGATACAATGAAGCATGAGGTCTCAGCACCTGACTGTCATCACCCTTTCCGAATAGTCATCAGGCACAGACAAAAGGGCAGCCCCGTTTACAAACGTTGACACCTTTAACAAAAGAAACCTTTGACCTATCCCTTAATTCTACCATCTACCCTATGTGACCACTCAAGAAGAACTAATCATTTGCCATTTGCTAAAAACAACCTCACAGAATATTTTTGGCTAGCCTTTTTTCTATTCCCCCTCACTTGAGTTCTATGTCGCTACTCTCTATCCACGGGGATGCAGTGAATACACACCCACTGTGTAGGGAAACTGCATCACCATTACATCATACAAAATGCATCCCACTGGTCTAGGCATCAAGACTTTAATCACACTAGGAATCTTACTGCTACGAACCTAGGGGCAGATTTACTAATGGTTTGTGTTGCTCTTGTGTCATGTAAGGCAACACAAGGCGACACATGCCCTTAAATGAAACTTACAAAGCCACCTAGCATGGTTCTGCATGACTTAGTTAATCCAGAGTAACGCAAGGCAGCGCAAATCCGTACCTTGCATTACCCTGTGTTTAGAAGGCATTCCATGGGTGGAGCATGGGTGTTTCCATACATCCATCCATGGATTTTGACGCAATTCCATCATGCATTCTGTAGCACACATAAAGAGATGAAAATGCCTCAAAGGGTAGTTTTTGTGCAGGAAGGAGCCTGTTCCTGCACAATAACAATCCTACTTGTAATGCAGGTACCCTTGCACCATGGCACAGGGGTGCCTGTGTTGGCACTATACAGCACACAGTGTACCAGTGCAGGGAGAGAGCAGAAATGTCTCATATCTTAGTAGATATGACTCATTTCTGCTCTCTCCGTGTCACACAACGCAGTGCAGCAAGTTGTCTTGCTGCCTGGTGTTCCATGACTTATTAGTAAATCTGCCCTTTGCTACATACCCACTTCACATGCACCTACATGGAATGTCAGTGCAAAGATCTGGCATTCGTACGGAATCTGCTTTTGAGCAAACTGGCACAATCTATCTGGAGCCTCTATTACCCCTTCTTCTGCTCATTAGAGCCCTCTGGGGCTGGTCTTTTTGGTCCTGGTCTGGTCACATTGGTCCTCTTGGCTCTGGATGTCCTGGTTTTGTTGATCCTTGCTAGCCTGATCCTAATACCTCAGTTCTTAGTTCAACCTACTCCTGACATGTCATGATGCTTTTGGCCCTGGTCGTCCTGCTCATCACGTTGGACTAATCTGTCCACTTTGTCCTGATCCTCCTTGTTCAGGTCATCCTGTTCTTAACTGTTCCTAGCCACTCAGCTTGTTCGCCATGGCTGCTATCATCCTGGACTTCCTTGTCCTTGCCCTCCACCTGGGCCTGGTACTCAATTTCCTGATCCTTGTCTCCTTAGTCCTTTGCTTCCCAGTCCTCTTACAACTTTTTCTCCTGACTCTGGCTTCCTGTGTCACTGGTCTCAGCTGCCTGGCACTCCTGACCAAAGTCATGCTGGGCTTGTTTATAGTCCTTGTCCTTCTCAAGACTCGGTGATCATTGTCCTGATCCTCCTGGTCCTGTTCCTTATAGTTTGGGTTTTCCTGAACCTACTTCTCCTGGCCCTGACTCACTTGCTATCTTAGTTTTGGTCTCCTTTACCCTGGTCATTTTGGTCCTTCTTCTTCTATTCTGCTTGTTTTCCCAAAGTTTGCATTTTGCCCATCATGGGCCTTCCTGGCTCCCCCAGTCTTGCCCCATCTGGCCCTGTTCCTTTGTGCTCCTCTTGGTCCTAGTCATCCTGTCTTGGTCCTCCTCACCATCAAACTCCTAGCCCTTGTACCGCAGGTCATGGTCCATCTTGCTTCTTGTGTCCTGGCACTCTCAGTCTTTGTCTGCCCCATTTGGGTTGTCCTTGTTCTCCTTAATCTTTTAATTTCCCATATATTCTTACTGGTACTGCAGCCATTGATCTGGGTCCTCTTGATCCAGGTTCTCCTTGTTCGGGTCCTCCTTGACCTGGTCATTTTGGTCCTGGTCCTCCTGGCCATCACTGTCCATTCCACTTGGTCTCCAGATGCTGGGTGGTCTTCTTACCTCAGATCCTCCTCACCCTACTCTTACTACTTGTAATGGTTACTCTGCCCCAATCACTAATCCAAGTCCTGGTCTCCTATGTCCTCATCTTCATGACTCTCTTAGACCTGTGCCCAATCCTCCTAGTCATCATCCTTGTAGTTGATCTGCTCCTCTTGCTCTGATCTTCTGGGTAACCTTGATACTGCCCGCTCGGTCTTCCTCATCTCTGTCTTGCTTATCCTAGTATCCTGGACATACTGGCCATTGCCCTTCAGGTCATGTTATTTGTTTTCCTCCTCAATCTGGTCCTGATGCTCCTAGCCCTGGTCTTCCTGCTCCTTGCCTGCATGGCTCTGAAAAAACTTGCCCTGTCACAGATCATTCTAGCCTTTCCTAGCTCTGATGTTCCTTGACCTCTGGTCCATGCTAGTTTAAGAACTTACTGGCCCTATACTTCCCGGTCCTCATTTGACTGTGCATCATTCTTAGGTACATTTAGTAATTTGGATACTGGGTCTCCTGTTTCACAGGCTCCCAGTCCTGGGCCTTTTCATCCTCCCCATACTAATTCTTGTGCATGAGTTGTCCTGGACCTGCTCAACTGGTGTATCTAGTCCCTTTCTTTGACTGTTCTCAATCCTTCTGGTCGTGGTCACTTTGGTCCATGCAGTTCTGGTTTTAGTTCTGGCACTCCTTAGTCTGGCCCTCATGTAAAGGGTCTTCTGGTCTTAGTTCCACAGGCCTTAATTTCCCTAACCTTTCTAGTTCCTGGTCTTCCTGTCCCATCCTACTCTTATTAGTCCTCCTGGGCTCCTGGTTTGCCTATTCTACATTGTTCTTGTCCATCTGACCATGGGCCCCTATATCATGGTCCTCTTAGTAATGGTCCTATTGGGTCTGTTCTTCTTGAACCCCCTGATGTTGGGCCTCCTAGTTCCTATGTTGTGGGTCACCCTGGTTCATGTAGTTCCGGGTTTAGGATCACCCTGAGTATGACACTCATGGACCTAGACTTTTTCATCCTTAATAACCCCCTGGTCATTCTAATCTAGGGTCATCATGTCCTACTAGTCCTGGTCCTTTCTGATTGAGGTCTTCTTGGACCTGGTCCTTTTGGTTCTAGCCTCTTAGTCCTCCTTTATCTGATGTCTGTGGCCTTGGCCCGCCTGTCTCCGGACCTCCTCTCCATTGGTCTCCTGGCACTGGTCCTCTTTGGTCTGCCTACTTGGGTCTACTATTCCTGGCCATGGTTGTCCTCACCCCTCTGGTCCTGGATGGTGCACTCAGGCCCTCATCACCCTCCTTGTTACTATTGTCCAGGGCCTTCTGTTCCATCTACCCCTGGTCATTCTGTTCCTTCGGGCCCTTGTCCACTGGCCACATCACCCTGTTCCCTAGTGCTGTTTGTCATTGCTCTGTTCCTCATTATCTATTCCTGCTTATTCCCTTCTGGCATTGGTAACCCTGGTGCTCATAGATTAAGCCTCCCTGGTCCTGGTTCTTCTTGTCCAAGTCCTCATGGCTCTGGTCATCCTAGAACTCCTAACAGTCCAAGTCTTGCCCTTTTAATCCTACTTATCATCCTCCTCCTCCTACTGCTTCTTCCCCAGCCCCCTCTACAAAGACATTAGTCATATACAGCTTCTAACCCCATCACACGGATTTTAATTTTGGCTTCAGGCTTCTTTTGCTGAGACAGCACTGTCAAGTACAGAAATGCAGGCCCAATAGAGACAGGACCGTGCCCACTAAAAGCACTGCTTAACATGTTAAACATTAACACTACCATTTCTGAGATGCACTGTGCAGGTGACTAACATGTCAGTGTGGCTGAAGGGGCCACTCATGACATGGGATCAATATGCATCAATGACTTAAACCTACTCTGCTCAGTGAATAGTATGGAAAAGTGGGGTTATTCACAGGCAGCAGAGTGAACTCCTCCTACAAATTACCCAGATGAGTTACTTGCCTGTCTCCTGCTTTCTCTTCCCCATTCCACAGAAGCCTAGTAACAGTGTCTCACTCAATTTACCTTCTGCACATGCCCCAAAGCACTGTGCCCCCAAAAACCAATTACCTACTCTATGTGTCCCTCCCTCTGGGACCCACATATCACCAATCTGCGTTCTCTGTTTGGTGCTGCTTGTTTGCTGCTGATGTTGCCAGATTAGAAATATTAAGCAAACATAACCCCCCTTAAAAGGAAGCTTAATGCTAGCAGAAGGGCTTCCATAAGAAGCCTAAAAAGAGCCCACCCCTCAAAAATCATCAAAAGAAGCATTATGAACATTAAGAAAATATGTTCTTTTGAGTGAATAAAACATTTATGTAACATGCTTTAAAACCATACTCAATATTTTTCGCTGACAGCGCAAAATATCTGTGTGCTTCGGTTGGATTACTACACGTCTTGTTTAAATATTAAAATAACATGTACTTTTTTATTCAAAATTGATTTAATTTTTTTCACCTGCAAACATTAACTTAATTCATGCACTTATCTTTTCACAAACAAGTATACATTTGTTTATGCACTTACTTTCAAATGCTTCATACTTGCTGCATCCCCATTACAAAATGGCCACCACAATGCCATTGCCTGGAGTCCCTTTTTTCTTTATGGTCGGCTAAATAAAGACCTCTTTCACACTATTTATCCAGACGCTGGTCAAATTGTACATCATCTTTATTTAGTCAGTGGCTGACAAACAGCAGAGATTATGCACTCTTTTGTCAGCTGCTGTGTAAATAGCAGAGATTTTGTACTATATGGCTGGAGGCCGGTTAGACACGTCTGTAGTTTATTGTCACTTTGTTAACTGTAAAGCTCTCCACTGTCCTTGTGGAAAGTTTAGTTTAGTTTTTGTAGAGTGCATGGCTATCTGGAGGCATCCCAGCGCTAAGGCAGAAAGAGCATCACTATAAAACTATGTCAACTAAATAAATATATAAATGAAACACAATACAATCTTAAAATGTTTGGGGTACCTTGTGTTAAATTTGGAGGTTTATGGCAGGAATAAAATTATTGTACATGCATATTTACGAGCACAATTTACCTTTGTGGAATCGGGCCCTTAGACTGAATCAGTTCAAGGGGACCAGCTTAAATTTAGACAACAAAAATTAGGCTCTACAAATATGAATAAAAAATCTAATTCTATTGTGTCAACAAGTACTTAATATCAACCACTGAAATTAAAAGAATTGGCCAATGTCACTATCAAGCACATGTTCCCAAAATCTTTAAAGATGGAGGCTAGAAGAATAAAGACCATCTGAGAAAAAGGCAGAAGCAGTGTTTGCAGGGATTTCCAGCTTGGTAACATGCCAAAGTTAAGTATATGCTGACATCAAGAACAAGCTTTATTTGGTCAATTAACCATCAAAGCATCACAACACATTAAAGAAAGATCTCATTTTATAACCTATACAATCATTAAATAATTTAATAAAAACAAATAAATAAATATATACGTATAATATCAAACTGCTTATCTAAAATCCCAACTGGACAATCTTCATGAGTCCTTATTTAAAAGGCGATAACGTATATGCCATGCTGCCACTAAAGACTTACTAACTGCAAGAATTAATTCATTTGAACTGTGACTTTTTGCTATACTACAATTTTTCAGCCCATTTCTCGACAAATTTTGCGAATCCATTTTGACTGCGGAATAAAATAGACAGGGCAAAAGAACATAAAATGTTCAACTGTTTCCGGGGCACCACCACATGCCGGGCATATGTCAGAAATAGCAGTTAGCCCCCAACTGCTAGTTGAGAACAACAACGGTAAGGTCCCAAAACAAAATCTAGCATATAAACCTTTGCTCTGTAAGTCAGGTATAGTATCTAAGTAAGTTTCATACTGCGGGTACCACTTAAATTCAGTCAAAAGATTAATCGACCACGAGATTTGCGACAAATATAGTTATTCCTTACATAGGACTAGTAAGCTGATTTCAGAACAGTTTTATTGGATTTCACTAAATTGTGGGGATTCTCCCAATAATCTCCCAACCCCAAAATACGAAACCAGTTAGACACATGTCTGATCCAAGGAATAGTAGCAGCATTTGGTCTCTTTAATAAATCGAGCAATGAGACCTTATATATATCCAGTTCGGGGATAGTCCAAATACTTATCCAGTATATTAGAGGTCTTAAAGCTATTAAATCAGCTACTCGATTTAACCCCAGGTCAAGAAACATTGGAATCAGTGGTGTACTGTGAGGGCACGCAATCAAAGCCCTCGCAAAATTGTTTTCACCCACAGTTAACTTATTACTATTGGATGATCCCCATACCTCCGCACCATAGACAACAGCTCCCTGCATCTTAGCCATATAAATCTTGATAGCTGGGGATACTGATTTTGTTATAGAACTTTTATAAAAGCGCAGGATAGCGCAGGATAGATGCTGCTCTGTGCTGTAATAGCCCCGCACTTTTACTAATCTGGTCCTCCCAATGTAATTTACTAGTTAACCTCACACCCAAATAATCTATTGAGCTAACCTTGCTCAAAGGGACTCCATCCAATTTAATAATACATCTTTTACAAGGTCCCGAACTAAGCACCATCAGTTTGGTTTTACTGATATTCACCTCCAACCCATAATCCCTGCAAAATGAATTGAATCTATCAACAAGAGTTTGTAGACCCATTGGTGTCTTTGAGATAAGAAGTGAATCATCTGCAAAAAGAAGAATAGGGATTTTCTGTCCATTCAAGGAAGAGACATCGTTCTGACAGGAAATCAGGGCCTGCACCACCTCATTGATAAATAAGGTAAGTAATAACGGAGCCATCACACAGCCTTGACGAACTCCCCTTTGGATGGGGATTTTTTCAGTAAGCTCACCTTGGTTACCCCATCGCACTTGCGCATATGCATTTTCGTGCAATCGCTTTAACAATTGGATTATGTTGGCTGGGGTTCCCAATCTATGCAACACTTCCCACAGTTTTTCTGTTGGGGCCAAATCAAAGGCAGATTGTAGGTCGACAAAAACAACATATAAATGTTGTTTGGCGAGGGCTACATACTTCCAGTATAAAACAGCCAGACTGAAAACCTGGTCTACCGTGCTGGTTTTCAGGCGAAAAACCACCTGAAGTGAAGAATTAATCTGATGATCTTGGACCCAACTAGTTAGCCTCCCTAAAAGTTGTTTGGCAAATATTTTTTGTAAGTTATCAATGAGGCTGATAGGTCTATAGTTAATTGGGAGGTTTGCATTACCCATTTTGTAAATGGGGATAATTTCGGACCCTTTCCACATACCTAGAATTTGACCCCCTGCAGCGATTCTATTCGAGATCAAATTTATATACCAGGACCATATAATTGGCTCTGATCTATAAAATCTCCTGGTAGCTTGTCCGGCCCAGGAGTTTTGCCAGGTTTTAATGAGTTAATTGCATCAAGGGTTTCTTCCATAGAAAAAAAAATACAATCCTCAGGGGCATTAGCACCCTCCCCAGGTGAATCAAAACTCGAATTTGCAGTTGACCTCAATGAGAGGACATAGGTGGTCATTCCGACCTCAGCGGTCTTTTCTTCAGACCGCCGAGGCTGGGGGAGACAGAATACCGCCATTGCCGGCGGTATTCATGCCTCCCTATTCCGACATTTCCACTGGCCCAGCGGAAATGGCACATCAACATTGCCGCCGGCTCGTAATAGAGCCGGCGGCAATGTTGATGTGCATTGGGTGAAATTCGGGCAGTGAAATGCGCGATGGGACTATGCCTGGGGGCCCCTGCACTGCCCATGCCAAGTGCATGGGCAGTGCAGGGGCCCCCAGGGGCACCCCCAGTCCCCTTACCGCCAGCCTTTCAATGGCAGTGTTTACCGCCACGGACAGGCTGGCGGTCGGGGACTCATAATCCCCAGGGCAGCGGTGCTTGCACCGCTGCCCTGGGGATTATGCCCGCCAGGCAGAAGCCTGGCGGGAAAGTGGAGGGGCCAGCGGGCTGACCGTGGCTTTTCCGCCACGGTCAGAATTGCTGGCGGAACACCGCCAGCCTGTTGGCGGTGTTACCGCCAACATACCGCTGGCCGCCAGGGTCGGAATGACCCCCATAATCTCCATTGTGTGGATCGTATGCCAAAACATTATCAGGTATAGCATAAAGATGGGAAAAGTGAGCCACCCAACTTTCAGGTTGTATGTGATTTCTAATGATATTCCTACCCCCTCTTTGACTTTTGGACAACAATTCCCAGAACAACATCTTATTGTTTGCTTTTGAGGCGTCTAATAATTCCTGCCATATAGAATCTTCCCATGATCTTTTTGCTTGTGAAATAGTCTCCTTGTATAGACGTCTGGCTTGTTGGATCTCCCCCAGGAGACCAGTCGTAACAGCTGTTTTTAACCCAGAATTTGCCATGGAACAGGTCTCATCAAACCATCTATCCATCTATATGGTGACATCACTGCAGTAGGTAACTTTTTTTTTGTCACTGGAATGTTGGTATTTTCATTGTTAAAATTACAGCACAAACCTAAGTTCAGTTTGATGAGATGAAAGCATCTGAGTACAAAAGACATAAGGATACAGACATCTAGTCTTGGAGAATTGGCCCTGTAACTCAGGCATACCCAGGCTTGGCTCCAAGATTGCTGTGATATAGGAACTCAAGCTGTACATCAGTGATGAGGCCCAACTAGAACTGAAACACATCTGATATTGCTTATGTTGAATTCAAGGAAGATGTGACCTGCTGGTTGCATCCAGATTTCCCCCTTTTAGTCATGTAATTATTTATGTATTTGTTTCTTTATCCATGTAAGTAGCACATCTGGACTCTCTTGGTACGAGGGCCCTTTACATTGAAACAGAGGATTAATGTAACAGGGATAATTACATTGCGATGGATAAGGTCGTACAGTGTCAAACATATTGTATTCAGCTATGTATTTGATTCAAAGTCCAGGAACTTTATTTTGTCAAAACTGTTTTTACTGATATTTTGTCTTATGTATTACAGAAAACAGTTGAAAAGGCAGCATTAATCATAACATGATGTTGTTGACTATTCATAGTACAGAACAGTGTCTATCGGGTGTCAGTGGCATGATAGCAGTACAGTAGCTCAGCTGTTATATAAAAAATATATGACACATGCTAAACCTTACCCCCATGAAAAAACTCCACCCAAAATCTCTTGATCCCCATCAACCATCAATGATGCTAGAGACAAGAATGGGAAGGAGAAAAAAATCAGACCATGGAAAAAGAAAAGAAAAGGAAGAACCTAAGGACAGTAAATGGGTGTGTAAATGTATATTGCAAATATTGCAAAGCATGGGTGGGATGATTTGGGGAAATATAGTAATAAAGCTGATCCAATCTCGGTTGGTAGGAGTGAATCCAATTTGTATCCAAACCGAAAGAGGTGGAGTGACTTTCTTCAGGTAGGGCAGGCCACTAGAGGCAAACCCGTGGAGAGATGTGCGACAAGGGGACTCCAGGTGTATTCAAAGTTTTTAAAAGTATCTTGAAAGATGTCCGCCATTCTTTCCATTATGAGGGCCTGTCACAAACAAACATGACATTGGGTGAGCCGTGGGGCCTCCCTTTCCTTCCAGGCTCCTGCTATTGCTAGACAGAGCCCCATGATTGCTTTATCGCACTTGGTTTGGTGGTTCAGTGTGTCTTCTCTCAGGCCTAGTAGAGTAAAGCTTGGAGTTTCTGAGATTGAGTAGCCCAATATGTCTTTAATTTGCGCAAGAATCTCAGCCCAAAATGGGTGAGTCGTTGGGCAACCCCACCAGATGTGATGGAAGTCACCTACCAACCCACCCCCTTTCCAACATAAATCAGATGTGTCTGGGAATATCCTTTTTAGTTTAGTTTCATATAAATACCAGTCATGCATGATTTTATAGTGTGCCTCCCTCATGCCTATTAAAGTGGTTACATTATGGGATGTCCCTCCATAAGGTACTCCACTTTGTTTCTGGTATGTCAGTCTCTAGTATATATATGTTCCCAGAGCGCAATATGGTGTGGCTGTGGTGTTAGGAGTGTATCCAGTATTAAAGAGTAAAGAAAGGATATGGAGCCACATGTACAAAGATCCAGTTTTGCGACTCGCAAACTGCGAGTCGCAAAACCGGATGTACAACAGTGTACTTTACACTGTTTGCGATTCCCAATGGGGTTGCAAATGACCTACCTCATGAATACTCATGAGGTAGGTCTCAATTTGCGACCCCATTGGGAATGGCCGCCCTCACAGGGATGGTGGCCTGCTGGGGACAACAGACCACCATGTCTGTGACTGCTTTTAAAGGAAAACAAGATGCATTTAAAAAAAAAAAAATGAAAAGTTTTCTTTTCATTTTTTCAGAGCAGGAAGAGGTCCGTGGGACCAGTGCCTGCTCTGAAAGTATATTTCCGCTGCCATTCACAAAGGGGAAGGGGTTCCCTGGAGACCCCTTCCCATTTGCGAATGGGTTAGCACCAGTTTGAAACTGGTGCTAACTGTGATTGTTTTGTGACCGCATTCACGGTCACAAAACAATGCTACATTGTGCTGCGAGTCGCAATTAGGAAGGGAACGCCGCGTTCCGTTCCTAATTGCGACTCGCAAACCTATATTGCGATTTGGTAAATAGATTACCGAATTGCAAAATAGGCTCTGTACATACCAAAATGTTTTTTTCCTGTTGCAAACGGTCCGATTCTGCGAATCAGGCCGTTTGCGACAGGAAAAATGGAACATACATGTGCCCCATGGTCCCTTTAGCATTCCCAGCGAATTGTAAGATGGGAGTGAGATCATTAGTGGCTGCTTCCCTAATGTCTAGGCGTACTGCTCAAAGCCTCAGTTGGGAGTAGTGATATCATTCTGAGTTGGTTAGGTGGGAGTTACATTTGCAATTTCCAAATGCCAAAATATCTAATTTATGGAAGAGATCTGAAAGCTTCAAGCAGCCCCCTTCTCTTCAAGCATTAAAGGGTCCGGGCTCTAATGTAGACAGAAAAGCGGGGTTAAAGTGGATGGGTATATATGGTTATGGGAACATAGTCCATTCTGCAGTTCTGTTTACCTCATCCTAAGTTTTGAAAGTTATTTTTGTGGGTGTGCTCACATAAGCGTTGGGTGGTCGTTCTACTCGAGGTTTCTATATTATATCCCAGATAGCCTGTCCAACAAGCTCTGTCCATATGTATCCAGTGTTTGTCTGATTCCCAGATGGACCACTCACTTATGGCTCGCAGTTGGGCTGCCTTATAATAGAGATGGAAATCAGGAAGAGCTAGCCCTTCCACATCTCTCGGCAATCTAAAAAGTCTGAACGGTAGTCAGGTTCTACCATTTTGCCAAATGAATCGGGTAATAACGGTGCGCAATGTTGGTAGGAATTCTTGTTCCATAGCGATAGGAAGGGCCTAAAAAAGGTAGAGAGCCTTAGGCAAAACCATCATCTTGATAGCATTGATGCAACGAGGTGTCCATAGGAGCCCATCGTTTATGGTCAGCCTTTAATTGATGTAGGGGCGGAAGATAGTTGGCCCAGTATAGGCTAGATAGTGTGAGTGTGATTTTTATGCCCAGATAAGTAATATCTTTTTTCACACATCGGAATGGAGTCGAGGCCACTATGGGTTCAGGAGCCTTTTTACTTTTAAAGTAGAAATTTCCTGAAAAAGTGAGCCTTGGATCGCTTGCAGAAATTGGAGTACAGGAATAACTAGGGTTAGTTTTCTTGTGGTTGGTCACTGCATGTGTAATGACACACAAAACTGAAAGATTGATGGAATTAAATATGCCCAGACTAATTACTAGTAGTCTATCTTGATTCATACATCGATCATCAGGTTTTAAAACTAAGTGAATCTCAATAATTAACTACTGAATGCCAGCACGGATCCCGAGGTTGATGAGATAAATGAACTCAATCTGCACCTCGCCAATGAGGCACAATTAGGTTGAAATAGACACGCTGTTTCAGCTGTCCTCGGTAGGAGTGCGGCCTAGCACCGAGTAGGACTGTCCACTTTGGAGCAAGGCCAGGTTGAGTCCTATAAAGTATGTCCCTGTCATTGGAGCCCCATAGAAGAACTGGAATGTGGCAAGAGTAATTACCAGTGGTTCCGACTGATTTGAGCTTCTTCACCCATGAATTAGCTGCTCATGACCATAACACCCAAGGATCATGGCAGTCATACACCTAAACATTCTGCTACTCGTCACCTTTTGCACAAGGAAGTTAAGTTGTACTAAAACTAATGAATTATACTTTTTGTCTTGTTTCATTGCACTGATGCTTCAAGGGGATTTTGGGAGGAATTTCACTGCTTTTGGATAACCTCTAAGGTGATAGGGAGAGAAAAATGGTGCAAAGTGCAGCTGAGCACAGACTAGTCACATAGTAATGGGAATAAACTCGCCGAATCATGAATATCATCAGTGGAGAGCTGTCAGGTCTGGAGGGTGGCATTTTGAGAGGACATGGTCCTTTGCTTTAATGTGATGAGCTGGGCATTGTTTGGTTTTTGTTGAGGCACATATAAGTGAGTGCTCATGTAGGTTCTGTACCAAAGCATACACAAATCCCCACACCTATGTCTGAAGAGATCCATGTGACCAAAGGCAGTCTTATCAGGTTGAGAAGACGATGAAAGTCACCTTCTCCACCTCTGTGCCTTAGGTGTGAACTGGATAGGCGGTGGTGTGCAGTTTAAAGTCAGCTTGTATACATTCAGAAAAGGTCTGTAGAATTTTTAATGTATGTGGGCCTCTATCTGTAAAGAAGTGTGGAAACCTGTACACCAAACTGCCCGATAATAACCGTTTCTAAAGGAATCAAGATGTTTTTGCATAATTATGTACGCTGTTTAGTACTGTGAGTACGGAGTTGGGCCATTTTCATGCAAGGTTAAATCTCTCACAAGGTAGGAATCCTTTGATGGCATGAGCCTGGCCCTACAGTAAATTATGTACTGAAAATGATGAAAGTGTTAACCTTCCCCTTTTATTCTCTGGTGCGTAAAATCTTCACTTACATTGATAAGTCTTGAGCAGTGACATAGTATGCTTAAGAATAGGGATCATTGTCGTCCTCTTCTAGAAAATAAGGCATCTCTAATGCAGAGAATGCATGTGAATATGGTTATAAGCAAAAAAGGCAAATTTCCTTTTCGAGATAAAATTAAGATTGTAACTTTGACATAAAGAGGTTGTGTTCTTAGATCCACCTTGTGCTATAAGGCTCAAAGTGCCTGGAGGTCTCTAATAGATCTAGAGAATAGCTGAGCACAAGGCAAGCCATTTTCCAGGACAGAAGCCAAGGTTGAGAAGACGCGATGGACAAAATAGGTCAACCGGCTATGGTTGCCTTCTTTGGCTTGAAGAAAAATTTTATCAGCCTGTACCTGTAAACTCTGACCGACTCAAGGTAGATTTTGCAGATACTCTCCTCTGCTCCTGATGCAACCTAGACCTATGTCAAAGCATTGGCCAAAGAGATTGCATATTTGCTTTTGTGGACAACTTGTGGTAGTTGGATTTATTCAAACATTATCCTTGGTCACGTTGAGGCATGTAAGGCTGCTTCATTGAGAACAATGTGCCAAAGCAGACTTATAGTAGTGACTTAAGGGCGATCCACCACTCTTACCTCAACAATCTGTTTGGGATTTGAGACAGGTTACTGAACTGCCAAATAGTGTTTAGGAGAAGCATGTTAGAGTGCTAAAGCTGAAAGGTCCAGTGGCAATGGTAGAAAACATGATGCAGTTTACTCTTTCTTGGGAATATTGAAAGACTGCTCTGATTATCTAGCTCAGGGGAAGCAAGAAAGGACTTCCTCCAATAGGCGATAGTGCACAATGACAGGCAACATCATGAATTCATGTAAAATTTGACATTGCTAAAAACAAACTATAAAAACATCTTTAACACTGTTAGGCCTGACAGCCTTAGGGTGGTCACCCCAAACTTTTTGACTGCCTCCCTCCACTTTATAGACACTGTTTTTGCTGGTTTATTAGACTCTGCACACTTTACCACTGCTAACCAGTGCTGAAGTGCATATGCTCTCTCCCTTTAAACATGGTAACATGGGATCATACCCAATTGGACTATTTAATTTACTTATAAGTCCCTACAAAAGTGCACTATGGGTGCCCAGGGCCTGTAGATTAAATGCTACTAGTGGGCTGCAGCCCTGAGTGTGCCACCCACTTAAGTAGCCCCTTAATCTTGTCTCCGGACTGCCATTGCAAGGCCTGTGTGTGCAGTTTCACTGCCAATTCGACTTGGCATTTAAAAGTATTTGCCAAGTCTAAAACTCCCCCTTTTCTACATATAAGACATCCCTAACATATGCCCTAGGTAACCCTTAGGGCAGGGTGCTGGGTAGGCAAAAGGCAGGACATGTACCTGTGTAGTTTACATGTCCTGGTAGTGTAAAACTCCTAAATTTGTTTTTACACTGCTGTGAGGCCTGCTCCCTTCATAGGCTAACATTGGGGCTGCCCTCATACAGTGTTTGAGTGGTAGCTGCTGATCTGAAAGGGGTAGGAAGGTCATATTTAGTATGGCCAGAATGGTAAAAGAAAATCCTGCTAAATGGTGAAGTTGGATTTAATATTACTATTTTAGAAATGCCACTTTTAGAAAGTGAGCATTTCCCTGCACTTAAATCTTTCTGTGCCTTACAATCCACGTCTGTCTGGGTTTAGTTACAGCTCCTGCTCCGGTGGCACTGCTCCTCCGCCTGATGATGCTAATGCACACAAGAACAGGGAGACCACAAAAAGGGGGGGAAAGAAAGTAGAAAGACATGTTCAGTGCATGCAATACCGCTACAGTTGGCGGACACTACAGACACAGCAGCCCTCTGCACAACGCCATGCACTTAGAGTTCCCTAATTAATCACAGGGACATGGGGTACAAGGCCTATGCCCGATTGCTGCACACATGGAAGTCACAGGAGCCTGACTAGGGGTAGATGGCTCTTAACAATGGTGGGGTGGGGTGCCACATAGCTTGCCTCACGAAGGGACCTTGCCTACAAAACTCGCCCAGGCCTAGTGTAACCCACTAAGCCCACCTATCCCACCCAGACACCTCCCATGTGCGCTGAATCAGCTGAATGAGAGTGTACTCACCCCCTTCTGGCTGCTGTAGTGCTCTCAAGCGCCCATCCAACTCCGGATACGCCACCGCCAGGATCCGGAACATCAGGGGGGCATAGTGCGACGGGTACCCCCCCACATTGGAAGGCCATCCCCAGCTGGGCCTCTGCCATCTTCTTGCTCCAGCGGCGAATGTCATCCCATCTTTTATGGCAGTGGGTGCTCTGTTTGTGGTGGACCCCCAGGGTCCGGACTTCCTTGGCGATGGTACGCCAAATATCCTTCTTCTGGTGGGCGCTGACCTACTGGAATAGTACAGGGAAAAAGGAGAAAATATAACCTTCCGGACCATCACAGTCATTGGCCCATGTTCCCACCCTTGGCCTGACGCACATACACTCACCGTCGTTTCATGCACGCCTCATTCACCCCCCCATCTCCCCTCCACACCACTCCAAACAGGCATTGCCCATACAGCATGCTCACAGTGTACTCACCGGTTTGTCTGGAGGACCGTAGAGTAGCGTGTACTGGGGGAGGACCCCATCCACTAGTTTGTCCAACTCCTCCAATGTGAAGGCAGGGGCCCTTTCCCCAGATACTGTAGCCATTGTCGCTTCCAGACTGAGGTCACAGCAGCACTTGCAGTGTAGGTCCTCTCCTGTCGAAGATCAGGTATCAAGTGAGTGAACAGAGAGAAAATGGCGGTCACGTACATGGCGGTGCATACCGTCACCGCCGGTGTACATCGTCATTGGCTCCTGGGACCCATAGGGTCCAATGTTAACCAATGCAGGATTGCGCTGCGGTCTTCGACCGCCTACCGGGGCGGTGTACAACGCCAGCGCAGTTACCTCATATCCCATTGTCCCACCTTACAGGTCAGGCAGCCGCCATTTCAGGGGGCCACATGGCATTAATTTTAAATGCGTCACACATATCTAGGCCTGGCATACACACTAAGACAGGCACATAGCGGATTGACAAATGTGTGCAATAAAGTTGTGTTTTCGTACGTCAGTGTTGGCTGACCCTCTGCTCGCTGTTCTCATCCATAGAGCACGTTCGCTGGGGCAGGTGAGGAGATGGGGACATCCTCCGGTGTACAGACCGCTGGTGGACCTGTCGACAATGGAAGAGCGACATGTAATAGTGACCTACAGACTTGATCGTACCATAATCCAGGAACTGTGTGCCCAGTTGGAGCCAGACCTGATGTCAGCTATCCGCCATCCTACAGGTATCCCCCCCTCTAGTGCAGGTCCTGTCAGTACTCCATTTCCTGGCAAGTGGGTCTTTTCAAAGTACAGTGGCCATAGCATCAGGGATGTCCCACCCTATGTTCTCAAACGTGTTGTCCAGAGTGTTGTCTGCCCTGCTGAAACACATGCGCAGCTACATCGTGTTCCCTCAGGTGGAGGATTTGCCTACAGTGAAAGGTGACTTCTATGCTCTGGGACATATCCCCAACATCATAGGTGCCATTGATGGGACACATGTGGCCTTGGTCCCCCCCTCCGCAGGAGTGAACAGGTGTACAGAAACTGGAAGAGTTACCATTCTATGAATGTGCAGATGGTGTATTTGGCCGACCAGTACATCTCCCATGTGAATGCCAAGTTTCCTGGCTCAGTGCATGACGCTTCCATTCTGAGGAATAGCAGCATCCCTTATGTGATGGGGCAACTCCAGAGGCACCGTGTGTGGCTATAAGGTGAGGACATGGACCCTATACAGTGTGAATAGTTGTCTGGGTCTGGGGTTGTCCCTAAGGGTTAGTGTGTGTCTAACAGTTGTCTCTCGACATTTGCAGGTGACTCTGGCTACCCCAACCTGTCATGGCTACTGACCCCAGTGAGGAATCCCAGGACAAAGGCAGAGGAACGCTACAATGAGGCACATAGGTGAACTAGGAGGGTTATAGAGAGGACCTTCGGCCTCCTGAAGGCCAGGTTCAGGTGCCTCCATCTGACAAGTGGTTCCCTCTACTACTCACCAAAGAAGGTGTGCCAGATCATCGTGGCCTGCTGTATGCTGCACAACTTGGCTTTGCGATGACAGGTGCCCTTTCTGCAGGAGGATGGTCCTAAAGGAGGTGTTGTGGCAGCTGTGGAGCCTGTGGACAGTGAAGAAGAGGAGGCAGAACAAGAGGACATAGACAACAGAAACACCATGATCCATCAATACTTCCAGTGAGATACAGGTAAGAAGACATCACTGCCTCCTACATCTGATACACTTGTTCTATCTCTCATCTGTCTGTCACTTTCACCCAGTGTATGGACCCTGATTTGTCACTTTCCCTTTCGACAGATGTGGGTCCCACTGTGTTACTTCTGCTATGTTTCCTCATGGACTACAGCTGTGTGACATAAGTATGTTGACAATACAATAGACACTGCTATTTCCCTCAGTTATTGTAAATACACCTTGGTGAAAGCACAGACTGACTCCAGATTGTTTTCTGATTTAGGGGTGTCTAGTTAAGTGCTAAATAGTGGAGGGTGTTGTAAAATGGTCAGGGGTGATGGTGGAGGAATGTCCATGGCAGAGTCCAGTCTATTAGTCTCACAGGTGCATTGTCCAAAGGGGCATAGGAAGTGGAGCTGGGGCAGTTTAAGAATGGACAGGGTGACAAAGTGGGACAGATGGATGACAATCTGGGTGGTCTCATTACTTGGCAGGGGCCTTGGCATTGTTCTCTGTCTTTGTCATGGATCTCAGGGACCGCTTGCAGGGTGGTTCTTCATCTGCAGGGGGTGGGGTGCTGGTGTCGTGGTCCTGTGGCGGTGCCTCCTGTACACTAGCGCCGGTGGAGGTGGTGGGCAGTTCATCGTACAGGCTAGTGTCAGGGGCCCCTTGTTGTGCCACAGTGTCCCTCCTGGTGTTCACGAGTTCCTTCAGCACCCCTACAATGGTGCCCAGGGTGGTATTGATGGATTTGAGTTCCTCCCTGAACCCCAAATACTGTTCCTCCTGCAGCTGCTGGGTCTCCTGAAACTTGGCCAGTACCGTTGCCATCGTCTCCTGGGAATGACGGTAAGCTCGCATTACGTTGGAGAGGGCCTTGTGGAGAGTGGGTTCCCTGGGCCTGTCCTCCCCCGTCGCACAGCAGCCCTCCCAGTTCCCCTGTTTTCCTGGGCCTCTGTCCCCTAAACCGTGTGCCCACTACCACTGCCCCCAGGTCCCTGCTGTTCTAGGGTTGGTGGGTTAGCCTGGGTTCCCTGTAGTGGTGGACACACTGCTGCTTGACGTGTACTGGGGACAGAGGTATGGGCCCGCTGGGTGGGTGCTGTGCTGGTGTTTCCTGAGGGAGGAGGTTCTGTGGTGGCCAGTGCCAGTGTGAGGGGAACCGGCTGTCCCGAGGTCCCAGATGGGCCGGGCTGGTCATCTAGATCCAGTTGGACAGAGCTGCTGTCATCACTGTGGGCCTCTTCTGTGGGTGGAGTGGACATGTACCCCAGTGCTTCCATTCATGTGTAGGACCTTGTGTGCTAATTGTTTAGGGGTCTGTGCGGGTATTTGCAGTGGCCATGCATTGGTGATGGGTGTCCATGCTTTGTTGTTGCATGCGGGGCCTGGTGTTGGGATGTGTGGTTTGTGATAGTTGGACATCTGTGAGGAGTTGGAGTGATGGGGGTGAGGATGAGGGTGGTGGTATATGATAGCATGCAGGTAGGGTGGGGGATGTAATAGTTAAGATTTGACTTACCAGAGTCCATTCCTCCTGCTACTCATGTGAGGCCCTCAGGATGCAGTATAGCCAAGACCTGCTCCTCCCATGTTGTTAGTTGTGGGGGAGGAGGTGTGGGTCTGCCGCCAGTCCTCTGAACCGCAATGTGGTGTCTTGAGACCACGGAATGCACCTTCCCCCGTAGGTCGTTTCACCTCTTCCTGATGTCATCCCGTGTTCTTGGGTGCTGTCCCACTGCGTTGACCCTGTCCACGATTCTGCACTATAGCTCCATCTTCCTAGCTATGGTGGTGTGCTGCACCTGTGATCCGAATGGCTGTGGCTCTACCTGTATTATTTCCTCCACCATGACCCTGAGCTCCTCCTCAGAAAACCTGAGGTGTCTTTGTGGTGCCATGGGGTGGTGTGGGTGATGTGTGAGGTGGTGTGTGTTGCGATGTGTGGGGTGATGTTTAGGGGTGTGTGGTGTTTTGTGCATGGATGTGTATGTGTGATGGTGTTGTGTGCCTCTGTATGCTGGTGTTGTCTTTGCTGTGCTGTCTCTCTGGCCTTCGTCAGACTTTTTGGTAGTAAGGGTTTGTGGGTAATGTGATTGTGTGTTTTATATTGTATTGGGTGTGTGGGAGTGGTGTGTGTATGTGTATCAGGTGTGTGTATTTGGAGTTGTCCAATGTGGTAGTGTTTTGTAAATGTGTGTGTATTTTGAGCGCGGCGGTGAGTACCACCAATGGAATACCGCGGTTGAAAGACCGCCGCGTGGATTCGTGGGTCGTGATAGTGTGGGCGTATTCCTGTTGGCGTGAGGGTGGAGGTTTTGTCATCGCCAGTTTATCACTGACCTTTGGTGTGGTGGACTTGTGTGGGTGTCTAGATTTTGGCGGATTCCGAGCTGTGGGTCGTAATACCTGTGGCGGAATTCCGCGGCGGTGTGTTGGCGGTCTTCTGCATGGCGGTAAGCAGCATTTACCGCCAATGTTGTAATGAAGGCCTATGTCCTTTTGTTTTGACAGTGAGAATCCAGTTCTACATTTTGGAACTTGAAATTGTATTTGAACTGAGTTTTGAAATCACATTGCCAATTAAAAAAGAGAGACATTATACACTGGAAGTAATAGTGAGTGATCAGCAGATTATGATCCAACAAGAGACATTTGAAATTGATTTTGACAAAGCTGCTAAACCTTTTTTGGCACGTTCTGGAGAAAAGTCTAAAAGCTCCTGTAAATAATCGTAAAGAAGACTGAAGATTATTTTTGATTTTTGTTTGGCTGCATAGTTAAATCAATTCTTTTCGCTTTCTGATTCTTTACAGGTTATGGATAGCAATCGCAATAGATACAATAGGTACACTACACTTTCTAAATTAGAGAAGTTCAATAGGATGAGAAATACTTACACTTAGACAACTCGCAGGGAGATTTTCTTCTAATGTTTTCCATAGCTTGTTATATGAATATATTGAGACAATGGATGTGAGAGAGAGTTATGTGTGTACACAAATTCCTTCATCAGTGCAAGAAGGAATTATATATCATAGCTTACCACTAACATATGGAATTAGTTGCAGTCTGTTACTAACAAGGCTTTATATTCAAGACCACATCCAATATTTTTATTTGAATATGGATGTTGTTTTTTCATTTGTTCCAATTAACCAACATTTGAGTAGTATTGCTAGAGCTAAGAATATTGACATTGTAGGAGGTTTATTTGAACCCACACTAACATTTGGTACAGCTTATGCACACAGGAATAACCTCACATGTACACTTTCACAATTTGAGAAACCTTTCCTGGACCAGACTGATGATAGAAGAAAGGAATTGAATGAGTAGAGAAGGGTTTAGTGAAACGCACTTACAGGAATGACTGTGCATATAGTGTAACTAACACACAAGGGACACTTGCTTTAGATTATCAACATGTAGGAAAGCTTTGTATATACAGACCTCAATCCAGAACTGATACTAAGTTTGTGGGAATGAGTGAATGCAGACATGTATTTCTTTTTAAGACATGGGACTTTAAGCTGAATGGACACAATCCTGTGATTCCTGGGGTATTTTTTTTTCAAATTACTCCCCTCATGTAAGTCTTTCCCTTGTTGCTCTCTGTCGCCTTCCCTCCTTTATCTGGTGCTTTCACTTGTGCTTCTTTCCACCTGTGCCTTCCGTGTTCCTTCCCTATCCCCTCACATTCCCCCTTTTTGATTTTTTTTGTGTTTTGCAGTTTTGTATAGTGCAAACTCAACCCAAAGGTTCTGAACTGCTTTACATTAGTACCAGTTACAAGAACTCTTTCATTTTTTGGGGGACAATGATTTTCCCAGAATCACAGGATGGTGACCGAAACAAGACTCAAATCTGGTTTCCCAGGTCCAAAGTTGACAGCTCTAGCCATAACACCACATCTTCTCACCAATGTTGCTTTCACATTCATTCCCACACACTCCCTCGTGTTGCTTGTGGTCTATCACTTCCCCTCTCTTACTACCCTCCACCGCTACCCCTTTGACCCCTGTTTCCTACTACTGTCTGAAACAAATGTTGTAAATAATAGAAGGGAATGTTGTACCAACGTAAACGTTTCAATGCAAGGCATTGTGTTAATCTGTAAACTAAACTGCAGCTAAATTCGATTTTTTTTCCTGAAAATATGTGTGCGTCCTCCAAACAAGACTCACTCAGCATGCATGTTTTCACTTATTTTTTGTACAGTCCGAGATAGTTGGCTACTGCACTTGTTCTCACTCCACCACTAATACAGTTTTTTTTAATGTTCTCACTGCCTTGTTTCTGTGTCTGTGTCTGCCGCTCCTGACTGCTGGTTGCTCCCAGGCATGTACCACAGCCTACATAAACTCCACCACACAGCATGAAGCACCTATTGAAGTTTATGAAGCTAGTAGGGCAGCTGAAATGTGACACTTGTAGTACAATTTATATGGGAGAGAGAGGCAGTGACAGAGGTTTGTGTGAACACCACACAGTGCCACACAATTCCACACCACACCACACAATTCCACTCCATGCCACACAATTCCACTCCACGCCACATAAGTTAATTCCACACCATGCCACACAATGACACACAAATTCCACTCCATGCAACACAATTCTACTCCATTCCACACAATTTCACCCCACTCAACACAATGCCACACAATTCTACTCCACTCCACGCCACACAATGCTACACAATTCCACTCCACATAATGTCACATAATTATACTCCATTCTATGCTACACAATGCCACTCAATGTCATTCCACTACACTCCATGCCACCCAGTGCCACACAATTCAACTTCACTTCACACCACACTATGCCACACAGTTCTACTCCACACAACACAACGCCACTCCACACAATGCCACACTAATCAATTCCAAGCCACCCAATGCCAGACAATTTGCTACATAATACCACACAATTCCACTCCATAAAATGCCATACAATTCATTCCACCCAATTCTACTCCACTCAAAACAATGCCACACATTTCCACTCCACACAATGCCACTCCACACCACACAATGACACACAATTCCACTCCACTCAAAACAATGCCACACAATTCCACTCCACACAATACCACTCCACTGAACAGATTGTCACACAATTCCACTCCAATCCACAATGCCACACGGTTCCACACTATGCCACTCTATTCCACTCCACACAATGCCACTCAATTCCACTCCACTCCACACAATTTCACTCCACTCCACACAATACCACACAATTCTACACCACACAATATCACACAATCTCACTCCACACAGCGCCAAAAAATTCCACTCCAATACCTCCACACAATGACACACAATTCCACTCCAGGCCACACAATGCCACAAGATGCCACTCCCCTTCATGAAACACAATTCTACTCCATGCCACTCCATATCACCCACTGCCATTCTACTCCACACTGCCCAATGCAGCAACACTTCACAACATGCCACACAATACCAAACCACACAAGACCACACAATTCCACTCCACACAATGGCACACAATCTCACTCCACACAATGCCATACAGTTCCACTCCAATACCTTCACACAATGACACACAATTCTACCCCAGGCATACAATGCCACACAATTCCACTCCTCTTCATGGCACACAATGCACACATTATTACTCCATGCTACTCCATGCCACTCAGTGCCACTGTACTCCATGCTTCCCATTGCGCTCCACTCCACACAATGTCACACAGTTCCAAACCACACAAGACCACACACTTCCACTCCACACAATTCCACTTGTTCCACACAATCCCATCTAATTCCTCTCCACACCACCCAACATAATTTGAATCCATGAAACAATGCCAGACAACATCACTCCACACAGTGCCATACAATTCCTCTCCACTCCACCCAATGCCACACAGTTCCAGTCCACACGATTCAAGTCCACTCCACACAATGCAATACAATTCCACTCTAGTGTATGCCATATGTGTAAACTCTACTCCACACACCAAATCAAATGCACCCCAAACAATGCCACACAGTTCTACTTCACTCCACTCCAGACAATGCTACACAATTCCACTCCACTCTACACAATGCCACTCAATGTTCATCCACTTAACACCACACAATGCCACACAATTTCACTCCACTCTACACTATGCCACACAATGCCACACAATTGCTTCCCACTTCACAATTCCACTCCATACCACACAATTCAACTCCACTCCAGGTCACACAATGCCACAAAATTCCACTCCCCTTCATGACATACAATGCCTCACAATTCTTCTCCACGCCACACAATGTAATTGTACTCCACGCTGCCCAATGCCACTCCTCTCCACACAATTCCACTCTATGTCATGCAATGCCACTCCATGCCACACAATTCCACCCCACGTCACACTATGACACACAATGTCACTTCAGTCCATTCCACACAATACCACCCCTGCCACACAGTGATACTCCACACAGTTAAACTCCACTCAATGCCACACCTCCCCACACAATTCCACTCTACTCCACACCATTCCACTTAACACCACACAATGCCACACAATTCAACTCCACTCTACACAATGCCACACAATTCCACACTTTGCCACACAATGCCACACAGTTCCACTCCACACAATGGTGCGCAGTTCCACTCTATGCCACACAATTCCATTCCTCACATTTACACTCCATTCCACACAGTTCTACACCGAACAATGCCACACAAGCCCACTCCACAAAATACCACACAATACCACTCCAGTACCTCCACACAATGACACACAACTCCACTCCAGGCCACACAATTCCACTCCACTTTAAGCCACACAATGCCACACACTTGCATCCCACTCCACAATTCCACTCCATACCACACAATTCTTCTCTACGCCATAAAAAGTCACTGTACTCCACGCTGCCCAATACCACGCCACTCAATGCCACACCATGTCACGCAATGCCACTCCATAACACACAATTTAACACCACTCCAAGTCACACAATGCCACAAAAGTCCATTCCCCTTCATGACATACAATGCCACACAATTCTTCTCTACGCCATACAAAGACACTGTACTCCACGCTGCCCAATGCCACGCCACTCAATGCCACACAATGTCACGCAAGGCCACTACATGCCACACAATTCCACCCCACGTCAAACTATGCCACACAGTGTCACTTCAGTGCATGCCACACATTACCACCCTGCCACACAATGATACTCCACACAGTTAAACTCCACACAATGCCACACCTGTCTACACAATTCCACTCTACTCCACACAGTTCCACTGCGCTGCACAAAGTTCCACTCCACACAATTCCACTCCACTGCACACAATGTCACTCCATGTCACACAATGTCACTCTACGCCACACCACACAATGTTTCCACTTTTCTCCACACAATGCCATCCCATTCCATGCCACACAATACCAGCCCACTCCACTCAAGGCTACTCCACTCAATGCAGCTCAACTCCACTCAAAACAATTCCACTCTATGCCACACAATGCCACTCTACGCCATGCCAGAAAATCCTACTCCATACCACTCATTGCTACTCCAGCTAATGCCACTCCAATCCCCACAATGCCCCTCCACTTCACACAATGTCACTCCACTCAATGCCCCTCCAATCCATGCTGCACAATGCGACTCCACTCCACACCAAACAATTCCACTCCACACCACACTGCAACTCCACTCCATACCACACAATACCACTCCACTCCACACAATGCCATTCTACCCTATGCATGCCACACAATGCCACTTCACTCAACACAATGCTACTCAACTCCATGCTACTCCATTCAATTGTAATTGTATTTATGTAGCACTTACTAGCCCTGACAAGGTATTGAAGTGCTTTGTGCCATGCCGCTCCAATCCTCTCCATTCAGTGCCACTCCACTAAGTGCCACTCTACACCACATACCACTCCACGACATACAATGCCACACCACATCACACAAAGCCATTCCACACCACACTATGTCACTCCACACCACACACTGCCACTCCACTCCCTGCCACACAGTACCAGTCAACACCAAACAATGCCACTCCACTACATACAATGCAACTCCACACAATACCACTCCTCTCCACAAAGTGACACTCCACCACACTAAAGCAAATAGACCTCGCATAGGTGAGACCTATTGGCCTTGGCAATGCTTGTGCTGGAAGTGAAAATTCCACAAAGAGCCCTGGCATTGTCAACCAAAGCCATTGCAGGAAGGTATGAAAATAAACACATTCAGAATCAGCAAGGTTGTGCTGTCTGAAGCATCTGCCGCACAAGCATACTCAGCAAGGCTGTGCTGTCTGAAGCATCTGCCAATTCATTAAGTGCTGCACTTGATTCTAACAATGTGTGCTCAAGGGGCAGCCAGTAGTACTTTTGTGAGCTTTGGCTCCTGCAAGTATCAAGAGGGCTGGCAACGTTTACCTCTGTGTCTGAACCTGTCTAAACTGACAATCAGAAAACAGTCAGGCTATATACCTGCATCTCTATCACTGCACTTCTTTACCATGACACTTGGGGGTAACCAGCATCTGCCCACTTTCTAGTGCACCAAGCAATGGCCTTCATACATGACTTTTGCCTTTACAGTCCTCCAGTAGCAGCAATTGCTGCAATGAGCTTCAGGCCACCTTCCACAAGCTAGAACTCCCAGTCCGGTGGCCTCACACTGCCTGAACCTCTCTAGCACTCCAGTCCCAGGTGTGTATCAAGTAAAGTATTCTCTATATTGAAAATGTTCCAATGCGTGCTTATGCATGGATAAGCAGTGTTCATTTAAGGTATCTAGAATGTAGAATGTAATGGGATTCCAGAGCTGTTCTCCCTCAGAGATTCCCTGAAGGAAGTTATTGCTGAACCTGTATGTTTCAAGTCGAGGATGGGATGCTCTTAATAAAGAACCTGTTTGGAAACCCATATTTAGATCTATTATTCATTACACTGGAGACAAGTGGAAGAAGTAAAGAGCATCTCAACAGCCCTGAAGAAAAGAAGATCTACGTCGTTCAACATCTACACTACCAACATTTCGAATCAACCTTTAAAATTTTTGGAGCTTTACAACTGGAAATCTGTTGCACACCAGTATGAGAATTCACATCTAGTTTTGTCATTCATCGTTTGGGAAAGTTCACTAAAATGTACTTAATTTACTATTAGCTTCCATTAGTTATTGAAGCTCCATCTACCCTCAAGTCCTCCGTATTTGGTATTGATGTGTTAGGCCCTGAATTTTGGATGTCAGGACTTGTATGCTTTCTGCACTTTGACAACATTTTAATCATATAATTGTACACACGGATCCCAGCGTGTCTGTGCATCATTTGATTTTATAGTGCTGTTACCTCAGTGCCATTACTTCATTGCTATTTCGTCACTGTTCCTCGTCCAGACATTCCATTGATGTCGTCAGGAAAGCAGAAGCCTTACCTTCAACGCTCTGTGAAAACTGATGCTCTCTGTTGTCCTGACGCTGCTGCAACAAGGGGTATTTTCTCCAGAAAATATGCGCCTTGTGCGAGGTGAGTATTTTACCAGGAGCAGTGTCAAGCACTATTCTTGTGTGTCAGAAGTATTTTAGCAGCAACACACATGCTCTGGATTCAAATATCTAAAATTCTGTCCTGCCAAACAAGTATCGATACCTATTACTGGTTCTTCGGTGACAGGCACACCAAACGCATTTACAGCCTGTTCTATACTTACGGTGACAAGCACACCAAACAATCACAACTTTCCTACCCTGCCAATTAAACAGAACCCTGCCATTACTTTCCAGTTTACTCACATTTAGGGATTTAGGACATATATATATATATATATATACATATATATATATATATATATATATATATATATATATATATATATATGTGTGTGTGTGTGTGTATATATATATAGATGTGTGTGTATATATATATATATGTGTATACTATATATATATGTCTATATATATATATATATATATATATAGACATATATATGTGTGTGTGTGTGTGTATATATAATATATATATATATATATATATATATATATATATATATATATATATGTATATATATATATATATAGAGAGAGAGAGAGAGAGTTTAACATTTTTCAATACTTTCTTACTGTGCCTTTCTTGTCTGAATATCTTGTGACACAATGCAAAATGTAATGCCGCCACCCTTTTTTCTAGCAACTCCTGGTAAACCCCCAATTTTATGGCCCAATGGAAAAAAACATTTCTTCATTATGCCAGGGTTTGTGAGACCAGCCTTTCCAGCGAGAGAAAAACTTCTCTGTAAATGAACTGTTTGGGAAGCGAGGATCAGGATGTATTTGAAACTCTTCCGGACTTGGAAGATGAAAGTGCTGAATTGAATGAGTTTCAGATGTGTATAAAAAAGCTAGATCTGCATTATCTTACTAAAGTTAGCACTATTTTCAAACTGTATCATTTTTGTATGAGAGAACAAAAAACGAATGAGAATGTGGAACAGTATGGTACATCCTTAAATTAGCTTCTTCCTACAAGTTTGGTTCCACATTAGAAGAACGCATTAGGAATCAATTTATGTTAAAGTTTCACACTGACAAAATCAGACATGAGTTATGGATGAAAGACAAGACTGCATGAAGTAATTTCCACTGCACAACGTGTTTAACACACATTGGAGTGTGTTGAGAAACTGGAACATGGTAAAAACACTGCTGTCAACAAAATTAACATAACAGGGGATTCAGACAAGTCTAAGGATGATGGAAATGGTGATACCAAAGGTGCACAAGGTCAATCTATGAAGTTCAAAAATATAATTTGCTACATGTGTGGTAATGTAGGACATTTTGCTTTATACAAAAAGTGTCCTACATTAAATGCCACATGTAAGATTTGTAACAAGAAAGGTCATTTTGCCAAGTGCTGTAAGTCATCCAAGAATACTACTCAAGAATTAGTGAAAGTTGTAGAAGATTGCATTTTGTCAGTGTTTGCAATAGGTGAACAAAAAACATCCTAAGGATAATGTTGTTATTGAAGGTTTGAGATTTGAAACATTATTTGATTCAGGAGCATGGCTGACCTTGATATCGAATGATCTATTCGAAAAAAAAACTTTGAGACAAAATCAATCTAAAAGAACCCGATATAGTTCCAGGAGTTCATAGAAGCCAAATAATAGAATTGAGAGGGTATTTTGAATCAATAACAACTTTAAATCCAACTCAATTTATGGCAAGATCTATGTTCCAGTAAACACAGACAGTGTACTAATTTGGCCATACCAAAGGAATTTAAAAGTCATCCAAACTCACCTAATCCTGTAATGATTAAAGAAGACTTCATAAAACGTTTGCAGTCAAGCAACATATAGGAACTTAAGATTCAGGAAAGGAATGTATCTGATATGTTCTGTGATGACTTTCCTGAAGCCATCAGTGAAAAGCTGGGTTGTTTGAAAGGGTATGTGCACCAGATTAAACTCAGACAGGGATCCTTACCAGTGGTTGCAAAGGTGTGCTCAATTCCTATTTCTATGAGAGATGCTGTAGAGAATGAGATTAAGAGGTTGTGCAAAGAGGGAGTGATCAAACCTGTTAGGTGTTCAGAATGGGTTGCACCCATTGTGGTTGCCAAGAAACATTGGTGGTCATTCTGACCCTGGCGGTCTTTGACCGCCAGGGCGGAGGACCGCGGGAGCACCGCCGACAGGCCGGCGGTGCTCCAATGGGGATTCCGACCGCGGCGGTAAAGCCGCGGTCGGACCGGCACCACTGGCGGGGTCCCGCCAGTGTACCGCCGCCCCATTGAATCCTCCGCGGCGGCGCAGCTTGCTGCACCGCCGCGGGGATTCCGACCCCCCCTACCGCCATCCAGATCCCGGCGGTCGGACCGCCGAGATCCGGATGGCGGTAGGGGGGGTCGCGGGGCCCCTGGGGGCCCCTGCAGTGCCCATGCCACTGGCATGGGCATTGCAGGGGCCCCCGTAAGAGGGCCCCTACATGTATTTCACTGTCTGCTGCGCAGACAGTGAAATACGCGACGGGTGCAACTGCACCCGTCGCACAGCTTCCACTCCGCCGGCTCGATTCCGAGCCGGCTTCATCGTGGAAGCCTCTTTCCCGCTGGGCTGGCTGGCGGTCTGAAGGCGACCGCCCGCCAGCCCAGCGGGAAAGTCAGAATTACCGCCGCGGTCTTTCGACCGCGGAACGGTAACCTGACGGCGGGACTTTGGCGGGCGGCCTCCGCCGCCCGCCAAGGTCAGAATGAGGGCCATTATGTTGGGATCAGGTTGTGTGTAGAACTGAGAGCTTTCAACAGGTGCATAGGTGATCACTTCCCTCTTTCTAACATAACTAAGATGGTCTCCCTTCTTCATGGTGCCAGGTATTTCAGTACTTTGGACTTAACTGGTGGATAGCATCAAGTCAAGTTACACACTTATTCTAAAGACTACATCAGGTGTGTGTCTCCATTGGGACATATCCCTTCATGAGCATGCACTTTGTGGTAGTATCAGCTGCTGCTGTTTTACAGCCCATTATGTATTTGTTGTTTGGAAGCATTTTAGGAGTTAAATTCTTCCAAGACAATATTTTAATCTGTGGTGATACTAAAGAAGAACATGATGAAAGGATGAGGAACGTGTAGAATATATTGAAGGACAAGGGCTTAACTCTTAAGTTAAGTAAATGTTCCTCTGGAAAAACTGAAATTGAATATTTGGGTTGTAGGATAAATACAAAAGGTCTGTTCTCAAAGAATGATTTAGGGGGTCACTACAACCCCGGCGGGAGGCGATAATGTGGCAGTAGTACCGCCAACAGGCTAGCGGTACTTACTGTTACTGTTACTTACTGTTACATTATGACCATGGCGGAGATGCGACGGTAATTCCACCAGGCTGCCACCAGCCTGCACCCTGGCGGTCCCGGTGGTTGTAATCCACCAGGGCAGTGCTGCAAGCAGCGCTGCCCTGTGGATTACGAGTCCCCATCTGCCAACCTTTTCATGGCAGTAAACACCGCCATGGAAAGGCTGGCAGTATGGGAGACTCGGGGGTGCCTGGGTGCCCCTGCAGTGCCCATGCACTAGGCATGGGCACCACAGGGACCCCCATGCACAGCCCCATCACACATTCCACTGCCCAAATTACGTGCAGTGAAATGCGTGATGGGTGCTGCTGCACCTGGCGCACCTCAACAGCCGGCTTCAATGTTGTGGTGACATTTACGCTCGTGCAGCGGAAATGTCAAAATGTGGTGCCAAACATACCGTCAGCACTGGCAGTATGTTGGTGCCCGTGGCATCGGCGGTCTTGGGAAAAGACCGCTGATGTCATAATGAGGGCCTTAGTCACAAATGTAATGAATTTACATGGTCCACAAAAGAATGATGAGTTGATATCATATCTTGGAATAGTCCAATTCATGCAAAATACCTGCCCAACTTAGGCCCTCACTACAACATTGGCGGTAAAAGCTGCTTACCGCCGTGCAGAAGACCGCCAACACTCCGCCGCGGCCGCAGTATTCCCGCCACGGCCATTATGACCCACTGCTCGGAATCTGCCAAAATTCAGACACCCACACAAGTCCGCCACACCAAAGGTCAGTGATAAACTGGCGAAAACAAAACCTCCACCGTCACGTCAACAAAAATACGCCCACACTATCACCACACACGAATCCACGCGGCGGTCTTTCAACCGCGGTATTCCATTGGCGGTACACACCGCCACGCTCAAAATACACACACAGTTACAAAACACAGCCACATTGGACAATTCAAAATACACACACCTGATACACATACACACACCACTCCCACACACTCAATACAATATAAAACACACACCCACATCACTCACAAACCCCTATGACCAAAGATTACGAATGAAGGCCAGAGAGAGACACCACAAACAACTAACAAGCATCCACAGGCACACAATACCATCACCCACAGAACTTCCACGCACCTCACACAACACACCACTAAATATCACCCCACCTATCACCACACACACCACCCCGCACATCACCCACACCACCCCATGGCACGGCAAAGACATCCCAGGTTCTCGGAGGAGGAGCTCAGGGTCATGGTGGAGGAAATCATCCGGGTAGAGCCACAGCTATTTGGATCACAGGTGCAGCACACCTCCATTGCAAGGAAGATGGAGCTATGGCGAAGAATCGTGGACAGGGTAAACGCAGTGGGACAGCACCCAAGACATCGGGATGACATCAGGAAGAGGAGGAACGACCTACGGGGGAAGGTGCGTTCCGTGGTCTCAAGACACCACATCGCGGTTCAGCGGACTGGCGGCGGACCCTCACCTCCTCCCCCACAACTAACAACATGGGAGGAGCAGGTCTTGGTGATTCTGCATCCTGAGGGCCTCGCAGGAGTAGATGGAGGAATGGAGTCTGGTAAGTCAACTCTTAACTATTACATCCCCCACCCTACCTGCATGCTATCACATACCCCCACCCTCACCCCCATCACTCCTGCTCCTCACAAATGTTCCACTATCCCAACCCACACATCCCAACACCAAGCCCTGCATGCAACAACAAAGCATGGACACCCATCACCAAAGCATGCACACTGCACATACCCATACACCCCCCCAAACCATCATCACACAAGGTCCTACACAGGAATGCAAGCACTGGGGTACACGGACACCCACCCATTGCACACCATGGCACACACAGATGTAATAAACATCCTTTTATACCCCTGCAGGCCCCCTACCCAACGTCACCGGACAGGAGGGTCCACACATGTCCACACCACCAACAGAAGAGGCCCACAGCGATGACAGCAGCTCTGTCCAACTGGATCTAGATGACCAGCCCGGCCCATCGGGGACCTCGGGACAGTCGGTTCCCCTCACACAGTCACAGGCCACCACAGAGCTTCCCCCCTCTGGAAACACCAGTACAGCACCCACCCAGCGGGCCCATACCTCTGTCCCCAGGACACGTCAAGCATTAGTGTGTCCACCACTACAGGGAACCCAGGCTAACCCACCACCCCAACAACAGGGACCTGGGGGCAGTGGTAGTGGGCACACGGTCAAGGGGACGGATGCCCAGGAACACATGGGAACTGGGAGGGCTGCTGTGCGACAGGGGGAGGACAGGCCCAGGGAACTCACTCTCCACGAGGCCCTCTCCTCCATCATGGGAGCCTACAACCACTCCCAGAAGACGATGGCAACGGTACTGGCCAAGTTTCAGGAGACCCAGCGCCTGCAGGAGGAACAGTATTTGGGCTTCAGGGAGGAACTCAGAACCATCAATTCCACCCTGGGCACCATCGTAGGGGTGCTGAAGGAAGTACTCAACACCAGTAGGGACACTGTGGCACTACAAGGGGCCTCTGACACTAGCATGGGCGATGAACTGCCCACCACCTCCGCTGGCACTAGTGGACAGGAGGCACCGCCACAGGACCACCACACCAGCACCCCACCCCCTGCAGAGGGAGAACCACCCGGCAAACGGTCCCTGAGATCCAGGACAAAGACAGAGAACGATGCCATGACCCCGCCAAGAAATGAGACCACCCTGAATGTCATCGCTATGTCCCACTTTGTCACCCTGTCCATCCTTAAACTACCCCAGCTCCACTTCCTATGCCCATCTGTGAGACTAATAGACTGGACTCTGCCATGGACAGTCCTCCACCATCAACCCTCACCATTTTGCAACCCCCTCCAATATTGAGCACTTAAATAAACACCCTTGAAGCACAAAACAATCTGGAGTCAGTCTGTGATTTCGGAATAGTGTATTAGCAATTACTGTGGCAAAATGCTCTTACAATTGTAATGTCAACATACCTATGTCACACAGCTCTAGTCCATGAGGAATCAAAGCAGATGTCACACAGTGGGACCCACATCTGTGAAATCGTAAGGGAAAGTGACAACTCAGTGACCATAGACTGGGTGAAAACGAAAGACAGTAGAGAGGTAGTAGTGTTAAAGTACATGTAGTAGGCAGGTTTGTCTTCTTACCTGTGTCTCACTGGAAATATTGCAGGATCACTAAGTTCCTGTTGTCCATGTCTTCTTCTGCTTCATCGTCTTCACTGTCCACAGGCTCCACAGCTGCAACAACACCGCCATCTGGACCATCCTCCTGCAGAAAAGGCACCTGTTGTTGCAAAGAGTTGTGAAGCATACAGCAGGCCACGATGATCTGGCCCACCTTCTTTGGTGAGTAGAATAGGGATCCACCTGTCATATGGAGGCACCTGAACCTGGCCTTCAGGAGGCCGAGGTCCGCTCTATTATCCACCGTGTTCGCCCATGGGCCTCATTGTTGCTTTCCTCTGCCCTTGTCCTGGGATTCCTAACCTGCAAATGGCGAGGGACAACTGTTAGACACACACTAACCTGGAGGGATATCCCCAGACCCAGACAACCATTCCCACTGACTTGCTTCCAGGTGCTCACCCATTAGCCACACACGGTGCCTCTGGAGTTGACCTATCACATAAGGGATGCTGCTATTCTGCAGGATGTAGGCGTCATGCACTGAGCCAGGGAACTTGGCATTAACATGGGAGATGTAATGGTCTGCCAAACACACCATCTGCACATTCATGGAATGATAACTCTTCCGGTGTCTGTACACCTGTTCACTCCTGCGGGGGATACCAATGCCACATGTGTCCCATCAATGGCACCTATGATGTTGGGGATATGTCCCAGGGCATAGAAGTCACCTTTCACTGTAGGCAAATCCTCCACCTGAGGGAAAACGATGTAGCTCTGCAGGTGTTTCAGCAGGGCAGACAACACTCTGGACAACACGTTGGAAAACATAGGCTGGGACATCCCTGATGCTATGGCCACTGTTGTTTGAAATGACCCACTTGCAAGGAAATGGAGTACTGACAGCACCTGCACTTGAGGGGGGATTCCTGTGGGATGGCGGATAGCTAACATCAGGTCTGGCTCCAGCTGGGCACACAGTTCCAGGATTGTGGCACGATCAAGCCTGTAGGTGATGATCACATGTCTTTCCTCCATTGTCGACAGGTCCACCAGCGGTCTGTACACCGGAGGATGCAGTCATCTCCTCACATGTCCCAGCGGACGGTGCCTATGAAGGACAACAGCGAGCACAGAGTCAACCAAACTCAGAGGTACGTACCCACAGCTTACACAGAACACGAATCATAATCCGAAATTTGGCCTGTATGAGTGTTGAGGCAAGGCCTAGGTATGTGTGACGCAGTTAAAAATTAAGCCATGTGAGCCCCTGAAATGGCAGCTGCCTGACCTGTAAAGTGGGACGATGGGATATGAGGTAACTGCGCTGGCGTTGTACACCGTCGCGGTAGGCAATTCTGTATTGGTTAACATTGGACCCTATGGGTCCTAGGAGCCAATGACAATGTACGCCAGCGGTGACGGTACGCACCGCCGCGGACGTGACCGCCATTTTCTACCTGTTCAATCACTCGATACCTGATCTTCAACAGGAGAGGACCTACACTGCAAGTGCTGCTGTGGCCTCGGTCTGGAAGAGACAATGGCTCGTGCGACTGGGGAAAGGGCCCCTGCCTTCACATCGGAGGAGTTGGAGAAACTCGTGGATGGGGTTCTCCCCCAGTACACGCTTCTCTACAGTCCTCCAGACAAACAGGTAAATACACTGGGAGCATGCTGTATGGGCTATGCCTGTGTGGAGTGGGGTGGATGAAAGATGGGGGGGGAGATTGAGGCGTGCATGAAATGACGGTGAGTGCATGTGCACCATGGCAAGGGTAGGGATGGTGGCCAATGACTGTGACGGTGCAGTTGGTAATAACTTTTCTTTTCCCCCTGTACAATTCATGTAGGTCAGCGCCCACCAGAAAAAAGATATTTGGCGTGCCATCGCCAAGGACGGCCGGACCCTGGGGGTCTACCACAGACAGAGCACCCACTGCCGGAAAAGATGGGAGGACATTCGCCACTGGAGCAAGAAGATGGCGGATGCCCAGCTGGGGATGGCCTCCCAACGTGGGAGGGGTGCCCGTCGCACCATGAACCCCCTGATGTTCAGGATCCTGGCGGTGGTGTACCCACAGTTGGATGGGCGCTTGGGGGCATCACAGCAGCCACAAGGGGGTGAGTACACTCTCATTCTGCTGATTTTGCACGCAGTGGAGGTGTCTGGGTGGGGGAGGTGGGCTGTGGGTTTCCCTAGGCCAGGGAGAGTTTAGGAGGCAAGGTCCCATTGTGCTGGCAGAGCCTGTGGCTCCCCACCCCACCTGTGTACAGTACCAAGTACACCTAGTCAGGCTCCTGTGAAATCGATGTGCGCAAATGTCGTCCATAGCCTTGTAGGCCATGTCCCAGGGATTGAACAGTGGAGGCCAAGTGCGCGGCGTAGTGCAGGGGGCTTCTGTGTCTGTCGTGTCCGCCAACGGTAGCGGTAATGCATGCACTCAATATGTCTTTCTTCTGTCGTCCCCCCCTTTTTGTGTTCTCCCTGTTCTTGTGTGCATTAGCATCATCAGGCGGAGGAGCAGTGGCAACGGAGCAGGAGGGAGCTGCATCCCACATGGCCCTGGAGGGCGAGACAACGGAGTCGGAGTACACCAGTGGGACAGAGGGCGAGGGGAGCTCCACGGCGGGGACAGGAGCTGACACCAGTGACACAGACTCTTCCTCGGATGGGAGCTCCCTTGTGGTGGCGGCAACATCTGTGCCCCCGGCATCTACAGGTACCGCCACCACCCCCCCTACCAGCACCGCCCTCCCAGCAGCCCCTCAGCGTTTGCCCCGTGCCCGCTCACCCAGGAGGGTGGGCATCACCTTCGCCCCAGGCACCTCAGGCCCTGCCCCAGTCACCCCTGCTGCCCTCAGTGAGGAGGCCATTGACCTCCTCAGGTCCCTCACTGTTGGGCAGTCTACCATTTTGAATGCCATCCATGGTGAAGAAAGGCAGTTGCAACAAACCAATGCATTCCTGGAGGGCATTCATTCTGGTCAGACAGCCCTTCAGCAAGCTTTTCAGACTCTGGCCTCAGCACTGATGGCAGCCATTGTCCCTGTCTCTAGCCTCCCCCTCCAACTTCCTCCACCCAGACCCAATCCCCTGTACCCCAGCCTATCCCAAGCTCACCTGCAGACCAGCATGCACACACGTCAACACACAAGGGAAGCTCTGGCAAACATAAGCGCCACACATTCCACAGGCACTCACGCAAGCATCACACACATGCAGACACACCAACATCCACTGCCTCCACTGTGTCCCCCTCCTCCTCGTCTCCCTCCTCCCTCCCAGTCTCGTCTACACTCACACCTGCATGCACTACATCAAAAGCCACTACTTCCATCACCAGCACACCCACCACCACACCCCGCTCACGTGCAGTCACCACCCCCACTACCATTTACACGTCCCCTGTGTCCTCTCCCAGTGTGTCTGTGACGCCACCTCCCAAGATACACAAACGCAGGCACACACCCACCCAACAGCCATCCACCTCACGACAGCCTCTAGCGCATGCACCTTCACCCAAAGTCACCAAACCAACACCTCCTACAACCACAACCTCTTCCTCCGCTCCCAAACCCCTCCAGCTACGCGTCCCAGTGTTTACCAAACACTTTTCCTGTCCAACCTTGACCACTTTCCCACACCTCCCCCACCCCTCCCGCCTTCTAGGGCCCAACTCTCCAGGTCCCAAACTAGCACCTCAGCCACAACATCTCCGGAACCAGTGGTGCCTGTAGTCACCGGAATCTGGAGTGCACCGGCCACCAGGGCAGCCAGTGTGGCACGGAGCCACAGCACGGACAGTCCCCCACCTGTGAAGCATCTAAAGTTGGCCAGTGCCCTGCGGCAGAGGGGGAAGACTCCAGCCACCAAAGCCGCTCTCAGAGGTACAGGTGGGAGTGTGGAGTCAGCTGCGACACCTTCCAAGGTGGGGAAGGGCCACAAGAAAGTCAGCAGGTCTGGGAAGAGCAGCACGGTGGAGAAGACCGCCATCATCCCCGCTGCCCAGGTGCCCACAGCCATCATCCCCGCTGCACAGGAGCCCACTGCCAGCACCTGCCCTGCTGCCCATGAGGCCACCGCCAGCACCTGCCCTGCTGCCCAAGAGGCCACCGCCAGCACCTGCCCTGCTGCCCAAGAAGCCACTGCCAGCACCTGCCCTGCTGCCCAAGAGGCCAGCACCAGCCCCGCTGGGCCAGAGAGGACCGCCAGCACCAGCCCCGGTGGGCCAGAGAAGACCGCCAGCACCAGCCCCGCTGGGCCAGAGAGGACCACCAGCACCAGCCCCGCTGGGCCAGAGAGGACCGCCAGCACCAGCCCTGCTGGGCCATGAAGGACCGCCAGCAACTGAGTCACTGCAAAGGGCCAGAGAGGACCGCCAGCACCAGCCCTGCTGGGCCATGAAGGACCGCCAGCAACTGAGTCACTGCAAAGGACACCGCCGCCACAAGCACAGCTGAACAGGGCACCGCTGCCACAAGCACCGCTGAACAGGGCACCGCCGCCACAAGCACCGCTGGCCCATGAGCGCCAAGGGCACTGACGCTACTGAGGCCGCCACAAGCAGGATGAAGCACTCTGGGCACCATGCCCCAATCAGAACCAGTGGAGAAAGGCATCCACTACCTCAGTCCTTAGCAGGATGAAGCACTCTGGGCACAAAGCCCCCTCCAGAACCAGTGGAGAAAGGCATCCACTACCTCAGTCCTTAGCAGGATGAAGCACTCTGGGCACAAAGCCCCCTCCAGAACCAGTGGAGTAAGACATCCACTACCTCTGTCCTTAGCAGGATGAATCACTCTGGGCACCATGCCCCCTCCAGAACCAGTGGAGACTTATCCACTTGAGAGACTTTGGCTTTGCACTCCCCAGGATAAAGCAGTGGGCAAACCACCCACTGAAAAGACTTGTGAGACTGTGGCTTTGCACTCCCCAGGATAAAGCAGTGGGCAACCCACCCACTGAAAAGACTTGTGAGACTGTGGCTTTGCACTCCCCAGGATAAGGCAGTGGGCAACCCACCCACTGAAAAGACTTGTGAGACTGTGGCTTTGCACTCCCCAGGGTAAGGCAGTGGGCAACCCACCCACTGAAAAGACTTGTGAGAATGTGGCTTTGCACTCCCCAGGATAAGGCAGTGGGCAACCCACCCACTGTAGAGACTTGTGAGACTGTGGCTTTGCACTCCCCAGGATAAAGCAGTGGGCAACCCACCCACTGTAGAGACTTGAGAGACTGTGGCTTTGCACTCCCCAGGATGGAACAGTGGGCAACCCACCCACTGTAGAGACTTGAGAGACTGTGGCTTTGCACTCCCCAGGATGGAACAGTGGGCATGTGGTCCTCTCGTGGATTTGGCGTTGTGCACTCAACCGGTGGAGGTGCCCCCCATTTCCCTCCCCATGAGGTGCCTGTTTTCTTGCTCCATGATGCCCCTGCAGTGTTCTCTCCGTCATGGTCGGGATCTTGTGTGGGCCTCCCCCATACCGTGTGGGCCCAGTATTCCACGGACTTCATTGGAGCACTACCTGGACTACTATTCTTGGTGTATATTTTGTTTATAGTGTATATATATATATTTCTGCATACTTGATTTTAATATATTACAATGGTTACACTCATTTTCTTTTGTCTTTGCATTCTTCCGGGGTGGTTAGGGGGTGTAACTATAATGTATCATGCTGTATTAGTGTGTGTGTTGTCGAGTGTGAGGGTGGGGGTGGAGGTGTTACGTATTGCGTGTGTGTGTCCCTGTTTTTTCCCTTCCCCTCCCCTGTGTTGTAGGTGCAGTACTCACCGTGGTCTTTGCCGCCGGAATTCGTGCTCCTGGTAGAGGAGCAAGAAGATAAGGGCTGGCAGGATCTGCAGCTCTGGTTCCATGGCGTCCGGATTCCTCGTGGGGTATGTAGAGGTGAGCGTTTTCCCTTCTAAGTCCTGTTTCCGCTGTGTTTTTGTCCGTTGTGAATCCGCCCCAGAAAAGGTGGCGGATTGGTAGGTTGTGATACTGTGGGCGGTACGTTGTCCTCCGCCTGTCTATTTGCGGTGACCGCCGCGCTGTTTATTTGTACCGCCATGGTGGTCTGAGTGTTAAAGTGGCTGTCTTTGTTGGCGGTTTCCGTCACGGTCGTAATTCCACATTTTTTACCGCCGGCCTGTTGGCGGTCTTACCGCCGCTTTAACACAGTCTGCCAGGGTTGTAATGACCACCTTAGCTTCCAAAACACTTCACATGAGGGAACTGTTCAAAAAAGATGCTGAATATGTGTGGGATGAGGAATGCAAAAGAGAATGTGTAAGCACTAAAAAAGAATTAACTGAGGTTGATAATTTAAGCTCTTTTGATCCTACTAAGAAATGTGTGATTATGACAGATCTGAGTACAAAATGACTCGGGCTGTGTTGATGCAGACTGTCGAAGCAGGTTATAATCTCAGACTGATAATGTATATTTAAATGTCATTAGGTGGGGGTGAAGAAAATTATTCCACAATCGAAAGAGAAGCCTTGAGTGTAGTCTGGTCAATTAATAAGTTCAAAAATGTTGTTTGAGAAATGAATTTGCTACTTTTACGGATCACAAACCGCTAGTTGACGTATTTTCCAAGAAAGGATTAGACATGATATCCATGAGAATTTGTAACTGGATTGTGGCTCTTCAGGATTTCTGTTTTAGTGTACCTTATGTTCCAGGCCCAAGGAACAGAATTGCTTATTGTTTCTTTAGACTCAGTTCTGTGAAAGAGAACAAAATGATGGAGGATGAGGAAGAAATGAAACTATGCCACATTAAGCAAGGTATTGTGTCCAAGAAGAATGGGTAAGAGTTGTTGCCGAGGATCCTATATTACAACAAGTGTGTGAAGCGCTACACAGTGGATAGAAACCTACACTAGAGAACAATCGTTTGTTTGGGGGCTTTTGGAGAGCCATAGATGAGTTATCAGTTGAAAGTGGTTTGATTTTGTGAGGTCTGAGACTAGTGGTACCCACTGAGTTAATAGAGAAAATTATGCCTTTGGGTCACGAAGGTCATAAGGGAATGAGTAAGACAAAGGCTAGGATTTACCTTAATTATTAGGGGCCAGGGATGGATATGATGAATGAGAGGTTGATTAGAGATTATTCTAACTGTTGTAGTAGTGAAAAGATGTATAAAGAGAAATCCTCCTATGTGTTGCAGAGGCTTTCCAACTAAGCCATGGGATGTTGTAGCTATTGATGTTGTTGGACCCACCCAAGTTAGAGGAGGCTCCAATTATTTCTTAATAATGACTGATCAGTTCTCTTGGTGGGCAAAGATAGGAATTGTGGGTATTGTTGAAACCAAGAAAATAACTGAGTTTATAAGTGAAATGTTTACTTATGAGGGTTTACCAAACACTCTGTTGACGGACAATGGTCTTCAATTTGTATCATTGGAGATGGAACAATTCTTCAGCTCTCCCCCGCACACTAAAACATCTTATTCTACGGCAAGCAAGAGGACTTTTGATTATTAGGGGTTTTGGATTTACATTTGGGCCATAAGAGCTTGGCTAACTCTCAAAATCTTCCCTCTTGGAATGGTGAGGGCTGCACTTTTTAGACTTTGGGACGCTGCTATGTAGAAAAATCCACAAGACCTAGACACATCTGAAAACTAAACATCTGGGTGAGTCCAGAGTGGTGTGCTTCACATGCCCCACCCGCAGCATTTTCTTACCCACAATGCCCTGCAAACCTCCAACTTTGCTGGAAATCACACATTTTTTCCACATTTTTGTGATGGAACCTTCCGGAATCTGCAGGAATCCACAAAATTCCTATCACCCAGCATTGTCTCATCTATACCGATAAACATTTTGCCCCACTCAGCCTAAAAATGTTTTTTTCCAAACTGCCCTTTTGGACCCGCTTTGGTTCCCCCTCAATTTCAACATGTTTTTGGCTCTTCCCTGTCACAGGCACTTGGCCACCCTACAAAAATGAGGTATCATTTTTACCAGGAGACTGAGGGGAATGCTGGGTGGTAAGAAATTTGTCCCGGTGCGGTGATCCCACACAGAAATGTGGAACAAATGTGATTCTTTAAGCTAAATTTGAGGTTTGCTGAGGATACTGGGTATGAAAACATTGGGGGATCCGCACAAGTCACACCTCCATGGATTCCCTAGGGTGTCTAGTTTTCAGAAGTGTTTGGGTTTTTGTCGGTTTCCCTATATGGCTGCTGAGCCCAGGACCAAAAACGCAGGTTCCCCCCACAAAATCAAGTAGTTTATTATTTGATAATTTTGATATGTCCACATAGTGTTTTGGGGCATTTCCTTTCACAGGCGCTAGGCCTACCCACACAAGTGAGGTACCATTTTTATCGAGAGACTTGGGGGAACGCTCGGTGAAAGGACATTTGTGGCTCCTCTCAGATTCCAGAACTTTCTGTCACCGAAATGTGAGGAAAACGTGTTTTTTTAGCCAAATTTTAAGGTTTGCAAAGGATTCTGGGTAACAGAACCTGGTGAGATCCCCACAAGTCACCCCATCTTGGATTCCCCTAGGTGTCTATTTTGAAAAAAGGCACAGATTTGGTAGGTTTCCCTAGGTGCCGGCTGAGCTAGAGGCCAAAATCCACAGCTTGGCACTTTGCAAAAAACAGCTCTGTTTTCTTTGGGAAAATGTGATGTGTCCACGTTGTGTTTTGGGGCATTTCCTGTCACGGGGGCTAGGCCTATCCACACAAGTGAGGTACCATTTTTATCGGGAGACTTGGAGAAATGCTGGGGGTAAGGAAATTTGTGGCTCATTTCAGATTCCAGAACTTTCTGTCACCGAACTGTGAGGACAAAGTGTGTTTTGGGCCAAATTTTGAGGTTTGCAAAGGATTCTGGGTAACAGAACCTGGTGAGAGCCCCACAAGTCACCCCATATTGGATTCCCCTAGGTGTCTAGTTTTCAAAAAAGCACAGGTTTGGTAGGTTTCCGTAAATGCCGGCTGAGCTAGAGGCCAAAATCCACAGCTAGGCACTTTGCAAAAAACAAGTCTTGGGAAAAAGTGATGTGTCAATGTTGTATTTGGGGCATTTCCTGTTGCGGGCGCTAGGCCTACCTACACAAGTGAGGTACCATTTTTATCGGGAGACTCTGGGGAACCCTGGGTGGAAGGAAATTTGTGGTTCCTCTCAGATCCCAGAACTTTCTGTCACTGAAATGTGAGGAAAAAGTGTTTTTTGGCCAAATTTTGAGGCTTGCTAAGGATTCTGGGTATCGGAACCTGGTGAGATTCCCACAAGTCACTCCATCTTGGATTCCCCTACATGTCTAGTTTTAAAAAATGCACAGGTTTGGTAGATTTCCCTAGCTGCCGGCTGAGCTAGAGGCCAAAATCTACAGCTAGGCACTTTACAAAAAACACATCAGATTTCAATGTGAAAATGTGATGTGTCCATGTTGCGTTTCCTGTAGCGAGCATTAAGGCTACCCATGCAAGTGAGGTACCATTTTTATTGGGAGACTTGGGGGAACACAGAATAGCAAAACAAGTGTTATTGCCCCTTGTCTTTCTCAACATTTTTTCCTTCCAAATGTGAGACAATGTTTAAGAAAATACATCTATTTGAGAAATGCCCTGTAATTCACATGCTAGTATGGGCACCCCGGAGTTCAGAGATGTGCAAATAACCACTGCTTCTCAACACCTTATCTTGTGCCCATTTTGGAAATAAAAAGGTTTTCTTGATACCTATTTTTCACTCTTTATATTTCAGCAAATGATTTGCTCTATACCCGGTATAGAATGAAAACCCATTGCAAGGTGCAGCTCATTTATTGGCTCTGGGTACCTAGAATTCTTGATGAACCTACAAGCCCTATACTGTATATCTCCGCAACCAGAAGAGTCCAGCAGACGTAGTGGTATATTGCTTTCAAAAGTCTGACATTACAGGAAAAAGTTACAGAGTAAAACGCGGAGAAAAATGGCTGGTTTTTTTTACCTCAATTTCAATAGGTTTTTATTTCAGATGTTATTTTCCGTAGGAAACCCTTGTAGGATCTACACAAATTACCCTTTGCTGAATTTAAAATGTTGTCTACTTTTCGGAAATGTTTAGCTTTCTGGGATCCAGCATTGGTTTCACACCCATTTCTGTCACTAACTGGAAGGAGGCTGAAAGCACAAAAAATAGTAAAAATGGGGTATGTCCCAGTAAAATGACAAAATTGTGTTCAAAAATTGGGTTTTCTGATCCAGGTCTGCCTGTTCCTGGAAGCTGGGAAGATGGTGATTTTAGTATTGCAAACCCTTTGTGGATGCCATTTTCAGGAAAAAACATAAGCCTTCTTCTGCAGCCCTTTTTTCCCGTTTGTTTGAAAAAACGAAATATTCTCTGTATTTTGGTTAATTTCTTGGTATCCTTCAGGGGAACCCACAACGTCTGGGTACCTCTAGAATCCCTAGGATGTTGGGAAAAAAAGGATGCAAATTTGGCGTGGGTAGCTTATGGGGACAAAAAGGAATGAGGGCCTAAGCGTGAACTGCCCCAAGCAGACAAAAAACAGACTTGGCACCTGAGGGGTGAAAAGGTCTGGCAACGAAGGGGTTAAACTGCAATTTCGACCTGGCAAGTGCACCCATTGCCAGGCTCAAACCTTCCCTTTTACTATATGTAAATCACCCTTAAAGTAGGCCCAAAGCAGCCCCATGGGTAAGGTGCAGTGTTTTTAAAAGGTAGGACATGTACTGGTGTGCTTTACATGTCCTGATAGTGAAATACGGCTAAATTTGTTTTTCACTATTGCAAGGACTATCTCTCCCATATGGTAACATGGGGATTACCTGTACATATCTTTTAATTGTAATTTCCCATTGGGAGCAGATAGAGATTTGGAGTTTTGGGTCTCTGAACTCACAATTTAAAAATGCATCTTTTGGTGAGTTTGGTTTTTGAATTGTAAGTTTGAAAATGCCACTTTTGAAAGTGGGCATTTTCTTGCTTAACCATTCTGTGCCTCTGCCTGTATGTGTAATAAACATCTGGGTCAGGATGACAGTTGGACATTCACTCTAGACAGTCATACAAAGAGAGCTGAGATATGCTCTGCATATCCTGATGGCCTATCACCAGGCTGATTGGTCTTCCTGAGCTAGAGTGGTGGAATGAGCTGACGCACCTGTATAGGGCTGTGCCGGTCCTCACACAACGTAGTCTCCAATCTCCTGGAGTGTGTATGGGGCCAGGGCAGGGAAAGGCAGGATCTTGTGCACTATGAAGACTTCTCTTTTACGTTTGCCTACTTCAAAGACAGAAGTGGATATAAGTACTGGACCTCTGATACCACAAAGTTAGAACACTTCTAGACTGAGGACATTCTGCCAGGAAGAAGAGCTGGATGCTGCAGGAGGGACTGCCACTCTGCCTGTTGCTTTGTAGTGCTTGCCTGCTGCTCCTGTCCTGGGAGTGAAAGGTTTGGACTTTGCTTTCTACACCCTGCTTTCCAAGGTTCTCCAAGGGATTGAACTGAGCTTGCATCCTGTTAAGAAGTCTCAGGGTCATCAAAGACTTCACCTACTAGTGCCTGAGCTCTTTTTCTGAGAGTCCTGACTTGCCATGTGGTGCCAAATCCAGTTCCTGGGCCCTTGGAAGTGAGCTCTGGTGCAAACAAGAGGAAACCAAGCAGATTGACTCCAGAGCAACTTTGGAACTGGCTCCGCTCTCCGACTCCACGCCGCTGCCTGCACCAGAGCTGTGGCCCCAGCTGAGCGCAATGACCATGACCTGCAACACAAGGCCAAAGCCTCCACAGTGCCTTCAAAGCCCCACCACATTGTGAGTCCTGAGTGCCATGTCACCGATGTCAGTGACTCCTAACTCTGACTCCGCTGCAGCACCTATTGCCCCATGGTGTAACCGCGACACTGCAAAGCTGACGCCTTGCATCTTGGCCCGTTGGATTCATTGATCCCGCCTTGTCGGAAGGCACTGATGCCTTGCCACCATTGCTGAATCACCTCCCCTAAAACCAAAAGGAACCAACACCTCACCTCCCCTGCCTAGCATTAAGGAACCCACGCCTCACCGCCTTGGTAGCAGTAAGGACCCGACACTGCACCGGTTCCAGCAATGCCTCGCCTCCCTGACTCCGTGCAACATCTTCTTTGTTTCCTCATTGTTTTCCAAGGTACTGTACCCAGGGTCGGTGCGACTCTGTGACCGGCCCGCAATCCCTTGCGAGTGGCGTCAGACTGTTGGAAGAAACTCCATCAAAACACCAACATAGCCCCAGCTGGAGCTATTGTTTCTAAGTGCTATACTAGGATTTAGTCTTTGAAAGTTGTATCTTTACTTGTGTATGTTGGATATTGGTCATTTTGGTCTTGTTTTACTCAGATAAATAGTGAGATAAGCCTGACTTCTCGTGCCAAGCTACCAAGGGTGTGAGCAGGGGTTATCTTAGATGTGTGACTCCCTTATCCTGACTACACTGAGGGGCCCTACTTGGATATGGTGCAAACCACTGCCATCTAGAGACCCCATTTCTAACAAAAACCTTCTGTGTTTGATTTAATAAACTATAATGTTCATGTATCAAAGCAAACCAGACCACCCAAAGGATGCACAAAACAACAGACTTGCCTCTTAGTCAATTATTGGCATTGTTTTCACGGAGGAGGGAAGCATGAGTGCTTCAAAATCAATGTTTGAAAACTTAGTCTTTAAAAAAGTACTTCTCAATGAACTGATATAATCTGATGGACTAAAGTGAAAAAGTTCTGCATATTAATTAAATACACATAGAATTCGAATTTTTAAGAGAATTTATCATAGTTTTACAAATTTGCTGCAAGATGTCTTTACAAATGAAAGTGTTCCTTTAATAAAGCAATGCAGGACACCCTAGTGAGTACCTTTCTTTAACTTCAATTAACCTTTAAATAAAGGTTTGTCTGTTTAACATCTTTTTAATATTAGTGCTGAGTTGAGTAAAGAGCAGCTAGGTTATGAGGGCCGCGTGTGGCCATACTTGAGAGTATCACTGCTTTAGTTACAGGTATGTAGAATAAATATGGAATCTGTACTTTGGAAACATATGTCAATATATATATGTCGATATATGCCGATATGAAGCAGGTAGATGTAATTCGCACACTGACATGCCTTTCTCAATGTCTGCTGGTCCTGGAAGCAAACGTTGTGATATCACAACACAATAAAACTACTTCATTTATTACAATAGAGTAGCCATGTACTTTTTTTTATCACAGGTCAATAGTAATGTCGCAACAACGCTGAAATACAAAAAATCGGTACAGGTTTTTTGCACAGTTATGATAGGCATATGTATTACGAGGAAGGATCACACAATTTAAAGAGGGAAGCCGCGTTTTATCCAGATTTTCTTATTTCTCTGCGTACAAATCAGCCAGGAAATTGTTGTCCATTTGTCTTTCTTTGTGTTAGGTCTTTGATTTTATCTATTTGTGCATTTTTCTTAACTTTTTATGTAGCCTGAACTGGGCCCCAAGGTAGTGGAATTATTTCCATGAGCTTTAGCTACACTACACGGGGTCACATGAATTGCTTATAGGTGGGGAGATTAAGGGTCTGATTTAAGAAAAGTGCCACTGCGCCCAGTGCAGTGCCACTTTTCTTGTGTCCCTTAGCGCCCCCCTAACGCCACCATGGGTGCGTCTTCTCTAAGATACAGCACATCATGGTGGTAGTTAGGGAACTAGCGTAAAACATTTTTAAACTAGTTCAGAGATTTGCAGGATCATAGTAAAAAATGTTGACGCTAATCCTGCAAAGCCCAGTGAGACCCATTGTAAACAATGGTGTGCCTCCTTTTAATGCCTGCTCTGAGCAGGCTTTCAAAGTGCGAAAAAATGATGCCAAGTTTTTTCGGTCCCCCTGATGGGGGAATGGCCCCTTTGCATACATTATGCCTGGTACAGGATTAATGTAGCACAAAGAATGCATTGCACAACTTTGTAAATTTAACGCAGCAATTTTGGCCTTGTTGGACAACACTAGTGTTAAAAAATCAAGCTAATGTGGTGCAAGGAGGCGCTAGGGACTTTTAAAACTGCCCCTAAGTGATTTACCCCAAAACATATGATCTTAAGCACACGCCGAGACTCCAACCTGGTCGGCAATTCTGGTTTTTACACCACTTCCTGGGTAGAGGGAGTCAAACAGACAGAAGTCCCATAATAGCTCGACTCGTTATGGGATCGCAGTTCCAACTGGGCCTCGAGCTGAGGCAGGCTTCAGGCTCGAGCCTGGCTCGAGCTGTCAGTGGCTCGCCCGCCTCTAGTAAATAATTAATAAATAATTAGAGTTCCTCTGTATTATCCTGGTGTATATAAGAATTAGCCAGGAGACACGTTATAACTAGTTCATGCTACTTTCACGAACGTTAGACAAACTTCTAAGCCTCTCTGCTGCACAAGCCAGTCATCGAGCTCTCCCTCTCATAAACTGGGAATGTCGAGGCTAAATGACAAGCACCTAATCTTTAAGAATGGCCTCGCGCGGCCATTTGCAAGAAGGGTTGATTTAGTGCTGCAGGGCACTGCATGGTAATAGCACTTTGTAAAACGGAGCGTTTGAATGGGACAACAATGAATGAACTACCTGTCCCCCGGGGCCTGTGTATGCAAATAAAGGAGTTAATGAGTGCAAACCGCAGCAAACTTGTACACCTTGGAACCATTAAACACCGTAAAAAATGGAGTACTAGTTCCATGGACAAAGTTAATACAGAAGGCACTTAATGCAAGGATGACTGAGTAGATGAATATGAAACATGCATATTATGTATGGACGAGAAGCTTTTTCCACCAGGAAACCGTGACGCCCTGAGCAACGTTTGCCTCCAGTCTGACATCAGATGGTTTCCACTGACGTCAGACCAACAGCGCCACCCGGTTTCTGGTACGGAGCCAAGGGGCTGTTGTAGGAAAGAAAGGCATTTGTGACACTACAACAGACCCCCTCGAATATGTTAAATCACTTGGGTTACGATTAGGTTTACGCACCACTTGGGCAATCCGGCAGAGCAAGGACAGGTCGCAGCCAAAGTACTTGCGAAATTTGAGAAAATATTAATTCAGTTTTCAACTCAACTCCATTTTATGTGGTAGGAGTGTGCATAAACGGTAGTGTAGGGCAAAATAATATACTCATTATTACAACAAAACTCCAGATGGAAAAAACAAACCCAACTCTAACCGCCTGTATAGCGCCAGACCGTCTCAGATGTCCCATGATGCACTGTGTACTGGTTGTTGGTCCTATTTCTGTCTCCATCTCAATGCTAGGTAAGTCGGTGCTAAATACACAGCATTCTGACTGGGTGAATGAGGACATAGGAGGACTATTTCTGTGTCGCGTTCTTGGCACCTCTTCTCTCCATACCGCAGTGTGCAGCTATGCGGACAGTGCTCACGCACCTCTAAGAGGGAACCATGCATAGATCAAAGAAGCTCATCGAGATTGTTGGAATAGTGAATTTAACTCTCTAGTCAGAAAAGCCCAAAGACACTCTGCTGCATAAGGTTAGGGAAACAAAAATCTGAGCTTAAAGGAACCCCAGGTCCAACAAGAACAGCATCGAATGTAATGGTGAGATGCCTGCTTGGACATTTGAGACACAGAGATGATCCTAGTGCCTTTTGGAGGCAGAGAGTCTTGTTGCTATTTATTGTTTTTATATTGCACTAAATGCTCATGTGAGACCGCTTTCACAAAAGGAGTCAAGGCTTTAACCAACAACCTCAATATCTGCTGTACTGCCTAATATGGCTGACTGCCTCTCTTGCACAATAGGAAGGAATTTCAAGAGCTTAGGAATTGCATAGTCTAGTTATAAAGATACAACCAGATACATGGTGTATATGAGTCCTTTAAGACATCATGAAGGGTTTGAGAAACCAGTCCCTGCAGGGAAATCAACAAAGCAAATTGTAGTGTACACATGGAATAAAAACTGCTCCAAAATCCAGCCTAAAGCGTCAGTGCCCAAAGACTAATCTTTTTGAAGGGTGCAAGCCAAGTTACTACAGTATAGAAGGAATGCAAATTAAAGTCAAGAAGTGCTCAACATCCTTGGTGTTGGGAGTTGATGTGAAACTTGGCTCCATATATCATTCAATTTGTGGTACATGGATTGTCTTCCTGCGTTTGTTTGACTGTATCACTGTCACATAAACATGTCTCTGTGGGGAGTGAGGGATCTCTAAATCTAAGAAAAGCAAAAATGATTGAGCCTTCTTTCATGCAAGGAGTTTTCTTTTAGTTCTTCTCGCAGTCCCTCATCTCAGTGCTAAATTTGTGCAGGTGGTTGCATTGGTTGGGCACTCATTTTGGGGTCAGGAATTGTATATCACCAGATTTTGACTGAGAGCAAGAGAGAGAAAATCACTAAAAAGATAAATAAGGAAAAAGGGAAAGATAGAAAAACACTGACATAGGTAGCTAGCAGGGATAAAAAAAAACATAGCAAGAGTGAGATAAAGACAAATGAAGTGCAGGAGTGGGAAGGAAAGAGGGAAGAGGTTTAATCAAGACTGAGGCCCATATTTATACTTTTTTAGCGCCGCATTTGCGTAATTTTGTGATGCAAAAGCTGCGCAAACTTACAAATGCAATTGTATTTTGTTAGTTTGCGCCGATTTTGAGTAAAAAAACAATGAAATGCGGCACTTAAAAAGTATAAATATGGGCCTCAGAATCTTTAGTATTGGGTATTTGACAGCACCACCACACCAGTGTTGGGTTCCTAAAATAAGGTCTGGGCCCTTGCGCTAATTTCTTTAACAAATTAAGCACTGCCTCATATGGTACTTCCACATAGTTTCCAACAGTTTTAGGAGAAGGAATGTAAAACTGCAGTGTTTTTTGTAGTGCTTCACTGAAGTGAGAGTTGAAGGAGGACAGTGTAGCAAACTCTTATAAATTCCTCCTGCCCACCTCCACTGTCCCACATGCAGATGAGCGTGCATGTCACTGGGCTCCTCAGCTCTAGACCTTCTGTGCTAGAAGGCTTACAGAGTCACGCAAGAACCCAGCTCAAAATGTGCTGTGTGACTGATATTGATCTTCTTTGAGATGAATTGCCAGAGATTCTGAAATGGAATCCATTCCACCAACAATTCCATTTGTGGAATTTCCTTTGATTAAAGGCCTTCACATTGATGTTGGGAGACATATCCTTTTGTGGAAGAAATTATAGATAGATTTTTCAGGGGCAGTTGAAGGGCTACTGTTGATGTAGTCTAAACTTTAGTAGAGCCTTTTGTGTCATAAGAGTCATCAGAATGTGACAGTTTATGTTTTATGCCAATCAAAATATTAACAGTTAAACCTAGAAGCTGCACTGACACACAATTTAAATGTGCATTTGCTTGTATTTCGAAGTTTGACTTATGTGGTATTTGAATTAAATTATGCTAGAAGAATAAAAATGATGTTATAATGTAATTTAGACTCTAGACTAACTGTACATATTGAAAAATTTTGAATTTCTAAAGATTAATGAATTAAAATTATGTGCAAAAGTGAGAGAAATGTACTTCTCTGTTGAACTTAATGACATGCCTTAACAAAGTTTTTTTTTGTTTAAAATGAAATGTATTATTTATTTTAATGAAGTATTAATAATGTTGAATTCATAAGTTTGCATATTACATGTGTTTTCTTAAAACATATGAATTAAATGTATTATTAGAACCCTCTTGTGTTAGCACAAGTAAGGCCTGTTCAAACTTGTATTTCATGACTGTGCAGGAAATGCTGATTTAATTTCATAATATTAGTTTTCTTTTAGATTGTTTTCCCATGAAAAGACTAGAAGTTGGTAATAGATTCTATTGTTTAGGCATAGAGAGAATGGAGCGCAGTCCCCTTAAAAAACATGACATTGTTGAACATGGAATGACATAGTATACAATTGTTTCAACCTTGCGTGGAGTCTAACAGATGGCGATGTTCCCATGGAAAACTTGGGAATGGAAGAGATTGTTACAATTTGAAGTTGTGTGATTGATTATTATTGGATGATGCCCCTTCAACATGACATGGACTGATACCTTTGGCAAATCAGAATGCTCTTTGATTTTTAATATGCAGGGCCCAGTTGGACTTTGGTCAGGTCTTAGAGATCCCCCAGAGTTCCCTGATGCTTACAGATGCCTTGCTGATCCCAGATATTTTGCTGATGAAGAGATCCTGAATGCTGAGCCCTTGGAGAAGTATCTTCCTATCTGCTTTTGCCCCTTGAATTGTCCTTATGAGAATTAGAACTCTTTATCTAGTTCCCCTCGGACAACTCTTGATCGAGCTTCTGGTATGCCAACACTTTCTCTTGCCCACCTAATAGTTAGTAGTTTATAGTCTGGGATTATCTTTTTCCAAATTATTTTTGTCCTTTTTGTGCTTTTTGTGTTTTGCCACGTTTATCCCCTCGCATGTATTTCCCTGATTTGGTTAGTTGTAGGGTTTTCCTCTGTTAAGCCTAAATTATGACTGCTGAAATTCAATTGACTGATGATTGCTAATCCTAAACATTGTTTGATTTCTGTAGCTCAGATATTTCTTATAATATTATGCATTACTCTTCTAGAATGCCTGGTTTTGTTAATGTTAATTTGTGTGAATTTATTTTATTGCATTAGGCAACCCTTGGGGATTATGTATTTTTATAATCTGATATTGCAAATAGTCTATATGACTTTGAGCTTGTACTTGTAATAAGTCCCTTAACTTTATTTCTGACTGGAGTTTTCCTTCAGTGGCTTCATTGGTCTTGGGGTTTAAATTAATTGGGTTTGTATTGAAATTGTGTTGATGGATCTATCACACTACTTATTGGGACCAAAGATTCATCAATCTCGAAGAGCATTGATTCCTTCGAAGGATGAAAATGCTACAACACTCTCCAATTCCAAGTTTAGTCAATAGAGAGGAAAGCAACAAAATTTGGGGGCAAAGACGCACCATAACTCTGACCTGTGTACATGCCCGAAAGGACAGCCAAGCCAATGATCATTTCTCAAATTAAATAAAATGATTTAAAAAAAATCAAATTTAGTGACATTGATGGTCCTACTCTGTTAAAGTCTGATCACCATGTACAGAAAAACTTTCCTTTATATTGGATACTCCTGCACAAAAGAGGTTAAGGGCAACACTTGTCTCTGGCCTTCACTGGTTGTGTACTTAGTTTTGCAAGGCTGTCTTTTGCAGTCCCAGTCAAGGTATCTCAGGCTCTGGGCTACGGTTAACAATTTTACCTAGTTTGACCCAGAACTCTGAATTTCGGCAAACCTTTGTGAGTCACAAAACCAACTTGTTGTGCACTTGCATTAAGCCGAAATGTTTGGTCACAGTTAAACAATTAAGTAAATTGGCCATAATGTGACTCATCCCATACACTTACCCACACTGACATTTTTTGACGAAGGCCATACATTTAGGTCACAGAATCTATTCATTATATTCAGTAAAGGAAATTCAGTTGTTCTACTACTGCTGTCTCAATTTCTAGTGAATTTTGTGAGTTGTATATCTGTGGAACTGCACGGCACCCTGTCAGTGCTGCACAATTCGGTGAGCGTGTAACAAATGTTTTTCAATTATTTCAAACTTTCCAGCCTATTTGGCGAGCATTTCACATAGTAATAATGAATTATGACCTGTCGATTTCTGACAACTAAGGCCCTCCAGCTCCATCTAGTGTTTTAGAGGTACTTGGTAACTGCCAGTCTGAAAGGCACCAGAGCATTTATAGAGCAGTTTTGATGATGTATCACTTGTCTTGCTAAAAAAACAAACCACTGGCAAAGCCAATAGCTTTTGCTTTTGTATACTGAGCAGTTTTTAACGAAGCTTCGTTAACAAACCGCTCTACTCCATAAGGTTACCAGAAGTCCAACATTACATTAAAAAACTTGACTGATTCACTGTCCCTTTGCATATAGTTATCAGCAGTTCAAGATTACACTAAAAAACTTGACTAATTCACAACAGCGAAACACATGGTCATCAGCAGTGCAAGGTTCCATCAAATAAACAGAAAAGGTGTCAGCAGCAGTGCAATCTTTCATCACACATTCAGAAGCGTGCCCCACACATACAGCAGTTGCAGTGCAGGCAGAAGCAGGATAAGCTAAAGTCAAAGGCACAGAACAATAGGCACAGCATGTTTGCAGTGTTGACAGCCTACCCCACAAATTACTAAACAAACAGCACAAACCAAAGCTTCATTCACAAATTCAGCCCAGGTGCAGCAGATGCAGCAGCAGTCCAACTCTGCTACATACACCGATCAGGCAGAGCACAAGTAGCAGCAGTGCAAGGGCCCCTCAAATGCACAGGCCAGCTTTAACACAAGCATAACCATACAACACACAAGTACAGGCCAAGCAATAGCATTATATGCACAGGCCAGATACAGCTAAAACAAGGTATAGCGTTAACTTTGGTAGCATACACCGATCAGGCAGATCAGGCAGAGCACAAGCAACAGCAGTCCAATAGTCCTTCAAATGTCCTGGCCAATCACAGCGCAAGCAGCAGTGAGATACATCACGCAACCAGAGCACAAGCAACAGCATTCCGAGGGCCCCTCGCACGCAGTGGTGCTGGAACAATTTTCAGAGTGGGGGAGCTGCCATTAACGTGATTAGGGAACGTGAAAAAGTTCATTAGAAAACACAACTGTAGCAAACATGCCATGCCCATTCAGCAGGAGAGCGGTAAGGGTGTGGTATGCAGTTGGTGGTGCATTTTGGAGAACTGGTGAGGCAGCACACTTATTTACAGACAGTGCATTTTCCATCGAAATGGCAAAAAAATGTGCATAAACATGCAGATTTACTGGTAAAACCATCTAGCACATAAACAATAATGTGTGGAAATCAAGTTCCCTTTTTTATGTATATTTTTATTGGCATTTTCAAATTGCTATCACATTTTGTGTGAGGTATTATATTTCTGCTAGCATTCAACCGGAGGTACATTTACTTTTGTACATACTGCATTTATCACTTGTACCAGCTCATTCTTAAGCATACTCGTAGCGCGTTGGCTGCTCTTTACAATGTGTGTTGATTTTGAATCTGTGGTGTGCACAGTTCAACCGTAATGCGCTGTCTTCGGTAGTGGAGCGTGTTGTTATCCAGGATACAATCATGTCATATCGTGTAACGTAACAAAACTATACTAATAGTTTTATACTTCATAACTGTATTAGCATGTCCCATAAAAAAGCAGTCCCCTGGTTCCTTAGGCCGTCTCAGCTGCAGATGTGTGAGTTATTTTATTGCACAAGTGTCTAGCGATGGCGTCTCTGAGGAGGTTTCCACAGGAATTAGGAGTCGGGGAGGGCTAGGCTTTGGCAGGGTGTGCTCAGTTAGCATATTTGTCGAGGCACTCAGACTTTCGTTTGCGGCTACTAGCCACGTCAGGTTGAGCGAATTCTATTTGGTGTGTCCCCCCTTTTCCCCATCATTGGGGGTTCTCTCATCATCCACTGTAGTTGTACTGTCATCTGATGTAGAGCCATCCACCATATCTAGGGACTCCCACTGATCCACTACTTCAGACCAGAGGTGGGCGATGGGGCAGCATCGAAGTCCTATGGACTTTTCCTTCATTAGAGCCTGCTCTTCGGCTTACGCCAAACTCGTAACATCTTGTATCCATGCATTAAGTCAGGGTCCCCAATGGGCCCTACAAGCCAGTTCCATCCTTCGCTTTGCAAGTGCCAAAGCCAGATCTACAACTCTATTCCCCACGTTTTTGGGGCTGTTCTATCCAAAAGGTCCAATAAGAATACTTCCATGGCAGCAGGCAGTGTCCTATCTAATGTCCTATTAATACGTGTGGTGACCGCGTCCCAGTAGGCTTTCAAAATTGGGCATCCCCATGTCATGTGGCCAAAGTCTGCATCTAGGGCCAAACATCTAGCGCAACCCTGGGTTTCAGCTCCATACATAGCCAGAAGTCTGTGTGGAATAAGGTATGTCCTATGTGTAAAACTGTACTGGATAAATTTAAGCCGCGTTTTTCTAGATACCTTGGATGCATACGCTAATAACCGACCCCACTCAGCATCCGACAGCTCTCTTCCCAGGTCAGCATCCCAGCAGGCCCTACGAGTATCCAACGGCCTAACTACCATACCAATCACTGCTTTATACAGCAATGTTACTAAGTGAGAGCCTCCACCCATCATTAGCATTGTTTGTAACACGGCCTGAGTGGGAGGGTTCCACCGCAACCTCCCTCCGCAAGTCCCTCATGGATCGAACTAAGGACTCATATCTCAGAAATTGGCCCCTGGGGAGTCCCACCCTTTCTGCGAGTTCGTCAAAGGGCTCCAGCCGATCCTGTATGTAACAGTCGCCCACCGTCTGCAAACCTGCGCTAGTCCAGTGGTCCATTTGCCCCTGTTTAAAACAGCTAGGAGAGTCCCCATATGGGATCACAAGTGCATAGGGGGGGCAACGTGTCTGTATGCCTGAGTGCCTGGCACCTCCCACTAGGACAGTACTCAGCAACACACCCATGTGAGGGTTTTAAGCTTCAGCCAAAGCACTCTGGCCAGCAGCATTTCTCTGCCCTGTCTACCATGGTCCCACTCCAGTTCTACCAATCCTATGTTGTTAAGCCATTGTGCCAGCCATTGCAGCTGCATCACTACCTTACGGTCAAGTGATTGGGGATGGTTGCAAATTACTGAGTAGATTCTACGGAGATTATGGGAAGTATTTCAGGTGGGTATAAATCCACATTGGTTGCTTTGGATCAAATGCTGCATGTGCAGTAGGGGTGTGTTGGCTAAAACCTCACTAAGGATTTTAAAATCAGTGTTGAGCATAGAGAGGGGTCAGAAGTCTGTAACTGCTGCATTTCCTTCAGTGGTCTTGGGGAAGGGGATCAGTAGGTCCGCTCTGGTCGGTGGAGGTAGAAGGACTTTCTCATGCACCTCAACATACATTTCTGCCAATTTTGGGGCCTCTGTGCTACAAACATTTTATGGAATTCCAAAGGGAGTCCTTCCGTTCCAAGTGTTTTGCCCATCGCCAAGGATTAAGTAGTGGCTTTAATTTCACCCTCAGTCACCTCTGCACCTAGTGGAATGCGGCCAGCCTCCAGTAAGACCCGCTGTGATTCTCCCAGAAGGTCACCCAGCACGTTTGGGATAGGCGTCTGTGGGGGGCTATACAGGGAATGCAGAATTATTAGGCAAGTTGTATTTTTGAGGATTAATTTTATTATTGAACAACAACCATGTTCTCAATGAACCCAAAAAACTCATTAATATCAAAACTGAATATTTTTGGAAGTAGTTTTTAGTTTGTTTTTAGTTTTAGCTATGTTAGGGGGATATCTGTGTGTGCAGGTGACTATCACTGTGCAGAATTATTAGGCAACTGAACAAAAAAAAATATATACCCATTTCAATTATTTATCATTACCAGTGAAACCAATATAACATCTCAACATTCACAAATATACATTTCTGACATTCAAAAACAAAACAAAAACAAATCAGTGACCAATATAGCCACCTTTCTTTGCAAGGACACTCAAAAGCCTGCCATCCATGGATTCTGTCAGTGTTTTGATCTGTTCACCATCAACATTGCGTGCAGCAGCAACCACAGCCTCCCAGACACTGTTCAGAGAGGTGTACTGTTTTCCCTCCTTGTAAATCTCACATTTGATGATGGACCACAGGTTCTCAATGGGGTTCAGATCAGGTGAACAAGGAGGCCATGTCATTAGATTTCCTTCTTTTATACCCTTTCTTGCCAGCCACGCTGTGGAGTACTTGGACGCGTGTGATGGAGCATTGTCCTGCATGAAAATCATGTTTTTCTTGAAGGATGCAGACTTCTTCCTGTACCACTGCTTGAAGAAGGTGTCTTCCAGGAACTGGCAGTAGGACTGGGAGTTGAGCTCGACTCCATCCTCAACCCGAAAAGGCCCCACAAGCTCATCTTTGATGATACCAGCCCAAACCAGTACTCCACCTCCACCTTGCTGGCGTCTGAGTCGGACTGGAGCTCTCTGCCCTTTACCAATCCAGCCACGGGCCCATCCATCTGGCCCGTCAAGACTCACTCTCATTTCATCAGTCCATAAAACCTTAGAAAAATCAGTCTTGAGATATTTCTTGGCCCAGTCTTGACGTTTCAGCTTGTGTGTCTTGTTCAGTGGTGGTCGTCTTTCAGCCTTTCTTACCTTGGCCATGTCTCTGAGTATTGCACACCTTGTGCTTTTGGGCACTCCAGTGATGTTGCAGCTCTGAAATATTGCCAAACTGGTGGCAAGTGGCATCGTGGCAGCTGCACGCTTGACTTTTCTCAGTTCATGGGCAGTTATTTTGCGCCTTGGTTTTTCCACACGCTTCTTGCGACCCTGTTGACTATTTTGAATGAAACGCTTGATTGTTCGATGATCACGCTTCAGAAGCTTTGCAATTTTAAGAGTGCTGCATCCCTCTGCAAGATATCTCACTATTTTTGACTTTTCTGAGCCTGTCAAGTCCTTCTTTTGACCCATTTTGCCAAAGGAAAGGAAGTTGCCTAATAATTATGCACACCTGATATAGGGTGTTGATGTCATTAGACCACACCCCTTCTCATTACAGAGATGCACATCACCTAATATGCTTAATTGGTAGTAGGCTTTCGAGCTTATACAGCTTGGAGTAAGACAACATGCATAAAGAGGATGATGTGGTCAAAATACTCATTTGCCTAATAATTCTGCACTCCCTGTACAGTGTTAGGTAACACTGCATTAATATGCGTAGATGAGTTAACTATCGAGCTGTCGGTCATTGTTATTTGGTTATTGGTGTCCCTCTTGAATGTGGACGAACTAACCACACCAGCGGTCTCCCCCCCTCTGCCCGCTTCCTCATGTACCTCATTCATGTGGCATCTAAGCAGTTCAATTGCCATACTATACTGTTCATGGGTTTTCAACAACCTCAGAAGGGCTGTGGGGTCTGTTCCCTGTGCATTGTCGAGGTCGTGGAGCATGTTCTCAAGACATCAGAGATGTTTCTCTAGGTTGAGCTTCATCGCCACTGCCTGACCCATACAGTGTCCCCTCACGACTACCTTGAGTGTCTCCCATTCCACCCCGCTGTGTAGATGTCCCAGAGTTAGGTGAATAGTATTCTGTCAATTTTGAGGTAGGTGCATCTCTGAAGATTGTATCTTCTAGCGCCACTGCTTGCAGGTGCCAAATTGGTATGGCCTAGATATTCTGAGTGCCGCACCTGCCCGCTAATTGACCTGGTGCAAATAAATCTATCTACCCTAGTGTGTACAGGTGGGAGTAATAGGAGTAGTCCCCGTCTAGTGGATGGTTAGTGCGCCACACATTGTCCATGTTCCAATTGGACAGCCATGCGGATAACCCTGTGTCCACTCTGTGAGGTAGAGCCCTCTGTACAGGTGTGATGGAACGATCCAGATCTTTGTTGAGGACTCTATGGAGTTCTCCTCCTATAAGGAACAAGTCCCCAGTAAGTGTAGCCATTCGTGCGCTAAGGTGTGTAAGAAGGAGGTCTGATCCTGGCTGGGGGCGTATATCGTTCCCAGCACAATGAGCCTGCCATTTAAATGTCCCTCGACAAAGACGAACCTACTTTCATCATCTACAACAACTTTCGTTGAATCCAGGGAGACCCCTTCCCGTACACAGATTAGCGTCCCACTAGCAAACACGGAGTAAGTGGTTGCAAACAACTGCCCACTACAGTGCCTACGGGGGCAGACCGCCTCCTGCTGGGTACAGTGTTTTTCTTGCAACATCGCTATGTGCACTTCACAGGAAGCAGCCTAAACCACGATGGCGGAACGGGGGTCATTGTCCACGAAAGTAGGACAACGCTTTCCTGAACAACTACCCTGTTTTCCTCTGCCTTAACCACACATGTCCGGAACAACGAACATGTGTGGTTAAGGCAGAGGAAAACAGACTCTGGATCGGAGAGGACGCGGTCAGGTAAGTGGGGTTGGGATACGGTTGGGGGGTAGTTTTAGGGGTGGGGTAATATTAGTTTTTAGGGGTGGGGTGTTGGGGTAATTTTAGGTTTTTTGGGTGAGGTGGGGGTCGCAGAAGTTTTAGGTGGCGGTTGGGTGGTTTTAGGTTTTGAGGGCAGAGGTGGGGGGGTCGGGGTAATTTTAGGGATGGGGTGATGGGGTTGGGAGAGGACGTGGTAATTTTAGGGGCAGGGTGGGGTGGTTTTAGGGGTGGGATGGAGGTCACGGTAATTTTAGAGGCAGGGTGGGGGGTTGGGTTGGTTTTAGGTTATAGGGACGGGGTGGAGAGGTCGAGGTAATTTTAGAGGTGGGGTGGAGGGTTGGGGTGGTTTTAGGTTTTAGGGGTGGGGGCTGCGGTAATTTTAGGGGCGGGGTGGTTGGTTGGGGTGGTTTTAGGTTTATGGAGCAGGGGTGGGAGGTTGAGGTAGTTTTAGGGGTGTGGTGGGAGGTCGGGGTAGTTTAGGTTTTAGGGGCAGGGGTTGGGTAGTTTTTGGTTTTAGGGGCAGGGGTGGGAGGGTCGGTGTAGTTTCAGTTTTAGGGGCAGGGGTGGGGGGTTGCAGTAGTTTTAGGGGCAGGGGTTGGGGCAGTTTAGGTTTTAGGGGGGCGGGGCGGGTGGTGGGTGGGTTGGGTAGATTTAGGGGCGGGGCGGAGGTTGAGGTAGTTTAGGTTTTAGGGGTGGGAGGTCAGGGTAGTATTAGGGGCAGGTGGGGGATTAGGGTCATTTAGGTTTTAGGGGCAGGGTGGGGGTCAGGGTAGTTTGAGGGGTGGGGTGGGGGTTGGGGTCGTTTAGGTTTTAGGGGTGGAGGTAGGGTAGTTTTAGGTTTTAGGGGCAGGCTGGGGGTTTGGGGTAGTGTATTTTTTAGGGGTGGTGTGGGGGTCGGGTAGTTTTAGGGGTGGGTGGTTGAGGTAGTTTAGGTTTTAGGGGTGGGGGGTCGGGGTAGTTTTAGGTTTTAGGGGCAGGGTGGGGGTTGCAGTAGTTTTTGGGGTGGGGTTGAGGGGTTGGGGTAGTTTTAGGAGCAGTTTGGGGTAGGTTAGGTTTTATGGGTGGGGGTACTTTAGGTTTTAGGGGTCAGGTAGTATTAGGTTTTAGGGGCCGGGTGGGGCGTCACAGTAGTTTTAGAGGTAGGGGTGGGAGGTTGGGGTAGTTTAGGTTTTAGGGGCGGGTGGGGGTCGGGGTAGTTTTAGGGGTAGGGTGGTGGGTTGGGGTAGTTTAGGTTTTAGGGGTGGGGGGTCGGGTAGTTTTAGGTTTTAGGGGTCGGTAGTTTTAGGTTTTAGGGGTGTGGTGGGGGGGGTCGCAGTAGTTTTAGTGGCGGGTTGGGGTAGTTTAGGTTTTGGGGCAGGGTAGTTTTAGGTTTTAAGGGTGGGTCGCTGTAGTTTTAGGGGCAGGATGAAGGATCAGGGGGGTCTCATGCTGGAACCATGCATGCCATTTCACGCATGACTTTAACAGGAATGCCTTTACAACGAAAAATCATTGTTAAGGCATTCGTGGTATGCTTGGTTCCAGCATGTGTTTTTCTGACATGTATTTGCACTCCACGCCTCTCTAGATAGGACAACATTTTGTACCTTTTAGACAAAGATCCTAATGCCTGCACATTCCAGGTCATCAGTGTGAGAGTATAACGTGTTTCAGGCAGGAGTAGCTATCACTGGCAATCCATTGTCCATTAGGCATCCCGCCCTCCCCGTGTGTCTCACCTGGTGACAGTTGACAATCTGCATTTTTCCCCCAGGGTGTGCATGGGACAAAGAAAATAACCAAGATCCCAACTCCCCACCCAAGGACTGTCTGGCAACAGCAGGCCACCCAAACTGTGCAAAATAGCCATAATGGTCTACAGAACCAGACCACCTCCTTTGGTTTGAAGAGACAGGAAGGGGGGAGGTAGTTCAGTTTGCTGTTTGGGGTGTTGCTCTGTGAGGCTCCTTCAGCCCCCTCAGAATACATTCCATTTTTGCAAGCTAAAGCAGGCTCAGTGGGTCCAGCAGGATCCATCTAGATGATATTGTCTTAGGACTGAGGCATCACGTGTGGACAGTCCTCTGTGGTGCCGACCTGTGAGTCAGAATCAGATATCTTTATCATGGCCAGGGTCACTTCCCTCCTCCCTGTCCTACGTATTGGCTGTGTGAATTACCAACAGTTTCCCAACTTCTGACTGGGTCGGCGTAGGCCTAGTAGGCTGAGCTTGTCGGCTCCAGCTCTTACGACATTGGGTTTTCACAGCCTTCTCCGCCTGCAGTCTGTCTATGCTAGTTTTATAGTTTTCCACCCATGTCCAAGCTTCCTTGGGGTCTTGGCAGAAATGCGTGTTCCCGTCCAACATTAACTTCTGTCTGGAGGGGGAGAGCAGGGCATAGGATATCCCTTTGTCGCTAAGTGCTTTTTTCACTGCCAGGAAAGAGGCTCGTTTGGCCTGTACGGACACTATAAAGTCTGGAAATATAGTGGCCTGCCCCCCTTCTACTTTGAATGGGCCAGCCACCATGCTCACTACAACAATAAGTCCTGATCAAGGAAATAAAGTAGTGTAGCCACAACCAGACTGGGAGGCTAACCAGGGGGCAGCAGGCTGGCCGGCACCCCTTGCGTCTGCTCAAAGATGAAAAAGGGCATGAGGCAGCCCCAGGTGGTCTGTGGGGTGCCCAGGTGGCAGCCATACAGAATCACTGCTGGTCAGCCACTGTTGCTGCGGTGTGAGACAGTATAATTCGGACAGATGCGGAGCAACTAATTATTGGTACGCAGTACTTAATTTGTAAATAAAAAGGTGCCGGTACCCAAAGCCCACCTCTTAAACATGCGTCTGCTGCAATTAAATGTGTGAACATGGAATACTGAGGAGGCGTAATCATGAAGCCATCTCGGGCCTCTTCAATCCATAGAAAGCCACTCCCTGCCCCTTCAGCTCACTCTTGTACCTTTCTACTTTCTCCCTTTGTGACGATTTTTCATTTTTCCCTTCACCCGTCTTTCCCACATGTGTCTTTTGCTCGCAGCAAATGCCCGAGGCCGAAGAATAAGCCCCGGCCCTTAAAAATAAAGGCCTGTGCTCAGCACCGGAAACCACAAGCACAAATGAAGCACTGTTGGTACGCTACGTTGGCACACTTGGCCATGCCCCCCATGGAGTTTCAGCAAATATCATTTGCACATCACCAAGTAAAGTGCCTTGATTTGTTTTGATCCTACTTATATTTTTGATTCCATCGCACTTCAGAATTACACTGTGCCTACCTAATTGCTGATATAATTTGAAAAATGCATATAGCTCATTTACTGATATCTAAATATTGTGTGTTTGAAAAAAACTGACACCCTACATCTTTTCCATTCTTTTCCTGTACCAGAGCAAGATTGTCACCCACTTTTACAAAATGCTCCCACTTTGCAGTCAGAGAAATAGAAAATTTCCTGATAAGCAACAATGTGTCAAAAGACACAGCCTGATATTTGACTTTTGTCTTTAAATGTGCAATGACAAGATAAACACAAAATTTAAGGACATATTTATCGCTCATTCATCTTCTGAACTTCAGCATGATTATTTCTGGTGGCATGCTCAGGCCAGTTGCAATGCAAACCTCACAAGTTTCGGTAACACATAACAAGAAAGTACAGGACAAGCAAAAAGCATTCCAATATTTTGGTACCAGAGGCAAAGAGCGGGATCCAGCAGATACTTGCGCACTACAGCGGGTCCTTGTCTGGCTTCAGGAGCAGGGTGAGTTTCGCTCTGTTCATCTCTAGTAGCGGTGGAGTGCCCTCAAAGATACCATTAAACACTTTGCACACTAGGGGGCTAGCTTGCTCTTACTTGGCCAGTATTGCTCCGCCAGGTATCTGTCTAGTCCTGGCACTTTGTTCATCGCTGACTTGCATGATTTCCCTCTGGAGGATAGCTTGGTTCAGAGTCTAAATTGTACCGGTGAGCATGGGCCAAGTCATTTGCGAAAGAAAGCCTTCTGCTATGGGGCTTTAGTGAGGGCATTCCGAGGTGTATAGCACCTCATAATAGTCTTGGAAAGTGACGGCAATGTCCATCGTGCGGGTGATGACCGTGCAGTTCCTGTCCTTGATAGTTGTGATAGTGTGCTGGGACTGCTGCTGTTTTAGCTGCAAGGTCAGCAACATGCCTTCCCTTTGTCCTGTCTTATAGTTCCTTTATTTCAGGCAGAATGGTGCCTTTTTCACATGTGACATGTAGAGTTTGGTTAACTTGCCCTTGGCCTGCAGCAAGCAATGAAGGTTCTAGTCAGTGGTTCCCAACCTTTTGATTTCTGTGGATCCCCACTTTAACATTAATGGAACCCAGGGACCCCCACTGAATCATCATTGGAATCCGGGGACCCCCGTCTGAGTCATTAATGGAAGCTGGAGACCTAATTTGTCAATATTTGTTGATATTTTTTAATTTTCTAGGCTCTCACGGACCCCCTGAGAAGGCTTTGCGGACCCCCAGGGGTCCCCGGACCACAGGTTGGAAACCACTGTTCTACGTTGTTTGTGAGTTTCTATATGTGTTTGTGAGTGTTGATACCCGCTTTTATGAATGGCTGTATCCCTCAAAAATGCCCTAGGAAATCTCCTATGACCGCTACCTAAACCACTTATGCGGAGGGGGCGTAGTGCTCTTTCTCGTCAAAGAAAGGAGTTAGCCTTTTGAGACTAGTCTATGTTTGTCCATTGGGAGTCGATGATAACAGATTGAGTCACCACAGTCCCCCTGGTGGTCTCACCAGCTCCAGGTCCAGTTGGATTAAAACCAGGGCATGATCCAACACTCTAATGTGTCATATGGCCATATCTACAATTCTATTCAGGAGGTGGGTGGATGTCAAGAAACAGTCCATACGAGTAGATGCGCCATGGGTGCAGGAGATGAATGTGTACTCATGTTCAACGGGAGCGAAGTGATACCATGGATCATGCAACACAAAGTCAGCCCGGTGTCGGCAAGCAGTCCTCTATCAGCACGGTTTCCTGCCAAGGGATGCTGTGATTTGTCCATGTGAGGATCAGGGGCTATGTTCCAGTCACTCGCACAGGATTTTAGTGTGCTGGTGCTGCAGCAATATCCTGGAGAGATCCCAGAAAGTGCCCCCATTGTCTGTGATCCGGCCCTTAGATATAGCCTACAAGTACTGTTCGCTGCTGTATGGTTTTGATGAATATGAAGTGTCCTAAATGGTCTTGCCAGACTCTGTAGCTTTTCATGGCAGTCCCCACCTTACAAAAAAGGCCACTCCCCCTTACGCTGCATCTTGGTGGGGTGTACTAAATCAAAACCAAGTGCAGTAAGCCCAAAGGAGGAACGCATCAATCCCTAGTAGTTTCTGAATACTCACAATGTACATAAATGACACATAATAAAGTAGAGTGTAGTGTGCACTACCAACAAAGTTCCTACTGCACAAAGGAACCAAAGGGGTGAGATAAAACGCCCCAAATATTAAAGAACAATGAAGTGGGTTGTGCACCACCATCAATTATAAAAATATAAATGATAATTCAGAAGAGTCCCAATTTGTTGAACATATAATAAAGTGGATTTTCGTAGATTTCTTCCAGAAAGTTTATTTGGTCAAAGATACTTGATGCCACAATAGATTTATGAAGAGAAACAACCCAGCAGCCAACGCGTTTCGCCCTATATACTTGGGCTTCTTCAGGGCGAGTAGTAAGTTCCAATTTGGGGTCAAGGGTCATTTGTAAAATAAGTGTAAAACAGCCTCTGCAAAAAGTAACTGTATGGCTGGCTTAGACGTGACCCAAAGTGAAGCAGGTAGGCCAGCGTTGTTGTACTGAGTCTTGGAGGCTCATGCTGGGTAGCTGGTGACAGAGACAGAGTTTCCCAACAGCAGTTGCGTGCCGGAGGGATGATACCCTGAAGATCCAGCAGTGAATGAAATGATTGTCAGGAGAGTGCACCAGGGTCAGATCTTTGATATTGCCGACTCAGTCAGTGCTGTGGCCCACTGCCCTGTGCCATGTGAGTTATGTACTCCTACAAGGCATCACGGACGGGGAGCGCACACCAGCACAATATAAAGGGCCAAGGCGGATTCCCCTACCAGTGAGGCCTTTTTTGAGGGGTCTCGTGGGCATCACACAAGCAACTAATAGGATGCTAAGTGGCCACTGCAGCTCATAGAAAATACCTACCCGGGTGCTTCTCTCACACCAGTTGATGCATCATGTGCCCTATATGCCCTCTCCAGTGTGCATGGCTGAATAGAGTTGTCCTAGAAGTGCTGATCGGGAACCCAATATTGAAAGGACCCCTCTGGTACTCCCCTTCCATGAAACAGGGGAGGCCTCCTGTCCTATTTCCATGTCGAATGAGTGTCTGAGGGTCGCAGTAGCTGCAATGATGTCTTATCTCCTCCGAGTCCGTTATAGGTGGTGCACCAGTAAAATTCCTGTTCCCGGGCCTGAGGTCCAGGATGCCGCCTTTTCTGTCTACTTCTCAACAAAACCGGGGTGCTGGCTGTGGCGTCATCGATTCGCAGTCTGGGCCAGTGTCACAACTCCTGGGTTCTGCTTCCCCTGCAAAAGGGCCTCCCACGGGGCATGGGTGCTGCTTCCTCTGCAAAGCGCCTCCCACGGGGCAGGGAGGATGTTGTTCGCCATATGACGCACAGAGGCAGCCTTGAGGTGCCAGTTTTGGCAGAACCTCACATCAGCTCCGCTATCTTCTTGGGCACGTAGCTGTTCCCCCCAGTGCTTAATTTGTAAATAGTTTCCATTTACAGCCACTCCCTGCCCCTTCAGCTTGCTCTTGTAGCTTCCTGCTTTTCCCCTTCCTGACGCTTTTTCGTTTTTCTCTTCCTCCTGTTTCCCATGTGTCTTTTGCTCGCAGCAAATACTTGAGACAGAAAACTAAGCGACGGCCACAAGCAGAAATTAAGCACAGGTTCCCCCCAAGCAATAGAATCTCAAAGGCCCCTCATGCACAGTTCAGTTACAGCACACATACAAGTGAAAGATTCTGTCAAGAACGAGGCTTTGGGAAATGTTTCTCTATATTTTTTACTGCAAGAAACACAGCAGCCAATGAGAATAAAGACAAGACACAAACTACGTTTCCAATGAGCCAGTATGCCCTGATAGAGCGGTCCGTACTAATAGTTTACCTGTATTCGGACGCTCTTTAGGCCGATGAATCTTTTGACTAAGTGGGACTCTCCGTACTCTATATCGGTTAATTTTAATCAAGTCAGTAATCAATAACGAACATAAGCAATACCTTGATCGACATAACACTTAACAATTAATCCAGAATACATTTCGGCGAACCCTGACCTTTCAGCCAGGAATAACCACACCAGTTTATTCAAAGTTAGTGAATTTTATTTCCCTATATTAACAAAGCTAGCACAATATAGATGTGTCTCAACACCAAATGATAAACATATATGAACATTAATAGCTGTCCATAACGGCGAAACAAGTGCAATCTATGTAGCATTTGAATAACAAGGCATTCGATAATAGCAATGCAAATCACTAAAACTATAATCTGTAACGAACTAATTGCATACATTTAGTCAGCATAACAAGATCTCAAATTGCATCGTGCGACATAAGGAATCCTCGTCTAACCTCAAATTAGCATCGGCATGTGGGACTTCATGCAAAAACAATTTAGCAACATTAATTTAGAAAACTCCTAACTAGGGCTCTTATCAAAATCAGCAGTTGGTTACCTAAAGGAAACACAATGCAATTGTACAATTTCCTTCCATATTTACCAATTACGATCAGCATTCAAGGAAGTCTTCGTCTCACAGGTACCGTTTCTCGATCAGCATGGGACGGGACAAAGGGGCAGGGGTGGACGGGGCAATTGCCTCACGGCGGCAAGGTAAAACTACTACTTCATGCAAGGGATCGAAGTTAAAGTCTCTAGGGCAAGAATCATTAAAGTCTCCTTCTCTCGATTAGAGAAAGCATCAAAGTTTTTTTCAAAATGGCGTCGCAGCAAAGTGGGCCATAATAGCTACAAAATGGCGCAATGGGTGTAATGTCCGGGTAATGGCTGGTAATGGCTACTTTCTTCTCGTGCACCTGGTTTAAATAGACAACAGTTCGGATCCAGTAGGGTCTTCCATTGGAGGGTTCATAGGTTAGCTTCAAATTATCCAATCAAAAACAACAGTTCTCAAGCTTTTACTTAAGCATACATTATCCTTGGAGACGGGTACGTAAGTTGCAACATTTTATACCAATTAACTCACTTTCAGAGCTTCCATTGTCCGCACCTGCAGATCGACCTTGGAGTAAAGAGAAAATATGCCAGGCTGGCACGAAACCTTAAGATAAGCATGTGAACGATCTCAGTGGAAAAGTACAGCTTCAAGCAGAAATACACGTTTAATAGCACATTGGAAAAATATGAGCATCTAAACCGTGAGACCAGGCAACTAGGCCGAAGCCTGCACTAAAGTAATGCTAAGCTAAAACATTTCAAACAAGCAAATCATAGCACACGTTTACGATTATGTCGGATTAGTGCAATTCTAATACACCACGTTATATAAAGCACGCTTATAAATGTTGGCAAACTACTCTGAGGGCACATTTTGTCCCCGTACAATCTTTATTAGTTCGGTTAAAGTCACACATGATTATTTCACACTACGTTTATGCGCTAATAAATGTAAAACCTTCATTTTCTGCTTCATCAATCCCTCCTCTGATGACTATTTGTCATCACACCAAATCATGCCCACAAATTTTATTCCATTAAAATTCTGTCAGTTCTCTTTTCCTTTTAGTTCCCCTAGTTTTCGCTTTGTATTCTTCTGCCATTCTCTTCATTATTTTCTCTTCCTTCCTTCTTTTAATTCTTTCCATAATCATTATTATTCCCCTTTTTATTCGCCAAATTCCAAATATACAAATCATTACTATTAATATTCCCTGTATTATTTTTAGTAATATTCCATTCCAAATGCCACCAAGCCAATTTCCCACTGAAGCAAGTCCTTTTCCAACCTTCTCCCACACTCCTGGTTCTTTCAGTTCCTTCAAATCTGCACTCTCTTTTGTTAGATTAGCAAGCATAGTTTTAATTTTCACACTATTGTCAGGAATATACGTACAACAGTGTTGTGCACCAAGCATTTTGCAAACGCCGCCATCCTTTGCTAAAAGAATATCTAAAGCAAGCCTGTTTTGAAGAGTCATAGCTCTTTCCGCTGCAAGTTCAGCATCTATCAGGATTATAGCACCTGAAAACTTTGTCAACATGTTATCCACTATAGTAGACAACTTTCTTATTTTGATGGAATTCAACACGACTCCCAACGAAGGAATCATGGCTCCAAATATATCTCCTACCACAGCAGCTGCGGTCTCTCTTTTCTGGATACGATGGGATCCAGGTGTCTTTTGAATCATCGATAGGTCATCCAGTTGATAAACCTTTGGGAATACTATACCCAAATAACATCTCCCCCACCATCCTTTCGGAAGACGATAATAGGCATTATACCCACAAATGTAATATACACCTGGTATGACAGGGTCAAGTCCGTTCATCATGAATGTCCATTTGGCCTTAAAAATAAACGTATGTTTACACTCACTCGCTCCTACAAAAATATTGTCATAATAGGATTCACCCCGATATATAAAAAATTTCCCTACATGCCAAGCATCTAAAGCTTATCCCTTGTGTCTTTATTGCGGCAAAATCATAATTATCTACTGAAGTCCTCTTATGTAGCTCTTTTTCTAATTTCGCATTCATTTGTGCTCTTCTATCATCTGTGCGATCTAAAAAGCTTATTTCTATTGCAGAGAGCGAGCAGGTAAGGTTTTCCCTATGAGCGTGAGCCGTTTCAAAAGGTTGCATTGGCTCGAAAAATTCCCTCATTATTTTAGCATCCCAATCTAGCAATCTGGCTTAGCTGCGCTATTATAGGAACATATGCAAAGGTAACATCATAATTTGAGTAAAAATACTGTTGTTTGTCTGACCATAAAACCTAGACATTACTATACTACATGTAATCCCGTATGTAAGAGGCATGTGGTGATAAGTCACCCCTTCCTTTACTGATGTCGGTATCTGTGTACACACATAACAATCCTTCGCATCCATAGTCTCAACATATTCTGTTAGCAAGCGATAGAAAACATTATACGAAAGCTCTTTCTTATCATGCAAGAGCCTCTCATCTAATTCTAATCTTTTTAATGCGGTTAGTTCAGTGACAGTAACAGGAGCAAAGGTAGAAGCATCAATTTTCTCATTCTCACCCTTTCCATGCATTGTAAGCACTATTGCCATTATTATTAGTACACATGCAGTTACCAAGCCTATACACACATATTTACAATATTTCTTTCTACTGTTTTGTGTAGTGTACCCAGTCATGATCTGTATAGAATCAGAGAGCTGGAAGCACCTGTAAAAGAAACTATTTAGCAATTCAGTTACAAAGCTGAGCGAGCGCAATGTTCACACCGCCTTCTTCAAGAGGCCAGTCACTTATCGGTTAGCAGCATTTGTCTCAATTCGGCAATAACTCAGTCTTTTATCAGTTCAGCAAGTGTCTCATCCTGTTTAGCAATGTCTCAGCTGGTTGTTTGTATCACGTTAGATTGTAGCAAGCAATGTCATTTATCACCCTTTCAATCGACAGAGTCCATAAAACTTTTCTTTTCTATTGGTATCTCTTCTTCTTCGTTCTCGAGGCTAAGAGATACAAATTCGTCAGTCCAATCGTCATTGACTACATATGCCCATTCAGGACCGGAATACCTTCTGTTCGGTATCCTTTTCCTTTTCAATTTTGCCTCTCTTTTCGATTCTGCCTCACTGGTACTTTCCTCTTTGGCCAAGTCTTTTCCCTCACTTGAGGATTGTTCCACAACAGTCACTTCCTTTCTTTTCTCTTTCACTTTTGGCCTTTCTCCGTCGTTCAAACTTTCTTTAGTCCTTTCTTTTATTGGTGATATACTTAGTCTCCTCTTTGCACCGTGTCCATTTGATGGACCTGCGATCTTTTCTGTGGAAGCTTGAACTGTTTCGTTCTGTTCTGCCTTGTCCCCTCCTTCTGGGGAATCAATCACGTTCTCCTTTTCTTTTTCTCTATCGTCTGCTTCTGGGAAAGCCCTCCTCTGATCAGGCTCTCCTGCTTTTTCACCTTTTTCGAGCCCTTCGTCACCGTTACTTTCTTCAGGCTCTTTATCACTTTCAGCTGCTTCAGGTTCTTTGTCACCTTCAGCTGCTTCAGGCTCTTTGCTACCCTCAGCTGCTTCAGGTTCTTTGTCACCTTCAGCTGCTTCGTCGCTGTCTGAAGTTTCTCCTTGGTCTTCCCCAAGCGAGTTGCTCTCTTCGTCCTCAGAGAATATCTCTCTCTCTCCCGTTTCTGCCTGTTCGCTTTCAGTTCGGTTTTGCTCTGTCTCAGCACTCAGCACTGTTTTGTCAGGCACTGGCAGTTTCAGCGCTTCAACTTCCTCATCTGTGGGACACAACACCTTCTTTGTGTGACTGGCGTGAATCCAGTTGGGAACCCCCGCACACTTCACAGCAGTAGTTGTCGTCAGGATCACTTGGAAAGGGCCTTTCCAACGGGGTTCCAGACACGACTTTCTCACGTGCTTCTTTACCACGACCCAGTCACCTGCTTTCAGTGTGTGTCCTGGACCTTGAATCGGTGGCAAGGTGGTCGCTTCCACCTGGTGAGAGAAAGAGCGAACCACGTCAGCTAGACCCTTGCAGTAGTCTAACACCATATCATCTGTAATATTCAAAAGCGCGTTTGCGGGAACTGCAGGAAGTCTCATAGCCCTGCCCATGAGAATTTCGTGCGGAGACAATCCAGTCTTTCTATCAGGGGTGTTTCTCATTGACATTAGCACCAAGGGCAATGCGTCAGGCCATTTCAAATTTGTCGATGCACATATTTTCGCCATTCTTGATTTCAGTGTACCATTCATCTGCTCCACCAGTCCTGATGCTTCAGGGCGATAGCTACAATGTAGCTTTTGCTCAATGTTCAGCGCTTCGCAAAGTAACTTTATCACCTCGTTATTGAAGTGACTTCCCCTATCTGATTCTAAAGAGATCGGGAATCCGAAACGTGGTATTAACTCCCTCAACAATAGCTTTGCAACTGTAAGGCTGTCATTTCTACGTGTGGGGTATGCCTCAATCCAGTGACTAAAAATGCACACAATCACCAACACATACTTCAGACCTCCATGCACAGGCATTTCGATGAAGTCCATCTGCATTCGACTAAATGGTCCACTGGCCCTGCCAATGTGGCTCGCGTTCACAACCGTTCCCTTTCCTGGGTTCATCTGCTGGCAAGTGACACATCGATGGCAAACTGCTTCTGCAGCTTGACGAAATCTGGGGTTAAACCAATCAGTTTTGAACAATCTCATCATGGCATCTCTCCCTAGGTGAGCTTGCCCATGATAGAACCGCGCAAGCTGTGATAAGAGACTATTTGGCAAAACAAATTTTCCCTCATTTGAAACCCATAACTCATCTGGTCCTTTTATACATTGTGATTTAATCCAGGAATCTCTTTCATCCTCCCTGACATTATTCTGTAATGCTTTTAGTTCATCTATTGTATCTACAACCTTCAAGGCAAATGCTTCAGCTGGTTCGAGTTCTGGTTCACTAATCGAAATCCATTCATCCCTGAGTAATATACAGTTCAAGGCACAAAATCTTGCGACTTGATCTGCATATGCATTTCCCAGAGAAACATAGTCCTGTCCTTTTGTATGAGCACTACACTTTACCACTGCAACTTCGGCTGGCATTTGAATGGCATGTAACAATTCCCTTATCCTTTCCCCATTTTTCACTGGGGATCCTGAAGAAGTCAGGAAACCTCTCTGTGACCATAGTTGTCCAAAGTCATGCACAATCCCAAACCCATACTGACTATCAGTGTAAATGGTGACTTTCATCATTGCAGACAATTGACATGCTCTTGTAAGGGCTACAAGTTCTGCTACTTGTGCAGAATAGACTCCTTGAAGCCATCCCGCTTCCAAGACACCTGTTACAGTGCATACAGCATATCCTGCTTTCAAAATTCCCATCCCATCTCTTAGACATGAACCATCAACGAAAACAATTTGGTCATTTTCATCAAGCTTAGTATCCTTAATGTCAGGTCGAGGTTTTGTGCAAAATTCAGTCACCTGAAGGCAGTCATGCTCGACGTCTTCAGCGTTCTCAATTTCAGCATTTTCTCCAGGAAGCAAGGTTGCTGGATTCAACGTAGTGCACCTTTTCAGCTGCACATTCGGTGAGCCCAGAATTATCGTTTCATACCTTGTGAGTCTTGCTCCAGTCATGTGCTGCGTTCGGGAGCGGGTCAAAAGTATCTCAACTGAGTGAGGGACCATGACTGTTACTGGGTGTCCCATCACTATTCCTTCACTCTGAGTGAGGCTGATACCAACTGCTGCTACGGCGCGCAAACACCCTGGAAGTGCTGCTGCGACCGGATCCAAAGTAGCTGAAAAATATGCTACTGGTCTGTTTATGCCACCATGGGCTTGGGTCAAGACAGACAAAGAACATGCATCACGTTCATGACAAAACAATGTGAAAGGCTTTGTGTAATCAGGCATACCTAAAGCTGGAGCCCTGCACATGCATTCCTTCAATTCAACAAAATAATCCATCTCGTCTCCTTTCAGCTCAGTTTGATCCAAGGCATCCTTCTGGGTCAACTTCAGTAAAGGCTTTGCTAGAGTCGAGAAGTTGGGAATCCACTGGCGACAATAACCCACCATTCCCAAAAACTTCCTCACCTCCCTCCTTGTCTTTGGTGGACTCATTTGAAGTACACTCGTTATTCTTTCCTTCATTATTCTCCGTGACCCTTTCTCTATCTGGTGACCCAAGTATTTCACTTTCTTCTGACAGAACTGTAATTTGGAAGGAGACACCTTATGTCCATTCCTTCCCAAATGGTTCAACAGAGCAATGGTATCGGCTGTGCAGCCACTTTCTGTCTTTGATGCAATCAGTAAGTCATCAATGTACTGTACTAGAGTTGACTCGAATGGCAATTCTAATGCTTCCAAGTCTTTCTTTAGAATCTGATTGAATATCGACAGTGACTCAGAAAACCCTTGAGGAATTCGACACCAACTGTACACTCTGTCTAAGAATTTGAAACAAAAGAGAAATTGGCTGTCCTCATGAAGAGGCACCGAGAAGAATGCTTGTGACAAGTCGATGACTGAGAACCACTCGGCATCGCAAGGGACCTGGAACATTATCACAGCTGGATTCGGTACTACAGGGCAGCATTTGACTATGATGTCATTTATTTTCCTCAAGTCCTGCACGAGTCGGACCTTTCCACTCGGCTTTATTAGTCCCATTATTGGTGAATTACATGGACTGCTTAACACTTCTTTCAGTACTCCCTGTTTTACAAATTCATCAATGAGTTGGGCAACTTTCATGAGGGTGTCTTGTGCCATGTGGTATTGTGGGGTCTGGGGAAAGATTGCATTGGGCTTTACAGTCACTTTCACTGGTTCCACTCCTTTCATCAATCCCACCTCTTTCCCTGTCATATCCCACACTTCCCTTCCGACTGTTTCCCGTAATTCAGCTGGGATATCTTCTTCAGTTATCATTGGGAACAGACAAATCAGAGGGTAATCTTCATCGACAGTTTCTATCTCATCCCCCTCTACACTGTCCTCTTCTTCCCCATCACTGTTCGTCTGAATTTTGATTCCCTCGTTCGAACACATAATCGAACAACCCAATTTACACAATAGGTCTCTCCCTAACAGTGCTATCGGGCTTGAGTCACATACCACAAATTTGTGTAACCCTTGATAGTTACCAATGCTGACTGGTACCGGATATGTAATCGGGTTTGTCAGGTGCCTGTTTGCTACTCCCACCACTTGAACTGTACTCCCTGAGAGTGGCAAATTTGGTACTTCACTGCTCTTAACAGTTGAACGTGTGGCCCCTGTGTCAACCAAGAATGAAACACGATGACCCATTACTCTTCCCTCTACGTACGGACCCTTTTGATCAACTTCCAAGGATGCTGCAAGCACACAATCTCCTTCTTCTTCTGAACTTTCACTCTCCCATACATTGTTTATTCCACTCTCACTGTGTAGTGGGAACTGTTGTACGGTGCCATTTGTACTCATTACCTGACCCGAGACCTGTGGAGGAACCATCACTTGCTGCTGACTCATTGGTGCCAAAGGTATTTGCATTTGCTGATTAGGTACCATGGGTAACTGCTGTTGCATTGGCTGCATTTGTGTCATCTGCATGCGGGGCATCTGCATCTGCTGCGGCTGCATAGGTTGTAATCCCTGCAACTGATTTACAGTCTGAAAATTTGGGGTTGGACCTCTCATTTTCGGTCCCCTCATTGTCTGAAATGCATTGACATCATTGTTTTGCTGACCAACACCTGCACCTGCACCTTCCTGCACCACCATCGGGCACTCGCGTTTCCAATGACCGACTATCCCGCACACGTGACACGGCATCACCTTCTTCATTGCCTGCACACCATTCACAACAGTGTTCAAATCCGGACCATTATTCACAAAACCTCCTCTGCCTCTGGCCTGTGGCTGAAATGCCATGTTTCCCTGCAACTGCGGCTGCGGTTGCGGTACCTGTTGTTGGAACCCTTGCAACCCTTGCAGACCTTGCAAACCTGTCTGGGCTGCCTTAAGCTGCATCATCATCACCTTCTCTTTCAACCTTTTCTGTTTCACCTCAATTTCGTCTCTACAGTATTTCGCATAATTCAATACTTCGTCAATAGGTTTCGACTGCCAGCAAATCAAATGCGACTTTATCATCTGACTTATCTCTGGCCTCAGCCCTTCCACAAATCTAAACACAAAATGAAGCATGTCCTTCGCCTCTATTGTTTCCGTGCCAGTGTAGTTCTTGAACGCCTTCAACAACCTCTCATAGTAACTATGAATCGATTCTTTAGCCTCTTGGGCAGTTCGATCAATCTTCTGCCAACCCACATTTTTCGCGGCAACCTTCGTCTTCAAATGCTCAATCACCTTATAGTACAAGCTCATCACCATAGGTGATGGTGCACCCGTATCCCTATCTCTCTCCGTTTCACTTGTCGGCCAACCTACCGCTCTTTTGCAATCCTCCCACAAATCTGCTGGAACCACAATCTCAAATAGAGTGTTCAGGTCTTCCCAGAGACATTTTGCAAGCTTCACAAACCTATCAGTCTGTTGATACCATTCAATCGGCTTCTCTCTCAGTTTGGGAAAATCGTCCGTAAAAGACTGAATATCGCTTCTGTGCCATGGTACATGTATTAATTTTCCCCCTGCTGTTTCCCTCATTGGTAACATGGTTACTGCCTCGCTTCTCTGTGGTCTTTTCTCATTATGCTCTGTAGCACTGTCCCTCCTCTTTTCCTTTCTCTTTACCCACCTGCTTTCCCACTTGTCTAAGCACCTCCACACTTGTGCACTCTGTAGCAGTTCTCTAAGGTGCGCCTTCATGCCTGCTGACCTCATATGTTCAAAATCTGTGGTCCCAAAATCCAACCTGTAGCTTCTGCTCAAGTGTTTTGTCTTGTCTATGTCAACCCCGTTTTTGTCGGCTATTTCCTGCAAGCTCTTATGTACCTTGTTCACTTCCTTCGTAATCCTGGGACATAGATACCTCAGTTCTTCTTCCGAGTAGGACTCTAACCTATTCACACCCATAGTCCCTTCCACCAATTCTTGTGCTTCCATGTTCAACCTCATCCTATTCATATAATCTTCTCCCTTCCCACTGGCTGAGCTTTGTGTGGAATTCAGACTGTTGAACCACTGTGTCAGCTGTTGCGCATTCAACCCCATAAGTGTAGCATTTACAACGACTGCCATTGATGGTTGCGGCAACTTTTCAGTGTTCGATGTTAGAGGTATTATCAGTGGGGGGCTCGACCTCACCAGTGTTGACTGAGCACATATGGGACTAAACTCCATCAAGGATCCGGGTCCAGTTGGTTGAGCCGCTATCGGAGTTATCCCTGTAGTGTTTTCTATGCACCTTCTTTCTGTCCCATTCTGCAGCATTGATCTTTGACTGCTCATACCTAAGTTAGGCTGACTATACAAAGGTACTGGTGGACCTACAGTAATGGGTAGTGATATCGCATCTGGGTTTTGTCCATTTCCCATGTTCTGAGGCACGTTCATTCCCACACTATGGGTCATCATTGCCGGCACGCCCATCTGGCTCCCCGTCATTTGAGCATGTGCTGTTCCCCCCTGCATCTGCTTTTGAGGCATCAAAAACTGGGTTGATTCAGCTTGTGCCATGGTTGGGTTGTGACCATTCTGTCCTCCCATTGCGGCTGGGTCTAAAATCATTCCCGTACTATTGTCGCTGCTGTAATACCTTGGGACCTGCGGCTGATAATTTTCTGCTGGTTTCAACATGGGCACATCTGGATATATTCTCCTAACCTGCGGTATCTGCGGGGTGAACGGTAGACTCGGGTCCTTAGATCCCGATGATGCTCCTGAACTCTGAGTTTCACTGTTCTGTACCGGTGCCGGAGGGGCAGAACTGGTACTTGGACCTTGTCCACTCTCCGCATAAGGTGGTGGACGGTCGTTCAGCAATTGCATTATTAACTCCTCATCCTCTAACTCCTCTTCTCTTCTCAACTTTTCCTCTTCCTCTCTATCCTTGGAACACTTCCTGTCTGTCTTACAGGTAGCTTTCGTACCTGCCTCCCCTTCTTCCTTAGTAATTGCGGGAAACAATTTTATCCCCTGCAATACATCTGACCTCCACACCTTCTGTGCATTATCCCACCTAGCGTCCGCTAGTGTCTTTTCTACCTTTCTCATCCTGGTCTCGAACTTCTTCTGCTGTTGCTGTCTGGCCATTAGTTCCCAAATCGCTAGAGCCTCAAACTGTGCTGGCCTTGGAGGTACCTTCATGTCGTACATCGTGAATCTCAAATTCTCTAGGATCCTTATATTGAATGTCCCATGTATCGGGAACGCTACGCTCCCATGTTTCTCTGTCAGTTTGTGCCATTGCTTTAGCCAAAGACACGGAGCTACCCCCTTCTCTTCCATTACAATGTAAGCTGGTGTGCCCTCGGGCGGCGTCTCCTCTCCTACGCTCGCTTTAATGTAAGACTCCCCATTCATCGCACTCCTAAATGCTTTAAAGAATTTCATTTTCTCGTCCTTTTATTTCACAAAGTTTGTAATCAATGGGTGACTTTAATTCCCGGAATACTCTTCTCTTGCCTTTCCCCTTCCAATCGAGCCCCACGGACTGCGTCCAATCCGTGCGCGACCCTTCTCTGCAACCAACCTATCCCAGCGCGTCTCCTAGTGACGTCACACTCACACACACTGCGGCTGACAAAGCCTCGCGGCTAGTCTTCCTTCACTCAGCTCCTCTCGTAACAACTTCTGGCATGTATCGCGAGCTACCAAAAATAAAACAGATCTGTCGGTTTACTACAGGAAGGGTAACACAATCGCTTCAGGACCTTAGGGATTTTTCACTAGCCTCGGCAGTTATTCCATCTTTCTCGGTCCCCACGTTCGCAAGCAAATCTGACCCGCAGACCTACTCTCAACTTGTCAATGATCTATTCTAGTGAACTTAGAATTTTGTCAAAGCCCGAAGTCGAAGTTTCTTTCACTCCCTAACACACGTACCAACTCGTTGACCACGCCCGATCAACCTACTAAACCGCCCAGACCACAACATAAAACAACATACTCCGGAGTCTCTTGACCTCGCAGGGCCCGTCTCAACAACAACAACCACGTGGACCTTTTTATGCACGAAGCGCCACACGCACATGAAGTTCGACGACTTCCCTACTCTCACCCTCGGAGTCGCATCTCCGCTATTTCTATGAAGTTCGACGACTTCTCTACTTCTACACTCGGAGTCGCACCTCCGCTATCCTCTAAAAAAGAAAAAAAAAATCCTCGCAACCTTCTCACACAATCTGCGGCAATAAGCTGTGCAAGCACAAAACCCTAACTTCACCCATACCATCACTAGTACCGCCAACGCCGATTCCACACCTCCATTCTCTCCATTCGCAAGCTCCGAGATCCCGGGAAAGTCGCGATGGACCTAGCCCATCATCATTCTGTCAATCTGTTTTACCCAAGAAAAATCTAATTCAACTTCTCGAGTGGGGTCTCAAAATGCATGCTCGTTAATTCAACACCATGTACTCTAAGAGTACAGGGTCCCAAAAGACGAAACCGTCCTCTGCTACCATCTACTGATAGAGCGGTCCGTACTAATAATTTACCTGTATTCGGACGCTCTTTAGGCCGATGAATCTTTTGACTAAGTGGGACTCTCCGTACTCTATATCGGTTAATTTTAATCAAGTCAGTAATCAATAACAAACATAAGCAATACCTTGATCGACATAACACTTAACAATTAATCCAGAATACATTTCGGCGAACCCTGACCTTTCAGCCAGGAATAACCACACCAGTTTATTCAAAGTTAGTGAATTTTATTTCCCTATATTAACAAAGCTAGCACAATATAGATGTGTCTCAACACCAAATGATAAACATATATGAACATTAATAGCTGTCCATAACGGCGAAACAAGTGCAATCTATGTAGCATTTGAATAACAAGGCATTCGATAATAGCAATGCAAATCACTAAAACTATAATCTGTAACGAACTAATTGCATACATTTAGTCAGCATAACAAGATCTCAAATTGCATCGTGCGACATAAGGAATCCTCGTCTAACCTCAAATTAGCATCGGCATGTGGGACTTCATGCAAAAACAATTTAGCAACATTAATTTAGAAAACTCCTAACTAGGGCTCTTATCAAAATCAGCAGTTGGTTACCTAAAGGAAACACAATGCAATTGTACAATTTCCTTCCATATTTACCAATTACGATCAGCATTCAAGGAAGTCTTCGTCTCACAGGTACCGTTTCTCGATCAGCATGGGACGGGACAAAGGGGCAGGGGTGGACGGGGCAATTGCCTCACGGCGGCAAGGTAAAACTACTACTTCATGCAAGGGATCGAAGTTAAAGTCTCTAGGGCAAGAATCATTAAAGTCTCCTTCTCTCGATTAGAGAAAGCATCAAAGTCTCTTTCAAAATGGCGTCGCAGCAAAGTGGACCATAATAGCTACAAAATGGCGCAATGGGTGTAATGTCCGGGTAATGGCTGGTAATGGCTACTTTCTTCTCGTGCACCTGGTTTAAATAGACAACAGTTCGGATCCAGTAGGGTCTTCCATTGGAGGGTTCATAGGTTAGCTTCAAATTATCCAATCAAAAACAACAGTTCTCAAGCTTTTACTTAAGCATACATTATCGTTGGAGACGGGTACGTAAGTTGCAACATTTTATACCAATTAACTCACTTTCAGAGCTTCCATTGTCCGCACCTGCAGATCGACCTTGGAGTAAAGAGAAAATATGCCAGGCTGGCACGAAACCTTAAGATAAGCATGTGAACGATCTCAGTGGAAAAGTACAGCTTCAAGCAGAAATACACGTTTAATAGCACATTGGAAAAATACGAGCATCTAAACCGTGAGACCAGGCAACTAGGCCGAAGCCTGCACTAAAGTAATGCTAAGCTAAAACATTTCAAACAAGCAAATCATAGCACACGTTTACGATTATGTCGGATTAGTGCAATTCTAATACACCACGTTATATAAAGCACGCTTATAAATGTTGGCAAACTACTCTGAGGGCACATTTTGTCCCCGTACAATCTTTATTAGTTCGGTTAAAGTCACACATGATTATTTCACACTACGTTTATGCGCTAATAAATGTAAAACCTTCATTTTCTGCTTCATCAGCCCATCCCTCATTATGTCCCACCAATCAGGAACCATCATCACATCTATAGCACCGTGATTCCAAAATACATTCCTCTTTGCTGCTGACACCGCATGAAATAATTCCTGTTTTGTAGTCGTCTGCGCAGCACGTGTCAAGTGCTTTTCGGCACCTATTTTATTATGATTACTGATTTATGTAGTTTTCTGCAGGGAACGCGTTCCTGCACTTGCTCGAGCTGGTGTGAGTGGCAGCAGGGAATTTGACAGTAGCATGTTGCCTGAGTTTAGAGGACTGTGTCCTCTTTCTATTTCGGGCACTGCGTTTTGTGCTGTGAAGTGGCGAGTCAAGGGGCGGCTTCGTGTGTTCAGCTGTCTATCGGAGGCTCTTCCAAAACGCAGTGAGAAGGCTAAATACCGCGTTAGAGCTCCAATTCGCCACCCCCACCGCCCCCATGCCCGTCGGGATTGCCAAAATGTTACAGGGCTCTTCCCTAGGGGGCAGGTGCCTCCCTCACCAGAAATAACCGTTGGCCCAGGGGATTCCTTCAGCTTTCTGCACCTGCTGAGACTACCCCCTTGTTTTTCTTCCTATATTTACCTCTTCTCATACGCTCCCCTGGGGATATTCCTGGTGCACTGCATCAATATTGCACAAAATTATGAGGAGGAGGATCACTGTGGTGAATTCCCAGATGTCCACTAAGATCAGCACATGGAAGAGATATTAGTGAAGGCTTTGGATTTCCATGTGCAGGACTCAGTTAATAAAGCCTTAATAAGGGCCCTCTGCCCCTCCGCTCAACCTATCTTTAACTTTGCCAGGAGAGATTTTGGAGCAGGCCTGAAGAATCCCCCCCCCCCACCCCCCCACACAGGTAAAATTATCAGAGCCTGGCCTGCCTTGTAAAGAGGCCTTGGAAAAGGTGATTAACTCTGTCCTACTTGACAATGAGTATGGTGCTTCTGAGGTACCGGGCCCTTTGAGGTTCTCACAAGGGGCCAATCTTTCCTCAGACTACTCGGGTTCCCAAATATCTGATTCTAACCAGTCTCAAATGCAATCATGAGCTTTTGCTACCCACAAACATAAGTGCTATAATGCCAGCTAGACGGGCACTGCACCTCAGAGAAAAAATGTGCAATTTAATCCTGACAAGATAATCCACCCTTGTTCCATAGAATGGGTTCCATGATCAGAGGTGGCAGATTACATGCAGTCATGATTGCGGAAGTGGTTTGAAAGGGAGGTGCGCAATGCATTGTGTTCCGAGTGTCCTTGTCCCTCCTTCCCAGGTAAAGTGGCAGACACACCGGATTTCGATCCTAACATAGCAACATTCCTCAAAGAGTAACCCAAAGACCTGGAAAAAAAAATGATCGGGACTGGCTTGGATGCCAGGATGAACTGCTTGACATATCTGGTACTCCCACCAAAATCCTCGACCTAGCGGTTCTGGCCAAAGAACCCAACTCTACTGTGGACCCCAACGTCCTACTGGAATGGTCCCAGCAGGCCATTTGTTTCCTCTGTAACACCAAATGCGCCATTCCTGAAAAGTGGCACAATTCTCTTGCTATCCACATTGATCTAAAATTAGTAGAACTGGTCCCCTATGAGGCATATCCATTGGAACGGATTCCTCTTTGGGAATAAATTTGTTAAGGACCTCGGTAAATATGTGGCCACATTTTAGGCGTTAGATAATGCCCAATCATCAATAAAGAAGGTATTCACCAGTGGCCTTTTTGCCCAGGCGCTACAGAGGTCATACGTCAGACCACGTCATCTCTCCAGACCTCACCCAGGGGTTATTACGTGAACAGAGGAAGAGGAACGACCACCTTCTCAGGCTCCACTAAATTCTACCCCTCTTGCAACAAAGGGGCCAGGGTTTATTTCCACAGGAACAACACACGGGGAGGATTACAACATAAGGACTAAGTCCTATTCAGATAACTGTGATACCGTATTTGGGAGCTGCCTTGGAGGGCAGAGTAAGTTTGTTCTTATGAAACCGGAAAAAGATTACACAAGAGACGTTTGTGCTGGAGACGGTGCAGGGGTCCCACCTGGAATTCTTTGTGACACCCTCCAAGGAGACTCTTTCATCTCCTCTCAATTTTTCTCAACATGAGAGTCTTTTTATAGACATCAACATTTCGGAGCTACTCCTCAAGAGAGCAATAACTCGCACTTGGCATCCTCCCAGCAGGTTCGTAAGCATTATTTTCCTCGTTCAGAAGAAGGGCGAGGGTTTTGCCTGGAAAGCAACCTTTGTCAATTCAATTCTTGAATACTCTACCGAAATTTCAAGATGGAGGGCTTACATCTTCTTCAAGATCTATTGCAAGAAGGGGATCTAATAGACACTTACTTGACGAACCCGTTTTTTGCGCCCCATCGGAGGTTTCTTCCGTTTTTTTTATGCAATCAATGTACAAATTTACAGCTCTTTCATTAGGTCTGGCCTCAGCCCCTTGGAGTGTCACCAAGTGGTTGTGCCCGATTGTTCAATGCCTCAGGAAGAAAGGAGTGGGCGTCTCATCATCTTTTAGATGGCATTCTCATGACCCAACAATGTGACACAGTGCTCCTCCATCTCTCCTGGAGAGTGCAACTCCTTCAAGACTTAGGGTTTACAATAAACAGCGAGAATTCCCATTTGATCCCAGCCCAGAACTTAGAATTTTTGTGGTTCCAAATAGCCTCTGTAGCTTCCTAACTCAAACTTCCACTTGCAAAGAGGCTCCAAATAAAGAAGGACTTGAGGATAGCTCTGGTAACTCAAACAATATTGTTGAGTATCCTAGCAAGGCTTCTGGCCCTTCTAGCCTCTTTCCATCCAGGCCATCTTCTCTGTGCCCTCTACATTACCAACCTTTTCCACACCTCACAATTCACCATAGCCACAGGGGACTTTCCTATGCGGAACAAAGAACGCTATCGCAAGAGGCCAGGATGGAGATCTCCTGGTGGCTGACTCATATGGACGCCTGGAAAAGGAAGGCAATATTTTCCCTGAAGTGATCATAAAGTCGGATGCCACCAAATGGGACTGGATTGCAAGATGTTGTGCAGTGAAGACGAGGGGCAGATGGTCTCCAGAAGAGCTTTGACTTCACATCAATTGTCCCAAGCTCCTCTTCGGCTTGTTTGCAGTGAAGAATCTATCCCTTCTCACAGCGAAATGTTGCATCCTGTTGCGGATGGACAATATTTCAGATATGAAGTACATCAACAAGCTGGGGGGTACTCATTCTCACCTCGTGACAGAAATCAACAAAGATTTCTGGCATTATTGCCTGGAACACAGGATTGTGGTGATAGCAGCGTATATTCCAGGTCGAGTGAATATTGTGGTGGATAGGAATTCCCAGTTCTTTCATGACTCCAGACTGGAGGCTTCACCCTCACATCTTCAAATTTCTGGACCAGTTATTGGGTCCAAGTGCGATGGACCGATTTGTGTCATGCCTGAATTGTCATCTTCCGTGCTTTCACAGCTGGAGACCGCACCCGCTGGACGAGAGTCCAGATGCATTTCAACAGTCTTAGTCGGGGACTTGAATGCCTTTCCCCTATGCGCGATGATCCACAGAGTCCTCTCTCAGCTTTGTTGCCAAACTGTGGAGGTGTATCTAGTGACACCTGCTGGAACGCACAGTCTTGGTTCCTGGTGGTGATGGCAATGTCTTGTGCCCCACTGGTGCAGATTCTCTCTTGTCCGGACCTCCCCTTGGATCCCACGGGCCTTCCCTATCCACTAGTGGTGGAAGAACGCTTGTCCCTCATGGTGTGAAGGCTTTCAGGAGACAATGGCAAGTGCCTGGCATTTCAGAGCAAGCCAAGTTCTTCTTATCCCAGTCTTGGGCTCCCAGTACCAACAAGAGTATACAGCAGCATGGAAGCAATGGGTTGCTTTGTACAGTTAGCAGAGAGTAGATCTCTTGTGGACAACCGTGCAGATGATGTTTATTTGTTTGTCTCTTCTTGCCACGCAGGGTTTGGCCTGCAGGACAATCAATAATTTTCGTTAAGCTATTTTGCGAGACTATCCACATGTAGATGGTAAGCTGGTTGGGGAACACCTGTTGGTATGTAAACTCCTTCACAGGGTTCAGGTGGTGCATCCTCCTGCACCAAAATACTTGGTCTTGTGGGACATAGATGTGGTCCTTCGATTCTTACGAGCCAGGCCTGCGAAGATCTCTCACAGAGACAGTTGTCAGCTAAGTTGTCCCTTTTGCTTTGTTTGGTCTCGTGTAGACGAGTATCTGATGTCAATGCCCTGGGCATAATAGGTAGAGTATTTACACCTATGGGATGTCTTTTTGCATTTCTAAACGTATCAAAACTAATTCTTGATGCATAAGTTATCCGGCATTTCCTGATAATCCAACATTGTGTGTGGTTAAATGTACTACAGCCTGTGAAGATGCTACTCAAGAGATGCGCAGAGATCATTCAGGTCAAATTTTGATTTCCCTTCAGAAGCCCTTTGGCCAAGTCTGTTCAGCAACTTTAGTGCGGTAGGTCAGGTAGTTTTTGGAGAGGCCAGTAATGGCATATCTATTTTTGGAGCGCATTCAGTGCGTGAAACCATGGCTTCAAAAACGTATTCCGCGGGTTCTAGACTAGAGGACATTATGGTGGCCATGGGTTGGTCCTCAAACTCCACCTTTAAGTTGTTTTATAACAAACCAGTTGTGGACTTAGCAACTATGGTGGTGACACAGATTTCAACAAGCACAATTTGGATCATCAGGTCCTGACATAGATTAAACATTTCTAGCTTTTGCGTCAAGAATTTTCAATCCTATTAAGGACATGGAAGTGAGGAACATGATTATGATGATTATATCAATGTTTTATGTGAACCCGGCCATTGCATGATTGATTTTCCAGTAAAGGTGAGATATTATGATTGCAATTTTCTCTCACAGGCACAGATGCCACGTATATGTAAATGGTGTCTAAGGTCATCTGGCTGAAACCGTGGAGGTGAAGAGATGGATCAAAAGTTCCAGGGGCAAGGATTCTTTCCAGTGTATTCGTTCTTTGGCTCTTGTTGTCAGTCATGTCAGTTCAAAAGTGGAAGCTGCAGTTCAAGATTCTTGGAGGTTGAAGTTCCCTTCACTGTTGAACTCTGGTTCTTTTTGGTCTGGTTGGCCATGTTGTGTGACAGACCATTTGCAAGCGACAAAGCTGTTGTAGTTCGCAAAGAAAGAGGAATTACTATGTAATCATGTCATTATATATGTGATGATGGTACCTGATTGGTGGGACATATTGGCTCATGGAGAATGTAGTTTGTGCTTTCTTTGTATTTTCATTGGCTGTTATGTTTGTTGCAGTAAAAAAAAGAGAAGCATAATCCTCGCCTCTGTGTCCTTAATAGAATCGAAAATTCTTGATGCAAAAGCGAAATCATTTTTTGTTCCCTCACATATGCACAATTGTTTCAACCCAAGCAGCAGCAGCAGTGCAAATTTTCCTTATCCTTGAGCATCTTGAGGTTTTCGTATTGTATAACACCTGGAGGGTAAACAATAGAATAAGGTTGCGGGGAATGCAGTAGAAATCTTCAGATGCAGACAAAAATGCCTAGCCACCAGGAAGGTGTTTTTGAGTTATCACTACACACTCTATGCATTGCTTGCAGTTCTCAATGCATCACCAAAGGTACTGCAACTACTTATACAGTCCAGATATGATGCTCAGAACATAGAGTGGCCAATTCCGAGGCAGAAATTAGTGTACTCTATCTAGTTTTAGAGATCACATTGGCGTACTGCATCCTGTTCTGGAAACACCACTGTGTATTATGTTTAGCTGAGGCAACCACATTTTGCATACTGTGTAAGTTTTGGATACACATCTAAAGGCTGGAGGGCACCTCTAGCATAACATATAGGCTTTATCTGGAGTATTGTGTTCAGTTGAGGATCTGCATCTTGTGTTTTGTGATCAGCTCTGGAGGCCTGATCAGGACAAGGTTTCCAGAACAGGAAACAACCTCAATGATATTGTATCTAGTTATAGAGACCACATTTATAATATTGTATAGAGTTCTGAATTTTAACTTTGGTATATTTTGCCCAGCTCTTGAGGTCACCACTGGTGCATTGTGTTGAGTTCTTGTGGCCACTTTTTGTGTGTTGTGTCCAGTTCTCATTGGTACATCTGGCATACTTTGTCTCTCTTCACAAGCTATATCTGAACTATTATGTCCAATAGTAGGGGCCACCTTTGACTCAGTGTCCAGTTCTGGTGGTGACTCCTGGGGGATTGCAAAATGTGTAAAACGTATAGGACAGGAGAGGGAAACTCAGTTTAATAAAAGTCAATAAATGACTCATTTATTAAAATCACACCCTTTCCATATGAGAACTTATCAAGCACACCAGTGTTAATTTGAATAACAGAATTACAGTTACAATAGGTATATTAAACTACAATGTGCAATAGTGAAATAGGTATATTGAGGTAGCAACTCTGAGGGATCTCATAATTTGCCAAGCAGTTAGGTGCTTCACAAAGGCACAGTCTGTGAGAGAATCCAATAAGGGCCTTGGTACATGCAGTTACTCTAAGAGTGGTCACCACTCTCATTCTTTAGAACTTCAGTAGTGGGAGACCCAAGAAAGAAGCCTGGACAAGCTTCAGTGGAGGAGCAAGGGTTCTACGGGCCTAGTGCATGCAAGAAATATGGCACCTGAGTATTGGTTTGAACATAAACTACAGCAATAATCTGGGTTCTGTGTGACTCGCAAGCCTCTGGGCCCCAGTGCCACCACCCCTGTTGTACCATTCATAACTACCCCACTCTCCCACGCTTAACTTGTGTAATGGATAGGGTGTGTCTTAGCTGATACTTGACAAGGGAAGCTGAACCTACCACCTGCAAAAGGTGTGGTCTCTGAGAAATTGGGACTGGGGGGTACAACTTGATAATATTGTTTGTACTGTCAGGGCTCAGAGCCTTATTGCAATGCCCTGTGGTGGGAGTAAAAACCTAGTTTAGTCTATTCTGACTGCAGCATGTAAAAATGTGAAGAAAGCATGAAGCTTCTTGGAAATTGAGCCTCTGGGGAGAGAAGAAAAGGGTTCACCCGGGAAACGGATCAACATCCAATGGCGTGAAACCTCCATGGAGACAAGTTGTGAAGGGGCAGGATCTGGAAGAAAAGAGACCTATGGCTGGAACCCAAGATAGCGGGAAAAATGGAGAACTGAATGACAGGGTGGCGAAAGCTGTATAAGGCTAAGTAAAATCTCCATCACGAGCCCAATATCACTCCTGCTATAAGACCAAGCCTGACAAATATTTAAACAAAAAGAAAAGGGATTGGACTTTGGGAATTTCTTCTACTCAAGTGGCACCCATTTCCACATGGATGTTGCACTATTTGCCATAAAATTAGATCAATATGGCAAGTTTATAAGCAGGCACTACCCCTTACCTGCCCAACATTGAAAACAAACGTTGGTACTGCAATGATACTTGAAGGTAGTATGTACAAGCATTGGCAAAGCCCATCGGTCTTGCCTTTTGGCATTGCCAAGGCAGGCCTATTGGATTTGCCACTGGTCTTTGCTGATGCGGTTTAGCATTACCAGAGGTAAAAAATGACCTATGCCAATCCAAAACACCCCTGACAAAAAACAAGTGGAAAGGTGCATGCACAGGTCTGTGTCATGATGCTATCACAGCTCCAACATGATACTGTATACATGTTATACCACCGATGCACACACATATCTCATGTTGTGGCGTGACAGCCTTTTTGTTTATATGTGTTTTTTTTCCCAAGGTTACGGATGCCTTTTGCGTGGACAATTAAAAATAAAAGCCATAATAAAAGGGGTAGGAAAACACATTTTTATAAACATATGGCCTGGCAAATTATTACAGCTGTGGGGCCCTTCATTTTTTTTGGAAAAACAGAACTGTTGGGTGAGGAGCAGAGGAAATCAGAGAGAGCAATGCCTGCGGCTTCAAACAGTGAGGGGCATGGGAGCAAATTTCAGTGAGGTAAGTTTATACTAAAAAACAGAGAAGGACAGAGAGGGGGTGGAAATAATGGGAGATGGGGTGGGAGAGCAAAACAGAGAGCATGGGTGGCATGGTTCTGAAAGGGGAAGCAACACACAGGAGATGGGGGAGAAAGAAAACATGTATTCCCATGGAAAAGCTAAAAAAAAAAAAAAGGGAAAAAAAGGAAAAAAAGTAGTTCCCTACAACTAAAGCAGAAGAAGGACACAAGCCAGCCAATGAAAATGTGGCAAATAAGAAATGCTCCAGAGGTGGAATGAAGAGGTGGGAGGAAAGGCATTGAAATAAAGTGCAGGGAAATTAGATAGACAAGAAAGGCATTCAATCAAAAGCATGGGGGAGACCAAAAACCCACTTCATGTATATATTTTAATGACCGAAAGTCCACTATACATACATATTTTAATGTATTTCGAAACAACGGGTCTTAGACATAGGACAGCTAAAAGTAACTGTGGGGGAGACGGGAAAATTAGAACAGCCTAGGATAAAACCTTTGTAGCTTCTTGATGAAATTGAACAGAAAGACAGGGTGTTCATAGGTGGAGATTTACACCTCATGTAGCGTAATAAGAGGTTCACCACTGTAGCAAACTCTAAACTGTAGAAAGGCAACAAAAAAAAGGAAAGCCTTTTTCAGAGCAAGAGTACTCTGGGGAGAAGCAGAGGGCTTAGTCATATCATACAATACAGGCTCAACTTGCAAAAGAATGAGTGCTGGTGCCCAAGCTCTGCTTAGAAGCCCCAGCGTGGTAAGTGGTGGTGCACCCAGTACCAAGGAGGCGTAGTCTTTATGCCACCTTCTGCTCTTTAACCCACTAGCAGAAACTCTGAACCTTTATCTCACTCTTGCGGGATCCTGTTGTCTCCCTTCATGCCGGTTTTCCCTCTTTCTCTTTCTCCTGCTTGTTTTTCTCTCTCTTACTCTCGGTAAATGTCTGATGCAGAAAAATGAGTGCCTCCCCCCAAGAATGAGTGTCGGCGGTCCCCACAGGCAAACACCGACTCAAATTAGGCACTGATAATGTTTTAATGAAAAAAGAAAATTAACCTGGAGTCAATGCAAGATCTGGCAGCGAGAGGTGCAGATGACATGAACCTGTAGACTTCATGCCATGCCACGTTCCACATGGTAAATTCATTCAAATATATAGCTGACAAATCCAAATTAGAAAGTCGTGACAAGATATGCCCAGTTAACCGGACTCACGTTCTAAGATGGGGTGAGGATTGTGCTCAGCCTGCAGTCACTGGCGGGAGTGGTTCAGGCTAATGGTGGTTTTGGGGGGAGCACCGGAATCGGCAGTCTCCCCCCCGGGGAGCCCTAGCAGTGCGGAGGAGGGCTTACTGGGGCAGTTTGAAGGACTGGGTGGGGGGGAATTGGAGCCGGTGAAGGAGCTGAGTCTCATCCTTGAATGGAGTGACTAATCTAACCAGGGAGGGGGCGAGGTCAGGGATCAAGAGGGGGAGGAGGATGGGCTCGCCTTCAGGGTGCGCCCACCCGTTCGTACCTACGGCAGGTTTGGCAGAGGTGAGGCTGCAGGGGAGGAGGTGGGCAGTGAAAAGGGGCCAGGAATTAGGCGCAGGACTCAAGGTGTAGGTGTCAGCAGCTGAGTGATATTGATATGGGATTTTTGCAGGGAGGACAGTGTAGGAGCGAGGATGGGGACCCAGGCGAGCTTTTGGCGGGCTCGGAACCCTGGGAGGAGGAAGAAGTGATGGCGGGTCCCAGTACGGCTAGCTGGACAGGATATCGTCGTGGCGGTAAGGCGGTGCGAGCCAAGGAGGTAGTTACGCAGTCCACCACTGGACCGGGTTTTGCGCCCCCCCCAGTGGACGGGTGAGTAAGGGAAAGCGGCCTGGCTACGCATTACAGCGCGAAGGGCACCAAACGGCGCTACGGCGACCGCGCATTCCGGCGGCGCAGCTTGAGGAGTTCATAAAGAAGGCGCGTTTTGGGAGTAAGTCGTGGGATACGGACACTGAGGGGATGGAGAGTGGGGACAGTTTAGACTTTGACGAGGACAGTGTGGAGGAAGGAGAGATTCGGGATGAGGAGGTTTGGTGGGTGTCGGGGGGGAAGCTAACATTGTGCCTCAGTCGTTACAGGTGCCAGATGGCTCGTCCAAAGGGAAGAGTGCAGCAAAACGGACGGTTACGGAGCGGCCCCCGTTGTTGCAAAAAAGTAAGACAAGTAGAGCGGTGACCCAGGTCGGGGTTGCAGTGGGGACGGACGATCTTAAGGGGGAGAGGTTATATAAAGGGGTCTATGTTGCGGACGCGGGTGTGGGTACGGACGAGGTAAAAGGAGAGGTGTCGCAAGAAAGCACAGGTAAGGCAGTGGAGGAGGTGTCAGGGAAAAGTGGAGAAGAATTTGGTCTGGGTAAAGTAGGCGGTAAACATAAGCGTTTGCCTTATATGAGGACGGCTAAGCCTCTGGGAGCCCATCTCATGCCCGCAACAAAAGAAAAGATCTGGAAAGGGGAGTATATAGAGATGCTTAAATTGCTGCACAGGGAGGTGCGGGCAAAAGAAGGGTCCAAAGAGGAAGAATACGAGCTGGCGAAGCGGCCTAGGGTCCCGGTAACGATTGAAAATTGGACAGCGGCGTTCTTGATTTACGCTAGTGTGTATTGCGAGTGTCATCTGGATCGGGCGGTGGCGCTATTTAAATATATGGATGTAATTAGGAAGGCATACTTGAATTTTGGTGGATATGCATGGGCGCAATATGACGAGGAATTTAGAGCGCGTATGGCGGCGGATGAGGAAGCGCAATGGGGAGAGATTGACGCTGACTTGTGGCAGCACACCATGGGACCAGCGAAATTCGGTAAAACTATTTTTACGGCTAGCGGGCTGCCTATCATTTATCGGCCCTTTCGAGATCGCCCCACCCAGGGTGGGGCCAATGTCACTAGCTCAAGTGAAAAAGGAGCTGAAGCGGCAGGCGCAGGCGGGAAAAAATCTGGAGCATGCTGGGATTTCAACAAAGGTTTGTGCACGAGGGAGTATTGTAAATTCAAGCATGAATGCTCCAAGTGCGGGGTAAAGCATGCCATTACCAACTGTTTCGGGGAACCAGCGGCGGGCAACAGTTTACGGGGTGAGGAGGCAACCCCGCGGGGAGTGCGGCCCAGCCCAAGCCCAGGGGGCAGGGGCCTTTGGGAAAAGGCTTTTACGCCAGTTAAGTTGGATCGGCTCCGTTACTGGACGAGTCGGTATCATTTGCAGGAGTAGGGGCAATTGTTGATGCAGGGGTTTTCTGAAGGTTTTGAGTTGGGCTACACGGGTCCGAGACATCGTCGGTGGGCGGAGAATTTGCGTTCGGTCTGCGGGAAGGAAGAGCTGGTGCGGCTCAAACTTGGGAAGGAGGTAGATGAGGGGAGAATGGAAGGCCCTTTTTCGGACTGGCCTCTGACTAATTTGATAGTGTCCCCTATTGGAGTGGTGCCCAAGAAGGAGCCTGGGCAATATCGGTTAATACATCATTTGTCATGGCCGAAAGGGGTGTCGGTTAACGACTTCATACCGGAGGAATTCACAGAAGTGTCATATGCCTCGGTGGACGTGGCAATGGCATTGGTGGAGGCACTGGGTCAGGGCACCCTTATGGCAAAAACAGACATAAAGTCTGCCTTTCGTTTACTGCCGGTGCACCCGCGAGATTTCGAGCTGTTGGGCATTCAATTTCAAGGCAGCTGGTACGTTGACAAGGCGCTGCCCATGGGATGCTCGAGCTCTTGTTTTTTACTTGAATCCTTCAGCACATTTTTGCAGTGGATTTTTGTGACGGTTACGGGCCATACATCGGTCACGCACTATTTAGATGACTTTTTCATCGCAGGACCAGAAAATTCAGAATCCTGCAAAGTGGTGCTGCAGCGATTCCAAGAGATTATGGGGGACCTGGGTGTGCCCCTGAAAAGACAGTGGGGCCCTGCACGGCCTTGTCGTTTTTGGGCATAGAATTGGACACTCAAACCATGGTGGCGCGATTGCCTAATGAGAAACGGGTACACATGCTGAACACGGTGCGGCATGTGTTGCAAAGGAAGAAAGTGACAGTGAAGGATATCCAGGTGCTATTGCGGCATTTGAACTTCGCATGCAGGGTGGTGCGTGCGGGCAGGACTTTTTGTAGGCGGCTTGGGATGGCACTATCGGGTGGTACAGTACCGCATCATCATGTACGGCTTAGTGCTGGAGTGAAAGAGGATTTGAGGATGTGGTGTACATTCCTGGAGTCGTTTAACGGCATTCCGATTCAGGCATGGCCAGTGTGCGATTGGGATGTACACATTTTTTCTGACGCAGCGGGGTCGTCGGGGTTTGGCGTTTATTGGCAGGGCAATTTTTGTGCGGAAACGTGGCCGGAGGCTTGGCGCGCGGGGGGTCGGAGTATCGCGTTTCTGGAACTTTTTCCGCTGGTGGTGGCAGTGTGTTTATGGGGGCATTGGTTGGAGCACAAGCGAGTGCTATTTCAAGTGGATAATTTGGCAGTGGTGCAGGTGGTAAACAGGCAGTCAGCGAGGGAACCACAGGTTTTGCAGCTGCTTCGAGTTTTTGTGTTGGAGTGCTTACGGCGCGATATTTATTTTCGGGCGCGACATGTGGCCGGGGTTAATAATGACATTGCGGATGCTTTATCTCATTCGCAGTGGGAGAGGTTCCGTGGGTTGGTCGCGGATGAGCAGTTGAACAGGATGGCGATGCCGGCAGCGCTTTGGAGAATAGGAGACAGAGGATTCTCCGATTGGTCGTGAACTCATTGGCCCCTTCGACGCAGCGCAAGTATGTAAGGGCTTGGCAGGAATTTTTGGAGTCGGGAGCGCGTAAACGGCGGCGGATACAGGATCGGACTGAGGATGTGATTACATATATGATGCTCATGATAGAAAAATGTCCAAGGTGTCCATAACAGGGAAGTTAGCGGGGGTAGCCTTTATGGGTAAGCTTTTGTGGGGTTACGCCCCGTCGGCGGGGGAGTTTGGGCAGCGGCTTTTGGAAGGTTGGGCAAGGGAGAGGGGTAGTGGAGCAAGGGAGCGCCGGCCAATTTTGTTGGATTTGTTGAGAGCAATAATGCTATCGACGGCGAATGTTTGTGTAAGTATGGACGAGGCGTTGTTGTTTCGCACCTTGATGTCCTGGATGTTTTTTGGGGCTTTCCGCGTGTCGGAATTATTGGGGTCTAAGTTTTGGGAAGGGGTTCAGTGGGATGCTGTATGCATTTCACCGAGCGGAGTCGGGGTATTTGTGAAACGCTCCAAGACGGATCAAAGAGGGAGTGGGACGCAGGTTTTTATGCGGACATACCCGGTGCAGGAAATGTGCCCTATGCGATTGACGCGACGGTTACGGGGGGGGGTAGACAGGCGGGGTTGTTTTTTTGTCATAAGAACGGTGACGCAGTGTCGGCTTATCAGCTATTGGTGGTTATGAGATCTTGTTTGAATTACATAGGTGTCGATGCGGCCCAGTTTGGGACACATTCCTTTCGGATTGGCATGGCGACTGAGGCAGGGCGACGGGGTTGGCAGAGGGAGGCGGTTTTGGTGCTGGGTCGGTGGAAGTGAGATGCGTACAAGAAATATGTGCGGTAAGCTATGAAGGTGGGAATGGGTCTAATTTTAATTTATTTTCCTGCAGGTTCGGTTCCTGGGCCAGCGGTGCAGTCACTGTACATTTGGGTCGTGGGACACTCCTTCGTAAAATGGGCGGCGAGACAAGCTCAGTCGACAAAAATGGGGTCTAATTTGGGTTTGGATGCAACACTGTACTGCGTTTGGTGGGAGGGGTGAGGGGGCATGTGTTGGAAGGAGTTGTTAGGGATGTTGCAGAGGCTAAAAGGGCGGGGACACTGTCCGGACGTATTACTTATACACTTGGGAGAGAATGACATGGTGAAAAGGACGGGTTTGGACATTTTAAAAGTTATGAAACGAGATTTGTCATTAGTGCGACAGCAGTGGCATGGCTGTCATGTGATGTGGACGGCTTTTGTTCCCCGCCTGATTTGGAGGGGAGCTCGTAGACCAGGAGCCATCGAAAAGGCCAGGAAGAAAATTAATAGGGAAATGAAGACTTTTTGTGCAGAACAGGGTTTTACGTACGTTGAACATACAGATATACGTTTTGAAGATAAAGAATTCTTTAGGGGCGACGGTGTACACCTGTTCTTTTTGGGTACAGAGTTGTACCTGCTCCAATTGAAGGAGGTGATGACGCTGATTTTTAAGGAAGTTTAGGCACTTAGGACTGACACTGAGACGGATCGGGATGGGGGGCAGAAAAGGACGGCTCAGTGGCCGGGTCCTCTTGCACATGACAGACGTGAACGGATGGGAAGAAAAGAAGACAAGACAAATGCTGATTGGATAAGGGTGGACAGTAGCAGGGATACCTAGATAATATCGAGCGTTAAGAGATGGAGACTTGCACGCTCAAGACGCTAGCAACTGACTATTAAGGTACTAGACAGAGTAGATAGGAGCACGAAGTAAGGAGGACTGGACTATTGAAAGGCAAGTGCAAAAGGGGAGGGAGCGGGAGGGGTGGCTAGGGGAGGGGGTGTGTTGATAGGAAAATTTATGTATAGTGAGGTTTTAGTTTTGTAAGGCACAAGCCCAAGGGAGTGAACGTTTGTGAGTGCACCTGTTTCCAATAAAGCGGCCTTTTACACACAAAAAGTGGTGTGATGGAGAGATACTTTATCTCTCGCAAGGGGGTTTTGGGGGGGAGCACCGGAATCGGCAGTCTCCCCCCCGGGGGAGTTTGCGAGAGTAGTATGGCCCATTCGCGCCCTTTTTTGGGCGCTGTTTGGGCTATACATAGGCGTTAATTAGAGCCCAAGGCTACAGAATAAAGGTGGGGCGACATTTTAGCTCGCCACCATTTTGAGGTTGAAGGTTCTGGCCAGTGGTCGAGCTTTCTCCCGCCCGCCCGTTATAACAGGGGTTTTTAGGGTATTTTTTCCTCTCTTTCTAATTGGCTCATTGATTATGCTTGGTCCGTTGGGAACAGGTGCGCGGGGGGGTTTATTATGTATTGTCGCTTGGAGCAGGTGCAGGCGGAGACAGAGAACGGGCACATGACAGACGTGAACGGATGGGAAGAAAAGAAGACAAGACAAATGCTGATTGGATAAGGGTGGACAGTAGCAGGGATACCTAGATAATATTGAACGTTAAGAGATGGAGACTTGCACGCTCAAGACGCTAGCAACTGACTATTAAGGTACTAGACAGAGTAGATAGGAGCACGAAGTAAGGAGGACTGGACTATTGAACGGCAAGTGCAAAAGGGGAGGGAACGGTGGGTAGGGGAGGGGGTGTGTTGATAGGAAAATTTATGTATAGTGAGGTTTTAGTTTTGTTAGGCACAAGGCCAAGGGAGTGAACATTTGTGAGTGCACCTGTTTCCAATAAAGCGGCCTTTTACACACAAAAAGTGGTGTGATGGAGCAATACTTTATCTCTCGCAAATGAGCGATGTACGATAGGACAAACTCTGCTTGAGTCAGTCCTGCTCAAACAGTGAACAGTGTTCCTTGTTTGAAGCCGAGCATTAAATCCGCCTGGTACCGAGCTGAAAACAACGCTACACTTGAGAAGTGATGGGCATAAATTAAGCAATCAAGCCAGTAAACTCGAGAATGTAATCAGTTCAAAGCATGCAGAATTCTATAAAGCCATCTGCAAAGTACCAAAACCCAACTTGGTCCCCTTGGTGCTCGAGTCGCCCTTGCTAAACGAATGTCCTTATGAATGAGAAATGTGGAACTTAAAACGCGTGAAAAAGGTCCAAAAACTGGAAAATCCAAATCCGGGAAAGGTGGGGTTTCACGTCTTAAACACTGCGGATAAGTCAAAATGTCTCTCAGTTTTGACTGTTTCTACAGCATAAAAACATCCACAAGGGAGTGTGGCTGCAACATTAAGCTTTAAGGAACCAGGGGTCAGATATACGAATGCGTTTGCTGGCCACAAACCCTGCAATTCAGTAAATCGCAGGGTTTGAGACCAATAATTGTGTGTGTCGAAAGTATTAAGCCCTTTTAGTGATTCGGTAACGTTACCAAATGGTTAACACCCAAACCATGCCAAATTGCTATTTGGAAGGGGACGTGTTTAGTTCATTTCTGCCAAACAGCGATGCTCACTGGATTTATTCATGTTTTGAGGATGAAATCAAGTGGCAAAACATTAATATTTTACCAGTACCTCAATGGAGGTGGTAACCCCTTTGCAAACTGGAAGGGTCTAAATCAGATGTTGACAAATGCATTTATTATGAATAAAAAGAGTTTGTAAAACAATGTTTTTTTTATTTTAAACACGTCACATTTTCCCTTATAGAAAATGGGCTGCTTTTATAATAATGATTGTTTCATTTAAAACCAATCACAAATATGATGGTCTGCTAACCTCTGCAGGCCACTGTCTCTGTGATCGCAGTGAATCGTAGTGTGTCACATTTGCAACATTTCTTATTAATACTCATGAAGGAGGTTGAATTGTGACTCACTATTTTATAAACCAAACTATTAGTGGGTAGGTTGATTAATAAAATACCACTGGATTCGCTAAAAGTCGATGTTTGAATTGTGACTTTTAGCGAATCCAATGTACTTATATCTGGCCCCGGCTGTGGAACTGAAGCCTAAAGCTCAACAAAACATACTCCTCTTTCCCCAGCGTTTGTTATGTTTCTGGCCCATTTTGTCTCTAGACTTAAAAACGATTATCAATCATTTTTTGTAGAGGTGCTCCATAGTAGGTGGTAGTTGAAAAATCATGGAAAAAGTGGCTGAATTTAGAACTGTCGCTCTTAGGGTGGTCTTCCCTCCGACTTTTTGCGTTCACACCTCCTATTTTTGCTGAATATAATTTTTTCTGGCCTCAGGGCATTTTACTATGTTCACTAGTGCTAAAGTGCTTGTGTGCTGTCCTTAAAACTTGGTGGAATTGGCGTATACACAAATGGCACATTTAATTTACTTGTAAGCTCCCAGTAGAGGGGTACCACATGGGAACACCACAAAAGACTCCACACTGGCTTAGGAAAATACATGAGGTTTACCTCTTTAAGCTAAGACTACAAAAAAAAAAATCAATTGGTAGATCATGACATATGAATTTATGAGAATCAATACATAAGCAGTGCTTTTAGTGATGATTTTCTCTTTAGTCCAGGTAGTCAAGGAATCAGTGAAGCAAGTGTGCTTCTCCTATGAGGATTAAGGGCCCTGCTAGGGAATTTGTGAGTGGCCCACAAGAAGTGTAAATACCAAGAGGGACCGTAGCACTAACCGAGTCTGCTTGGGTCTGGATGCTGGCAAAGCACCAGATAGGTAGTGCCACTCGCGTGGTGCTGGGGCAGGCCACAGTATGGCTGTGCCTCATCTGTGAAGCTAACAAAGTGTTTGAGGGGTCCATGAAGTTGCAGCGGGGGCCTCAGCCCACAGGTTGCATCACTGGCAGGCTCCCCGGATCGGAGTCGGATTGCACAGCTGATGGTGTTCCCCAGATGCGGCGCGCTTGCTGCCCTCACAAAAGTCAGGTCAGGCGGAAGTGCATACCCAATGGTGTTTTCCCAGATGTGGTGCAGTCACCACCCTCACAAATGTTGGGGTGAGACTGTGAGGCCGAAGGAGAGAGCCAACTTTAAAAGCGCTCTACGGTGAAATACTGGTTCTGGGCATAGTGCGCTGTAGGGGTTGGGAGGCGTGAGTCCTTGGAGTGCTCTCCGAACCAAACTGCCGGCACTACAGCTGCAGCTTCTCACTCCGGAGCAGGACATTCACAAAGACTTGAGGGGAAGAGCGGTAAGTCCCTAGGCAGCCAGACTAGCACAGTGATTTACAAGAAAAAATGCAAATCTTGAGTGGCCAAGACAGTCATAGCAATGGGGCAATTCTTTCAGCGCAGCAGCCTTTACTCCAGCAGAGGTTCTTCCTAGTCCAGAAGTGATTTGGTTGTAGGTGGTCAGAGACCCTGTATGTATACCCCAAAATGCCTTTGATGTGGGGGATAACTTCAAAGGCTTTCTCTGAAATGCACAGGTCCCCCTTTCAACCCAATCCTAGCTCCAGACTATCAGTGGGAGGTAATCAGCTCCTTTGTGTGGGCTCAGGCCACTACCCTTTGAAGTGTAAGTGTGTGCCCTTCCCAACCTCCACCCCAAGAAGACCCATAGGTATTCAAATGAATGCAGATGCAGTTGAGTATCCTGTGTTGTGGGTGTCTGAAGGCCAACAAAAAGATAGAGCAACAAAACAGGAGGTAAAAGGCAAAAAGTCTGGGGTAAGACCACCCTACAGATTACAGGTCTAACAGGAGCGAGTAGGCAGATCGAATTTGGTGTATGAATAATTGTAAATAAAAGCCCTCCTTTTTTTGTAAAAAAAAAAGCCTTTATTTATGCAGTTTCGAAATATCAATGTCAATGAACAGTGCACCTCTTATAACAGTAATCACAGTTCATAGTGAACATTCTAGGGGTTTAACATTATTAAAATTTACTTTGACAGTTTCAGGGAGCAATCAACCAGCAACTACACTGTGAGACATCCGAGGCCAACAACTATTAACACCCTGATGCACCAAGTCAATGAACCTCTAACATTCCGAGTCAGTGCTATCCCTACTTAAAGATATATCCTTGTGGGCTGCAAATCTATTCCCTATTGCCACTCAGGCATCTAGATCCGCCCCTAGCTTTTTGTCACTCTTACTGTACTTCATGTGGCGTTCCGCCACCAAAGTTCATTCTACTACATCTTGTCAGTGTGCCACCATTACGGCCAAATAACGGAAGTGTCCGAGTTCCCATCACAGTCCAATATCCCCACCAACGCCTGAAGAAGGAACAGTAATGACTTTTTCTGGTTAATACACAGGCCGCACATATCACCAAACTCATCCAGTAACCGCAGCAGAATTCTGAGGGATTCCCAGTCCATACTGTTGAAGGCTTTTCCTAAGTCTATTGACAAGAATGCCATCTCCTCCCTCCCGCCTTCCACTTCATGGAGCACATGGGTCAGGTACCTAATATTCATCCCTGTACTACGGCCCAGGATAAATCTGCAATAATCATGAACTAGGCCACTCATCACCGGATTCAAGCGATTGGCCAGTAATTTACATAGGGGGTCATTCCAACCCTGGCGGTCATCGACCGCCAGGGTGGATGACCACGGAAGCACCGCCAACAGGCTGGCAGTGCTTCCCAGCCCATTCTGACCGCGGCGGTAAAGCCGCGGTCAGAAAAGGGCTTTACCGCCCGGAGCGGCCAAATGGTGTGACCGCATGGCGGTCGGCTACTGCCGCCCGCCGCGGTCAGAATGACCGCCATAATACCTTGATGTCTGTGTGGATCATAGTGAGCAGCCTTTACGCTGTTAGGTCTACTGTGTCCCCGGCCGGTTTCAGCAGCATGCAAATGTCTCCCTCCCTCATGGGGGTTGGCAGCACCCCCCCTATCCCTGGCTTTCAGGAAGACATCAAGGAGACCTTGTGTGAGGGTAGGCGAGAACTCCTGGTAAAATTCTACAGAGAACCCATGCCCTCCATGTGCTTTTGACTTAGGGAGCATTCGTAACACTGCGCTTAGCTCATCCAAGGCTAAGTCAATGTCTGCAGCCACTAACGCATCAACCAGCGGAAACTCTAGACGGCCCAGGAAAGTCTGGACGCAGTCTAATTTAATCTGCGGATTCCCCCAGTACACCTCGTCTACATGACAGCGAAAGACCATCACCATGTCCGCCCTAGAGGTCACCACTGTACCCTCTGCACAGAATCCAGGCCAGCAGCATACCTCTCTTGTTCTCCTCCTGATGCAACCTCTGAAGATACTGTTTAAGTGTGTATTTGTCCAGTCTGTCCCATATATCCGCTATGCACCACCGCACCTCATCCTCATCCCTGCGTAAATACCGGATCAGGCATGTTCTGCACCTGCATATTGTCCAGCCTAGTCTCCACCACATGAAGCTACTTCCAGAGCTGGCACCTCACCTCACCCCACACCTTAACCTTAAGCACTGTCCTTGCAACACTGCCTTCATGGCCTCCCATTAAGTGGCCTTATGAGCAGTTGTCCTCCAACTATGCTGCATACTGTCTCTCAATGCCTGAGTCAGTGTCGCCCTACCCATAACATCAGATAGTATCTCAACTGGGAATCTCCACATCGATCTCTGCACCGGGACCACCACCCATTTAAGTGTGCAATATACTGGGGAGAGGTCTAATAACAATCTGGCCAGGTGAGAGACACCCATATGCTCTGTGAGGGGGACCACCACCACCAATACTCTGTCCAGTCTACTAAATGTGTTTCATGCAAGGTTTAGTGCCTGCCCATGGTGGCACCCTATGGAATTCCCTATCCAACACACAATTAAAGTCACCCAACCGTAAGAGGAGTACATCTGCTTCCTGGCTGACCAATTTCTGTACCCTGAAAAAGAAGCACGAGTCGCCCACATTAGTACCATAGGTGGTGAGCAGGGATAGATGCTTCCCATCTAGAGTACCCTACAGCAATATATATCTGCCCTCAACATTAGCCCCTGCAGAAGAAAGGGCAAATGGTATACCTGGTGCATCACTTGTAAACATGCAATGCTAATTTTTTGATGTTTCAGGAAGGAGAGCATCCTGTACTGCTTAATGTAGGTCCCCAGTCCTTGGACGTTCCACATCGGGAAATGACATTCATCCCCCATATCTATGTCACTGCTGGTAACACCCTTTCCCGCCTGCCCATCAGCACTGTGCAAATCAAACATAAACAGTAAAACCCTATCAAACAACACCAACGGACAAACATAGTATAACAATAGACCTACATGTGCCCACCCAGTACACATCATTCCCTACCCTGTCCAACAGGGACAGGAACCCAAAACAAAAGCCTCCACTCCCCACTGCATACACTAGCAAAAGCACTATTCCCCCAAAGGGGGAGACACCAAATATTTCTTGAGGCATATGAACCGAAGATTTTGCCACCCATTATGAGAGAATATCCATCATGTTAATCCCGTAGCCAGATGGAGATCCAAAGATGTTGAAAATTATTGTCTGCAAGCAACGCCTAAAGCAGATACTAAAACGCAGAATAGAATTTTAGCTCATATATTAATAATGGTAATTAAGGCCCTGTGCCTAGCAATCAGGGCAGATTTGTGCCGCACTGAAGCAAGATACACAGTCTGACGCGTCTCACATTTGTCATGCACATTGGACATGTTGGACATTGAAAAGACATTTTTCACCATGGGATGGGAACATAAGAGGTTATTTGTGAGTTAGACTTGCTTTTCTGAATTGGGTGAAGTGAAGTTACTATAAGTGAGCTATACTGCCGAAGTCAGGATGGTGCAGGATATATTGTAGTGTATTGCAACATTTATATAGCACTTGCTACCCCTACCTGGGGCGCTGAAACGCTTGCCTACATGGGGTAACACTCTACAGTGTATAGGGTGTTGTTGTAGGTCTCTTGTCATGGGGATGAGACTGCTGGTTCTGAGCCGCAGCACCACTGCATATGGGGGACCTAGTCTACCCCACGCTGTTTGGTGGCTGTCAGCCTAACCCTTTTGGCTAACTAGCAGCAACTCACCCAAGCTCCAGAGTAAAGGTGATTTGTGGCAGCCTGACACATGACACTCAGACTTTCTCCGGGAAGTCGTGGTGGAACAGATCTTACCCTTTTCTCTCAGTTACATAAGTCTCATAAATGTAAAGGCACAGAAGTAGGATTTGGTGCAATACATTTATTGAAGCAAAAGTGTTCTACGTAAAAATGCATGAATTACGATTATTAGGAAGATGAAACACAACATAACTATCTTTGTGACCAGGAATGAGAAACAGATAAAAAGTCCCAGGATCCTGGCATGCTAACCCCATACCTGCGCTACTAAAAACATACATGAGAGCATTAGCAGTGTTAGCCCTAGTCTGCCCATACTCGCCTCCGCAAGGAAGCCCCATACCCATACCTATACCTGATTAATATGTAGAATTTTGCCTGTTGGTCTGCTGGCAGTCTTCCCAAGTGCATGGAGCGACAATGGCAAGTTCAGCAGAACTGCGACGACATAGTACAGTGTGAGATGGCTGGCTGGAATGTCCCATCTAACCTGGTTTGAGGCAGAGTGCTGTTTTATAACAAAACATGTTGTTGTTTTGAGAACTACTTTTCTGTGTAGGGTAGTATTGCCTGTCCAAGACTCTTGGACAGGCAATACTCGGTAAACTATCATGTACGGCCATGGGCAGAGCACAAGATTAAGGGCCTCATTCCGAGGCCGGCGGGCGGCGGTCGCCGCCCGCCTGGCGGAAACCGCCATATGGCCGCTCCGCGGTCGAAAGACCGCGGAGGCCATTCTGGCTTTCCCGCTGGGCTGGCGGGCGACTGCCAGAAGGCCGCCCGACTGCCCAGCGGGAAACCCCTTCCCACGAGGAAGCCGGCTCCGAATGGAGCCGGCGGAGTGGGAAGGTGCGACGGGTGCAGTTGCACCCGTCGCGAATTTCAGTGTCTGCTTAGCAGACACTGAAATTCTTTGTGGGGCCCCCAGGGGCCCCACGACACCCCATACCGCCATCCTGTTCCTGGCGGGCGAACCGCCAGGAACAGGATGGCGGTATGGCGTGTCGGAATCCCCATGACGGCGCAATGGAGGATTCCTGAGGGCAGCGGGAAACCGGCGGGAGACCGCCGGTTTTCCTGTTCTGACCGCGGCCAAACCGCCGTGGTCAGAATGCCCTGCGGGGCACCGCCAGCCTGTTGGCGGTGCTCCCGCCGACCCCGGCCCCGGCGGTCCTTGACCGCCGGGGTCGGAATGACCCCCTAAATGTTGTGCAAGAGAACTAAAAACTAATTCTGCATGAAAGGGCAACTGTAAAAATAAACATCTCCATTAAAATAAAGCCTGGCTAAAATAATAAAAAGGAATAAATGAAAATAAAACAGGTGAAAGGGCACAGGCCACAGACCCAGAGCTAAAATAAATGTGCCCAAGCAAAGTGCCAAAATAACCGCACAAGAGTGTGTGGTTAGAAGAGTGTTGTATTTCTTTTGATAGTGTGTAGGAAAGGTTTCCATGTCATGCTTGAGGACCACTGTGATATAGTTGTCATGTTACAGGGCAGAGCACTTAGCAGTGTGATGAATGAGGAAGTGTTACAAACACACATGCAGTTTATGGTTTTTGGTAAGCTTGTAGCTTTTAGTCCACTTAGCTGGGCACTGCACTTGGTTTTCGATTCTGAGATATTTTGTTCAAAGGTTATTGTCCTGCACAGGCATAAATTGGAGGAAGACATGGACCAGAAATCTGCTGGGATGAAGTTTGTTACTATCATCCCATATCTGATTGCTATTGGGTGGTTTATTGATGTGAGCTGGTACAGTGCCGGGTGATGGGCGTGACCCATAGCAGTTTTGTTTTCTGAGTGTGAGAGTGTCAAGAGGTATCAGGAAATTATTGTGCAGTCTGTATGAACTGCAATCGACTGCCCAACCACTGAGTGTTATGGTATTAATGTGTTATCTAGTGTATTTGTATCATGTTGTAATAGGATTTTTGTAGCACTTTCTACCACTGAAGCAGTATTCTAATGCCTTACGTCGGGCAGCGTGCTGCTGTGGAACCCAGGGTAAATAGGTTATTATTTCTGGTTATTGGGGTTAGTCTTGAACTGTTAAGGAAACCATGTCATGCACTTACTCCAGTTGTTTCTATGTTGTTGATTAAACTGATAGTAGTTAGGTGTGATCTTTAGTGAGAGAGAAGGGTATGTGAATTCATGCATTGATTGTATATGAAAGTTCAACTTTGATAGAGTACGCTACCAGGGTGTCACTTTTCACACCTCAGTTTGTGATAGCAGTGGAGCCCATGGACAGCAGGTTGAGAATGAGTCTACATGAATGTGTTTAAGAAACTTTGAGATTTCTATGGAATTATTGTGGAGAGAGCTGAATCAGTGTGGCCAGGTTACAAGAGTGCATTCCAACTGGGACAAAGACAAACTGTTCTCATTGGTGGGACTGTGAAATGTGGATATTGATGCATACCCGATGGTTGACATTAGGTGGGAAAACACAAATTTTCAATATTTGGGCATGCAGGTGGCACATAATGGGGAGGATGTATTCACCGAAATACGGGCACAGTGCTGGATGGAGTGAGATGGTCATTAGCCTTTTGGAACATGCTCTCCTTTACCGTTGATGGGGACAGCCTTGTTGGCTAAAATAGTGCTTTTACCACCCTATTTGTATTGCAAGGCTTCAAGACTCCCATGCAGCAGAATTTTACTAACTCTTGGCTTTTGGTGGTATTGGCCGGTAAAAGAAGTCGGGTGAAACTGGACATTCTAAAGCCACCCTGGGAACAAGGGGCACTGATTTTACCAGACATCAAGTTACATGACCTCCAAACTTCAGCATGTGGTACAATGGCTGGGTGAGGAGCTTAACTGGGAGAAGCATCCGTTGCATGCATGCATGGTCAGGAAGCACTCCCAGACATTCTTATGATGAGAAGGGGACACTTATCTATATATTACACGGTGGGAAAAGAGGGTATGGGAAACAGCAGTTCTGACAGAACCCCTGTTTCAAGTGATATGTTGTTGTGGAGACTTCAAATGTATCAATTTAATTACCTGCATGTAACCTATCTGACTCTCTTGAACCATAGTGGAATCTACCAGGAATGATTGTTGGCTTGTTCGTGATGCACAGATCCTAACAAAACGGTATGCATGTGACACAGGGCTTCCGACACGCACATTTTTTGGTCACAAGTAGTAAAAAGACTGCAACTTCTCACCTGGGGATTTAGACACAGTTACACTGAAACCATGTTTATTAGTGGTAGTCCCTGAATGTCAGAGAGGTAAAATGAAGCATATATGTGTTGCCTTGGAGATGATCTTAGCTAAAAGGTGCATAGTCGTAAACTGGTTGAAATCACAGCCCTCAAGACTGGAGAGTTGGGCAAGAGATCTAATACAATGCCCAAGAGAGAGGGAAAATGAATGAAGGGGGATCCATTGTTTAATGAAGATTTAGACTAGTGGGTGGTATTGTTGACACGTACATTTTAGTAACGCTTTAGTGCACCAGAAGTCAGCATATGATTCATGTTTAAAAGCCTAACTTAGAATAGAACTATTTTGAGTATTTTCAAGTAGGGGCAGAATTTCTGAGTTTGTGACAGTCCCCACTTGAATTTTTCTCTGTTAACTTGTCGCCTTTGACGTTTCCTGATTTCTTTGTGCAGCCCATGTTCTGCATTTTCTCCCAGATGGACTTTGCTGATGATATATATGCTTTGCTGACGAAACTGAATGGAACGTTGAACCTAGGAAAGGAATATTTTAGATAATCTTATTTTCCCCAGACCTGGTTTCCCGAGTAGAATTAGCATCCTGACACCTGTCTTTTATTTTTCTTAGTTTAACTTAGCCCGATATAGTTGTTCTTCAAATTATTTTTGTCCTTTCTTTTTTACTTTTGCTTGCATGTATAGCCCGCTACAACACGTGCTTGCCCTGATTTGGTTACTAGTATGGAGAACCTATGTCCCAATCCCCGAATTTTGAATCTTTGCAAATTGTCTTGACTAATTAATTCACTGCCTGAACCGAAATATATCTCTGTCTCACAAGTGATTTCTTTATTGAAATGCATTTTTGTTCTTGAGTGCCTAATTGTGTTGATGTTGAGTAGATTACACTTGTTTCATAGATTTGGTTAGCCTATGGTGTTAATTTATCTTTATAAGTTGAGCCTGTGCACAATTTATGTGACTTTAGTTTTGTGGTTATAAATACAGCTGTGAAACTTTCATTGATTGGAGTATTCGTCCAAGGCCATATGGGTCAAGGTGTTAAAATTGTTGTTTAGGTTGAATTGATTGTAAACGGTTACCACACTTCACTGAGCAAAAAGATCCATCGACCTGAGGGAAAGGAAGCATTTTTCAAACCCTGCAAAGGGTGAGGGTAAAACACACTAACAGTATGATGGCAGGAATGATTGTACTCCCTGGTCAGTAGACCTTCATGATGGCTGGTGCGATCTTGAACTGCAAATGGAAGATGTTACAGACATGTGCTGGGACAATTTTAGATGAAATGTACCTTTACTGAAGGGAGGGAATAGTGAATAAATTATCAAGCTTGCGAACTGGAATTTGAAATATTAATGGAAAGGAGTGTTGTTCACAAGGCTCTTTGTACTTTAAATTTATTGTTGGCCTTATTACATCTATGTTTTTAAATTATTTTTGTTGTAGTTCTATACAAAGCAAACCTGGCCTGAGGGCTCTGCCAATGAATTTTGTTCATGCTGTTCACCATAAGGCATAAGGCAGAAAAGAAAAGACATACTGAAGCAATGTGGGTCATGTCTTTTGTATGCATATTCATGCATGATGACATAAGCTTGTGCATGTGTCATTATGCAAGTGCTTATGCGTGCCCACACACGCATGCTCCCACAAAGATGCAAGATTTTTTTTAATGTATCTATATTTCAGTAAATAAATGTAAAAAACTAGTAGCAAGCTCTTTTTAAGAATATATATTTTTTAATTAATTAAAAAAAATAGTACTACAAGGTGGGAGCAGTTGGGGACAGAAAGCAACAGGAAGTGGGCATGTAGAAGAAAAGCAGCACTCGAAGGAGAGCAACGGGGAATAAGCACACAAGCAAGCAAGTGTGAGAGATGACGAGAAGCACAAGAGTGAAAGAGAGCAACACAGAGTGTGTGGGAGGCAAGCCCACCATGGATGAGAGAGAACAACACAGCGCTGGGGGATTGAAAAAGCCCAAGATGGAAACACCCTGAAAACACATTTACTCTCATGGAATGCCTAGCAAAAAATGAAACAAATAAATCCCTAAATGTTAGCAGTGGAAGGACACAAGAAAAGTGGTAAATCTCTATGGGAAGGATAACCACATGATGGACAAGTCACACCACTTAATAAGAAGCATGCAAGTGACAATAAAGCCAAGCAATGGTAAGTAAAAGGGAGCTTTAAGCCTACTCTAAGTGCTTGATAAAATGATAACAGGCCTTTTTCAACCAGGTAGGTTCGACCTAAAACAATACTTTCCTGAGTACACATACATGCTTTGATGCACCAATTGCTGGTTATTTTGAATACTTCTCTTTTCCCAATGTAATCCTTTTTATGTCAAGCAAAGCAGCACACAAGCACTGCTTTTCCAATGTGCTGTAATCTGTATGTTGGCTTCAACCATGCCCATCTCACTCCCATCACTTTCATTCGTTCCTTGGTCTGCCTTTCAAAATGCACACACTTTCATTAGTGTTGCCACCCTGGAGACTGACCCTATTACATGGATGATGGCATGATCGGCAGCATAGCTTCGTCTGGTGCACTACTTTTGTTTCTTTCGAATGGCCGCTTCGTGCTGCATGGCCGTATGTTGTTTCTTCGCTTTTGGGGCATGTCGCTATCATGCCGGTTCACGCTTCTGGCCATATGGTGTTTCTTCATTGTTTCGGGCATACCACTTTTGGGCTGGTTTGCGCTGGTGGCCATATGTTGTTTCTGCATTGTTTTGGGGATGCCGCTCTTGCGCTGGTTCGCGCTGGTGGGCGTATGTTTTCTTCATTGTTTGGGGCATGCAGCTATCGCTCCAGTTCGCACTGGTGGCCATATGGTGTTTCTTCATTGTTTTGGGCATGCTACCATTGTGCCTGCGCTGGTGGCCGTATATTGGTTTTTCACTGTTTGGCATACCGCTATTATACCGATTCGCGCTGGTGGCTGTATGGTGTTTTCTTATTGTTTTGGGCATGCTGCTATCGCACCGCTTCATTCCTTGTTTTGGGCATGTAACAATATTGTTACTGTTTACATTTCACAAGATTTACTTAATCTTGCATTCTCTGAGTTTTTGCTTTTTTTTTTTTTCAAGGATGATGTAACTTATTTCACACCAGCATATTACTCTTGCCTCCCTCCCTCAGACCTGATTTCCCATTTTCTGGTTCTCCAGCGCTGCAAGGTCATACGAATGGCAATAGCGCTATGCAAATTTCAGCACTCCACTGCATAAAATGATTTTTTTTTTTTAAACAATGCCATTTTCAAAGCCAATACCGTTAACTTTCATGAAAAGCGAGACCTAATGCATTGCAAATGCTTGTTTTTAATTGACATTTCGAAATGAGAAAGACATTCATGGTGGTCCCCAGGTACAGATATTAACCCCTGAACACACCTTTACAATAAAACAACAGTGTTCAGCTCGTTGTTGTGTGGACTGGCCAGAGTGGGTTGTGCAGTGATGTATCAAGCATTCAAGAGGGTGCGACATGAAACCTCTGTAGTTTCTCATGGGAGGTCAGTTCCATGTGGCAAGTCACTGCACACCACATGTGCTTTTGTAATGATCAACGTCATCGTCCAACGTGCAGGTCACTTCTGCTCACCCTCTCCCCTGTCACTTCCACCCACCCTCTCATCAGTCCCTGACAATGTCATAATATTTTATCTTCCCATGCCTCATCCTGCCAAAAAGATGCAGAGTGGTCCCCAAATGTCCTTGGGGCGGGATCCAGCAGGCATGAGCTTCCAGTATTCTTTTGTTGTTCCTGGCAATGGGACATATACTGCAGCCAGAAGTTCATTGTCGGACTGGCTTGCCGACCCTAGTGCATTGCTACTTTCTCTTTGCTAAGCGCAGCCTCATAGCAGTGAGTCTACGGGTATCTCAGGGTGTGCCCTTAACATACCCCTCCTAGCCACTAAAGATGACCAACCACCTCTTCTATGCAGTCATTTACTGAGGCCCAGAAGTTCGCCACTGTGACATTGCCACATCAAGTGTAGAAAGTCAGCATCAGGGGAGCCATACCTCAAACAGTAGGCATCAGCAATTAGTCCAACCTTGTATAGCTTGGCAGGCATGTGATAAACTCTGTGGAGGAATTTAAGGTGTATAAGGAGCAACCTATACTTAGGTGACAACATGCCCATCTGTGTGCAGCATTAAAGCCAGCACTCCTCAGTGATTTCATTTCCAAGGCCTGTCTGCCACTACTCCCCCACCCTGGGTTTACAGCAGGGGCTTTCTCTTGCATAATAGTGTATAGTCTTGTGATTAGTCTCTTGGGGAATGATGAATTAGGAATGTTGTCTCGAACTACCAGGCTAGCAGGCCCGCTTGGAAAAGTGTTATGAATCTTTCAGCAACTGCCATGGAGTCGATAATAGAGGAACCAGTGGCGTACAATCTGTCCCGCTATGACTGGAATGCAGGTTGATGAAAGTGCCATCAGAGTAGAAGTCTCCATCACCTTCAGTCGCAGTCTCCTAAATTGTTGCTGCCCCCCCACCCCGGTTTACCCATGAGCGGCAGTAATGGGTTCCGATTCAGCTTTAGCCTGGGGAAGTAAAGACAATCTAGCTGGACTCTGCGATGCAACCACCCCCAGGCCCTCACTACACATCGAACCATGTCAGTTTTGCCCGTACAATGCACCGGGGGGTGCGGAGCATCGTATCCAATGGGCAGCGGGGTGAAACGGTGTGGGATGGATCCAGGTATAATGTATTCCTTAATCTAGATCCTAGATTAGAATCCTAATCTAATCTAGGTCTGTATGCTGCTAACTGTGGCATTTGTCAAGGCTTTGGTGCCTAAAACAAGTGTGTAACTTTCAAATTGTTTGACTGCTTTCTCTTAAGCATCAATTCAAATACATGCCAAAATAAGGACCAAAAGTACTTTTTAATATGCAGTCTTAGTTTTATTTCTTTTATTTCAGGCTATGAAACTAGCGAAGAATTGGAGGGGCAGGCATACCATGTCAACTACTCATCATTTTCACGGGGTGCTAGTCTGGTTTGCCCCTGATGTGCTGTTTGCATTGATGCATATGGAGGCTGATGTGGAGAGGCGGTATCTGTTGCTGCAGTGCAGGTTGGATGTAGCTGAAATGGCCCTTGTTAACTCCTATGGGCCCAATGTGGATGACAATTTATTTTATTTAACGTTATGGGATGTAGTATCCCCAGCTGTTGATTCCAGGTTGATGTAGGTTGGGGATTTTAACTCTTTTATGCCTTTCGACCCCTCAACTGCACACTAAGCCAAAGATGACATCCACACTGCAGGAGGTTATGATGCAGTTGGGGCTCTGTGGCGTATAGAGGGAGACGCATCCAACTGGGTAGGAGTTTACCTACTATGGGACACATGGCACCTTTAGTAGGTTCGCCCATATCCTATTACCAGCTCACTTAGCTCCCATGGTGCTTGCTGTGACTTACTTGTCCCATTATCTCTCTGACCACGCCTCAGTGACACGTGAGCTTGAATGGAGGGACGGCCCTAGGTCCCTTTTTACTTGGTGGTTACCTCTGGAGGTACTACAGGACCCTGTTGCCAGGGCTACACTAGCGGGAGCCCCTTACAGAATATTTTGAGATTAACTGGGCTTCCACACAGGGCCGGGCAGTGGAATGGGAGACAATGAAGGCTGTCTTACGGGGTTGGTGGATGGATTGTGGAGAGCAGAGGGCATTGCTGGCAAAGCTTCTCCAGAAGGAGGACATTTTGGTTGAGATCCTAGATGACATAACTGGGCATTGGGATGAGATGAGGATCCAGCTTCAAGTGGCCTCTGTGAGAAATAGACTTCAAAAGTATATCCTGAAGTCTTACCGTCAGTTAGTTTACAGGGAACAAGACTCTTCTGGGTGGCTTTTGTCTTGGGTGTTTGTCAGGAGACACCTCTTGCTCCTATTCTTCATCCTAAGACACCTCAAGGACGGGATGCTTACACGCAAAGTGATATTGTGTGGACTCTCAGAGTTCATTTGGTATGGGTCTATACAAGCCCTCGGTGACTGGACCCAGAGTACATTACTGGTTGTTTGGCAACTTTGCCGATTCCAAGATTGGGGGATGTGGCAGCCCAAGAACTTGATGTGGATCTTACCCTGGAGGAGGTCAGAGCAGCCCTTGCTTGCCTACCAGGGGAAAAGGCTCCAGGGAGCAATGGCTTCCCCGCTGAGTTTTATCAGGCTTTTGCCCTGGTCCTCACACAGGAACTTATTGAGGTGTACTAGGAGGCTGGTGAGACTGGCACACTGCGCCCGAAGATGCAGGAGGGTTGTGTCTCCATGGTTTTGAAGCCCGATGCTGATGCCTCAGATCCATCTCCCTATCGGCTGTTCAGAATGATAAATCCAGATACAGAGGTTCTTTGTAAGGTTTTGGCCCTTAGGTTGCACCTGATGATTTTTCATTTGGTCCATAAGGATTAATGTGGTTTTATCCCAAGACGTAATACTGCTATGAACCTGAGAAGGCTGATGCATGTCCTACATGAGGTAGAGGGCAAGGAAGAGGAGCTGACACTGGCAACTATTGATTTTGCTAAAGCGGTCAATCCAGTGGATTGGATTTATCTTCTGAGAGTGCTGGAGGAATCAGGATTTGAAGCACAATTTCAACATCGGTTCAGTTTTTGTATACTGCACCAACAGGCAGGGTGAAGGTGGGTCGGTTGTGTTCTGATTCATTGGTGGTGGGTCGGGCACGCATCAAGGCTGTCCCCTATCACTGCTCCTCTTTGTCATAGCGCTGGAGCATTTGGCAATCCAGATTCAGCAGACAATGTCAGACTGGGAGATCCAAGTGGGGGATGTTAATCATTGGAGTCTCTATATGCCAATGACACTCCCTACTATCTCATGGCACCTCAGGAATCCTTACCCTTTCTCTTGCAATATTTGGATGCTATTGAGGATCTGGCAGGTCTTAAAATTAGTCATGGTAAATCGTTTTTGTTTCCACTGGGTGCGTTGGCTGCCTGGGAACCAGCGACCCTGCCCACCCTGCCAATGGAATGGGAGGTTGACTTGTTCTGTTACTTGAGGATAATGGTGGTGCACACTTCCCATCAACAAAGGTGCTATCATATCGAGAGAGTCACTGGGGGTTTGAGTGCACTGATCCAGTTTTGGAAAACTCTCCCTCTGTCACTAATGGGACGAGTTGCTGTGGACAAGATGGTCTTCTTGCTGTGGTGCCTGTACACCAAGCAACATTTGTTTGGTACCATTTCCCGAGCGGCCTTTCAGAGGTCACATTCTTTTCTTGCCACCCTGATCTGGGCCAGTGGCAGAAGCCAGGTAGCATGCAATTTCTTGTTCTTGCCCATGCTGGAGGGTGGGTTGGCGATTCCCAACATGGAGCTATGTTACCTAGCCTCCCAGCTGCAGCACACCACCTATTGGTTGTCGGATAGTGAAAAGTGGGAGGAATCATTGTTAGCGGATGGGACACTTTCTCTTACTTTGCTAATTATTTGTTATCGGGAGAGCTGGATGCGTCACCATTCCCATATCTACTTAGGCACACAGCATCCTTTTAAGAGTGGGTGGTCAAGGTAGTGCTTGGTAAAGTACCTTTTGCACAAGAGTTTATATTTTAGGATCTACCAGCATTTCGTGCACTCACTGACTAGGTCAAAATCACTGCTTGGTTGGGGGCGGTTACAAGAATCTTGGTGTCCAACTGAGAGTTTTATTAATTATGGAGCAGTGCAGGAGGCTTATGGATTGGGCAGTGGACAAATATTAAAACATGCTAGCATGACTGTCATAGTTTGGGAAATATGGTCCATGTTCCCTACTCCTCCGTCCACATCACTGCTGTTTCGAGAGCTGTTGGAACTGGGGGGGGTCATATGGTTTCACACCTATATAGAGCCATGATGTCTGACAGACCCTTGGCCCCGTTTCCTGCCAGGGTGGTTTGAAGGAACTGGGGGTTGTTGTTGAATGAGGCACCATGGGCTAGGGCTAGATCATGTGCCCTGGTCCAGACAGTTTCTTGTGATAAGCGATTTAAGTAGGTTCATTTCAATTTCCTGCACCGCACGTATCTTACACTAGTGCTGCTTCACAGGATAGATTCTGGTAGACCTAGTGGTTACCACCGATGCCAAGCACAGTTGGGAACTTTCCTGCACTTTGCTTGGTATTGCCCCCTGGTGAACTCATTCTGGACATCTGTTGTGGCAAGAGTGGCTATGGGTTAGGGATTCAATAAGGATGGACCCGGTTGTTTGTTTGCTGGGGGATGTTAGATGGCGTAAGGGAAAGAAAATGAAATTTAAGTTCTTGCATCTGCTGTTGTTATTGGAAAAACAGTGAGTTACAATTACCTGGATGGGACAGATTGGGCGCAATGTCCATGGTTGGGTAAGAGACGAAAATGAGTGGGTGATCACAGACGAAGTAGGCACCAAGAAGCTTAGACACAATGAGAAGATAGAAGAGGATCTACAAGCCTGGGGGGCAATGCTGGCTACGTTTGTGGATCATAAGGTCTCTCAGGGCCCTATGTCAAATGATAAGATGCATTCTCCTTCTGCCCCTTTCTCTTCTTCCTTCTCTCTTGCGCTCAAACAAAGTGCTAGCCCTCAAAATTAGTGCTGGAGGTCCCCACCTGCAGGCATTGGCTCAACTTACGCACCCAACATACTATCACACCACTTAATGGTAGTAATTTGTGTCACCTTGCACAAATGAGGTCGGGTCTACCAATTATAATGCACACAAAACTTCCTTGTGAATCCGCCAACAGACATAGGGACTAGTTCAGAGTCTGGCAGACCGAGTTGCTCCATCACAAATGTGACATATATCCCGTCCGTCGTATTACAAGCCTGTTATATCCTATGGCACTTGTTATACGGCGAATGGGATATCCATCACATTTGTGCTGGAGTAACTCCTGAGACAGACAGCCAAGCCCACATGTGCACCGAGAGGAGTGCACACCACTCCCCCGCCCTGCCTGTCCTGGTTTATTATCATTTTATTTTTCAAGTTGTGCTGCTGCTGCTGGCGGGGGTGTGGAGCTGCCACTGGAGACAAAGGCAATGCGCAACAATATTCAGAAGTCCACCTCTCTGGCACTGTTAGAACTTTAATAAGGAAAAACATAATAGTGGATATGATTACTTTCTATATTCTGTTTAGCAAAAGGGCTGCCAGTCAATCATCCTGGTGCCAGCCCTCCTAGCCTTCAAGTGTAGACCATGCTCACAGCTGAGACCAAGGCCCATCAGACTCAGCACATATGTGATCTGACTTACTGACACTCAACTCTGGGCTAGTGAGAGCCCACACTTTCTTCTTGAAAATCTGACCTGTAGCTTTTTTTTAAACCTTGGTTTCGTTCAGTGATCATAAATTACATTACAACCAGTTTTGTTAATTACAGTGGAATTGCACCAGAATCACAATAGTAAAGCTCAGTGAAAACATACAGTCATTTTGAGTACAGTGTGCAATATTCCGTTAGTGCGAGCCCATGAATCTTCTAGGCCTACCCCAGTAAGGCGTCATTGGCCTGCATCATTGTTTTCCCACAAGCGTATCGCACCCACTGGAGCATAGTTGTAAAATACCATCAAACATACTATCATCAGGGTTTTTTTAAAGGAAACATTCAAAGCATTGCAAATATTATTGAACAGATAAAGGTGAACCATTGTGGCAGCAGCAGGTCAGTGTGTGTTCAGTCCCATTTATCATATATGGTGTGGGTTCAAGGAGGTGGAATCTACTTGCAATCAACCTTCTCCCTTGTAATTGGGAGATCCCTGCTGGGGCACTGCATGTGTAGTCAGAATATTGTGGTCTGAACCACCTAATTTATCCCTTCAACATTCCCCTGCCTAAGGAAGTCTTTGGTTCCATTTGTGTAGGCCAAAAACACTCTCAGGGGATTGGGAAGGGGGCGTAGTGTAGGGGTTGGCTGTAAGTTGTGTATCTCACACCCCGTCATTGGGCTCTCCCATCTTTGCAGTCACACACATATATCCAGCCCTGCGCTCTCTCAAGTGGCCTTGTTCACCCACTCTGACATGTGCAGTCTCAGGGGGCTGGATCAACCCCTCCAGTTGAGTCCCGGGCACACATTTGCCCTTGTCACCCACAAGTGTCCCAAAGGCGTAGGGGGCTGTGGCTCCCCTCCCTCCAAACGCTCCAACATATTGCTCACGTCTCTAGGTCTTATTCTGCATACTCATCAGTGCGGACCAGTTTTAGTCTCCTCTCATCTGCGACCCCCCATTCACGGATATTGGCTCTCCATTTCTTTAAAGTGGAGGGTGACTGGTCCAATGTCTCTATACGGCATTTGGCCAGGTCCAAAGAGCAAACTTATACCATATATGGGGTCCCTTTTTGGGGTGCAGCAGTACATCCAGAAAGCAGTGTTTGATCAAGGATTGGATCTGAACCCTCGATCTCCCTGAACTCGCTCAGTGTCTCGGCCCAGTAGCTTTGCAGTTTCCCACATTCCCTATTCATATGTAGGAATGATGCTGGTTCTAATCCGCCGCAGGAACACCTGGAAGAGTGTGTTGCGTTGAACTTCTGCAACCTCTGTGGTGTAAGATAAGTATCAGCTTGAACCGTGCATTGCTGGCCACCTTGTGGATCAGTGTGAATGCCTGTCTCCATTGCCCATCTGGAAGGGGCATTGGCAGGGCTTCTGATCATCTGTTCTGAATCTTCACCATTTCTACTCTACGGTCCATTTTCAGGGCTGTATATTTGCAAGAGATCATCCCTCTGCTGGAGCCATGGTCCAGCAGGAGCTACAGTGTGTGTGACGCCTCAGGTTCTGCTGGGAAGGTAGGCCGTGTCTCATGGATCATTCAGAAGATCTTGGCACCTTGTAGAAATTGGCCGGGTGGTAGCTGATAACATTCCTGGTCTTCTTTTATAACAAGGGAGACACCATTTAGATATAGGTCTTCAACTGTGGTGCCTCCCCCACCAGTGTACCATTGGATAGGTTCATCACCTCCTTGAAGCCCATTAGCCACTCTAGTGGCAGCAGTTTCGCATATGAGGCTCTGCGAAATACCAGTGTGACCACTCATTCCCATACCTCCGCAATTTGGCGCACTATGAGTGGGGACTCGGTTGGGATCATTGAACTCCTCATCAGATATCCCGGAAGGTCCGGCACACCCTCTCATCCCACCAGGAGGGCTTTTTCTCTGGTAGGGCCATCCGTACACCATTGTGCAGCATACTGCAGTATCCCTTGAAAGTAGTACAGTTGCAGGTCCGGAAGCCCATGCCACCCAGCTCCATGTCAGCACCTCCAGTTACACCATGCTCTGCCTGATTGTCCACACAAGGGGATTTCAGGAGGCTCTACATTTTGTTGAATGTGGCTCTCGGAATGCGACATAGAATTTTCTGGTACATAGTCGACAACGGGGGAGCAGAACCATCCTACCTAACACCGCTCTACCGATAATGGAGAGTGGGAGGGGGTTCCAATATTATATAGAGGACTCAAGACGAGTGACCTCCTCTCTCTTGTTTAATTTGTGTTAGAAATGGGGTCTCAGACCACAGGCTTCTCAGATGGCCAATGCAGATAAGCAGTGAGAATCCTAAAATGTTGAGGTGGTCCATCTCCCTACAGGGAATGAACTTTACGGTGGAACACCGCCCTGGAACAGAACATGCTATTGCTGATGCTCTTTCCAGCTTATTCTACCTTAGTAATGAGAACTCCCAAGAGGTTGGATAGTTCTCCCCACTTTCAAGTGGGGGGACACGTGCTAGACCTGTCAGCTATTGGCGTTGTTTCCTCTGTCTTTCTGCTTCTGTCCTCCCATTTTTGATCCTGTGCTGAATTTTGTTTTTGCTGGTTTTAGGACTCTGGTCACTTTACCACTGCTGACCAGTGCTAAAGTGTAAGTTCTCCCTGTCTAAATTGTATTGGTGATTGGTTTATCCATGATCTGCATTTGTGATTTACTAGTAAGTCCCTTGTATAGTGAACCAAGTGTGCCCAGGGAACTGTTAATCAAACACTACTAGTGGGCCTGCAGCACTGATTGTGCCACCCACATGTGTAACCCTGCAAACAAGTCTCAGACCTACCTCTGCACTGCCATTTCAACCTGGCAAGTGAAACCACTTGCCAGGCGCAAACCTTTCCTTTTACTACACATAAGTCACCCCTAAAGTAGGTCCATGGCAGCCCCATGGGCAGGGTGCAGTGTATTTAAAAGGTAGGACATGTACTGTTGTGTGTGACGTGTCAAGATAGTGAAATACTGCTAAATTTGGGTTTCACTATTGCAAGGCCTACCTCTCCCATGGGTAACACGGGGATTGCCTTGAAATATGCAATTTTCCATTGGGAACAGATAGAGATGTGGCATTTGGGGTCTCTGAACTGACAATTTAAAAATACATCTTTTGGTGAAGTTGGTTTTTGAATTGTGCGTTTGAGAATCCCACTTTTAGAAAGTGGGCATTTTGTTGCTTAACCATTCTGTTCCTCTGCCTGTCTGCTGAATACTCGTCTAGGTCAGGATGAGAGTTGGGCTGTTTGTGCATTCACTCTACACAGTCACACAAAGAGAGCTGAGGTGTGCCCTTCATATCCTGATAGCCCACCACCAGGCTGATCGGTCTTCCTGAGCTAGAGTGTTGGGGGAAGCTGACACTTGCACCTGAATAGGGAGGTAACTAACCTCACACAAAGCAGTCTCCAACCCCCTGGAGTGGGTCTGGGGCAGGGAAGGGAAAGGCCGGGTCTTGTGCACTACAAAGACTTCTCTTTTAAGTTTGCCTACTTTAAAGACAGAAATGGGTATAAGTACTGGCCCTCTGACACCACATAGTTAGACTCTTTCTGGACTGAGTGAATTCTGCCAAGAAGAAAGGTGGATACTGTAGGAGGGATTGCAACTCAGCCTGTTGCTTTGTTGTGTTGGCCTGTTGCTTGCTGTTTCTGTCCTGGGAGTGAAAAGACTGGACTTAGCTTTCACCATCCTGCATCCAAAGTTTCTCCAAGGGCTTGGACTGAGCTTGCCTCCTGTCAAGAAGTTTCAGGGACATCAAAGACTTCACACATCAATGAGCCACGCAGAAAGAATTGGTACAGCGCCTGCCCAGTGGCTAAAAAATTGACACAGCACCTGTCTAAAGGCTGCAGTCGGCCAGCACCTGTTTCATTGTGGTCCCATCAACACAGCACGTCTGGATTTTCCGCATCCCTAGGGAGCAATTTTTTTATCAACACCACACCACAATAAGGAACTGAGCCTCTGTGTCCAGGAACCAATGCATCACCTTCCTTGACAGTAAGGAACCAACACATCACCTCCTTGCCAACCGTAAAGAACTGACACATCAATTCCCCTGGCAGCAAGAAATGACACATTGCTTGGTTTTCCAGTGCCTTACCTCCCCTGCACCGTTTCTTGTCTTTGATTTACTCTTAAACAAATGCATCCATTGATTTCAATGGACTAAACTTGCTTAATGTTTTAAAAGTGATATCTTGACTTATGTATGTTGGATTTTTTTCTTTTGGTTTTGTTTTATTCAGACAAATATAGGCTATTTTATTTAAACTGGTGTGCTTTCCTTTTGTAGTGTTTTCAGTGTGCATTTACACATACTTGTCTCTGAGATAAGCCATACTGCTCATGCTTGGCTACCAGAGGGGAGAGAAGGGGTTATCTTAGCTGTGTGACTCCCTTACCGTGACTAGCGTGAGGGTCCTTACTTGGACAGGTTCAAAACCACTGCCAACTAGAGACCCCATTTATAATAAGTTGTAATTGGCTGTTTCCGTGTGGGCCACCCATATACGCAGGTAATGAAAGCGATTTGACAATTAGCTTGGTGTGGCTTGCAATATAACTCAATACTGTGGTATGGATGAAAGGCACACTATTTATCCAAATCTCCCTGCAGCACCTGCCTACCTAGCTGCACTGACAAACCCATCACAACTCAGATGAAACGTATCTCCTGCCTTTCCACATCTCACCCAATCTTTGCCTGTGGGACAACCCTTTCACACTTCCCTAACTCTCCTACTTCTCATGGGACCGTGCACTCCATATTGATCAATCTCTTCTCTTGCTGCACAATCACAAATACCTACTATGGCAGACTGCTGAAACATGATGGAGCACATCTATAGACCTCAAACACCACACCCAACCCTTCCATACTAGACAACTTGCACAAATAAACCTCCACAAGCACTCATACATAGGTGGCCTGCTAAAATGTCAGGGCAAGGCTACAAAGCTTAGTTCTTCATCAATGGCAGTTGCAACATCCACAAATACTTGATAACGTAACAAAAAGAGCACTGTCTGAATCCTATCTTAGATCTTGTATAAATCTTCCTCCTACATAAATTACAGAATTCTCAGAAAACACTAGGCAACTGTGAAAGGCACTGAACTTCACGTTTCTTATCAGGACACAGGGAACAATAGCCAATGTAAATTTGCATGGAAAATAAGACAATGGAGGTGTTTTTGCACACTCTGTATGCCCCCTCACTGAATCTTTTGCAAAATATTCAGCCATGTTGCTTCCTCCATCATGCTATTAGCATTCGCTTAAGCACCCAACAACCACTTGCTACGGAAGCACAGTGAACTTCCGCTGCTGTGCTGTGTGTGCAGGGTGGAGATTGGTGGCCACCTCCAATTAGCTCTGGAAGAAACAGGTTAGGAGCCAAAGGGCCTCAAGTTCAACACTAAAAAGGTTGACTGCAGACAAGGCCGTAAAATGCTTGCAAATATTTATGGCCCGAACTGCTCTGTGAGCAGATGTGTCTGCTTCTAACCTGAAACCCAATGTATGGATCTAAGTTTAGTGAAGCAAGGAAGAGCTACAAGTAGCATAAAATGGGTACTGGCCATGTAGGTATTATAAATATTATAATTGAAAACTGCCAATCCAGGCGGGAAGATATGTGCTTTGTTACTCTTTAACTATTGTACACGCTCCAAACTGCTCTAAGTGGCACATTTAGAGAACCAACGAGCTGTGCAGTAAACAGAAAATGGACAGCCAGAGATTTATTGGACTATAATCCTTTTGAAGGACAGTCAAGGTCCTCAGTGGCTACTGAGCTCTAGTCACCAGATAAGACTGGGAGAGGAAACGACATTATAATGTTGCTGCTACATGTGTGTAGATGTACAGGCTATTTATGTTTGGTTATTTTATGTAACTTGTATAGCATTCTTCTGCAGTGGTATGGTCCCATTGAGCCATGGTTGTCTCAGGTTGGTGAACATCGGACAGTACTCCCACTTCGTTAGCCAGAGGCAGGTTGTGAGCTGCTGTTTTGTGGGTTGGGACTGTGTTTGTAGCAAGGATCGCCGAGGAAAAGTCAGAAACCAAGCATTGTTGCAGGTAGTAGTGCGGTTCAGTTGGAGAAGGGAAATGAATGGATGAATAAATGATCTTTGGGGAGATAGGAGCTGAACGGTAAGAATAAGCAGTTTTTTTTGCATGTGGGGTGCAGTTTGGTGGCTGTAGAGAGGCCCATGAAGCAGAAATGAGCGTTTAATTTTGTCAAGAAGGGCAGCCCGGCTCGTCTAGTTTTTCACAAGAGGTTTTGCGCTGTGTTATACAGAGGAGGAAGTAATTTAAATTACCAAACTTCAGTGGTAGATATAAATACTGCATTTATAAAATTAATTGCTGCTTGTATGTTGATGGGGCAATCAAGCCTAGTTTGAATGGTTATTCCGTGGCAAAAAATATAATTGCTATGGCAGTAGATCTCACGAAGACTTTTCTCCATCTCTAGAGACCTATTCCTGGAAATCCAGAAGTAAGTCTGGAAGAAATCACACCTACTCAGAGAAGAATCTTTGTAAATTACCTACATGTTTTTTTATTATGTGGTTACTGCAGCTCTACCACTGATTGCAGGTACTTTATCCGAAGACTGCTGGTCCCGGAGATCTGATAATTTTGCATGAACTTTTGAATGATCTGGGGAAGGCCTGCGTTGCTGACATGACTGATCAGGTGCAGCTGCTCCACGGGGGATCTACCCATGGTGCCATCGAGGCATAACAATGATCTTGGTTCCAACAAGTAAGAAATGTAATACCAGTGGCGTACTTTAAGTACCTTTATGAACCAAAACTGATTGACAAGTGCTGGAGAGAGCATGCTACAATTTTTACTATGGGAAGAATTCACCCAAAAAACTGTATGTCTGACTAGTTTTTGGACAAACAACCTAAATCGAATTTCAAGTCAATTTGGGATTGCCAACATATGGAAACAACATCTACTCTATCCCGAATTAAAAAATGTGGTAAAAAAAAAGAGTAAACCTCTTTAGAGGAAATGTGGAGAGATTTAATGAAAAGAAACAGCCTCAGCTCACACTAGACAAATACACTGTGGTGGTCATTACCCTGGCGGACGGTGTTAAAGCTGCGGAAATACCGCAAACAGGCCGGCGGACAAAAAAAGGGAATTATGACCCTGGCGGAAACCGCCAACAAAGACAGCCACTTTAACACTCCGACCGCCACGGCGGTACAGACAAGCAGCGCGGCGGTCACCGCCAACAGACAGGCGGAAGACAATGTACCGCCCACAGTATTACAACCCGCCAATCCGCCACCTTTTCCGGGGCAGATTCACTGTGGATAAAAACACAGCGGAAACAGCTTTTGCAATGGGAAAACGCTCACCTGAACACATCCCACGAGGAACGAGGACTCAATGGACCCGGAACTCCAAATACTCCCTGCCCTTGTGTTCCAGCTCCTCTACGACCAACAGCTACGTAGGCGCAGAAGACAACGGTGAGTACTGCACCTACGACACGGGGGAGGCAAAAGTTAGGGGGACACACACCAAACACCCCCACCCTCGCATATTTCAACATACACACCAATGCATTCACAAAAAACCACAGTAACAACCCACAATCCCCCCGGAAGAATGAAAAGACAATGCGAAATTTGGTCAAACATTGTAATGTGGCAATATACATGACATACAAAAATATACAGATATATATTTGAAAATCAGTCATAATTATATACAATACGAGAAGTAGTGCAGATATGTACATAACAATGTCCGTGCACCAACAGTCCAAAAATGCATGGGCGAGGCCCACAAAGGATACCTGACCACAATCGGAGAGTACACTGCAGGGGCATCAGATAGAAATACTACAGGCACCTCAGGGGGAAGGGAAGGGGGGGCACCTCAGCCGGATGACTGCAATGCCAGATCCACGACGGGGCACCATGCCCATTGATGTATCCTGGGGAGTGCAAAGCCACAGTCTCACAAGTCTCTACAGTGGGTGGGTTGCCCACTGTGCCATCCTGGGGAGTGCAAAGCCACAGTCTCTCAAGTCTCTACAGTGGGTGGTTTGCCCACTGTTACATCCTGGGGAGTGCAAAGCCACAGTCTCTCAAGTAGATGCAGGTCTCCACTGGTACTGGGGGGGACTGGTGCCCAGACTGGATGAGTCTCCCCGTGAAAGTGCCTGTCCTGTCACTGTCCCAGCTGCACATGGGATAAGGATGCCTGATGTGGCGGTCCATGCATTCCTACCTGGTGCATGCCCTGTTCAGCGGTGCTTTGCCATGGCGGTCTTTGCCCTGTTCAGCGGTGCTTTGCCATGGCGGTTCAGGACTGTTCAGCGGTGCTTTGCCATGGCGGTCTTTGCCCTGTTCAGCGGTGCTTTGCCATGGCGGTCTTTACCCTGTCCAGCAGTGCTTTGACATGGCGGTTCTGATACGGACATTGGTGTGTGGCATGACGTTCTCAACACTGGGCATTGGTGTGTGGCATGACATTCTCTACACTGGGCATTGGTGTGTGGCATGATGTTCCATCATTGGCCAGCGGGGCTGTGGCAGCCGGGGCCCTCCAGGGCACTGACTCCGGCGGTGTCGGTGATCTCAGGACCAGTGACGATACTTGGGCCTTCCTGGGCTGTGACTCTGGCGGTGGTCTCTGGACCAGTGACGATACATGGGCCCTCCTGGGCTGTGACTCCGGCGGTGGTCTCAGGACCAGTGACGATACTTGGGCCCTCCTGGGCTGTGACTCTGGCGGTGGTCTCTGGACCAGTGACGATACTTGGGCCCTCCTGGGCTGTGACTCTGGTGGTGGTCTCCGGACCAGTGAAGATACTTGGGCCCTCCTGGGCTGTGACTCTGGCGGTGGTCTCCGGACCAGTGACGATAGTTGGGCCCTCCTGGGCTGTGACTCCGGCGGTGGTCTCAGGACCAGTGACGATACTTGGGCCCTCCTGGGCTGTGACTCTGATGGTGGTCTCTGGACCAGTGACGATACTTGGGCCCTCCTGGGCTGTGACTCTGGCGGTGGTCTCCGGACCAGTGACGATAGTTGAGCCCTCCTGGGCTGTGACTCCGGCGGTGGTCTCAGGACCAGTGATGATACTTGGGCCCTCCTGGGCTGTGACTCTGGCAGTGGTCTCTGGACCAGTGATGATAGTTGGGCCCTCCTGGGCTGTGACTCCGACGGTGGTCTCAGGACCAGTGAGGATACTTGGGCCCTCCTGGGCTATGACTCTGGCGGTGGTCTCTGGACCAGTGACGACGGTGCTGGCGGTTGTGTCTCGACCGCCAGAAATGATGGCGCACTTCTCCACCGTGACACTCACAACCGGCTGGGCCGACTTCCCCTGGCCCTTCCCCACCTTTGGTGGAGTCACAGCTGTCTCTCCAATCCCCTTGGAACCCATGTCAGTTGTTTTCCCACCTGGAGTCTTACCCCAGTCCCGTCGTCCACTCTCCAATTTTAGAGCCTTTACAGGGGGTGGGCTACCATTGCCTTGGCTCCGGGTGATACTGCCTGCCCTGGTGGCCAGTGCACTCCACAAACCTTGAACAGGCACCACTGGTATTGGAGGCTTTTTGGCTGAGGCGCTACGACAGGACTGATGAATTGGAGGGGGGGGTGGGGGCAAAAAGGTCAACTTTACAGAGGGACAGTTTCTGACGAACACTGGGATGGGTAGCTGGAGGGGGTCTGGGAGTGGAGGAAGAGGAGGTGGTTGTAGGAGGTGTCACTTTAGCTGTTTTGGGTGCAGGTGCAGGTACTGGAGGCTGTCGTGAGGTGGATGGATGTTGGGTGAGTGATTGCCGGCGTTTGTGTACTTTGGGAGGGGGCGTCACAGACACACTGGGAGAGGACACAGGGGACGTGTAAATGGGAGTGGAGGTGGTGAGTGCAGGTGAGCGGCTTGTGGTGCGGCGTCTCCTTGTGCGATTCATGGTGCCTGTAGATGTGGTGCATGCAGGTGTGTGTGTAGACGACACTGTGAGGGAGGAGGGAGAAGAGGATGAGGGGGACACAGTGGAGGCAGTGGATGTTGCTGTGTCTGTACGTGGGTGAGGCTTGCGTGAGTGCCTGTGGTGTGTGTGGTGCCTATATTTGCTTGAGCTACTTGTGTGTGTTGACTTGTGTGCATGCTGGTCTGTTGGTGTGCTTGAGATGGGCTGGGGTACAGGAGATTGGGTCTGGGTGGAGGAAGTTGGAGGGGGAGGCTAGACACAGGGACAATGGCTGCCATCAGTGCTGAGGCCAGAGATTGCAGGGTTCGCTGAAGGACAGCCTGACCAGAATGAATGCCCTCCAGGAATGCATTACAGTGTTGCAACTCTTGTTCTACACCCTGGATGGCATTCACAATGGTAGACTTCCCAAAAGTGACCTGAGGAGGTCAATGGCCTCCTCACTGAGGGCAGCAGGGGTGACTGGGGCAGGGCCTGAGGTGCCTGGGGCGAAGGTGATGCCCACCCTCCTGGGTGAGCGGGCACGGGGCGAATGCTGAGGGGCTGCTGGGAGGGCGGTGCTGGTAGGGGAGGTGGCGGCTGTACCTGTAGAGGTGAGGGGCACAGATGGTGCCGCCACCACAAGGGAGCCCCCATCGGCGAACGAGTCCGTGTCGCTGCTTGGTGATCCGGTGGCCGACGTGAAGCTCCCCTCGCCCTCCATCCCACTGGTGCATTCAGAGTCCGTGGTGTGGCCTTCCATGGCCATGTGGGATGCAGCTCCCTCGTGCTCCGATGCCACTGTACCTCGGCCTGATGATGCTGATGGACAAAAGGACAGGGAGAGCAGAAAAAGGGGGGGAGACAGAAGAAAGAGAGTTTTAGTGCATGGATTACCGCTACCGTTGGCGGACAAGACAGACGCAGCAGCCGCCTGCATTACGCAGTGCTCCTGCCCTCTGCACATGCAATTTCTGGGATATGGCCTACATGGCTATGGTGGACATCTACACACATGGATGCCACAGGGACAACTGTACCTCGACTTGGCACTCTGCTGAGGTGGGGTAGAGTGCCACATGGCCTACATTACAGAGGGGCCTTGCCTACCTAACCCGCCCTGGCCTAGGGACACCCACAGCCCACCTCCCCCACCCAGACCCCTCCACTGCACGCAAAGTCAGCATAATTAGGTTGTACTCAACCCCTTGTGTCTGCTGTGATGCCCTCAAGTGCCCATCCAACTCCGGGTAGGCCACCGCCAGGATCCGGAACATCAGGGGGGTCATGGTGCGACGGTCACCCCTCCCACGTTGGGAGGCCATCCCCAGCTGAGACTCCGCCTTCTTCTTGCTGCAGCAGCGAATGTCCTCCCATCTCTTACGGCAGTGGGTGCCCCATCTCTGGTGGGCCCCCAGGGTCCGGACGTCCTTGGCGATGGCATGCCAAATGTCCCTCTTCTGGTGGGCGCTGACCTATATGACATGCACAGGGGAAGGGGAACAGTCATTACCAACTGCACCGTCGTTGTGAGTGGCCCCCTCCCTACTCTGCCCATTTGGCCCATTCATTCCCATGCATTGTTGTTCTTTTCACTCTGCCCCCTTCCCTCTTCCAACCAGCCCTCTCCACCCAGGCATAGGCCATACAACGTGCTCCCTGTGCACTAACCTGTTGGTCTGGAGGACCGTAGAGTAGCGTGTACTGGGGGAGGACCCCGTCTACCAGTTTCTCCAACTCCTGTGCAGTGAAGGCAGGGGCCCTTTCCCCAGACGCAGCAGCCATTGTCGCTTCCAGAACGAGGTCACAGCAGCACTTGCAGTGTAGGTCCTCTCCTGTCGAAGGTCAGGTATCTAGTGATTGAACAGATAGAAAATGGCAGTGACGTCCGCGGCGGTGATGTCCGTGGCGGTGCGCATCATCACTGCCGGCGCACCTGTTCATTGGCTCCTGGGACCCATAGGGTCCAATGTTAACCAATGCAGCATTGCGCCGCAGTCTACGACCGCCTACCGCCACGGTGTGCAACGCCAGCGCAGTTACCCCACAATCCCATTGTCCCAGTTTAGAGGTCAGGCAGCCTCCATTTCAGGGGCCCACATGGCTTCATTTACTACTGCATCACACATAGCTAGGCCTACACTCAAAACACATACAGGAAGGGTTTTGTGAGTGGTGCAGTCTTGTGTGTAACTGTGGGTACATACCTGGAGGAATAATGACTGATTCTTCGCAGTTGTCCTTCGTAGGCACCGTCAGCTGGGACAGTTGAGAAGATGACGGAATCCTCCGGTGGTGGACCTGTTGACAATGGAAGAGAGACATGTCATCGTCACCTACCGGTTTGACCGTGCCACAATCCAGGAACTGTGTACCCAGTTGGAGCCAGACCAGATGTCACCAATCCGACATCCGACTGGAATCCCCCCTGACGTGCAGGTGCTGTCAGTGCTCCATTTCCTTGCAAGTGGGTCATTTCAAACAACAGTGGCCATGGCATCAGGGATGTCCCAGCCTATGTTTTCCAACGTGTTGTCCAGAGTGTTGTCTGCCCTGCTGAAACACGTAAGGAGATACATCATTTTCCCTGAGGTGGAGGATTTGCCTACAGTGAAAGGTGACTTCTATGCCCTTGGACATATCCCCAACGTCATGGGTGCCATTGATGGGACCCATGTAGCTCTGGTCCCCCCCCACAGGAGTGAACAGGTGTACAGGAACAGGAAGAGTTATCATTCGATGAATGTCCAGATGGTCTGTTTGGCAGACCAGTACATCTTGCAGGTAAATGCTATGTTCCCTGGCTCAGTGCATGACGCCTACATCCTGCGGAATAGCAGCATCCCTGATATGATGGGTCAACTCCAAAGGCACCGTGTATGGCTATTGGGGGACTCTGGTTACCCCAACCTTTCCTGGCTATTGACCCCAGTGAGGAATCCCAGGACCAGGGCAGAGGAACGCTACAATGAGGCCCATGGGCGGACTAGGAGGGTGATCGAACGCACCTTCGGCCTCCTGAAGGCCAGGTTCAGGTGCCTCCATATGACAGGTGGATCCCTATTCTACTCACCGAAGAAGGTGTGCGAGATCATCATCTCCTGCTCCATGCTCCATAATTTGGCTTTACGACGCCAGGTGCCTTTTCTGCAGGAGGATGATCCAGATGACGGTGTTGTAGCAGCTGTGGAGTCTGTGGAGCCTGTGGACAGTGATGAGGATGAAGCTGATGAAGAAGACAACGACAACAGGGAGTCAGTCATACAGCAATACTTCCAGTGAGACACAGGTGAGAACATTTTCTGGTTTCACATTACATTAACTTTCACACGTCTACCTCTGTCATGTTTGTCGATTTCAATCACTATTTGGTGACTGAGTTGTACCCTTCCATTACGGTTTCACAGGTGTGGTTACCTACGTGCCAACTGCTTCCATCCTTCAAGGACTTGTGATGTGTGACATAGGTATGTTAGCCTTACAATGGTAAACCCATTATGACACTGTAATTGATAATACATATTTACTATATCACAGACTGACTCCAGATTGTTTTGTGTTTCAAGGGCGTTTATTGAAGTGCTCAGAAATGGGAGGGGGTTGTAAAATGAGGATGGGTGATGGCGGAGGAATGTCCATGGCAGAGTCCAGTCTATTAGTGTCACAGGTGCACTGCCCATCTGGGCATAGGAAGTGGAGCTGGGGCAGTTAAAGCATGGACAGGGTAACAAGGTGGGACAGTGGGAGGACAATCAGGGTGGTGTCATTTCCTGGCGGTGGTCTTGCCATCTTGCTCTGTCCTGTTCCTGGATCTCAGGGACCGCTTGCGTGGTGGTTGTCCGTCTGCAGGGGGTGGGGTGCTGGTGTGGTGGTCCTGTGGCGGGCGTCCTGTCCACTAGCTCCGGCTAAGGTGGTGGGCAGTTCATCGTCCTGGCTAGTGTCAGGGGCCCCTTGGAGTGCCTCGGTGTCCCTCAAGGTCTGCTGTATGTCCTTCAGCACCCCAACGATGGTGCCCAAGGTGAAGCTGATGTTCCGGAGCTCCTCCCTGAACCCCAAATACTGTTCCTCCTGCAGGCGCAGGGTCTCCTGCAACTTGTCCAGGACCGTCGCCATTGTCTCCTGGGAGTGGTGGTATGCTCCCATGATGGAGGAGAGGGCCTCGTGGAGAGTGGGTTCCCTTGGCCTGTCCGCCCCCTGTCGCACAGCAGCCCTCCCAGTGTTCCTGTGCCTCCGTCCCCTGGACCGTGTGCCCACTACCACTGCCCCCAGGTCCCTGTTGTTGTTGGGGTGGTGGGTTACCCTGGGTTCCCTGTAGTGGTGGACATACCGCTGATTGACCTGTCCTGGGTAGGGAGGTTTGGGCCCGCTGGGTGGGTGCTGTGCTGGTGTTACCAGAGGGTGCAAGGTTGGTGTTGGGCTGTGCCTGTGCGAGGGGAACCGACTGTCCTGAGGCCCACGATGGTCCGGGCTGGTCATCAGGATCCAGTAGGGCAGAGCTGCTCTCGTCACTGTGGGCCTCTTCTGGGGGTGGAGTGGTGTTGTCTGGACCCTCTGGTGTGGTGACGGTCCTTTGGGTTCCTGCAGGCGCATAAGAGCATGATTATTGCATGTGTGTGTGTAATGGTGTGCAATGTTTGGGTGTTTGTGTACCCCAGTGCAAGCATTCCTGTGTGGGGGCTTGTGTGATGATGGTTGGGGGCTGTTATGGGTATGTGCAGCTGGCATGCTTTATTGATGGGTGTCCATGCTTAGTTGTGTCATGCAGGGCTTGGTGTTGGGATGGGTAGTTTGTGTTATGGGTACATTAGTGAGGATTTGGAGTGATAGGGGAGGGGGTGAGGGTGGGGGGGGTGTGATAGCATGCAGGTAGGGTGGGGGGTATGATAGTTAAGATTTGAATTACCAGTGTCCCATCCTCCACCAACTCCTCCAAGGTCCTCAGGATGCAAGATGGTCAGGACTTGCTCCTCCCATGTTGTTAGTTGTGGGGGAGGAGGTGGGGGTCCGCCGCCAGTCCGCTGCACCGCAATGTTGTGCCTGGAGACCGTTGAACGCACCTTGCCCCGTAGGTCGTTCCACCTCTTTCTGATGTCCTCCCTATTTCTTGGGTGCTGTCCCACGGCGTTCACCCTGTCCACTATTCTGCGCCATAACTCCATCTTCCTGGCTATTGATGTGTGCTGTACCTGTGAGCCAAATAGCTGTGGCTCTACCCATACGATTTCCTCCACCATGACCCTGAGCTCCTCCTCAGAGAAGCGGGGTGTCTTTGGCGTGCCATGGGGTGGTGTGTGGGGTGGTGTATGTGGTGATGAGTGTGGTGAGTGTAGTGGTGTGTGGTGTTTTGTGCATGGATGTTGTGTGGGTGATGGTGTTGTGTGCCTCTGTGTGATGGGGTTGTCTATTCTGTGCTATCTCTCTGGCCTTCGTTCGTGATAGATTTTTGGTCGTAGGGGTTTGTGGGTGATGTGGGTGTGTGTTTTATATAGTGTTGGGTGTGTGGGAGTGGTGTTTGTATGTGTGTCAGGTGTGTGTATTTGGAATTGTCTAATTTGGCGGTGTTTTGGAGATGTATGTGTATTTTCAGCGTGGCGGTGTGTACCGCCAATGGAATACCGCGGTTGAAAGACCGCTGCGTGGATTCGTGGGTCGTAATAGCATGGGCGTGTTTCTGTTGGTGTGGAGGTGGAGGATTTGTTTCCGCCAGTTTATCACTGACCTTTGGTGTGGCGGTGTTGTGTGGGTGTCTGAATTTCGGCGGATTCCAAGATGTGTGTCATAATAGCTGTGGGGGACTACTGCCGCCGCCGCGGTGTATTGGCGGTCTTCTGCACGGCGGTAAGCGCCTTTTACCGCCAATGTTGTAATGACCCCCTTTGTCCCGTATGACTATTTGACAGACCAGGTAAAACAAAGATTCCATTCAAAGTCTATGAAATTCTTACTGTTCTTACATCAGATAGCTGATATAGTAGCAAGGGGGCAGAAAGATGTGAAATTTTCCTGCAGGTGTAGCAGACTATGGGCCTGATTACAACTTTGGAGGAGGGTGTTAATCCGTCCCAAATGTGACGGATATACCACCAGCCATATTACGAGTCCCATAGGATATAATGGACTCGTAATACGGCTGGTGGTATAGCCATCACATTTGGGACGGATTAACACACTCCTTCAAAGTTGTAATCAGGCCCTATGTGTGGATAAATTAGAATCTACATTTCACCTGATCTGCATTTGTCCACAGCTATTAAAGGATGGAAAACCCATCTGAAACCAATATTTATCAAATCACAGATGAATGCCCTAAAACAAGGTGTAAGTCAGTGTGTCACAAGCGTGGCTGGGCATCTTAAAGGCTGTTTTACAATGGTTGATAACTTTTTATGGTACGTCTGTTCTCAGGCTTTGAACAACGTCTTTTATATTCTGTTGTGGAGAGCAGCTTGCTGTTCAAAGAAGAGTAATTAATTTTTATGTCATTAATTTTAAAGTAAAGGCAATTTTAGAACCTTCATCTGCATGGAGTTATGAAGATAGAACAAACTACATCATTTTTCAATCAAGATGGATAAAATAAAGCTCTGCAGTAATTTTTTATACTGTCCTTTGTATGTATTGTAAAAATACATTGATGTTGTTTGACGTTTGTAGGAGGCTGGCCTAGTTTGTAGTGGGTACCTAACGTACTTAGACCTTTTACCAGGTCCAGTTATCCCTTCTTTGTGAAATGTAGGCAGTGTCTAGAAGCCAGGCTCTGGAGGGGTAGCTGTAGCTGAGCAGCCAAGGCTTATCTAGGAGACATGCAAAGCTCATGCAATACCAATGTAGTCACACAGTACTCAAACACATGAAAGAAAATACTCAGTGTTATAAAAAATAAAGGTACTTTATTTTGGTGACACAAATGCCAAAAGTACCATTGAGACTATACTCCCTTTGGAGGTAGGTAATACACAAATTATGTACACTAGTATGCAGAAATAGCTGTAAAAACAGTTAGAAAACAGTGCATATAGTGAAAATCACAATAGTTAGAAATGGGCCAGGGGGGAACACAAACCATATACTGACAAAGTGGAATGTGAATGCCAGTTTCCCACCTAGACAAGTGTAGTGTGTATCGGGGAGCTGGGAGTATTAGAAAACACCAAACGTAAGTAATAGAACCAATCCCAGAGACCCAGAAAGCAGGAGTAAATCACAGTAACCTTCCTAGTACACATAAGAAAGAAGATTATGCAAGAACCAGAAGAGACTGCAAGACACCAACAGTTGATTCTTGGACCTGAAGACCTGTGAAAGAAGGGGACCAAGGCCAAGAAGCACAGAATGGTCCAGGGAGACCAGGAGCCACTGCTAACTCAGATGAAGGTGCAAAAGAAGAACCACCAGTGAAGAACAACAGTCAGTACAGCACCCAAGAAGATGGATGCGGGTTCCTGGTTGGTGCAGATGATGTCCCACGCTGGATGGAAGATTGCAGTCTGGTTTGCGTTGATGGATTCCGCCAACAAGCCTTGGCACATGCAAAGCTTGCGGTTAGCGGAAAATGGTGCTGCCCGGGACCAAGAGGGACTTGGTGGACTCTACCCAGGAGGGGGAGTCAGAAGGGGCTCTCAGCAACCCAGAGAGCCCTTAGTAGACCAGGCAGCGTGTACAGGAGTCCCACAGCACAGGGACAAAGAAGGTGCAAAATGAGGCCCATGCAGCACTACAACAAAGGATCCCAAGCCGCCGGAGAACCACTCAGGAAGCTGTGCGTCACACAATAGAGTGCTGGCGCTGGAGCTGCACGGTGCACGAAGAACTTCGTGAAAGGATGCCAACAAGCCTTGCCAACTGCAAAACATGCACTGCATGGGGTACTGTCTTGCGTGGGGAGGCAAGCTCTTACCTCCACCAAACTTGGACAGTATAACATCAGGACCGTCTGGACCACTTCAGTCCACCACCTGTGAGGCAGTATTCATGCAGCTCATAATGAGAGGGGACCCACGCCGTCAGTCGTCATTGCAGAGAGGTGTCTGCTGAAGCAGGGGAGTGCCTTCTTCACTCAAAGAAAGATTCCTTCATTCTTCTGCTGCAGGCTGAAGGCAGGATGTCCTCTGAGGATGCACAACCGGGAAACAGTTGCAGTTGCTGGCAGGAGCTGAAACTACAATGTTGCAGAAGTCATCTTTGCTTCTTTGTTGCAGTTTTGTGAGTTCCTGGAGGGTCCAGATGCAGTTTCTTCGGTAAGAAGGTGAAGTAAAGAATGCAGAGGATTCCTGATGGAGTCTTGCAATCCGAAACTGAAGAACCACCCAAGAGAGAGACCCTAAATAGCCCTGAAAGGGGGATTGGTCAGCTAACCAGGTAAGCACCTATCACCTATTGGTCAGCTAAACAGGGATAGCTCTGACGTCACTTGCTGGCACTGGTCACTCAGATGCTCCGAGTGCCCTGCAAACTTGGAATGCAAGATGGCAAAACCCAGGGACCTTCTGGAGGAACTCTGAGCACCACTCCTGGGGTGTTGATGGACAGGGGAATGGTCAATCCACTTTCCTTTGTCCAGTTTCACGCCAGAGCAGGGACTGGGGGTCCCTGAACCAGTGTAGACTGGATTTTGCAAGGAGGGCACCAAATGTACCCTTCAAAGCATTTCCAGTGACTTGGGAAGGCTACCCCTCCCATACCTGTAACACCTATTTCCAAAAGGAAAGGGTGTAGCACCCCTCTCCCAAAGGAAACCCTTTGTTCTGACTTCCTGGGCTTGAGCTACTCAAGCAACAGGAAGGCAGGAACCTGTCTAAGAGGTGGCAGCAGCTGGGGCTTCCTGGAAAAACTCACAAGGCTAGAATGGCAATACTGGGGTCCTCTAAGGAGTCCCCAGAGTGCATGGAATCATACAACCAATGCCTGCAAAAGCCTTGGGGTATGAATCCAACATGTGTGATACCAAGCATTCCTATGTTCAGAGTTACCATTATGTAGCTGGACACAAGCAGTGACCTATGTCCAGTACACGCATAAAATCCCCGCGCTCACGAAGTCCGGGAAAATGGTCCTGGAGGTCATGAGGGCACTTCTGCTAGTGCAGTTTAAGTAGCAGTGAAAGTGTGCATGCACCTTTTCACACAGGGTGCAATGGCAGTCCTGTAGAAGCCTTTGCATGGGCTCCCTATGGGTGGCAAAAGAAATGCTGTAGCCCATGGGGATCCCCTGGAACCCCAATGCCCTGTGGACCTAGGTTCCATATACTAGGGACTTATAAGGGGGCACTAATATGGCATTTTTGGGTGAAATACTGGGTTACCAGTATGCAGTGACAACATTTAGAGGAAAGAGAGCATAATCACTGGGGTCCTGGTTAGCAGGATCCCAGTGAACATGGTCAAGCACACTAACATCAGGCAGAAAATGGAGGTAACCATGGCAAAAAGACGGTACTTTCCTACAAGGTTTCTTTTTCACATATTTGTTTACATATTGTATTGTATTGTAATAGTATTTATATAGCGCTTACTACCCCTGACGAGGCGTCGAAGTGCTTTTTGGTGAGTATCACGCTACTCTGGAACTCAACAAGAATTAGTGATGGATTAGTATCGGGAAATAATGAGTACAGTTTTAGTATTATTATGAGTTAATTTGAGCCGCGGATATGAGAGTTTGTTAGTTAGATTGACTGAAGTAATGGAGGGGTGGAGGAGGAAAGAAATCCAGAAGTGTTAATTGGGAGTATATTCTTCATTTACTCAACCCAAATGAGGGAGAATTTAGTAGGGTTGTGTTGGAGGTCACGGTAGTAGAGTGAAGTTTGGTGAGTTAGATGTGGAAGCGTAGGGAAGAGCTTAGGCAGAGTTATTTAGGAGATTAAAGTAGTAGAAAGGTTTTGGGATGAGTCAGAGTGGAAATGGAGGATCGTTTGACACGACATATGACGATGGGTAGATAAGTGTGACAAGAAGAGTGCAGGAATTCATAGATATCTAGTATAACAACCCACCCAGGAGCCATGCAATGACCCACGAACATGCCAAGCACAGAAACAACATATACACATACATACATATATATCTATACATACACACATACACACACACGTACAGCTATGTCATTTTTTTAAATTTGAGTGCCCTTGAATGGCAAAGCAAAAGCCACATTAAGTTGTTTTGTTTTCCTAAACTCGTTTCAATAAAGTACATGAGTACCCTCTATTACTGAATTAGGTTGATAAAAGGGGGGTGGTGGGCGCAAACCTGGCAAATCAATGGTCCACTTTTGGTAGGAATCTTGGATTAGTGCGAAGGACCTCCTTATGTATTTGAAACAAAAGTTCTTCTAGCGTTGATGCATGAAGCTCACCGACACGTCTAAGTGATGTGATTGCAACCAGAAAAGCTACCTTCCACTAAAGGAACTGAATAGGACATGAACCTAGTGAGAAAAACGTTAGAATTCCATGATGGAACAGGTGGAAGTCTAGGTGGGATTACTCTTTTAGGTCCTTCCATGAAAAGTTTTTGTAAAAGGGATTTGAACAATGAAATATATTCTCAATTTTGTAACTATAGATGCAAGATGTAACTTGAGACGTGTAAGCCAAGCTGGCTTGCTGTAAATGAAGCAATTCATTTCTGGGACAGATGCCTTGATTGGATCAATGTGTTTGGACTGGAAGTAGCAAACAAAATGTTTCCTTTGGCTAGCTTGTCAGTCCGAGAGCAGTCTTCATACCATACATTCAGAAGATACAATAAGAACCAAATTCTATGACTTCAGGAGCCATATTGCTAAGTTGAGGGATCTGGGGTCTGGATGCCTGATATGTCTGTGGTCCTTTGAGAGAAGATCTGGCCTGCTGGGGAGCTTCTGGTGAGGTCCAGAAGTGTTGTGAACGAAGGTTGACGTGCCCATGTGGGCGCTACCAGTATCATAGTTAGTGATGTCTGTGTGAGCTTGCGAAACAGAAATGGAATGAGTGGGAGTTGGAAAAGCATGAGAAAATATCCCTGACCAGTTCATCCATAGAGCAATGTCCTTGGAGAGAGGGTATGGGTATCTGGAAGCGAAGTTTGGGCATTGAGTTTTCTCCTTTGGTGAAAAGATCTGAGGATTTCCCCACCTATGGAAGTATTTTTGAACGACTTGTAGGTGCAGTTCCTATTCATGGATTTGATGTGCCCTGGTGAGCAGGTCTGCAAAGTCGTTGTACATTCCTGGGAGATACTCTGCCAGTAGGTGAATGTGGTGATGAGTCTGTTTCCATATTGTTTGTGCCAGTTGTGATAATTGGAACAATCAAGTCACCCCATTTTTGTACATAATGCAGGACTAATTGTCCATCCGGACAAGGACAACTTTCTATGGGAGGTGAGGTAGAAAAGCTTTGAGGGCTACAAATACCACTTGAAGCCCCAGATAGTTGATGTGCATGGAACAATGGCGGTCATTACAACATTGGCGGTAAAATGCGCTTACCGCCGTGCAGAAAACCGCCAACACACCGCCGCAGCCGCGGAATTCCGCCACAGCTATTATGACCCACATCTCGGAATCCGACAAAATTCAGACACCACACAAGTCCGGCACACCAAAGGTCAGTGATAAACTGGCGAAATAAAAACCTCCACCGTCACGCCAACAGAAATACGCCCACACTATCACGACCCACGAATCCACGCGGCGGTCTTTCAAACGCGGTATTCCATTGGCGGTACACACCGCTGCGCTCAAAATACATACACTCCTACAAAACACCACCACATTGGACAATTCCAAATACACACACCTGATACACATACACACACCACTCCCACACACTCAATACAATATAAAACACCCACCCACATCACCCACAAACCCCGACGACGAATATTACAGAGAGAAGGCCGGAGAGAGACACCACCATCCACAAACTAGCATCCACAGGCACACAACACCATCACCCACACAACTTCCACGCACAAAACACCACACACCACTACATATCACCACACTTCTCACCACACACCCCACCCCACACATCACCTACACCACCCCATGGCACGGCAAAGACACCCCAGGTTTTTGGAGGAGGAGCTCAGGGTCATCGTGGAGGAAATCATCTGGGTAGAGCCACAGCTATTTGGATCCCAGGTGCAGCACACCTCAATTGCAAGGAAGATGGAGCTATGGCGAAGAATAGTCGACAGGGTCAACGCAGTGGGACAACACCCAAGAAATCGGGAGGACATCAGGAAGAGGTGGAACGACCTACGGGGGAAGGTGCGTTCCATGGTCTCAAGACACCACCAGGCGGTTCAGCGGACTGGCGGCGGACCCCCACCTCCTCACCCACAACTAACAAAATGGGAGGAGCAGGTCTCGGCGATTCTGCATCCTGAGGGTCTCGCAGGAGTAGGTGGAGGAATGGACTCCGGTAAGTCAAACCTTTAACTACCATATCCCCCACCCTACCTGCATGCTATCACATACCCTCGCCCCCACCCCTCTCACTCCAACTCCTCACAAATGTACCAATATCTCAAACCACCCATCCCAACACCAAGCGCTGCATGCAACACCAACGCATGGACACCCATCACTAAAGCATGCCCACTGCACATACCCATACACCCCCCTAAATCATCATCACACAAGCTCACACACAGGAATGCAAGTACTGGGGTACACGCTCACCCACCCATTGCACACCATGACACACACAGATGCAATAATCATGCCTTTACACCCCTGCAGGACCTCTACCCAACGTCACCAGACAGGAGGGTCCAGACATCTCCACTCCACCCACAGAAGAGGCCCACAGTGATGACAGCAGCTCTGTCCACCTGGATCTAGATGACCAGCCCGGACCATCGTGGGCCTCGGGACAGTCGGTACCCCTCACACAGGCACAGGCCACCACAGACCTTCCCCCCTCTGGTAACACCAGCGGGCCCATACCTCCGTCCCCAGGGCACGTCAATTAGCTGTGTGTCCACCACTACAGGGAACCCAGGATAAACCACCACCCCAGCAACAACAGGGACCTGGGGGCAGTGCCGGTGGGCACACGGTCCAGGGGACGGAGGCCCAGGAACACTGGGGAACTGGGAGGGCTGCTGTGTGACAGGGGGCGGACAGGCCAAGGGAACCCACTCTCCTTGAGGCCCTCTCCTCTATCATGGGAGCATACCACCACTCCCAGGAGACGATGGCAACGGTACTGGCCAAGTTTCAGGAGACCCAGCGCATGCAGGAGGAACAGTATTTGGGGTTCAGGGAGGAACTCAGAACCATCAGCTCCGCCCTGGGCACCATCGTAGGGGTGCTGAAGGAAATACTCAACACCAGGAGGGACACTGTGGCACTACAAGGGGCCCCTGACACTAGCATGGACGATGAACAGCCCACCACCTCCGCCGGCGCTAGTGGACAGGAGGCACCGCCACAGGACCACCACACCAGCACCCCACCCCCTGCAGACGGAGAACCACCCCGCAAACGTGCCTGAGATCCAGGAACAAGACAGAGCACGATGCCAAGACCCCAGCCAAGAAATGAGACCACCCTGATTGTCATCCCACTGTCCCACTTTGTCACCCTGTCCATATTGAAACTGCCCCATCTCCACTTCCTATGCCCATATGGGCAATGCACCTGTGAGACTAATAGACTGGACTCTGCCATGGACACTCCTCCACCATCACCCCTCACCATTTAACTTCCCCCTCCAATATTTTGTATGTAAATAAACACACCTAAAGCACCAAAAGATCTGGAGTCTGTCTGTGATTTCGAAATAGTGCATTTGCAATTACAGTGACAAAATTTTCAGGAAATAGTAATGTCAACATACCTATGTCACACAGCTCTAGTCCATGAGGAATCTAAGCAGATGACACACGTTGGGACCCACACCTGTGAAACCGTAGGGGAAAGTGACCATACACTGGGTGAAATCGACAGACAGGATAGAGGTAGAAGTGTAAGAGTACATGTAGTAGGCAGGAATGTATTCTCACCTGTGTTTCACTGGAAATATTGCTGGATGACTGAGTCCCTGTTGTCCATGTCTTCTTCCTCTGCTTCCTCCTGATCACTGTCCACAGGCTCCACAGCTGCCACAACACCGCCATCTGGACCATCCTCCTGCAGAAAAGGCACCTGTCGTCGCAAAGCCAAGTTATGAAGCATACAGCAGGCCACGATGATCTTGCACACCTTCTTTTGTGAGTAGAATAGGGATCCACCTGTCATATGGAGGCACCGGAACCTGGCCTTCAGGAGGCCGAAGGTGCGTTCGATCACCCTCCTAGTCCGCCCATGTGCCTCATTGTAGCGTTCTGCCCTTGTTCTGGGATTCCTCACTGGGGTCAGTAGCCTTGACAGGTTAAGGTAACCAGAGTCACCTAATAGCCACACACGGTGCCTCTGGAGTAGACCCATCACATAAGGGATGCTGCTATCCCGCATGATCTAGGCGTCATGCACTGAGCCAGGGAACATAGAATTCACATGGGAGATGTACTGGTCGGCCAAACATACCATCTGTACATTCATGGAATGATAACTCTACCGGCTCCTGTACACCTGTTCACTCCTGTGGGGGGGACCAAAGCCACATGGGTCCCATCAATGGCACCTATGATGTTGGGGATATGTCCAAGGGCATAAAAGTCACCTTTCACTGTAGGCAAGTCCTCCACCTGAGGGAAAACGATGTAGCTCCGCATGTGTTTCAGCAGGGCAGACAACACTCTGGACAATACGTTGGAAAACATAGGCTGGGACATCCCTGATGCCATGGCCACAGTTGTTTGAAAAGAGCCACTTGCAAGGACATGGAGCACTGACAGCACCTGCACTTGAGGGGGGATTCCTGTGGGATGGCGGATTGCTGACATCAGGTCAGGCTCCAACTGTGTACACAGTTCCTGGATTGTGGCACGGTCAAACCTGTAGGTGATAATCAAATTTCTTTCCTCCATTGTCGACAGGTCCACCAGTGGTTGGTACACCGGAGGATTCCGCCATCTCCTCACATGTCCCAGCGGACGGTGCCTATGAAGGGCAACAGCGAGCAGAGTCAAACAACCCAGAGGTATGTACTCACAGTCTACACAGAACACCATTCATACACAAAATCTGGCCTGTATGTATGTTGAGAGTAGGCCTAGGTATGTGTGACGCAGTTGGTAATTAGACCATGTGGGCCCCTGAAATGGCGGCTGCCTGACCTCTAAAGTGGGACAATGGGATGTGAGGTAGCTGCGCTGGCGTTGTACACCGTCGAAATAGGCGGTCGAAGATTGCGGCGCAATGCTGCATTGGTTAACATTGGACCCTATGGGTCCCAGGAGCCAATGACGATGTACGCCGACGGTGATGGTACGCACCGCCACGGACGTGACTGCCATTTTCTATCTGTTGAATCACTCGATACCTGATCTTCGACAGGAGAGGACCTACACTACAAGTGCTGCTGTGACCTCGGTCTGGAAGAGACAATGGCTTGTGCGTCTGGGGAAAGGGCCCCTGCCTTCACATCGGAAGAGTTGGAGAAGCTCGTCGATGGGGTCCTCCCCCAGTACACACTCCTCCAGACCAACAGGTAAGTACACAGGGAGCATGTTGTATGGGCTATGCCTGTGTGGAGAGGGCTGGTTGTAAGAAGGAAGGGGGCAGAGTTCTGAGTGCATGAAAGACGGTGGGTGCATGTGCCATATGGGAAGGGCAAGGATGGCGGCCACTCACTTTTGCGGCTCAGTTGGTAATGACTTCTCTTCTACCCCTGTACATTTCATGTAGGTCAGCGCCCACCAGAAGAAGGATATTTGGCGTGCCATCGCCAAGGACGTCCGGACCCTGGGGGTCCACCACAGACGGAGCACCCACTGCCGGAAAAGATGGGAGGACATTCGCCGCTGGAGCAAGAAGACGGCGGAGGCTCAACTGGGGATGGCCTCCCAACGTAGGAGGGGTGCCCGTCGAACCATGACCCCCCTGATGTTCCAGATCCTGGCGGTGGCCTACCAGGAGTTGGATGGGCGCTTGAGGGCATCACAGCAGACACAAGGGGGTGAGTACACATTCAGCTTACTTTGCGCGCAGTGGAGGGGTCTGGGTGGGGGAGGAGGGCTGTGGGTTTCCCTAGGCCAGGGCGAGTTCCGTAGGCTAGACCCCTTCGTAAGACATGGCCCTGTGGCCCCCACCCCACCTCTGTAGAGTGCCAAGTACAGCTATTCATGCCCCTGTGTCATCTATGTGTGCAGATGTCGCCCATAGCCTTGTAGGCCATTTCCCAGGAATTGCACTGTAGAGCCCAACAGCGCGACGTAGTGCAGGGGGTTGCAGTGTCTGTCTTGTCCGCCAACGGTAGCGGTAAGCCATGCACTCAACATGTCTTTCTTCTGCTTCCCCGACCCTTTTTTTGCAGTCTCCGTGTTCTTGTGTGCATTAGCATCATCAGGCGGAGGAGCAGTGACACTGGAGCACGAGGGAGCTGCATCCCACATGGCCATGGAGGGCCACACTACGGACTCTGAATACACCAGTGCGACGGAGGGCGAGGGGAGCACCACGGCGGGGACAGGAGCTGCAACCAGCGGCACGGACTCGTCCTCCAATGGGAGCTCCCTTGTGGTGGTGGCAACATCTGTGCCTCCTACTACTACAGGTACAGCCGCCACCACCCCACCAGCACCGCCCTCCCAGCAGCCCCTCAGTTTTTCCCCGTGCCTGCTCACCCAGGAGGGTGGGCATCACCTTCGCCCCAGGCACCTCAGCCCCTGCACCTGTCACCTCTGCTGCCCTCAGTGAGGAGGCCATTGACCTTCTCAGGTCCCTCACTGTTGGGCAGTCTACCATTTTGAATGCCATCCAGGGTGTAGAAAGGGAGTTGCAACAAACCAATGCATTCCTGGAGGGCATTCATTCTGGTCAGGCAGCCCTTCATCGAACCTTTCAAACTCTGGCCTCAGCACTGATGGCAGCCATTGCCTCTGTGTCTAGCCTCCCCCTCCAACTTCCTCCACCCAGGCCCAATCCCCTGTACCTCTACCTATCCCAAGCACACCATCAGACCAGCCTGCACACACCTCACCACACAAGGGAAGCCACAGGCACTCACGCAAGCATCACACACATACAGACACACCAACATCCACTGCCTCCACTGTGTCCCCCTCCTCCTCGTCTCCCTCCTCCCTCCCAGTCTCGTCTCGACTCACACCTGCATGCACTACCACGACAGCCACTACGTCCCGCACCAGCACACCCACCACCACACCCCGCTCACATGCACTCACCACCCCCACTACCATTCGCACATCCCCTGTGTCCTCTCCCAGTGTGTCTGTGACGCCCCCTCCCAAGATACACAAACGCAGACGCACACCCACCCAACATACATCCACCTCACAACAGCCTCCAGCGCATGCACCTGCACCCAAAGCCACAAAACGTACACCTCCTACAACCACCACCTCTTCCTCCACTCCCAAACCCCCTCCAGCTACCCGTCCCAGTGTCTCCAAACAACTTTTCCTGTCCACCCTTAACCTATTTCCCATCCCCCATCCAACTCATAGGTCCCGAACTAGCACCTCAGCCACAAAATCTCCGGGACCAGTGGTGCCTGTTGTCCCAGGTACGTGGAGTGCACCGGCCATCAGGCCAGTCAGTGTGTCACAGAGCCACAGCACAGGCAGTCCCCCCCCCTGTGAAGCACCAGAAGTTGGCCAGTGCCTGGCGGGAGAGGGGGAAGACTCCAGCCACCCAAGCCGCTCACAGGGGTCCCGGGGGGAGAGTGGACTCAGCTGTGACTCCTCCCAAGGTGGGGAAGGGGCAGAAGAAACCCGGCAAGTCTGGGAGGAGCAGCACGGCGGAGAAACCCGCCATCATCCCCGCTGGCCAGGAGGCCCCCGCCAGCCCCATCGTCGCTGCCTAGGAGGTCACCGCCAGCCCCATCGTCGCTGGCGAGGAGGCCACCGCCAGCCCCATCGTCGCTGGCCAGGAGGCCACCGCCAGCCACAGCCCAGCTGCCCAGGAGGACCCCGCCAGCCACAGCCCAGCTGCCCAGGAGGACCACACCAGCCACAGCGCAGCTGCCAAGGAGGGCCCCGCCAGCCACAGCCCAGCTGCCCAGGAGGACCCTGCCAGCCACAGCCAGCTGCCCAGGAGGGCCCCGCAAGCCACAGCCCAGCTGCCCAGGAGTGCCCCGCCAGCCATAGCCCAGCTGACCAATGAAGGACCGCCAGCCCCAGCCCAGCTGGGCAATGAAGGACCGCCAAGTCAAGCACCGCTGAACAGGGCAAGGACCGCCAAGTCAAGCACCGCTGAACAGGGCAAGCACCGCTAAACAGGGCAAGGACCGCCAAATCAAGCACCGCTGAACAGCGCAAGGACCGCCAAGTCAAGCACCGCTGAACAGGGCAAGCACCGCTGAACAGGGCAAGGACTGCCAACTCAAGCACCGCTAGCCCATGGGTGGCAGGGGCACTGACGCAACAGGGACCTTCACGGGGTGAGTGATGCACTCTGGGCACCAGTCCCCCTCCAGAACCAGTGGAGACATGCATCCACTACCTCTATTCTTGGCAGGATGAAGCACTCTGGGCACCAAGCCTCCTCCAGAACCAGTGGAGACTGTTCTCCACTTGAGAGACTGTGGCTTTGCACTCCTCAGGATGGTACAGTGGGCAAACCACCCACTGTAGAGACTTGTGAGACTGTGGCTTTGCACTCCCCAGGATGGTACTGTGGGCAAACCACCCACTGTAGAGACTTGTGAGACTGTGGCTTTGCACTCCCCAGGATGGTACAGTGGGCAAACCACCCACTGTAGAGACTTGAGAGACTATGACTTTGCACTCCCCAGGATACATCAATGGGCATGGAGGCCCCTCGTGGCTCTGGCGTCGTGCACTCATCCGGCTGAGGTGCCCCCCCTTCCCTTCCCCCTGAGGTGCCTGTTGTATTTCTATCTGATGCCCCAGCAGTGTTCTCTCTGTTTTGATCTGGTATCGTGTGTGGGCCTCGCCCATGCATTTTGGGCCCAGTGGTCCACGGACTATAAATGGTGCAATACCTGGACTATTAATCGTGGTGTATATTTTGTTAATAGTGTATATATGTATATTTTTGCTTACTGAAATTTGATATATTACAATGGTTACACTCATTTCCTTTTGTCTTTGCATTCTTTCGGGGGGGTTAGGGGGTGTAACTGTAATGTACAGATATGCATTGGTGTGTGTGTTGTAGTGGGTGTGGGTGGGGCGGTGGGAGGGTGGGGGTGTTGCAGGAGCAGGAAGACTATTGCAGGAAGAATTTGGAGTTCCGGCTGCATGGTGTCCTCATTCCTCGTGGAGTGTGTAGAGGTGAGCGTTTTTCATTCGAAATGCCTGTTTCCGCCGTGTTTTTATCCGTGGTGAATCCGCCCCGGGAAAGGTGGCGGATTGGCCTGTCATAATAGTGTGGGCAGTACATTGTCTTCCGCCTGTCTGTTGGCGGTGACCGCCGAGCTGTTTGTTTGTACCGCCGTGGCGGTCGGAGTGTTAAAGTGGCTGTCTTTGTTGGCGGTTTCCACTACGGTCCAAATTTTTTTAACATCGTCCGCCAGGGTTGTAATGACCACCAATGTGTGTAAACCCAAAGACCCTGCACTGTGAAGTTTTGAAGATGTGCCTGAGGTGCCTGGAGCGAAGGTGATGGGAGGGCGGTGCTGGTAGGGGAGGTGGCGGCTGTACCTGTAGAAGTGGGGCGCACAGATGGTGCCGCCACCACAAGGGAGCTCCCATCGGCAGACGAGTCCATGTCGCTGGTTGGTGATCCGGTGGCTGACGTGAAGCTCCCCTCGCCCTCCGTCCCACTGGTGCATTCTGAGTCCGTGGTGTGGCCCTCCATGGCCATGTGGGATGCAGCTCCCTCGTGCTCCGGTGCCACTGTACCTCCGCCTGATGATGCTGATGCACAAAAGAACAAGGAGAGCACAAAAAGGGGTGGGGGAAGACCGAAGAAAGACAGGTTGAGTGCATGGCATACCGCTACCGTTGGCGGACAATACAGACACATCAGCCCCCTGCACTACGCCGTGCTCCTGGCCTCTGCAGATGCAATTTCTGGGATCTGGCCTACATGGCTATGGTGGACATCTGCACACATGGATGCCACAGGGGCATCTATACCTGTACTTGGCACTTTACTGCGGTGGGGTAGAGTGCCACATGGCCTGCATTACGGAGGGGCCTAGTCTACGTATTTCTGCCTGGCCTAGGTCCACCCACAGGCCTCCTCCCCCACCCAGACCCCTCCACTGTGCGCAACGTCCGCAGAATGAGAGAGTACTCACCCCCTTGTGTCTGCTGTGATGCCCTCAAGCGCCCATCCAACTCAGGGTAGGCCACCGCCAGGATACTGAACATCAGGGGGGTCATGGGGCGACGGGCACCCCTCCCACATTGGGAGGCCATCCCCCGCTGAGCCTCCGCCGTCTTCTTGCTCCAGCGGCGAATGTCCTCCCATCTTTTACGGCAGTGGGTGCCCCGTCTCTGGTGGACCCCCAGGGTCCGGACGTCCTTGGCGATGGCACGCCAAATGTCCTTCTTCTGGTGGGCGCTGACCTACATGACATGCACTAGGGAAGAAGCGAAGTCATTAACAACTGCACCGTCGATGTGAGTGGCCCCCTCCCTACCCTAGCCATGTGGCACATTCATTCACATGCATTCATGTTCCCTGAACTCTGCCCCTTCCCTCTTACAACCAGCCCTCTCCACCCAGGCCTAGCCCATACAACGTGCTACCTGTGAACTAACCTGTTGGTCTGGAGGACCATAGAGTAGCGTGTACTGGGGAAGGACCCCGTCTACCAGTTTCTCCAACTCCTGAGCATTGAAGGCAGGGGCCCTTTCCCCAGACGCAGCAGCCATCGTCGCTTCCAGACCGAAGTCACAGCAGCACTTGCAGTGTAGGTCCTCTCCTGTCAAAGATCAGGTATCTAGTGATTGAACAGATAGAAAATGGCGGTGACGTCCGCGGCGGTGCGTATCATCACCGCCGGCGCACTTGTTCATTGGCTCCTGGGACCCATAGGGTCCAATGTTAACCAATGCAGCATTGCGCCGAGGTCTACGACCGCCTACCACGACGGTGTGCAGCGGCAACGCAGTTACCCCACAATCCCATTGTCCCAGTTTAGAGCTTCATTTACTTCTGCGTCACACATAGCTAGGCCTACACTCAACACACATACAGGAAGGGTTTTTTGTTTGGTGTCGTCTTCTGTGTAACTGTGGGTACATACCTGGAAAAAAATTGACTCGATCGTCGCTGTTGTCTTTCCTAGGCACAGTCAGCTGGGACATTTGAGAAGATGGAGGAATCCTCCGGTGTACCGACCGCTGGTGGACCTGTTGACAATGGAGGAGCGACATTTAATCGTCACATACAGGTTTGACCGTGCCACAATCCAGGAACTATGTACCCAGTTGGAGCCAGACCTGATGTCACCAATCCGCCATCCCACTGCAATCCCCCCTGACGTGCAGGTGCTGTCAGTGCTCCATTTCCTTGCAAGTGGGTCTTTTCAGACAACAGTGGCCATGGCATCAGGGATGTCCCAGCCTATGTTTTCCAACGTGCTGTCCAGAGTGTTGTCTGCCCTGCTGAAACACGTAAGGAGATACATCATTTTCCCCGAGGTGGAAGATTTGGCTACAGTGAAAGGTGACTTCTATGCCCTTTGACATATCCCCAACATCATAGGTGCTATTGATGGGACCCATGTAGCTCTGGTCCCCCCCCCCCACAGGAGTGAAAAGGTGTACAGGAACAGGAAGTGTTATCATTCGATGAATGTACAGATGGTATGTTTGGCAGACCAGTACATCTCCCAGGTTAATGCTATGTTCCCTGGCTCAGTGCATGACGCCTACATCCTGCGGAATAGCAGCATCCCTGATATGATGGGTCAACTCCAGAGGCACCGTGTGTGGCTATTAGGGGACTCTGGTTACCCCAACCTATCCTTGCTATTGACCCCAGTGAGTAATCCCAGGACCAGGGCAGAGGAACGGTACAATGAGGCCCATGGGCGGACTAGGAGGGTGATCGAACGCACCTTCGGCCTCCTTAAGGCCAGGTTCAGGTGCCTCCATATGACAGGTGGTTCACTATTCTACTCACCGAAGAAGGTGTGCCAGATCATCATCGCCTGCTCGATGCTTCACAATCTTGCTTTGCGACGCCAGGTGCCTTTTCTGCAGGAGGATGGTCCAGATGACGGTGTTGTGGCAGCTGTGGAGCCTGTGGACAGTGATGAGGAGGAAGCTGAGGAAGAAGACAACGACAACAGGGAGTCAGTCATACAACAATATTTCCAGTGACACACAGGTGAGAACATTTTCATTTTTACCATTACATTCACTGTCACACATCTTCCTCTATCCTGTGTGTAATTTCATGGGATTATTTGATAACTGAGTTGTTTCTTTCCATTACGGTTTCACAGGTGTGGTTACCAACGTGTGTCATCTGCCTGCATCCTTCAAGGACTTGTGATGTGTGACATTGGTATGTTGCCTTTACAACTAAAAAGGCATTTTGACACTGTCATTGATAATACATTTTACCAAATCATAGACTGACTCCAGATTGCTTTGTGGTTCAAGGGTGTTTATTTAAGTGCTCAAAAATGGAGGGGGGTTGTAAAATGGTGATGGGTGATGGTGGAGGAATGTCCATGGCAGAGTCCAGTCTATTAGTCTCACAGGTGCACTGCCCATTTGGGCATAGGAAGTGGAGCTGGGGCAGTTTAAGTATGGACAGGGTAACAAAGTGGGACAGTGGGAGGACAATCAGGGTGGTCTCATTTCCTGGCGGGGGTCTTGCCATCTTGCTCTGTCCTGTTCCTGGATCTCAGGGACCGCTTGCGTGGTGGTTGTCCATCTGCAGGGGGTGGGGTGCTGGTGTGGTGGTCCTGTGGCGGGGCGTCCTGTCCACTAGCGCTGGCGGAGGTGGTGGGCAGTTCATCGTCCATGCTAGTGTCAGGGGCCCCTTGGAGTGCCACGGTGTCCCTCATGGTCTGCTGTATGTCCTTCAGCACCCCTACGATGGTGCCTAAGGCGGAGCTGATGGTCCTGAGCTCCTCCCTGAACCCCAAATACTGTTCCTCCTGCAGGCGCTGGGTCTCCTGAAACTTGACCAGGACCGTCGCCATCGTCTCCTGGGAGTGGTGGTATGCTCTCATGATGGAGGAGAGGGCCTCGTGGAGAGTGGGTTCCCTTGGCCTGTCCACCCCCTGTCGCACAGCAGCCTTCCCAGTTCCCCTGTGTTACTGTGCCTCCGTCCCCTGGACCGTGTGCCCACTACCACTGCCCCCAGGTCCCTGTTGTTGTTGGGGTGATGGGTTATCCTGGGTTCCCTGTAGTGGTGGACACACAGCTGATTGACCTGTCCTGGGTACGGAGGTTTGGGCCCGCTGGGTGGGTGCTGTACTGGTGATACCAGAGGGTGGAAGGTCAGTGTTGGGATGTGCCTGTGCAAGGGGAACCGACTGTCCCGAGGCCCACGATGGTCCGGGCTGGTCATCAGGCTCCAGTAGGGCAGAGCTGCTATCGTCACTGTGGGCCTCTTCAGTGGGTGGAGTGGAGATGTCTGGACCCTCCGGTGTGGTGACGGTCCTTCGTGATCCTGCAGGGGCATAAGAGCATGATTATTGCATGTGTGTGTGTAATGGTGTGCAATGGGTGGGTGTGCGTGTACCCCAGTGCAAGCATTCCTCTGTGGGGGCTTGTGTGATGATGGTTAGGGGGTTGTTATGGGTATGTGCAGTGGCCATGCTTTTGTGATGGGTGTCCATGCTTAGTTGTGTCATGCAGGGCTTGGTGTTGGGATGTGTGGTTTGTGTTATTAGTACATTAGTGAGGAGTTGGAGTGATAGGTGAGGGGGTGAGGGTGGGGGTGTGTGATAGCATGCAGGTAGGGTGGGGGATATGATAGTTAAGATTTGACTTACCAGTGTCCATTCCTCCACCGACTCCTCTGAGGCCCTCAGGATGCATGATGGTCAAGACTTGCTCCTCCCATGTTGTTAGTTGTGGGGGAGGAGTTGGGGGTCCGCCACCAGTCTGCTGAACCGCGATGTTGTGCCAGGAGACCGTTGAACGCACCTTCCCCCGTAGGTCGTTCCACCTCTTCCTGATGTCCTCCCGATTGCTTAGGTGTTGTCCCACAGCGTTGACCCTGTCCACTATTCTGCACCATAGCTCCATCTTCCTGGCTATGGAAGTGTGCTGCACCTGTGAGCCAAATAGCTGTGGCTCTACCCGTACGATTTCCTCCACCATGACCCTGAGCTCCTCCTCGGAAAAGCGGGGGTGTCTTTGGCGTGCCATGGGGTGGTGTGTGTGATGTGTGGGGCGGTGTGAGTGTTGATGTGTGTGGTGATGTACAGTGGTGCGTGGTGTTTTGTGTGTGGATTTTGTGTGGGTGATGGTGTTGTGTGCCTCTGTGTGGTGGGATTGTCTAATCAGTGCTGTCTCTCTGGCCTTCGTGACTAATTTTGGGTCGTAGGGGTTTGCGGGTGATGTGGGTGGGTGTTTTATATTGTAATGGGTGTGTGGGAGTGTTGTTTGTATGTGTATCAGGTGTGTGTATTTGGAATTGTCCAATGTGGTGGTGTTTTGGAGATGTGTGTGTATATTGAGCGCGGCGGTGTGTACCGCCAATGGAATACCGCGGTTGAAAGACCGCCGCGTGGATTCGTGGGTCGTAATAGCATGGCCGTGTTTCTGTTGGTGTGGAGGTGGAGGATTTGTTTTCGCCAGTTTAACACTGACCTTTAGTGTGGCGGAGTTGTGTGGGTGTCTGAATTTCGGCGGATTCCGAAATGTGGGTCATAATAGCTGTGGTGGAATTCCACAGCCGCAGCGGTGTATTGGTGGTCTTCTGCACGGCGGTACGCGGCTTTTACCGCCAATGTTGTAATGACCCCCTATATTTTCTGTTGCCCACTCTATAGAGGGGGTTACAAGTCAACTTAATCAGAACCTTCCACCTCTCAAAACAAACCAGCTTCAGTTTCTTATACCAGAGGCTCATTCAGAGGTCATAATTTCAGAGGCAGGACAAGAACAGCTCTTGGGGCTCAGGTTCCACAGAAAAACACTGATTACCTCAACATATCCCACCCTCATAACACCAGTTTGGGGACGTCTGGACTCTACGCTCAATGGACACAAATAACATCTGACCAATGGGTCCTCCGTTATCTAACATGATTATTGCATTGAGCTCACAACACCTCCCATAATTCCCTCCTTGTGCACACAGGTTATCTCAACACCTCACTCTCCTCAGGTAAGAGCTTTCCTTTCAAAAGGGGCTATAGGACGAGTTACACCCCCCCCCCATATGAAGAGAAGGGAGAATATGCAATATGTCCTCATTCCAAAAAAGGACTAGTCTCTTAGGCCCTCAATTCTAATCAATTTGGGGTCCCAGCTGCTTACAGGTTATTTGCCAAATGCCTAGCAGTGGTTGCAGAACATGTCTGACAAAAGATTCATAGCTTCCCATACCTGGACAACTGGCTTATCAAAGCCAGCACATTGCAACAGTGTTGGTCCCACACACATTACAGTGAATCTTCTTCACTAGTTAGAATTCACAATCCACTTTGTAAAATCTCATCTACAACCTCTCCAGATTCAACCATAACAAGGGGCCATTCTCTGCAGTCATTTGGGGTTAGCTTACCCCAGTGCAGCTCAGACACAACTTCCAGCATCTGCCTCCTCGGTTTCAAAAGAATTGCACTCCCACAGTCAAAACTATGATGGGACTCTTGGGTATGATATCTTGCATTGCCATGGTACCCTATGCCAGACTCCACATGCATCAGCTACAGCAATGTCTGTCTCGTCGGTGATCTCAGTCACAGGGTCATCTTCAAGGTTCTAGTGTTGCTAGACTGCCAAACTTTCCAGTCTGCAATGGTGGGCATCACCTTCGCCCCAGGCACCTCAGGCCCTGCCCCAGTCACCCCTGCTGCCCTCAGTGAGGAGGCCATTGACCTCCTCAGGTCACTCACTGTTGGGCAGTCTACCATTGTGAATGCCATCCAGGGTGTAGAAAGGGAGTTGCAACACTGTAATGCATTCCTGGAGGGCATTCATTCTGGTCAGGCTGTCCTTCAGCGAACCCTGCAATCTCTGGCCTCAGCACTGTTGGCAGCCATTGTCCCTGTGTCTAGCCTCCCCCCTCCAACCTCCTCCACCCAGACCCAATCCCCTGTACCCCAGCCCATCGCAAGCACACTTACAGACCAGCATGCACACAAGTCAACACACAAGGGAAGCTCAGGCAAACATAGGCACCACACAACCCACAGGCACACACACCAGCATCACCCACATGCAGACACCGCAACATCCACTGCCTCCACTGTGTCCCCCTCCTCGTCGTCTCCCTCCTCCCTCCCAGTCTCATCTACACTCTCACCTGCATGCACTACATCTACAGGCACCAGGTGTCGCACCAGAACACCCAGCACCACACCCCGCTCACCTGCAATCACCACCTCCACGCCCATTTACATGTCCCCTGTGTCCTCTCCTAGTGTGTCTGTGACGCCCCCTCCCAAAGTACACAAACGCGGGCACCCACACACCCAACATCCATCCACCTCACGACAGCCTCCAGTACCTGCACCTGCACCCAAAACACCTAAAGTGACACCTCCTACAACCACCTCCTCTTCCTCCACTCCCAGACCCCCTCCAACTACCCATCCCAGTGTTCGTCAGAAACTGTCCCTCTGTAAAGTTGACCTTTTTGCCCACCCCCCCCACTCCAATTCATCAGTCCCGTTGTAGCGCCTCAGCCAAAAAGCCTCCAATACCAGTGGTGCCTGTTCAAGGTGTGTGGAATGCACCGGCAACCAGGGCAGGCAGTGTGATCCGGAGCCAAGGCACTGGCAGCCCACCCCCTGTAAAGGCTCTGAAATTGGAAAGTGGCCGACGGGACCCTGTGAAGACTCCTGGAGGCAAAACAACTCACAGGGGTCCCAGGGGGATTGCAGAGTCAGCTGTGACTCCTCCAAAGGTGGGGAAGGGCCAGAGGAAGTCTGCACAGCCTGGTGTGAGCATCACGGCGGAGAAGGGCGGCATCCTTCCCGGCGGTCGGGGCGCCACCGCCAGCACTGTCATCACTGGTCCGGGGACCACCGCCAGAGTCATTGCCCAGGAGGGCCCAAGTATCGTCACTGGTCCAGAGACCACCGCCAGAGTCCGTGCCCAGGAGGGCCCAAGTATCGTCACTGGTCAGGAGACCACCGCCACCGCCGGAGTCAGTGCCCAGGAGGGCACAAGTATCGTCACTGGTCAGGAGACCACCGCCACTGCCGGAGTGAGTGCCCAGGAGGGCCCAAGTATCGTCACTGGTCAGGAGACCACCGCCGGAGCCAGTGCCCAGGAGGGCCCAAGTATCATCACTGGTCAGGAGACCACCGCCACCGCCAGAGTCAGTGCCCAGGAGGGCCCAGGTATCGTCACTGGTCAGGAGACCACCGCCACCGCCGAAGTCAGTGCCCAGGAGGGCCCAAGTATCGTCACTGGTCAGGAGACCACGGCCACCGCCGGAGTCAGTGCCCAGGAGGGCCCAAGTATCGTCACTGGTCAGGAGACCACTGCCGGAGTCAGTGCCCAGGAGGGCCCAAGTATCGTCACTGGTCAGGAGACCACCGCCACCGCCAGAGTCAGTGCCCAGGAGGGCCCAAGTATCGTCACTGGTCAGGAGACCACCGCCGGAGTCAGTGCCCAGGAGGGCCCAAGTATCGTCACTGGTCAGGAGACCACCGCCGGAGTCAGTGCCCAGGAGGGCCCCGGCTGACACAGCCCCGCTGGGCAATGAGGGAACGTCATGCCACACATCAATACCCAGTCCAGAGAACGTCATGCCACACACCAATGCCCAGTCCAGAGAACGTCATGCCACACACCAATGCCCAGTCCAGAACCGCCATAGCAAAGCACCGCTGAACAGTCCAGAACCGCCATGGCAAAGCACCTCTGAACAGTCCAGAACCACCATGGCAAAGCACCGCTGAACAGTCCAGAACCGCCATGGCAAAGCACCGCTGAACAGTCCAGAACCACCTTGGCAAAGCACCGCTGAACAGTCCAGAGACCGCCATGGCAAAGCACCGCTGAACAGTCCAGAACCGCCATGGCAAAGCACCGCTGAACAGTCCAGAACCGCCATGGAAAAGCACCGCTGAACAGGGCATGCACCGGGGAAGAATGAAAAGGCCGCCACATCAAGCATCGTTATCTCATGTGCAGCTGGGACAGTGACGGGACAGGAACTTTCACGGGGAGACTAATCCAGTCTGGGCACCAGTCCCCCTCCAGAACCAGTGGAGGCTGTTATCTTGCAAAACTGTGGCTTTGCACTCCCCAGGATGGTACAGTGGGCAAACCACCCACTGTAGAGACTTGAGAGACTGTGGCTTTGCACTCCCCAGGATGGTACAGTGGGCAAACCACCCACTGTAGAGACTTGAGAGACTGTGGCTTTGCACTCCCCAGGATGGTACAGTGGGCAAACCACCCACTGTAGAGACTTGAGAGACTGTGGCTTTGCACTCCCCAGGGTGGTACAGTGGGCAAACCACCCACTGTAGAGACTTGAGAGACTGTGGCTTTGCACTCCCCAGGGTGGTACAGTGGGCAACCCACCCACTGTAGAGACTTGAGAGACTGTGGCTTTGCACTCCCCAGGATGGTACAGTGGGCAAACCACCCACTGTGGAGACTTGAGAGACTGTGGCTTTGCACTCCCCAGGATACATCAATGGGCATGGAGCCCCGTCGTGGATCTGGCTTTGCACTCATCCGGCTGAGGTGCCCCCCCTTCCCTTCCCCCTGAGGTGCCTGTAGTATTTCGATCTGATGCCCCGGCAGTGTTCTCTCCGTTTGTGGACAGGTATCTTTTGTGAGCCTCGCCCATGCATTTTTGGACTAGTGGTGCATGGACATTGAGATGTGCATATCTGCACTACTTCTCGTAATGTATAAACTTTTGAATGATTTTATAATATATCTGTATATTTTTGAGACATGCATATTGATACATTACAATGTTTGAACTGATTTCGTTTGGTCTTTGCATTCTTCCGGGGCGGTTGTGGGTTGTTACTGTGATTTTTGTGAATGCATTGGTGTGTGTGTTGTAATATGCGAGGGTGGAGGTGGGGGTGTTTCGTGTGTGTCCCCCTAACTTTTGCCTCCCCCCTCCCCTCTGTCGTAGGTGTAGTACTCACCATTGTCTTCGCCGGCGCCGGCGTTGCTCTTCGTAGATGAGTAGGAATACAAGGGCCGGTAGGATTTGTAATTCTGGCTCCATGGAGTCCTCCTTCCTCGTGGGATGTGTTCAGGGGAGCGTTTTCCCATTGCAGTAACTGTTTCCGCTGTGTTTTTATCCACAGTGAATCTGCCCCAGAAAAGGTGGCGGATTGGTAGGTTGTGATACTATAGGCGGTACATTGTCTTCCGCCTGTCTGTTGGCGGTGACCGCCACGCTGCTTGTCTGTACCGCCGTGGCGGGCGGTGTGTTAAAGTGGCTGTCTTTGTTGGCAGTTTCCGCCAGGGTCATGATTCCCTTTTTTTCTCTGCAGGCCTGTTTGCGGTATTACTGCACTTTTAACACCGTTCGCCAGGGTTGTAATGACCCCCATAATCTTTGTGCGTATGACTGAAGAGCTCCCATGGCCTTTGCAGTGTCCGTGTCTATAGGTTTTCCAAGGTGGAATGAACTTGTGGACCAAGGTGGTGTTTTTTTTATTTTTATTGAAGGGCATAATCAAAATGGCTTGCTGTACTTGTGGTTTAAAACCAGAACACCTAAGCCATGTGTCTGATTAGGACGCTTGCGTTTATGCCTTGTGCTGTTTCTGAAGCATCCAGTGCACATCTAATAGATTGTATTGCAGTGCAAACCATTTCAGACCAATCTGTTGTCCATATCTGCAATGCTCCACTGAGAGATATTGGAGATCCTCCATTTCATCCCAGTGACATCTATCATATAGAGAGATTGGGAAATGGTTATCCACCAAAGTTTAGCAGTTTGTGCAGACACTTATCTGCCACATCAATCTTTTGGTGGTGGAAGTCTCCCCAGTAGCCTGGCTATTAGCCTTTATCAAGGCTGTAGTTGCCACTATAGTCTTGCAGCATTTGCGATCTGATAAAGGATAAGAAGGTGCTGGTTTGTGTTTATCTACTCTTGATGTTATTCATGGACAGACTCTTGGAAAATGTTTGAATGCCGCATCATACCTGATGCATAGGGAGATATAGGGGGTCATTTTGACCTTGGCGGACGGCGGAGGCCGTCCGCCAAGGTACCGCCGCTGAATGACCGCACCGCGGTCAAAAGACCGCGGCGGCCATTCAGACATTTCCTCTGGGCCGGCGGGCGCACTCCAAAAGAGCGCCCGCCGGCCCAGAGGAAATGCCCCTGCAACGAGGACGCCGGCTCAGAATTGAGCCGGCGTAGTTGCAGGGGTGCGACGGGTGCAGTTGCACCCGTCGCGTATTTCAGTGTCTGCTTAGCAGACACTGAAATACTTTGCAGGGCCCTCTTACGGGGGCCCCTGCAGTGCCCATGCCATTGGCATGGGCACTGCAGGGGCCCCCAGGGGCCCCGCGGCACCCCCTACCGCCATCCTGTTCCTGGTGGGAGACCCGCCAGGAACAGGATGGCGGTAGGGGGTGTCAGAATCCCCATGGCTGCGGAGCGCGCTCCGCAGCCATGGAGGATTCTGAAGGGCAGTGGTAAACCGGCGGGAGACCGCCGGTTTACCCTTTCTGACCGCGGCTGAACCGCCGCGGTCAGAATGCCCTCGGGAGCACCGCCAGCCTGTTGGCGGTGCTCCCGTGGTCGGTGGCCCTGGCGGCCACCGGCCGCCAGGGTCAGAATGACCCCAATAGTGCGTTTGTGTGGCAAATAAAATCCTGTTCAATAAATTACATTATGGTATGCAGCTGCCCTACCAATAACTTGTTGGTAGTATCCTCTGGTGGGGGAAGGTCTAGCTGGATTATAAGTCTCGATCATTAACCAGGTCTGGATCATAAGAATCCCAGGGATCCTGATCTAGTGGTATGACCTCTAAATAGTGTTCCTCAAATAATGGTGACCTTGTGCCTGCGCGTGCAGTCCCCCTCAGCTGATAAAGTGGGAGATTGAAGGGGGGAGGAGAAGTAGGTGGAAGCTAAAAAATAGGACAAACAAGCTCCTCTGTGAAAAGTCTTTCTTAGGGAGTTTTTTTTTTGTGTGCGCGCGTTTTAGGTGCCGAGGTGTCCGGTACCTTCTGTAAGGTTAGCTTCCTTAAAAAAGTAACTGTAGGGGAAGCTGCAAATCGTCCTGTGCCTTCTTGAATAAATCTTTTGCGCTGTCTAGCATCCATTGTTTCTTATAAGGGCTGAACAGGTGAAGGTGTGGTGGATTGTCTTGTGCCCAAAAGCACCAAAGGAATATGTTCCATTGTATTCTGCGCCAACATTTTGGTATATTTCAGTGCCGAACTCTGACCCGAAGCTTGTCAGCTTGAAACCAATGCGTTCGGTGCCTAGTGGTGGATTCTCAGACCAAAGCTGAAAAGGTCGGAGCCGTTGATGCAGCTGCAGTCTTTGCAGCTTTCAGTGCTGAGCTGATGGGCGGGCGATCTGAATTATCGGAGATCAACCATGGCTTGAATGCAGTGGTGGTGGTCCAGCGACCTCAGTATGGAGGCTTTGGAGTTATGGTATGGCCTCTGTACTCAAAGCCTGTACCAAAGTCAGTTCATGGCTCTCAACATCAAATTGTACGCCCAAAGTCGGATATTAGGACAGATTCCTGGTGGGGCTCCTCTTGCACGTTCTTCCCCGCTATCTGGAAATCTGCGTGCCATCTCTAACCTACAACCTTGTTCACAGAGCATCTCCTTGGACCAGACTGATTGACATGCCTCACAGGTAGCCTCTTGATGATCTGGCGAGAGGCGTAAGTTACACACTAGATAATAACCGGTGTAAGGATACTTGGAATGGTTCAGAACCAAAATGGTATCCGTTCCATTGGGATTATATTCTCTCCGGTGCCAAAGGTATCAAGGCCCGAAGGACATATAGAGAGGGAAAGGGGAAGAAACCAACAAAAAAAAAACTGGAACTGACAAGTCAGATTGGTCGATGCAAATCAGAAAACCCAATTGAATGTACAATACGGTTGAACAGGAAAGACCAATAGTGAGTCTTGAGGTGCCTACGGATGCAGGGGAGTGACTTTACTCCAAGGGAGATTCCTTTGTGCTTTCAGGTGCAGAGTCCTTGTGACCATGAAGGATTCACAGCCTTGGATGTTGCAGAATTCTTGCAGGATCAAGAGAAACAATGTTGCATTCTAAGTCTTCCCACCAGAAGTAGCCATGTTTCAATTATAAACCAGACCAGCAGCGGTTCCAGAGGCCAGGAGCAAAAGATGTCTTGCAGAGTTCTTGGATAGTCTTGCTCGACTGAGGACCCACCAACAGGGAGCCCACAAGTAACCCTAAAAGGGAGTTAGTCAGTCTGAAGTGACCCACCTATCAGAGGGGGTCAGGTAAGTCATCTACCTGGCCTAGCCAGTCAGATGCTCCCGGGGCCTCTGCATATCTTATTTTCAAGATAGAGCTCTGTGCACCTCTAGGGTGGAGCTGGACGGGGAGGTGGTAATTCTCCTGTCCTTTGTGTAGTTTCCCACCTGAACTGGTGTAAACCGGTTTATGGAAGAATGGCACCAAATGTGCCCACCAAAGCAGTCTGGTGGCACTCAGATGCCACCCCAACCCAGCACCTAAACCCCTTATATATACACAAGGAGAAGCAGAAAATCCTTTGCTCTGCTCCTCTGGCAGCAGTCTGGCTCACCAGTAGGAGGGCAGAACAGTGTCTGAGGGCAGAACAGTGTCTGGGGTCAGCAGCAGTGTGGGCTAGCAGCTAGACCATGTAAGGCTGCACAGGCAGAAATGGGGAATCCCCTAGGGAACCCTCAGAGTAGCCATTATGTAGTTGGACTCGTGTTGACCTGTATATATAGTGATAGTGTTAATTTACAATAAACAATTAATTTAACTGACTAAAACTCAACATGTTACTCCCATATGGCCTAACAATATGTTCATTCTCCAGATACCAAAATTGACCAAATCCAGTCTGTGACTCAAAATGCTTCAAACTAAACTCTCTTCCGGTACTTATTCTGGTGTACGTGCTTTAACATACATGCACAGAGAAAACATGGGACTTACCAGGAGATACTATCGAATCAAAACCCCATATATAACTTTGATATAGAGGACCGTGGTAAGGGACCATTTTGTATCAAGCCTGGGTGAAAACTCACCTGGGCCTATGGGGTCCAGCGGTGTGCGACTGAACACCGCTGGGCCACATGGCTACTGGTGAACAAATGCATTACTTTTAAGACGTTATGCATTGTTCATAAAGCAGTGCAAAATATCTGGCCCAGAGTACTGACAAGATGTTCCACAGATACATTCCCACTAGACAGCTTCAGTCTGCTAGTCACAATATTGTAGTCATTTCATTTCAGCCTATATCAAGCTCAGTGACATTTTCAGCACTATCAGACGTTTTACCAGTGCCCCTAACCTGAGCAGACTCACCCCATTACAGAAGGTGCCAAGGGACCAGCTTCTGCAACTTTTGAGGGTACCTACGGGAGCATTCCAGAAAACTGAAGAGGTTAGACTAATTAGCAGAGGCAGTGCACAGAGTTCATTGTTCAGGAACGAAGCCATAGCATCAGAATAACCGGAAACCTAGATGTCATCTCGTTAATTTGACATGCTTTGAATTAAGAACAGTGCATATCCTTAACAAAATACACCCGCAACACTACCGGACACAATCTTCCCTCTCCACCAACCTAGTGACTGAATCGTGCAGTCCCACACACTAAGCGACACAATCAGTTTCCTACTGATTTATGCCTGCCACTTTTCACACATAATGGAGAGGTGGAGGAGTTACGGTTAAAGTACTACCTCGTTTATAGATTGTTTACCTGTCTGTTGACGTTTGGTGTTGTAGGCGCCATTAATCTCGTGTCAGTCTTAACCGCATCTTAACTTTTTTTAGTGAATTTGGTTGTTTGTTCCTAATTTTCAACTCAGTACCATTTCGTCAATGCCCCTAACCCTAAAGAGGATCAGTGGTCTCCAGGGATTAACATTAATGCCCAAATGCATTAATAGCCTCCTGGAGTGATATACATCTTTGGCCCCAGGCAATGTCAACAGGAAGGGGGGACCGGTGCCTGAGTGAATCAGCTTCCCACTCCTTTTGCCTAAGTTAAAGGGCGGGGACTTCTTGTTTTCGTGTACCTTTCCCCTAAGAAAGGTATTAATTCCTTTCTTGCAGTAGTGTATAGATAGTTCTCTTCCAGGGGATCCTCATCAAAGTCATAAACATTGAATATTCCCGCCCTTGTGCGGGGACCCCGGAGCATATATATATAAAATACATACATATTATCATGTGTAAAACAGCAATGCAGGCTATAATCATAAATAGGCTAAAATGCTTTATTTCTATGCAAGTTTTTTTTTTTTTTTTTTTTTTTTTTTTTTTTTTTTTTTATATTATAAAATCACAATAGATCATAAATATCTACCTAAGCCCCAAAAACTGGACTTAGGGAAGTAAACAGCAGTAAATATCAGAGAAAAATAGAAAAAACCACATTGAAAAACAATGAAGCATTCTTAGCCAATAGGCTGCATGCAGGTTAACACAGGAGAACCATAAAAACTTTGGCACTGTGCCTTTAAGACCCTGAGCACCTCCAGTATCCCACCATGCCTCAGGGGTGAAGGGAAGGTGACAGTTGGTTCACAGTTAGGTCAGTTCTTTTTTCCGGCTTCTTCTGAGAGGATCCTGGAGCATTGAGCTCTCAGTTTTTCTGAGTTTTCCTCAGAAAAATTCTTTAAAAAAGCGTTTTTTCACTTTTCACTCGACAAGTAACATCTTTGTCTGAGCTAGGAAGGTTTTTTCTGACAGAAAAATGCCATCTCTTTTTGTAAAATGTCCCTCTTGTGGGAAGAAGAAAGCCCAGTCAGACCCACACTCTCTGTGTATTGTCTGCCTGCCACAGAGTCACTGTCCTGACACCTGCAAGTATTGTAAGAACATGTCAAGGAGGACTCTCAAAGACAGAGAGAAGATCAGGCTACATGGGCTTCAGGAGAGGAAAAAGTCAATATCCTCTTCACTTCCCAGACCTACAGCAGAAGGAATGGCCCGATCGACGTCGACAGGTAGGATTGTACCTGTTTGTTCTCCATCGACGTCATCGGCACCACCGTCTCACCGGCATAGATCGCCGTCGACGGCGACCAGACCGACGTCGAGGGACAAAACGTCGAAGCATGGACACAGGGGTACATCTCCGTCGACGGCAGGCCGCCGTTCGGCGTCGAGTCATCTCCGGCGCTCCCGTTCGCCGTTGAGAACGTCTCACCCCTTGGCGTCGAAGGACACGACACCAAAAACACCTCGACGGCATGAACATCCGCCGTCGACCACTCGCCACTCAACGTCGAGACACACGACGGCGAGTAGGTCCAGGTCCCGCGATAGGCGATCGGCGTCAAGACACTCGACGGTAAGACCTCCGACGTCAAGACCTTCGACGTCGAGAGCAGACCAGCCATCGCAACCTTCGACGTCGAGGATGCAATCGACGTCGACACAACCTTCAGCTGTGTCACAGGCAGTAGAGCCAGCGGACAAAGCTCCCTCACCGGTGGTCTCTATAAGGAGTGCATCATCCCATTCCAGAGCATCGGGGCATGTTTCTCCCATCACAGCATCCCCGGATTCACAATACTCGAGGATGTATTCTCCTACTGCCTCATTACCGAGAACGCCATCGCCTACAGCTAGAGCAGGACGGGCTCGTTCTGCTTCTCGTCAGCCGACCACAAGACCTGCACACTCTGCTACAGCCTCTCGGAGCAGGTCCCGTTCCCGAAGGAGAACCAGGTCACGAACACCACGCAGAAGATCACCTTCTTGGTCTTCTTCAGGATCGTCTGTGGGGCGCTACTCCCCCACACTCACAGATTCTCCACCTGCTAGGATTTCCCCGGTGGATGATATCACCACTTTTAATGAGGTTCTTCTAAGGGGAGCGCAGAAGCTAAATATTGAGGTACCGGAGCCGGCCACCTCATCCTCAGTTATCTTTGAGACCCTACAACACAGATCAGTCTCGAGAAAACTGCTGCCACTAGTACCGGGTTTGCTGCAACCGACTATGGACACTTTTCTGTCTCCAGCCACTCTCAAGTCTGCCCCGGCTAGGATTCAAAAGAAATACAAAGCTCCGGAACAAGATCCTTTATTCCTGCGGAAGGATCCGCCACCGGACTCTGTGATCTTAGCCGCAGCTAGAAAAACACACTCTGTGGCATCATCTTCCACAGTCCCCCCGGATAAGGAGAGCAGACACCTAGACTCTCTGGGGAGAAAGATGTGCGGTACGGCGGCATCTGCTATGAAGGTCTCCAGCGCCTCAGCACTTCTGGGCAGATATGACCGCTCTCTGTGGGACTCACTCCACAGATTTACAGAAAAGTTGCCCAGGGAAGATAGACAGGACTTCCAGGAAATCTTGCAGGAAGGGGGCCTAGTATCTAACCAGGTCATCAGCGCGGCGGCGGACGGGGCGGATTTGGCTGCGCATGGGTATGCGCACGGAATCTGCGCTAGGAGGTCTTCCTGGCTACGGCTCACGGGTCTGAAACAGGAAGCACAGCAGCGCATTTTGAACCTCCCATTCAGCGGGAGTTCGTTGTTCGGTACCCACGCGGATGAAGAGATGGCCCGAATGAAAACGGAAGTGGACACGATGAGGGCAGTGGGCCTGGAACGTAAAAAAGACTTCAGGCGGAGGTACAGGCCGTATGACAGACGACCATTCCAGCAGAGGGTTCAAACCCCTCACTGGTCTCAAAGGCCACAACAACGACAGGGACGTCCCCTGTTTCAGGCACGTAGACCCACAAGAGACAGAGGGTCAAGTAGACCTCAACAGTCTACAGCAAAGACACCATCAAAGCAATGAGGCATTGCTTCCCTCAGCACTGTGCACCACTCCGGTGGGGGGAAGTGTTACGCATCATCTTCGCGAGTGGCACTCAATCACAAAAGACAAATGGGTGCTCAATATTGTCGAACATGGCTATTCTCTCCTTTTCAAAAAACCTCCTCCACACTTGCCGCCAGCAAGGTGTTTTCCTTCTCATCTCAGCCTGCTACGCAAGGAAGTTCTCGCACTCCTACAAAAGAAAGCTGTAGAAAAGGTTCCTCCGGCACAAAAAGGAAAAGGGGTGTACTCCCGTTACTTTCTGGTGGCGAAAAAAGGTCAACAGGGCCTCTTCAGACCAATTCTGGACTTACGGCTCCTGAACAAGTACATAAGAAAACAAAAGTTCAGGATGCTAGCCCTTCACCAGATTGTCCCGCAACTGCATCAGGGAGACTGGATGTGCTCCATCGACCTACAGGATGCATATTTTCACATCCCAATAGCAACCAAACATCGGAAATTTTTACGTTTCCAGATAGCGTCACAGCACTACCAATTCAGAGTCCTTCCATTCGGCCTGAAGTCTGCACCCCGAGTCTTTTCAAAATGTGTAGCAGTGGTAGCGGCACACCTTCGAAGACAAAAAATATTCGTCTACCCCTACCTGGACGACTGGCTAGTGAAGGCCTCATCTCCGGATCAGGCGAGAAAACATTGAGATATCGTTCTAAGAACTTTCGAGTCTCTAGGTCTTCAAATCAACCACGACAAGTCAACCTTGATTCCAACACAAAACCTCCACTACCTGGGAGCGATACTAAACACAGAGCTCCAAAGAGTGTATCCTTCGGAGGAACGACTTTTATCAATCCACAGGAAGTGTCAACATCTATTAACAGCCGATGCACCTACAGCTCGTCAGGTGACATCGCTTCTGGGCTCCATGGCTTCATGCATCTTCATTGTCCCGAATGCCAGGCTACGCATGAGGCCCCTTCAGGAGGCATTAGAGAACAATTGGAGCCAAAAGACTGGTCACTGGGAGGACAGAGTTCGACTACCAGCAGTGGCTTTTCAATCACTACAATGGTGGATGCACAGACCTCACCTGTCGATAGGTTCTCCGTTTCACCAGACAATTCCAGTCGACACTCTGGTAACGGATGCGTCTCTTCAGGGTTGGGGTGCTCATCTGGGTTCCTTCCAAGCTCAGGGTCTGTGGTCCGACAAGGAAAAGAACTATCACATAAATCTACTGGAACTCAGAGCAGTCCATCTGGCTCTCAAATCTTTCTCTCCATTGGTTCAGGGGAAATCTATTCTAATTCAGACAGACAATACAACCACAATGTATTACCTGAACAAACAGGGGGAAACAAGATCACTACCTCTGTCTCGAGAATCCCAAACGATATGGCATTGGCTCCTGGCCAGGGGAATGTTTATCACAGCGGTACACCTGCCAGGTCAGCAAAACGTAGAGGCAGATTTCCTGAGCAGACATCTGGAAGACGCGCACGACTGGGTGCTACACGACGAAGTCGTCGAGGACATCTTCGGTCAATGGGGTCGACCTCAGTTGGATCTCTTTGCAGAGGAAACAAACAAGAAATGCCCAGACTTCGCGTCCAGGTTCTGCCGTCCGGGATCTCAAGGGAATGCCCTGTTGATCAACTGGTCAGGGACATTTCTCTACGCCTTTCCACCGATTCCCCTCATACCGGCAGTAATCAACACATTTAACAACTCCAGAACCAGAATGATTCTGATAGCGCCACAATGGCCCCGCCAATTCTGGTACACGGACCTACTCAACTTATCGGAAAGACCTCACAGGAGGTTGCCGTGCAGACCGGATCTCCTGAGCAGAATGGAAGGCAGAATCCTACATCCCAACCTTCCCTCTCTGAGCTTGACAGCATGGCTCCTGAATTCCTACAGTATGGGCACCTAGGGCTCTCACAGGAGTGCATGAGCATCTTGAAAGAGTCAAAACGACCTTCCATGCGGCGTTCTTACGCTTTTAAGTGGAAGAGATTTTACATCTGGTGCTCTCAACAAGGTATAAATCCCATACGAGCTCAGGAGGACGTCATACTATCCTATTTACTTCATCTGGCGAAGTCTGGTCTGCAGGTATCTTCTATTAAGGTTCATTTGTCTGCAATTACAGCGTATCGTAAGTCGCCTTCTCAGGAATCCTTCTTTACGATACCTGTAGTCAAGGATTTTTTAGAAGGCTTGAAAAAGGTTTTTCCTCCCATTCGGAGACCTTCTCCTCCATGGGAACTGAATGTAGTCCTGTCAAAACTTATGGGCCCTCCTTTTGAACCTATCCACAAGGCCTCTTTACAGCACCTTACGTGGAAGACGGCTTTTTTGGTGGCCATTACTTCAGCGAGGAGGGTCAGCGAAATTCAGGCTCTGTCTTGCAGAGAACCGTACACGGTTTTTCACGATAATAGAGTGGTTCTGCGAACTCACCCATCTTTCCTTCCGAAGGTGGTGTCAGAATTCCATATCAATCAGACTATATCTTTACCGACTTTCTTTCCCAATCCGGAGACTCCGGCTGAGAAAGCATTGCATTCTTTAGACTTAAAAAGAGTGCTGAAATTCTATTTGGACAAAACAAAACCGATTAGACATTCTAACCATTTGTTTCTGAATTATGGTCATTTAAGAACAGGAGAGGCAGCGTCTAAACGAACTATATCAAGATGGATTGTGTCTTGTATTGTTAACACTTACCAACTGGCTAATAAGCAATTACTGGCTAGGCCAAAAGCGCATTCCACAAGGGGAAAAGCGGCTACTGCTGCCCTCCTTAACAATGTACCAATTTCCGAGATTTATAAGGCTGCTACATGGAAGTCTGTGCATACCTTTACTAAGCATTACTGTTTAGACTCGGATGCAAGAGCGGATGCCCAGGTGGGGCAGGCCTCTCTTAGAAATCTATTTGCATGAATATGTATTCTTTCCTGCACTTCTTTCGGACAGTCCGCAGAGTTTAGGGATGGGCTTGCTAATCTATTCAATGTTTATGACTATTGATGAGGATCCCCTGGAAGAGAAGGATTAGTTACTTACCTGTAAATCCTAGTTCTCTTCCAGGGGTATCCTCATCAAAGTCATAAACAACCCACCCTCCTCCCCGGACTTAAGTCTCCTAGAAGTGCAGGACAGATTATCTTTCTGATCAGTTACACAGATTGTCACCGTAAAAAAGTACTGACCTAACTGTGAACCAACTGTCACCTTCCCTTCACCCCTGAGGCATGGTGGGATACTGGAGGTGCTCAGGGTCTTAAAGGCACAGTGCCAAAGTTTTTATGGTTCTCCTGTGTTAACCTGCATGCAGCCTATTGGCTAAGAATGCTTCATTGTTTTTCAATGTGGTTTTTTCTATTTTTCTCTGATATTTACTGCTGTTTACTTCCCTAAGTCCAGTTTTTGGGGCTTAGGTAGATATTTATGATCTATTGTGATTTTATAATATAAAAAAAAAAAAAAAAAAAAAAAAACTTGCATAGAAATAAAGCATTTTAGCCTATTTATGATTATAGCCTGCATTGCTGTTTTACACATGATAATATGTATGTATTTTATATATATATGCTCCGGGGTCCCCGCACAAGGGCGGGAATATTCAATGTTTATGACTTTGATGAGGATACCCCTGGAAGAGAACTAGGATTTACAGGTAAGTAACTAATCCTTATTTGTCGTCCTAGCTCTATATTGTATGTCCCCTCATCTCACCTGCCCTGGTGCAAGTGGGACCAGAGAATCCTTCTGGACATAGGTAAGGCAGGGAAGGGCAATGGACATTTGCATATTTTATCCTTCCATAGGCTGGAAAAATAGGAAATAGGAAATGCTCTGTGGAGCTTAATCTCTCCATAAAATACTAAAACGTAAAAAATAAAAATATATAAATTAGTGTGTTTTTAGACTATTGGAGTTTGAAAAGACTTGGTGAAAATTGAGAACCTGCCAAACTAAATCACAAAAGTGTCAAAAATATATTTTTAATTTATTTTTTATTTTTTTCACTGAGGGTTGACGAAAACCAGGATAAACTTAACAAGAGAGAAAAAAATGCCATCACATTTATTAATAACATTGAACACTGATGGGGAAGCACATCCTTAGACAGTGTAATACCGTACTTCTTTGAAGTCACGCTTCTCTAATTTGTGACAAATGCCCACCAGCTCTCCTGCCCTTTCTCAAGGTCCTATAAAGTTGACTTGCCAACCTAACCCATTGCCTTGCCATGGGTGGGAAGGTGTGGAGATTTGTGCTCATAACAAAATTCTGAGACAGCTCACAGCTATCCCAATGCCATGCTTTCTCCCTCTTCCCCCTCACCTGATCCATCCAGATCAAAATGGGCAGAAGCATCTTATTAAATCTTTGCTGGCTCTTTCGGGTCCTGGAGTTTGTGCCCAGACTTTACTCCTATTTAGCCTTCCTAGCCTTGGACCTCAAAAAGACCTTTAACTCCCGAAATTGGTCTTATCTTTTTGAAGTGTTATGAAGATTTGGCTTTGGAAATCACTTATTGCAACACTATTGGGCTGCTCTATGCGATCCCCTCGGCGACGGTCAGGATTGGGCACCTTATCTCTGATCCCATTTCCATTATTCATGCCACCTGGCACAGTTGCCTGCTTCCCTGCCAACCCGCCACCTCATTTTTGCCTTGAGGATGGAACCAATTACCATCAGGATGCACCAAAGAAGCGGGATTGTGCGCATCCCTGAGGTGGATGGCTTGTATGCCCTCTCTCTCTCTATGCAGATGACATGCTGTTCATAGAGATGTCAGGGCGAAGCAGGCAGATATTGTGCATGTCCTGAGAGCATTCTACCAAATATCTGGGCGGCAAGGTGATTGGCACAAATCTTGTGTATTCCCACTTTTGCCTTCTATGCCTGAGACTGCAGTTGATTGCATAGTGGCCCCCTTCAGTGGCGATACGCCATGTTCCCTTCCTGAGGATAGTGCTTATCATGAGGGGTGGGATTTGACAGACGTTAATTTCACTAGAGCGGTCACGATGCTTTGGGTCCAAGAGGCCTTTTGGAGGATCCTTCTCTTATCTGTTATTGGCACGGCCATTCTCTCAAAAATGGTCATGCATCCTAGACTTTTATACTATTTTCCCAATGTGCCCATATTTCTACCTCCGTCGTTATTTTGCACACTACACACAATGCTGGGTGATTTAATCTGAGATAATGGTTGCCGCCATGTGGCACTGGGCAAGATTTGGCAACTGATGGATTGGGAAGGGCTGGGGGCTCCGAACTTTGAACATCACTATTTGGCCTCCTAGCTGCAATAGATTTGCTGCTAACCTTTCGAGCTCTACTTGCCAGAGATGACCACTACAAGTAGAAGCGTTCCAACTACTTTTCACCGCACAGGGATCCACTAGGCACCCCGTTTCCACTTGCATCGCAAGGCTCCTGTATGCTTTAAGAGAGGACTGCTGCCAACAGCCCAGGCCTGTTCCTACACATCTACAGTCTCCCTCTGCTGAGGGACAGGAGCACGTAGGGAGCACCCACCCTGCAGCATTGGGTGCCTGCAGGCCTTGCAGTCCTTGCCCGTGTCCAGGAGGACGTTTTTTTCCATTTGATGAGGTCACCATACAATATGAAATTTCTGCATGTCACTTTTTAAATTACAAGGCTCTGACACAAATGCTCTGTTTGATCTGGGCATAGACACGGATGAACCGCAACAATACATGGTTCTCTAGTACCTCAATGTCCTGGGCCATGACAAACATGGTGGACAAAGGACCTTGCAGGACACATCTGGGTGCCCCTTGACTAGCCTGAAGGCTAAATGGGAGGCAAACCTTGGAAGAGCCCTCACAGACAAGAAGTGGGACAGAAATTCAAGTTCTTTGAAGTTTTCCTTCTCCACAGAGCTTACCTCACTCGTGCAAAACTACATGGTGTGAATTCCTGCTGCCTGCTCTGTCATTTGCTTGGTGTTAACATACTTCACATGCTATGGTCCTGTCCGTTCCTCCCACTGTTCTGGCAGGGTGTTACCTCTCACCTTGGTTGTCTGACGATAAAGTAATGCTTGAGCGCTGTGACATTTCCACCGCGCTCCGAAGAACAGGCGGCACATCCTTTATCCTAGAACTCCTGCTGGAAAAGCGACTGGGGACTAAACGTTGGAAGTCAAGTGTGCCATCCAAGGTATCTACATGGCGTCAATCAGTGATGGTATGGGTGGGGGCAGAACATGGCACACTCAGGCGTGAGGAAACCAAAGGCCTGAGAAAGCACCTCCTTTTGCAGGGATGGGAATCATTGCTCACTGCCTTCGAGGCTCAGCCCAGAGATCATACATATTCACCCTGACTCTATGGTTCACGGACAGATAACACAATTGCACTCCCGATTCCACTTAACTAAGAGGGGTGACCACTGGAAAACACATACTGCCCGCCTTTTGCTTTAGCATTCACATATCAAATGGTTGAACACATATGCTCGTGTGTATTTCCACTTATATTCACATACCTACTTACATTGCCCTTCCCGCTCTGCCACTATGCCATTCTACCACTAGGGATTCTGCACCACCTACTGGCGTGTGTTGTTGATTTCTGTGGGTTTTTGTTTGTTCATTTCTCACCCTTTGGAATGCGGCACCTCATCTACCAATTTTCTAAAGAAATGCACCCACAAATTTCAGAACTTTATAGAAGCATCTTCACACTGGTTAGCATTCTAGATATGAGGTCATATGCTTATTCCCACCCCCCTAGTATGTGTTGTGCAACATTCACATTATACTTGGTTGCCTGTATCACTTGCGAAGGTAAATATTCTCCTCTTGACTTGCTCTTTTGGTCTTTTAAAGCTTCAAATCCTAAGAAAATTATTGTTTTAAAAAGCGGGGCGAGAGATTTTGGTCTCAGACGTGGTAGGTATTAATTAACCATCTGCAATGCAATGGATCTTACATTTGCTCGAGTTAGAGTTATTAGCGTTGTAAACCCCTAACCGGACTTTTCTTGCCACATAAATTGAAAATTAAAAGTAACACAGTTTCACATAAGCGAGCTATTTCAAAGCGCCACGCCATGAGCATGAAGGAAACACACAAAAGCAAATAAAGTTAGCTCTCACTCAAACGTATCGGCAAGGTGCAATTAGCCATGTAACAGGGTCGATGTCCAAGGCACTAACCAAACTGCCCCAAGGAGGAACAAACATAAAGCAGTTAGGTGATGCAAGGAAGTACATGCAGAAGGAGACTCAAAAGATGAGTCAGAAGGCAATAACTTGTGAGATAGGTATGTGGAGGATTTCACAAAGATGGGGGGAGGAAAAGGGAGTTGATGACTAACAGGATAAGAGATTGCATTGGAGACTGGTGTGAAAGAGAGAAGGGGGTTGATGGAAATACGCCAACGACCACTGCCCCAATCACAGACATCAGTATTGTTTAATTCTAGTTAGGTTCCATGCTTCGTGAAGCATAGGAGTTTATTGCATGTTTCAAGCCAGCCATTCATTTAAACATATAGGTAATGCATCTTGAAAAGGATTCATAGTTATACTACTTTGCTCACACCCACCTTTTTCATCCGACAGCACAGACCCCCCTTCTCATTTTTTGACTGTGGAGTATTCCTAGGACAGGCGACAGCAGGCCGTTGTCCTGTTCACAATTCAATTTTGAACAAGGAATTGTCGTCTCTGTCCGTTTCACATTTTCCCTTGGACCATAGCATTTTGTGGACCAAGAATGATTGGAGCACTTGATGTTCTCACCAGTTACTGCTCTGCAACTGCAAACTGGAAACAGAGCAGTTGTCAGCTGCACTGGTCCTCCATAAGTCTCTGGGAAAATGAAGGTTCAAGTAGGAGCAAAGAGGTTGAAACCCACCCACAGTGCCCTGACTCTGGTTGTAAAACTGTTGCCTGCACCAGAAATTATTTGAAATTGACTTCATTCTAGGGCATGGTGGGAGAAGGGCAGTAGCACAACACCCCATTCTCAGGGGCGAAGCTTCAGCGGGGTGTTTGAAGTGTTACACCCCACAAAATAAATGAATTTCCTGGTAAATAGTTGGGTGCAGATGCTTTCAGTCGAGTATGGTGAGGTGTCAGTCAGATTTCACATTAAAGTTTTACGTAAACACAGACGAAGTCGCATGCAAACTCTCTCCCTTTGAGTGTCTTCAAAATGTTGGTTGTTTTACAAAATATACAGTTTTCTTCACTTAGTACCCCTTCTAATCCACTTTCGTCTCCTTTTTCACTGCCTCTTTAGTCCCTCTCATGAGCCCTGCTTGTCCTATTATGTATTTTGACTCTGTACGCCAGCGTGATTGTTGAAAATCTGAAGCTCACAAACCCGTCCTGTCCTTTGAATAAGCTGAAATACGGACACTGACTATCTATCTGTCATTGATAGGACGCAGGGAGGTTGGGGTGAAATACTCCCCCGTCACAGGAGCAGTTTTATAATTCATTTTCCTGACCCTGGAAAGTCAAGGATGGGATAGAAAGATGGGTCAACTGATCCACATCTGTTGCAAGGAATGACGTCTTGGGGCAGAAACGACCTACCCATCCCTTAGTCTACGCCATAAAGACCTGTTGGAAAATAAAGCAATACTTCCACCCAGCCTTGGGCAAGATGTGGGATGGCAGACCAAGGTGAAGTTGGGCCGAGAATGTATAGACAAATGCAGTCCTCCCATGTCTTTCTGAGCTGCTAGGTAGGATTCGTTTTCAATTATGAAAATGCCCCCTCGCCCCCTCTACACCAGCCTTCGGGGTTAATAACGGGGCAGTACATACAATACACCTCTACACTGGGCAAGGCAGAAGGCAGACATTAAATACCCCAGGACCTTGAGAAAGACAACATCATTGATTAGTCGGGGAGAATGGGGGTGGCCCACCCACTTAGGCAGCTCAATTCAATCCATTGATTAGAAGGAGTCCCTCTGAAAACGTGTCGGCAACTCAAGAGGTAGTCAACCAATGCAGCAAACAGATCCTGCTATATGTAAAAGTGGTTGGCTATATGACCTGGGCTGTTACATAGGTATACAACTAGAAGCCATTATGCATGATGTTACAACCTGGTTTTATTATTATTCCAGGGATTTAAACAGTAACAGGTTTTGGACAATAGTTGTATTTTATTTTCAAATGAGTGGTCGATTCTAACATGGGTCTTTTATTAGTTTTGTGTTTTTTTGTTGACGTTTTTACAAGAAACCTTAAGTGGCAGACAGCCATTCAACTTGGCATCAACAAAAAGGGGGAAATGTTTGAAGGGGATAAACAAACCTAAGGATGAACCTTCTATTTATAAATTTTCAGCAACATCCTTTTTTCTAACCGTTCTGCCTGTTGCACTCAGTGCAATGTAATGCCATCCTTTTCACTTCCCAATTAAGTTGAGAGGCTTCTTCCTGCTCTATTGCTGTTGTTATGTTGCTTGGCATGGCACAGATAGGCTTCCTTTTGTTTTGTTTCTGCCTCTTGTGACTCCATCGACAATGCTGTGGCCCCTATCTCAAATGGGGGGGTGGGGAGGGCGGGGGGCATGGCTTTTGTCACAAACAAATATCTTTAATCTTTTTCCAGGAACAATTCTTGGCCTCAAACTTTGCAGACCAATGTCCCTGACTCGACTCCCCTGTAAAACAAAATGTTATCAATGTGCAAAAGCTGTGATAACCTGGAGCACTAACTTTGTGTTCCAGCAGAATCCTGCAGGACCACATCTGGTTGCCAACTCCATCTTCTGCCTGCCTAAGCCCACACAAAGAGAATGAGAGAAGTCTGTGATGACCAGGGGCACCAACACTGTCTTCCATTACAGTCGTGCAGGACCAAGGCTGGTTGCGAACTTCATTGCCTGCCTGGCTGCCTATGCCCGTGCAAAGAAAATGCAGTGGCAAAGGTACACAGACAGGGGATAGGGGAAATGGGAAGATTAAAACATGAAGAGACCCTGGTACGTTTATCCCCTACACCTGTTGTGAGGTTATTTTAGCAACTTTTTATGGGCACGTTATTTTAACCATAGGCCTGCAATTTGTGCCCTTTAGCTTAGTATCAATTTATTTGTATTCATTGTATTTTCTGAGCAGAAGCTTCATTCTGCGGTCATGTTTTATGTCTGTTATGTCATACACATTCAGCCTAGTAACTGTTTTCATTCTTTTTAGTATAACATTCTCATTTTGTGCTTTGCTCAAGGATGTACCCGATATTGTTGGCAGTACAAAGTGGAACACCACAATCTCTGCCACTTCACGAGAAGCATACGTGTTCTTATGTTAGGGCAGTTTTCTCAGAACACCAGCTGTTTTATCATAAAACATCCTTCTGCCCCTTATATGTTACAGGGAGAGTTCCAGCCAGAAAATTGTCCCCGCATGCTGTTGCTTCATTGCAGCTGTCTGCTGAGACGTGACAGCTTCTCTGCCTACATAGGAGAAGATCCTTACAAGACCAACAGCCCTCTTCGCTACTGAAGGGAGGATTACCCCTAACACTGCTGTGCTCTAGCAGTGCTTTAATGGCATAGGTAGGAATTCCAACACTTAGCCTTCTGACTCTATAGTGGGACTTTTATGTGTCACTTTCTTTGTCATGGCATTGCTATTATAATGTTTTATCATCCTAATCATTGCAGTACATGCCATTTTATGTAGAACACAGTTGATTCAATAAAATAAATTGAACCAATTCCTGCTTCTGTTTGTCTTTGCATGTGGGGGACAAAGGTAACTGAGATAAAAAGATGAGATCTGTTACACCACGATTTCATTGAGAAATCATAATGTCATGGGCATGGCTGCCACAAATCACCACCACTTTCAGGTGCTGGTAAGGTACAGCTAGCTGGCAGAAAGGATTAGGCCGACAGTTGTCACAAGGTGTGGAATTGGACTCAGTTCCCGTCAACCTGGTGGTGCTGCCACCTGAATGAAGCAGTCTCATTAGTATAATGAGAAACAACACGACAAAGCACTACCAACGTTTGGTCAGGCACTAAATTACAGATCATTCTGGGTATCTAAGTCTCACTACGTGCTAAAAGCACCCCAATACTTTATACTGAGACATCTGTGGCACTGAGGATATCCTCCTCAGCTAGATAGGTGGCACATATTTTAGACTGAAGGTTATTCAAGCTTGAAACTTGAAAGGATTAATCCACAATTGCTTTCCTCCTCTCTGAACCAGTAAATTTACCATGGCAAACCTGCAACCGGTGGTAATTACAGTAAACATGAGCCCTCCTCCCCAACCCCCCCCACTAATCATTTATTAAATAATGGCCTTACAGCCCAGGATGGTGCTGTTACATTTGTGGTTGAGGCTCATCCAGCTTACAGAACAGAATTTTTCTACTCTTCAGGTAATTTTCCAGCAGTTGATGGGAACACTATCATTACACACATGCTATTACACCTGAACAATACAGAGCCTCTGCATTGATAGAGATACCTTTATCTTTTTGAGACCACCAGAACTGGCTTGATGGCACCCTACCCATTACAACACTACACGTTATGCTAGGTCTTCTGTGTAATGACGTCCTGTCTGGCCTCAATTGGCCACATACACATCACATCCTGATGCAAGCACCTTGGCGGTAGTTGAGGTTCACCGCCTATACATTGAACTTGTAGCAATATATAGACTATTTGTGCAATTTATAATGCAAACATTAAATACAAACCCGACGGTGCATTCAATCATAGGTACAGTACCCACCAGACATGAAGAAATTCTGTTTTGGTTAGCTCAAAAAATAAACATGCTGGAAGCTGTGTTTACCCATGCAGGACATCAAGATAAACACAGAATTTTCACTACATGCTTGCCATTTGGGATGGTTCCCGTAGTGGATAACTGCAGCACTTGGGGCACGATATTTGGCACGCTCTACAATACTGCACATGGAACGCCAACACTTGCCAATCTTCCAGAGTTTTTAAAACAGATTCAAGGCGAATATGGGGCTGGCCCAGCCCTAAATTTGGGGATGTAAATAATAGGCAATTTTGCTACAGCGTACTCAATGATATTAAGTAACCTTAAAGGGAAAGCAGTAGCACTAGCAGTGAGTACGCGGCTCCAGCATGTTCCTGCACAGGATCAAGAACGTGAGCTGCCTAAAATTATTGCCGAACCCTATTTAAGTATAGGTCGAGATAGTTTGGGAGTCAGACCTAGTAAACCGCAATTGCAAGGTAAATCCAATGAAGATTCTGCTAAGCAAGCAGCTAAGGTTCTAAAAAACGCTGGGATAAACAAAAACAAACATTTAAAAAAGATAGGGGAGAATCTCCAAATTCAGAGACTCCTGAGGACGTTATGACTTAAGTAATAGGGATAATATAAAAACTCCTGCTAGATATCAGCATACTGATACACCCAATCTCGTTTCTTTCAGGACTCACTGGATAAACGTAGTGAGAGAGCTGGGAGATCAGAACAACGAACAGTGTACATAGAATTGAAAAAGGATTCACAACATTCAGCAGAAGTTTTAATTAAAAAACAGAAGAGAAACTTCCACAGCAAAAACCCCAATTCAAAAAGAAGAAGGTGGCAGCTATTTCAGCACGAAAAGCCATGCAAGATCAGAGTTTTATTAAAGAACAGGAACTGGACACTGGCTCTGCTATACAGTGCAGCAGAGGTCACAATAGTTCACCAAAATCTTCAAGAGCATCTGGAGGTGAAAGCAATTGATGACTGTGAGAAAGTAGCCTCTTTCTAGCTTGGTTACCCCCACTTTTGACTGTATGTAAGTGTATGTCAGTGTGTTTTTACTGTGTCACTGGGATCCTGCTAGCCAGGACCCCAATGCTCATAGATAAAAACCTATATGTCAGTGTGTTTTGCCTGTCCCACTGGGATCCTGCTAGCCAGGACCCCAGTGCTCATAGTTTGTGGCCTAATGTGTATGCCTGTGTAGTGCCTAACTGTGTCACGGAGGCTCTGCTAATCAGAACCTCAGTGCAAATGCTCTCTCTGCTTTTAAATTTGTCACTGTAGGCAGTGACTTAATTTACCAATTTCTATTGGCACACTGGACCCCCGTTACAAGTCCCTAGTATATGGTACCTAGGTACCCATGGCATTGGGGTTCCAGGAGATCCATATGGGCTGCAGCATTTCTTTTGCCACCCATAGGGAGCTCAGACAAACCCTTACACAGGACTGCCACTGCAGCCTGCATGAAGTAGTGCACACACTAATTCACAGCCTTTTTCACTTCACTTAAGTAACTTATAAGTCACCTATATGTCTAACCTTCACTTGCTGAAGGTTAGGTGCAAAGTTTGTAAGTGTGAGGGCACCCTTGCACTAGCAAAGGTGCCCCCACACAATTCATGGCCATTTCCCCGGACTTTGTGAGTGCAGGGACGCCATTACACATGTGCACTACATATAGGTCAATACCTATATGTAGCTTCACAATGGTAACTCAGAATATGCCCATGTAACACGTCTAAGATCATGGAATTGTCCCCCATTCCAAATCTGGTATTAGGGAGCCAATCCTATGCATCCTGGGGGCTCCACCATAGACCTCCAGAACTGGCAAACCAGCACTCTGAGGCTTGCACTGCAGCTACACCTGCTTCCACCTCACAGGCAGGGTTCTGCCCTCCTGGGGTCTGGGCAGCCCAGGAAGGCAGAACAAAGCATTTCCTCTGAGAGCAGGGTGTTACACCCTCTCCCTTTGGAAATAGGTGTTACAGGCTGGGGAGGGGTAGCCTCCCCCAGCCTCTGGAAATGCTTTGAAGGGCATAGATGGTGCCCTCCTTGCATAAACCAGTCTACACCTGTTCAGGGACCCCTCCTCCCCTGCTCTGGTGGGAAACTGGACAAAGAAAAGGGGAGTGACCACTCCCCTAACCATCACCACCCCAGGGGGGTGCAGAGAGCTCCTCCGGTGTGACCCAGACTTCAGCCATCTTGCTTTGCAAGGTGTGGGGCACTCTGGAGGCCTCTGAGTGGCCAGTGCCAGCAGGTGACATAAGAGACCCCTCCTGATAGGTCCTTAGCTGATAAGGTAGCCAATCCCCCTCTCAGGGCTATTTAGGGTCTCTCCTGTGGGTTCTCTTCAGATTCTGCTTGCAAGTTTCCTTCAGGAATCCTCTGCAACAACTTCAGACTTTTCTGACCTTAGATCAACCACAGCCTGCTCCAAGAAACACTGTAACTGCAACAAAGTGTCTACAAGAGACACTTTTCTTCAGCAACTTCAGCTCCAAGTCAGCAACTGCAACAGTTTCCACCGTGTGCACACTCTCGGGACTCCCTGTCTTCATCCTGTACCAGAGGAAACGAAGAAATCTCCCATGGAGTGACGGAATCACTCCCCTGCTCCAAGCAGGCACCTTCCAAGATGAGGACCGGTACCCTGGGATTCCTCCCACAACGACGAGCGTGCTCCTAAGGACACAGATGGTGGACATCATCAACTTAGACTGTCCTGAGGTCCTGCTGATGCAATTTGGAGGCCACAAGACCTTGCCCTCTCAGAGAACGATGGTACCCCTGTTGTTGGACTTTTTTGCTTATGCAGGGTCATCCCCAATCTTTTTGCCTCCTGTCTCCTATTTTTTTCTTACCTGTTGCTGTTGGCTTTTGAACTCTGAGCACTTTACCACTGCTAACCAGTGCTAAAGTGCATATGCTCTCTGTGTAAATTGTATGGTTGATTGGTTTATCCATGATTGGCATATTTGATTAACTAGTAAGTCCCTAGTAGAGTCCACTAGAGGTGCCAGGGCCTGTAAATCAAATGCTGCTAGTGGGCCTGCAGCACTGGTTGTTCCACCCACATTAGTAGCTCTGTAATCATGTCTCAGACCTGCCACTGCAGTTTCTGTGTGTGCAGTTTTAACTGTAAATTCGACTTGGCAAGTGTACCCAATTGCTAGGCCTAAACCTTCCCTTTCCTTACATGTAAGACACCCCTAAGGTAGGCCCTAGGTAGACACAAGGACAGGGTGCAGTGTATGGTTAAGGTAGGACATATAGTAATGTGTTTTAAATGTCCTGACAGTGAAATATTGCTAAATTCGTTTTTCACTGTTGCAAGGCCCGTCCCTCTCATAGGTTAACATAGGGGCTACTAGTGTAGATTCCCTTTGGGAGCGGATGGACATGTGGAGTTTGGGGTCTCTGAGCTCACAATTTAAAACACATCTTTTAGTAAAGTTGATTTTAAGGCTGTGTGTTTGAATATGCCACTGTTAGAAAGTGAGCATTTTCTTGCTTATACCATTTCTGTGACTCTGCATGTTTGTGGATTCCCTGTCTGGGTCTGTTTGACAGTTGGGCTGGTTGCACCTCACACTAGACAGTGACACAAAGGGAGCTGGGGTTTAGTCTGCATTTCCTGATTAGCCATCTGTGCTAGGAGGGAGAGGAGGAGTGGTCACTTACACCTGAAAGGGCTGTGCATGTCCTCACACAATGCCGTCTCCGACCCCCTGGTGAGTGTCTGGGGCCTGGCCTGGGCAAGGCAGGATTTCACATTCAAAAGAGACATTACTTTGAAGTAGGCCTACTTCAAAGGAGAAATTGGGTATAAGAAGGGCACCCAAAACCACAGAGTTGAGAAACACTTCTGGAAACAAGAGGAACCTCTGCCTGGAGAAGAGCTGACGAGCTGAGGAAGAAGAGCCAGTTGCTGCTTCTGCCAGAGTAAGAGGGCCAAGACTGAACTTTGTGTGCCCTCCATCTAGAGAAGAAATCTCCAAGGGCTTGATCTAGAGCTTACCTCCTGTTGTTTGAAGTCTCAGGGACAGCAAAGACTTCTCTGTGCCAGCACCTGGAGTCTCTGGAGAGACTCCTACTCTGCCCTAGGGTGCCCACCCATGTCCTGGGACCCTGAAAGGAGAAACTGGCAGCCTAAAGACAAGGAAATCCACGCACAGAGTGTGGTGCGCGGAAAAGATCGTTGCGGCTGAAGAAACAACACACCACCGGCTCCGCAGCTGAGAATCGACGCTCGCAGGAAATGCGACAGAAGAATCGACGCACGGAGCAGGAGAAACAACGCGCAGCATCGCTGACGGAGGCTGGGAGATCACAACCCACGCTATGTGGTTTTTGGATCAAGTGCGGCTGGATTTCCAACTCAAGTACCACTGTGCGTGGAAAAACAACGCAAGGCCTGCCTGGACCCGAGAGTGCTGACCGGATTGAGGCATCGCTCTCCTGCGGAGAGATGAAATGACGCGCCCCGACCCGGCGAAAGGAGAAACGACACACGGTTCCGCTCGTGAGTGGAATCAACACCTCGCAAGCCCTTTTTGATGCGCAACTCACCCGTGCGGGGTTGTTTTTGAAGCATCTAAGGTACTTTTTCACGTTAACAGCGTTAGTGTGTGTTTGAACCTACTTAAAGACTCTTTTTGATTTTGAATTGATCCCTTGACTTGTGTATTGTGGATTTTTGTCGTTTTGGTCTTGTTTTGTTTAGATAAATATTTCCTATTTTTCTAAACTGGTTTTGTGTCATTTTGTAGTGTTTTCATTAAGTTACTGTGTGTGTTGGTACAAATACCTTACACCTAGCACCCTGAAGTTAAGCCTACTGCTCTGCCAAGCTACCAAGGGGGTAAGCAGGGGTTAGCTGAGGGTGATTCTCTTTTCCTCTGACTAGAGTGAGGGTCCTTGCTTGAACAGGGGGTAACCTGACTGTCAACCAAAGACCCCATTTCTAACACCTGTGTACTGTGTCTTCTTCACCTCCCGAGGCCTCTGTGCACTCTTTGCAAAATTCCTTTGTGCACAGCCTGGCCCAGGTCCCCAACACTCCACCCTGGGACGCTCAACCCGCTGAGTGGTTCTCCGGCAGCATGGGACCTTCTTTTGTTGTGCTGCATCAACTGTGTTTTGCACCTCCTTTGAACCCGGATCCTGCGGCTTCTGGGGGTGCTAACTGGCATCCGTAGGGCTCTCTAAAGTGTTGAGAGCTTCCTCTTCCTCCTCACACAGAGTTGAGGCCCCCAGGTCCCTACTGGGTCCATCCAGCACCATTTTGAAAAAAACCCACATTTTTGTCGTAGCCAAGGCTTGTTTGCGCTTTCCAACATGAAATCTCATTCGCAACGATCTTCACGCCTTGGGATCTCTTTTGCATCATGCAGGAACACGCTGGCATCTTCCTAGGGTGCATTTCTGCAGTCTTCGACTAACCAGGGACTCTTCTTTTGCACCCTCTTCTGGGTTGGTAGGGGCTCCTGTCCTTCCTGGAACTTCTTTTGACTTCTGGACTTGGTCCCCTTCCTTTGCAGGTCTTCAGGTCCAATAATCCAGCAGTTGTTCTTTGTAGACTTGGTTGGCTGCTGTAAAATCCCCAAAACGAGGTGTAGTGTGTCCTAAGGAAACTGGCGGTACTTTACTCCTGTTTTTTGGGGCTCTGGGGTGGGGTAATGTACTTACCTTTACTGTATTCTTACTCTCCCAGCGGTTCTGCACACACTACACTTGTCTAGGGGGGAATTTGTGATTCACATTCCACTTTCTTAGTATATGGTTTGTGTTGCCCCTAGACATATTTTCTCCCATTGCATTCTATAGGATTTCCTACTGTGTGTATTGTTCTGTGACTACTTACTTGTCTAATTTTGGTGTCTAGTGTATATATTGTGTATAATACTTACCTCCAGAAGGAGTATTGTCTCTAAGATATTTTCGGTACTGTGTGACCCAAATAAATACCTTTGTTTTTGGTAACACTGAGTATTGTCTTTACTTGTGTATAAGTACTGTGTAACTATAAGTGGTATTGCATGAGCTTTGCATGTCTCCTAGTTCAGCCTAAGCTGCTCCGCTGTAGCTACCTCTATTAGCCTAAGCTGCTAGAACACTACTACATTTCACTAATAAGGGATAACTGGACCTGGTATAACGTGTAAGTACCCCAGGTACCCACTACAAACCAGGCCAGCCTCCTACAATGACTTTATAGAAGTCAAGACTACGGACATGCGTGTCTCCCCCTCCCAATAGGGTGTATAAAATGAAAATACAATTAGAAGGAGACATTGAGTGCACAATTGACATTATGGGGGTCATTACGACCCTGGCGGATTGAGACCGCCAGGGCTAAAGTGGCGTCCGTACTGCCAACAGGCTGGCGGTACAGAGACCCTTATTTTGACCGTGGCGGTAGCGCCGTGGTCGCACCGCCGGGGCCGGCGGTTTTCCGCCGTTTTAGCCCCGGCGGTGATAATCCGCCAGGGCAGCGCTGCCCTGGGAATTATGACTTCCCCACCGCCAGCCTGTTTCTGGCGGTTTGCACCGCCAGGAAGAGGCTGGCGGTAAGGGGAGTCCTGGGGCCCCTGGGGCATGGCATGGGCAGTGCAGGGGCCCCCTAACAGGGCCCGTGCCGCTTTTCACTGTCTGCATAGCAGACAGTGAAAAGCGCGACGGGTGCAACTGCACCCGTCGCACGGCCGCAACACCGCCCGCTCCATTAGGAGCCGGCTCCTATGTTGCGGCCGCATCCCCGCTGGGCCAGCGGGCGTAAACTAGGTTTGCGCCCGCCGGCTCAGCAGGGATGTTGTAATGGGCACCGCGGGAGTGCGGCCGCATGGCGGTTACAGCTTGGCGGCCGGCGGAAGCCGCCCGCCAATGTTGTAATCACCCCCTATATTTTGGAAACAATTAACTGGCATGTATGACATTTTGCTGGCTGAAAAAAGATTGTCAGCCAGGATTTGTCCGCGAAGTCCCCCGGGGGTGAGAGATTGTTAAGCTTTCCTTCTCGACCCTGGTTCCTATAGAACTAATAGAGTCACACTCATTTGAGGGGCATTGGCACAGGACCCCGCTCTCTATCGCAGTCATGTTGGGTGGGATAAAGATTCACCCTACCACATAATACCAATTAGTGCCAACCACAGCCTTACTACTGAGCATGAGACTAAAACACCTATGAAATTATTTCCTGCACAATTAAAGCACCAAGGTGCAATTTAGCCCTGTGTCTCACCAATGAACAATCCTCTATCTCTTGTTGCTAAGCCAGATGATTAATTTAGAATAGTCATAAATTACAGACATTTAAACTGTCATACATGCACATAGCTGAGCACTCATTAACAATATAGAGCACAAAAAATACAAAACAACATTGAATATTTCCAACGGCTTCTTCTGCCAAAATATAGTGCCTGAAAGGAGGGATTTAACAGTCCTGGGCTATTTTCAGCAATTGTAACATCCATTTTACAGAGCACTGACCCTGAGGCATTGTCCTATGTTGATAACACCTACCTAAAGGATGATGATCTCTTTTACGCCCCGAAGCGGGTAGCCTGTTTTGTTGTGGGATTTGCCGAATTCAGCTATAAATTAAATGTCAAGAAAACAAAAATTGTCTTTCTCAGTATCCTATTTTTGGGATACAATTTTTCAGATGTAGGCAAGAGCCTAGAGCCCCACTTTCTAGAAAAGTGCGCACAATTGCAACCACCAAATACCATAAAAAACTCCAGTCTTTGTTGGGCTTTTTAAACTTTGGCAGAACTTACATTTCAGATTATACACAATGCATTAAACCATTATATGATTTAATACACCAGATTTTTCAACCACATTTTGGAAAGCTGAACATGCACACATTCTCAGAGCATTACAACAAGACATGCTTGCAGCAAAAAGTTTACACACAAGGGACAATAAGGCACATTTGGTTATCAGGGTAATTGGTGGTGACATCAGTTTCACCTATGTAACATTTAATAAGGGTGATACCATCCCTATTGCACACAAATCACACCTATACTCCATACCTGAACAATGTTTTGCTCCCACAGAAAAGATTCTGACTGCTGTTCAGATGGCTGCCATTAAAGAGAGACCTCTGGCTCAGGGGAAATGTATAATTGTTGTGTCTCTGATCCTGGGCCTTGAGGCTGTCACAAAGGCCATTGTTCCGAATGCTAATGCTTTACATCCACATTGACTCCAATGGGCAACGTCTCTGACAGCCACTGATGTTGACTACATTTTTTATCAAAATTACAAACTCTAGAATTCCTTCAATACAAAATGGAATATCCAGTACGGGCAAACACTTTGCCAATTGATCAATATCAGACAATTATTTATACTGATGGATCAGCCCAACCAGCCATAGGCATAACACATCAATACTCCGATACTTGCACGGCTGTGAGTGGCTACATGAAAGATGGTGAATTCCATCTACAGAACACTTACACGCAGACCTTAGGGGACTGCAATGCACAACTAGCAGAGCTCAAGGCTCTGATCATGGCACTAGAAAACAGGGATCCAGAACAGCTAACGCTGATAGTCTGTGATTCATGCTACTGTGTCCAGTCCTTCAATGAATATCTGCATTACTGGCATCAGAATGGGTTCAGAGATTCAAAAGGCGACACCCTAAAACACAGGTTACTGTGGGGGAAGGTAGCGGATTTGAAGGAAACAACCTTGGCTGATGAAGCAACCAAGTCAGCAGTAGTTACGGCTCCTGTTGCTGCAATAAATTGTTCACAAACAAGGTTGGATGATAAAACACTTGCTTCTGTCAAAACTTCAGCTGACGGCAAGCCATTTCCAAAGGAATATCCTGCCAAATATTCCTACTACATAACTAGCCTAAATACTGCTATGCTAACAATACCATGGGTGGGTAATAATGTGATCCCCAACCAAGATGAAAGATCTGAGTTGATAAAAGTGGCACTTGAGGGAGGTGCTTCTGCCCATGTAGCTGTGGTGGCGAGTATTTCTTTATTGCAAAAACGCTATTGGTGGCGAAGTCTATATAAACAGACAAAATAAAAGGCCTCATTATCACATTGGCGGCAAATGCCGCCAACCACCATGGCCGACAACATACTGTCGCCATGGCTACCAACCGTCCATGGAATTATGACTGTGTCCCATCTCCTGCCAGAGGACCCCCTGCAAGCAGGTAAGTCCGGTTCTCCGACAGGAGAGGAGTGTGGGGGGTGTTGTGTGCGTGTGTGGGGGTGTGCGTGACTGTTTTTGAATGCGTGCATGCATGTGTAATGCGTGTGTGCATGAATGGTGTGTGTTTACATGCATGTTGTGTTGTGTGATTGTGTGTGTGCCTGGATGTATGTTCGTGAGTGTTGCTGTGAGTGTCTATGAATGTATGCATACGTGGGTGACAGTGTGTATGCGTGTGTATGCATGTACGTGTATGTGTGTACATATGGGGGCATGAGGGCGTAAGGGGGAGGGTAGGGGAGGACTCTAGGGAGTGGAGAGGGTGGGCGAGACCACTATCAGAGCCAGAGAAGGAATTCCCTGGCACTGGTAGTGCCTACCGCCATGGTTTCTGTGGCGGTACAGAAACCACGGAAACCATGGTGGTGAGTGGGGTCAAAATGCCATGGGCGGCTTAGTGACGGCCGGCAGTCATTACCGCCGTGGCGGTCAGTGTGTAAACTTGGCGGTTTGGCTTTGGCCAAACTGCCAATGTCATAATAGTGGAGGTATGTACCGCCAGCCTGTTGGTGGTAATACCTCCACTATTACACCAACCGCCGGGATCGTAATGACACCCAAAATGTCCTTGGATGTGACATTTGTCAGCAAATAAAAGGGTCCACTGTTAAATGCCCAATGCAGATACTCCTTCTAATTTCAAACAAACTCCTACAATGTGCGTTCCTGGACCATTGTAGTCCCCTGACACCTGATGGTGCATACAAATACATTCTTGTCGCTGTCAACTCATGCTCCAGATATCTATGTGTCTGGCCACAAGGATCATCTGACGCTAAAACTGTTATTAAATATTTGCAAGTCCTTTTCAGTACATATGCAGTTGAGTTTTTTCCTCTCGGACCAGGGACCTGCTTTCGCTTCAGGGGCATTCAGGTACACCATAGCTTTGTTAGGTGTCCAGCTACATTTCTCATCCCTCTACCATCCTGATGGTAACAGTGTAGTGGAGCGGAAGAATCAAGACTTAAAGCAATCCTTAACAGTGAGAGTATTAGGAACAGGTCATAGCTGGCTTAGTCATCTGTATGGAGTCCAGAGAGCACTTAATAATCTGCCCAGATGGTCCTTGCGAGCATGAGGTTCTGTTTGGGACACAAATGTATGTTCCAGATCGTGATGGCTCTAACGTGGAGGCGGCAGACACACCCTTTGGCATAAATGAAGGTGTCACTGTCTTGCAGGAAATACAACAGTTCTGTGACGCAAACACATCTGCCTGTGCGCCTCCTTGGGACTAGTGGATGCACCAATAACATCTACCAACTGGATTCCGAAAGTTGGGGATCTAGTGTGAGAAAAGATTGTTGTGAAGAAGGAATTTGGTCCATCATATCGTGCACCGGATCCAGCCCTGGGAATACATGGAACCAGAACTGTTATTCTACCACCGCTGCCTGGATCAAAGGAAAATCGCTTTGTCTCCATTGATAATGTCAAACTACACCATGTGGCCAATCCTACACAGCAGACCTTGTGGACTTCTTGGAAGTTCTTGAATCCCTCTCAGTACAGACCAGAAAGTTCCTATACAGGTTTTGAGCAGCAATGCTGACAGTTCCGCAAGCTTGGGAAGGGTGGAAAATGATCTTTCATTAGTACCACTATCTTCATCTGCAATAAGAAATGACCAAAATAATGAGCACTATTACTTAATTGTAACTCAAACAGAAGGTATCCTCTATTACGAACCACCAAGGGAGACTTCTCTACATCCTAACACAGCTCCAGGTTTTGCAATAACTGCTTCTGGATACTTTGATGATTAAGATGACTCCTTCTCCAACTCATCCACTTTTTCTGCTAAACCATCAAGAGCCCACAAGCCGACCGATTGGCTTAAAGATAATTATTGCATTCATCCATGGAACTATCTAAGGCTTCTACTGAGTATATACGTGCCTTTCTTCTTTGGATTGGGTTTGTCATCATCTTTTTCTTACTGATATATGGTCATTACCTTCCTGAATGCTCTGCGGTTGAACTGGTGCATGAGTTCTAAAACCACATATCCTCACACAAGGTCCGTCAAGACTTGTCCTTAGTGAACATTTCAGCTATAGAAGTTCCTGGCAGGATTGTTTGGGATAAAGAAGCCTTTGATATATTTGGCCCAACGGTGGGTCTTCAAATTCCATGTTTCAAAACTTTCTTTAAATGATGTAATAATACCTGGGGTTGTTTCTGATTACCGGGATGTAAACTGTTGATTCTATGCTATCTGAGTTACAGTACTTTACTGTATTTGATAGAGAAGAAATTTACCAAAAAAAAGAGAATTATGATGATGTGTTCTGTTACAATTATTATGGAAATAATTTGATTCATGGAGAAAGTACTCAAAAGACAATTTTTAATTATACACAATTGCAACATTGGCCTATCCCACCTCAGAGGAGTCCTAAAACACATATTGATATGTTTACATATTTTTCTGGCCATAATGTTCACGATGCTGCATCCTATTATTTTAAATTGCCCTTAATGGAAATGCACAAATGTATTGTTAACTGAGACAAAATGTATTTATTCAAATTTCTTTGTTTCCCGGTTAGCTATAGAAGGCTATGAATAATGGATGAAGTTGATTGACTTAAAGAGTGTTTATTTAGAGCATGCCTGATACCTTTACAAATGATATTTTTAATTGACAGAGTGCAGCAGACAATCTGTTGAGGCTTGGCAAAAAATAAGGAGTCAAATGCGCCCCGTATCCCCCCTGCAAAATTTTACAAACGGCAAAAGTACATTAATGCAACCGAAGAACAGCTCAATGGGTGGGTCCAAAATTGAACTTTTGACACAACAATTCCAAGTCCTGGCGGGTGGTTATTGTGGCCAGTGGACACAAATGGTTGTCATGTGTCTTTTGTAAACTCCACTGTGGGGTTTTAGAGCAAACAGGCGAGACCTTTACTATATGTCATCAGAACATTCGGGTGTTGCAACAACACACAGTGTAGAAACATTATGCCAGCAATGGCTAAAGAGTTCCTCACTAGATGCTGTAAAAGAACACCACAGTCCCCTATTCAATAATACAGACTTACAAGACTTTCTATTAGGCCCCAGAAGACAACACAAAAAGTGCTTCTTGTATGCAATTTACAATGAAATTTGGAAACTTTCATAACAAGAAGCCGCTGCCCAGTTAGGGAAAATTGATCAAGAAAACTTTGTAGATAATAGGATTAACACCTTGTCCTACTGCATATAAACTCTTAACAACCTAATTTCTTCTGCAGTTGACATTATGCAAACTGACATGTCATCTTTACAACATGGACAGAGTCAACTTAGGTCCATTATGCTGTTAGGTTGGACACTACAGACAAAATGGTTACGTCCCATGGTATTACGTTAGGGCTAAGGACCTTTTTGCTGTGAGAACAACAAATAATGACTAAGAAAGAAGCTACTTATATTATGTTGAACATCAAAAAAAATTATTTTATTGTGGTGGAATTACCATCTGCAATCTGGCTAATTCATGGGGTTATCAATCTACCTATTTCAACACTCCAATTCACATCTTGCTTGAACCGCATTCCTGAAGGCAGATATGAAAGGCTGGAAGATAGTTACATTCATGAGGTGTGGGAGCTACCCTTCTCATACAAAGGTTCCAATGGCATGAAAGTTGTCTTTCTTAGCGGCAGCGAATGCCAGACTTCTGTAAGCCATTCAATGGTCTGCAAAGAGCTGTCCGTTCATAGGGCTTGTAACGCTTCTGCAGCAAATTTGGCCTATAATCTGAAGGGTGTTCTTGTCCCCTTGATTCAACCAGTGTTCCAGGGGCTCTCAAATGGAAGTTATGCACTTTTAAACAGTGAGAGCTGTTGTGGAATGCAAGCTTGAACTGCCTATCTAGTTTCGGTCTCCTAAATTTTAACTTTTTGCTGTAACATCCTTTTTCCCCCTATGCAACAGATGAAAGTAGCAGACATCAGGCCTCATATTACTACTTCTAATTTAAATTTTGACAAGCTGAGCAGACTAAAAGCTCTTTTGTTTTAGAAAATGTAGGGCTGATATCTGCCCACGAGAGCTATGCGCTCTAAGTAGCAAGGTCATCCGTGGAAATACAGTCCCTTTTAAATACAAACTTTCCAAGACACTTTGGTGAACTTGTGGGATGGATATTTAATGCGTCCAATACTTGCAGGAATGTACACTTTTTAAGGCTTTTGGTTCTGAGTTTTTCAGCACCTTTTCATCTATGTTTGGCATAATACCTTTAACCACACACTCAATATTTTCAGGTGTATTTGGGAGATTAATTGATAACATTTTTCTGTTGCTATTTTTCATTCGCAATGGCTGTACTATCTCAACGAGGAGGACTGATGGTGCTTCAGCCATCATAACTGTGTCATGAATGCATGATGCAGTATTTTGGAGCACCACTTCTTCAGGAACTGGAGTGCAGGTGTTCTTTGTCGTTTAGACCGGTCCTGGACTGTGTGAGGCCCGTGTTTCATGTCCCTTGCACTACAACTGTGTCTTTTTACATGGCGCTTACTTTCACTGGATGCTGATCTGTTGATGTTCTCTCTGAGGGCTCATTACCAGACATGCACGTTGAGGGGGTGGGGGGCAGTCAGCCGCCGAAGATGGATTACATCTGATCATAGAGCTCCCGATCCAGGCCCGCCAACTGTAAATTATCTGTGCTATTAAACGGCCAACTGCTACTGAGAGGGGGGACGAAGCTGAGGTGGGTGGCAGGCTGAATAAAAATCAGGCACGGCCGTGCTCAGCGGAAGAGGAGATGCGAGGAAAGGTGAACTGGGCCTAGATGCAGGCCGGACCTGTCTGGTAGCGGCAGTTCCCACCGCCTTGGGACTGGCTGCGGCACTGTAGCGCGACAACGCTAGCTGAGGGGACCCCCACCCCGTGGGCGCTGCCTGGGCTGGCTGCAGATGGGGGGAGTCTGGGCCGGCCACCCCCGCGAGACGAGGAGCTGTGCGGCATGGTGGTCTGGGCCTAGTTGCTGGCTGGCTGGCCTGGCGGCGACGATCCCTGATGTTTGCGTCTGGCTGCGGCCCTGGAGCAGGGCAGCTCCGGCAAGCCAACACCTTGATGGAAGAAGTCTGGGAATAGCAACAGAGAGGCAGGAATGAGCAAAGCCTTGTGTAGCACGAAAAGAGGTGAGAACATCAAGGGAGATACCGGGAGGCATTGAACATCGGGCGGCCCCCTTCCTTCAGCCCTAAATGGGGCACGGAGACCAGACAGAGAAGAGGGGAAAACTGGTGAGCTTCCAGGGCTGTTCCCTTACCTCCCCACCAGAGAGTGACTGCCGAGAGGGGGGGTCACGACAAATGGTGCTGACCTCCGGCCTAGCAGGAAAGAAACTGAGACCGGGGGTTGCACTGTCGGGCCCCAGCCCCTACCTGGATTGTTAGCGGTGGGGGCATGAAGGAGTAGCAGGCAACTGAGCGGCCCTGCCCCCGCTGGATGAACATCAGGCCCCAAAGGCCAGCTGGGCCGGACTGCGGAAGGGTGACTACCACAAAAAGTTGAATAAAGGAAACTGTAGAGCCCTCTTACTTAACGTCCACAACCTGCATCAAGACAAGGATACTTGGGGCCAGGCAAACTCACAGTAATGGGTCACATGAAAGGGAAACACCTGGAAAACATGAGAACTATGTACCACCGACACCAGCGGACCCCTCAGCGGACAAAGTGGATGTTATCCTGAAACAAATTCAGGAGTCACGGCTAGCAAGAGAGCAAAGACTAGGGTCCATCACAACTGAACTTGGCATTCTAAAGGACAATCACTGGAAATTTGTGGACAGGGTAAAAGAACGGAAATGGACGTTGCCGTTCTCGTGCCTGGACAGAAAGACAGTGAGACAGCAAGTATAAAAACAGATGGAGACCCTACAGGGGAGAATTAAAGATGCGGAAGGAATATCACGCTGCAATAATATCTGCATAATTGGCCTCCCGGAGGGCATGGAGGGCCGAGATGCCACACAATACGTGGAGGCATGGTTGTGAACTATAACAACCACTGGATTGTCGGCCTATTTCACGATAGAGAGAGCACACCGAGTCCCAAGCAGGAGACCTGCACCAGGGGCACCACCGCGATTAATGGTGGCTCGTGTACTGAACTACAGAGATCACTACGCCCTTCTGCGTGCGGCATAAGAGGGAGACCCTGTCATTATAGACAATGCTCGAGTATCCTTATATACAGATTACACACTGGCAGTCCATAGCCTCCTTTCAGGTTGTAAAGCAACGACTCCAAGCAGAGGGATTCTCCTATGCGTTGCTGTTTCCAGCCCAGCTACGTATTACGTGCGACCAAAAAACCCACTTCTTCGACACACCTGAACTGGTACATGACTGGTTAGACTAGACCTTCCCTCACTCGGAGCACCAGGAACACTCTGCCACCCTGCCACCAAAGCAACACTGACTCCCACGCAAGAAGCTCGGCGACGCCCATCGCAGGACAACACTGGACCCACACTCTCCCAAGTCTTGGAGAGCCAGAGAGCAGCAATACAAACAGAATACTCAATTCAAAGAGTTGGATCTCCTCCTCCTAGCATTGCTTCCTCCGCAGATAGCACAGTGGTTTCCGACTTGGAGGGAAGTATAGCCGTGTTCCCTACGATTACACCCCAGACAGCCCATGATTTATGACTTGACTGATGGTATAACATGAGAGGCCCGACGGGTTGATAAAAGGAGGCTGCATTGACTACCAAAGACTGCCTGCCCAGACAAGGGCGTGCTGCAAAGCGAAAGAGACATGGCATGAAACACTGATACCTCACAAGGGTTGATACGCAACAAGTTAATATAGGTAGAACCTGCTGAGACAAAGACGCACCACAGTGAACTGTGTGTTGTGGACCCCACCGCTGGCTAATATGGCCCTACCCTCCACGGAGTATGTATTCTTCTTATTGAATGGCGGGCCTGGACGGGACCTGCAATCAGTACACCATGCTGGACAAATTGTTTATCACCATAGTGAAGCATATCACTTCCATCTCTAATACCCCCATTAGCGAATGCTTGTCTTATATAATGACTTCAGAGGTTGTTTTTGTTTTTTAATAGTTTGGCTGAGTAAGTTCCTACTCAGCCTAGAATTGAAAATAGTTTGGGGAAATGTTTACTGTATTACTCTTAAGAAACCTACACATTTATTGCAAGCATTACACACTGTGCACGGTAGCAGTACATGGGACAAGGCTAGTTGCTGTAAACTAGGAACATACAATGTCGTTCACACGTAATTACAATATTATCACCTGGAATGTGCGTGGAATAGGCTCTATCCATAAGAGGTACAGAATATTAACCCAACTGAACTGCTGCAAAACACATAGGAATCTGACCATACATAAGGCGGCTAAATTATGCAAAAAATGGAGAGGACAGTTATTCCACACTCCATACTCTGCATTTGCCCGTGGAGCGGTCATATGGATATGCTGTGGAGTCCCCTTCGAAGTAACAGAAACAATAGTGGATAAAGATGGTAGGTACGCCATGCTTATAGATAATTTGGATGGAAAGCCAGTGGTGTCAGGAAGCATTTATGCCCCAAACACCGAACAAGACACCTTTCTGACACACCTCCCAGGCGTCCTGGGCACACCTACCCTGTCTACTTGGGCAACTATAACGCAGTACTAGACACTTCCCTTGACTGCTCCACCCCCTGATGTCGGGCACCAGTGCACAGAGACAGGCGGAAGCGTAACGGGGATGGATACAGGGCTGGGCACTCACTGACGTGGTGCGCAAGGAACCATGGGCTACAAGAATATTAATTTTACTCTAATCCACATAGATTACACGTATGACTTGACCATATACTGTGCACTACTACACTATGGACCCACATAACTCATGCCACCTACTTAGGGAAAACATTATCCGATCATAACCTGCTAGGACTGACGCTGTCATGGGGAAAGATGCCCACACGATCCCTACGTGGCGACTACAACCGCTACTCCTGGAGGATGCGGTATTAAAGGATGAGGTAGCTAAAGCAATAACAAACTTCTTCACCGACAATGCCGGGACTGCCTCCTCCTTGATAGTAGAATGGGAAGCATTCAAGGTGGTGATCAGAGGGGCAATAATGGGAGCTACTGTAGGCGCCCAAGCTACAATAGCAAAAGAGTTGAAAAGCGTAGAGGAAACATTAGGCCCACTGGAGACAGAAGCTGTGCTTCATGCCTCCCAAGCCCAGATGTTGCAGGAAACCCAGGCTGAGCATGAGGAAATTCCTGAGCGTATGCAGGTGGTGGATCATAAAACATAAAGGGAATGAGCACACAGTGAAGGAGATAAGGCAGGCACACTATTAGCACAACTTATAAAAGACACGCCATCTCCCACTCCTATCTCACAAATCCTCACTCCGCAATTAACTGACATCAACATTTAGATGGAGATTAACATTGCATTCCGAGACTTCTACACACACCTGTATTCCGTCCCCCCACCACTGGATTGGGCGCAGCTTTGATCTTTTCTTAATAATATTACCCTGCCGGAGCTTGATGACACTGTTAGGCAGGCCCTGGGAGCTCAGATCACGCAGCGGGAACTACGAGAAGCCATTAGGAACATGGCTTGCAATAAATCGCCAAGGACTGATGGCCTTCCGGCTGAGTTTTACTCCACGTATAGCACAAAACTGAATCCTCAATTGGAAAAATTATACCAAGCCTCGCTAGTTGCTGGTTGCCTCCCGGATAAGACAAAGCAAGCAATAGTAACCTCACTATTGAAACCTAGTAAACCTGAGAAAGATATGTCTTCTTACAGGCCACTGTCATTATTAAATACCGAATATAAAATACTGGCCAAAGTATTAGTGCAGAGACTGCTCCCGCTATTATGTAAATTGATACATACAGATCAATGTGGATTTGTACCGACCCGAAACACGCCCCTAAATATATGCCACTTGTACCATATTATGGACAATGCAGGGGATGGATACCCCTGAGCGGGTTGCCTTTTCCTGGACCTCCATCAGGCATTCGATACGCTGAACTGGGACTACATGCTTGTGGTTCTTGAACAATTTGGGCCCCCCTGGGTGCACATACGCTGGGTGTGACTGTTATATGCCTGTCCCATGGCAAGGGCACATACCGGACAGTGCATATTGGATTCCTATCCCATATTCCGGGGCACTCGACAAGAATGTCCACTCTTCCCCCTGCTGTTCGTCTTGGCGTTAGAGCCTTTGGCGAAATGACTACGGCGAGATTCTGAGAGATGGGGTATCACGATAGGCACTTCAATACAGTCAATGTCCTTGTATGCCTACAACATCGTGTTATACATGTAAGAGCTGGGCCCAATCCTAAAGACAGCGGCGCAGATATTCACAGATTTCCCACCCCTGTCTTGACTCAAAATAAATTACAGTAAATCAATAGCATTCTCATTTTGTATGACTGTTATGGATGATTCTATCGATTTTGGTAATAAAACATTGCAAGTAGCAACCAACACTTTCCCCACAGAACCCCAGTAGTTTTCTTAGATGGCAATTTACAGAGAGTGATAACATCACTCAGGTCGCAGGTCCGGTTCTGGATAACGCTGCCACTGTCCATAGCTGGACTGCTGGCACTGGCAAAGATGGTAATGTTACCTAGCATAGGGCCAGATGTAGCAAACGTTTGCGAGTCGCAAATGGGTCACAGCGCTATTGGCATCCGTGCAAAATGCGAAATGGGATGTACAAATCCAATTTCGGAGTACCAAATAGCGATGCAACCCAATACCGACTTGCAACATTTGCGACCTGATTTTGCAACTCGCAATTAAGAAGTTGCACATTGCGAGTCGCAAACCATATGCAAAAGCCAGTCGCAAATTGCGACTAGTAGCAAAAAGCCAGTTTTGCACACCCAGATTACCACTGATTCAGAGCAGGTGGTAACCAGAACCAAAGTATAAAAGGAGACCCAGAAGGCATCTGGGTTACTCAAAATGGCTGCACTATACGTGATTGCATGGAGGAGGAGAGTCCAGGCTGCCCATCAGAGGAGGAGGAGGAGGCAGAGACAGGAGAGGATATACCGAACCAGGCAGACACTATTTCAACAAACTGAGGATGAGCTTTATGATAAATACAGACTGAGCAGCGCTGTTATCTTAGAGATAATTGAACTGATGAGACCTCAGCTAGAACGCCAGTCAATGCGCGACAGCGCCATCCCCACACATGTGCAAGTGCTCTGCTCACTGCACCTCTTGGCCTCGGGTAGCTATCGGGGGTGATTGCAATGGCAGGTGGGGTATCCCAAAGTGACCTCTCAAGATTCTTCAGATGTTTCCTAGAAGTCATACTTGCTCACATGTCCAGATATATATACCTTCCCAGAAATGAGGCAGAAATGAACAGCACCAAGTTGGACTTCTACAGAATTGCCAACTTCCCCCATGTAATAGGGTGCGTGGTCGGGACACATATACCAATTTCCCCACCAGCAAATCTGGAATATGTGTTCCGCAATAGGAAATGTACCCACTCACTAAACATCCAGGTGGTATGTGACGCCCATAATGTCATTACTGACATTGTGGTTAAATATCCAGGGAGTACACATGATGCATACATATTCAGGCACAGTGGGATACACCAACGCCTAGAACGTGGGGAGTTTGGAGGAGGCTATTTATTAGGTACTGGCGAGTACACTCTGAAGCCTTACATACATGTTACTGCGTAACCCCGTGATGCCCTGCTAAATTTGCCTCTTTTGTCAAACAGGTGACAGTGCATATGCCCTGAGATCATGGTTACTCACCCCATACCTAACACCTGGCAATCTGAATGAGAGGCGATACAACATTGCACATCGGCGGACCAAAGCTGGCATAGAGAGGACGTTCGGCTTGTTGAAGTCACAATTCCGATGCCTGCATAAGAGTGGAGGTGCACTTCAGTATGCCCCAGAAACAGCATGCAAGATAGTTGCAACCTGTGCCATCCTACACAACATTGCCACCAGACGTGGGCTATATCTCACCCCTGATGACATAGATTCGGAGGATGAGGAGCAAGAGCTACCACACCGACTGCCTGGGGATAGAAGCATCGCAATGGGGGGCAGACAGAGACGGAACCACATAGCAACCCACTAATTTGGCAGGTACGTAGCAACCTCACTAATATAAGACACACATTGCCCAGTTGTGTAGTTACACAAATTAACCCTTTTATTGCAGGACTATAATGTGGAAACAATTGTCAACTATATTACAGGATGCAAAACAAAAGTGTAGTCTGACACATTACGTGCATGTGCCTCTGTAACACCACATATCAGTAGTTCACAGCCTCCTGCGACTGCGGCCACCATGGATCAGACCAGGTTGGTCCCCTGAGCCCTGCGGTACACTGCTACTCCGCAACACATGTGCATCAGTGGCAGACACAGTACTCACACTGGAGACCTCCTGACTGTCCTGCGGGGTATCCCCAATGCCCCTTGCTGCCTGTCTGGTCTCCAGAAGGTCCACCACATGGCTGATGCGGCCAAGTCCTCGAGCCACATTTCCTGCAAAATGCCCTAGTTCCACTTGCAGGCTGACAGTGCGCCTTGACAGGCAGGTTCTATTGGTAGCCAGGCGCCCTATAGACACACCTAGCCTGTCTAAACGGGCAGCAGTGTTGCACTCCCTGCGCCATGCTTGTGCCCTGTCAGCCACCAGTTCCCTGACTAAGTTGTCTATGGAGGTAGTCCGGTTCCCCAAGTGAGTGTTCATTGTAGTGAATTGGTTGTCCACATTTGCCAGTCCATGCGTGATTGTGTTCTGCAGTCTTGAAAGGTTACGGTACATTAACCCCATTTGTCTATTTTGCAGTCAGTGACTCTGCAATAAGGAGGCCTCAAGTCCCAACAAATCCTCACTGGCAACATCCTCCCTATGCACAGACTGCATTGTGCGTCATCATCCACACACGCGTCAGATAATCTCCGTGGTTGGCTCTCCCTAGGCATTGGCCCTGGTGTCCCAATGGCTGCCTCCATACCCAGAGCAGGATCATCCATGTTCTCCTGTGCCGATTGGATTGGTGGTGTTGTCCTGCACTCCCCTGCGGTGTCTGTGGCAGCCTCCTCCTGTGTGTCAGTGCCATGATCCTCTCCCTGCACAGTGGCGCTGATGGGGGGGCCTTGTGGGAGACCTGTGGGACATGGGGGATACACTGTCAGTATCGCACATATGTTTGATGCCTCAGAATAACCATTTACCTATATTTAGACTACTGTACTACATTGCCCTTAATGCACTGTTCTACAGGTTGCAAAACTGTGAATGGAGCTAATCTGGAGGTGCCTGCTGGTGTGTACTGTGATTGTGTGCATGGTGCATAGGCTGGTGTAAATACATTAATTTTGGTACTTACTTTTTGATGTTCCTGGTGCAGAACTGTTTAGGTCTCCAATGCCCAGTACAGCCTCCGGCTCCAGAGTTGTCTGCACCATGGTTTTGATGGCTGTAGGGGGTGGTACAGTAGATGGCCCTCCTCCAGTGCCATGCATCTCCCTCATGGGCTCCGTCACCCTCTCCTTGGTCCAGGAGCGAAGGTCATACCACCTTTTGCGGACCTCATCCAGGGTGCGGTGGCTGACACCAATGGCATTAATTTTGTTCAAGATGTCTTGCCAGATCTTCTTTTTGTGGCTGTCAGGGACACTCATTGCTGCCTTGCCAAATAATTCCTCATGGTGCAGGCTGCACTCCTCGGTGAGCACCTCCAACTCCTTCTCAGAAAACTTAAGTTTGCGTTTTCTGCCTCCACTGGGTGTCTCCTTCTCCTGTGTAACATTTGTTGCTGCAGCTCCTCTCACCTGGGTGTGGCTCTGCAGTTTGGGCTGGGTAGGCTCCTCCCTCCTCCTTGTTCCATGGGGTTACTTCCTGGTTCTGATGTCATCACTCAGAACCAGGAAGTGGGTTTTTCCAAAGTTTAATTTTCACCTGAATGCAATTTGCGAGTCGGTCGCAATTTGCGACACCAGACCACACCCTTCGTGCAATTTGTGACCTCGTAAATTGTGAGGTCGCAAATAGCGACCTCTCAAAAAGTGAGGTCGCAAATTGCGGTGTGACTCCGCACTGAATCGCTATTTGGAATATCGATTTTTCCTGGCATATCGTTTTGTGAGTCGGAAATAGCGATTTGCATGGAGTCGCTATTTCCGACTCGCAATTTTATGCGTTTCTACATCTGGCCCATAATGTACTATCTCGTGAACCTACCGGTAGTAGTCCCTACTACTTATTTTAAATCACTACATTCTCTCCTGTTAGACCTCATCTGGGGGGCTGGTAGACGGTGGATAAGTTTAGCAAAGCTGCAGATACCCGCGGGCCAGGGAGGTATGGGAGCACTGGACTTTAAGGCCTACTGTATAGCAGGACAGTTCAACGGCTGGCATACTGGCTAGCTGGGTGCAATTTGCAAGAAATTGAATTCATGCAGTCCATGCATGCAGAGGCTGTCTCCACTATCTGTACCTCAGACAGCCTGCCGCTCCTGCTGTGAGTGGCCCTCTAACGATACACTACTGACACAGCACCCTATGCATCAAATATTCAGTTGCTGGGACCTCCAACAAACGTTGCAATATTGTCCCAAGGAAAGATACAGGTGTGGACACAGGAAGGAGTAGACACAATTGGGGCGTTGTTCAAGTGCTGAACATTGCTCACACACACTGACTTTGCTCATGAACACAACTTGCCCCAATCGCTATTCCTGCTATATAAGAATATAGTACACTACATGAGAGACCACTGGACACCAGACAGAATTGAACCCCCAATGCACAAATTTATTGAAGTAATATACACCCTGGGAAATGGGAGACACTTCATTAGATGGCTCTATAAGGGTCTCAGAGTGCATTTATCGAAGCCCCTGACACTCCTGAGAACCAAATGGCCGAAGATATGGGTAGGGACATTATGGACAAAGAGTGGTCTTCCCTACTGGCATACCCAAAAAGAGTATTCCGGAATACCAGATTTAAATTCATACAATACACAATACCACATAGAGCATATCTTACACGACATAGACTACATATCTTATTCCCGGCAGTATCACCAATATGCCCGAGATGCAAGGCAGAGGAGGCAACACTGCTTCATATGCTTTGGAACTGCCCTAGTATCACCGAATACTAGTCCCGTATTGGTGCAATCCTGGAGGAGGTGATGGGAAGGGGTGACCGGCGGATGGCAGAGGCATGCCTACTGGGTCTCTTTCCACATACCAAAAACAGGAAAGTGACCGCGATTCGCTTATTTGGCCTTGCTGCTGGCAAAGCACCTATTTACTAGGAACAGGAAAGCAGCAACAGCACCTTCAGTGGCACAGTGGAGAGCAGAGGTGAAGGAGTGGGGTTTAGCTTAGGGTACCGCCCTCCGACGGGAGGAAAGCAGAGGGTTGAGACAACACCCCATAGCACCAGAAATGTAAGCGCTTTTAGAAGCCTTCAAGACAGCCCTTGATGATGGTGAAAGGTGAAGCCGCCAGCGTCGTCTGCAACATATTCCTGAGCTTATTAGGACCTTCCCATGTGAAATAGATACTGCAGAAAGGGGAACATTGTAGAAAGAAGAGGGTAATTTGCATGGGCTTCTACCAGGGATGAACTACTAGTCCATCATGCGGCATAGGTACCTAGCACAATTGCACGTCACAAAATAGAAAATCAACAATAGAGGATGTAAGTGCTGTGTCTATTACCGGAAATTTGATGTCATGTTTAAGGGAGAAGGGGGAGAGGAATGTATTTGGTTGCTAGAGAAGAAATAAGTAATTGTTAAATCTGAGTAAGCCACAAAAATATAGAATCCAAACTGAACGCCAGACCGAAAAGCACCGCATTGTCACATGTTTTGTATCTGTTAACCTGTGCAATACATGTTAACTACTCTAGAAATAATCCTGCCATAGAAGACAAGTTACAGTGTTATGCAAAAGCACAAGACTGATTATACAGCTTATAACAAAAACTATAAAAATATGTTAAAAAAAAAAACAGACTTGCATGTTGATGGTGTGTTTGCTACAGGAATTCTCCTATGAAGCGCCTTTTGTTGATCAAGTGTCTCTTGGTACTTTGACATCTGGCACTCCATAGAATGCTGCCGCCTTGGCTGGAGCTGACATTTTGGAACACGAGTGCTCTTTTATTTCCCTTAGCACTGATTTGGTCACCTTAACATCTGCGAAGTGGGAACTTTCCTTGATTCAATTGTCCTGGATATAATTTGCACTTTTCAAAATCACATTGACTTTTAAATATGATATTCAGCTTTTTACAACAAAATAGTTCTGTTTTAAATTGACCATTTTAATTTGGTCTGATTCAGTGTGCTTGTCAACTTGGACATTTATATATTCGAGTTTATTTTTAGTAGAGCATTGATTGGGTTTTCCTCTACACTTTGAACCGACAAGGGGAGGGTAGCATGAGGTTATTTCAGCTGCTTTGTATGAGAATGTTATTTTAGCCATAGGCCAGAAGTTTGTGCCCTTTAGCTTGGTAACAAATTATTTTTGTTAATTTTATTTTCTGAGCAGAAGCTTCATTTGGCGGTGATGTTTTATTTCTTTTATCTCATACACTTTCAGCTTGGAAACTGTTTTCATTCTTTTTAGTCTGGCATTCTCGTCTGTGCTTTGCTCAAGGCTGTATCCGATATTGTTGGCAGTACAAAGTGGAACACCACAATCTCTGCACTTCACAGGAAACATACATGTTCTTGTGTTAGGGCAGTTTTCTCAGAACACCAACTGTTTTATTATAAAATATCCTTCTGCCCCCTATACGTTAGAGGGAGAGTTCCAGCCAGAAAATTGCCACTGCTTTCTGTTGCTTCATTGCAGCTGTCTGCTGAGACCTGACGTCTTCTCCGTCTACATGAGAGAGGACCCTTAGGAGACCAACAGCCTTCTTCGCTACTACCATATCCAGGTATGGGGGATGGTGTCTTCCTGGGGATCCTGAAGGGCGGATAAGGGCTAACACTGCTGTGCACTAGTAGTGCTTTAGGGGCATAGGTAGGAATTCCAACACTTAGGCCCTCATTAAGACAATGGCGGTAAATGCCGCCTACTGCTGCGCCAACAGCCGCCAAAAGACCGTCGCCGCGGCTAACCTCTGTCTGCCAAATTATGACTTCAGCTGGATTTCCGCCACAAGAAGGGCGGAAATCCGGCTGTGGCCATACTGGCAGATGGTGTTAAGGTGCTCCCACCAGCAGCGCCACGCCAGTGGACTGCCGCCAGCCGTATAATGAAAAATAGTACGGCCTGGTGGTGTTCTGCTGGTGGGCGCTGCTGGCGGTAGCAGCGCCCCTTCCCGTCCCCTGCCGGAAGACCCCCTGGATGCAGGTAAGTTGGGTTTCCGAAAGGAGAGGGGGGTGGGGGTGTTGTGTGTGTGTGTGGGGGGGTGCATGAATGTGTGAGTGTGTGCGTGAATGCAAATGTGTGTGTAGTGTTGTTTGCGTGGGTTTATGCATGTGTGAGAATGCGTGTATGAATAGAAATGTGAATGTGTCTGCGTGTCAGTGTGAATTTGAGTACGGATGTGTGTGAGAATTTATGGATGCATGCGTGAATGAATGCATGTATGCCTGTGTGTGTGAGTGTATGTATGCGTGGTGCGTGCCTGCGAGTGTGCGTGAAGGGGGGGTGGGGGATCAGAAGGGGGTGAGGGTGGCTGGAGGGGGAGCGTGGGGGGGTGTCTGGGTACTCTGTGGGGTGGTAGGTGAGTCTCCTACCAGTGACAGGGAAGGAATTCCATGCCATTGGTAGGGCCTAATGCCATGTTTTTCGTGGCGTTGCGAACGCAACAAAAACCATGGCGGTAGGGAGGGTCATGATACGGCTGCTGGTACAATAGCGGCCGCCAGGCTGGAGATTCCTATCTCTGGCCCGGTGGCTGCTACCGCCATGGCCGTCAGTATGGTAAACTGCAGCCAACCTGCCAATGTCATGATGTGGAGGTATATACAACCAGCCTGTTGGCAGTAATACAGCCACATTATCACCAACCACCGGGGTCATAATGACCCTCTTAGCATTCTGACACTATGGTGGGACTTTTGGTATGTTTGGCTTTCTTTGTCACTGCATTGCTATTATGTTTTATCATCCTAATCATTGCAGTACATGCCATTTTATCTAGAACCCAGTTGATTTCATAAAGTATATTGAACTAATTCCTGCTTCTGTTTGTCTTTGCATGTGTGATACGAATGTAACTGAGAGAAAATGATGAGACCTGTTACACCACGATTTCCCTGAGAAATCAGAATATCATGCGCATGGCTTCCACAAATCACTGCCACTTTCTGGCACTGGTGAGGTACTGCTTGCTGGCCAGAAGGGTTAGGCTGACATTTGTCACGTGGTGCTGATTTGGACTCAGTTCACCACAACCTGGTGGCGCTGCTGCCCGACTCCAGCAGTGTCATTAGTATAATGAGAGTCAACACAACACAGCCATCACAAGATGCAATGGGTTTCTGGTCTGGTTGGGCCTCACATTGTTTGAGGTGACTTGCTACTCTGTGCTGTTGGGCTAAAGAGTGCATGGGTGAGCCACAATGCAAACCCCATACACCACTTCCACTGTTACCCTAAGCCACCCTGTCCCAGTCAACTATCATCATACATGCCCAGGAGTCTTGTAAAGTTCTAGATATGAAGTTTTGTCTTGGGGTGTTCAAGGAGTTCAACAGCAATCTACATCAGACACACACACACTAATTTTTTGGGGTTCATCTGGGTCTGATTTTTTCTCCCAGCCTAGATCATATGCACAGAATATGAATATTCAAGGCAGGTCTTGATCCATAGTCCTTCTAAAGTTCTAGAAGCGATGAGAAGCTATGATTTGCACATGTGGGCAAAAACCTGCAAAGTCATGCGTGGAAGGTAAAATGAGTGGATACAAGGTTCTCAAAAGGACAATTATCAGGTTTTTACATATTTGAGATGGCGCATATCAAAGTTAAGGGAGATCCACATACAGAAGCTGACCAAATTCATATACAACTGATGGAGATTCTCTTTCAGGGTGCAACTAGAATCTATCCTTGGACTGCTGCATGTATCTTCTCCCACTGCATGAAATGTCCTTCATTTCATTATTAAACATTTGTAACAAATGCTTTCTAAAACCTCAACACAAGAGTTTGGCATAGTTTCTTGTAGTTCACAAGGGTTGTGAAAACCTCCCTTGCACAAAAACTGTGTGTCCGGGCTTTTAGACCCTAACTGTTATTGCTTGTTAGGATCATTTTGTAGTAATGAGCACACCTCATGAAGATGAGAATTCAATACCTTTGTGTCACACTTTCTGGACTGATCACAGACTGAGGATCCCAATGTGTATCATACTTCGATTAGCACTTTGTGTCCTGTTAGGCAACGATCCAAGACTGTCCCCTAGCCATCATCCTTAGACAGACGGACATACAGAACAGGTTAGCAGGCCTTGGAAGAATGACACCTTTTGTTGCAGGATACAGAGGACTGGGTATAACTGTTGTGATTGGCAGAATTGACATACAGTAACACCCCACACTCATTGTCCAGTTTATTGAGACATTAACTGTGAACTAACAGCTTGCACTAGTGTGAAGTAACAGATGTACATTAACATTATGTCTACAACTCTGACAAGTCTTTATTTCCTTACTCCTTACCTCTGGTGTTTTATGACAGCACCATGGTTATCAGTTTACTATTGTTTCGAGGTGTTGGTATTTATCTGGGCTTTTAACAACGCCCACAGCACGCCCTCACTATCACTCGTTCATGGGCTTGCCTTTCAAAAATGCTTTGTTTTCGTTGGTAACTAATTTAGGTTTGCCCCTCCTTAGGGCGGTTTTGTTAGCACCTTGGCCATCGAGCCTGTTACATGGATAATTGCAGTTTTGCCGATAACTTAGACTGCGAGTGAACTTCTTTGTCCTTTTGTCTCTCTCTTCGCACCCACGGCTGCGCTTTGAATAGCCTAGGTTATTTCATCTGTTTTAATGTTTATTTTCAGTTTGTGTGGTAAGAAAAGTCCAGTTAGTCATTTTCAACATAAATAGCTCTAACTCGAGCAAATGCGAGACCCATTTTTTCATCATCTCTCTTTGTCACTACAAACGGATGTCTGACACACCAAAGCACTGCGTTGTTACTGTGTTTATGCACATTTTTGCCTTTATTGTTTAACGTGGTACAAATATACCCACCACATATTTGTTATTTCACCTCGTGTTTCCATAGTCTTTTTACATTAGTTGAACTTTCCGAACCTGTGACTATTTCCAAGTGACATATGGGATAACATCTTGGTCCTTACATGATCGGGTTTTTGTGAAACTTTTCTGACGCAAGCCCTGTTGTCTCTGATCTTGGAATGTTGTTTATCCTGTGCAGTGACAGGATAGTGGGAAGCAGTTGTGATATGTGAGACGGCAGCTCTGGTCAAAGAGTGGAAGCCATAGTCTCGAGATGTGGTCATCTGAACTGCTGTCACTGCATAAAGGGTATGGGGATCGTCATTTAGGGGAATTTGTGCGAGGACAAGACAAAGATGCTCTCTGGTCTCTGTAAAAATATAGGGGGTGATTCTGAGTCCGCCCGCCAGACTTCCCCCTCCAAAATACCGCTCCGCGGTCGAAAGACCGCTGAGGGTATTTTGGGTTTTACACTGGGCTGGCGGGCGACCGCCAAAAGGCCGCCCGCCAGCCCAGTGTAAAACTACCTTCCCACTAGGACGCCGGCTCAGAATTGAGCCGGCGGAGTGGGAAGGTGCGAGGGGTGCAGTTGCACCCGTCGCGAATTTCAGTGTCTGCCAAGCAGACACTGAAATTCTTTTTGGGGCCCTCTTACGGGGGCCCCTGCAGTGCCCATGCCATTGGCATGGGCACTGCAGGGGCCCCCAGGGGCCCCAAGACACCCCATACCGCCATCCTGTTCCTGGCGGGAGAACCGCCAGGAACAGGATGGCGGTATGGGCTGTCAGATTCTCCATGGCGGCGCAGCTTGCTGCGCCGCCATGGAGGGTCCATTTGGGCAGCGGAAAACCGGCGGGAGACAGCCGGTTTTCCGCATCTGACCGCGGCCAAACCGCCGCGGTCAGAATGCCCTGCGGGGTACCGCCAGCCTGTTGGCGGTGCTCCCGCCAACCCTGGCCCCGGCGGTCAATGACCGCCGGGGTCAGAATGACCCCCATAATCTTTTCTATGTTTTTTGGGAAGGATGTCTGTCTTCAGCGACCATACAGTGGTTCAACAAAATTAGTTGTGGTGATGAAGAAGACCTATAACTAGACTAAGGACCTGGCGCCAGATGCAGGAAACACTTTGCGACTCGCAAATGGCAGATTTTGCCGTTTGCGACTCGCAAATGCGTGTTTCCAATGCAGAAATGCATTCTGCGAGTCGGGACCGACTCGCAAAATGCATTTCAGAATCGCAAATAGGAAGGGGTGTTCCCTTCCTATTTGCGATTCCTAGTGGTATGCAATACCATTTGCGACCGCATATGAGGTCGCAAATGGTGTCGCAGTTACCATCCACTTGAAGTGGATGGTAACCAACTCGCAAATTGGAAGGGGTCCCCTTGGGACCCCTTCCCCTTTGTGAATGGACCACAAACTATTTTTTCAGGGCAGGTAGTGGTCCAAGGGACCACTACCTGCCCTGAAAAAATACCGAAACTAAAGGTTTCGGATTTTTTTTTTAAGTGCAGCTCGTTTTCCTTTAAGGAAAGCCGGCTACACTTAAAAAAAAAAGCTGCTTTATTTAAAAGCAGTCACGAACATTGAGGTCTGCTGACTACAGCAGGCCTCCATGTTTGCGAGTGCCCATAGTCGGTATGGGGCCGCAATTTGCGACCCACCTCATTAATATTAATGAGGTGGGTCATTGCGACCCCATACCGACTTGCAGACGGTGTCTGAGACACCGTTCTGCATAACATTTTGCGAGTTGCAAATAGCAAGTCGCTATGACTCGCTATTTGCAAGTCGCAAAATGTTTCTTTGCTACATCTGGCCCCTGATTTTGATCTCAGTGGAGGGATTACTCCGCCACAACGGTGACGGATATCCCATCCACTGAAATCTAAAAACCATTGTTTTCTATGACATTTAGATTTCGGCGGATGGGATTTCTGTCAATGTTGCGACGGAGTAACCCCTACAACGAGATCTAAATCAGGCCCTATGTCCCGAAATGGTAATGATTGTTATGCCAAGAGGGGGTGTATCAGGGCCAGACTGGGAACCCAAAGCGGCCCTGGGAACTTTTGCCAGACCATCCCCCATGGGTGCATAGCGAGTGAGCCTGTCTACTACAATGGGGCTTGGAATTCTTCCCCCCAAGAAAAGTTGGGGAAAAAATGGCAAACCTGTGCAGTCTACAACACATTCTTCAATATATATTCAATTGTATTCGTTTTTAAAGCATAGTAGATGATTACTTTACAGAGCACCAGGATACAGAAACCTCTATTGGGGTTCTTCAGTGGTTCCCTCACCATCACCCTTTAACTGTGCCTCTCATCTCTCCATAGCCTGTCTCATATGTATTTCATTTGTTTCATAGCACACACATACATACAGAGATAATGAATCATGTGTGTGTAAATCAGTGTATAGAAAATGTTACATAAAACAAATGGGACTGCGAGGTGTAGGGTTCCCACGTCATCCATTCTGATAGCATTTTTTAAGAGTACTTGGTCTGCAGAAGCACAAACTCAGGATCCAGACTTTAACAGTGGTTAGGGTTGACTTTACTAATATGAATTCATTTCTAACCAAACAAACCCTTTTTAGCAAAATTCGGATAATCAAAGACTGGGAAGAACATAACTTTCTAACCCGTACCATGCAGTTTGCATGCAGCTTTTTAATGGTAGTTCATGGCTCACCGTGCTAGATTATGATTGGACCCTATATACTGCACAGTAACAAATTAATCTCTGTGGCAAAAGCAGTATCCCACTGAGTATTGAACAATAAACGCTGTTTTTTGATCTGCATAGTAAACATTCTTTGCAGCAGGCATGGTAACCTCCTGCGCTACCTTAGATGAGTTAAAACTGCCACTAGACAAAACGATCTCTCTCCAGTAAGTACATTAATTATCACAGTTATCGTGGCACTTTTATTGTTGCCTGTAAACTGTTGGATATACAAGGAACTCTGCAGTGTTTTTAAAACTGTTGCACTGCTACAAAACCATCCCCCCCCCAATTAACTAAAGCAGTCCCCCACCCTTCCAGACCAGTACGGCCACCCAGCCTTGGTGTGTATTATTGATTTATTATGAAGGAAGATGACAAAGTAAATACCATAGCAGTTTGATAAGCCTGTGAGGTTTTAACTCTAGAAGTGGCAATCTCCACAGGTATACATTCAAACCCCATTTGGGCAGAGAGGTGCTACAGGGCCTCTGGTGTCCTGTGGCTCGTCCTACTGTGGCTCTGCAATTTAGGTCAACATACAACCCTTTCTGCATTTGACTTTCGGGGTAGCGAGGGCAAGCAGTGACAAGCTTCCCTGGAAGTTAGTGTGGTGTGCTCGAGATCAGAACTCAAGAATCTACCAACAGACACAATAATTTCAAGTACAGCCACGGGTTGTCTTTTAAGATAAGATTTTTTTTTAAATCACAAACCAGCACAAAATTCTACACCAGTCAACTTAGAGTAAAGGGCAGTGGTTCTGGTTACGAATCTCTCTTTTGGTACTACACCCGCTACAGTTCCTTCAAGCTATTCTCACCATAGTGACCCCAGGATGTCTGGTCACTCCTATCGTTAGGGCAAAAGTATGAATCAGTCTCAGATGCAGTCTCAACTTCTCCCACATGTGGCCAGAGCAGTCACTAATGCAGTTGAGGCACCAACCAGGCTGATGCAGTCAGATGTATCTCAGGCTAGGCGAACACAGTCACCATGGGAGAGGCAGCCACTGCTGGGTTGATGCAAGCCCCAATGAGGGTGAACTCCTGACCAGGCCAATATAGTCAGCCCTGATCAGCTGATGCAGGCAGAAAGGGTTGTTGTGGTTATCTCTTGGACCCAGTTTTAAGAGACTGTGGGGACCCTCTACAGTGCAGGTCTTCCTACCTTGTTCTCAGATAGGGAGCTTTGTATTTAAGCCCCTCAGTCCTTCTCCTCATCAACAGTTTCTCCTTCTGCAGGGCCGGCAGACTCCTTCCCTCTCGCAGCAGGCTGGCACACTTCGAGGCACCTCAACATATCCTCTGCTACTCTAGCAGAAAAAGCAGATTTCAGGTGATATCCCTTCACACTTGGGAGACTAGCTTTCAACCCAGGTTACACGGCAGTCCTTCATGAACTCTGTAGAGCATCCCTTGTCTTGGTCATGAAGGACTTGGAACTAGAACAAAGTGGGATGGTTTGGGATGCATTTTTTTTACACATTTTAAGGGCCGGGGAAGGGGGTCTTATGCTCGAACTACAGTACCCATCTGGGATGGTTCCCTTTTCAAATATCCTTCTTAGGCTCCTCTCCAGGCACAACGTTTGTATTGAGTGATGCTTCAGCAGGTAGCAATGGAGCACCCACAACACAAGCCCAATGAAGTGTGAGGTTTCTACACCCTCTTGTCATCATACTCTTGGAGGTAGCAATCAGGGAGAGACAAAATGGAAGGACAGACCCAGAAACTCCCTCACCTAGGACAGACTCAGAAACTACCTCACCTAACACAACAGAAACTACAGTCCCACCTTCACTCCTACCATCTACCAAACAGGGCTCAGGAAGAACTAACCAGCAGCCCAGTGCTAACAAAACTCCTCATGGACTTTCTAGACGTAGCCCTGTCTATAACTTTCTCATTTCAGTGTTAGTGGAGCTCCACCCACTAGCTACAAGAGTGCATGAAATATAGTTTCACTGTCTTGTCTATCTTGTCTGTTGAATCTGTATTCACCCTCTATCTTGTATCATGCCAAACCACGGGAATCCAAAATTGATCCCACTGCCTTTAGTACTCAGGCTTATTCACACACAAACAGAGGTTCCACTGCCATGTGATACCCACCCACTATGAAGTCACAAGCACTCAACATACAAGATGCCAGGACAAGATTCTGGTCGCCCAATCATATTAGTGGAACTTTACACATTTAGGGGCCTGTAGGCCACCCTCTAAGTAACACAGATAAAAAGGTCTGCCCACCCTATCAATAAAAAACACAACATGCTGCCACCACCAAACACTTGGAGCCTGCTTGTTGCTTATCATTTGTGGCTTGCATGGCATTCTTTGAAGCCTCATAATTCATAAATGAAGACCTGACATCATTTCCATTCCTCTCTGTGAAGCAGGGACCAAGCACTGATTGATTCTACTTAGTCAGTGCCCGTCTGCTAGTCCCAACATGACTGAGGTACTATTTTGTTCTTTTTATCTTCTAGTGGCCAGCTAACAGAAGGCATGTGACTGACAAAAACATGCCCAGCAGGACAAACACAAATACAAGTTTTATTTTCTATAGTTAACTTTCTTTTCTTTTGCCAAATCTTCTTTTCTCGTTTGCACTCATGTTTTGTTTTTTCGCTTGTGGACGCTGTTCTCAAATGATGAAGATGATCTTGTTCTAAATATCTTTGTTATGTGTAATTTCCGAAACTATGTTTTAACACATCGTGCAGTACACCCAATCTACCCCACTCCAGTCAACATCAATCACTCCACCTCATCCCACATCAATCTACCCCACTCAATCTAGTCCACCCCAGACCAATCTAGTCCACCCCACTCCAATCCACCCCACACCACTCCAATCCAAACCACTCACCCCAATCCAGTCCACTCTAATCCTTCAAAATCCACCGACTCCAGTTGGCCCCACTCCAATCCAAAATGATCCGCCCCACTCCAATCCAAAACAATCTACCACACTCCAGTCTGCCCCACTCCAATCCAAAACAGTCTGCCCCACTCCAATCTGGCCCACTCAAACCTAAAACAATCTTCTCCACTCCAAACCAGAACAATCTGGCCTACTCCAATCCAAACCAAATGGCACACTTGCCTGTCCCACTTTAATCTGCCTCACTCAAATTCAAAACAATTGACCCCACTCTTATCTGCATCACTCCAATCCAAAACAACCTGTCCCACTCCAATCCAAAACAATCTGCACCACTTCAATCTGCCCCTCTCCAATCCAAAAAAATCTACCGCACTCCAAAACAAATTGCCCCACTCCAATTTAAAGCAATTACCCCTTTCCAAACCAAAACAATCCGCTCCACTCCCCTCCAAAACAATCTGTCCCACTCCAATCCAAAACAATCTGCCCTACTCCAAACCAAAACAATCTGCCCCTCTCTAATCTACCCCACTCCAATCCAAAACAATCTGCCTCACTCTAATCCAAAACAATCTGCCTAACTCCAAAACAATCTGCCCCATTCCAGTCCAAAACAATCTGCCCCACTCCGGTCCAAAACAATTTGCCCCACTCCAATCCAAAACAACCAAAACAATTTGCCCCACTTCCATCTGCCTCTCTCCAAACCAAAAAAATCTTCCGCACTCCAAAACAAATTTCCCCACTCCAATTTAAAGCAACCTGCCCCACTATCATCCAAAACAATCTTCCCCACTCCAATCCAAAACAGTCCACCCCACTCAATCCAATCCACCTTTCTTCAATCCGCACCACCCCAATCCAATGCACCCCACCCCAATCCAATCCACCCCAATCCGATTGACTCCAGTCCACCCCACTGTAATCCAATCTTCTCCATCTACCTCACCCCACACCAGTCCAATTCACCCCACTCCATTCCCCCCACTCCAATCCACACCACCACACTCCAAACTGCCCCACTCCAATTCAAAATAATCTGCCCCAATCCATTCTGTCCAACTCCAATCCAAAACGATCTGCTCCACTCCACCCGGCCCAATTTACACCCAAAACAATCTGCCCCTCTCCAGTCTGCCCCACTCCAATCCAAAACTATGGTGCTCACTCCAGTCTGTTCCACTCCAAAACAATGTGCCCCACTCAAATCTGCCCCATTCCAGTCCAAAACAATCGGCCCCACTACAGTGCAAAACAATAGGCCCCACTCCAATCTGCCCCACTCCAATCCAAAACAATCTCCCTCACTCCAACTTGCACAACTCCAGTCCAAAACAATATGCCATACTCCAGTCTGCCCCACTCTAATCCAAAACAATCTGCCCATTCCAGTTTAAATCAGTCTGCCCCACTCCAATCCAAAACAATCTGCCCTGCTCCAATCCCAACCAATCTGCCCCACTCCAATCCAAAACAATCTGCCACACTCCAATCCAAAACAATCTGGCCCATTCCAATTTGCACTCCTCCAATCCAAAACAATTCCCCCACTCTAATCTGTCTGTCTCAAATCCAAAACAATCCACTTTCACTCCAAACTGCCCCACTCCAATCCGCCCCACCAATGCAGTCCAACCTGATCCACCCACTCCCATCCATTCCACTACAACCCAATCCACCCACCTCACCCTACTCCAGTCTATCTAACCCAATCCACCTAATCCATCCCACCTTAATCCACCTCACTCTAATCCACCTACTCCAATCTCATCCATCCCACTCCACTCTAATCCACCATAATACACTCTGCTCAAATGCAGTCCACACCACTTCATAAATTCCCCTCACTCAAATCCAGTCCATTCCACTCCAATCCGCCCACCCCACCACCCCACACCAATCCACCCCACCCCACCCATTCCAATCCAACTCAATCCAATCCAAACCACCCCAAACCAGTCCACCCCACCCAAATCCAATCCAATCGACTCCAATCCACCCTACTCAATCCAATCCACTTCACTCCAGTCCATCCCATTCCATTCCACCCCACCCCAGTCTAATGCACCCCACCCCAATCCGATTGACTCCAAACCACCCCACTGCAATCCAGTCCTCTCCTATCCACCTCACCCCACGCCAATCCAATTCACCCCACTCCAATCCACCCCACCACACTCCAGTCCACTCCACCTCATCCCACTCCAATTCAAACCACCGCATCCAACCCACCTCACTCCAGTCCACCCCACCCCATTATAATTTCCCACTCAATTTCAATCCACCCCACTCCAATCCAGTCCACCCCTTCCAGTCCACCCCACTCCAATCGACCCCATCCAGCCCACTCCATTCTACTCCACCCCACTCCAATCCACCCATACCATTCCAATCCAGTCCAATCCACCTCACCCTACTCCAATCCAATCCACCCAAGTTCAGTCCACCCCACTCATTCCAATTCATTCAGCCCACCCACCCCATCCCAGTCCCCCACTTCACTCCAATCCAACTCTCCCAACTCCACTTGAATCCACCTCACTCCATTCTAACCCACCCCACTCCAATCCAGTCCAATCCTCCCCCTCCAGTCCAATCCAATCCACCCGGTTCAGTCCACCTCACTCCAGACCACCCACTCAAATCAAGTCCACGCAAATCCACCCCACCACAGTCCTATCACTTCAGTCCAATCCAATCCACCCCACTCCAATCCACCCCACCCACTCCAATCCCCCACCCCAATCCAATCCAATCCAATTCACACCACCCCAAACAAGTCCACCCGACTCCAATCCAATCTACTCCAATCCACCCCACTCAAGTCAATCCACCTCACTCCAATCTACCGACCCCAATCCAGTCCACCCCACCCCAATCCAATCCACCCCAATCCGATTGACTCCAATCCACCCCACTGCACTCCAATCCTTTCCTATCCACCTCATCCCACACCAATCCAATTCACCCCACTCCTATCCAAGCCATACAACTCAATCTACTTCACCTCACTTCAATCCATCCCACCCTACTCCAGTCCACCCCTCACCCCACTCCACCCCAATCCACCACAATAAACCCACCCCACCCCAATACAATCCCCCATCCCATTTCAATCCACCTCTCTCCAATCCAGTCCAACCACCCCAGTCCACCCCACCCCAGTCCACACCACTCCAGTCCACCCCCACTCAATTCCAATCCAATCTGCCTCACTCTACTCCAATCCACCCCAGCCCCACTCAATCAAATTCATTCAGCCAACGCAACCATTTCAATCCCCCACCCCACTCCAATCCAGTCTTCCCCACTCCGGTCCAATCCACCCCACTCCAGTCCAATTCACCCCACTCCAATTCCCCCCTCCAGTCCAATCGAATCCACCCCACTTCAGTCCACCCACTCCACCCTACTTCAAACCACCTACTCTACTAAAATCTACCCGAATCCACCCCATCCAAATCCTATAACTCTAGTCCAACCTACCCACCCCAATCCAGTATTATCCACCCCACTCCAGTCCACCCACTCCAGTCCATCCCAATCCAATCCACATCATCCCATTTCAGTCCACCCCAATTGAATCCAATGCACCCCAAGAAGTCCACCAACTCCAATCCACCCGACTTAATCCACCCCACTCTACCCCAGTCCAGGCCACCCCACTCTACTCCAATCCAATGCATCCCACTAACTTAATCCACTGCAACTCACTCCACCCTATACCACCCCACTCTGCTTCACTGTATGCCACTCCACTCTACGACACTGCAGTCTGCCACTCTCTGCCACTGATCTCTGAACTCCCATTCTCCCCTCTATGACACTCTACACCAGCAAATCCACTCTACAACACTCTATTCTATGACATTCCACGCCACCAACCTGTAACCATGCTAAACATAGCAAAAACACATTGCCAAAGACAATAACTCTTGTATAGGCGAGACCTTTTGGCTTTGCCAATGCTTGTTATTTGATACTGACACAAGACATGATCCATAAGGATGTCTGCGTCAGTGATAGCATCTAGGATGGTCTTGACAGTGCACACACCCTCTATCTCACTCACTCTCTACTTGGGCCTCTCTTTCTCTCTCTCACTATCCTCTCTCTCCCTGCCTCCCCTTGTTTCCCACTCTTGGCAGTGAGAACCTCTAAACCCTGCATCAGAGGCTTCTATCAACCAAATGGGCAGTGGTGGGATTCAAATTGCTCCTACGAGGATCAAGGACACAAGGCTATTGCATGCTTAAGTCCTAATACTGTATCTACAGAAGAGATGTTGCATGTCAAATCTTATGCTGTCATGGTAAATACTGGTGAACTTGCAATCTTTAAAACACAGCATCAATAAAACACATTTAAAAATACACTACATACAATATAATAGTAATAATTCCTTTATTGTATGATTAATACAAATCTTTACAATATTGATGTTGCAATAATCCAAGTGTTAAAACACTGGTACATAAATTCAATATAACCCAAAACTTATTAGAGGATGAAAGGTACAATTGGCAAAAGTCTCATTAGAACAAGTATTAAAGTGCAGAATTTAAAATCGGATGGACCTGAGGAAAGTGGAAATAAGGCAGTGTGGAGTAAATGCAAATAGTACCTTAACCCCTTTGGTGCTGAGGATGGAACCATTCCGTCCTCAGCAACAGTGTTCATGTGCTGAGGACGGAATCGTTCTGTCCTTATCACACGACCACCAAATCCCTATGCTGTTTACAGCAGAGAGATTTGGTTTTTCTAAAATCAGCCTCAGGAGCTGGAAAAGAGCTTTCCCAGCCCCTGAGGCTGTTTTCAGTTTTCACTGACATGACGAGCAGCACGCATGGTGCACTGACATCATTTCAGTGAAAACAAAAAGTGAAATGAGCCAATCGTCTCTTTTCACGTTTGCTGCCTCGGTGCTCAGCTGGCTACCTCAGACCTCCGAGCACCGAGGCAGATGGGAGAGGAATCATTGGAAAGGGGAGAATCTCCCCTTCCCAATGGTACCCTTCCTTAGTAGATCCCTACTTGGAGAGTGCTGCAGGAGGGCGATCCCAAGCAGGGACCAACCCACTAGACATCAGGGAGTGCGGAGTGGCCCTTTGGGCAAGAGCTTTTGCTCCTTCCCCAAAGTGTTTTGGCCAAATCAGTCTTTCTGCTCTTCTGGGGTGGCAGATGTGGACAATAGCCCCCATTCTGCCCCACAAGAGAGGGCAGAAAGCCCACTAGACCCCAGGGAGATTGCTTTTGAGCCAGAGTAGGGCTGAGGGCTGCCTAGAATGGGCGTGGCAATGCCCCCACCCCCCCCAAAAAAAATCTGTAGTCTCCAAAAATGGACATAGGTGGTCATTACAACATTGGCGGTATAAGGCGCTTACCACAGTGCAGAAGACCGCCAATACACCGCCACGGCCGCGGTAGACCGCCACAGCTATTATGACACACATCACGGAATCCGCCCAAATTCAGACAACCAGACAATACCGCCACACCAAAGGTCAGCGATAAACTGGCGGAAACACATCCTCCACCTCCACGCCAACAGAAACACGCCCATGCCATTACGACCCACGAATCCACGCGGCGGTCTTTCAACCGCGGTATTCCATTGGCGGTACACACAGCCGCGTTCAAAATACACACGCATCTCCAAAACACCGCCACATTGGACAATTCCAAATACACACACCTGATACACATACACACACCACTCCCACACACACAATACAATATAAAACACACACCCACATCACCCACAAACCCCTACGACCACAATTCACGAATGAAGGCCAGAGAGATAGCACAGAACAGACAACCCCATCACACAGAGGCACACAACACCATCACCCACGCAACATCCAAGCACAAAACACCACATACTACTACACTCACCACACTCATCAACACATATACCACCCCACACATCACACACACCACCCCATGGCACGACAAAGACACCCCCGCTTCTCCGAGGAGGAGCTCAGGGTCATGGTGGAAGAAATCATCCGGGTAGAGCCACAGCTATTTGGCTCACAGGTACAGCACACATCCATAGCCAGGAAGATGGAGCTATGGCAAAGAATAGTGGACAGGGTCAACGCTGTGGGACAGCACCCAAGAAATAGGGAGGACATCAGGAAGAGGTGGAACGACCTACGGGGGAAGGTGCGTTCCACGGTATCCAGGCACCACATCGCGGTACAGCGGACTGGCGGCGGACCCCCACCTCCTCCCCCTCAACTAACAACATGGGAGGAGCAAGTCTTGTCCATCTTGCATCCTGAGGGCCTCGGAGGAGTCGTTGGAGAAACGGACACTGGTAAGTCTAATCTTAACCATCATAACCCCCACCCTACCTGCATGATATCACACACCCCCACCATCACACCCTCCCCTATCACCCCAAATCCTCACCTATCTACCCATGACACCAACCACCCATCCCAACCCCAAGACCTGCATGACATAACTAAGCATGGACACCCATCACCAAAGCATGCCCACTGCACAGACCCACAACACCCCCCAACCATCAGCACACAAGCCCCCCCACAGGAATGCCTGCACTGGGGTTCACGCACACCCAACCATTGCACACCATGAAACACACACATGCAATAATCATGTACTTATACCCCTGCAGGAACCCGAAGGAACGTCACCACACCAGAGGGTCCAGACAACACCACTCCACCCCCAGAAGAGGTCCACAGTGACGACAGCAGCTCTGCCCCACTGGATCTTGATGACCAGCCCAGACCATCGTGGGTCTCAGGACAGTCGGTTCCCCTTGCCCAGCCCAACAGCGAGCTTACACCCTCTGGTAACACCAGCAGAGCACCCACCCAGCCGGCCCAAACCTCCCTTCCCAGGACAGGTCAATCAGCGGTGTTTCCACCACTACAGGGCACCCGGGGTAAACCACCACCCCAACAACAACAGGGACCTGGGGGCAGTGGTAGTGGGCACACGGTCCAGGGGACGGAGGCACAGGAACACAGGGGAACTGTGAGGGCTGCTGTGCGACAGAGGGAGGACAGGCCAAGGGAACCAACTCTCAACGAGGCCCTCTCCTCCATCATGGGAGCATACCACCACTCCCAGGAGACGATGGCCAAGGTCCTGGACAAGTTGCAGGAGACCCTGCGTCTGCAGGAGGAACAATATTTGGGGTTCAGGGAGGAGCTCAGGACCATCGGCTCCGCCCTGGGCACCATCGTAGGGGTGCTGACGGACATTCAAAAGACCTTGAGGGACACCATGGCACTCCAAGGGGCCCCTGACACTAGCCACCACAATGAAATGCCCACCACCCCTGCCGGCGCTAGTGGACAGGACGCCCCGCCACAGGACCAACACATCAGCACCCCATCCCCTGCAGACGGGCAACCACCACGCAAGCGGGCCCTGAGATCCTGGAACAGGACAGAGCAAGATGGCAAGACCCCCGTCAGGAAATAAGACCACCCTGTTTGTCCCCCCACTGTCCCACTTTGTTACCCTGCCCAAATCGGAACTGACCTAGTTCCACTTCCAATGCCCAGATGTGCAATGTACCTGTGAGACTAATAGACTGGACTCTGCCATGGACATTCCTCCACCATCACCCATCACCATTTTACAACCCCCTTCATTTTTTTACACTTAAATAAACACCCTTGAAACACTAAAAAAAATGGAGTCAGTCTATGATTTGTAAATCTGTATTATCAATTACAGTTTCATAATGGGTCACCCATTGGAAGGCTAACATACCTATGTCACACATCACAAGCCCTTCAAGGATGCAAACAGTTGACACGTAGGTTACCACATTTGTGAAACTGAAATGGAAGGGGACAACTCAGTTAACAAATAGTGAGTGAAATGTCGGTACAGGATAGAGGTAGATGTGTGAAAGTTAATGTAATGGTAAAAATGAAAATGTTCTCCCCTGTGTCTCACTGGAAATATTGCTGTATGACTGACTCCCTGTTGTCGTTTTCGTCTTCCTCAGCTTCATCCTCATCACTGTCCACAGGCTCCACAGCTGCCACAACACCGTCATCTGGATCATCCTCCTGCAGAAAAGGCACCTGGCGTCGTAATGCCAAGTTATGGAGCATGGAGCAGGCGATGATGATGTCACACACCTTCTTCGGTGAGTAGAATAGGGATCCACCTGTCATATGGAGGCACCTGAACCTGCCTTCAGGAGGCCGAAGGTGCTCTCGATAACCCTCCTAGTCCGCCCATGGGCCTCATTGTAGCGTTCCTCTGCCCTGGTCCTGGGATTCCTCACTGGGGTCAATAGCCAGGAAAGGTTGGGGTAACCAGAGTCCCCCAATAGCCATACACGGTGCCTCTGGAGTTCACCCATCATATCAGGGATGCTGCTATTCCGCAGGATGTAGACGTCATGCACAGAGCCAGGGAACATAGCATTTACCTGCGAGATGTACTGGTCTGCCAAACAGACCATCTGGACATTCATGGAATGATAACTCTTCCTGTTCCTGTACACCTGTTCACTCCTGCGGGGGGGGACCAGAGCTACATGGGTCCCATCAATGGCACCTATGACGTTGGGGATATGTCCAAGGGCATAGAAGTCACCTTTCACTGTAGGCAAATCCTCCACCTCAGGGAAAATGATGTATCTCCGTACGTGTTTCATCAGGGCAGACAACACTCTGGACAACATGGTGGATAACATAGGCTGGGACATCCCTGATGCCATGGCCACTGTTGTTTGAAAAGACCCACTTGCAAGGAAATGGAGCACTGACAGCACCTGCACGTCAGGGGGGATTCCAGACGGATGGCGGATCGGTGACATCAGGTCTGGCTCCAACTGGGTACATAGTTCCTGGATTGTAGCACGGTCAAACCGGTAGGTCACGATTAAATGTCTCTCTTCCATTGTCAACAGGTCCACCAGCGGTCGGTACACCGGAGGATTCTGCCATCTTCTCATATGTCCCAGCCACTATTCCTCCAGGTATGTACCTACAGTCACACACAAGAGTACACCAGACAATAAACCATTCCTGTATGTGTGTTGAGTGTAGGCCTCAGTATGTGTGACGCAGTTGAAAATGAATCCATGTGGGCCCCTGAAATGGCGGCTGCCTGACCTCTAAAGTGGGACAATGGGATTGTGGGGTAACAGCGCTGGCGTTGCACACCGTCGTGGTAGGCGGTCGTAGAGCGCGGCACAATGCTGCATTGGTTAACATTGGACCTTATGGGTCCCAGGAGCCAATGAACAGGTGCGCCGGCGGTGATGATGCGCCCCACCACGGACGTCACCGCCGCGGACGTCACCACCATTTTCTGTCTGTTGAATCACTAGATACCTGACCTTCGACAGGAGAGGACCTACACTGCTAGTGCTGCTGTGACCTCGGTCTGGAAGCGACGATGGCTGCTGCGTCTGGGGAAAGGGCCCCTGCCTTCACTGCACAGGAGTTGGAGAAACTTGTGGATGGGGTCCTCCCCCAGTACATGCTACTCTACGGTCCTCCCGACCAACAGGTTAGTACACAGGGAGCACATTGTAGGGGCTAGGCCTGGGTGGACAGGGCTGGGTGGAAGAGGGAAGGGGGCAGAAGTCATACTACAGTAAAGCATGGGAATAAATGGGCCACATGGTCAGAGTATGGAGGGGGCCACACACATTGATGGTGCAATTGGTAATGACTGTTCCTCTTTCCTAGTGCATGTCATGTAGGTCAGCGCCCACCAGAAGAGGGACATTTGGCGTGCTATCGCCAAGGAGGTCCGGACCCTGGGGGCCCACCAGAGATGGGGCACCCACTGCCGGAAGAGATGGGAGGACATTCGCCGCTGCAGCAAGAAGACGGCGGAAGCTCAGCTGGGGATGGCCTCCCAACGTTGAAGGGGTGCCTGTCGTACCATGACCCCCCTGATGTTCCGGATCCTGGCGGTGGCCTACCCGGAGTTGGATGGGCGCTTAAGGACATCACAGCAGACACAAGGGGGTGAGTACAACCTCATTCTGCGGACTTTGCGTGCAGTGGAGGTGTCTGGGTGGGGGAGGTGGGCTATGGGTGTCCCTATGCCAGGGCGAGTTAGGTAGGCAAGGCCCCTCCGTAATGTAGGCCATGTGGCACTCTACCCCACCTCAGTAAATTAGTAAGTTGAGGTATAGTTGCCCCTGTGGCATCCATGTGCGCAGATTTCCACCATTGCCATGTAGGCCATATCCCAGAAATTGCATGTGCAGAGGGCAGGAGCGTGGCGTTGTGCATGGGGCTGCTGCGTCTGTCTTGTCCGCCAACGGTAGCGGTATGCCATGCACTAAAACTCTCTTTCTTCTGTCTCCCCCCCTTTTCCTGCTCTCCCTGTCCTTTTGTACATCAGCATCAACAGGCGGAGGTACAGTGGCACCGGAGCACGAGGGAGCTGCATCCCACATGGCCATGGAGGGCCACACCACAGACTCTGAATACACCAGTGGGACGGAGGGCGAGGGGAGCTTCACGTCGGTCACCGAATCACCAAACAGCGACACAGACTCGTCCGCCGATGTGAGCTCCCCTGTAGTGGCTGCACCATCTGTGCGCCCCACTTCTACAGGTACAGCCGCCACCCCCCCTACCAGCACCGCCCTCCCAGCAGCCCCTCAGCGTTCGCCCCGTGCCCGCTCACCCAGGAGGGTGGGCATCACCTTCGCCCCAGGCACCTCAGGCCCTGCCCCAGTCACTCCTGCTGCCCTCAGTGAGGAGGCCATTGACCTCCTCAGGTCACTCACTGTTGGGCAGTCTACCATTGTGAATGCCATCCAGGGTGTAGAAAGGGCGTTGCAACACAGTAGTGCATTCCTGGAGGGCATTCATTCTGGTCAGGCTGCCCTTCAGCGAACCCTGCAATCTCTGGCCTCAGCACTGATGGCAGCAATTGTCCCTGTGTCCAGCCTCCCCCCTCCAACTTCCTCCACCCAGACCCAATCCCCTGTACCCCAGCCCATCCCAAGCACACCTACAGAGCAGCATGCACACAAGTCAACACACAAAAGTAGCTCAGGCAAACATAGGCACCACACATCCCACAGGCACTCACACAAGCATCACACCCATACAGACACAGCAACATCCACTGTCTCCACTGTGTCCCCCTCCTCCTCTTCTCCCTCCTCCCTCCCAGTGTCGTCTACACAGACACCTGCATGCACCACATCTACAGGCACTAGGACTCGCACCAGGACACCCAGCACCACACGCCGCTCACCAGCACTCACCACCTCCACTGCCATTTACACGTCCCCTGTGTCCTCTCCCAGTGTGTCTGTGACGCCCCCTCCCAAAGTACCCAAACGCCAGCAATCCCTCACCCAACATCCATCCACCTCACGACAGCCTCCAGTACCTGCACCTGAACCCAAAACAGCTAAAGTGACACCTCCTACAACCACCTCCTCTTCCTCCACTTCCAGACCCCCTCCAGCTACCCATCCCAGTGTTCGTCAGAAACTGTCCCTCTGTCAAATCGACCTTTTTGCCCCCACCTCCAATTCATCAGTCCCGTCGTAGCGCCTCAGACAAAAAGCCTCCAGTACCAGTGGTGCGTGTTCCAGGTTTTTGGAGTGCACCGTCCACCAGGGCATGCAGTAGGACCCGGAGCCAAGGCACTGGCAGGACACCCCCTGTAAAGGCTCCAAAATTGGAGAGTGGACGACGGGACTGTGTCAAGACTCCTGGTGGGACAACAAGTGAAATGGGATCAAAGGCGATTGGTGAGTCAGCTGTAACTCCAAAAAAGGTGGGTAAGGTCCAGAGGAAGTCTGCCCAGCCTGTTGTGAGTGTCACGGCGGAGAAGTGCGCCATCATTTCCGGCTGTCCAGACACAACCGCCAGCACCGTCGTCACTGGTCCAGGGACCAGAGTCAGTGCCCAGGAGGGCCCAAGTATCGTCACTGGTCCAGAGACCACCGCCTGAGTCAGTGCCCAGGAGGGCCCAAGTATCGTCACTGGTCCAGAGACCACCGCCAGAGTCACAGCCCAGGAGGGCCAAAGTATCGTCACTGGTCCTGAGACCACCGCCGCAGTCACAGCCCAGGCGGGGCCAGGATGCCACAGCCCCGCTGGGCAATGATGGAACGTCATGCCACACACCAATGTCCAGTGTGGAAATTGTCATGCCACACACCAATGTCCAGTATGGAGATCGTCATGCCACACACCAATGTCCAGTGTGGAGATCGTCATGCCACACACCAATGTCCGTATCAGAACTGCCATGTCAAAGCACCGCTGAACAGGGCTAAGACCGCCATGGCAAGCACCGTTGAACAGTCCTGAACCCCCATGTCAAAGCACCGCTGAACAGTCCTGAACCCCCATGTCAAAGCACCGCTGAACAGGGCAAAGACTGCCATGGCAAAGCACCGCTGAACAGTCCTGAACCCCCATGTCAAAGCACCGCTGAACAGTCCAGAACCGCCATGTCAAAGCACCGCTGAACAGGGCAAAGACCGCCATGGCAAAGCACCGCTGAACAGTCCTGAACCCCCATGTCAAAGCACAGCTGAACAGGGCAAAAACCGCCATGGCAAAGCACCGCTGAACAGTCCTGAACCCCCATGTCAAAGCACCGCTGAACAGTCCAGAACCGCCATGTCAAAGCACCGCTGAACAGGGCAAAGACCGCCATGGCAAAGCACTGCTGAACAGTCCTGAACCCCCATGTCAAAGCACCTCTGAACAGGGCAAAGACCGCCATGGCAAAGCACCGCTGAACAGGGCAATGCACTGGGTAGGAATGAATGGCCCACCACATCAGGCATCCTTATCCCATGTGCAGCTGGGACAGTGACAGGACACTACCTTTCACGGGGAGACTCATCCAGTCTGGGTACCAGTCCCCCCCCCAGTACCAGTATGGACCTGCATCAACTTGAGAGACTGTGGCTTTGCACTCCCCAGGATGGAACAGTGGGCAACCCACCCACTTGTGAGACTTGAGAGACTGTGGCTTTGCACTCCCCAGGATGGCACAGTGGGCAACCCACCCACTTGTGAGACTTGAGAGACTGTGGCTTTGCACTCCCCAGGATGGCACAGTGGGCAAGCCACCCACTTGTGAGACTTGAGAGACTGTGGCTTTGCACTCCCCAGGATGGTACAGTGGGCAACCCACCCACTTGTGAGACTTGAGAGACTGTGGCTTTGCACTCCCCAGGATGGCACAGTGGCCAAGCCACCCACTTGTGAGACTTGAGAGACTGTGGCTTTGCAATCCCCAGGATGGTACAGTGGGCAACCCACCCACTTGTGAGAATTGAGAGACTGTGGCTTTGCACTCCCCAGGATGGTACAGTGGGCATCCCACCCACTTGTGAGACTTGAGAGACTGTGGCTTTGCACTCCCCAGGATGGCATAAATAGGCATGGAGCCCCGTCATGGATCTGGCTTTGCATTCATGTGGCTGAGGTGCCCCCTCTTCCCTTCCCCCTGAGGTGCCTGTAGTGTTTCTATCTGATGCCCTGGCAGTGTTCTCTCCGATTTTGGTCAGGTATCTATTGTGGGCCTCGCCCATGCATTTTTGGACTGTTTGTGCACGGACATTGTTGTGTACATATCTGCAATACTTCTCGGATTGTATATGTAAATATGAGTGATTTTGGAATACATATATTTGTATATTTTTGTATGACATGTATAGTGGCACATTACAAAGTTTGCCAGAAATTTGCATTGTCTTTGCATTCTTCCGGGGGGATTGTGGGTTGTTACTGTTATGTTTGTGACTGCATTGGTGTGTATGTTGTAATATGCGAGGGTGGGGGTGGGGGTGTTTGTTGGGTGTCCCCCTAACTTTTGCCTTCCCCCTCCCCCGTGTCGTCGCTGTTGGTCGTGAAGGAGCAGAAAGACAAGGGCAGGTAGTATTTGGAGTTCCGGGTCCATGGAGTGGTCGTTCCTTGTGGGATGTGTAGAAGGTGAGCGTTTTCCCATAGCAAAAGCTGTTTCCGCCGTGTTTTTATCCACGGTGAATCCGCCCCGGAAAAGGTGGCGGATTGGCCTGTTGTGATACTGTGGGCGGTACATTGTCTCCCACCTGTCTGTTGGCGGTGACCGCCACGCTGCTTGTCTGTACCGCCGTGGCGGGCGGTGTGTTAAAGTGGCTGTCTTTGTTGGCGGTTTCCGCCAGGGTCATAATTCCCTTTTTTTGTCCGTCTGACTGTTTTTGGTATTACCTCATCTTTAACACCGTCCGCCAGGGTTGTAATGACCCCCATAGTCTTTCAACAGCCCCCGATCTGCCCCCCTGGGAGCAGAAAGCCCCCCTGACACCACAGACTATTTTTTTCTTTGTGTGGGGGTAGGGGCTTCCTTACCACCCCACACACACCATTCCAACAGAACTCAGCCACATACACAAATCTGCCTGTCCAAACGTCAGTGATAAAGTACTTCCCCTTTAAGGTTACTTAAAATGATTGAGTATACCATGGCAAAGTTGCCCATTAATTGCATCTCCAAATCTAGGGCCAGGGCAGCCCCATATTCATCTTGAATTTGTTTTAACACTTCCGGCAAGTTGGCAAGTGTCGGTGTACCGTGTGCTGTAGAGTAGAGCGCGGCAAACACCATGACCCATGTATTACAGTTATCCACTGTGGGGACCATCCCAAATGGCAAGCATATCGTTAACATTCTATGTTTATCCTGAGGTCCCATATGGGGAAATACTGCTCCCAGTGGGTTAATTTTTGGAGTTAGACAAAACTTAGTTTCCTCTCGTTTGGCGGTTACTTTAACCATGATCGAATGTACAGTAGCAGGATAATCACCTGGTGTCACTGCATGTGGTTGCACTGGAGCAACATGTGCTGGATTTGTATTCAATGTTTGCCTTACAAACTGGACTAATTGCCTATATATTGCTGTCAGTTTAGTATATAAACAACGGACTTCAGCTACCGCTAAGCTTGCTACTGCAGGGTGAGGTGTATAGGTGGCCAATAAAGGTCAGGTAGGACCATCATTACATAGAGGACCTAACCTAACTGGTAATATTGTGTGGGGTAGGGTGCAATCAAGCCAATTATTATGTTCTCGATAAGATAGAGGTATCTCTAAATATGCATAAGCCCTTTATTGTCCAGGTGCATTTGCAAGTGTGTAGTGATAAAATGTATTTGTGTTCCCATCAACTGCTGGAAATGTGACCCAAGAATAGAAAAGTTCAGTTCTGTAAGCTGCATCTGCATGTGACTGGACCCCACTGGGTTGTTAGGCCATTTTCCAGTAAATACATAGTCAGGGGTTATCTCATGTTAACTGCAATTGCTACCTGCTGTGGATTCGCAATAGTAAAAGTTGAACTTGTCCAGAGAAGGCACACCACCTAGGGATTTTCTTTTTATAGTTCAAGCTTGAACAACCTCCAGCTTCAGATAGCATATCCTACTTAGCTGAGGAGGAAATCCTCAATACCACGGACGTTGCCGCATATAGTACTGAGGTGTCATTGCATGTAATGGGACAGAGATACTCAGGAGGACCCAAAAATTAGAGCCTGACCAAACGTTGGCGGCGCCATGTCGCATAGGCTCTCATTATTGTAATGAGACTACTGGGTTTCGAGCGGCAGAATTGCCTGCGATGTTGGAGACTGAGTCTGACCTACTGCGTGCGACACCTGTCGCTCCAATCTGGGTTTTGCTTCGGCTAACTAGCAGTACCTCATCTCTACCCAAGGGCAGGGACGAATAGGCAGCCGAACACATGACATAAATGGTTTCTCAGGGAAGCCGTGGTCACTCAGGTCATAGCCGTTTCTCTCAGTTACATTAGTCTTATATACATAATGACAAACAGAGGCAGTATATGGTTCAAAAAGATTTTAATGAAGCGACTGCATCTTATTTAGCAAAGCATGAGCTGCAATAACCAAGACAACACAACATAACAAGATTAGAATTGTGATGAGGAGAGTAAAGCATAAAAATAACACCACCATGTTGTCACTAGAGCCAATAGACAAATTCCTACCTAGATTTATAATAGAGCACAGCGTGTTAAGCTCTAAATCTGCCCTTCAGGTTACCCTGGGAAGACATCATCCCCCACACCTGAGCAAAGGCCTGAATTCTGCATTAGCATATGTAGCAAAGCATTCGGCAATCAGCATACAGTCGTGGTTCTCTGGCTGGAATCTCCCTCTAACGTGTAAAAGACAGGGAAGTGTTTTTATAATAAAACAGCTGATGTTCTAAGAAACTGTCTCTACGTGAGGATGTGTATTTTCTATGAATGTCAGAGGCTAAACTCATACCACGTTTACTGGCAACCTATCTTTCTATAGCCTTGGAAGAAGCACAGAGTGAGCAAGAATATCTTGTTTGAGAACAGAGTGTTGGCCTAGGAAAAAACAGTCAGATAGAAGAAAATAAAACAAGACCATAAAAGTGACTACTATAACGATAATAAACAAAGCTGAATAAAACATATATAGGTGAAAGCGCACAGCGACAGGCCTAGTATGCTAAAATAACGTGCATGAAGCTTATTACAAAAATGGCTACACAACAATCCCACACTGTTAAGCCAACAGAATAACGCCCATCACATTATGACCCACGAATCACTACGGCGGACATTCAACGGCGGTAAACCATTGGCGGTACCTACCGCCGCGCTCACAATGGACACCCAGATACAAAATAACACCACATTGGACAATTCAAACAACACACACCTGACACACATACACACACCACACCCACACCACTATAAAACAGACACCCACATTACCCACAACCTTTTACGATTACAAAGCATTGCCACCAGAGAGACACCAAGACCACTGAGAACTCTAGAGCCACACACTACTCACACCTATGTACCACTCACGCACTCCACATCACACACCCCAAAACATAACCCAACACACCCTCACCAACACACCACACATAACACCCATGGCACCACAAAACACCCCTGTTTCACAGAGGAGGAGCTAAGGGTCATGGTGGAGGAAATTATCAGGGTAGAGCCACAGCTATTTGTAGCACAGGTGCAGCAGATATCAATAGCCAGGAAGATGGAGCTTTGGCGGAGAATCATGGACAGGGTCAACACCGTAGGACAGCACCCCAGAACTAGGGATGACATCAGGAAGAGGTGGAACGAACTACAGGGGAAGATACGTTCCATAGCAGCATGACACCAGCTCACTATACAGAGGACTGGTGGGGGACCCCCACCTCCTCCCCATCAACTCACAACATGGGAGGAGCAAGTCTTGGCAATACTGCATCCTGAGGGCCTGGCTGGAGTCGGAGGAGGACTGGACTCTGGTAAGTCAACTCTCTACTACTATCACCCCCACCTGCATGCCATCACATTCCCTCACCCTCACTCCTATCACTCCACTACATCCCATACACTCCACCATCACATCTCTCTCATCCCAATGCCAAGCCCTGCATGCTGTATCAATGCATGGACACCCCTCACAGCCCTGCGTGGACACTCATCACTAAAGCATGCACACCATAGAGAACTAACAATCCCACCATACACTAACATACAAAGGTGAAAGCTGGCAGGGTAAATCCAACCATAGAAGGGAAGCCAGGTGTTAGAAATGGGGTCTTTGGTTGGCAGTCAGGTCACCCCCTGTGCAAGAAAGGACCCCGACCCAAGTCAGGGTAAAAGAGAATCACCCTCAGCTAACCCCCGCTCACTCCCTTGGTAGCTTGGAACAAGCAGGAGGCTTAACTTCAGAGTGCTAGGTGTAAAGTATTTGTACCAACACACACAGTAACTTAATTAAAACACTACAAAATGACACAACACAGGTTAAGAAAAATAGAATATAGTTATCTAAACAAAACAAGACCAAAACGACAAAAATCCACAATACACAAGTCAAGTTATCAACTAAAAACCAAAAAGAGTCTTCATGTAATTTTAAACACAACACTAACGCTGTTAGCGTAGAAATGTACCTGGGTGCGTCAAAAATAACCCTGCACAGGCGAGTGTGCATCAAAAAGGGCTTGCGATGAGACCGTGTGTCATTTCTTCTTCAGTCAAGTCTGCGTGCATCGTTTCTTTCCACGGGAGAGCAATGCATCGATTCAAACCGCACTCTTGGGTCCAGGCAGGCCTTGTCTCGTTTTTACACACCCAGCGATGTTTGTGTCAGAAATCCTGCTGCACGATGATTCAGAAAACCAAGCAGCACGGGTTGCGATCTCACCAGCCTCCGTCAGCGATGCTGCACGTTGTTTCTCCAGCCACAGGCGTCAATCTTCCGGTCGTGATGAAGGTGAGCACCGATTTTCAGCTGCGAAGCTGGAGGCACGTTGATTTTTCAGCTACAGTTCAGAGTCGCATCGATCTTTTCTCCATACGGAGGTCGGTGTGTGGATTTCTCACTCTTGGCATGCCAGCTTCTCCTTTCAGGGCCCCACGAACTGGATGAGCACCACTTGGCAGAGTAGGAATCTCAGCAGAGGCTCCAGGTGATGGCAGAGAGAAGTCTTTGCTGTCCCTGAGACTTCAACCAACAGGAGACAAGCTCTAAATCAAGCCCTTGGAGAGTTCTTCACAAGAAGGAAGGCAACAGAAAGTCCAGTCTTTGTCCTCTAGCACAGGCAGAACCAGCAAATGCAGGAGTGCGCCATAAAGCACAGTCACAGGCAGGGCAGCTCTTCTTCCTCAGCTCTTCAGCTCTTATCCAGGCATAGGTTACTCTTGGTTTTCCAGAAGTGTTCTAAACTCTGTGGTTTTTGGTGCCCTTCTTATACCCATTTTGCCATTTGAAGTAGGCTCACTTCAAAGGAAAGTCTCTCTTGTTTGTGAAATCCTGCCTTGCCCAGGCCAGGTGCCAGACACACACCAGGGGGTTGGAGACTGCATTGTGGGAGGGCCGGCACAGCCTTTTCAGGTGTGAGTGACCACTCCTCCCCTCCCTCCTAGCACAGATGGCTCATCAGGATATGCAGGCTACACCCCATCTCCCTTTGTGTCACTGTCTAGTGAAAGGTGCAACCTGGCCAACTGTCAAACTGACCCAGACAGGCAATCCACAAACAGGCAGAGTCACAGAAATGGTTTAAGCAAGAAAATGCTCACTTTCTAAAAGTGGCATTTTCAAACACACAATCTTAAAATCAACTTTACTAAAAGATGTGTTTTTAAATTGTGAGCACAGAGACCCCAAACTCCACATGTCTATCTGCTCCCAAATGGAATCTACACTCTAATTATATTTAAAGGTAGTCCCCATGTTAAAGTATGAGAGGGACAGCCCTTGCAACAGTGAAAACCGAATTTAGCAGTATTTCACTGTTAGGACATATAAAACACATTACTATGGGGGTCATTACAACCCTGGCGGTCTTTGACCGCCAGGGCTGTTTTGAAGGAAACACCGCCAACAGGCAGGCGGTGCTTCCAGGGGGATTACAACCACAGCAGAAGCACCGCGGTCGCTCCGCTGGGACCGGCGGTTTCCCGCCACTTTAGTCCCGGCGGATTTAATCCTCCAGGGCAGCGCTGCCCAGGGGATTAGGGGTCCCCCTCCCGCCAGCCTTTTCATGGTGGTTTGAACCGCCATGAAAAGGCTGGCGGAAAGGGGAGTCGCGGGGCCCCTGGGGGCCCCTGCACTGCCCATGCCACTGGCATGGGCAGTGCAGGGACCCCTGCCACGGCCCCATGGAGCTTTTCACTGTCTGCTTTGCAGACAGTGAAAAGTGCAACAGGTGCAACTGCACCCGTCGCACAGCCGCAACACCGCTGGTTCCATTTGGAGCCAGCTCCCGTGTTGCAGCCAGGATCCCCACTGGGCCGGTGGGCGGAAACCAGGTTTCCGCCCGCCGGCCCAGCTGGGATCTCATAATAGACCCCGCAGGAGTGTGGCTGCATTGGCGGCCGCCCGGCGGTTCAACCTTGGCGGGCGGCCTCAGCCGCCCGCCAAGGTTGTAATGAGGGCCTATATGTCCTACCTTAACCATACACTGCACCCTGCCCTTGGGGCTCCCTAAGGCCTTAGGGGTGTCTTACATGTAGGAAAAGGGAAGGTTTAGGCCTGGCAAGTGGGTATGCTTGCCAAGTCGAATTGGCAGTTTAAGACTGCACACACAGACACTGCAGTGGCAGGTCTGAGCTACGTTTACAGAGCTACTAATGTGGGTGGCACAACCAGTGCTGCAGGCCCACTAGTAGCATTTGATTTACAGGCCCTGGGTACCTCTAGTGCACTGTACTAGGGACTTACTAGTAAATCAAATATGCCAATCATGGATGAACCAATTACATACACATTTTGTATAGGAGCACTTGCACTTTAGCACTGGTTAGCAGTGGTAAAGTGCCCAGAGTAACAAAAACAGCAAAAACAGAGTCCAGCACACATCAACAACCTGGGAAACAGAGGCAAAAAGTTAAGGGAGACCACGCCAAGGATGAAAAGTCTAACACCAGGGATGTGCAATATGTCATACACATAAACCATAACACATCATTTACATCCCCACAGGCTCCACAGCCAATGTCACCGGAGAGGAGGTGCCAGCACTATCCAGTCCCCCATCTGAAGAAGCCCACAGTGATGACCGTAACTCTGGTCTTCAGGATCTGGACGAGCTACTTGGCCCATGAGGGACCAGTGGGCAGCCAGTTACCCAAGCCAAGTCACACCACCCATGAGACTCTTGCCAAGACCCCCGCCAGGAAATGAGACTCTCCTGATTGTCACCCTTGTGTCACACTCAGTCACCCTGTCCACCTTGAAGTGCCACTGCTCCCCTTCCTATGTCCCCTTGGACAATGCACCTTTGCTACAAACAGACTGGAACAATACCATGGACTTTCCTCCATCATCACCCCATCCTATTGCACTTTCCCCCTATATGTTAGCACTTCAATAAACACACTTTGAAAAAAATCCATGTGGAGTATGTCATGTACATCAAAGTATTCTTTGAAACAGGTACAAACATTGCAAATTAACTGTACATACGATGAGCATAGATTAATGACATGTAGCTGGCTGTAGTGCTCACACCAGGAGTATATGTCAATTCAGCAGCATCTGCTAAATGAATTGCCAGAGGGAACAGTAAGTGGGCATAGAAGTGGGGAATATCAACATGCCATTGCCACACAGATTACAACCAAAGTTTGAAATGTAAAGTTTCACTGTCCTACCTGTGTGTCATTGGAAGTACTGTTGTATAACTGATGTTCTGTTTTCCTCATCCTCATCCTCTGCCTCCTCATCCTCACTTTCCACAGGGTCTACTGCTGCCACAGGGGCATCTCCTGTCTCCTCTTCCTGCAGAAAAGGGACATGGCGTCTGAGGGCCAGGTTGTGCAATATACAGCATGCCACTACTATCTGGCAGACCTTCTTGGGTGAGTAGCACAGGGATCCACCTATTAGATGGAGGCAACTAAACCTGGCCTTCAGGAGGCCGAATGTCCTTTCTATTATCCTTCTTGTTCGCCCATGTGCCTCATTGTAACGTTCCTGTGCCCTTGAGCTGGGATTCCTCACAGGGGTCAGTAACCATGAGAGGTTGGGGTAACCAGAGTCACCTGCAAATATCGAGGGACAACTGTTAGCCACACACTATCTCTTATGGCCCACACCATACCCATACACCAACATCCACTGGGTGGGAAGAAGGGCTTACCTATTAGCCACACCCTGTGCCTCTGGAGTTGGGACATCACATTAGGGATGCTGACATTCCTCAGGATAAAAGCATCATGCACCGACTCAGGATACTTAGCATTGACATAGGAGATGTGGGTTTGTGATAACCTGGCCATACGTGCAGGACGGGGGAGGGAGAGGTCAATGGCGGAAAAGAAAACTTTCTTAGGGACATTGGGGTGGGAAGAGGGAGAAGGAATGGGAGTGGAGGACGAGAGAGTGGTTGTTGGAGGTGTTTGTCTGCTGGATTTGGGTGCTGGTGCATGGGCTGTATGCTGTTGTGAGCTGGATGGCTGTTGCCTTTCTGAGTGCTTGCGTTCGTGTACTTTAGGAGGTGGTACAGACACAGTGGGAGAGGACACAGGGAACGTGTGCATAGATGTTGTGGAGGTGTCTGCCAGTGAGGTGTGTGTTCTGCTTGGTGTTGTGATGATGTAGACAGTGGATGATGATGTTGTGCATGCAGGTGTGAGTGTGGACGTAACTGGGTGGGAGGTGGAGGAGGAGGCGGTGGAGACAGTGGAAATAGTGGATGTTGTTGTGTCTGCAACTGGATGGTATTTGTGTGAATGCCTGTGGGATGAAGTGTGGTGCTTGTGTTTGCCTTTGACACTCTTGGGTGTTGTCCTGTGTGCATGCTCGTCTGGCTGTGTGCTTGGGATGGGTTGGAGTTGAGGGGAATGGGACTGGGAAGTGGTAGTTGGAGGGGGGAAGGTAGAAACAGGGACAATGGCTGCCATCAGAGAGGAGGCCAGAGCCTGGATCGATCTCTTTTGGGCCGCCAATCCAGTGTTAATGCCCTCCAGGAATGCATTAGATTGTTGCATCTGTGCTGCCAGCCCCTGCATGGCATTCACAATGGTTGACTGCCCTACAGAGATGGATCCCAGGAGGTCAATAGCCTCCTCACTCAGGGCAGCAGGGCTTACTGGGGCAGGGCCTTAGGTGCCTGGGGAGAAGGAGATGCCCACCCTCTGGGGTGAGCGGTCACGGGCAATTCGCCTAGGGGCTGCTGGGAGGGCGGTGCTGGTACGGGGGTGGCGGCTGTACCTGTAGCAGGGGTGGTCACAGAAGTGTCCACCACCACCAGGGAGCTTCCATCGGAGGAGGTATCTGTGTCTTAACTGTCCCCTCCAGTCTCCACCGTGGAGCTCCCCACCAGCTGTAAGTTGTAATGATAGCCACTGTACTCACCCCCTTGTGGCTGCTGTGATGTCCTCAAGCACCCATCCAGCTCAGGATAGGCCAACAGCAGTGTGCAGGCCATCAGGGGGATCAGGGTTCGACAGGCACCCTTTCCTCGTTGGGAGGCCATCCCCAGCTGGGCCCCAGCATCTCAGGTCCTCCCACCATTTGTGACAGTGGGTGCTCTGCCTGCCATAGACCCCCAGGGTCCACACATCCTTGGCGATGGCACGCCATATACCCTTCTTTTGATGGGCGCTGACCTGCAGAGGCAATACACACAAGAAAACACCATTAGACAAACAGTCCAGCCAGTTACACATATGGCCCACCGTACCCGTTTCCATCACCATTGGCACTCACATAGCCCAGCACACAACGTGTAACCGCAAAGAGGACATCCACCCATCCCCCTTGCCCGAGGCCTTCAAACACACAACTCCATGCATTCATGTCACATGCATTGTGCCCACAGTGTACCCACCTGTTGGTCTGGAGGCCCATACAGCAGTCAGTGGAGTGGACAGTGAAGATGAGGAGGCAGAGGATGAGGACAACAGAAGTGCAGTCATTGGTCAATACTTCCAATGACACACAGGTAAGACAGTGTTATTTCACATTTCATTGACTGTTTGATGTGTGACATTGTCACTGACAGGCTGTGAATTCCTACTTCTACGCCCACTCACTGTACCCTTTGGCATCTCTTTTTGCAGATATTTGTGCTACACTATTGCTCCTGGTGGGTTCAGTGCAGCCAACTACAGGTGTTTCCTATGTATACATCACAGTACAGTTGAATTGCAATGTTTGAACCTTGTCAAACGAATACATTTTGAAAACATTTGACATACTCCATACTTGTATTTTTTCAAAGTGTGTTTATTGCAGTGCTCTGAAGAAGAGAGGGTAGTGCAATGGGCTGGGGTGATGATGGAGAAAAGTCCAGGTTAGAGTCCAGTCTATTTGTAGCACAGGTGCAGTGTCCAAGGGGGCATAGGAAGGGGGGCAATGGCAGTTCCAGGTGGACAGGATGACAGAGTGGGCCACAAGAGTGACAATCAAGAGAGTCTTATTTCCTGGCGGGGTCTTGGCAATAGTCTCTGGCTTCTGCCTGGATCGCAGGGAACGTTTGCAGGGTGGTCCTCCTTCTGCAGGGGGAGGGATGCTGGTAGCCTGTTGGTCCTGTGGCAGGGCCTCCTGTCCACTAGCAGCAGCAGAGGTGGAGGGCTGTTCAGTGGTCTGGCTAGTGTCGGGGGCCCACTGTTGTGCCGCTGCCTCCCTCATGGTGTTGGCCATGTCTGCCAGCATCCCTGCAATGGAGACCAGGGTGGTGTTAATGGCCTTCAAGTCCTCCCTGATCCCCCGGTACTGTCCCTCCTGCAGCCGCATGTTCTCCAGTGTATCCTGGGAATGCTGGTATGCTACCAGGATCGCGGTGAGTGCCTCCTGGAGAGTTGGTTCCTTGGGCCTGTCTGACCCCTGTCGCACAGCAGTCCTCCCAGCTTCCCTGTTGTCCTGTGCCTCTGTCCCCTGAACCATGTGCCCACTGTCACTAACCCCAGGTCCCTAATTGTCCTGTGTTTGTGGTGTACCCTGGGGTCCCTGTAGTGGTGGGCACAATGCTGATTGATGTGTCCTAGGGACAGATTTATGGGCCCGCTGGGTGGGTGCTGTGGTGCTGTTTCCTGAGGGGGGAGGCTCTGTGGTGGTGTGAGACTGTGCCTGGTAACCGACCGTCCGGAGGTCCCTGATGGAGCAGGTTGGTCATCCAGATCCAGGCTAGCAGAGCTGCTGTCATCACTGTGGGCCTCTTCTATGGGGGGACTGGATGTTGCTAGCACCTCTTCCCCGGAGACATTGGCTGGGGTACTTGTGTAAAGGCAGTGTTGTTGTTTCTGTGTGTGACATATTGTGCATGGGCGTGTTGCCCTCTATGGTTGTTATTGCCCTGGCAGCTTTTCCTTGTGTGAGTTGTTATTTGGAGGGCTAGGTGATTCTCTCCAGATTCTCTCCAGTGTGCATGCTGTGGTGATAGGTGTCCATGCAGGTCTGTCAGGGGTGTCCATGCATTGGTGCTGCATGCAGATCTTGGCATTGGGATGAGCTCCTCCCATGTTATTAGTTGTGGGGGAGGAGATGGGGGTCCACCGCCAGTCCTCTGTACTGCGTGCTGGTGTGTTTCTGTAAGGGAACGCACCTTCCCCCGTAGGTCACTCCACCTCTTCCTGATGTCATCCCTTGTTCTGGGGTGCTGTCCCACGGCGTTGACCCTGTCCACGATTCTCTGCCATAGCTCCATCTTCCTAGCAATGGATATCTGCTGCACCTGTGAGCCAAATAGCTGTGGCTCTACCCAAATGATTTCCTCTCTTAGCTCCTCCTCAGAGAACCTGGGGTGTCGTTGTGCTGGTGGCATGGGTGTAGTGTGAGTGGTTTGGGTGAGGGTGTGTAGGGTGATGTGTTGGGGTGTGTGATGTAAGGTGTGTGGGTGGTGTATAGGTGATGGTGGTATCTGGCTCTGGTTGTGTGGGTGCTCTTGCTGTCTCTCTCTGCTGGCAATGGTTTGTAGTCGTAAAGGGTTGTGTGTGATGTGGTTATGTGTTTTATAGTGGTGTGAGTGGGTGGGTGGGTGTGGTGTGTGTATGTGTGTCAGGTGTATGTCATTTGAATTGTCCAATGTGGTGTTGTTTTGTTTGATGTGTGTGTATTTTGAGCGCGGCGGTATGTACCGCCAATGGTTTACCGCCATTGAATGTTAGCCGTGGTGATTCATGAATCATAATGTGATGGGTGTAGTTCTGTTGGCGTAACGGTGTGTTTTGATCCCGCCAGTTTATCACTGACCTTTGGTGTGGCGGATTTGTGTGTTTGGCTGAATATTGTCGGATTGGTGTGTGTTTCATAATATGGTTAGCAGATATCCGCTGCCATGGCGGTATGTTGACATTTACCACCAATGTCATAATGAGGGCCTGTGTGTGTAGGTTTCAACCCGAAAGGGAACACCTTGAATTGCTAATGCACACCACCTATGCAAAACCTCAGAAAATTATATTCGCATTTTGCTATTGGTATGTGTAAAAACACATCCATGTCAATAACTGTCAATAAATGATTTGTCAAAATAAAAGGAATGATCCGCTTGAGTGTTTCCGTCTTGAATTTGATGTTTTTCACAAAAGATTTCACATTTTGTAGTTCAATGACCAGATGAAAACCTCCTGAAAACTTTGGAACAAGAAATACAATTAAATATATTCTCGTTCACTACTCCACCTTTTGGACTGGAATAATTGTTCTTTTCACCATTGTTCTTTTCACAATTGTGCTTTGACACCATCCAAAAGTGCTTTCTTCTTGAGATGACAAAAGGGCACTGATGTAGAACTGATCCCTACAGATGGGGGATGAAACAAGAACTCTACCTTGTACCCTTTCTGTACTACATCCAAGATTTAATTGTCTGATGCTATTTTCTATCATTACAAGAACAGATTAATTAAATCTCTAATCTTTTTTGCATGGCCATTGTGTCCTCTGGTCCCAAAATAGCCAGAAGTGTAAATCTTTATTGACTGTGCCCTGCTTTTGGTTTGTAAATGAGTGGATTAAAAGGGCTTCCTTTGAAATACGAAACAGTGGTCTTGAGTCTGACTCCTTCTTGATGGCTGCATAAAAGAATGTTTTGAATTTGTAGAACCAGAAATGTAGATGAGTGACACCTGAAAGAAGAGGAATGTTTCTTTTCTTTAACCTGGCAACACATGCATGCCCTCCCTGGCGCGGGCCACGTCCATTGGCCGACACAAGGGAGGGTTTTGAAAAATCAGTACCAGAGTATTTTTTCTATTTAAAATGCCTTTGGGAGATGCAAAAGAGCTTCTGCATCTCACCCCACCGCACCTATCGACCATCTGTGATGTCTGCATGATGCGCACACACATCACCGTTTTTCCCCACAGGAGGATCAAGGAGCAGGTAAGCGTCCTCTATTGAATCTGGTGGGAAAAAACAGGAGACAATGGCCAGGGAGGTATCGATGGAAAGGGGAGAGTCTATCTCTGTCCTTTTCATCAATGCCTTCCTGGCACTATTTCCTGGCCATGGATTGCAGAGCGGCAGCGATCCATGGGCAGCAAATGGCCCTAGACCCCAGAGATCTTGTTGGGGGGGGCTCGGTGCCAGTGCCCCACCCCCGCGTTGGGGCATTCCTTTTTTAAAAAAACATGGGGATAAAAAAAAGGGAGAGATTAAAAATGGTGAGGTTGGCTCTACTGAATCAGGCTGACCCCCGAAGGGGGAATAATTTTATAAAAGGAAAATAATTGTTTCCCCTGGGGGGTGGGGAGATTGCGCCGCCCCAGAGTACATAAAAAAAGTAAAGACCATTGAACATGCTGACACAGGCCAACCCACTAAGGGGGCATAATTATTTTTAAAAAAATAAATAAATAAGAATGGTTCTACCCTGGGGGGATACTTACGCTCAAAATGGGGATTGTGCATTTCAGAAATACATTGGTTTCCTTGATACCTATGTTTCACTCTTTATATTTTATCAGATGAATTGCTGTATACCCAGTATAGAATGAAAACCCATTGCAAGAAGCAGCTTATTTATTGGATCTGGGTACCTTGGGTTCTTGATGAACATACAAGCCCTATATATTCCAGCAATCAGAAGGGTCCTGCAGACGTAATGGTATATTGCTTTAAAATATCTGCCACAGCTGTAAAAAGTTACGGAAGAAAAGCAGACAGAAATGGCTGTTTATTTCAACTCAATTTCAATATCTTTTTATTTCAACTGTTAGTTTCTATAGGAAAACCTTGAAGGATCTACACAAATGACCCCTTGCTGAATTCAGAATTTTGTCTACTTTTCAGAAATGTTATCTTTCAAAGTTTCTTTATTTCGGCTCTTCGGCCATAAAAGAGCATAGAATAAACACAATACATAAAACTGTGACAATAATATGATACTTCAGTGAAAATAATTCTGAAGTAAAATTCATTCAAAATCCTAAGATAAAATTCAAATACATACAATTTAAAAACGTAAACAATCAATTAAACAAGACAGATTCCTAACAATTCATAGTTGTAATGCCCTCCTTCATACCATATACACTGGGCAGGCCAATCTAGCCCAAAATCAGGCCTATAAATACCATACCATTTAGTTATAACGGGCAGCTCTTAATAAAGTGACAGTGCTTTGCTTTAGAACCTAGCAATAAGGGTATGCTGAGTAAACCTTCTCCCTTCTTACTCCGGTGTATAGCGTCTTTAACAATTAAGTAATAATAAGAAAGAGATTTAATCTAGGTTACTTTTTCCATCTCTACGTAAAATACCACATTAAACTTTTTGTTATTATATATTTTTACAATATTTTCATAACCTGCTAATTCATGCAAGGCTACATTATATCATTCTACAATCGTTCTCACCCTTCCCCGAGGTGTCACTAGCTATAATTTGACGAGTCGGGCCTGCCTAGCTCTGAGGTCATTTATATTTATTTTGAGCATTACTTATCACATAATCATTTTATAAGGATGTGGTGAATAGGCAAGCCCAAGTTAGAAGGTCTCTGAAACTACCTCAGCAAAGCCTTCTCAAAAGTATCACGCTTCTCCGAGGCAGGAAACCACATATTTTCCCTCACACAAGAAAGGAGATACGGTAACAAGTCCTTCAAAATATACTTCACTGTCTGATGAATAACAGGAATCAATTCCTCCCTGATACCAGAACCATCAGAGGCAGAAAAGGTTTTGCCTTCTTTTTTTCTGGCCCTTTCTGCCTTGGAACTGTCTTTTTTGTATACTGCCAGAGACTCCAAAACAATTATTATGGTAATATCCTCCTTATCCTCTCTGCTTCTCCTATGTCTCTTAGGAGCCAGTGAAACAAACACAGGAGAGTGGGAGAAGTGAGAAGGCGGCAATGAAAAGAGGCCATGCACTGTACTAGGAAGACACTACAGGCTTAGACAATACCCATTCACATCCCCAGAAGAGAGAGATGAACCAAGAACTTCTTATACCCCCACCCTGATGATGAGTATGCTAACAATGGAATGTCTAGGAACTTCACATACAAATCCTATTTCCAGCTTATGTGGGATCTGTTTTCAAATTGTAATGCAAAATGCACAAGAAATCGAGCTAGACTAACTTAGGACAACTTTATTATGTCATCCATCTTGGAAGCAACACTGTAGTATACCACATGAATATTATTATGTCTATTGCTCTGCTGTAATAAAGATTTTAGGCTTTGCTATAAAAAGACTAAGGGCCTGATTTAAAGTTTGGTGGACGAGTTACTACGTCACAAACGTGACTGACATCTAGTCCGCCGTACTACGATGCCCACAGGACATAATGGAATCGTAATACAAGGGATGGAATATCTGTCACCTTTGTGACGGAGTAATCCCATCTGCCAAAGTCTAAATCAGGTTCTAAGACTTATCCATCTACACTGAATAAAATGTTCTTTTCCAAGGACAACAAACTATCTCAAACTGGAGAACATAACATGTAACAAGTCATGCTGCATGTGCATACTCTGGGAATACCGGAGTCTGACATAGTAGCATGGTGTAAGAATGTCCGAATGTATTGTATAGTACAGTGGTTCCCAACCTTTTGACTTCTGTGGACCCCCACTGAATCATTACTGGATTCCGGGTACACCTGCTGAACCATTATTGGAATCAGGGACACATTCCCCCCCACTACCACTGAGTCACTACTGAAAGCTGGGGACCTAATCTGCTAATCCTATTTCATTTTCTAAGCAGTCACGGACCTCCTGAGGAGGCTTTGCGGACCCCCAGGGGTCCCCGGACCACAGGTTGGGAACCACTAATCTAGTAAGTGTTCTTTCTTGCTTGGTTCTTGTTGGTACAAAGTCTGTGAACCATGTACTCATGTGGTAAATGCATGAAATCCTTTGTTTATAACCCTATATAAGATTTTGATTTCTCCTTCCAAAGGAGGAGATCCATTTCCCATTCTTTACTGAGTTCTTTGCTATATTATTTACCATTTGCATGTTTTTAAGTAGTTGTTTGATGGCACAGCTTATGCATTTCTGTAACTGATATTCTATCAATACCTATTTAAACTTTAGTCCTTGGCTGTCGCTCTTTAAACAGAAATGCTTCAAATTTCATGTTCAATAGTAAGATTTAACAATAGATAGATGAATCAAGCAGGGAGCACCAACGTTCGATAAGGATTACACCACTGCCGGTCAAAGAGTTGAGACGTATAAGAGGGTAAATGAGAGATAAGTTTACGAGTCAACAGATCAAGGCAGCAGAGCTGATGGTTTCTAATGGACCCGTCCACCACTGACTGGACCTACCTGAGTGAAGTTAATTGATCACAGAACCCACTACTATCCCTTAATGTTCAGGTGATTTTGCCCCAAGATTTAAACTGACCTATCCCCCGCCCAGCCCAATTCTGATTCTTGAAGACCATGGGGAGACAAGGTGATTCAGTCTGTAGCCTGAAGATAACCTGAATATCACTAGGTACCAATGTTTGTGAAAGGAAATTTGATTGAAGAATGAGGCAAGATTGCATGCTAGGATATGTAGTTCGAAATTATGTGGTGAGCTGCAGTGGACAGAGTTTGAATACAATTTCTCTCTGGCATTAATTCTTGGAATTGAGGGCAAGGCAATTATTGTGTTCTTTACAATGTTTTTTGACTTTTGAGGACAGTAGTGCATACAATAAGTTTGGCTTAAAGACGCTTTTGGAGAGGTACCTAAGTTAGTTGCAGTTTGAAATATACTGAATTTTTGAAGTTGTTTGCTAAGGTAAGGTGTAGGTAAGGTGTAGTGTGAGGTGCTTTCAGTAACATCAGGATAGGGACATAAGATTTCTGTTGTGCAATTCTACTAAACCAGGACATCAGAACGTCATTCCTTAGTGCATGGGAGTAAGCACAACGGTTATGGCAAGTTCCTACACATTGAGAGTCTACTACTGCGTGAAAGTGGATAGTGTTCCCTGTATCATAGACATTTTAGTTTAGAGAAAGCAGACAATGGTAAAAGTAAGAAGTGTGGAGAAAGGTTCAGGGAAGACAGGCAGTACATGGTTGCTTATGTTATAGTGTGCCGAGCAGAGATTGGTTGGTGAATGCTGAAAGCTGTACTGTGATTGGTTGACCTTTGACTGAGATGTGCTGGTATTGGTGAACGATCCGTGAGCTCGTACAAAAAGAAGGAACAGTGTGTAAAGCCAAAGTAAAGAATAATTGTTGATTTTTGACAACATGGGAAATCCCTTTTCCAAAACACAGAAAGATTCAAATAAGGAAGACACATTTTCACCTGAAGTTACACAAGCTAGGGAAATGGCAGCAAAGTAAGGGTTACACACACACACACACACATATGTATGTAGCTCAACCAATGGCACAAATATACTGCAAAGGATGAGGAATTACGGTTCTCATTGAGTGGCACATTCCATGTACCTAGAATTGAAAACCTGAGAGGGAAGGGATGTATGACTTAAAGCCTCAGCTAATTCAAGGCCTTAGATCTTTGTGAACAGTTTGCAAACTAAAAGAACTCTGTAATAAGGTTTAGTCTTGCAGTCATGTCATGAGCACCCGCAACAGGTACCACAGCTCAGAGACCGGCAAAAAACAAATCTGTTTACATACCCTCTTTTGAGGCAAGTGCATCACCAAGTTACACAGAGACCACTGTCACACCCACTGCCCGACCACATCTGTTACTTCAACTAAGTCCCAGACCCTGACTAGCATAAGCATTGTTTCGAGCCTAATGGTTACTAGCACACCCCACGTTCACCAACCCTCAATATTCCTCTAACTGTGATAGACGCATCCATTATATGAGATCCTGGAACCCTACAGGAGGAATCCCAAGAACCCCTATCATGATAGGGACGGAAACACCTACAACTTCCGGACCATCTCACAGCCCAGTGGATGATCATCACAGAGACCAAACATAGCTCCATTGAAAACTGAGTTTGAGGAGACTGTGAAGGGCAGTGCAGGTTTGGAGTTCTTAGGACATTATAAAGAAAATGAACTGCTTTACCTAATCGAAGAGCCTGCAAGAGTGGCACAAGGAGCTTATGCGAGAATGGAAAAAGTGGCTGGTGAATGTGGGTTTGACTTTTCGGAAAGGAAGAAATTGTGAAAGGATGTTAGAATGATGATCAATGACAAAGATTTGGGGTCGCTAAAGCTAGAGGGGTTGAAAATGCACATAAAGAAACTGGTTAAGAGCATCAGGTAATGAAGCAATGTGGAGAAATTTAGAGAACTATCATCTAAGAAGGAAAGGATGAAGATAAAATAGAAACAGGAATTCAGAGGCCAGAGAGAGAGAGAGGTCACAGATGGAGTAGTAAAGGCGTATCCTTTGAGGGATTGACAGGGAGGAGCTTATGTGCAAGCCCAGTGATCTCGAAGAGAACTCTCACACTTCACTACCACACTCCTGAAGTTGAGGGGAAATCCAGACAGGTGGTACACCCAAATCTGTCAGAGAGTGATAATCTCAAATGTCTTATGGGAGGACTTGGATTTGCTCTTCCAGGAAACAGTCCCAAAGGACCTATGGGTAGAGTGCAAGAGAGTAGACTGGCCAACACAAGACCACACCCTCACCATCACCCCTGAGAGTATCAAACACTAATGCCCTGCCACCATTGGTGCAGACCAGGTATGATGAAGTCATTGGTCACCTCAAAGCCAAGGTCTCCATGAAGGAAATTAATTGGCCCAAAATGTTCAGAATGTCCCAAGAGTCCCAAGAATCAAGTACACACTTACTTTGAGTAATTAATGCAAGTGTACAGGGAGTACAGTGTTATGAACGATCCATTTGGGGACAAAATGGAAGGATTTCTTGTTTTTTTGTGTATGGGTTGTGACCTGAAATCAATACTCAGATAATACAGGGTTTCCTTTGCTGACAAAGCAAGCTTGTAGACAAGATACTGCGGCATGCAAAATACTGCATCAACTTCTTAGACACCAAGCGAAGGGGACTTAAGAAAAGGTTCATTGGTGCCCAGATCAAGTCAGTGCAGAATGGAAGTGCGAGGGGAATGAATATGTGTGGTCCAGGGCTAGATCTTGAAACAAGTATAGGGTTGAACATGCTGGGAGTTTCTATGTCCTATGGAGGAAATGCCCAAGGAGTGGGAGGTCTGCCTGGAACAAGTATAAGCACTTTGAGGAAAGACACCCCTATCACATTTGCAACAAGATTGGCCCCCAGAAACTGGAGTGCTGATACAAACCCGATCAAGTAATGGTCAATGCTCAAATATCTAATTCCTTGATGCAAGAGGAACTTCCCTCGTGTTGATATCCCCTTATGATGAACCCGAAAACTCAAAGGCTAAGACTACCACAAATTCCACTGGTACCTCTACAGATGCAAGGCAGGAACACTCACTTTCAACCTAGTGTTAGTGCTTAGCGGAATCCATTTGTTACTCAGCCTTCCCTAATTAACCATTATGTTTGAAAGCTTGGTGGGATCCAAACAGGTCGAATTACGGTGATGAAGGGAGGGGAGGAGGAGTGTGTACTTGGCACAGAACTGGAAGTGGATCAGAGTGACCCTTATGTAGAAAGAGAGGTTATTGTATATCCTGTATCTTTTCTGATAGACTCCAGAGCCACTTGTTCGACCACTGGAACTGCTGCAGTCCCTACTCCTCTTGGGGAGGAAGCCCAAGTTGTTGGCATCATAAATTAGCAGCATATTAATCAGGCTTCAGCCTCAGTTCCAGTAAAAATAGTGACCATCAAGAAGCATCACCAATTCATCATATGCGATTCAAGCCGTGTGAACTTGTTAGGGAGAGACCTGCTCAGTAAACTTAACTGCATGATATATTGCACACAAGACATGAGTAGTGTTGGAGACTCAGGTGGCGGATGCATAGTTCGAATTGCAAGTGCAAGAATCTGTAGTGTGATTATACCTTCTTGTGACCAAGAAAAATTTACACCTGGATTTAAAGGAGACAGTTAGAGAAGAAGTGTGGAATTTCACTGGAAAAGAGATTGGCTTGATTAAGGGTGCTAACCTCCTACAGATAACCTGCAGGTCTAACACAGTTCTTCCCCAAACTGATCCTTACAAATTGGTCCCAGAAGCCATTGCAGGAATAACACCCATCACTGAAAATATTATAGAAAATGGCATTATGACGGAAGTCATTGGGAGTCCATGTAATTCTCCAATTATGGGCTTACAAAAAGCAAATAAAAAAACAGCGAATAGTGCAGGATCCCCGAAAAATCAACCAAATAGTCATTCCATGCTATCCCGTGGTACCAACCCATCCCATAATTCTGTTCCAAATTTCCTCATAAGCTGAATGGGTGACAGTCATTGACTTATGTCATTCTTTTCCATTCCCTTTCACAAAGAGAGCCAGTACCTCTTTGCGTTCAGATTCCAAGAGAAAACTCTTGGGTGGTGTTGTGTTCCTCAGGGGTATATAGACAGCCACTCAATAAGATACTTAAGAATAATTTAGAGACCCTACAGTTACCATGCAGTTCCACCTTAGTGCAATACAATGATAAATTACTTGTTGCATTGATACCAATAGAAGTTTTTTGCCGGAATTACTAAACTGAACTAATGGCAGGCTTTCAGGATTCAAGATTATGCAAATGGTTTTTTGGTAGTCTGCCCAATTATGGGAAGGCACACAGAGCAAGATAATGGATATAGGAAAGTACCATCTTGCCTGGCATGTTACCCCCATTTTTACTTGTGTGCCAGTTTGTTTTTGCCTGTCTCATTGGGATCCTGCTAGCCAGGACCCCAGTGCTCATAGTTTGTGGCCTGAATGTGTTCCCTGTGTGGTGCCTAACTGTGTCACTGAGGCTCTGCTAACCAGAACCTCAGTGCTTATGCTCTCTCTGCTTTTAAAATTGTCACTGCAGGTTAGTGACCATTTTCACCAATTCTGATTGGCACATTGGAACACCTGTGTAAATCCCTAGTATATGGTACCCAGGTACCCAGAGTATTGGTGTTCCAGGAGATCCCTATGGGCTGCAGCATTTCTTTTGCCACCCATAGAGAGCTAAGACAATTCTTACACAGGAATGCCACAGCAGCCTGAGTTAAATAACGTCCACGTTATTTCACATCCATTTTACACTGCACTTAAGTAACTTATAAGTCACCTATATGTCTAACCCTCATCTAGTGAAGGTTAGGTGCAAAGTTACTAAATGAGAGGGCACCCTGGCACTAGCCAAGGTGCCCCCACATTGTTTAGGGCAATTTCCCCAGACTTTGTGAGTGCGGGGGCACCATTACACGTGTGCACTACATATAGGTCAATACCTATATGTAGCTTCACAATGGTAACTCCGAATATGGCCATGTAACATGTCTAAGATCATGGAATTGTCCACCCCATGCAAAATCTGGTATTGGGGTGCCAATCCCATGCATCCCCGGGGCTCCAGCATGGACCCCGGGTACTGCCAAACTAGCTCTCTGGGGTTTTCACGGCAGCTACCGCTGCTGCCAACCCTCAGACAGGTTTCTGCCCTCCTGGAGTCTGGGCAGCCCAGTCCCAGAAAGGCAGAACAAAGAATTTCCTCTGAGAGAAGGTGTTACACCCTCTCCCTTTGGAAATAGGTGTTAAGGGCTGGGGAGGAGTAGCCTCCCCCAGCTTCTGGAAATGCTTTAGAGGGCACAGATGGTGCCCTCCTTGCATAAGCCAGTCTACACTGGTTCAGGGATCCCCCCGCCCCTGCTCTGGTGCGAAACTGGACAAAGGAAAGGGGAGTGACCACTCCCCCGTCCATCACAACCCTGGGGTGGTGCCCAGCACGCCTCTAGTGTGTCCCAGACCTCTGCCATCTTGAATGCCTAGGTGTGAGGGCACAATGGAGGCCTCTGAGTGGCCAGTGCCAGCAGGTGACATCAGAGACCCCTCCTGATAGGTGCTTACCTGGTTAGGTGGCCAATCTTCCTCTGAGGGGTATTTAGGGTCTCATGTGGGTTTCTCTTCAGATTACAAATGCAAGAACTCATCAGAGTTCCTCTGCATCTCCCTCTTCGACTTCTGCCAAGGACCGATCGCTGACTGCTCCAGGGCGCCTGCAAAACCACAACAAAGTAGCAAGACGACTACCAGCAACATTGTAGCTCCTAATCCTGCCGGCTTTTCAACTGTTTCCTGGTGGTGCATGCTCTGAGGACTGTCTGCCTTTGCCCTGCACTGGAAGCCAAGAAGAAATCTCCTGTGGGTCGACGGAATCTTCCCCCTTCTAACGCAGGCACCAAACTTCTCCATCACCGGTCCTCTGGGTCCCCTCTCATCTTGACGAGCGTGTTCCCTGGAACACAGGAGCTGGATCCAAGTGACCCCGACAGTCCAGTGGTCCTTCTGTCCAAATTTGGTGGAGGTAAGTCCTTGCCTCCCCACGCCAGACAGTAATCCTGTGTACTGTGTGAACTGCAGCTGCTAGGGCTTCTGTGCACTTTTGCAAGGAATCCTTCGTGCACAGCATAGCCCATTTCCCCAGCACTCCGTCCTGCATTACTCAACTCGCTGAGTTGACCACTGGCTTCGTGGGACCCTCTTTTGTAGTGTTGACCGCCGTGCTCAGATTTCTTGAATTCCTGTTCAAGTGCTTCTGCAGGTGCTGCCTGCTTCTGTGTGGGCTCTCTGTGCTGCTGAACGCCCTCTCTGTCTCCTCCTCCAAGGGGGGACCTCCTGGTCCTTCCTGGGCCCGGGCAGCACCCATTTTCTTCAAACACGACCTTTGCTGCTAGCAAGACTTGTTTGCAGTCTTTCTGCATGGAAACAACTCTGCATCCTCCAGCACGCCGTGGGACATCTTCTGTGCAAAGGAGAAGCTCCTGGCATCTTCCGTTATTGCAGAATCTTCAGCTTATTCCACCCGGAGGCAGCCATTTTGCACCTTCATCTGGGCTTTAGTGGGCTCCTGCCCCCCCTGGACACTTTCGTGACTCTTGGGCTTGGTCCCCTTCCTTTACAGGTCCTCAGGTCCAGGAATCCATCTTCAGTGCTTCGCAGTCAGTTGTTGTCTTTGCAGAATCTCCTATCACAACTTTAGTGTGTTTATGGGGAAGTAGGGTAACTTTACTCCTACTTTTCAGGGTCTTCGGGTGGGGAATCTTGGACACCCTTAGTGTTTTCTTACACTCCCAGTGACCCTCTACACACTACACTAGGCCTGGGGCCCCTAAGTGGTTCGCCTTCCACTTTCTTAGTGTATGGTTTGTGTTGCCCATAGGCCTATTGCAACCTATTGTATTCTACAGTGTTTGCACTACTTTTCTAACTGTTACTTACCTGATTTTGGTTTGTGTGTACATTTTGTGTATTTCACTTACCTCCTAAGGGAGTATATCCTCTGAGATATTTTTGGCACATTGTCACTAAAATAAAGTACCTTTATTTTTAGTAACTCTGAGTATTTTGATTCTTATGATATAGTGCTATATGATATAAGTGGTATAGTAAGAGCTTTGCATGTCTCCTTGTTCAGCCTAGGCTTCTCTGCAATAGCTACCTCTATCTACCTAAGCTGCTAGTACACTACTAAGCTACTAATAAGGGATAACTTACAAGGTGTACGTACCATCAGGTACCCACTATAAGCCAGGCCAGCCTCCTACAATGGAGCATAAGATACTAACAAATTTAGCATTCCAGAAGGAAGTCTTGTTTTGGTACTGGGAAATTGTTGAGGCTCAGAGGGTACGCTGGCCAGCTGTGGTCAGTTTGGGGGAAGGAGTCCTGTTCCATGCTCATTGTTGTCTGATTTATGGTTAAAATCTTTTAAACTTCTGTATGAGATTGTAAAAACAGTTTCATTCAAACCCATTTTGTTACATTAAATAGTTTGTATTGGTCACCAGGTAATTATCTACAATTTCTAAGCAACCCTGTTTATGTCCAGAGTGTGCTTTAGAGGTTGCAGATGATATACATCTTTTCTGCTCCTCGCTAAATCTAGTGTTATTTTGGAAGTATGTTGCTGATGTCTTAATTTGGGCTCTGAACTATCAGGTCCAGCTGTCCGATTCCTTAATACTTTTTGGTATTGATCCTATGCTTAATGGGAAAGTCAGCAGATCTGCTATTATTTAACTTGATCTTACTAGCGTGGAGCGAGAGCTGTAAAACCTGGATATCTTCAGATACCCCAAGTGGTGTACAGTGGATTGAAGTAGTGAATCAGGTCTCTCAGCCGGAAGTGAAAGCTGATGCAAGAAGAGCTAACACTCTTTGGGGGAAGTTTGTGACTTATTATCCTATGATTACAACATTGATGCACTGAGGGCAGTAACATCTGTTCAGTATTGCATATGTCGGCCTAGTGGAGCAGATCCAGTTAGCAGTTATAGTATAGCCTGTGGCTATATGGCTGACAGTGAAATGAGGATTTAAAAAAAAGAAAAAAACATTCAGGCAAGACTGCTTTTCACTGCTCAATCCTCTTGCTGAGAATGAGCATTAGGTTTCTCCCAAAAAACTGCAGTACTGCCAGAGAGAAGTAAAGCACTTGGAATGCCAAATTGAGAAGGGAGCCAAAAGAGTGTCCAATGAGCACACTAAAACAGTTACCAAAACGAAATTCCCAACTACACAGAGAGAGATGCAAATGTTCTTTGGCATGGTTGACTATTGCCAACACTGTATCTCAGACTTTTCCCTTGTAGTGAAGTCTTTACTGAGGCTGACGCATACAAATGTCAGCAACCTGGTACCAAGTGTTGACAAGAGCATGAAAGCCTTCCAGGAATTCCAAAAATTACTATGCAGTGCACCCGCTCTTTGAATGCCAGACTACTACACCAACGAGTACATACTTGTTTGCCATAAGAGTGATGGATGCGCTTTATCTGTGCTGACACAGACCCATGGTGAAGCAAAACACCCTGCTGCCTATTACTTGGCAACTCTTGATCCGGTAGCCAGAGCACTGCCTGGTTTTCTCAAAGCAGTTGCAGTTGTAAGCCTTAGCATCCAACCGACAGAGGAAATCGTGATGTGTCACCCGCTCCCAGTCATGGTGCCCTATTTAACTGAAATAATAATTACTCGCACCCGCATACAGCATCTATACAACAGGAGCTTAATCTGCTAAGAGAGAACAATTTTGGCTGTAGCCAATGTCTCTTTAATGAGGTGTAATGCCTTAAATCCCGCTTCTCTACTGGCTATCCCTGATGAAGATGAAGAAAGAAAATTCAACCATAGCTGTATCAACATCACTGAGTTGTGCACAAAGCCAAGACTGGATATATTGGTTGTACCATTTCTTGAATCCGACCATACCACGTTTGTTGACAGCTCTAGCATGAGAAACAGACACAGCATTTTAAGGGTGGCATGCATTGTCTCTACCCTGAGTGGAGTTGTAGAAGTATCCTACATGTGTGATGTAACTTCCGCACAAGTAGCTGAACTGATTGCCCTTCCTACAGCCTGTTTTACCTCAGACAGCCAGTATGGTTTTGCCATTATGCATAACTTTGGCCAACTGTGGCTGCAAAGAGGATTCTTGATTTCAGATGGCTCACCTATCAAGAATAGTCTGTATATCCTGAACCTGTTGAATACACTTCAGTTGCCTAAGGAAATAGCAGTGGTGAAGTGTGCTGCATACAATAGAGGTGGGAACTTTGTTACAAGAGGCAACTGCTATGGAGATGAGATTGCTCGATACAGCACTATTGTATCAAGCACATTTCATCTAAATGAGCCATGCAATGCTGAGGGGGAAACCATTTCAAACATGTTCTTGAACACAGTGCAAACATTTAACAAATACAGGGAACTGCAACATGAAGCTGATGTAGTGGGAAAGGATAGGATGTGTGAGGGATGCTAGCGATTTCTAGGTATCCAGTGATGGGAAGCCTGTTTTACCTGACTGTGTGTTACCTGCCATGGTGAACCACATGAATGGCCCAACACATGAGGAATGAGATGTGATGGTGATGATCTGTAGGCAGCATCGGTATAATCCTTACTTCCTGGCAGTGGCTGAAAATTTGTGTGGCCGCTTTATGACTTGTCAGAGACAGAATAGGTGCAAGGAGATTGTGGTGACTCTAAGAAAGTCAGATGGCCCCTTCAAGCTTCTCCAAATCGATTTTATGGAGATGCCCTGATGTAATCAACTGGGGTACATTCAGATTTATTTGTAAAGTGCATAGTTAATTAAAACCAATACACCAAGATACACATTAAAATTATTGCAATATAAACAGCACAATAAAACAATTCTATGTCAGGACCGGAGGTGAGGATTAGGCTTTTCTTTCTTAGCTTTTATTTCAAACAGCAGCCTTAACTAAGTGTGTTTATCATCATCAAAAACTACTTTTCATAGCAAGCATCGGGAAAGAAGTAAACAGCAACAAGGGCTTCATCTGCATCCAAACAGTAGCCATCCAGCGCCTGAAGAGCCCGAGTCCACGTCTTCCCACTCCTCTTTCTTCACTGCTCCCAGTCAGATAAATAGCATTTCTGTTTTCTTTAACGGTTTTTTCGTCTCAATGTTTTTCATAGTTGTTGTACTCTAGGGAACAATCCCTACGGCTGCGGAACATTTCCTGTCTCCTTCGCGGCTTGCTATAACACGGCTCTGAGCGCGGTGCGGTCTTCCGACCACTAGAGGGCCCAGGCATTCCTGGCTTTCCGCACTATGCGTGTTAGACACCGGAGACAATCGTGCATCAGTTTCGCCTAGTTTGAACAGCAGTACTGACGCGTGCTCGCACTCGGCTGTCTCCGGGAGGTTTCTGCAATCCCCACGCTTGGTGGGAGCTGTCAGATTTTATTGCGGAGCCAGCCTGGAGCCTGACACCCAAAGGGTAAGGCTCAGACTTTTACGCAGGGACGTGGCCCAGGCCTACTGGAGCGCAGCAATCAGCCACCCCTCCCCACAAGATACTTAAGGGAGAATTGCATCCCCACTGGCCCTAAGGGCAATATTAAGCGCACTGCGCAATAATATTAAGCTACCCAGCATCCTCATTGCCCTCAAATCAACAAGTGGGGCTTAGAGTGCCTGTCAGGCCACAGTTGTAAAATATGGCCAAAAAGCGCCACTTGGAAGATACCTTTGGGGAACATATGGAGGAGGAGCATATATCCTACCTCCCCACTGATGATAATTTCTGTCACATCATGGACGCCTCAGTATATAAGGTCGTCACCCAACTCATGGCTCCCCTAGAGAAGAATATATAAATAATGACATCCCAATGCTCCCTGCCCCTTCCAAAAGAAGATCAAGCTGGACCCTCAGGACTCGCTAAGCGGGGAAGCGCAAAAAGTCCGAAACATACACAGAAACACGCAGGTGTAGAAGATGCCCCAGAGGCCTTTACATGCCTCACAAATGCCTTTTTGGGGCACCACCAAGATCCCGATTCCCACCTTGACAAACCCGATGAGTCCCTGCGCTCTTCAGACGTGGACATAGATCCGGAGGGACGTGCACCCCTCCCACACAAGTCCCACGGATCGGTTGAAGTTCCTCCGGATGACATGCTCAATCCCGATGACCTATTTCATCCACGGTCGGCGGAGTGGCTGTCAGCACCCAAAGTGGCCGCCTATGCTGTGGGACGTCTTCGCAAACCACTGGATAAGGAGGTCCAGAACCACCTCAAGGTGGAATGTCCTCGTCCCTCTCTCCAAGACAAGGTAGCTCTTACTCCCAAGATTGATACCAATATGGAGACATTCCTGGGAAAATTCATCAAAGATCCCAAGAAAGGGATCAACTGGTCCTGGCGGGCCTGCCAGGCAAACTCTTGGACATTGTTGGCCTGCTGACCAAGATCCTGGACATAGCGGAGGGCCCCAGAGCTTCAGGATCCCTCATACCTGTCAGGAAGGGCGCAAAGAGCAATAATCCTGCTAGGCAATGCCAACTGCGCTCTTTTTACAGAAAGGCGCAGGTCACTTTTGATCAAGGTAGACCCCAAATTGGGGGAATTGGCAACTTCGGAGGCAGGCCCAGTTGCCCAAGGTGACCTCTTCGGGGAGCCATTTATCCGGGAACTCTGCAAATTCGTCTCTACTTTCACGTCCTTAGACAGGCCCGGACCTCCATCAAAATAGTCTTCTCCTCCCGGATTTTTGCCTTGGCCAATCGATGAAGGGGGCGCTCAATCGGCCGTCCACCCCAGAATGCCTCCAGAGGAAGAGGACAATGGCAGGACTCGTCCGGCTTTGGGTCTTTCTACCCGACCCATCGATACCCCAGACACCGGGGGGCTAGAGGCACCGGCAGAGGCACTTTCAACACCTTCAGTACCCAACAAGGTGAGTGTTTCTCCCGCTATGGGGTGTGCTTTAGAGGGTAGATTGGTACTGTTATCTCACAATTGGGCAGATCTCACCTCAGATGCATGGGTTCTGCAGACGGTATAGGGGTTTCACATAGAATTTTATGATTCTCCAATACAGGTAAGGAGACCTCATCCGCTGACTTTTTCATCACCATCACAGATGCGTCTTATAGATGCCGAAATCTCTGAGCTTCTGGAGAAACAGGTTATCACTCCAACCTTCCCCCACCCCTCAGGCTTCATCAGCAACCTCTTTTTGGTGGAGCAAAGAGATGGGGGTCATCGTCCTGTGATCAAAATGGGGGGCATCCAACTTCTACGAGATCTCCTCCAGGTAAATGACTGGCTAGTATGTCTTGACCTAAATCGTTTCGACCTAAAGGATGCATATCTAACGGTACACATCTTCTCTCCTCATTGTGGTTTCCTCCAGTTCCAAAGGAGGGGGCAGACATTCAAATTCACCTCTCTTCCGTTCGGGTCTCTCTTCAGCCCCTTGGTGTTTCACCAAGCTCCTACGCCCAGAGGTAGAGTTTCTCCAGTCCAGAGGCATCAGGCTCAAAATTTATGTGGACGATATTCTCCTGATGGACCAATGTCCCCGCCATCTCTCTCTTCATCTTCAGTATTCGGTTCATGTTCTGCAATCTCTGGGCTTCATCATCAACGAGGCGAAGTCAACTCTAATCCCACCCCAATCCCTCCAATTCTTGGGCTTCGTGGTAGATTCTGAGAGAGCCACACTCAGCCTCCCATCTCACAAGCTATCCAAAATACAACACAAACTCAGAAGGACCCTGGTCAAGGGAACAACTTCCCTTCACAATCTGGCTCCTCTCCTCTTCCATCCAAGCGATCTTTCCGGGCCCCTTTCACCATCGGGCCCTTCAACGGTTGAAGATCTCCCACTTACAGAAAGGCCTCAGTTATTCTCAAATGGTTCCCCTCTCACATGAAGCCAAGGAGGAAATCTAATGGTGGATTACTCACATGGAAGCATGGAAGGGCCGCGCCATCTTCCGTTCACAACCGGATCTGGTCATAGAATCTGACGCCAGCGCTTCTGGCTGGGGAGCGCGCTGTGGGAAATTTGTCACAGGCAGAGTTTGGTCTTCAGCAGAACACTCCCTCTATATCGATTGCCTGGAGCTCCTGGAGGGCTCTTTTGCAGTGCATTGCTGGACGAGGGACAAACTGCAATGCTGCGTCTTGTTAAAAATGGACAATGTGGTGGCGGTGCGTTGTATCAACCACCTGGGGGGGTACCCACTCGAAGGCTCTTTCCGATCTAGCAGAATCCTTCAGGGAGTATTGTCTCACCCATCAGATTTTGGTGGTGGCAGAGTATCTGCCAGAAACTTCTAATCAGGTGGCAGACTGCCATTCCTGTCACTGGCACAATGCAAGCTTATGGAAACTTCATGTATCAGTTTTTCAAGTGATCAAGGACAAATGGAGTCCTTTTTCAGTAGATTTTTTTGCGTCCCATCTGCATCATCAGCTCAACAGGTACTGGAGTTGGAGACAGGATCCCGGGGCCATAGCCACGGACGCTTACCTCCAGGATTGGTCCCGGGAACAGGGATATGCTTTTACCCCCTTTACAATGATAATGAGGGTATCATCCCAGCTCAGGAGGCAGAAGGCGGATGTGACGCTGACCACGCCGATCTGGAAATCTCAAGCCTGGTTTCCGATTCTGATGGAACTTTCTTCGGATTCTCCAATCCGTCTACCCCCTCTCCCAGATCTTCTGCTCGGTCCGTCGGGTCTCCCTTACCCTCTCATAGAGAGGGAATTGCTCAATCTGATGGCATGGAGGATTACCGGGAATGTTGGAAGATCCTGGGAATTTCGCAAGAGGCTGCCATTCTCCTTGCCAGAGCCTGGTCAGAGAGTACTAACAGAAGGTACAACTCGGCATGGAAACACTGGTTGGGTTGGTGCCTTCAACGGCATTTGGATCCCATGGGGGCAGGCGTTGTCCCTATAGTTAATTTTTTTGCATCCCTCACTTCAAAAGGGGTGGCATATAGATCGATAAATACCTTCCGTTCCGCCATTTCTGCAAGTCACTGTCCGATGGAAGGATCTCCCGCAGGACAGCACCCCCTAGTTTGCACTCTTTTAAGGGGCATTAGACTGTCTCTGCCCCCCCAACCTCGTTATTCTTCCCTTTGGGATGTCAATAAGGTTTCAACTCTTTTCTGAGATTGCCAGTCTATTAAATATCTTTCCAGAAAGCAGATGTCGGCCAAGCTAGCAGCCCTTCTCTGCCTCCTATCCTGTCACAGGGTCTCAGATGTCAGAGCTCTGGACTTAACAGGTAAAGCGTTTACTCCGGAAGGGGTCATGTTTCACATTCACAGACGTACAAAATCTAATTCTCGTACGATTTCTTATCGACAATTCCCACAGATTCCTAAGCTATGCGTAGTTACAGTGATTAAGGCCTACAAAGCCATGACTAATTACCTCAATCCGCACGCAGAAGATCAACTTTTCATCGCTTTAATGAAATCACATAAAGCGGTTGCATCCTCTACAATTGTCAGGCGGGTTAGATGGGCCATGAGTGAAGGAGGAATAGACAACTCTATTTTTGGAGCCCGTTCCGCGAGAGGTACGATGAAATCTAAAGCTTGGGCCTTGGGGGCTCGCTTGGAGGATATCCATAAGCCAGTGGAGTGGTCCTCTGATTCCACTTTCAAAACCTTCTATTTTAGACCTATATGATCAGTGGCTTGCTAGTGGTCAATAAGCTTTTAACTAGCCTAATCCTCGCCTCCGCTCCTGAAACAGAATGAAAAAATTCCTAGCTATCGTATTGGAAAGTTTCAGTTCTATCAAGCACACGGAGGCAAGGAGTATCCCCGCCCTCTCTTCTAAATGCAAGGATCCCGCCCTAATATCAGGTGGGTAAGCTGACTTGTATATTCTATGTCCAGACCCGATTATACATTTTAAGCCTTTGTCGTCTTATACAACTGCATGTTTCTTGGTTCCGAATTCTTCAAGTTGAAACCATTATCATGCTTGTTTGCCCTGTTTGAAGCAGTAAACTATTAGAATGCTTGGTGTTAATCAGTCTGTTCTTTGATAGGAACTGAGACCTCAAAGCAAGAGTAGCAGGATTAGTCCTAGAGAGTGTTTGCAGTAAGAAAGAGGAGAGGAAGACGTGGACTCGGGTTCTTCAGGCGTTGGACAGCTGATGATTGGATGCAGATGAAGCCCTTGGTTGCTCTTTACTTCTTTCCCGATGTTTGCTGGTAAAAGTAGTTTTTGATGATGATATACACACTTAGTTAAGGCTGCTGTTTGAAATAAAAGCTAAGAAAGAAAAGCCTAATCCTCGCCTCCGTGCCCTTAATGGAATTGAAACTTTCTGTTACTATAGTTAGGAATTTTTTTATTCATATGCTAGAATCAAGAGTTTTTCACATTGAGTAGAAAGGTAACAATGTTTTGTTATTCCATATGTTAAATGTGTGGCCGGCTCGAAATGTGCTGACTACTTAATTTCATGTGTGGTTTTCAAATATAATTTTTATTCCGCAAGTACTAGTGTGAGCCTTTAGTTACACCATAAATAACTGTACACATTTAACAACCCATATATTGAGTTGTGTGTGTTTGGGATTGAGGCCCTGTCTAAGTGCTTACCTAAAGTTTCTTACTCCTGCTCGGATGAAGGGCCTCCTTAGTCATTTTCTTCTTTCGGCAAGTACTGCCAGCCAGACAGATAAGATTTTAACCATCCTCTTCTTTCCTGTCCCACGAAGCCTGCATTGGTCCCCTTCATCTGTTCTACTCCAGGAAGGAACTGATCCAGGTTTGGTTGGGCACCAAGACTCGGCTTCATAAATGTTAACTTCAAATGAAATGGATATCCTTGGTTTTAAAACTTTATAAGACTTAATGACTTGCCAGACATGCAATTTCTTTGCCAGGGCAAATTTATCCTCCTATAAGGAAAGTACCTGGTGATTTGATTAATATGTCTCTTAAATTCTTTGAACAGATATGCAGATTTCATGTGTTTCCTGCATGAAGGGAGTGAACTGCTCCTTCTCAATAGCCATTTAGGCCTGTCTTTGAATTTGAGGTATTTATTTCCTGCCAGACCTGGTCTAACACAATGCTATTTACAACCTTGAAAAAGAAGTGGCACATTTTCCGGAAGGCTTTGTTTAATAGCCCAGCTTTGCTTTATAAGACCAAATTCGAGGTGCAGCTGGGCCAGCATAATATGATTGTCTTGGCGGTTTCTATGTCTAAAGGTTTTGACATCCTCTCTCCTCCAGCTTCAGAGCTGTATGCTATGGTGGCAATAAAGGTCCAAGAATGGGACCACGCAAAGTTTTTGTCAGCTGCAGAAAACCTGATGTTAGGTAGGCGGCCAGTAGCTTCAGGCCATCAATGCACGGGGTAAAAGAGCCTCTCGAGTCAAACACCACTCCAAGATATTTGTGCTGCAAAGTACACAGAAGACAGGAGCAGTTAATAGTCCAGGTACCCGGGGTTCTAATTTTCTTTTTGAATTAAACCACTTTACTTTTGGTAAGGTTCACTTCTAATTTATTCTGTTGAGTGTAGAAAAACATGCTATTTAAAAGGGGCTGTAACTCTACAGGTGTCAGACTCAGTAGTAGCAAATCATCAGCATACAGGATGTGGGACATAGGTAAACTACAAGGTTTTGGGGGTGAGTATTTAAGGAGCTTAAGCATGTGATAAGTCTGAAATGTAACTCCTAACAACAAAGGGGCTAGAACACACTCCTGTTTCAAGTTCATTGTGTATAACTTCTCTGAGAATTGGGTGCCATCACCCATCTTTACATGGAGCTATGTGTCATTGTACAAGAGTTTAATTGTTCCTAGAATATTAGTTAGGATCCTGGTGTAAATTAATTTCTGCCATAAAAAATCACATCGGACCCTGTTGAAAGCTGCCTTAAAGGCATGGTTTTAGAAGAGAAGACAGATCTCATACAGCTGTTGAGGGCAGTAAGATTCAGCAAAGTACCCTGCCCCGTGCGGAAACCTGATTGGTTCCATGGAATAAGGTCCAAAGATTTGGCCCATGTTGACAGGTCTTGCAGGACTAGGCTTGCAAAATATTTGGAGTTGAGGTCCAATGGGCTATTAATCGGTAATTGCCAGGACTGCTACTCTCTTCACCTTTATAGATTAGGTGTATTATCGATCCATGTCGTGAATCAGGAATCAACTGGTTCTCAAACACCGAAATATATAAAATGTTGAGATCTTCTGCCCAGTATTTTATATTAACCTTAAAAAGGGCAGGGGAAGACCGCTGGGACCTATGGCTGTCTTCCTCACTCTTCCTAATTACGTCTCCAAGGATTCTTAGATTTTGATCAGAAAACTCAAGAGGGCAACTGTTCAGCCCAATGCAATGTTAGCCTCCCCTGAGAGCATGCTGTGAACTTCCTGTGTACCCTATTTTTGTGGCAGCAGAATTAGGTGTAGTTGGTTTTCTGTCCTGCTATAAAGTTTAATGCCGGGTACTTTTTTGTTGTCTTGTGTTGATTCCATGATGGAATTATGTTTCCTCAAATGCTATACCCATGATTCTTCAGAAATATTTGTATTATAAGAAAATGTTCGGTCGTTATCAATTTCATTTCTGATTTTCCAAAAGGCATGGACCACCTTGGCCCAATTTTTTTCCAAGTGATATTTACTGACTGTTCACACAGCTCGCTTATAGTTCTGGCGCACAACTCTTACTTTTTCCTGCAGAGTTGTATTTGTAATGTCCTATTTAGAATACAGTATTCTCTGTATGGTGATTTCTTTGCTATAAATAGCTGTTTGGTTATCCAAAGGTAAGGTTTTTTTTTTATTGGTTACCCCAAGCACCGAGACCTTGTTCTTATAGAACTGCTTTAACAGCAATTTGCAGCATTGGTCCCACATTGTAAATGGATTATGTTCTATGAGCTGGAGCTCATCTAGCAGCTCAATGCATGTTCGCCCAAGTTGTTCTTGCAAGTTCCCTTGCCACCTTAGTCGCCTCAAGTTTTGAGCAGTGGAGTCTGCAGTGAAAATGTTGGTGGAGTGGTGTACGCAAGGGCAAAGAGTTATTGTCTGGATGTGATTAAGAGAGGTAGAGTTGCGGCAAAGTATTCTATTATGGACGTTGACCTATGCGAAGTGTGTGTCCAGGATGGGGCTTATCCTCTATGTACCTTCTATTCAAAATGTGCAAAGAGGGCTGTCAAGAAAGTGTGCAAATTGCAGGCTCCAGAAATCCTTTCATCTTAATGCAGATTTTACCTGTTATGGAATGTTCCAGACTAAATTTTGAGTGATTCTGTTCTCGTCTTGTGACTCTGATTGTAACAGGTTTGAATTAAAATAATCTGATACATCTAGAGAATGTGCATTGTCCACTACCACTGGGGTGGTCACCTTGGCACTGAAGCTCAGATTGATACATAAATTAGGTAAAAAGAGTGGTTGTTTCACCCCCTGCATCCAATTCTCCAATTTAACAACCTGTAGCCAGTTCTGTGTGACGTTGATTTGCTCCACCTTGATTTTGAGAAGGACTGGGATAGATATTGCAAGGCCTCCTTTGGGTCGACCTTTAGGTTTGTTCCCTGTGAGTGCTTATAGAATATCCACACACCCTATCAAAGGCATTGATTGCTCAACACACTTTTCCTTCAGAAGGATGATTTGAATCTTACACAGATAGTGAACAACCACTGGACTGCAGGATTTTTTTGGAGAAGCTAGGTGTATTCCATGAGCAAACATTTCTTCACTTTTTGAATTATGGCCTGCAGAGTGGTATATTTTGATACTTTGTGAAGGTGCACTTTTGCGGCTTCCCACTTGGGGTAAGGGTTTTTGTAGACTGCCTTTAGTTCATAAATCACACCATTAAGAAATTGTGGGAGTGTGGTCAACTTTTCCAGAATTGGGGTGCAAGGACATAAGATCAGTTTGGTCTCTGAGTCTCTCAGTACGCTGGAGATTAAGCCATTTAATAACTCTAGTTTGTTGTGTACGCCTGAGATAAAGAGAGCCATTGAGCAAATAGGTATTGAATTTAGTTGTGACCTGGGTGTGGGTATGGGTCCAGATGCCCCTTGAATGGAATGCTGTTGCCTGTTCATAAGATGAATTTGATCACTGAGGCTCTTGGTATGCTGAAGATTAAGGGGGTCATTACAACCCTGGTGGTCTTTGACCACCAGGGCTGTTTTGTCAGAAGCACCGCCAACAGGCTGGCGGTGCTTCCTTGGGAATTGGTTTCCTGCCACTTTTGTCCCGCCGGTTTAAATCCCCCAGGGCAGAGCTGCCCAGTGGATTATGAGTCCCCCCACCGCCAGCCTTTTCATGGCGGTTTGAACCGGGATCTCCAAATAGGCCCCGCGCGAGTGCGGCTCCATTGGCGGGGATCTCGGCTGCAGTCGGGAGCTGGCTCCAAATGGAGCCGGCGGTGTTGTGGCTGTGCGACGGGTGCAGTTGCACCCGTCGCGCTTTTCACTGTCTACTATGCAGACAGTGAAAAGCTGCATGGGGCCGTGGCAGGGGGCCCTTGCACTGCCCATGCCAGAGGCTTCCGCCGCGGTCGCCGCCGCGGTCGTAATTCCCAAGGAAGCACCACCAGCCTTTCGGCGGTGCTTCCGACAAAACAGCCCTGGCGGTAAAAGACCGCCAGGGTTGTAATGACCCCCTTATTGACTCTAGTTTGGTGTGTACGCCTGAGATAAAGAGAGCCACTGAGCAAATAGGTATTGGAGTTAGTTGTGACCTGGGTGTGGGCATTAGTCCTGATGCCCCGTTGAATGGAATGCTGTTGCCTGTTCATTTATCCCTGTTACCCGACAGGGCCTGTGGGAGCCAGCACCAGTCATGTTTTGCAGGAGGTGTGGGCTAATGTAACCCTCCAGTTGTCAACAGCTTACCCGATGTCAGGCCTTGGCTAATTTGGCCCATATTGGTCTGTCCTTGGGACCTCAAGCATTTCATAATACTGAAAAGGTACTATGGTGGGGCCCTTCTTTGATAGTTTGAAAGATTGCTGAATTGTTCTCTGTGTTCTTCTATTATATGCAGGGGTGGCCCCCTTGGTGGATGCAATTGATGCAAAAAGCACCCTAGTCAGTCTTGTGTTTATGGTTCAAGGAGGATATTTTGAAAATTGTTGGATAACCATTGGCAGAATATGGTGTCATCTTAGTGCCACAACCCAAAAAAATGTCTGTCTCTTGGAATACTTTTTGCACAAGGTCAGGGGCTTCAAATGTTATCAGGGTTGGCTCTCTTACCTGTGTTCCCCTAGGTTTGAGGAACGCAACAGACAGAATATTTGCTGATTTGACGTTTTCCAGGGTCTCACTATATGTGAACAGTCTTAGCACATTACAGCAATTCAGCACGTCATGTCTCCATTTTGAGACATGCTGCGGAACAAGTAGTACTTTTTTGTCAGTTAACCTTTTGTGCTGCAGCTGTTGGGGCTCCTAGGAATTGTCCTTCCATTGTTCTGTGTGTTGTGGTCAATTCTGTCACATGACATGCTGCCATTTTCTAGGAGGGCCATGTTGGAGTATCCTTTGATGGATTCCGGTAAGTCAGGCTTCGGGACTTGATTGGTAGATGAGTTTGGGCATGTATTTGTTCCATGCGAGGCCAAGGTCGGGACCAGATTGCTGTTGTTGTAAATGGTGAAACGATGTGAGTCAGAGATAAGTGAATTAGAGTATTCTTCAACTGGTTTTGTGTCTAGATTGGCAGGCAGACCTGCCTTATCGTACTTGGGTGAAGTCTGCATTGGTATCTGAAGTTCAGGAGGGGGTGCGTTATCGCCACTTACCACTGGGGCTTCCTTTTGCCCTCATTCATGGTATCCACCCCTTCCCGTGCACCGTGTTTCTGGAAGTGTGCAATTCCAGTGTGGTGACCTTTGGCAAAAATCGGACATTAATTTCTTTGAGCATCTTTGCCCATTTTTGTGGTGGTACTCAGACTGTGGTTTCTTAACTTGTGCAGTCTTTTGCATTGTCTCCTTGACAACGGTCTTGGGATCGTATTGTCATTTGTTCCGTGGATCCTGTTGATGAATCTGTTGTTTTGGATTTCTGTACTGTGTCTATTCTGGACTGTGTATGTGAAGCCCTGACTTCAGCCTGGTCAGCGAAGGTCTGTTGGTTTTCCTATGTACTGCGTCCCATAGTTGGTCTATGTGTTCGTTGGCACATGATGCTCTAAGCGTTGTCTCTTCGTGACTGGGATGTTCTCACTGTTGATGTCAACATGTAACAGAGGGCTTTTGGGGCTGGTTTCTGCTTTCCATTTGTTTGAGGGAGAGGCACCTTTGGGAAAAAAGACAGTTGATTCTTCTGATTGATGTAAGACTTTCTTCTCCACAACACTGTCTGGTTTCAAGGTCGAGGTGTGTTCCTTTCTGAACTACATCCGCATGAGACAACCTTTCTTCACTTTCTTAATTATGATCTGCAAAGTGGCATATTTTGATACTTTGTGAAGGTGCACTTTTGCGGCTTACCACTTGGGGTAAGTGTTTTTGTAGACAGTCTTTAGTTCTTAAATCACACCATTAAGAAATTGTGGAAGTGTGCTCAACTATTCCAGAATTGGGGTGCAGTGATATAAGATGAACTTGGTCTCTGAGTCTCTCTGTATGCTGGCAATTAAGCCATTTTGATGACTTAATGAGTTTGGTGTGCACGTCTGAGATAAAGAGAGCCATTGTAGCAGATCGACCTGTATGTCAAGTTTTGAAGCAAGAAAATGCTTAGGCCCGTATTTATACTTTTTTTAGCGCCGCATTTGCGCCGCTTTTTGACGCAAAACAGTGCAAACCTACAAAATACAATGGCATTTTGTAAGTTTGCGCCGTTTTTGCGTCAGAAAACGACGCAAATGCGGCGCAAAAAAAGTATAAATACGGGCCTTAGTTTCAACTGTAGCGTAATATATTCAACAAGGTTTCCCAGTACTAATGGGTATTGGCAGAATCCATCTTAATTGGGCTTTTCACACGCTGCTCATGTCCCTCCTTCGCTCCTTCAAGCTCTACTGCAGAGGTGATGCATAACAAGGCATTATGATTATCCTGATGAAAAGGGACTGGGATGGTGACTTTAGGTTCTGGGTCATGCATGGCCTGGAAACTGAAGGAAGGAGTGTCATAAATAAAGCAATTTGCATCTTTTGCTGTCTCCCTTTCAAAACATCCTTCACTGCTTGTGAGATGGTGCACTTGAAAGATGTGCCATTTGTTCATCTCATTGTCCATATTTGATCTTGCTTCCACGCTCAGAGACAAGGCTTTTAAATGTTAACTTTAGTGTTTTGAGAGGGGGCACACTAGTCCATGGTGAGAGAAGAAGTTTATCAATTTGATAGCATTTCTTTTGACATACATACTGGCCACTGTATGTTTGTTCTCTTGTTGGGTTGAGGCATAGACTACCAGAAATGTGACAGCCAGACAGTTGCCAAATTACTACTGCAGGAATTGTTTCTGCTATATGGAATGCCAATTCACCTTGAATCAGATCAAGAAAGTCACTTAAAAAATGTCGTAATACAGTTGTTATGCACAACGCTAGTGACTGACTAAAGATTTCACTGTGGTTACAGACCAGAAGCTCCAGGTGTGGGAGAGAGGGAAAATGGAACAATCAAAGCAAAACTGGCCAAAGGTCTGTGCTTCAACTTCCCTCAAATGGCCTCATGCACGTCCCGTGGTACTGATTAGCAGTCGAAGCATGTCGTGCAAGAGAACAGGACTATCCCTCACGAAATGCTAATGTGAAGAGCCATAAGAATACCTTCTGTCCGGGCTGTTGCTCTTGTGAATATAAGAGGTGATCTGGTTCTCAAGTACTGCAAGGGACTGGATGACGTGGTATGCTATATCTCTGACCAGGAGGAGGTTTCAACTCCATCTGTGCGAGGAGATCCATACTATGATTTGAGCCCTTGTCACTGGGTTCATTTGATAAAACACATCCACATGTTATGTCTGGAAGAGCACTGAAGAGGCCCATACCAAGTGATTTGTGACACTAACACTGCCTTAAAGTGTGCCGTATTTTCGAATATCAAGAGGGTGAGAGGAACAGTGGAAGAAGCATCCACTAACTCCTTGAGTCCACCCAGGTTTGAGGTTTCTGAGACACCAGAAGTGTCACGGTTTTCAATGGGCTTACCGTCGAAGTTGACAAGCGTAGGGGAACGGCCCCGGTTCCAGCAGGTTCTGCTCTGGCCGAGGTAGGGGCGACCCCTTCCGGTAGCCACGGTGCTGTTTGGCAAGAGCAAGCCACTACAGTCCGTGCCCTCCAGAAGGAGTCCCAGAGGAAAAACCCCAGTAGGGTAAAAAACCTCCACAGGAACTCCCTGAAACGAAAGGAGGACACCAAGGCGTTAGGACTGAAGATCAGGAAGACTGGAGAACAAAGACAGGTCAGGAAACACTGGATTTGCAGGAAGAAATCAATCAGAGCGTGACTACCACCAAGGAGTGTTGCAACGCAATGAACAAGCAGCTGAATTCCCCTTATATACCCCTAGGCAGGAAGTAGGAAACAGGAAGTAGAAATATCACCATCTTGGATTGGGGAAAAGAATGCAATAGTGAATCAGGTACATGCACCTAAAAAAGAGAAAACAATGCATGCTGGGAAGAGAGGAAGTGGTCAGCATTCTGGGAAAGGAAAAGGCAGGTACAAAAATACCACCATGTGCAAGGGTTCGGCTTTTGACTGGAGACATTGGTAAGTGGTGAGCAGATGTGAAAGCAAATGCAGGGAGACTAGATGTAAATGTGCATAATGCGCTACACGCGGTCAGGCCTGAAACCCACTCGGGGTCTCAAGCCCTGCCGCGTCTGCCTTTATGGCAGAACTTAAAGAAAGGGGCGCGGCGAGGGCCGCGACCCCTAACCAGGCTCCTTGAGGCACCCGTGGCCTGCGCGCCGGCCGCGGCGTCCCCCGCGGCCTGCGCGCCAGCCGCGGCGTCCCCCGCGGCCCGTGCGCCAGCCGCGGTATGTATGGAGTGCCGCGCCGCGGCGACCTGAGCCTGCGCCCGTGGCCACTGCAAAAGCTGCGGCTGCCGCGGCATGACAGTATGCCCCCCCGAGGCCCCAGGTTTGTGAGGGAAGAGTCGAAAAAAGCGACGGACCAAAAGAGGGGCATGAACTGAAGAGGCATCCTCCCAAGAACACTCACTCATAGGGTATCCCTTCCAATGAATAAGATATTGGAGGCGCCCATAGAAAAACCGAGAGTCACAGATTTCCTGAACCTCGTACTCAGGCACATTATTAACCAACAGAGGAGGTGGACAGGGTAAGTGCCTATGAAAAGGATCAGGACGGTAAGGTTTCAGTTGAGAGATGTGAAATACAGGGTGGATCTTCCACGTCCGGGGCAGGCAAAGACGCACAGACACTGGGTTGATCTTTTTGAGAATTAGGAAGGGACCATAAAAGCGAGGCTTGAATTTGTTCTGAGTGAGTCGGAGAGGTAGGAATCTAGAGGAGAGCCAGACCTTATCCTGAACCTGATATTGAGGAGCCGCACAGCGTCTCCTATCTGCTATCTTTTTCATGCGGGACTTAGTGGCCACAAGGTTGGAATGGATAACTCGTTGTATACCCCGTAGCTGTCGAACATAGGAGGAGATGGCAGGAAGATTGGAATTATCTCTCAGGGGAGTTGGAAAGGCCTTGGGATGGAAACCGTAGGAGCCATAGAAAGGAGAGACCTTCGAGGCACTGTGTAGGGAGTTGTTATAGGAGAATTCTGCAAGCGGTAAATAGGTAGCCCAATTACTCTGTGTAGCATTGCAGAAGCTACGTAAATACTGTTCGAGACCTTGATTGAGTCGTTCCGTCTGTCCGTTGGTTTGAGGGTGGAACCCGGATGACAAGGCCACCTTGATTCCCAAGGTCTTACAAAATTGATTCCAGAATCGGGAGATATATTGAGGACCCCTATCCGATATAATAACCTGAGGTAACCCATGAAGCCGAAAGATTTCTTGAGTAAAGATTTGACCCAATTCTTTTGCCGTTGGTAACTTTCTAAGGCCGTGAAGTGAGCCATCTTGGTGAAGGAGTCCACGGTTACCATTATTACGTGGTTTCCCATTGAGGAAGGTAATGCGCACATAAAATCTGTGGAGATAGTGTGCCATGGGCCTTGGGGAACTGGTAATGGGCGGAGTAATCCTACTGGTCTGGTACGGGGTGTCTTGGCTTGAGCACATATAGGACAAGATGATACATATGCCTCAGTGTCAGCCTTGAGAGTTGGCCACCAGAAGGAGCGAACGAAAAAGTTCTTGGGTAGCTTTCATTCTTCGATGACCTGCGATAGGGGAATCATGGCACATATGTAAAGCTTCAGTTTGTACTACTTTAGTGGGTAAAAACAGGGCCTTGTCATGATAATAATAGCCATGATCTGTATGCAGTTGCGGACGCAACTTATTCAGCTCTGTTTCTTCTAGACGGGCATATTCGGACTTGACTTGGTCTAAAAAAGTCTGTGCTACCCCAATGATCTTGTCGTTGTCAAATAGGTTCTGAACAGTAGAATCGCTGCACTCAGGATAACGTCGGGACAGGGCATCCGCCAGGATGTTCTGAGAACCAGGGATTTAAGTGATATAGAAGTCATATTGGCTGAAAAAGAAAGCCCAGCGAGCCTGCCGGCTATTTTGACACTGAAAGTTTCTTAAGCACTGTAGATTTCTGTGATCTGTCCGGGCTTCAAAAGGTTCCTTTGATCCCATCAAAAAGTGTCTCCATTCTGTGCACGCGGTTTTTAAGGCGAGTAATTCACGTTCTAACACGGAATAGTTCAGCTCGGAATCAGATAAAATGTGTGATAGGTAAAATACAGGGTGTTCTAAATCATCATCGTCTTGTCTTTGCAATAAGGCAGCTCCAATGGCCCTTTCTGAGGCGTCTGCGACAACAATGAATTGTTTGCTGGTGTCTGGGTGTCGTAGGATAGGGGCTTGAATAAAGGCTTTCTTTAATTCCTGAAAGGCTAACTCTGCGTCTTGTGTCCAACAAAAACCCTTCTTTAGATGTTCTTTTTTAAGGGTTTGAGTAATATAGCTGGTTCTCTGGGCAAAGTCTGCTATGAACTGTCGATAGAAGTGGGCTAGTCCCAAAAAACACTGAGTCTCCTTGATGGAAGAAGGAGATGGCCAATTCAATATAGCCTGCACCTTGTCTGAATCCATGGCGACTCCGGTTTGGTTTATGCAATATCCCAAGTATTTTACTTCCGTCTGATCAAATTCGCACTTTTCAGGTTTGCAGAATAAATGGTGTTGTCGGAGTCTCTATAAGACTTGGCGAACATGCTTGGAATGTTCCTCTGGATGAACAGAAAAGATTAGAATATCGTCAAGATACACCACCACTGTTTGTTGCAAAAGATCAGAAAAGATAGAATCCATGAACCTTTGAAAAATGGAAGGGGCATTAGTGAGCCCGAATGGCATTACTCTATATTCGTAGTGACCAAAAGGTGTTCTAAAGGCGGTCTTCCACTCATCACCTTCTCTTATTCTTAGAAGATGGTAGGCTCCTCGGAGATCCAGCTTGGTGAATCTCTTTGCCCCTCTGACTGCTTCTAAGATGTCCTTTATGAGGGGTAACGGATACCGATCTTTAATAGTGATCTTGTTTAACCCTCTGAAATCGATACAAGGACGCAAGTCTTTAGTTTTCTTTGGTACAAAGAAAAGAGGAGCCCCGGCGGGTGAAGAAGAGGGAGTAATCAACCCGCTTTGTAGGTTCTCATCAAGGTACTCCTTCAGAATCTGCTTCTCCAGTTCCGTGAGAGAGTACATCCGCCCAAAAGGAACCACTGTATCTGGTTCTAAAGGAATGGCACAGTCGTATTCTCTGTGGGGTGGCAGTTCAGGTTTTTCTGGCTTCTGGAATACATCGGCATATTCCTGATAATGCCTGGGAACTCCCTGTAGGACGTTAATGGAGCATCCCACCTTAGGAGGTGCTGCTGAGAGACCTTTTGGGGACCAATAATCCCCGGCGTGATAGCAGTGGTGTTGGCAAAAGTGAGAGGACAAGGAAATGGTTTTTATTTCCCTGTTGATGTAAGGATTGTGCCATGTGAGCCATGAAATTTCCAGGATCATGACGTGGTGTGGTGATGAAATTAAATCAAACGAAAGATTTTCTTGGTGTTTTCCAAACTGTAGACAGAAGGTAGGGGTGGTATATTGTACAGGTCCAGAGGCCAAGAGTGATCCATCCACGGTGTGTACCTGTTCTGGTACTTCCTTAGGTATTTGTGCTATCTGTCATTCTTTGGCCCAGGCTTCATCTAAATAGATGCCACTGGCTCCGCAGTCCAATAAGGCCAAGGTTCTTTCTTCCCGGCCATCAGTTAGATGAAGGATAACTGGTAAGAGAAAAAGAGCAGTTCCTTCCTCCCTGGAAGAGCAAATAGAAGGTATGTCACGATATCCCGTCCTCACCCTTCTTACTGAGGACGGGAGTTGGCGTTTCCCAAGGGCTTGGTTGGACGAATGGGGCAAGTGCGGATTAGGTGACCAGCTGCACCACAATATAGACAAAGCCCCTTCCTTCGTCTTTGTTCTCTTTCACTGGCTGATAAAGGTCCTCGAGCCGTGTCAATCTGCATTGGTTCTTCCTCGGTACTCCCCTTAGGTTCAGGACGGACTTCCTCGGTACGATGAGAGAAGGAGCGAGACGGTACTGAGTGAGATGGCAAACGACTCTTCTTTTTCTCCATTCTTCATTCATTCAACCGATATTCTATCGTCAGAGCCTGGTCCATCAATCCTTTAAGGTTCTCTATTCTAGCAGAGTGCACCAGTTCATCTTTAATGTCCTCTCTGAGACCTCTACGGAACAGTGTCACCAAGGTACGTTCCACCCAGGTTGTTTCTGCTGCTAATTGTCTGAAACGGGTGATGTATTGTAATACATCTTGATTCCCTTGTTAGACTTCGCAAAGAGCTTCTTCTGCTGACGCCTCGAGTCCAGGGCGTTCAAACATCTGTTTAAAAGTAGTGATAAAGGTGGAATAATTAGATAGGCAGGGATCGTTTCTGGTTACTAGAGGAGTGGCCCAAGCCAAGGCTGGCCTCGATAAGGCACTAATCAAATACCCCACCTTGGTCTTGTCTTGTACAAATTGCGAGGGGCGAAAGGCAAAGTAAACCGTCAAGGCATCCAGGAATTCTTTTAATTTGTTAGGATCCCCGGAAAAACAAGGTGTAGTGGCAGCTACTGAGGGGACATCTGTGGTCCTGGATGCAAAGGCTTGTCGATAGACGGTATTTTCAGTACGTAACTGTTGGAGTTCTTGAGCCTATTGTTGTATCGTCATAAGCAGGGTCTGGCTCGTAGGTTCCGTGTTTGCCACTGGATTATCCATGATACCGGACTGCAACTGGAGTTTTGGGCGTTGCAATCTGTCACGGTTTTCAATGGGCTTACCGTCGAAGTTGAGAAGCGTAGGGGAACGGCCCCGGTTCCGGCAGGTTCTGCTCTGGCCGAGGTAGGGGCGACCCCTTCCGGTAGCCACGGTGCTGTTTGGCAAGAGCAAGCCACTACAGTCCGTGCCCTCCAGAAGGAGTCCCAGAGGAAAAACCCCAGTAGGGTAAAAAACCTCCACAGGAACTCCCTGAAACGAAAGGAGGACACCAAGGCGTTAGGACTGAAGATCAGGAAGACTGGAGAACAAAGACAGGTCAGGAAACACTGGATTCGCAGGAAGAAATCAATCAGAGCGTGACTACCACCAAGGAGTGTTGCAACGCAATGAACAAGCAGCTGAATTCCCCTTATATACCCCTAGGCAGGAAGTAGGAAACAGGAAGTAGAAATATCACCATCTTGGATTGGGGAAAAGAATGCAATAGTGAATCAGGTACATGCACCTAAAAAAGAGAAAACAATGCATGCTGGGAAGAGAGGAAGTGGTCAGCATTCTGGGAAAGGAAAAGGCAGGTACAAAAATACCACCATGTGCAAGGGTTCGGCTTTTGACTGGAGACATTGGTAAGTGGTGAGCAGATGTGAAAGCAGAATGCAGGGAGACTAGATGTAAACGCGCATAATGCGCTACACGCGGTCAGGCCTGAAACCCACTCGGGGTCTCAAGCCCTGCCGCGTCTGCCTTTATGGCAGAACTTAAAGAAAGGGGCGCAGCGAGGGCCGCGACCCCTAACCAGGCTCCTTGAGGCACCCGCGGCCTGCAGAGAAAGAAAGACCTTGTGGAAAGCAGACTGATTTGCCTAGAACAAGTAGCTCTGGATCAGAGAGCAGAATTCACTGAAAGTTCTGCCTGCAAAAACGAATCAGCCTCCACTGAGCCAATTTTTTTACAGTTATATTAAAATGGCAATGTTTAAATATATGTAAACTTAAACATTGAAGATAAGTTATGTTACCGTTTGAAAAATGCAATCAAATACATGATTGCCAAACATACTTTTCAGATCAGGCAGGCATTACTAGCATGTAAATGTATCTACAGTGTGATTATTAGCAATAGGGATGGGGGTTTTGAAGAATATTTGGAGCCTCTTCCCTTTTGACACATTCTTCCAGCTAGGATATAAATGACAAAAGAAGTTAGTGATGGACCATTACAGAGTAGCTTACTGTCACTCATTCTTTTCCCCTTAAAACAAAGCACTGTTATCAGAATAATGCTTCTTTTGGCAAGAGCCTGGCTCTACCTCTGGAATCATTTGAGGCCCACCTAAGGGGTCCCACCCCCAGTTTGAAGACTCCTGCTGTAACCCTTCTCCTGGCTATGCTAATTGGCGCTTCATGTATGCTTTTCTTTCTACAACCTTGCATTAGAATTTCATCAAATGGGAGGACTAAACGGTGGGAAGAAGAAGCTGCCACTAACCAGCAGAAGGAAAAGGAAAAGAACAGGTTTCAAAATCACAGAGCTGCTGAGTGAACTTTATTATAAGATGAAGGACTTGGAGGGATCCTATCAGAAGAATTCCAGACTGGTGATGACTATCCTGTGATGAATAACTCAATGAATGTGCACATTTAAAAATCATCAGAGGGGGGTTGTGAGATTTGTTTTCAAATTGTAATGCATGATGTATGAGAAATTATTGAGCATTACTAACTTTTGAGAACTTTATTCTGTCATGCATCTTGGATACGATGCTGTAGTATACCAATGATTCTCAACCTTTTGACTTCAGTGGACCCCAGCTTTATCAGTACTGGAACCCAGGGACCCACCACTGAATCATTATTGGAATCTGGGGACCCCCCAATGAGTCATTACCGAAAGCTAGGGACCTAGTATGTTAATATTATTACATTTTCTAAGCAGTCGCAAACCCCCTGAGGAGGATTCGTGGACCCGAGGGGTCCCTGTACCACAGGTTGGGAACCACTGTAGTATACCATATGATTATTATTGTTGCTATTACTTTGCTCTAATAAAACATGTAGGCTTTGCTATGAAAAAAATATGACTTTCTTAGCTACACTGAACAAAATTTACTTTTTCAAGGACAACCTAACTATCTTAAATTGGACAACACATTATGTAATGAGTAATCTTGCATGTGCAGACATTGGGTTAACCTGAGTCTAATGTAATAGAATGGTGAGAGAATCTCAGAATATATTCTGTAGTAAATGTTTCCTTTTGCTTGCTTCTTATTGTTGAAACACCTGTGCAGCATGTACTGACGAGGTGAATTTTTGATATTGTTCGTTGAAAAACCTCTGCACAAGAATGTGATTTCTCTTTGCAAAGGAGGACCCAATTCTTAGAAGGTGAATCTATGTTGGATTTCTTTACAGAGTTCTTTACTAACTTTCTTGCCATTTATATGTTCACCAAACTAATTGATTGATAGCCCAGCTTATGGATTTCTGTAACTGATATTCTTTAAGTAAATCTTTAAACTTTAGTCCTTGTCTGTCGTTCTTTAGGCAGATAGGCTTTCAATCTACTATTCCATGGTAAGATTTAAACAATAGAGGGACGGTTCCAGCAGGGAGCACAGACGTCCAACAGGGACTGCACCACTCCCGGTCCAAGAGTTGGCACATATAGGAGGGTAAATGCAAGAAAAGTTTACATAGTGATATTGTCCCCTACATTGAGAAACTATCCAGCTAAGTCAAGCTTTGGAGGAAACTCCTCAAACTGGTCTGAAGCCTACCATTGACCTCATCTCTTCGATCTCATCCCAGATAGGCAGGAAACAAAACAGGAGGATGCTGAGAATGCCAGTCCCAATATGCTACCCAGCAGTGTCGGTGGGCCTTGCATTTCAGCATTCCTGATTCCTGTCTCAAGAGGGGGAAGTCACCTCAGAGGTAACAACTTGGCAATGGATGCATGGACCTCAATTCACCGAAATGCCAAGGGTAGCGGAAGTGACATCACATGCTGATTCACCCAGATGATGTCACAGGAAGTGACATCACATAACCTTTGACCTGGTGTCATCACAGGAAGTGACATCATGTGAACTTTGGACCATTGTGACATGATCTTTTGACCAAGTGTCATCTCAGGAAGTGACAAATCTACATTTGGTTAGTTACATCACATAAATAATTTTGACTATCACTAGCAGATACAAATGAAATGCTCTATAAAGAAACACACTTTATTCAAATCTGATGGAAAATGTTTCCAGTTACATTGTCAGTATCAAACTGCATCTTCGGCTATAGGGTTGAAATAATGCAGCATCATTTGAGAACCTTTTAAATAGTGTACAACAATGGATAATATGCTGGTCATGTTGAAATCTCTTTATATTAAATATGTGTTATATGATAAGTCGATAAGCATATAACACTTAGTACAAGTTTACTTTGGCATTTGTTTATACCATGTAATGAAAGCTCAGTCATGCAAAGTAGCTGACCGTGCTATTTAAGAAGTAATACAGGTCATGTTTTCCAAGCAGTCTTTTTTGCCACCACTTGGTATACATCTTTGCCCAGATGAGGAGGCCCTGCACATTCCCGGGCTTAGTGGACAACAAATTTTGCTCAGCTGGCAGGAAATCTAGGGGAGGACTCTAGTTTTAGGCACCATGGTAGATGTTGTTTACAAAAAATACAATGGAGAAGTTAGCAGGTGTCTCAACTTAAAATCATTAAAATGTACATTTCAGTCAAATAAAACGGCTCCTTGAGTGAGGATTCTCGGTCAAAAATAGGCCACCCCAATATTTCTACTCTTTCCATGCAGGCAAAAATCACACCGACCCAGGCAGCTCATAACATGGCAGTCTGACAAACACCACAAACAACAGTTCCCTCTGAGCACGCCCATGCAAACACATACACACATACGCATAAGACACAACACTCTTCCTCAAACCACTCTCAAGCCTACATAAAATCCACAAGGCCCAACACATTACAAGCAATACCAATGGCAGAGGGCAGTATGCAAATACCGACATGAAAAGAGTGCAGTAGAGCAAGAACTGCTGGTGCTGGAAGTGTGGTCACATCCTGAGCATCACAGTACTTGAGGTTTCTAATTGTTTGTTTACACTTATTATTAAAATAACGATTTTAACCTTCCCTTTTCAAAAACAGTTTCAGAACTAATGCCAGAGGTCATGTGAGAATAAAGGAGAAATAGCGCCAGTGAGAGGGGAATGAGGGCATCATCACATCTGGGAACAGATAATAAGGAAAAAAGAGGAAAGCAAGAAAACTGAGGTCCACACCTGAAAGATAGTGAAAGAGGCCAGGGAAATGAAGCTGAATGAGGAACTTGGGGTGAAGGATTCATTAAGAGAAAGAAAAGGAAGGAGGAAGAGGTAGGAAAGCAGGCATGCACAGAAGAAAAAATAAAGAGGGAATGATTGGAGGATACAATGAAAAGCTGAGAAAAAGGGGAGAATGTGTGAAATATAAAAGCTATAAACAGTGAGCCTAAGAAAAAGGAAAAGTAATGAGTGAGACTAAAAAAAAATACAAGGGAGAGACAAAAACTTGCACAGAAATACATTTCAGAAAGAAGATCTGATGGACAAACGGGGACTGGAAAGCAGCAGAGAAGGGGCATGTAAAACTCAAGACCTAGAGAAACAGGAGTGAAAGAAAGGCAATGTGGAGGGGCTGAAAAAGGAGTGTGAAAAGGCGTGGAAAGAAAGGAAACAGAAAGGGAAAAGAAAAAGAATGGTGCCCAAAACTCTGTGAAAGTGAATGAGAGAGAAGGTGAGAGAGATACAAGCGACAGAAAACAGACAGGAAGGAGAAAAAAAAAGTTTGGGTGAAAGGAGAGAGGTGCCAAAAACATCAGCCGGAGAAGCTGGGAAGGAAAGGAGGAGGGAAAGATAAGAGAACTCAGACTGCTATAATGCGAAATGGTGCAGGATATGCTCATCTAATGTTATTGCACTCTCTGACCCATGTTGAAAAAGGAAGCAACAGGATACAGGTACTTCTTATGGAGAGTGAACTGGTGTTTTTTCTCCGCACATGAATTAAAGTGTTCAGAAATGTGGCTTGAAGGTTGCGCACTAAGGGACAGAGACCATCCTATTTTAGCTGAGGTAGACACACCTATTCTCTCAACTATCTCTAAAGGCATCAACTTGCTCATTTGTAGGTATACTGCACAAAGAAGGGCAGCAGTGACACTGCAGTATTAAAGGTCACCCAATACTTTCAATACGGAAATCAGAATTATCCATTTCAAGTTGATACCTCTGAAAAGGCAGATATGGATCTCCAAGGAGGTCCCGGGGGGATAGCAGAGCCTCGAGGTCTCCCCCTGGGGAGTTTGGGGAAGTGGTGCAGCCCACAGGCGCCGCTTGGGCGCTTTTTGGGCTATGAAGGCGGGTATTTAAACCTGCCATTTTATGTACCAGTCACCATTTTGTAGGGACACGGTGACCGGTTGAGGCAGCATTTTTTGGCAGCGTTTTTGGTGGTATTTCGGTGTTATTGGCAGTGTTTGTTGATTAGTTGGGTAGCAGTTTGAGAGTAGAGGATATTAGTGAACAGGTGCTATGTGCGATAGCGTAGGTGTACTGGGACAGTGATAGCAAAGCAGTTGCCCGGCTTCAGTACTTAACGGAGACTGTGGTGGTCATTCTGACCCTGGCGGTCTTTGACCGCCAGGGCGGAGGACCGCGGGAGCACCGCCGACAGGCCGGCGGTGCTCCAATGGGGATTCCGACCGCGGCGGTAAAGCCGCGGTCGGACCGGCACCACTGGCGGGGTCCCGCCAGTGTACCGCGGGCCCATTGAATCCTCCGCGGCGGCGCAGCTTGCTGCACCGCCGCGGGGATTCCGACCCCCCCTACCGCCATCCAGATCCCGGCGGTCGGACCGCCGAGATCCGGATGGCGGTAGGGGGGGTCGCGGGGCCCCCGTAAGAGGGCCCCTACATGTATTTCACTGTCTGCTGTGCAGACAGTGAAATACGCGACGGGTGCAACTGCACCCGTCGCACAGCTTCCACTCCGCCGGCTCGATTCCGAGCCGGCTTCATCGTGGAAGCCTCTTTCCCGCTGGGCTGGCTGGCGGTCTGAAGGCGACCGCCCGCCAGCCCAGCGGGAAAGTCAGAATTACCGCCGCGGTCTTTCGACCGCGGAACGGTAACCTGACGGCGGGACTTTGGCGGGCGGCCTCCGCCGCCCGCCAAGGTCAGAATGAGGGCCTGTGTCATTGGTCGGTGTCTTCGCGTAGCATGTCGGCTGCAGAGAAAGTCCAGGAGCTGCTTCGGCTGCTGCGGGAAGCAGGTCGCCTGGACATTGTGCGAGAGGAGGCGCTACAGGCACCACGTCCAGCGCGGAGAGCAGCGAGCGGGGTGGCAGCGGCCGTGTTGGCTTGTTCTCCCGCTCACGCTTGTCGTCGAAGGAGGCTGAGGTGAGTGTGCGGCGTGGTGGGAGGGGCCGCAGTTCCGTAGGCCTGGTTGGGGGCGGGGAAGGGGAATCCCTGCTGGCCCCGTTAAGAGAGCGGCAGGGCGTGCGGTCAGGGCGGCCCCCCAAGTAAAAGGGAGCGGCCCGGGGCCTCAGGGTTTGCTGCGGCTGGGGAGGGCGTTGCGGGAGACGGTCCTCCAAGCCAAAGCGGTTGGCAAGGGGCTTTCAATTCATATGAGGCCGGGGAGGGAGGGAGGAGAGGGAAAGGCATCGCCAGGGTCGGGGACTCTGTCCCTTTTGCGAAACAGCGCTTGGGGAAAAGGGAAGCCCCAGGAACACAAAAAAACAGATTAGCGACAGCGAGTGGTTGGGAAATAGCACGGCCCAGACGGCAGGGTTGCACTATTTCAAGAAGGCAAGGGAGGGCTTGGGGAGACTTTACTGACGGAGGGGCAGGCAGAGGGGCCATGGTTTAGCTCAGGGGAATCAGCTGAAGCGGAGGACGTTTCTGGAGGGACAGATCCTCTCTCCCAGTTTATATGGGATTGGAGCGAGGAAGAAGAGGAAGGGGGGGGTGAGGTGGAGGATGACGGGATCACTTTAAAGGTTCGCCCCCCCCCACCGGACTTATGAACGGGGGAGGGCAGGCATGCAGGTCAGAGACTTAGGGGACTGGCTTGGTGGGCATAGCAACACCGGGGGGGTAGGGAAGCAAGGGGTCAGGGCGGAATCGAGGTGAGGGGGACCGGTCTAACCAGTCCGTCGCTGTCTCGTGGGAGGGTGCGACGTCGGGACAGCGGGACCTGGGATGGGAATGGGCGGCTCGTGTACCCCAGGAAGAAGAGAAGGCGGGGCCACGAGCGGCCAGCTGCCGAGGACAGATTCGGAGGAGGAGGAGTGTGATGCCAGGGTTAGGCTGCGGGGGTTGCGTGGCAGAGTGGGTGTTGCGCCCCCTGCTGCGCAGACACCCCGGGAGCAGTGACTGAACCTGGTGAGGATGGAGAGTGCTGGGCCCTCACGGGGTAGGATGTCGGTGCACCCTGGAGGTATGATATGGGATGCCCAGGACGGGGACATGGGGAGCGCCTTGCCTTGGGACTGTGAGGACCAGATGGAGGAGCTTGATTATGAGGAGGATAGCATGGAGGAAGGGGAGCTTCGGGAGGGGGCGGAGGAGGAGTGGTAGGGCGCCAAGGGGGGGTGTCTAATGCTGTTTTTGAGTCATTACAGACTGAGCAGAAGTCCGGCGGAGTCCCAAGGAGGCAAGTGGCTCAGGAGGGGCCCGATCCTTGGCGCCAGGTCAGAGGGCACAATCGGCGGTGTCAGTGGCTGTGGAAGCGAAGGCAGATGCGGGGACCGAGCGCCTGCACAAAGGGATATATGTGTCAGATGTAGGGGTAGGACCAGACGGGGGGAGCAGGCGGGGTCACAGGAGCAGGATGCGAAGAAGGCGAAAACACGGGTGCGGTGGTAGGAGATAAAGGTAAAACACTTCCCTATATGGGTACGGCGAAGCCCCTGGGTTTGCACCTGATGTTAAGCACAAAAGAAAAAAGTGTATATTGTGAGCACTTCCCAGAGAGGGCAGTGGCGCTACTAAAATACATGGATGTAATAAGGACAGTGCAGTTGAACTACGGCGGGTATGCTTGGGTTCAATACGATGAACGGTGACATTGCGGATTCGTAGTTCCAAGACTGATCAGAAGGGTCTGGGCGTGCAAGTGGTCATGTCAGCATATCCAATAGCGGACATCTGCCCCGTTCGTCTGGGCAGGGCTCTGCAAGGGGAAGGAACAGGGCCTGGGGAAGATGATTTTTGGAATAGTGGCGGGTCAAAGATATCCTCACATCAGCTCTTAGCTGTGATGCGAGCCGGTCTTGGGTTGGTCGGACAGAACCCAGCGCGGGACTCGGGGTTGGGGTACTAAAAGGATAATGCAGCTGGGGATGTGGAAGTCAGAAGCTTAGAAGCGCTATGTCAGGTGACGGGGTTCGGGAGCTGCAGAATGAGAGTTTAACATGTTTTTCTCCTGCTGCAGGCTCGGTGCCAGGCCCTGAGACGCAGCTCCTCTCCATATGGGTCGTCGGACACTCCTTTGTCAAGTGGGATTACAAGCAAGAGTGACAGACGGCCATTGGCGACAACCTGGGACTGGATAGGGACTTCCAATTGGACATTGGTGAGCGCGCTGCTATGAGTTGTTTAATTCCTTTTAAAAATCGCTTATGAATTTGTAACCTGTATTTTTTAGACTGTGCTGGCAATTTTTATGTATATTTAGCTGTCTGGGGGCTGTGAGGTATATTCATTTACATTTTGTGATTTTTAAGCCTTTTGAAGGGTTGCTCTGTTTTGCATCTTTCCTAGAGTGGGGATTTCTTTTCGCCTCACTTCCGGTTTAATCTTTTAGCGGGCTAGTTGTCCGGTGTCTCCGTGTTGTTTGGAGACCCGGCACTATTTATGCCTGCAAGCAAGCGGCCACGCCTGACATTGGTGAGCGCGCTGCTACGAGTTGTTTAATTCCTTTTAAAAATCGCTTATGAATTTGTAACGTGTATTTTTTAGACTGTGCTGGCAATTTTTATGTATATTTAGCTGCCCGGGGGCTGTGTGGGATATTCATTTACATTTTGTGATTTTTAAACCTTTTGAAGGGTTGCTTTCTTTTGCATCTTTCCCGGAAGTAAGGATTTCTTTTCGCCTCACTTCCGGTTTAATCTTTTAGCGGGCTAGTTGGCCGGTGTCTCCGTGTTGTTTGGAGACCCGGCACTATTTATGCCTGCGAGCAAGCGGCCGCACCTGACGTTGGTGAGCGCGCTGCTATGAGTTGTTTAATTCCTTTTAAAAATCGCTTATGAATTTGTAACCTGTATTTTTTAGACTGTGCTGGCAATTTTTATGTATATTTAGCTGCTGGGGCGGTCAGAGGGATATTCATTTACATTTTGTGATTTTAAAACCTTTTGAAGGGTTGTTTTGTTTTGCATCTTTCCCGGAAGTGAGGATTTCTTTTCGTCTCACTTCCGGTTTAATCTTTTAGCGGGCTAGTTGTTTGGTATCTCCGTGTTGTTTGGAGACCCGGCACTATTTATGCCTGTGAGCAAGCGGGCGCGCCAAATGCAAGCCCATCTGCGCCCGTCCGCGCCCATGCGGGCCAGGACCTCTGCCCCATCCATCAAAGTGGGCTCCCTATCTTCGCTGTTCCTAAGAACCCTGGAAGGCAGGAGCTGCGGTCACTGCATGTCACCGAATTGTTCATTCCGCTGCTCCTGCGTGCTCTGTAGCTGGATACTACACCCTCCTTTAACCCTGCAAGAAGCCAGAGCTCAGTCAGAGTGTCCTTACACCACTGTGAAACCGACCAAAAATGTGAAGGGCGCTGCCAGTAATAATCTTCCATTCGCTCTTATCAACGCCCGTTCTCTCCCCAAACATAAAATAGAAATAAGAGAGATGATTGAAACTTTCAATTTAGACTGTCTATTTTTAACTGAAACTTGGGGAAAACCTGAATTTGAGCCTGATTTTTTAGATTCTACCCCCACAGGTTACTCCTATGTTAGAGAAGACAGACCCTCTAAAAGAGGTGGAGGACTGGCTATCATTTGTAGCCCCACACTTACATGTACGTAGAAGAATTTGTCATCCACATCATGTAAAGCTATGAATTTAATTTTTTTTATGAATAATGTCATTCTTTTGGAAGGCCTTTTAATTTATCGCCCCCCTGGCTCTTGCTTCGGCTTTGTCCAAACCTGGACTGAACTGATCGAGCCTCTTGTTGTGTCCCCCAAAGCAATTAGATTGGGGGACTTTAACATTCATTTTGACGAGCCTAACAATCTCATCATCAAAATTCCTGGATCTAATGTCGATATTCGACTGGACCATCAAGGTCACCACCACCACTCACACAGCGGGTCACCTATTAGATGGGGTTTTTGCCTGTTCAAAAACTCCATTAGAGCTCATCAATATCCCACAGAGTTGGACAGACCATCACCTACTGATATTTGCGGTCACTCCTGCTCTGTTATCCTTTGCTCCTGGGCCCGATAGTAAGATTGTCAGGTCATGGAAACGGGTTAAGCCAACGGAATTGGTCCCTATTCTGGAAAAAGAATGGAACAGGACCAATGAGAGGCCTGTGTCCTTATTGGAGAGTTTCAATCTTGGGATTACAAGTGCTATGAAGCAACTTGCCCCCTCCCAAATGACTGACGAATCATAAAACTAATAAACTGAGCCAACCTTGGTTCACCAAGGGGCTTAAACTTCTCCAGAGATGATACTGCCAACATGAGCGGTATTGGAAGCTCAATCCCTTTCTAGCTCTAAAAGTGAAAGTGAAGCTGGCACTTAAAACTTATAAAAGTGCTTCTTTAAAGCTAAATCCGACTACTATTCTATGAAGATTAAAGAAGCGGCTAATGCGCCCCGTGAGCTTTTTAAAGTAGTCAAGGCTCTGACCTCCTCCTCCAATTCATCTGAATTGGAAAATTCCCAAGATTTCTGCAATAAAGTGGCCATTTATTTTCGTAACAAAATTTTAAATATTCACTCCAACTTTACCCCCTCTGGAGACACTAATACTCAATCCATTTTGTGCGATGACGATCAGATTATTTTATCTGATGAAGCAGTGAACATCAGCAACTTGACCCTATCTCAGTTCTCACCTCCCTCACAAGCTGATATTCAAAAATTAATCTTGGAGACTAAGTCAGGTTCTCCTCTAGACCCTTGCCCCCGTCCATTTTGCAATTAGCTCCTGAATTCTTTTCTCAGGGAATAGTTCCCATTTTACAAGAAGTTTTATTGTCCGGAAGATATCCTACTGCCTGGAAGGAGACAATGGTGATCCCTCTGAAGAAGAAGGCCAATGGTGACCACTCTGACCTTAGCAATTTACGCCCAATTGCCCTCCTTCCCTTTTTAGCTAAAATATGCGAAAAGCCTATGAACAAGGAGATAATGGCTTTTTTAACAAAGAAGTGCATATTAGACCCCTCACAACATGGCTTCCGAAAATGGCACTGTACTGAGTCTGCTCTTATTACATCCTCGGACGTCATAGGTAAGATGGTAGATGGTGGAAAAGGGACCATTTTGGTACTACTTGATCTATCAGCAGCCTATGACACCATCTCACCCCAAATCCTACTTACCCGTCTATTCCGGGCAGGCATCAGAGACCAAGCTTTAGCACTGCTGAAATCATTTTTGATGGATAGATGGACGACAGTCAAATGTGGTGATTTTAGATCAGCTGCCTATCTACTTCCGTGTGGGGTTCCTCAGGGCTCTTCTCTGAACCCTACCCTATTCAATGTGTACATGTCTCCCCTGGCCAACCTTATACGGTCATTTGGCCTTATACCAACGTCCTATGCTGATGACACTCAGCTTATTTCACCTGTAGACAAGAATTGGGAGGAAGCAGCAGATCGCTGCTGTAATTGCATGTCAGCTATTAATAATTGGATGGGCAAAAATTGGCTGAAATTGAATGGGGCAAAAACCGAAATTATTTGCTTCGGATCTGGGATAGAGCGCTGGAATGCTTGCTGGTGGCCTGCTGAGTGCGGAGCCCTCCCCATTCCCATTACCTCTTGCAGAAATGTAGGGGTCATCTTCGATGATCATTTATCTTTCAAAGCTCAAGTTAACCAGACTGCGGCAACATGTTTATGGATTTTGAAAATGTTGAGGAAACTTTTTCCCTATTTGAAACTAGAGTGTGAAGTTACAGTTACTCTGGCCCTGATTATTTCTAGGCTGGACTACTGTAATGCTTTACTATCTAATTAGGATTATTTTTAGATGAAAAAACTCCAATTGATCCAGAATATAGCCGCTAAACCCATTTTAAATCTCCCTCGTTCTGCCTCAGCCACTGGTAGCCTTAAACATTTGCACTGGCTCCCAGTGGCTCAATAAGTAATTTAAAAAAAATTGTGCTTGACCCACAAAGCATCACATGGCATTGGACCCCACCATTTGGTCTCCGAGCTCTGCTGGCACGCTCCCAGACGTAATCTAAGGTCTTGCAATGCTTTTAGGATCCAGGCCCCATGTACTAGGAAAGTCAAGTGGGTGGATAAGGCCTTTACTGCGGTCACGGCTAGACACTGGAATGATCTTCCTATCCACATCAGAAAGGAACCCAACTACCTGAGCTTTCGCAAATTGATTAAAACTCATCTCTTCCCCATGCTCATTTCTGAGCCGGAACGCGCTTTACAAGTCTCATATACATACATACATACAAAGATATAAAGTGTGCTGGTTCGGGAAGGAAGGAAAGCAGTGGTTTCAGCTGTTGGGGACCTTGCAGACGGAAAGAGGGCGAGGCCCGTGCCCTGATGTATTGTTGATACATTTGGGTGAGAATGATTTAGTTAGGAGGACGGGTTTAGATGTGCTTAAAGACATGAAGGCTGATTTACGGGACATTCTTCGGCAATGGTATGGTTGCCACTTAGTTTGGACAGCTTTTGTGCCGCGTAGATTATGGAGGGGGGCATCCAAACAGGCGCCATTGAGAAGGCGCAGCGGAAACTTAATAAAGAAATGAAGGCCTTTTGCGGGTTACACAGGATCACGTTTTTAGAGAACGTGGACCTTAGATACGAGGATCGTGAATTTTTTAGGGGTAATAGAGTACACCTGTCCTTTACTGGCATGGAATTGTACCTGCTCCAGGTAAAAGAAGTTTAGAAAGCTCTGTTGGGTGAGAGGTAAGTATGGTGATTGATGTGATGACCACGGTGGGGGGGGGGGGGTAGGAAAAGGGGGTGAGATGGTCCCCTCTCCCCCCCTTTTCCTGGTGGCGGGAACTGAGACAGTCCGCACAACTAGGAGAACAGGGAGGGACGGCAGAGACAACAAGACATTATCAAGTGACAAAAGGACTGGACGACAGTAGGACAACTCAGACAGGAATAGGTGTCCCTTAGGGTTTTTTGGGGAGTTACACGTCAAGGGGTAGGGAGCAGTAGGAGGCTATTAACATGACAATTGGTTTCAGAAAAGAAGATTTACAATGTAAGGGGTAATGAGAGGCCATGCGTTATGGGAAAGGGAGGGTAGGGTAGGGGAGGGGGAGGTGATAGGTTAACTCGATGTATAGAGAGGTTTTAGTTTTGTGAGGCATTAGGCCAAGGGTTATTGCTGTTTGTAAGTGCACCTGTTTCCAATAAAGCGGCCTTTTACACACGACAAGGTGAAGTGGTGGTGCCCTTCTTCCCCAAGGAGGTCCCCTGGGGGATAGCCGAGCCTCGAGGTCTCCCCCCCGGGGAGTTTGGGGAAGTGGTGCAGCCCACAGGCGCCGCTTGGGCGCTTTTTGGGCTATGAAGGCAGGTATTTAACCCGCCCATTTTAAGTACCGGTCACCATTTTGTAGGGACACGGTGACTGGTTGAGGCATCATTTTTCCCTCCCTCCCTCCCCAAGGGTTTGGCGGGGTGGGGGGTTGTGATTGGGTTTTTGTCCATTTTGGGTTTTCCCTGGATAGGCGTTTTATGGAAATGGGTGCACGGGGGAACGGATACTGTAACTGTCGCTGGGAACAGGTGTAAGCGGGAACTGAGACAGTCCACACAACTAGGAGAACAGGGAGGGACGGAAGAGACGACAAGACATTATCAAGTTAGAAAAGGACTGGACGACAGCAGGACAACTCAGACAGGATAGGTGGCCATTAGGGGTTTTTGGGGAGTTACACGTCAAGGGGTAGGGAGCAGCAGGAGACTATAAATGTGACAATTGGTTTCAGAATATAAGCTTTACAATGTAAGGGGTAATGAGAGGCCATGCGGTTATGGGAAAGGGAGGGTAGGGTGGGGGGAAAGAGGTGATAGGTTAACTCGATGAATAGAGAGGTTTTAGTTTTGGGAGGCATTAGGCCAAGGATTATTGCGGTTTGTAAGTGCACCTGTTTCCAATAAAGTGGCCTTTTACACAAGACACGGTGCAGTGGTGGTGTCCTTCTTCCCCAAATGCCAATTCAGTGTTCACTAGCAACCCAGTGCCGCCTAGTGAATGTCCACAAAGATCATCTTATTGAAAAACGATTACCAGATATAAATATTACACGGTTATGAAGGTCTTTAAGGACTCAGTGGGGGTCTAGACGGTGGAGAAATAACTGCAGTTCTGTGCAGTGATTTACCCTGCAGGAGTTGGACATTTTACAACTGTGTTAGAGCAGGACAGGTCTGTCTTCCGCTGTAGGGGCTCGGTTCTGTATGACTTAAGTGGGGAGAGAGAGGGGCAGTAATTGCCCTTATACACAACAATTTATTTGAGTTGGCCCCATCACTGGAAAGACATTTTTAAGAAACTAGCATAAATGTATAAGGGGTGTAAACCAGCACGATTCTGCAAAGCACAGTCTTGAGCCAATGAGGTCAACTAGTTTGACTTGTGCTGGATTATTATGGGTCTGTTTAGGTCTGAACTTCCACCCTAATCCCTTATTTCTGTACAAGAGGCAACAACCACTCTAGTTGCCTTGCAATTCTGTGCCATAATTTACACACCTTTTCATTCTCCTTCAGAAAGTACTTCTTTCATCAGCTGCACCCTACAATAACTGAATGCCAAGCTAGTACACTCGCAGGAAGGGCTTTGATTGGGATTAAAAGGAGCATGGCTAAAGAACTGTAACTAGGGATGCTTTCCAAAGCATGGCAAAAATATGGTCCTAACATCCTGTGCTTCACACAGCAGGTGACTTGTCCAGTATCTTGTGGGCTCTCTGAGAGTTTTCTATCATGGCATCCATATATATGACAACAATGGACCTGCGGCTGAAACAAGCCAGACCTATTGGCTTTGCAAATGCTTGTTAGCAGTATCAAAAATACGTATCAACAACTGTGAATAATTGGCCTTGAACATATTTCAATTCTTATAATATAACTGTGAATTAATCATTACTAATGTCTGTGGGCGGAGTAGTAGACCTCTGGATGTCTCAATCGTTCCCATTTTCCCCTGTACACCACTTTCTTCTGCACTCTGTTATTACACATGCACAACTTGTTTCTCCCAAATACTTTTTAAAATCCCAATCACATGGCAGCTCTTTCCTCTTCAGCATGGTCTTTTCACTCTCTTCTTTGGTGCGTACTTACTTTCATCTCTGTTGTAACATGCATGTTTTCACAATGTCACATTAAGACTGTTGCCAGGTAACAAAGGTTAAGCTCCCTGAGAGTTATGGAATGTGGGGACGTTTAGAGGTGGTCCGCCAGGGGTTACATCTCCTATACACAGCTTAATAAAGAATTGTCTTCTTGTCATCTTTGAGGCATTTGACTTTAGAAAAATATCCACTTTACCATTCCCCATTTAATATCCCCTCCATTCACCCGCTGGTAGTGCATTTTGTTTTCCTTTGTTTATGGAAAGCGACGGACAGACCACAACTAAGAAGTGCCAGAGGTCTCAGCGGAAGGATAAACCTTTAACTTTGCTGTTTTGGCCGTGTTTTTCTTATCATTTATTTTGGGTACCATTTGTGTGATCGTTTGTGTCTTACTGTGATGTTGATAACGCGTCCCTTTATACCAATTTTATACACATTAGGACTCGTTTTAGGCAAATGAATCTTTTGACCCAGTGGTGAGATACCGTAGGATGAGATAACTGATCAATATGTCAAGCAGTATGTCAATAATGTGACCAATATTTATCACCACAAAATTCTTTACTTTGGATAGAGACATTGATTAAACTGTCGGCGCAACCATGACCTTTCAGCCATGAATAACCACACCCTTTTGATAGAATTTTATGAATTTTATTCCCTATTGATTACAATCTACTAGTAAAAGTGTCAATCTCAAAACCAAAACGCATAAGAATATAATCACAACGTGGCAACTGTAATAAGATTTCACTAGTGCAAGAATCACAAACATAAGAATATAACATAGCGTAAACATAGATTGGAACACAGAGAATATAATGCAGTCTCGGTTCAGCATAGCGCAACGTCAGTTTTGTCTATATGTGTCAGTTAGGGTGGTCACTTAGCCTAACCACTGATTAGCATCAGCATGTTGGGCTTCATGCAAAATAATTTAGAACATCAATTTGGAAAACATCTAACTATGGCCTCTATTAAAAAATACAGCAGTTTGTACCTGGAAAGGAAAAGCAAACAGACAAATTACAATAGCATTGTCATAATTACCCTCCAAGGATTAAGTCAGCACACAGGATCAGTCTTCGTCTTCAGGACATCAGTCGCATCGCCATCAGTCTAACTTAGTCTAGTGGAGAGAGGGGACACTTCCCTCATAAGGAGATCGTTCTTTCCCAGATGATTTAGTAATGCAATAGTATCATACTTACAACTGTCTCTAGTTTTGGACGCAATTAGCAAGTCGTCAATGTACTGCACAAGAGTTGAGTTAAAAGGCAGCACCAGTGGCTCCAAATCCTTCTTCAATATCTGATTGAAGATGGACGGTGACTCAGAAAATCCCTGAGGAATTCTGCACCAACTGTACACCTTATCCAGGAATTTAAAACTGAACAAAAATTGGGTGTCCTCATGAAGAGGTATTGAAAAGAAGGCTTGTGATAGGTCTACCACGGTAAACCATTCAGCATCACTGGGGACCTGGAACATTATTACTGCTGGGTTGGGCACCACAGGACAACATTTTATCACAATTTCGTTTATTTTTCTCAAATCCTGCACAATTCGAACCTTTCCACAGGGCTTCTTTAAACCCATTATGGGAGAGTTACATGGACTGCTCAAGACCTCTTTCAGAACTCCCTGCCTGAGAAAGTCTGCAATTATTTGTGACACTTCAATGAGAACATCTTGGGCCATGTGGTATTGTGGCACTTGAGGGAACACTACATTTGGTTTTATTTGGACTCTTACTGGTTCCACCCCTTTTATTAATCCTACTTCTTTCCCGGTCAAGTCCCACACTCTCTCGGTTACTGTCCCTTGTAGTTCGACAGGCAGGTCAATCAAGGTATGCATCGGGAATAGAGTAATCAGAGGGTAGTCTTCATTTGTTCCTGTTTCTTCCTCTAAAAACTGACTTTCATCACCTTCATCGTCACTATTTGTCTGTACTTCAATTCCGTCAATGGAACAGGTAATTGAACATTTTGTCTTACACAGTAAGTCTCTTCCCAGTAGGGATACTGGACTCGAGTCACAGACTACAAACCTATGTAGCCCCTGGAAGTTGCCAATCTCAACCTGCACTGGATCTGTAATTGGGTTAGTCAGATACTGATTTGCTACTCCTACCACTCTTATAGTACGCCCTGAGAGAGGCAATCTTGGAACTTCTGCACTTCGAACTTTGGAGCGCGTGGCTCCTGTGTCGACCAGGAATAAAACCTTGTAACCCATCACCTTTCCTTCTACATATGGGCCTCTTTGATCCACTTCTAAGGACGCTGCAAGCCTGCATTCCTCACTGTCTGAACTATCATCTGACCAATCCTCATTCATGCCATTTTCGCCTCGTAATGGGAACTGTTGTACAGTATTATTTTGATTTGTTACCTGGCCTGTGACCTGCTGAGGAAGCATCAGCTGTTGCTGTCCCATTGGAGCCATTGGTAATTGCATTTGCTGTCTGGGCACCATAGGAATCTGCTGCTGCACTGGTTGCATTTGTACTGACTGAAAACGTGTCATTTGCATTTGCTGCATGGGCTGTACCCCTTGCATTTGTACCAGATTGTTCTGAAAATTCGGGTTTTGATGTCTCAATTTCGGACCTCGTGTATTTTGTAATGTACGGGCATTAGCACCTTGCTGAACAGCACCATCCTGCACCATATTCAGGCACTCCCGTTTCCAGTGCCCCACGCCCCGCACGTGTGACATGGTGACATCTTTTTCATCCCTTGAACATCATTTTGAATTACAACCGTATTTAAGTCTGAACTGCGGTTCACAAACCCTCTGCCTCGACCTCTTGGTTGCGCCTGAAACACACCATTCATCTGCGGTTACTGCTGTATCATCTGGTGGACTCCATTTCCCTGTATTCCAGCCTGTGCAGCCCTTATCTGCATCACCATCACCTTTTCTTCAACTTCTTTTGCTTCAATTCAATCTCATCACTACAGTATTTTGCATACTGTAACACCTCATCAATCGGTTTTGCTTGCCAACAAATCAAATGATTCTTAATCATCTGGCTAACTTCCGGTCGCAACCCTTCAACAAATCTAAACACGAGATGGTTCATATCCTTTGGTTCAATAGTTTTAGTACCACTGTAGTATTTGAATGCTTTTAGCAGTCTTTCGTAATAAGCATGTATCGACTCTTTAACCTCTTGAGAGGTCCGATCGATTTTCTGCCAATCAGTCACCTTCGGCGACACCTTTTGTTTCAAAAACTCATTCACCTTATGATAATACTTCATCAACTCTTCAGAGGGTGCCCCGGTCACCTTATCTCTTGCCGGCTCCTTTGTCGGCCAATCTACCCCTCTCTTGCACTCGAGCCACAAATCAGGCGGAACAATGATTTCAAACAAGGTATTCAAATCTTCCCAGAGACACTTTGCAAGTTTCACAAACCTATCTGTCTGCTGATACCACTCGATCGGTTTCTCTCTCAATCTGGAATAATCTTTAGTAAAGGATAGAATGTCTCCTCTGGTCCAAGGCACATGAACTAGGACACCACCAGCTGTCTCTCTCATAGGTAATATTTTTATTGATTCCAAATCAGGTGAGGCCTTGGCTTGATTAGACCCTGGGCTATCACCTTTTCCCTTGTCTCTTTTCTTTGCCCATCTGCCTTCCCATTTCTCCAAAGCCCCCCAAATTTGTGCGCTTTGCAATAATTCTCTCAAATGTGCCTTCATTCCTGCAGACCTCATGTGTTCGAAATCTTTTGAGTCAAAATCTAATCTGTAACTTCTTTTCAAATGTTTAGTGTTTCCGATATCAATGTTGTATTTATCTGCCAGGTTTGATAATCTCTGATGTACCTTGCCTACTTCTTTGGTAATCTTAGGGCATAGGTATTTTAATTCTGCCTCTGTGTATGACTCCAATGAATTTACTCCAATTGTCTCTCCCTCTAATTCAGCAGCTTCTGCCCCTAGTCTTACAAAATTCAGGTAATCATCTTGTTTTTCTTTCTCTGGTTCGACTGCAACCACTGCAGTCTTCTGTGAAGTATAAGTCTTTTCTAACCATTCATTTAGCTGTTGGACTTTAAAACCCTGCAACAAAATGTTCCCTGCATGCATCAATAGGGAATGTGAGGTATTCGTGCTCATTGTTTGTGGCGTTAAAACTCCTAAACCTGCTTGTCGCATAGCTTCGAGGGGTGCTCCCACTGGACTAAGGTCCATTAAAGACCTCTGTTGTTCAATCGCTTGCTCTCCTGAGGCCATTATCTGTGGAATTCCCATGGTCCCTCCTCTTATCGCATCCTGAGCCATCACTCCCTGATCACATACGCCTGTTTTACCCTGTGCATACAATGGCACTGGTGGACCAACAGTAATTGGTAACGATATGGCGGCAGGTGTCTGACCCGGTCCCAGACGCCGTGGAGCAGTGACTCCATAGGTCTGTACTAAGGTACCCAGAATTGGTACTAATGGCGGACGAGCCACAGGGTTGTACCCTGGTGTCAGCTGTGGTTGTGGTTGGGATAATAATTTTGGAGTTAATTCAATCTGTACTAACTTTGATTTTGTGTTCGGGTCTGGCGGCACTATCAAATTTGTAGTCGTCTCGAGTACTGGGACATCTGGGTAGATTCTCTGTATCTGCGGTGGAGGTTGCAACTGTATCGGTATGTCTGGTGCAGTGGGTACACTGACACCATTCTGTATCGAAGCCGTATCACTAGTCTGTACCGTATCAGCAACTCCCTTTTCCTGCGTCTGGTTCCCAGGATCCATGCTAGTGCTTGGAGCACTGTCGCTCACCGCATAAGGTGGCGGGCGATCATGTAACAGCCTGTCCATAAATTCCTCATTGTCTGAATCATCTTCCTCTTCCCAAGGTCTTTTATTTTCTTTAGATTTGCCTCAGTCTTTATCTGTCTTACAAGAGCCTTTCTTTCCCTGTGATTCTTCTCCCTGTGTTATTGCTGGAAATAATTTTATTCCATCAACAATCCCCCTTCTCCACATCTTACTCTCATCATCCCATCTAGTCTCTGCATATGATTTTTCTGCCCTTCTCAGTCTTCTTTGAAACTTTTCTTGCCTTTGTTTAAGAGCCATTAGATCCCAAACCGCTAAAGTCTCGTACTGTGCTGGTCTCGGAGGTGGTTTCTGTGTACTTAACATCCACCTCAAGTTTTCGAGAATCCTCGTATTGAACGTTCCATGTTCCGGAAACGCTAAACATCCCTCCTTCTCTGTTAATTTGCGCCACTGTTTCATCCATAAACATGGCGCAACACCTTTCTTTTCCATGACTATATAAGCTGGAGTACCCTCAGGTGGTGTAGGTTCCCCATTGGTTACTACAATATATACGTCTCTCTTTAGAGCACTCTTGAATGCTTTAAAAAAATTCATTTTCGCGATTCTCTCTTAGTTTTGTATTTAATCAGAAGTGACTTAGTTCCCAGGACACTCTTCACCTACCTTCCTCAACCTATTGCCTCTCACGGACGGTAGCCAATCCGTGCACGACCCCTCTCGACAACGGACCTATCTCAGCGCGGCACCACTGACGTCACACTCACACACACTGCAGCTGACAAAGTCTTGCGGCTTGTCCGCTCTTCACTGAACCCATACAAACCCACACAAACTAATGCAAATTATTGCGAGCACTTTAAATGACAATACCAATCTGCCGGTTTACTACAGGAAGGGTAACACATTCGCTTCAGAACTTTACAGAGATTTTACTTGAAGCCTCGGCTGCTACTCTCTCCTTATCAGTTCCCGCATACGCAAGCAGAATTCGACCCGCAAATTCTAATCTCGACTTGTCAATGACTCCTTCTAGTGCTCTTTAGAATTTGTCAAATCTCCATCGAAGGTTTCACACATACATTATGACTCAAGCTCGACTTGTCAACCACGCCCGATTGACCTATTTAAACCGTACACATAGATCACACTTGTCTACACACTCCGGAGTCTTAGACCTCAACAGGTCCGTACGTAACAACCAACCACGTGGATAATTTTGAGCATTAAGTGCCACATTCACATGAAGTACGCCGACTTCCCTACGCTCATACTGCGGAGTACGCCCACTCCTTCTAAGACAACATTTACTTGGCCTAAATAAACCCAAATTTCACAATCACCTGCAAAAGGCATAAGCTAAGCAAGCGCAAGAACCCTAAACCACATACATTATGGCACTGAGAACATTCCCAACTCACTTACGCAGGCTCCGAGATCCCGGGAAAGTCATGGGGAACTTAGAAATCCATCATACCTCCAATTTGCATTATCACAGAAAAAACAAATTAAACAATGATTCTCCGTCCTAGGGCCCCCAAGGGCCAAACCATCCTTTGCTACCAGAACTGATAACACGTCCATTTATGCCAATTTTATACACATTAGGACTCGTTTTAGGCCAATGAATCTTTTGACCCAGTGGTGAGACACCGTAGGACGACATAACTGATCAATATGTCAACCAGTATGTCAATGATGTCACCAATATTTATCACCACAATATACTTTACTTTGGATAGAGACATTGATTAAACTGTTGGTGCAACCATGACCTTTCAGCCATGAAAAACCACACCCTTTTGATATAATTTTATGAATTTTATTCCCTATTGATTACAATCTACTAGTAAAAGTGTCAATCTCAAAACCAAAAAGCATAAGAACATAATCACAACGTGGCAACTGTAATAAGATTTCACTAGTGCAAGAATCACAAACATAAGAATATAACATAACGTAAACATAGATTAGAACACAGAGAATATAATGCAGTCTCGGTTCAGCATAGCGCAACGTCAGTTTTGTCTACATGTGTCAGTCAGGGTGGTCACTTAGCCTAACCACTGATTAGCATCAGCATGTTGGGCTTCATGCAAAATAATTTAGAACACCAATTTGGAAAACATCTAACTATGGCCTCTATTAAAAAAATACAACAGTTGGTACCTAGAAAGGAAAAGCAAACAGACAAATTACAATAGCATTGTCATAATTACCTTCCAAGGATTAAGTCAGCACACAGGATCAGTCTTCGTCTTCAGGACATCAGTCGCATCGCCATCAGTCTAACTTAGTCTAGTGGAGAGAGGGGACACTTCCCTCATAAGGAGGAGAAGCAGAAAAGGGCAGTCTATGGGTGAGGACAGTTTATTAAGTCTCAAATCACCAAACAGAGTGACAGAGATTCTGGATGAAATCGATAGCATTCCCTACCTAGTTCTGACGACCCTTCTGTGACATGAGTTTTTATCCCTTTTCCGTAACACCTTCCCCCAAAATTCTATTGGATATTCGCTATACCCCACTATCTTTGACCTCTCAAATTATACATTAGGTAATCCCAATTGTCACCCCACAATAATTTATAACACTTTGATTGGTCTTCATAATTGACGTCTTCATAGGTGGCACATCCGGGGGGTTTCATCACCGTTTTGGCACGTCTCTCGGGTCATGAGCTTCTTTATCCATGGTCCATATTCCTTGTACATTCTTTTGTATACTTTTGTTTCAAAATCTGTATAAAACTCATACTAAGGCAACTAGCATGTGGATGGGAACAGGATGAAATTAGCTACATAAAACGAAGGAAAAGAACAAATGCTGGGTCATGGCCCTTTACGAATCAGCACACTGAAAAACATAAAATATGCTTTAATATGAGAGCTACACGGCTAAATCTTCAACTCACGCTAACTTAAGGCCTAGGAGATTTTCTTATACAAATGCAATATCATAAAGGTTAATATGAATCATAACATGAACAGTTTTATTTATCATTGTTAGCTTCACATATATTTTTCTGACCACCTACGTTATAGTTGAGTTTTCAAATGCATATTTAAGCAGTATTCTAATTATTATCGTTTTCTATGCAGCGTTGAATCATTAATATAAGCATTTCACATTTAGCATATGTAATATTTAAACTACGCTCTCTCAATGTTATACAGCACATGTTGAAAAGCTGGGCTGACTGTGAGCTCGTGGCTTTGCATTGCCACTGTAGAGGAGAAGAGCGCGTGAAGCTGAAAGCACGCCACCAATGCTGAAGACATAGCAGTAGCATGGCGCGCTGAAAACAACACGTGGTTGACAGAGACTTTGGTGAAGTAGCGCATGTCCATGCGCTATAGAACAAGAAAGCACACATGCATGGCTGACAGCGATTACAATTAAGCGGTACATGTCAACCCATGCGCTAGTAAGCAAGAAAGAACCTTCGCGTGGCTTATAGCACATGCAATGGAAGAGGCGCGTTTTAGACCGTGGAGTTTAAGTGGAGCACCCCAGGCTACATGCTCAGACAGATATACAAAGAACACAAAGCAATAATATAAAACAAATATATACCTCACAAGTGCATTGCACTTGGAAGTTTGAGGAAAGTGAGCCGTGTTGTGCTGTAAGCCTGGAAGCTGTAGTGTAGGATCTTCATAGTAAACATCATCTTCATTCACCTATTTTAGGCAGAGCCACCGGGTTGGATGCTGCATTCTGCATTTGTTTGGAGTCAGTTAATTGGTTATAAACAATTACCATAGAGGACTAAGCAAAGGAATGAGTATTTAGTACATATCAGCAAGACAACGGCGACCACTTTTATTATTTTAGTTTATTATTTTTGCCATTTAGACCACAGTGACTACTTTTGTAATTTTCATAATGACAGCTGTGTAATGGTTACGAAAACCACTGTACCTCCTTCCCTGTTTTTGCAAGATCCAGGGTTGCCTGCCATGGTATGGGAAGATTGGAGGGAGTCTTTCAAGACATACGTAGAGGCCATGGGTTGATATTTTTGAAGAAAAAAGAGCATTGGCTATTCTCAAACACAAATTAGGTTTAGAAGGTAGGGAAGTTTTAAAAACATTGCCTGTACCAGAAGGAAGAGATGAGGAAAATTACAATTTGTCTGTACTAGAGGAAAGTGGAGATGAAGAAAATGAGGCAGATAAAGAGGAGGAGGATGAGTGCATTGTAGCGACAAGGGCCTTAGAAGAACATTTTGACAAGAAAACAAGTATAGTAGCAGAGAGACATACATTTTTCTAAGGGACACATCTACATGCTGAGTCAATTGAACAATATGCATCAATTCTACAAACACTCGCTACCATTATGTAAATTTCAAGAGTTACATGAAGAAATTAAAAGGGACCAAATGATTAACACAACCCGTAATAATAAAATTCAAGAAAACCTACTAGGGTTAAAAACTCCTTCCTTTGAAAAATCTATAAGTATAGCCAGTAGAACTGAAAACACATCTTTCTCGCGTAGGCTCTCATTATTCTAATGAGACTACTGGATTTTGAGCAGCGAGATCGTCCACGGTGTGGGAGACAGAGTCTGGCCCACTGTGGGTGACACCTGTTGCTCTAAATCTGGGTTTTCCTCCAGCTAACTAGCAGTGTCTCATCTCTACTAGAGGATAGGGATGATTGGGTAGCCGAGCGCATGACATAGGCTTCTCAGGGAAGTCGTGGTCACTCGGGTCGCATCCAGTTCTCTCGTTCACACTTCTGTCTCATATATAAATGACAATAAGAAGCAGTATACGTTTTAATAACTGGTTTAATAAAACAACTGCATTTTAGATTGCAAAGCGTGAGCTGCAATAACCAGGACAACACATCATGACAATATTAAAATGGTGGCGAGGAGAGTGAAGCATAAGAATAACGTCATCATATTGTCACTAGGAGTTATGGACTATTTCCTACCTAAGTTATAATCTGAGCACAGCATGTTAAAATCTAATTCTGCCTTTCAGGTTCCCCCGGGAGGACATCAACCCTCATACCTGAGCAAAGGCCTGTAGTCTGCATTAGCATCTGCAGCGAAGCATTCAGCAATCAGCATACTGTCATGGTTCCCTGGCTGGAATCTCCCTCTTAACTTGTAATGGGACTAGGAAGTGTTGTTATAATAACACAGCTAATGTTCTAAGAAAATGTCCCTACGTAAGGATGTGTATTTTCTACCAATGTTGAAGACTAAACTTCTACCACGTTCACCGGCAATGTACCAAACTGTAGCCTTGACTGAAGCACAAAGTGATCAGGAATGTCTTGTTTGAGAACACAGTGCTGGGCTCAGCAAAACAGTTAGATAGATGAAAATGAAACAAGACCGTCAAACTGGTTATTGTAAAAATAACAATGCGAAGCCGAATAAAATATATCTAGGTCAAAGTGCACAGCGGCCTAGTGTGTTAAACTAACGTGCATGGAGCTTTAAATAAAATGGCTACACAACATCTTGATATATTAAAGGGGTAAATCAACATCAGCAGAAAGGTGAATCGGAAAGTACAGGAAACAAAACAGTGAATGTATTGCATAGTGGTGTAAAGAAAACCAGGAACACCAAGAGTGACGGAACAACTGATTGAAGTGTAATATAAATCCAATATAAAGCAGTGTTTCAGGTATGGAAGTACCAGGCATTTGGCAGAATCAGATGCTTGTCCCGCAATCAAAGTCCAATGTTTTAAGTGTAAAGAAGTGGAGCATTTTCCTAGAGTATGTAAGAATGGAAAGATAAGGAGTAAGAAGACCAAAGTATGTCTGGTAAGGGAGCGAAACCCGAAAGATGTTTACTCAGACTCTGACAGTAAAGGAAAAACACTACTAGGGTGGAGAGAACAAAAATCTTTAGTGATAACATTAGATCCCAAGCCCCTTGACCAAGTATGTTTAACTCAGTGGTCTTCAAACTTTTTTATGCTGCGCCCCCCCAGTTGAAAAATAAAAATCATTAGGCCCCCCTCAGAATTTTTCACAATTATTTTAGAAAGATGGCAATGTTTAAATAGCTCTAAACCTATTTAAACAATGCAGTTAAGTACTGTTACCTTTTTAAAACTGCAATAACATGCTTCTGCTTAAAACAAAGGCATGTTATCTGTATAATATTTCTTTTGGCCAGAGTTTGGCGCCCCCCCTGGGATCACTTGAGGCCCCCCCAAGGGGGGCTCGCCCCCCAGTTTGAAGACCTCTGGTTTAACTGCACAAAAAAGTTTAGAAACGTGTAGTTCTTAGTTTTCCAATTTGTTCAAAGAGAAACTGGGATGTCTAAAAGATGTGAATACTGCATAATTTTATCGCTGTATTGATTGTAAGAGTACACATTCTCAATGTGTTATGTGCCTGGCAACAAAAACATAACTGCAGGTTGTCTGTCAGGCTACTGTTAGATGAGGCAGAGAGTACTGAGGACGAAGAATGGATGGTGGCACAAGTGAACAAAACTTGCCGGGTACCATTTGGGAAGATGAGTGGAAACAAATATTAGGTGAAGGCCAAAGATTGAAGTTGGTAATTGAAAAAATACATTAAAAAACAGTAATAAGCAAACGTTAAAGAGAAAATGTAAGTGATTACCTTCCTGTGTGCAAGAAGCTATCTGTGTTGATGTATAGTCAGTAGAAGAGACATACTGGTGGTTCCAGAGAGTGTACGACATAGATTGTTGGAACTTTTACATGAAGGTCATGGGGGAATGCCTGCCATTAAGCACAAAGGTACGGATGATTTTTGGTGGTCAGGAATAAACCGGGATGTGGAGAGGTTTGTAATGGACCATTTGCCATGCACTTGCAGTGATAAACCTCATGCAGTTGCAGAGACACCTATTAAACCTACCACTCTTCCAGAACGTATGTGGGAAAAGTTAGCCATTGAGATATGTGGACCACTTGATTGTTTGAGACAGAAAAACACATTTGCAATTGTATTAATAGATTATTATTCAAAATGACCACAGGTGATGTTTATGAAATAAATCAAAGACAACCATGTGATTTTGTTCTGTGAAGACATTTTTAAGAGTGGCCCGCAATTTACAGCAGAAGAATTCACCAAGTTCCAAAGTATGGAGTGAATCAACCACTACAGAACCGCAGTTTATCATCGTAGAGAAAACATTGTAGTAGAAAGATTTAACCATGTTTTGTGTGAGTGTGTTCAATTGACTTTGTGTGAGGGTTTGGAATGGAAACGAGAAGTCAAAAACATTCAAAGGAACTAAAGAACCATATCGCAGTCAGTTACGGATGAAAAGGAAGAGTAGCATGTATTACTGTAGTTCCTGCGTGGATGGAAAGAACATCTAGGGACAAGATGGATCATCAAAATCAGTATGTAAAAAAACATAATGAAAGAGTGAGAATTCAAGAAAGGGGAATAGATAAAGGCGTATGTGGAAGGTCATAAGAAGAGTTATTCAAACTGGTCATGCCCTAAAGTAATCAGTGATGTGAAGGGAAAAAAGGTATTGCTGGAGGAAAAATGGTGTAACATGCAGAAGTTGGTTAAACGCCATGATATTGAATCCGAAATGTGACATAGAAACTGTTGAGATACAACAGTGAAGATTGATGAGGAAGTGACGTAATAATTATCAACAACTTAAAAAGCCTCCCAAGCATTTGGAGGATTACGTATGTAGTTGAACATTATTAAATGCTGTTTAATATTATTTAGTCGTGTTTTCAATATTGTTTTGTCATTTCTAGAGTTGATTATGGGTGCTATTCCGTGAATATGCCAAATTTCTGAATGTAGTGTTTAATAATTATCTATTAGTTTTGTAGATTAAGTTTCCTCCTCATGTAGGGCCAGATGGACCAAGAAGGCCTTTTGTGAGTCGGAAATAGCGATTTTCAAGAAACCGCTATTTCTGATTTGCAAAATGCAATGTATCACATTTGCGAATCGGTAACAGCGATTTCTCAAAAATCGCAAATGCTATTACTGAATCGCAAATTGCGATACTGGCTACATTCGCACCTATGGGGCTGTAGGCCCATATATGCGAATTTTTTGCATTTCAAAGATTGTGATTTCTTAACTGGAAATCGCAATTTTGGAAATGCAAAACCCCAGGGTGCTGGGGGCCTAAGGCCCCCTCTGCTGAACCCCAAAATGTTTTTTAGGACATGTAAGGTGCACACATGCCAAAAGGGCATGTGTGCTTTACATGTACATTTAAAAAAATGCATTTTAAATGCATTTTTAAAATTTACACATGATTGCCACCAAGTTCAACTTGGTGGTAAATAGCGATTCCTTAATGCCCAATTTGCATTATGGAATTGCTTCTTACATGTGCTTAGAAATCGCAAATAAGGAATCCTTATTTGTGATTTCTTATTTAGAGAGTCGCAATTTGCCACTCTCTAAACAAGGTCGCATTTTTAAGGAATCACTATTTTAGCGATTCCATAAAATTGCTTTCAGAATGCCCTTAATACATTCTGAAATGGCTATTTGCATTCGCGAACGGGCATTCGCACCGTTTGCGAATGCAAAAAGCTTTCATACATCTGGCCCGTAATGTTGTGTAACCATTTTTTTTTTTTTCCTATCAACCAATCAATCAATATTTCTATAGTGCACCTTGGCAGGGTGCTATAAAGGAAGGTATGCTGTATTATGCATGTTTTCATTATGTCACTTTGGATATTGTTGCCGGGTGACATCAGTTAAACTTACAGAGAGTTCTGGAATGCAGGGACTTGGGCAGGAGTTGCATCTCCTGTACACAGCGTAATAAAGTACCGTCTTCTCATCATCTGTGAGACGCTTGACTTTGGAAAAATATCCACTTTACCATTCCCCATTTACAAAAATCAACCACTCACTTGCTGATACTGCATTTTGTTTTCCTTTGGTGCTGTCCATATTGCTAAAGATGCACGTTTCATTCACACTTTTACAATCAGCATGTATAGGACCATTGCTTTACAGAGAGGCCAAGGACTGGATCCGTAAGTAGTCTGAACACTATTATGACCCACTGACAGGCAGTGTCAGAACCTCACACTGCATTCAGTCTCCGCTCTGCAGCTTTTATCCAGACACTGGAAGGCGATTCAGATCAAACTATGCACAACACAAAAGACATATGTTGCATGAAAAACTACAGAAGCACAGCAGCTGGAAATACCAAATACATCTAGGAAATGCTGATGGACAGTCAAGTAAAACATGTGAAATGTTAACAGGAAATGTATCCCTGACATTATTTACATAAAAGATTGTGTTACATTTACTGTTTGGAAATCAATCAAGCCCTGCTTTTGCCTCAAAAGATAAGGATATGAAAAGAGAACCTGATAGGGACTCATTTCAAAATTGCCCTACTTAAAGCTCTACTAAGAGGAACCAGGCACAGGACTCAAAACATCTACTGGACCACTGCTATGGCAAGTTAGCAATTAAGATGCCTTTAAATCTTATTCTTGTCACATGTGCTCTGTGTTCAGAGAGAGAGGTCAAAAGTCAGTTTGTCTGCATGAAGTGCAAATACTTTGCCTTGTGACTGCAGAGTTCCAGGATTTTGCAAGGTGAACTGTCTGACCTATGTGAAATGAGAGGCTTTTGGTATCAGGATTTTCCTAACACACAACATTTATATAACTAAGTCAATTTTACAAACATTTCAAAACATATTTCAGTAGCTGTGAACGACCATTTTTTGTACTAAAAAGATTTTCATAGGATGAAAAAAAAGTCAGAACACTTTATTTGGTGATGTGCAAATGATACATTTTTTCTGAAACCCAATTTTCACAGATTATTGTTAATACACTATATAGTTTTATCAGTAAAGCTGCAAGTTAGTGGGAAGGTTTTTGGACATTTCTTGGAAATTTACTGTCTGTAAATATCAGTGCGCTACCACATCATGCTTTAGTAATATATTTATTTAAAGTGAGTGTTTAAACATAAACTGAAAAACACTCCTGCCCTGATGGCAAAGCTGTTAGTAAACTAAGAGGCAAGTCATGCATGGATTATGTGTACCCTATATGTGGCCTAGATTTATTATACATGGAGCAAACATTTAGGTGGTCATTACAATCCTGGCGGTTGGTGTTAAAGCGGCGGTAAAACCGCCAACAGGCCGGTGGAAAAAAAAAATTAATTACGACCGTGGCGGAAACCGCCAACATAGACAGCCACTTTAACACTCCGACCGCCAAGGCGGTACAAACAAACACCGCGGCGGTAACCGTCAACAGACAGGCAGAGGACAATGTACCGCCCACAGAATTACAACAGTCCAATCCGCCACCTTTTCCGGGGCGGATTCACTGCGAACAAAAACACTGCGGAAACAGGACTTGGAAGGGAAAACGCTCACCTCTACACACCCCACGCGGAACTAGGATGCCATGGAGCCAGAACTCAATATTCTACCTGCCTTTGTCTTCCTACTCCTCTACCAGGAGCACGAACGCCGGTGGCAAAGACCACGGTGAGTACTGCACCTACGACACAGGGGAGGGGGGAGGGAAAAAACAGTGACACACACACACGCAACTCGCAAAACCCCAACCCCCACCCTCACCCACGACAACACACACACTAATACATCATGATACATTACAGTTACACCCCCAACCCCCCTGGAAGAATGCAAGGACAAAAGGAAATGAGTCGAATGATTGTAATATATTCAAATACAGTAATCAAAAATATAGCGAGATGTAAAGTTATATACACGATAAACAAATATATACACCAAGAATACAAGTCCAAGGTATTCCACCATCATAGTCCGTGGACCACTGGGCCCAAAAGGCATGGGCGAGGCCCACACTCAATACCCAATCAAAACGGAGAGAACACTGCTGGGGCATCAGATAGAAAAAAAACAGGCACCTCAGGGGGAAGCGAAGGGGGGGGCACCTCAGCCGGATGAGTGCATGACGCCAGCTCCACGCGGGGGCTCCATGCCCACTGTTCAATCCTGGGGAGTACAAAGCCACAGTCTCTCAAGTCTCTACAGCGGGTGGTTTGCCCAAAGTTCAATCCTGGGGAGTGCAAAGCCACAGTCTCACAAGCCTTTACAGTGGGTGGTTTGCCCACTGTTCAAACCTGGGGAGTGCAAAGCCACAGTCTCTCAAGTCTCTACAGTGAGTGGTTTTCCTACTGTTCAATCCTGGGTAGTGCAAAGCCACAGTCTCTCAAGTCTCTACAGTGGGTGGTTTGCCCACTGATCAATCCTGGGGAGTGCAAAGCCACAGTCTCACAAGTGGATAACAGTCTCCACTGGTTCTGGAGGGGGCTTTGTGCCCAGAGTGCTTCATCCTGCCAAGGACAGATGTAGTGGATGTGACTCTCCACTGGTTCTGGAGGGGGCTCTGTGCCCAGAGTGCTTCATCCTGCCAAGGACAGAGGTAGTGGATGCCTTTCTCCACTGGTTCTGTAGGGGCTTTGTGCCCAGAGTGCTTCATCCTGCCAAGGACAGAGGTAGTGGATGCCTTTCTCCACTGGTTCTGTAGGGGCTTTGTGCCCAGAGTGTTTCATCCTGCCAAGGACAGAGGTAGTGGATGTGAATCTCCACTGGTTCTGGAGGGGGCTCTGTGCCCAGATTGCTTCATCCTGCCAAGGACAGAGGTAGTGGATGCTTTCTCCACTGGTACTGGAGGGGGCTTTGTGCCCAGAGTGCTTCATCCTTCCAAGGACAGAGGTAGTGGATGCCTTTCTCCATTGGTTCTGGAGGGGGCATTGTGCCCAGAGTGCTTCATCCTGCCAAGGACAGAGGTAGTGGATGTGAATCTCCACTGGTTCTGTAGGGGGCTCTGTGCCCAGAGTGCTTCAACCTGCCCGTGGCGGCCTCAGTAGCGTCGGAATCATTGGCGCTCACTGGCCTGTGGTGCTGCTGGCGGCGGTGTCCTGGGCAGCGGTTCTGCTGGCGGCGGTGTCCTGGGCAGTGGGGCTGGTGGCGGCGGTGTCCTGGGCAGCGGTTCTGCTGGCGGCGGTTTCATGCACGCCTCATTCTCACCCCCCCATCTTTCATCCACACCACTCCAAACAGGCATTGCCCATACAGCATGCTCACAGTGTACTTACCTGTTTGCCTGGAGGACCGTAGAGTAGCATGTACTGGGGGAGGACCCCGTCCACGAGTTTCTCCAACTCCTCCGTGCTGAAGGCAGGGGCCCTTTCCCCAGACACACAAGCCATTGTCTCTTCCAGACTGAGGTCACATCAGCACTTGCAGTGTAGGTCCTCTCCTGTTGAAGATCAGGTATCAAGTGAGTGAACAGAGAGAAAATGGCGGGCACGTCCGTGGCGGTGCGTACCGTCACCGCCGGCGTACATCGTCATTGGCTCCTGGGACCCCTAGGGTCCAATGTTAACAAATGCAGCATTGCGCTGCAGTCTTCGACCGCCTACTGCGACGGTGTACAACGCCAGCGCAGTTACCTCATATCCCCTTGTCCCACTTTACAGGTCAAGCAGCCGCCATTTCATGGGCCCACATGTCATTATTTTGGACTGCGTCACACACATACCTAGGCCTTGCCTAAACACTCATACAGGCATATGTCGATTTGCTAATATTTTCAGAGTAAGCTGTGTTTACGTACCTCAGAGTTGGTTGACTCTCTGCTCGCCGTTCTCCTCCATAGGCACCGTTGCTGGGGCATGTGAGGAGATGGCGGCATCCTCCGGTGTACAGACCGCTGGTGGACCTGTCGACAATGGAGGAGCGGCATGTGATCATCACCTACAGACTTGATCGTGCCACAATCCAGGAACTGTGTGCCCAGTTGGAGCCAGACCTGATGTCAGCTATCTGCCATCCCACAGGAATCCCCCCCAAGTGCAGGTGCTGTCGGTACTCCATTTCCTAGCAAGTGAGTCATTTCAAACTACAGTGGCCATAGCATCAGGGATGTCCCAGCCTATGTTTTCCAACGTGTTGTCCAGAGTGTTGTCTGCCCTGCTGAAACACATGCGGAGCTACATCGTTTTCCCTCAGGTGGAGGATTTGCCTACAGTGAAAGGTGATTTCTATGCCCTGGGATATATCCCCAACATCATTGGTGCCATTGATGGGCCACATGTGGCCTTGCCCCCCCCCCCCAGGAGTGAACAGGTGTACAGAAACCGGAAGAGTTACTATTCGATGAATGTGCAGATGATGTGTTTGGCAGACCAGTACATCTCCCATGTGAATGCCAAATTCCCTGGCTCAGTGCATGACGCTTACATTTTGAGGAATAGCAGCATCCCTTATGTGATGGGGCAACTCCAGAGGCACCGTGTGTGGCTATTAGGTGAGGACATGGACCCAATACAGTGTGAATAGTTGTCTGGGTCTGGGAATGTCTCTATGAGTTAGTGTGTGTCCAGTTGTCCCTCAACATTTGCAGGTGACTCTGGTTACCCCAACCTGTCATGGCTACTGACCCAGTGAAGAACCCCAAGACAAGGGCAGAGAAACGCTACAATGAGGCCGATGGGCGAACTCGGAGGATTATAGAGCGGACCTTCGGCCTCCTGAAGGCCAGGTTCCGGTGCCTCCATATGACAGGTGGTTCCCTATTCTACTCACCAAAGAAGGTGTCCCAGATCATCGTGGCCTGCTGTATGCTTCCCAACTTGGCTTTGCGACGACAGGTGCCTTTTCTGCAGGAGAATGGTCCAGATGGAGGTGTTGTGGCAGCTGTGGGGCCTGTGGACAGTGAAGACGAGGAAGCAGAAGAAGAGGACATAGACAACAGGAACACGGTGATCCTGCAATACTTCCAGTGAGACACAGGTAAGAAGACAACACTGTCTGCTACATGTGATTTAGGGCCAGATGTAGCATAATCAGTTTTTGCGACTTGCAAATTGCGAGTCTGAGCGACTCGCAATTTGCAAGTCGCAAAAACGGATGCAGAATGGTGTCTCAGACACCTTCTGCGACTCGCTATGGGGTCGCAAAGACCCACCTCATCAATATTCATGAGGTGGGTCGCATTTTGCAACCCCATAGCGAGTCCCTGCACTCACAGGGATGGTGGCCTGCTGTAGTCAGCAGACCTCCATGCCTGTGACTGCTTTTAAATAAAGCAGTTTTTTTTTCATTTTGCAGCCCGTTTTCCTTAAAGGAAAACGAGTTGCAAAATGAAAAAAAATCCGAAACCATTTGGTTTCGTTTTTTTCAGAGTAGGCGGTGGTCCATAGGACCACTGCCTGCTCTGAAAAAATATTTATGTCAACATTCACAAAGGGGAAGGTGTCCCATGGGGACCCTTCCCTTTTGCGAATGTGTTACCACCAGTGTTACACTGGTGGTAACTTCGAGTTGGTTTGCGACCGCATTCGCGGTCACAAAGCAACTCTGAATTGCGATGCGAGTCGCAAATAGGAAGGGAACACCCCTTCCTATTTGCGAGTCGCATTCCCAAATTGCGAGTCGGTACGGACTCGCAATTTGGGAATGTGCATCGCTTGAGGCCATTTGCATGGCGCAAACTGCATTTTTCGCAGTTTGCGCCATGCAAACGGCGTGCTACATCTGGCCCTTAATTCTACTACCTCTCTACCATCTGGCATTTTCACCCAGTGTATGGTCACTGAGTTGTCACTTTCCCTTACAATTTCACAGATGTGGGTCCCACTGTGTGACATCTGCTTTGTTTCCGCATGGACTAGAGCTGTGTGACATAGGTATGTTGACATTACATTTGACATAGCATTTTGCCACTGTAATTGCTAATACACAATTTCGAAATCACAGACAGACTCCTGATTGTTTTGTGATTTAAGGGTGTTTATTTAAGTGCTCAATATTGGAGGGTGTTGTCAAAATGGTCAGGGGTGATGGTGGAGGAATGTCCATGGCAGAGTCCAGTCTATTAGTCTCACAGGTGCATTGTCCAAAGGGGCCTAGGAAGTGGAGCTGGGGCAGTTTAAGGATGGACAGGGTGACAAAGTGGGACAAAAGGATAACAATCAGGGTGGTCTCATTTCTTGGCAGGGGTCTTGGCATTGTTCTCTGTCTTTGTCCTGGATCTCAGGGACCATTTACCGGGTGGTTCTCCATCTGCAGGGGGTGGGGTGCTGGTGTGGTGGTCCTGTGGCGGTGCCTCCTGTCCACTAGCGCCGGCAGAGGTGGTGGGCAGTTCATCGTCCAGGCTAGTGTCAGGAGCCCCTTGTTGTGCCACAGTGTCCCTCTGGGTGTTCATGAGTTCCTTCAGCACCCCTACTATGGTTCCCAGGGTGGAATTGATGGATTTGGGTTTCTCCCTGAAGCCCAAATACTGTTCCTCCTGCAGCCACTGGGTCTCCTGAAACTTGGCAAGTACCGTTGCCATCATCTCCTGGGAATGGTGGTAGGCTCCCATGATGTTGGAGAGGGCCTCGTGGAGAGTAGGTTCCCTGGGCCTGTCCTCCCCCTGTTGCACAGCAGCCCTCCCAGTTCCCCTGTGTTCCTGGGCCTCTGTCCCCTGAACCGTGTGCCCACTACCACTGCCCCCAGGTCCCTGGTGTTGTTGGGGTGGTGGGTTAGCCTGGGTTCCCTGTAGTGGTGGACACACTGCTTCTTGACGTGTCCTGTGGACAGAGGTTTGAGCCCGCTGGGTGGGTGCTGTGCTGGTGTTTCCAAAGGGGGGAAGCTCTGTAGTGGCTTGTGACAGTGTGAGGGGAACCGACTGTCCCGAGTTCCCAGATGGGCCGGGCTGGTCATCTAGATCCAGTTGGACAGAGCTGCTGTCATCACGGTGGGCCTCTTCTGTGGGTGGAGTGGACATATCTGGACCCCCCCTGTCCGGTGACGTTGGGTAGGGGTCCTGCAGGGGTGTGAAAGCATGATTATTGCATCTGTGTGTGCCATGGTGTGCAATGGGTGGGTGACCATGTATCCCAGTGCTTGCATTCCTGTGTAGGACCTTGTTTGATGATGGTTTAGGGGGGTGTATGGGTATGTGCAGTGGCCATGCTTTGGTGATGGGTGTCCATGCTTTGGTGTTACATGCAGGGCTTGGGTTTGGGATGTGTGGTTTGTGATATTGGGACATCTGTGAGGAGTTGGAGTGATGGGGGTGAGGGCGAGGGTGGGGGTATGTGATGGCATGCAGGTAGGGTGGGGGATGAAATAGTGAATGATTTGACATATCAGACTCCATTCCTCCTGCTACTCCTGCAAAGCCCTTAGGATGCAGTATAGCCAAAACCTGCTCCTCCCATGTTGTTAGTTGTGAGGGAGGAGATGGGGGTCCGCTGCCAGTCCTCTGAACTGCGATGTGGTGTCTTGAGACCACGGAACGCACCTTCCCCCGTAGGTCGTTCCACCTCTTCCTGATGTCATCCATAGTTCTTGGGTGCTGTCCCACTGCGTTGACCCTGTCTAAGAATCTTCGCCATAGCTCCATCTTCCTAGCTATGGTGGTGTGCTGCACCTGTGATCCGAATAGCTGTGGCTCTACCCGGATGATTTCCTCCACCATGACCCTGAGCTCCTCCTCAGAGAACCTGGGGTGTCTTTGCAGGGCGTTAGGGTGGTGTGGGTGATGTGTGGGGTGGTGTGTGTTGTCATGTGTGGGGTGATATTTAGAGGTGTGTTGTGTGAGGTGCTTGGATGTTGTGTGCGTGATGGTGATGAGTGCCTGTGAATGCTAGTGTTGTTTCTGTTGGTGTCTCTCTCTGGCCTTCAGTCGCAGTTGTGGTCGTAAGGGTTTGTGGGTGATGTGGGTGTGTGTTTTATATTGTATTTGGTGTGTGGGAGTGGTGTGTGTATGTGTATCAGGTGTGTGTATTTCGATTTGTCCAATGTGGTAGTGTTTTGTAAATGTGTATGTATTTTGAGCGCGGCGGTGTGTACCGCCAATGGAATACCGCGGTTGAAAGACCGCTGCGTGGATTCGTGGGTCGTGATAGTGTGGGCGTATTCCTGTTGGCGTGACGGTGGAGGTTTTTCTTATCGCCAGTTTATCACTGACCTTTGGTGTGGTGGACTTGTGTGGGTGTCTAGATTTTGGCAGATTACGGGCTGTGGGTCATAATGACCATGGCGGAATTCCGCGGCCGCGGCGGTGTGTTGGCGGTCTTCTGCACGGCGGTAAGCGGCTTTTACCTCCAATGTTGTAATGACCTCCTTAGTGTATTTAATCAAACAAGAGGATTTTTACAGCAGAAATGCTGAACTCACATATTTGAAGGTGCACTCGTGAGAGAATGAAGAAAAAAGCGACTGTAAAATACAATATTTGCCTAGGATCACTCAATTTGCAACCCGATTCCAGGTCAAGTACATTACAGTTAGTTATTACAAGATGACCAAGGCACTCAGAGGAGCAAAGTTCAGCAAAGTTTGTAGGAGAAGGTATCCCTGGTCGTGTGAGTCCAGAAGCGGAGAAGAAAGCACTGATTCCAAGTTGGTGTTGAGTAATGTCTTTATTCTTAGACAAAGTTTGTCGTAGGTAAGTTACGTCTTGCAGAAAAACAGCCAACACTTGTTTCGTCACACAAGTGACTTTATCAAGGCTGGGCCCGTCCGGCCAAGGAAAGTGAGACCGCAATCGGTATGTAGGTAGGTAGTAGGTATGTGCTGAGCCTGGCAAGGTCAGTGTTTAATCTTCACGTGATCGAAGAGAGAGACGAGGAAGCCCTGATAAGCCTCCAAGCAACGTCCTGAGTCGAAATGCAATGCCCACCGATCCGTCCGTAGAAACGCGTCAGTTAGGTCAAGTAGACTATTCAAGCTACTCGACCTGCAGGTCTAGTAACATTTTTATGATATTTCGAGTCCTGAGGCATGTAAAATGGGTGTCAATCATTGCAACATATTGCTTCCTTTTACAACCAGCACTGTGTGCAGCACAACCTCTGAATATGAATAGAGGCAGACATTTGTTTAGACAAAAGTGGCCCCTTTGCGTATTCATGCTTAGACGCGCCTTTGAAAAGAAACATGCTTAAGGAGCATGTTAACATATACTCAAGAATAAAGCATTTGCACATTTCAACACTAATTAGGTTATGTTATGTTTTCCTTCCTACCACTGATATCTTACTGTCAACTCAGACTATGGAACTGGCCTGGACATCAGTGACCTGCCCCCACTGTGAGCTGTTCCCCATCAGGTTCAATTGTGCATTCTACCCCACATTACTCCTGTAAACTTCATCAAATGTCATAACATCTCAACTTCAAAGCAGTAGTTAATGTTCCCCAACAGTGAATGCTAACACATCCTGAATTTGCAATTTAAAATTGGAAGGGCTAAATATGTAAATGTGGCAACACGAATACATATTTTGCTTTAATTAAAGAGGAAAAGAATTCTAGGTTGGTCATTCTATAGCAACATGAGCTCTGCAGATTGGGGCATGAGACGAGAGCACTACTACAGTGTAAAGAAGTACTCAAGCTTGTAAACATTTAGGGCCAGATGCAGCAAAGGTTTTTACCCATTCAGTGTCTATGGGAAAAAGTGTTTGTACATATGGCCCTTAGAGTTTACAAGTCTGAATACACATACCAGCAGATAAAAAACATCTTTGTATAGAGACTCCAGCTAAACATTAGGGACACTTCTAACAGCAAGAAACGGAAACACACGACAAAGTGATTAAACTTTACACTGAAGCAGAGACTTTCCACAATTACGTAATTATAAATGCTCTTCATGCCCCACGGCCTACCCTCGTGCGCTGTTAGCAGCGAGGCATGGACCTCCGGCGCAGAGTGCATGGACACTGCTTCAGAGCCAGGAAGGGGGACACACGTCACAGCAAGGCCACCACAATGCTCCAGCTCTCATAATGGCACTGGAAATCATAAACGCAGAGAAAGAATGCAGCAGGCCCGCTGCTCACTGGGTAAAACATTTAAAGTGTGCACCAAGCTGAATGATTAAGTTTCAACAACCACCACGTTCGTACATGCGCCCAGGTAGGCATGTGCCGCAAGTTCTAACCGCCGTGATGCCGTTCGCAAGTTGGCGCTGCCAGTTCCCCGAGATCAAAACTATCTTATACAACAAGTTTTATTTATGGCAAAGAAGTTAGCATAACGCATACTAATTTAGTGATGGCATTAAACTTACTGGTGTCCTGACAAATGTCAATATGAGCCGGGGTAGTGTGGGGAAGAGTGAGGTAATTTACTCTAGGAACACACACTATTATAGACAGACAATTTCAATGTTGCAAGTTCATGTTCTTTCTTCTTCCTTCAGTAGACCAATCAGGCTCTGATGTGCCCAAGGGAACCCCCAATTTTTCTTGAGAAATAATGCTGACATAACATGCAAAGCTGATGATGGTTAAAACTTGTGCTAAATGCAAAAGTGTAGCCGGCAACCATACTTAAATAAATGTGGTAGGCCTGAAACACGGGGACACTGACATATAGTTAACTAAGCTAAGAAATTGTAAAATCAGCAGAAGACTTGATCTTGACCTTTTGAGAAACGTGTTTTTCATAACGAATAGTTGTCACGGAAAAATGTTTTGCTTCTCGTTTATACAGATGTTTCCACTAAAAAGACTACTGTTAGCTAATGAATAGACTTGCTATTTAGACCGATAAATATGAAAGTTCATACATGGGAATGCAGTCTTGAGTAGGAGAATGAATCCTGAGAAACTAGACAAAATAATTACAAGATAAAACATAATTGTGGTCTTGGAAGTTGCTTTCTGAGGTTTATTGTTTCCCTGTGAAAAGATGGGGAGTGAAAGCGTTCTCATGGGAACTTCGGAAGCTGATTGGTCAACTGAATAAAGAATCATGAACCAGCAACATTGATATTTTGTCTGTCTATAATAGTGCATGTTCCTAGAGTAGGCTACCTCGGTCATCTTCCACACTCTTTTCAATTCTCCTTACTGCCTTACATAATGGAGACTCTATTGAGTTTCTTGAACCGCTTGTCATGAGACGTCTTGCTTTTATTATTGAACTACTGAGTGGACCTTTGATGTTGAAGCTTTGTGCTTTGTGATTTCTCTCAAATTCAGAACTCTTAATGGGTTTCCTGGACTGGCACATTTTCCTTCTCATTCCTAGAATAGGGATTCCTTCCTTTATGGAAAGCGCTTAACATAGCTCCCAAGTTTCCCGGGTCCATGCATGATGTGCGTCTCCAGTCCAGATTTTTTCCTTTGAAGTCTGGGATTGGCAGTCCAGTTTTTTTAATGGAGTACACAAGACTACAAGTCCCAGAACTATAAAAAAAAAAAGTAGATTCGAGTAGCACATCACAAGTGGACCTTAGAAACTTGGCAGGGCTGGTTTAATGCATTTTATTGATTACTTATCCTGGTTATTGATTTCTGACAAAACTAATGACTACGATTAATGAATTTATCTTGTGACTTTAATAAAGATGAAATACTAAAAAGAATTTGAATTTAAAAAAAAACTTTAACTCATAGTGAAATACACTAGAGATGGTTATGATAGTCTAATGTGATGTACAGCTGATTAATCTCCATTAATGTCAAAGTTACATCCACATGAGAAGAGCAGGCAGTCTGGGTTTTCCCCTGATAATGGTAAACCAAGACTTTAACTGAGCAGTCCCCACACCAGCAAAAGTTAGCATAATGCATAGTAATTTAGTGAGGGCAATAGACTTACTGGTGTCCTGACAGACGTTAATTGGAGCCAGGTCGCAAGCAAGTCCCCAGGGTCCAATATGTTGCTTAGGGGTCGCGATCCCCTAGTTTACGTCAATACATGGATGAGGGACTTACAGGCAGTGGAAAAGTTAAAGTACAAGCTCAAGAAAAAGGATTATGTTTAAAGGTATTTTAGAGAGGTAGACTCCAAAGTATTAAAATGTAGAATTCCATTATTTAGCTGAGGAGCACGAAAGGACACAGCTGCACAGATGCCCTCTCTTCAACTGTCTTCCAAGGCAACCCTTACATCTTAAACTTATACATTCTATGAATGCTGGCTAACCCAGCATTCTACTAGTCAAGCTCATTTAAAAGACAACACTTCCCCCTCCCCTTAAAAGAAAACAACACAACAATTAAAAAAACAAACAAAAAAAAAAAACATTTCCAAGTAAAATACATATGTAAAACAAGCTTAACATAACAACAGTAATAATCAGTACTGGAAGCCACAATCTAAATAATTTTACACATGGCTGAATAATTTCACACACGACTGACAATATAGGGGGTCATTCTGACCTTGGCGGTAAAAGGCCCATACCGCCGGTCAGAACTCCGCCATACTACCGCCGCGGCCGCGGTAAACCGCCACGGTCATTCTGACCACCAACTGTGAATCCGCCAAAAACCCGACATCCAAGGAAGGCCGCCTCATCAGCGGGCAGCGGAAAACTGGAGATGACCAAACCTCCACCGCCACACCAACACAAACACAAACACGCCCATGCCATTCTGACCCACCAATCCACGCCGCGGTCTTTCACCCGCGGTATTCCATTGGCGGTACACACCGCCGCGCTCAAAATACACACACACCTCCAAAACACTGCCACATTGGGCAATTTGAAATACACACACCTGACACACATACCAACAACACTCCCACACATCCATACAACTATAAAACACACACCCACATCACCCACAAACCCCTACGACCGAAGATCAGAGACGAAGGAGAGAGAGACACATCACAGAATAGAGAGCCACATCACACAGAGGCACACTACACCATCACACACACCACATAGAAGCACAAACACCACACACCAACACACTCATCACCATATACACCACCCCACACCTCATCCACACCACCCCATGGCACCCCAAAGGCACCCACGCTTTTCGGACCAAGAACTCCGGGTCATGGTGGAGGAAATCATAAGAGTTGAACCGCAGCTCTTCGGCTCACAGGTGCAGCACACCACTATAGCCAGGAAGGCGGAGCTATGGCAGCGGATCGTGGACAGGGTCAACGCGGTGGGACAGCATCCCAGAAATCGAGACGACATCCGCAAACGCTGGAACGACTTAAGGGGAAAGGTGCGTTCGATGGTCTCGCGACACAACCTCGCAGTGCAGAAGACTGGCGGGGGACCCCCACCCACTCCACCCGAATTCACAGCATGGGAGCAAGAGGTACTAAACATCCTGCATCCTGATGGCCTCGCTGGAGTACACGGAGGAATGGACTCTGGTAAGTACAATCTCAACTACTTCACCCCCCCCCCCCAGCATGCTAACCCCCACCACCACCCTCACCCCCAACCCCCCATCACACATCCTCCCTGAGAATGTCTCTCCAGCACAACCCACCCAACACCAACCCCTGCATGCCATCACAAACTATGGACACCCATCACCCAAGCATGACCACTGCACATACCCCCCCCCCCAAAACACCCCCACAACACCTCCCCCAAGGGAATGGCAGCACTGGGGGACAAGGGCACCAATCAATGGCACGCAATAGCACACACAGAAACAATAACCATACTCTCTTACCCCATGCAGGACCCGAACGCCAACACACCGGCCAGGAGGGTCCAGAAATGTCCATCCCCCCCCGGAAGAGGCCCCCAGTGATGACAGCAGCTCTGTCGACCTGGAACCTGATGGCCAGCCCGGACCATCGGGGACCTCTGGACAGTCGGTTCCCCACACACAGGCCACAGCAGACCCAACCCCCTCTGGGACCAACAGCACAGCTCCCACCCAGCGGGCCCATGCCTCTGTCTCTAGGACAGGTCAATCAGCGGTGTGTCTGCCACTACAGGGCACCCAGGCTAACCCACCACCCCAACAACAACAGGGACCTGGGGGCAGTGGTAGTGGGCACACCGTCCAGGGGACAGAGGCCGGGGGAAACAGGGCAACTCGGAGGGCTGCTGTGCGACAGGGGGGGAGGAGAGGCCCAGGGAACCCACTCTCCAAGAGGCCCTCACCACCATCATGGCAGCCTACCACCACTCCCAAGAGACGATGGCGACGGTACTGGCCAGGTTCCAGGAGATCCAGGCACAGCAGGAGGAACGCTACATGGGGTTCACCAATCAACTCACCAACATCTCTACCGCTATGGGGAGCATAGTCCAGGCCCTCAACCGGATAGAAGACACGTTGCGGGACCATGTGGCACCACACAGGGCCCCTGTCACTAGCCAGGAACAGCCTACCACCTCCGCCGGCGCTAGTGGACAGGAGGCCCCACCACAACGACAGGCCACCAGAACCCCACCTCCTGCTGAAGAACAACCACCCCGCAAGAGGAGCCTGAGATCAAAAAAATCGACAGAGTAGGATGTCAAGACCCCCGCCAGCATGAGACACCCCCTGAACTCATCCCACTGTCCCACATTGCCACCCTGTCCAACCTTGAACTGCCCCTGCTCCATCCTTCCACAGGCATATGGACAATGCACCTGTGAGACTGAGAACTGGACTCTGCCATGGCCATTACTCCACCCCCACCCATCACCGTGTTTATATCATGTACCATTATCTAGCACAAAAAATAAATCACTCAATGCACTGAAATCAAACAGGAGTCAGGCTGTATTATTTACAAATGTATAACACATTACCGATCAATTATGTTCTGTTAACTTTGTGCTGAACACATACCGAGATCAATAAGCATTAGTCCATGGGCTAACCAAGCAGTAGTCACAGAGTGGGTCATACAGCACTGAAAAGGTAAGAGAAAATCAAACATCAGTTTAAAAGAACTGGGGGGTCATAGACAAAGTTGAGAAGCAGGAGGCTTGCAGGAAAAGTAAAATGGCGTGGGTGATTCTTACCTGTGTGCTACTGAAAATACTGTTGGATAACTCTGTCCCTGTTGTCTGTGTCGTCCTCTGAGTCTTCCTCCTCTTCATTCTCCGCAGGCTCCACAGCTGCTTCAACACCACCATCTGGACCATCCTCCTGCAGGAAAGGCACTTGACGTCGCAATGCCAGATTGTGAAGCATACAGCAGTCCACGATGATCTGGCACACCTTCTTTGGTGAGTACATCAGGGATCCCCCTGTCATATGCAGGCACCTAAATCTGGCCTTCAGGAGCCCAAAGGTTCTTTCTATGATCCTCCTAGTTCGCCCATGGGCCTCATTGTACCGTTCCTCAGCCCTGGTCCGGGGATTCCTCACTGGGGTCAATAGCCAAGGCAGGTTGGGGTAACCAGAGTCACCTATTAGCCACACACGTTGTCTCTGTAGCTGTTCCATCACATAAGGGATGCTGCTATTACGCATCACATACGCGTCATGCACTGACCCAGGGAACATGGCATTCACATGGGAGATGTACTGGTCAGCCAAACAGACCACCTGGACGTTCATAGAATGGTAACTTTTACTGTTTCTGTACACCTGCTCATCGTCTTTTGGGGGGACTAAGGCTACATGGGTCCCATCAATGGCACCAATGATGTTGGGAATATGTCCAAGGGCATAAAAATTACCCTTCACAGTGGCCAAATCAACCTCCTCAGGGAATATAATGTAACTCCGCATGTGTTTCGTCAGGGCAGACAACACTCTAGACAAAACTTTGGAAAACATAGGCTGAGACATTCCAGATGACATGGCCACTGTTGTCTGGAATGAGCCACTTGCAAGAAAATGGAGGACTGACAGAACCTGCACCAGAGGGGGAATTCCTGTGGGTTGGCGGATGGGGGACATCAGGGCTGGCTCCAGCTGGGCACACAGTTCATGGATAGTGGCACGGTCAAGTCGGTATCGTAGTATGATGTAGCGTTCTTCCATTGTCGACAGGTCCACCAGCGGTCGGTACACGCGAGGATTCATCCTTCTCCTCGCAAGTCCCAGTGGACGGTGCCTAGGAATGACAACATGGAGCACAGAGTCAAGCCAATCACTGGTACGTTCACCACAGCTTGCATAGCACACGGTTATCTATGTTTTGAAAGGCGTGTATGTGTGGCAATGCAAGGCCTAGGCCTGTGTGTCGCAGTAGAAATTATGCCATGTGGGCCCTTGAAATGGCGGCTGCCTGACCTGTGAAGTGGGACAATGGGATGTGAGGTCAATGCGCTGGCGGAGCATACCGTGGCGGTAGGCGGTCGAAGACCGCTACACGGAGCCGCATTGGTTAACATTGAAGCCTATGGGTTTCAGGAGCCAATGACGAGGTGCGCCGGCGGTAGCGGTACGCACCGCCGCGGTACGCACCGCCGCGGGCGTGACCGCCATTTTCTATCTGCCTAATCACTCGAGACCTGATCATCCACAGGAGAGGACCTATACTGCAAGTGCTGCTGTGACCTCGGTCTGGAAGTGACAATGGCTGCTGCGACTGGGGAAAGGGCCCCTGCCTTCACGTCTGAAGAGTTGGAGAAGCTCGTGGATGGGGTCCTCCCCCAGTATGCGTTACTCTACGGTCCTCCAGACCAACAGGTAAGTACACCGGGTGCACATGGAATGGGCGATGCCTGTGTGGAGTGGGGTGGATGTAAGTTGGTGGGGTGGGGGGCGAATGAGGAGTGCCACGCACGACAGATGAGAGCATGTGCCATATGGCAAGGTTGGGGAGGGGGGGGCAATCACATCTAACATGCAGTAAGTTGATGAATGTTTCCTTCCCACCCTGTACATGTCACATAGGTCAGCGCCCATTAGAAAGTCGAGATTTGGCGTGCCATCTCCAAGGAAGTCCGGGCCCTGGGGGTCCACGTCAGACGGGGCACCCACTGCCGCAAGAGGTGGGAGGACATCCGCCGCGGAACCAGGAAGACCGCCGAGTCACTGCTGGGGATGGCCTCCCAACCTAGGAGGGGTGCCAGTCGTACCCTGACCCCCCTGATGTCCCGGATCCTGGCGGTGGCCTACCCTGATTTGGATGGGCGCTTGAGAGCATCACAGCAGACACAAGGGGGTGAGTATCAGCACATTCTGCTATCTTTCTGCGCAGTGGAGGTGTCTGGGTGGGGGAGGAGGGTTGTGGGTGACATTAGGCCAGGGCGCTTTCTGTAGTGTAGTCCTCTCCCTTAGGCATGGCCCTGTGCTCCCGGCCCCCACCTCTGTAGGGTGACAAGTACAGCTATTGATGGTCCAGCCTCACACATCTGCGCGTTTGTCCTCTCTTGACCTGTTGTCTTAGTCAGAAGTACTGAGTAGTGTACCCCGAATGCGCGGCTTAGTGCATGAGGCTCCTGTGTCTGTCCTCTCCGCCAACGGTGTTGACATTGCATGCACTCAACCTGGTCTTCTTTTTTCTCCCCCCACCCTTCTTCTTCTTGTGCATGTGTGCATTAGCATCATCAGGCGGAGGAGATTTGGCATCGGAGCACGAGGGAGCTGCAAGTCACAAGGCCCCGGTGGGCCCAGGAACAGACACCGAGGGCACCAGTGATCCGGAGGGCGAGGGGAGCACCACAACGGGGACCGGTGGTGAGAGCAGCGACACAGACACGTCCTCGGATGGGTGCTCCCTGGCGGTGGCGGAAACATCCGGGACCCCCGCCTCTACAGGTACAGCCGCCACCCAGCGCACCAGCCCCGCCCTCCCTGCAGCCCCTCAGCCTACGCTCCGTGCCCGCTCGCCCAGGAAGGCGGGCGTCTCCTTCGCCCCAGGCACCTCAGCCCCTGCCCCGTCACCCCTGCTGCCCTCAGTGCGGAGCTCATTGACCTTGTGAGGACGCTCATTGTTGGGCAGACTACCCTTTTGAATGCCATCCAGGGGGTAGAAAGGGAGGTGCATCGGAGCAATGCCTACCTGGAGGGCATTCATTCGGGTCAGGCTGCCCATCAACGATCGTTCACTGCTCTGGCCTCAGCACTGACGGCAGCCATTGTCCCTGTTTCCAGCCTCCCTCTTCTGACTGCCTCCAGCCTGTCTCTGTCTCCTGTTCCTCAGCCTATCCCATCCACACCATCTGACCAGCCTGCACACACCTCAACACCCAAGGGCAGCTCATCCAGACACAAGCACCACAGATCCCACAAACACTCACCCAAGCAACACCCAGATGCAGACATTCCAACAGTCACTGCCACCCCTGTGTCCCCCTCCTCCTCGTCTCCCTCCTCCCTCCCTGTGACGTCTACACTCACACCTGCATGCACACCAACATCAGCCAGTGCTTCCATCACCAGCACACCCTCCTGTACAGTCCGCACGCGTGCAGTCACCACCCCCACTGCCATTTACACGTCCCCTGTGTCCTCTCCCACTGTGTCTGTCACCCCCTCTTCCAAGACACACAAACGCAGGCAGCCACCCACCCAACAAACATCCACCTCACGACAGCCTACAGCACCAGCACCTCACCCAATGACAGCACACCTGACTCTCCTACAACCACATCCTCTTCCTCAACTCCCATCACCACTTCTCCTACCCTTTACCTAGGCCCTAAAAAACTTTTCCTGGCTAATCTTAACCTCTTTCCCTCCGATGACCTACCCCCTCCATCTGCAAAGAGTCCCAAGAGCACCACAGCCACCACCAGCCCAGCTTCGGGTGTCACTGTTGTGCATGGGTTCTGGAGTCCACCCTTTGCCAGCAGTGACACCTCAATCAGCAGCAAGGACACATCCAGCCCCCCCCCCCGGCAAGAGGACCAGGAAACACAAGGGCCGCCGTGCGAGGACTGACACGGCTGCCCCCAAGGAGCAAACTTCGCCCACTTCACCAGCCACATCATCTAGGGGAGGCAAGGGCCCGAGAGCCCCATCTAAGGAGCGTAAGGGCAGCAGGGCGGAGAAGTCAGGCAGCAGGAGCGCGGAGCAGGTGGGCCCCACATGCCACATCCCAGCTGGAAAGGAGGACACCAAAGGGCCCAGGACTCCGTCCCCGAAGGGTCCAGAAGCATCACGGTCGGAGGGCGACTGAGCAGGGAGTCCAGGCCAGGTCTGGCTCCCTTGACCTACTGGATGTGCACCACTGAACAGGGCCCGCCGTGCAGAAGAGCACCGCTGAACAGGGCCCGCCGTGGAGAAGAGCACCGCTGAACAGGGCCCGCCGTGGAGAAGAGCACCGCTGAACAGGGCCCGCCGTGGAGAAGAGCACCGCTGAACAGGGCCCGCCGTGAAGATAGGCACCGCTGAACAGGGCCCGCCGTGAAGATAGGCACCGCTGAACAGGGCCCCGCCGTGCAGAAGAGCACCGCTGAACAGGGCCCGCCGTGGAGAAGAGCACCGCTGAACAGGGCCCGCCGTGGAGAAGAGCACCGCTGAACAGGGCCCGCCGTGGAGAAGAGCACCGCTGAACAGGGCCCGCCGTGAAGATAGGCACCGCTGAACAGGGCCCGCCGTGAAGATAGGCACCGCTGAACAGGGCCCCGCCGTGCAGAAGAGCACCGCTGAACAGGGCCCGCCGTGGAGAAGAGCACCGCTGAACAGGGCCCGCCGTGAAGATAGGCACCGCTGAACAGGGCCCCGCCGTGCAGAAGAGCACCGCTGAACAGGGCCCGCCGTGGAGAAGAGCACCGCTGAACAGGGCCCGCCATGGAGAAGAGCACCGCTGAACAGGGCCCGCCGTGGAGAAGAGCACCACTGAACAGGGCCCCGCCGTGGAGAAGAGCACCGCTGAACAGGGCCCCGCCGTGCAGAAGAGCACCGCTCCGCTGGGCCCCGCCGTCTCAAGCACCGCTCCGCTGTGCCCGCAGTCTCAAGCACCGCTCTGCTGGGCCCCGCCGTCTCAAGCACCGCTCCGCTGGCCCCTTCCTCTCAAGCACCGCTCCGCTGGGCCCCGCCGTCTCAAGCACCGCTCCGCTGGGCCCTTCCTCTCAAGAACCGCTCAGCTGGGCCCTTCCTCTCAAGCACCGCTCCGCTGGGCCCCGCCTTCTCAAGCACCGCTCCGCTGGGCCCCGCTGTCTCAAGCACCGCTCCGCTGGGCCCTTCCTCTCAAGCACCGCTCCGCTGGGCCCTTCCTCTCAAGCACCGCTCCGCTGGGCCCGGCCGTCTCAAGCACCGCTCCGCTGGGCCCCGCCGTCTCAAGCACCGCTCCGCTGGGCCCCGCCGTCTCAAGTACCGCTCCGCTGGGCCCTTCCTCTCAAGCACCGCTCCGCTGGGCCCCGCCGTCTCAAGCACCGCTCCGCTGGGCCCTTCCTCTCAAGCACCGCTCCGCTGGGCCCCGCCGTCTCAAGCACCGCTCCGCTGGGCCCCGCCGTCTCAAGCACCGCTCCGCTGGGCCCTTCCTCTCAAGCACCGCTCCGCTGGGCCCTTCCTCTCAAGCACCGCTCCGCTGGGCCCCGCCGTCTCAAGCACCGCTCCGCTGGGCCCCGCCGTCTCAAGCACCGCTCCGCTGGGCCCTTCCTCTCAAGCACCGCTCCGCTGGGCCCTTCCTCTCAAGCACCGCTCTGCTGGGCCCTTCCTCTCAAGCACCGCTCCGCTGGGCCCCGACGTCTCAAGCACCGCTCCGCTGGGCCCCGACGTCTCAAGCACCGCTCCGCTGGGCCCTTCCTCTCAAGCACCGCTCCGCTGGGCCCTTCCTCTCAAGCACCGCTCCGCTGGGCCCCGCCGTCTCAAGCACCGCTCCGCTGGGCCCCGCCGTCTCAAGCACCGCTCCGCTGGGCCCTTCCTCTCAAGCACCGCTCCGCTGGGCCCCGCCGTCTCAAGCACCGCTCCGCTGGGTCCTTCCTCTCAAGCACCGCTCCGCTGGGCCCCGCCGTCTCAAGCACCGCTCCCCTGGGCCCCGCCGTCTCAAGCACCGCTCCGCTGGGCCCTTCCTCTCAAGCACTGTTTATGGTTCACTGTGCCCACCATGCCTCCTCCTTGAGCAGTGGACACTGTCATCCACCAGATGGACTGTGGCTTTGCACTCCCCAGGATGGTGAAGTGGGCAACCCACCCACTGTAGAGACTTGAGAGACTGTGGCTTTGCACTCCCCAGGATGGTGAAGTGTGCAACCCACCCACTGTAGAGACTTGAGAGACTGTGGCTTTGCACTCCCCAGGATGGTGAAGTGGGCAACCCACCCACTGTAGAGACTTGAGAGACTGTGGCTTTGCACTCCCCAGGATGGTGAAGTGGGCAACCCACCCACTGTAGAGACTTGAGAGACTGTGGCTTTGCACTCCCCAGGATACATCAATGGGCATGGTGCCCCTTCGTGGATCTGGCGTCGTGGACTCATGTGGCTGTGGTGCCTCCCCCTTACCTTCCCCCTGAGGTGCCTGTAATTTTTTCATCAGATGCCCCTGCAGTGTTCTCTCCAAAGGACTCAGGTCTCCTGTGTGGGCTTTGCCCTTGTGTCGCTACACTGTAGCCCACGGACTGTTCCATTTAACTTTCATGTACAGGACTAATTGCCTCGGTTCTCCATGGCAGTGTATATAGTATCATTTTGTTATGGATATTTTGCATAGTTGACCGCTCCATATCAGAGTCTATTTTTTATATAAATTTTTCCTCCCAATTTATTTCTGTCTTTGCATTCTTAAGGGGGGTTTGGGTGGTGTCACTGTGCATTGTTGCTTTGCATTAGTGTGTACATAGTTTGGGGGGGGGGTCGCATATGTGTGTGCCGTAAGCTTCCCTCCTCCCCCCTCCCGTGTGTCGTAGGTGCAGTACTCACCGTTGTCGTCTGCGCCGGAGTTCGTACTTGTGGTAGATGAGAAGGTAGACGAGAGCAGGTAGGATGTTTAATTCGGGTTCCATGCTGTCCTCCTTCCTCGTGGAGTGTGTTTTGGTGCGCGTTTTCCCGTTCGTAGTCTGTTTCCGCCGTGTTTTTATCGGCGGGGCTCCCGCCCCGGAAAAGGTGGCGGATTGGTGAGTTGTGATAGTGTGGGTGGTACATTGTCTGCCGCCTGCCAGTTGGTGGTGACCGCCACGCTGTTTGTCTGCACCGCCGCGGCGGTCGGAGTGTTAATGTGGCGGGCTGTGTTGGCGGTTCCCGCCAGGGTCAGAATTCCATTTTTTCGACCGCCGGCCTGTTGGCGGGTTGGCTGCCGCTTTATCACCGACCGCCAGGGTTAGAATCACCCCCATAGTCTCTTAACCAACCCGGTGCTTTCCTTTCTCTGACTTCGCTGCATTCCAAAACAGGACCATCCCCTGAATCTCTTGATGCACTCTGACAGACCGACTCACCCTGCTTCCTAGTTTTATCATTTGACTAATCCATGTTACATTCGTCAATCATGGATTCCTGTGCAAGGTTTGTTTCACTGGTTATCCCACCTGTACCAGGTCCCTTATTTAAACCACATGTACCCGGCTCATCCCCCTGTTCAAAATGCTTGACTTCATCCTGAAGCCATTCAAATTTCCTTCCTATAGTGTCAAACCCTATCCTACTCCTCGCAATCTTATTCAAATTTCACACTTTGCCACTCCTTAATTTAACAGTAAACTGGAACCCTTCAACAACCTTCTCAGGATCATAAAAACTACTTTCTCCCTTACACACCAAACAAGGTTTCTTAACATATACCCCGTCACCCACCTCAATTTTAACAGCCTTAACGCAGTGTTTAGCATCAAAATACCTTTTACTTTTGTCATGAATACCTTCCATTCTGTTAATCACCTGATCTCTTAATCACGGCTCCACCCCGTGGCAAATAACCTTCCTGGATTATACTTGGATCTTAGTTTCCACCCTCTCTTGATTACAAAAGGTGGTAGCCCAGTAGCATTATTGTATGTGACTTGATAAGCCAAATTCATCTTCCCTACTTGAATAATCCAATCTTCTTTATGTTTAATAGCTAGTTGGATTGTACCTTTCAAAACACGGTTAAATCTTTCAACCATTCCATTTCAACTAGTTTTGTTCTATGTTTAATACCAAGTTTCCCAAAGTATACCTTAGTTTTGTTAGAAAGAAACTGTACACCATTGTCACTCACAATAGATGATGGAATGCCCTCAACCGTAAACACCTCATCTAAAGATTTTAGAACTGCATCTGTATTAGCCTTATCTACCACCTTCACCACAGGTCAGCAAGAAAACCAATCAATTAACACCAAAAGATATTTCTGTGGATTCCCCACCAGGCCCATAATGTCAATTGCCACTGATTCCCATGGCTCTTTGAAAAGAAACCTATCTGACATGGATGGTCGCAACGTTTGTAACGACTTATCATAAGTAGAACATGCAACACATTCTCGCATAGTACGTTCAGCAGTCATATCCATTCTAGGCCACCAGAATAACTTCTTCAGTACAGATTTAGTCCCTCATTATGAACATGGCGGTCCGTTCCGCACCGCCAGCGGTGGTGGCAGAAACCGCCAACAGAGGAGCGGTCCGGACCACCAAATAATGAACCAAACATAACTCACGCATCCCGCGCACCACCCACCGCCAGGAAAGGATTCCCACTGACGACGGCAGAGGCCGCCCACGGGCCGTCGGAAAGGCCCAACCCGCCCATCAAATTATGAACCACCATTCCGCCACCAGTTCCGGGGCGGGGACCACCGCCACACAAAGCCAGGCAGAAATTAAACAAATAGAAGGAAACACTCACCGGGGCTCAACAAAACGTTCAGGGGCAGCCATGGACAGAGAACGGCAGATCATGCCAGCCTTGTTCCATGCCATATATATACACGACTGAGACCGCCGATGAAGACGACGACGGTAAGTACTGCAAGGCAGGGCATGAGAGTGTGCATGTAGAGGGGACAGACAGGGAGGCGAAAGAGGCAGGCACACTAGGGGAAGTGGACGTTGTTGTGTGTGCAGGTGTATGTTGGCTGTGTGAATGCTTCTGGTGGGAGGTGTGGTTCTTGTGTTTGGAAGTGTGTTTTTTGTGTGTAGAAGTGCTTGACTGCATGTCTGAATGTGTGCCTTGGACGGGTGAAGGGAGTGGGGTGCTGGAAGGGGTAGAGGAGGTTGGAGGGGGGACGGAATGGCCAGGGAAACTGGCTGCCGTCCAAGAGGAGGCCAGAGCCTGAAAAGATCTCTGTACAGCAGACACAGCACCATGAATGCCATCCAGATAGGCATTAGTCTGCTGCACCTCTGATGCTAGCCCCTAGATGGCATTGACGATGGTTGTCTGCCCTACAAAGATGGTTCTCAGGAGGTCAATAGCCTCCTCTGTGAGGGCAGCAGGGCTGACTGGGGCAGGCGACGAGGTGCCTGGGGCGAAGGAGACGCCCACCTTTCTGGGTGGGTGGGCACAGTCAACTCAGTGGGGAGCAGAAGGGAGGGCACTGATGGTATGGGTGGTGGCAGAAGTTCTCACGGTCGGGATTTGTCCACTAGTGTCCGCCACCACTGGAGGACCCCCAATGGAGGAGGTTTCAGAGTCACTACCACTGATGGTAGTAGCCTCCCCCGTGGAAGTCCCCTCGTCCGTTGTCTCTGCCTCCGAGTATCCGTGGGCCGCTGTCTCCCCACTAGCCGGTGCCTCAGCTCCCTCGCCTGATGTTGATGCTGTACCAGACACACAAAAGAGAACAGGGAGGGGGAGACAAAACAGGAGAGACAATTGTAAGTAGCTGAATGCTGATACACAATGGCCAGACACACACCTACCCAGCAGACACACCCAACAGGCAGCACCATGCACTAGGCCTGTGACCATGCCCCTGACTACTGAGCAGTATACTGACCTACACCCAAATCCTGTCATTGAATTGAAGCTGAGGTAGGTGAAACCTGACAAGTACACTCCTACACCCTTTGGGGAGCAGTCAGTAGCTGGACACCAGTCAAAACCCTGCTCTAAGCCGCATGAGCCCTATGGCACACACACTCATCCTTCCAGGCTGAAGTATGGGCTGTGAGTACTCACCCCCTTGTGACTTCTGTGCAGCCTTCAAACGCCCATCCAGGTCTGGGTACGCCACCGCCAGGACCCTTCGCATTAAGGGAGTCAGTGCCCGACGGGCACCCTTACTACGTTTGGAGGACTTCCCCAGCTGGGCCTCACTGATCTTCTGCGCCCAGCGCCGCAGGTTCTCCCACCTCTTCCAACAGTGGGTGCTCCGCCGGGTGTAGACCCCCAGGGTGCGTACCTCCTTGGCGATAGCATGCCAATGTGCCCTCTTCTGGTGGGCGCTGACCTAGTAGGGAGACACAGAGATGAAACACAGAGGTCAGACACCTGCACGATGGCAATAGCTGGCTGATTGTTAGACATAGGACAAACAGTACTCCCAGATATGCAGGACAGTGGCACGCAGCATTCCATGCACCAAGCCTCATCCTGGCTCACAGGAACGCACATCCGAGCAATCCACTCCATCCATTACACACACAGGGCCCCCCAAACCCGGACTCACCTGTACCTCTGGCCGGCCGTAGAGTCTGCTGTACAGGGGCAGGACCCCTTCCACCAGTTTCTCCAGTTCTTCCTGGGTGACGGCGAGGCCCTTTCCCCTGCACCACGTGGAACATCCATAGCCAGAGGCAAGCCACAGCAGTACACTGAGTGGAGTACTTGTCCGCACAAGATCAGGGAGTCAAGAGACCACACGATGACGAACGCGCGTACGTTCTGCGGCGGAATGCACTGTCATCGCTGGCGCTGATCATGATACGCCAACATTCCCCATTGGCATCCATGTTATCCAATGAGGGTGTGAACAGCGGTAAACACGCCGAACGCTGTGACATCAACCGCTAGCTGTCTTAGGTCACTTCCACAACAAAGGGGCAGAACTTCAGTGGGCAGACATTTTGCCATCACCTACACATCTAGAAATTCAATTTAGTCACAATGCTGGGCCTACTAGCCATATGAATCACATATGTCTCTATCCATAGAGTATATTACCACACATAATTTACTCTGTTCCCTCTTAGTGATGACAATGTACATCTGTCAGGTTGCAGGTATTGTACAGACACTACTATGAAGAATGCAGTGAATGTGTTTAGCAAATATGCCTGTGTAGGTGTGCACATGACTCCTTGTTCTTACCCCTCACAGGTACAGACCCTTGTGGCGAGGAAGGGCACCTTCTGTGTACAGACCACTTGTGAATATGGGGACCATGGTGGAGCGTCAGATCATTATCACTTTCAGACTCACACGTGCAACTATTCAGGACCTACGTGCATTACTGGATCTTGCACTGACTCCCAGAAATCGTAATCAGCATGCCATTCCAACTGAGGTGCAGGTGCTCTCCGCACTCCATTTCCTGGCCACAGGCTCATTTCAAGTGACAGTGGGCATGGGTGCTGGTTTCTCACAGCCAATGTTCAGCCAGGTATTCTCTTGCACATCCTGTTTGAGAGCCACCGCCAGAGATTTCTGCCTTGAGCACAATGGCAAGAACCTCCTTTAAAGGTGCAATTGCCGTTAACCCAAAGCCTCTCCTGGATGGGTGGATTGCATGTATACATGACAACTTGATCCTTAATCAATTCCTCACATAAATTGTCCAATTTGCAATCCAAAGCTATTTTTTTTTAGCTCAGCCACATAATTGTCTATCGACTCCAACTTATTTTGCTTCCTCTGGAAAAAATTAAACCTTGTAATTCCTATACATACTTTAGGCGCAAAGTGATTATCTAATTTTAGCAGTGCTAAATCATTCACATTCATATCTCCAGAGATAATTACTGTAGTCATTTAGTTATACACTTTTAACCCAAAGGGTCCTTAAGAATGTAGTAAAATTATTTTCTTATGTACCGGTGCAAATTACAGCATCAATATAATTAGTAAAATATGCTTTCCACTCAAACCATTTTATTGAAGGTTCTAATCCATCTGTACAAAAAGGTTGAAGTGGACAAATACTGTAATTTTGTGTAGACATTATGAATGGACTTACCAGTGTCAACACTTCACCCAAAAGGGATTAGTTCACTGTCTAATATTCACCATAAGATCCTTAAAGGTGACAGAAAAGAAAAAAATAATAATAATAAACAGTGCCAAAATACCTTTGACTGCTAATAGTTTCAATGATCATAGCTGGAGAACGCGTGGTAAATTATTGCAGGAGACGCATTAGTAACAGGCAAATGCATACTTTGGCACGAAACATCAGAAAAATAACCAAATCCCAGTAATGAAGCTTGTACATTGGTAATCTAATCCAAAATGGCCACCACACGCAAGGTCACATAATGTGACCCTATGCACTGACGACGATCCCCAATTCGCTTCACACAAACAAGGTTGTGGTGTGTTTCGTTCCAAGGAAGAACGTTGATCCCATCGTTCCAACAAGGATGCTCTACATGATGACGGTTTCTCATCCAAATCCAGCGCAAGGTGAGTATCCATACACCAAGCACATATAAACAACAAAGACGAGTCTCACACCAACACTGCTCCAATATCCAGAAGGTAGTCATCACACATTGCCCGCAAAGCACCATTAATGGTATCGCTTGAATAAATAGATCCTCTTATGCAATGAAAACAGCAGTAGTGATAGCAGTGTAGGTCCAACAGTTCCTCAGCGCTCATCGCCAGTGTAGAGAAGTAGACTCCAAAGTATTAAAATGTAGAATTCCTTTATTAAGCTGAGGAACACAAAAGGACACAGCTGCACGGATGTCCTCTCTTCAACTGTCTTCCAAGGCAAACCTCACATCTTAAACTTACACATTCTAAGAATGCTGGCTAACCCAGCATTCTACCAGTCGAGATCATTTAAAACACAAGTATGCCTACAATGCCACAACGTGTTGCATTCCTATCCATTCGTAGACAAATTGTAATGCTTTACCCAATTAACAAATGGATTGGAGCCACTTTATTTGCTCGCAACGACTCTCAAGAAACTCTTGCAGTGCTTCAGGGTATTTCCCTATTTGGCCTAAATTGAAACTTCACCCATACCTGACCCACGTTCTCCCTTTACCATAATGGCTGCTAAAGGGATATGTTTTTTCTGTTCCACCCGCTACCGGCCACTATTCGTCGCATTTACTCCCGGTGTTCTGTCCTTTGACGGTCCCCATCTTTTTCCGCTCTACATTCTTCTGTGCGCATGCGCATGGCTGTGTGCATGCGCACTAATAATTTTGTCACTTTCCTTATCTTTACGAGCTCCGCTCACAGCTCACTTGTGATACGCATGCGCATGGGTGTGCGCATGCGTTTTATTCATTTTCTCATTTTGCTCGTCTTTACTACTCATCTTTACCAGCTCTGAACTGCGTTGCGGCACCCCAGTGCGCGGTTAGAAGCAGCCAGGGACGCCGCACGCATTTTGGGAATAGTAAATAAAGGGAAGCGCGATTACCATGATAAAATGCGAGCCTCTGCTTAGGTGGGGCCAGGCACAATGGAGTCGGCATACAGCTATGCAGGAATGTTACTGCTTCCCGTGTGATCATTATGCAGGGCAGGCCATCATCTTTACGAGTTTGTACTTTCAGGCCTGCCCTGCCTAATAATCACAGGGACAACAAGACCTTTGGTTACTGTGTGTGACATTTTTATAATTTAATTCTATGGGTGACCTTTTAATGGCTACACTTTATCTGTATTAAAATCCAGCTATCTGAAACCTTGGCATCTATGTAGCGTGCACCATAGGGCAGGAGCAGGAGCCTGACACACACACGTTGTTGGCCATGCCTCCACCTACTTTCTCCTCACTCAGCAACAGTAACCAAGGGTCTTGCTGTCAGGATCGTTAGGCAGGGCAGGCCTGAAAGTACGCTTTCGTAAAACATTCAGTGTATTTATGAGTGCCTTTTTTTCAGGAGAAAAAAATCAAACAATGAAGCCAATTAAAAATATAGATTTTAAAAATTGGCGGCATGCAAGTATGAATGTGATATTTGGTTGTGGATTTTTGTGAATTTACAAGTTTACTCTTCATTTAAATACAGAGGGTGTTTGAGGTGTTATACTCCCCTAATAAATGCAATAGTTTTGTACAGGTGATTTCAACAGCACTTTTTGCACACAGAGAACAATGCACACATACTATTCCTCCTTGTTTTAAAAGTAGTCAAAACTAGTTGTTATTTTACAAAATATTGTTTTCTCTCCCACCAATGTGCATTCCTGTCCCCTTCCACTGCCACATACGCCACTCTCATGCACCCTGCTTCTCGAATAATATATTTAAATAGTATGGGCCTCATTCGAGCCTCGCTGTGGTGGTCCTTCCACAGAGGAGCTGCCACATTAAGAGCTGTGGGGCTTGGCAGACGCCTTATATGCCAGCCTAACTGTCAGCGAAACTGCAGCATCCCCCTCTAACAGACCAAGCTACGACCCTGTTTAAATCTTGTGTTTTTGGAAGGTGCAAAATATTGCTCAGTGCCATTGTTTGAAGTGTTGGCTCTGCCCTTCTAACCCCCTCCCCCTGAAGTTTGGATCTAGTTGCACCTCTGGGCAGGCATGGGTATGTATAGCGAATTATGGGACTGGCATGACGGCTATCACAGAATACATAATGTGCAGAGTTTTAATATTTTGGGACAGGACAGTGGTGTACAAGAAATGTTTTGTTGGACACTTTACATATGTTTCAGGGTTAGTTTTCTCCAGTAACTCCTTATTCAGATGAGTTATGTGGATTGTAATATAATCATGTTATTCAAATTGGATAATTGAAATTTTCTAAAATCACCCACTGCTTGTAAAATTTTATTTTATTTTATTTTATGTTTTTATCTGGGGCCACTCTACACAGTCTGTAAAGTGGCCTACGGGTATAATGGACTGTAGGATTTTCAATTGAATTAATCAGAGAGACGCTGGTGTGTCCACTTCTGCCAGGAACATGAGTGATTTACACCAATCGTTGTCATTCGTTTCTCACAATCCCGCACCCATCTGTCCTGCACTTCCACCTAGGGTGCTGGTTGTTTCTCATTAATGTCCCATCTGTGAGGGAAATCAGGTTTTCCTTTACTGACCCATCCATCAATCCCATCTCCTGCAAAGAATTACTCCTGCACCTTTACATTTGTGAGGGTGCTGTGATGAAGATCTGCCCTAAGTTGTGCATATTTCATCCATTGCATGGCAGGCAATCCAATATTCCTTTTGCAGATGTGCAAAGGCGACTACTCCATTGTCATTCCACACGTCCGCCAGAGTTGAGATGCCTATGGTCCCAACCACAAAACCCCTTCAGAGTCACCAACTTTGGGAGCCTAAAGCTTTCCCATAACAGTGTTCCCGGGATCCATTGAGTACACATTAGCCAATTTTTTGTATTTATCTCCCTCCAAGTCCTATCCACCAATTCCTTGCCTGGACAGAGTTTCAATTCCAGTTTACACCTGTACAGCCAAAGTAGGATAGCTTTTTTTACCCATATATTGGTGGTCAGCCCAAAATGGTGGCCTTTTCACTTGGGCATATGCACATTGCATAACTACACAAACCTGTCCAGCCTCATAATACTTGCAAATGTTTTGCAGGTCAATCCGCCTTTATATTTAGACCCCTGGAGAAAATATAGAGCCACCCTTGACTTCCCACCCGTCCGTACCAGGATGCGCACCAGCGCTTCAACCTGTATAAAGAATGTGTCTGTTATATATAGGGTGTGTTTGGAAGAATGTAGAGAAAGCACAGGGCTCCAATTATCTACTCGACCACTCACTATGGCGAGTTTTACCTTATGCGTTTGATTCCACTTGACCCTTGTAGCAAGTGGACAAATAAGAGGTGTTCAGTCCATTCACAAACTGAATTAGCAATTAAGATGTCTTTAAACCTTATTCTTGTCACATTTTCTCTGTGTTCAGAAACATAGTTCAAAAGTCAGTTTGTCTTCTTGGATTGCAAATAATTTTCCTTGTGACTGCAGAGTTCCTGGATTTTGTAAGGTAAACTGTCTGACCAAAGTGAAAGAGAGGCTTTTGGTATCTGTCTTTTCTTAACACACAACATATATTTAACTTAGTCAACTTCACAAACATTTCAAAATATATTTCAGTAGCAGTGAAAGACCCTTTTTGAACTTCTGTGTGATTAAAAGAAATTATTTTATTAGTTTTAAAAACAAGTCGTAATACTGTACGCGGTGATATGCGAATGATAAATGTTTTCTGAAATCCAATTTTCACAGAATTTTGTTAATAGACAACATAGTCTTACCATTAAAGCTGCAGGTTAATGGGCAGCTTTTTGGACATTTCTTGGAAATGTACTGTCTGTAAATGACAGTATGCTACCACATCATGCTCTAGTAATATATTTATTTAAAGGTAGCCTTTACACATAAACTGAGAAACACTCCTGCCCTGATGGCAAAGCTATTAGTAAACTAAGAAGCAAATCATGCATGGATCATGTGTACCCTATATGTGGGTTATATTTATTATACATGGTGCAAACATTTAGTGTATTTAATCCAACAAAAGAGGATGATTTTTTTTTTACAGCAGAAATGCTAAACTCACATATTTGAAGGTGCACTCATGTGAGAATGAACAAAAAGGCGATTGTAAAATTAAATATTTGCCTAGTATCCCACAATTTGAGATCCGTTTCCGGGTCAAGCACATTACATTCTTGTCGAGTAGATTATTCAAACTACTTGACTTGTAGGTCTAGTAACATGTTTATGATTTTTAGAGGCCTGAAGCAGTTCAGTGCTCACATTTTAAAATATGCCACACTTACCAGCGGAGAAATTGACATTGACTGCCATTGCCTTACATCCTGGTCAAAGTGGGCTAGCAGAGGGACCAAATTATCTCCCCAAATGTTTAAATTTAGTCATCTCCACTGTAAGGGTTAAAGCCAATTGTTGATCACGTACTTTGTCCATTGGGAACAATAAAGATTTGTCCCAAATATCATTAAATCCAGAGACCTCTACAAAGACCTGAAAGATATCTTGCAACGTCTTTAGTGTTCCTGTCACTTGAGTCAAGTCATAAAAAAGAAATAAGCAGCATTCTGGGTGATCACCCCCATCCCTCATGCATCTTGACCACCTTCAAATCTGCACATCCATCCATATCCATTTGATTACATCCTCTATCACCAGCCCAAATATCATCGGCATCAAAGAGCAACCCTGTGCTGCTGGAACTCACAGGAGGCGTGCCTATCAATTCTTATTCTTGCACAGGGTATATTGTACAGCAACCTACCATCTCCAGTACTTGGGGCCAAAACTAATTTTAACCAGGATTCTAAAATGAAATGGCCACTCTTCAGAGGATGTATATGATCTTGTATTGTCAGACATCTGCCCCATTAATGTTTGTTTCATGAAAAGAAGAGTGACCTTAATGTGTATTACGGAAATTTGTGGTATGTAGGTGAACCACACAACATAAGTGTGGGGTACTGGTTAGGTGAGGCACATCATCATGCTCACATATAGTATGGCTGCCCTATTAATATAGTTGATGTACAGTTAGCAGCTGAACTTTATTATGCACATACGTGTTGTTTCTGTGTGTATGTGCAGTCAATCTCTTCTTTAAGTTAATCGGTTAGCCCAGTATACTGGTATTTTTGTATGAGCATCTATCCTATCTGCTCAGTTTATATTTTTTTATCTGCAATACATATTGTTACAGTGGTTAAAAAATGAGAATCAAATACAATATCTATATGGATTTTGCGCTTGCTTATTGTCAAATATCCTTCTCTTAAGGTTCACCCCAAAATGGTTGCCTTCCTTCTCTTTCTCAGACTTTTTTCTTGTTGTCGGGACTCTGAGCACTCTACCACTGCTAACCAGTGATGAAGTGCATGTGCTCTTGCCTTAAAATATGTTAATGTTTGCTTATCCACAGTTGGCATATTTAATTTACTTATAAGTCCTAATAAATTGCACTTACCTACGCCCTGGATTTGTAAATTAAAGGCTACTAGTGTGCCCACAGAAATGATTGTGCATCCCAATTGAGTAGTAAGTCCAACATGACTGGCTTGTCATTACAGAGCCTGTGTGTGCAGTTGTAAACTACCATTTTCATCTGTCAAGTTAAGTCTTTCCAGGTTCAAACCTTTATTTGTAAAACATATGTAACCCCCTTAGTGGGACCTGCAAAGATCAAAGGGAAGAGGCAAGTTGGACATATACTTGTAAGTTGAACCTTTTGTGGTAATAGAAAAACTATTACACATGTCTTTCACCACCGCAAGGCCTAACTTTCACTTGAGGTAACATTATGGTTACCTTGAAGCAGCCTGTCTAATTTCCAATTGTTGAAAAATCAAAAAGGCCTAACTTTCACTTGAGGTAACATTATGGTTACCTTGAAGCAGCCTGTCTAATTTCCAATTGTTGAAAAATCAAAAATTGGAGTTAGGTGTCTCCGGACTCGCAATTCAAAATCACAATTTATGGTCAAGTCGAACTTTAATTTGTATGGCTTGAAATGACACTTTAAGAAATTTGCCATTTTATTTTCTTAAATATTTACTGCCTTCTGGCTGCCCCTGACTACATGTTTGGGTGGGTGACACATCAGCTCTTGTGCATTCCCTCCAGACAGGCACACACCGAGGGAGCTCAGGTGTGACTAATGGACCATAAACATCCTGATTTCTTACCCTTGGCAGGATGAAATGGAGCAGCTGACACATCTAAATGGGCTCTCTGTTCTTCCCATACACAGGGCTGCATAATCCCCTGTAGCGAGTCTGGAGCTAAGACCGGAAGTGCAGAGACTATGTGCACGTTTGCCAAAGGGCTCTTTTTCAAGTCTCCCCCATTTCAGAGGCACCACTTGGCATAATAATTGGACCTCGGATATCACCAACTCATTACACTTCTGGACATGTGGACACTTTGCTAGGAAGAACTGCTATGCTGCTTAATGGACTGTCACTCTACTGAACTCCTGTTGTGCTGTGCTGACCTGCTGTCTGCTGCTCTCCTTGCCTGGTATCCATAAGGGCTGGTCCTGAATCTCTCCAAACCAGAACCAAAGTGATTTTAAGTGCTTGCTGGCTTTCCTCCTGTTCTTTAGAAGTCCCAAGGACACAAAAGTCTTCTAACACATCACCTACTACATCTGGAATTTGCTTGCTGCAGCTCTTGCCCTAACATATGGTGGCAATTAAAGTGCTGCTACTACTCGAACCAGCGCATTGATGTTGTTGTGCTGCTTAGAACTGGTGCATTTCCATTGACGCCACAGTCATTATTAAGCATATTGCATTGCTCCTATTGCTAGACTGCCACCAGTGCATCGCTGCTGGTGCAAGGACTGGACTGGAGCATCATGCTCGGAAATGCCACCATTGTTTGGAGAAATCTGGTGCAACACCCAAATTACGTGGGGATTTTCAACTCATCTTGTGCTGCAACAAGTATTACAGTAGTTTTGATCGCCAGTCCCTGCCTGGCTCCTGTAGCCAGCTTGCATTCCATTATGAGCCGCCTGAAAACTTTACTTTCTCCAGGTCCAGTTCTGTCAGATAACTCAATATTCACTTTGTGCTTATAAGCGCTATTGCATTTAATCTTTACAAATACATGCCTGACTTCTAATCATTGTATTACTTTTTTTTTTTTCATTTATAAAATTGTAATCCACTTCTATAAACATGATGTTGAGTCCTTTTGTGTTTTTTTACTTTGTTGCTGTTTTCGGTATTGCCCAAATATATTAGATATTGCCTCCTAATGTATGTATGTTGGCCCTCCTCCACCCGCAGACTCCTCCCTGTGCCTCATCCCTGGTGCCATAGTGGCCATTTGAAACTAAGTATATCACACTCTATTAACTTTTTTCCTCCCTTTACTTCTGCCTTTTTACTTCTGAATGTACTTCTATTTTTTCACTTGTTTCTTTTATGTCTGTTTTTCTTTTTCTCCTTCTTGCGTTTTCTACGTGCCACTGCTGCCCCGGTTGCTCCTCCCCCTCTCCCGTGAATCGCTTTTCCTGCCCTTTTGCCTCCCAGCAGAGCGCCCCCCCTCCCTCCCCTCCTTAATGGCAGGCGCAGCACTATGTGAGAGGTAGACTCCTCTGACCACCTGGTCAGCCTCTGTTGCCCTCCCTAGGGCAGCTCCTCTGGCTGCTGCTGTTGCCTTTGCTTGGGACGAACTCAGAGCCTGCCTGACTCTAGGCTCCTGCCAGCACCTCATCGATGGTGGCCTAGTATCTGTCTGAAAGTAAGTATCTTCCTCTCTTTACTCTTTGCCTCTCTTTACTCTTGTTTTTTTTACTGCTGCCTTTACTTCTGTTTCTTTTCTGCCCTTTTCTCTTTTTCTCCCTCTTGTGTTTACCCCGCACCGCTGGTGCCCCAGCATCCCCACCCTCCCCATACAAAGCGCTTCTCCCACCTCCTCATCACTGGACTCCCGCCTCCCTCTCTTTCTTAACGATGGCCACCACGCTGGTGCGCCACAGGAAACCTGTTTGTGCATGGACGGCCCACGGCCCCTGGTTCTCACCCCTTCTGCCGGTTCAACGCAAGCACTCTACGTGCCTTCAACCCGATAAGATCATCAGCATGCCACCAAGCCGATCACAGGAACATCTATGGACCATTTTCTTGCTGCATCTCCTCCAGCACACTCCAAGTACAACTCCACGATTCCACACCAGGCCTTGACCGCCACCTCAAGTGCATACTCCTCAACACATGCTCCCTCGTCGAGCACGCACTACAAGTCTGAGACCTCAGCGACTCAACAGCCCCGGATGTCACTTTCTCAGGGTGATCACCCCTGCCACTACCACAGACATTGCCACGGCCATTACGCACAAGTACAAAATCATACACTAGGACAGAGCCAACCGGCCTGGAGGTGGCATTGCCATAATCTACAAGAACAACCTCTGCCTTTCATCATCTAGTCGCATTCTGTCAACGCACAAGCATCTACATTTCCATATCGTGACCAACCGAAACTCCTCCCTACATGGCACCCTCATCTACAGGCCACTTGGATCTCAACCCCACTTTTGACAAGACATCGCCAACCTCGTTGACCCTCCAAGCAGTCACTTTCTCCTATTACATCCTACATGGTGATCTGGATTAACATCTTCATACCCTCGATGACCCCCAATACCTCAAACGTCCTGTACAACCCCACAACTCTCGGCCTCAAACAACTCGTCAATGTCCGCACCCACAAAGCCAGACACATCCTGGATGCCATTGTCTCAGCAGGGGACAACCTCACCATCATCCACACTGTTGGATTGACCACAATTGCATCTACTTTACCTACTCAAAAAACACTGCACGCCACAACACCCCCTAACCCCCTGGCAGACACTGGGGCAAAGTCACAGAAGCACAGATCACCAAACGCTGTCAACCACTCCCTCACACCAGACGCTAATGAATCCGCAGGTAAACTAAAGCGCTGGCTCTGATATGTGCCGACAACATAGCCCCCCTAATGGAAATTGGCAGGGAATCTACAGAGCAAAACTCACAAGTGGTTTACGCAAGACCTATATCGATCCAAGCGCACCTGCAGACTATTGTAATGCAAATGGAGCCTCAGCAAATCCACCAAAGACCGAACAGCCTACAAAAATACTGGCACCACGCACCACCAGAACATCCGAGCCACCCAAAAAGCTGCATTTCAAGCATGCCTCAATACCAGCACTCACAGCATCAGAGAGCTCTTCGTCATTGTCAAAGAGTTCACAAACCGCAGGGCAGAAACCTCATCCATCCCTCCCTCCCAACGTTCTTACCCACCTTCTTTCACTGTAAGATCCGGACATCTATGAAGGCTTCAAGATCCAGAGCCCGCCATCACCACTCACCACCACGGACCATGCACCCCCACCAGATACTGAACTGCTGGACCCCATTACTATAGAGGACACTCAAAGACTAATGAACTCCATCCACTTGGGAGCATCCTCAAATCCATGCCCTCATCACATCTTCGACCTTGTCAGCACCATCATTTCACCGGAGCTTTGCTGAACGATCAACCTATCGTTCAAGACTGCCACATTCCCCTCAGACTGTTAACACACTGAAATCAGCCCGCTACTCAAGAAATCCAAAGCCGACCCTAGGGAGCTGAAGAACTACTGACCCATGTCTCTGCTCCCTTTCCCAGCCAAGGTAACGGAAAAAGCCATCAACCAGGAACTCATCGAGTTCCTCAAGACACACCGTACCCTAGAACTTACCCATTCCGGATTCGGAAACAACCACAGCACCGAAACTGCATACTTAGCCGCCACCGACGACATGCGCATCATACTGCACAGCGTAGGCACTGCTGCACTCATCCTTCTAGACCTCTCTACTGCATTTGACACCGTCTCCCACTTCAGCCTCTGCAACAGGCTGCACAACACTAGCATCTGAGACAAAGCCCTGAACTGGATCTGCTCCTTCCTCACCAGAAGAACACAGAGGGTCAGACTACCACTGTTGACATCAGACCCTAAAGGCACTTGCTGCGGAGTGGCCCAAGGATCCTCACACTGCCCGAAGCTTTTTAACCTTGACATGGCCCGCTCACTAAGATCATCAAACAACACGAGGTAAAGATAGTCTTCTACGCCAATGATCCTCTCAATGTCTGACGACTCTGCTCAAGCCAAGAGGCATTTCCACAATGGGATGAGAGCAGTCTGCCCTTAGGTAGAGGCCAGCTGCCTCAAGCTCAACTCGGACAAGACAGAAATCCTTGTGAATGGCTACACCCCATTCTGCCTGGAATGACTCATGGTGGCCCCCACTCAGGTTAACGCCCCCACCCACATTGACCAGTTGTGCGACCTGGCCATTATCCTTGACTTCTCTCTATCAATGACACAACAAGTTAACGCTGTCTCCTCATCAAGCTTACACCCCCTCTGTAGGAAAATGGCTCCTTGTTGCAGTTACCCCCCACTTTTTGCCTGATTTTCATGCTGATTGAATGAGAATTGTGCTGAGATCCTGCTAACCAAGCCCCAGCACCAGTGTTCTTTCACTTAAAAATGTACCATTGTTTCCACAATTGGCACACCCCTGGCATACTGATCAGTCCCTTGTAAAACATACCACTGGTAACAAGGGCCCTGTGACCAGGGAAGGTCCCTAAGGGCTGCAGCATGTGTTGTGCCACCCTGAGGGACCCCTCACCTACCACATTCACAATGCCATTGCAGATTGTGTGTGTTGGTGCAGAGAAAAAGGCAAAGTCGACACGGCATATCCCTCAGAATGCCATGCATACAAAATACTGCCTGTGGCTTCGGTAAGTCACCCCTCTAGCAGGCCTTAAAGCCCTAAGGCAGGGTGCACTATACCACAGGTGAGGGCATAGCTGCATGAGCAATATGCCACTACAGTGTGTAAGTCCATTCTTAGACATTGTACGTACAGTGTGTCCATATTCAGTATATGGCCTGGGAGTTTGTCAAAACGAACTGCACAGCTCCGTAATGGCTACACTGAATACTGGGAAGTTTGGTATCAAACTTCTCAGAATAATGACCCCACACTGATGCCCATGATGGATTTATTACAAAATGCACTTAGAGGGCATCTTAGAGATGCCCCCTGTATTGTACCCAATCCTTCAGTGCAGGACTGACTGGTCTGTGCCAGCATGCCACTGAGGGACAAGTTTCTGACCTCCTGGGGTGAGAGCCTTCGTGCTCTCTGTGGCCAGAAACAAAGCCTGCACTGGGTGGAGGTGCGTCACACCTCCCCCCTGCAGGAACTGGAACACCTAGCAGTGAGCCTCAAAGGCTCAGGCCTCGTGTTACACTGCCCCAGGGCACTCCAGCTAGTGGAGATGCCCACCCCCCAGAAACAGCCCCCACTTTTCGTGGCAAGTCCGGTGAGATAATGAGAAAAACAAGGAGGAGTCACCCCCTCAGCAAGGTCCACCCCTAAGGTGACCAGAGCTGAAGTGACCCCCTCCTTAAAAAATCCTCCATCTTGTTTTGGAGGGTTTACCCAATAGGAATAGGGATGTGCCCCCCGCCCCAAAGAGAGGAGGCACAAGGAGGGTGTAGCCACCCTCAAGGACAGTAGCCATTGGCTACCGCCCTCCAGCCCTAACACACCCCATAAATTCAGTATTTAGGGGCGACCCTGAACCTAGGATTTCAGACTTCCTGACAACCTAAAAAAGAAGAAGGACTGCCGACCTAAAAGCCCTGCAGAGAACACGGAGGCAACAACTGACTTGGCCCCAGCCCTACAGGCCTGTCTCCAGACTCAAAGAACCTGTAACAGCGACGCATCCAGTGGGACCAGTGACTCTGCCGACTTAGAGGGCTGCCCTGCAACCCAAAGGACCAAGAAACTCCAGTGGACAGTGGTTCTGTCCAAACAACAAGGAAGAAACAATCTTTAAAGGGACTCCCACTTCACTCCTGAAGCATGAGTCCCCAACACTCTGCACCCGACGCCCCCGGCTCGTGTCCAGAGAAACCAACACTACAGCGAGGACCCCCAGGCGACTCCCACTACCCTGAAATTACCTCCCTACACCCCCACGGTGAAGCCTGCAGAGAGAATCCAGAGGCTTCCCCTGACCACAACTGCCTGGTAACGAAGAACCCGACGCCTGAAAAAAGCACACCCGCAGCCCCCAGGCCAAGAGGAACCAACTACAGGTGCTGGAGTGACCAGCAGGTGGCCCTCATCTTTTCTCAGTTGGTGGCTGACCCAAGAAGCCCCCCCGTGCCCTGCCTGCATCACCAGAGTGACCCCTGGGTCCCTCCATTGATTTCTATTCAAAACCCGACACCTACTTCACACACTGCACCCGGCCGCCCCTGTGCTGCTGAGGGTGTATTTTGTGAGCCTGTTTGGGACCCCCCTAGTGCTCTACAAAACCCCCCTGGTCTGATCCCCGAGGACTCAGGTGCTTACCTGCTAGCAGACTGGAACCGGAGCACCCCTAGTCTCCATAGGCATTATTTAGGCCCCACTTTGACCTCTGCACCTGACCGGCCCTGTGTTGCTGGTGCTAGGTGTTTGGGGTTAACTTGAACCCCCAATGGTGGGCTGGCTATGCCCCAGAGACTGAACTTGTAAGTGCTTTACTTACCTCAAAAAATAACCTGTACTTACCTCCCCCACAGACTGTTGAATTTTGCACAGTCTCCACTTTTAAAATAGCTTATTGCCATTTTTGCCAAAACTGTGTACCTTACTGTTTTCATTCAAAGTTCTATATTTACTTATGCCAAGTACCTTGCAATTTGTGTACTTATTTGAATTCTGAATCTTGTGGTTCTAAAATAAATTAAGAAAAGAAAAGAATAATTTTCTATATAAAAACCTATTGGCCTGGAGTTAAGTCTTTGAGTGTGTGTTCCCATTTATTGCCTGTGTGTGTACAACAAATGCTTAACACAACCCTCTGATAATCCTACTTCTCAACCACACTACCACAAATAAAGCATAAGTATTATCTATTATTGCCACTATCAACCTTGAAGGGGAACCATTGGACTCTGTGCACACTATCGCTCACTTTGAGATAGTATATACAGAGCCAGCTTCCTACACCCTCAATCTCCCGCAGAAGATTTTAAAAAGGATTCCCCGACACGAGGAAGACAGTCCTCCACTCACTCATCATCACCAAACAGGACTACATCAATTGAGTCCAGAATGCAGCATCCACATCCATCCTTGACCTCCACCACACAGCTGAACCTCCTCCCACCTCAGAGACCTACGCTGGCTCCCAGTCAACCAGTGCATCACATTCAAGGCACTGCACAACATAGTACTGGCATACATCAACCACCACCTCACCTTCTACATACCCAACAGACGTCTCCATTCCTCCCAGCTCGCACTTGCATCTGACCCGAACAAACTGAACAGTATAACATTAGGAAAATACTTCTCATACCTAGCAGCCTGGACATGAATTTACCACACTTCCCCTCAATCTCAGGCAAAAAGCATCACTGAAACTGTTCAGGAAAGAACTCAAGACCTGGCTCTTCAACTGAGCAGCATGCCTACTTTCTGCACACTGAGACTCTATGGGTGATTGGCCGTGTTTTACAAAACTTTGATTGATTGATGGTGTATATTTGACTTACCCTGACAATGATTGTTTCTTGTTTGATAAGGTGCATACCCCTGCCAACCTGAAAACTGATATCTCAGCCTTATTATGTTATATTTTGCATGCATTAGATATTCTGGACAGCCAAGGTTAAAAACAAATTAGTTGTAGTTTTACCTTGAACCCCACAGGCATGTTTTTGGAGAGATGGGTTTTTCTGGTCATGTAGCTCCTGGTAAGTCCTTCTCGTCTCCTGTATGGTGGATTTGGCTTCATAGTTGGCAGCATGGTGTCTATGTTTGGATGGGCGGTGCAGGTCGGACACAGTGCTGCGGCCAGACTGCGAGGCTGGGGGGTGGAGGTGGCAGTGTAGAGAATCTGGCCCTGAATTGTAACAGCCGCGGGGGTTGGTGGGGCCTGGTCCGGGGGGGGGGGCCCGTGAGAGGCAGAGAGAGTCTGCGGCCGAGGGGACCGGTGTGGGACAGCAGGAGGTGGAAAAATGGTGAAACCATAGTGCCATCCCAATGCACATTCAAATAAAATGTAAAAGTATATGGTGGCGAAACTACAGGCAGCAAGTGATGGGGATGGGGAGCTGCCCAGAGACGCAGAGACCTCATTGGGAGCCATTATGGACGCCATTCGGGATCTCAAGAGCGTGCTAGAACCAGCATTGGACGCTGTGACGCTGGATGTAAATCTGTGAGCAGACTTTCGCAAGATGTCCGACAAAGTTAAAACAGTGGAAACACACATTCACCTAATGCAATCTACAACCAAAAAGTTGGAGGATCAGGTCCAGTCCATAAAAAAACAACAGACTCAAATGGCATCCCGACTAGAAGATCAGGAAGGCAAGACACTGAGAAACAATATCCGTGTGGTGGGAGTCCCGGAGGGGGTGGAGGGGCCGGCTGTGGACCTTTTTGGAGGACTTGATAACCAACCACCTCCGGCCGAAAAGACTCTCCAAAATTTTCTCTATTGAGCGGGCGGATAGGGTGCCAGTGCAGTTGGCGAGGCCGGGGGCCCTGCAGAGAACTATCATGGCTTGAGTGTTCAACCACAGAGACAGAGATGCCATTCTGCTAACAGCATGGTCTCGGGGCGACTTCCAGTACGAGGGCACCACTGTGAGGTTTTTCCCAGACTTCACAATGCAAGTTCAACGTCAGCGACGAAGGTTTGATGAGGTCAAGAGGGCCCTGAGAGAAAAAGACATCAAATACATGATGCTTTTCCAGGCCAGACTAAGGTTTGTGATGGAGGGCAAATCTTGGTTCTTCTCCATGCCATCGGAGGCCTGGGACTGGAACGAAGGCTGGCGCAAGGGGGGTAAGCATACCCCGAGATGCATGAAGTCAGCCAGGCCCTTGGACCAACCAGCCAGGGTCGTGAGGAGGCATTCGGTTCCGTCCACATCCGACCCTAACACTGCGGAGGACCGGGGAAATCGTTGAGCTGGGCAACAGGACACAGAGATGGATCCAGCAGAAACTGAGTCACGACACGCAGGGGCCGAAGACAGACTATACGACAAGGCAGATGTTCCCGAGACATAATTGACTAGGGGTGGTGGTAAGTAATAAGGGAGGACTGCCAGGGGACAGGTACCCTACCATGAAGAAAGGTGAATATTTGGTAGTCAAGTAGAGCCGATGTTTGGATACAAAAGAGAACAAGGGGTGTAGGGCTCGCGCATCCACTTTCTAAATGCTGATTGGTGCCACCAGCCAGTCCTTTACTAGTTAGATCGTTTTAGGGCGACAGTTGCTCTGCAAGTTGGGGAGGTGGGCAAGTTTGGGTCCTCAATGCAGGGTGGGGGGAAGGGGTTGGGGGGTGCCTGGGACAGTTCCCGTCCCAGTAGAGTACTATGGTTTTAGATCAGCAACAAGACATTTACAGGGTAGAGACAGGGTCAAGGCTCAGGAGGGGGCGATACACAAGAACACACCATGCCACAACAATCCACAGCAGAGGTCAAGATTATGACCTGGAACGTCAATGGCCTTGGCATTAAAATTAAGCGCACTGTAGTCCTACAATACATTTGGCGGCATGCACCGGACATTATCCTGATTTAGGAAACTCATTTGAAAGGGAACATATACAAGGCACTAGATCGAATGAGCTACTCCCTGGTTGCACACACGGGTTACACAACTAGTTCGAGAGGAGTTGGAATAATGGCCAGCGTAAAGGTGGCATATACTCCAGGTGACACGCGTGCAGACCGCTTAGGTAGGTACGTAATGCAGACAGGCACCTGGGAGGGTCAAACGATAAATATTTGCTCACTTTATGCGCCTCCCGGGATGCAAGAGGACACATTCCGAGAGTTGGGAGGAGAGTTACTGGGCCTGCCCATGGGCAACCTGATCCTTGGTGGAGATATGAATGATATCATGGATGCGTAGAGGGACAGGCTTTCGGGGGTGGGGGGGGAGAGTAAGTCCCCTTGGGAAGTTCGTGGAAGCATTGGGCCTGGTGGACCTCAGGAGGGAGCACAACCCTCAGGAGGGGGGGGAATCAATATATGTATTTTTCCGCAGCACACAGTTTTTCACAGATAGACTACATTTTTACACTCTAGTCCCAGTCTGGGCAGTTCGATGGGGCAACTCATCTTGCAAGAAGGATCTCGGATCACTCCTCAGTGACGGTGGTACTCGGGGGTCTGAGGAGGGGCAGGGGACTGCCTCTAAGGTTGGACCCTTGACACTTCCTAGATCCGGAATTCATGCATAAAGTGAGAGAGCAGACCACTTTGTATTTTCAAGAAGATGACAGATCAGTGGCATCACCCGTCACCCTATGGGAGGCATACAAAACAGTGATCCAGGGCCAGGTGGAGGCGCTGATAGGAGGAATGAAAAAGGAACAACAGATCAAAGTAGGGTGTCTGGAAGCAGAGGTCAGGACAGTCAAGAGGGTAGCCAAGCAGGCAGGTCGGCAGTGTACGGAACCATGTCACCAACTTAGACTTCGCCAGCAAGAGTTGAGGGACTTGGCGGAAGGCAGGGCAAGGGCTAATGCGCAGTTAACTAGCTAGGAAGGAGGGACTATCTTCTGGGCTCTCAGGAAGGGAGGGAAGTTAAGAGGGACTGAGTGTGGCACGAGACGATTTAAGATCAATGATTGTGTAATGTTGGTCGCTGGCCAGATGTTATTGTATACCCTGTGCTACCATGCCTATGTAATTGATATGGGTTGCAATGTATGCTGAGCTTTGTTTACAATAACAATATTTTTTTTTAAAAAGGATGTTGCATTGCCACAAAGCACTACCATTGACCACCCTGGAAAAAAATGTACTGCTCTGTTCCCGCCATACCCCCCACCTTCTGTAAACCTTTGCAGCTAGCAGCTGTGCCTCTTGTGCCCATTGTTTTACAAAAAATAGCATCACAAACATCAGTAATTTTCTATCTTGTTCCATTACTTAGACAGTAATTTTCTATCCAAGGTACTTATATCTACATTTATTTAACCTTTTTCCTGCTGTGTCCCCCATAGCCCCCACTGCTAAGGCTTTTTGGGGTAATTTGGAGTAGTTAAGCACTTAAGCATCCATCACGTTTTCTCCACATACACTTTCCACAATAAATTTCTGTTACTTTTTCCAGCAACCTGTGGATTATAAAGGTGCCCAGGGTTTATGGATTAACCTGTAGGGGACTGTGGAAATAGTTAAAATATAGCTAAGATTTAAATTTTAATTTTGTTATTGTTTTTTCTTTTAGGGAGTAAAAATGTGAGAAACTGCTACTATAAAAATGTCCCCCCCTCCTTTCGGAAATGGCACTTGGAAACGGTTTGTTGAACTAAATTCATCTTCCAAGCTTTTGCAGAAACATGGCAGAGTGGAATAAAAACACTTAGGCGGTCATTACAACCCTGGGGGTCGGTGTTAAAGCGGCGGTAAGAACGCCAACAGGCCAGCGGAAAAAAAAAATTGAATCACGACAGTGGTGGTAACCGCCAACAAAGACAGCCACTTTAACACTCCGACCGCCACGGCAGTACAAACAAACAGCGCAGCGGTCACCACCAACAGACAGGCGGGAGACAATGTACCGCCCACAGTATCACAACCTACCAATCCGCCACCTTTTCTGGGGCGGATTCACCGCGAACAAAAACACGGCGGAAACAGGACTTCAAAGGGAAAACGCTCACCTCTACACACCCCACGAGGAACCAGGACGCCATGGAGCCAGAGCTTCACATTTTCCCTGCCCTTATCTTCTTGCTCCTCTACCAGGAGCAGGAACGCCAGCGGCGAAGACCACAGGGAGTACTGCACCTATGACACAGGGTAGGGGGGAGGGAAAAAACAGGGACACACACATACAACACGCAACACCCCCACCCCTACCCTCACCCACGACAACACACACACTACTACAGCATGATACATTACAGTTACACCCCCCAAGCTCCCCGGAAGAATGCAAAGACAAAAGAAAATGAGTGTAACCATTGTAATCTATTAAAATCCAGTACGCAAAAATATATATATACACTATAAACAAATATATATACACCAAGAATAGTAGTCCAGGTATTGCTCCATTGAAGTCTGTGGAACACTGGGCCCATACTGTATGGGCGAGGACCACACTCAATACCCGAACATGACGGAGAGAACACTGCTGGGGCATCAGATAGAAATAAAATAGGCACCTCAGGGGAAAGGGAAAGGGGGGCACCTCAGCTGGCTGAGTGCACGACGTCAAATCCACGAGGTGGCCCATACCCACTGTTCAATCCTGGGGAGTACAAAGCCACAGTCTCTAAAGTCTCTACAGTGGATGGTTTGCCCACTATGCAATCCTGGGGAGTGCAAAGCCACAGTCTCTGAAGTCTCTACAGTGGGTGGGTTGCCCACTGTGCAATCCTGGGGAGTGCAAAGCCACAGTCTTTCAAGTCTCTACAGTGGGTGGTTTGACCACTGTGCAATCCTGGGGAGTGCAAAGCCACAGTCTCTCAAGTGAATAACAATCTCCACTGGTTCTGGAGGGGGCTTTGTGCCCAGAGTGCTTCATCCTGCCAAGGACTGTGTGAGTGGATGCTTTTCTCCACTGGTTCTGGAGGGGGCTTTGTGTCCAGAGTGTTTCATCCTGCCAAAGACAGAGGTAGTGGGTGTAAATCTCCACTGGTTCTGGAGGAGGCTTTGTGCCCAGAGTGCTTCATCCTGCTTGTGGCGGACTCAGTAGCGTCAGTGCCCTTGGCGCTCATGGGCCAGCGGTGCTTATGGCGGCGGTGTCCTGTTCAGCAGTGCTTGTGGCGGCGGTGTCCTTGGCAGCGGTGCCTGTGGCGGCGGTGTCCTGTTCAGCGGTGCTTGTGGCGGCAGTGTCCTGTTCAGCGGTGCTTGTGGCGGCAGTGTCCTTGGCAGCGGTGCCTGTGGCGGCGGTGTCCTGTTCAGCGGTGCTTGTGGCGGCGGTCCAGTTCAGTGGTGCTTGTTGTGGCGGGGTCCTTGGCAGCGACTCAGCTGCTGGCGGTCCTGTCTGGCCCAGCGGGGCTGGTGCTGCCGGTCCTTTCTGGCCCAGCGGGGTTGGTGCTGGCGGTCCTTTCTGGCCCTGCAGGGCTGATGGCGGTGGCCTCCTGCACAGCGGGGCTGATGGCGGTGGCCTCCTGGGCAGCGGGGCTGATGGCGGTGGCCTCCTGGGCAGCGGGGCTGATGGTGGTCTTCTCCGCTGTGCTGCTCTTCCCAGACTTGCTGAGTTTCTTGTGCCCCTTCCCCACCTTGGAAGGTGTCACAGCTGACTCAACACACCCACCTGTACCCCTGGGAGTGGCTTTGGTGGCTGGAGTCTTCCCCCTCTCCCGCCGGGCACTGGCCAACTTTTGATGCTTGACTGGTGGGGGACTGTCCGTGCTGTGGCTCCTTGCCAAACTGGCTGCCCTGCTGCCTGGTGCACTCCAGAATCAGGTGACTACTGGCACCACTGGTCCCGGAGATGTTGCGGCTGAGGTGCTAGGTTGGGACCTGGAGAGTCGGGCCCTAGGAGACTGACAGGGTGGGGGGTGAGGGAAAGAGGTCAAGGGTGGACAGGAAAAGTTTCTTGGGAACACTGGGATCGGTAGCTGGAGGGGGTTTGGGAGTGGAGGAAGAGGTTGCGGTTGTAGGAGGCGTACGTTTGGTGACTTTGGGTGAAGGTGCATGCGCTGGAGGCTGTCGTGAGGTGGATGGCTGTTGGGTGGGTGTGTGCCTGTGTTTGTGTACCTTGGGAGGTGGCGTCACAGGCACACTGGGAGAGGACACAGGGGACATGTGAATGGTAGTGGGGGTGGTGACTGCATGTGAGCGTGGTGTGGTGGTGGGTGTGCTGGTGATGGAAGTAGTGGCTGTAGATGTAGTGCATGCAGGTGTGAGTGGAGATGAGACTGGGAGGGAGGAGGGAGACGAGGAGGAGGGGAACACAGTGGAGGCAGTAAATGTTGGTGTGTCTGCATGTGTGTGATGCTTGCGTGAGTGCCTGTGGGATGTATGGTGCTTATGTTTGCCTGAGCTTCCTTTGTGTATTGAGGTGTGTGCATGCTGATCTGATGGTGTGCTTGGGATAGGCTGAGGTACAGGGGATTGGGTCTGAGTGGAGGAAGTTGGAGGGGGGAGGCTAGAGACAGGGACAATGGCTGCCATCAGTGCGGAGGCCAGAGTCTGAAATGCTCGCTGAAGAGCTGCCTGACCAGAATGAATGCCCTCCAGGAATGCATTGGTTTGTTGTAACTGCCTCTCTACACCCTGGATGGCATTCAAAATGGTAGACTGCCCAACAGTGAGGGACCTGAGGAGGTCAATGGCCTCCTCACTGAGGGCAGCAGGGGTGACTGGGGCAGGGCCTGAGGTGCCTGGGGTGAAGGCGATGCCCACACTCCTGGGTGAGCGGGCATGGTGCAAAGGCTGAGGGGCTGCTGGGAGGGCGGTGCTGGTAGGGGGGGTGGCGGCTGTACCTGTAGATGGGGGGGCCACAGATGTGTCCGCCACCACAAGGGAGCTCCCATCAGAGGACGAGTCCGTATCACTGGTGTCAGCTCCTGTCCCCGCCGTGGAGCTCCCCTCGCCCTCCGTCCCACTGGTGAATTCAGACTCCGTAGTGTCGCCCTCCAGGGCCATGTGGGATACAGCTCCCTCCTGCTCTGGTGCCACTGCTCCTCCGCCTGGCGATGCTAATGCACACAAGAACAGGGAGACTACAAAAAGTGGGGGGACGACAGAAGAAAGACATGTTGAGTGCATGCATTACCGCTACCGTTGGCGGACACGACAGACACAGAAGCCCCCTGCACTACGCCGCGCACTTGGGGTCCACTATTCAATCCCTGGGACATGGCCTACAAGGCTATCAATCAATCAAAGAGACTTATAGAGCGCGCTATTCACCCGTGAGGGTCTCAAGGCGCTGAGGGGGGGTGGGGGGGTAGATCACTGTTCGAAAAGTCAGGTTTTAAGGTTCTTCCTGAAGAGTAGGAGGTCCTGGGTCTTGCGGAGGTGGGTGGGGAGGGAGTTTCAGGCTTTGGGGGCCAGATAGGAGAAAGATCTGCCTCCAGTGGTGGTATGTTTGATGCGGGGAACTGTGGCGAGAGAGAGGTCTGCGGAGCGTAGGTGGCGTGTGGGAGTGTGGAAGGTCACTCTTTCGTTAAGGTAGGTTGGGCCGGTGTTGTGGAGGGATTTGTGTGCGTGGATGAGGATCTTAAAGGTGATCCTTTTGTCTATGGGGAGCCAGTGGAGGGATTTGAGGTGTGGTGAGATGTGTTCCTGGCGGGGGAGGTCGAGGATGAGGCGTGCTGCTGAGTTCTGGATTCACTGTAGTTTGCTCTTGAGTTTGAGTGTGGTGCCGGCATAGAGGGCGTTGCCATAGTCTAGCCTGCTGCTGATGAGTGCGTGGGTGACTGTCTTTCTGGTCTCTGTGGGGATCCATTTGAATGTTTTTTTCAGTGTGTGGAGTGTGTTAAAACATGAGGAGGTGAGGGCGTTGATTTGTTGGGCCATTGAGAGGGAGGGGTCCAGGATGATGCTGAGGTTGCGTGCATGGTTTGCGGGGGTGGGTGCTGGGCCTAACGTGGTGGGCCACCAGGATGAGTCCCAAGTGTTTTTGTGTGGGCCAAAAATGATTATCTCAGTTTTGTTGGAGTTGAGTTTGAGGTGGTTGGCTGTCATCCAGGCAGCGGTGTCAAGGAGAGCAGCGTGTAGGTTGGTTTTGGCGGTGGTGGGGTTGCTGGTAAGGGAGAAGATGAGTTGTGTGTCATCAGCGTATGAGAGGATGGTGATACCGTGAGGTTTGAGGATGTTGGCTAGTGGGGTCATGTAAATGTTGAAGAGTGTGGGGCTGAGGGAGGAGCCTTGTGGGACTCCGCAGGTGATTTTGGTGGCGGAGGATTGGAAGGGTGGGAGACGGACATTTTGGGTTCTGTCGGTGAGGAAGGAGGTGAGCCAGTCTAGGGCTTTGTGGCGGATCCCAGCGTTGTGAAGGCGTGTGTGGAGTGTGTGGTGGCGGACAGTGTCAAAGGCTGCGGAGAGGTCCAGGAGTATGAGTGCAACGGTCTCGCCCATGTCGACTCTGGATCTGATTTCGTCGGTGCATGCGATGAGAGCAGTTTCCGTGCTGTGGTTCTTGCGGAACCCAGATTGGGAGGGGTCGAGTGTGTGGTTTGCCTCGAGGAAGTGGGATAGGCAGGAGTTGACTAGTTTCTCCGTGACCTTGGCTGGAAAAGGGAGGAGGGAGATGGGGCGGTAGCTGGAGAGGTCGTCTTGGTCGGCTTTTTTAGGAGATCAGTGACTTCCGCGTGTTTCCAGGGGTCTGGGAAGGTGGCGGTTTTGAATGAGCTGTTGATTATGGCTCGGAGTTTGGGGGCGATGGTGGGGCTGGCCTTGTTATATATTCGATGGGGGCAGGGGTCGGAGGGGGAGCCAGAGTGAATGGAGTTCATTGTCTTTTCAGTTTCTTCGTCGGTGGTGGGGGCCCAGGTGGTGAGTAGGTTGGGGGGTGTGTGTGGTGGGTTTGTGTTGGGTGGGTGGAGGTTGCGTCTGGAGGGTGTGTGTGGTAGGAAGCTGTTGTGTATGTCCTGGATTTTGCGGTGAAAATGATTTGAGAGGGAGTTGCAGAGGGTTTGTGTGTGTGTGGGGTCTAGGTTGCTGGCTTTGGGTTTGGAGAGCTCTTTGATGATGGGAAAGAGTTATTTGCTGTTTTGGGAGTTGTTGTCAATATGTTCCTTGTAGTGTGCTCTTTTGGTGGTGTGTATGAGTTGGTGGTGGTTGTGTGTGGTGGTTTTGAGGGCGGAGAAGTTTGTGGTGGACGGTTCTTGTCTCCAAGTTTTCTCTGCTTTGCGGCATTTGCGTTTGGACTCGTGGAGTTCAGTGGTGAACCATGGGGCGTTCTTGATGTTGCAGGTGTTGATGTTTTTTCTGAGGGGCGCGAGAGAGTCTGCACAGGTGGTGATCCATTTGTTGAGGTTGTGTGCGGCAGTGTTGGGGTTGGTGGTGTTGGGGGGTGGTTTGTGTCAGTTTGGAGTTCAGGCGCTCTGTGGGGATCTTGTCCCACATGCAGTAGGGGGTGGTGTGTTGGTGGAGGTGTGTGGGTGGTTTGTTGTAGGAGAAGTGGACGCAATAGTGGTCCGTCCATTGGAGTTTGGTGGTGTGGGTAGAGGTGATGTGTTGGCTTGAGGTGAAAATTGCGTTGAGTGTGTGTCCAGCCGAGTGGGTGGGGGCTGTGACCAGTTGTTTGAGTCCCAGGTTGGAGAGGTTGTCTAGGAGGAAGGAGGAGTTGTGGTCGTGAGGGTTTTCCAGGTGAAAGTTGAAGTCGCCGAGGACTATGTAGTCTGTGGAGATGAGAGCGTGCGTGCTGATGGTGTCAGCGATGGTGTAACAGAAGGGGGGGCGTGGTCCTTGGGGTCTGTATACGAGTGTGCCTCTGAGGGTGGTGGTGTTGTTGATGTGGATGAGGAAGTGCATGTGTTCTGCGTTGTTGAGGGTGTCGAGGGTGTTGGTGGTGACCTTGATGGTGTCTCTGTGGAGGATGGTGATGCCGCCTCCTGGTTTGTTAAGGCGGTCTTTGCATTGGAGTTTGTAGCCCTCCGGGGTGGCTGTGGCTATATCTGGCTCGGATGAGAGGTTTGTCCAGGTTTCTGTGAGGAAGACGATGTCAGGTGAGTGTGATGTGATGAGGTCCCAGAGTTCTATGGCCGACATCTGCACACATGGATGTCACAGGAGCCTGACTAGGTGTACTTGGCACTGTACACAGGTGGGGTGGGGTGCCACAGGGTCTGCCAGAAGAAGGGGACCTAACTAGCACACTCACCCTGGCCTAGGGAAACCCACAGCCCACCTCCCCCACCCAGACACCTCCACTGCGCGCTGAATAAGCTGGATGAGAGTGTACTCACCCCCTTGTGTCTGCTGTGATGCTCTCAAGCGCCCATCCAACTCCGGGTACGCCACTGCCAGGATCCTGAACATCAGGGGGGTCATGGTGCGACGGGCATCCCTCCCACGTTGGGAGGCTATCCCCGGCTGGGCCTCCGTTGTCTTCTTGCTCCAGCGGCGTCTGTGATAGACCCCCAGGGTCCGGGCATCCTTGGCAATGGCACGCCAAATATCCTTCTTCTGGAGGGCACTGACCTACATGAATTGTACAGGGGAAAAAGAGAAGTTACTACAAACTGCACCGTCACAGTCATTGGCCCCCATCCCTACCCTTGCCATGTGGCACATGCACTCACCATCGTTTCATGCATGCCTCATTCTCCCCCCCCCATCTTTCGTCCACCCCACTCCACACAGGCATAGCCTATACAGCATGCTCCCAGTCTACTTACCTGTTTGTCTGGAGGACCTTAGAGTAGCGTGTAATGGGGGAGGACCCCATCCACGAGTTTCTCCAACTCCTCCTTGGTGAAGGCAGGGGCCCTTTCCCCAGACGCACGAGCCATTGTCTCTTCCAGACTGAGGTCACAGCAGCACTTGCAGTGTAGGTCCTCTCCTGTCGAAGATCAGGTATTGAGTGATTGAACAGATAGTAAATGGCGGTCACGTCCGCGGCGGTGCGTACCGCCACCGCCGGCGTACATCGTCATTGGCTCCTAGGACCCGTAGGGTCCAATGTTAACCAATGCAGAATTGCACTGCGGTCTTCGACCGCCTACCGCGACGGTGTACAACGCCAGCGCAGTTACCTCACATCCCATTGTCCCACTTTACAGGTCAGGCAGCCGCCATTTCAGGGGCCCACATGGCTTCATTTTTAACTGCGTCACACATACCTAGGCCTAGCTTAAACACTCATACATGCAAATTTCGGATTATGAATCGTGTTCTGTGTAAGCTATGTGTACGTACCTCAGAGTTGGTTGACTCTGTGCTCGCTGTTGTCCTTCATAGGCACCGTCCACTGGGACATGTGAGGTGATGGCGGCATCCCCCGGTGCCAGACCGCTGGTGGACCTGTCGACAATGGAGGAAAGACATGTGATCATCACCTACAGGCTTGATCGTGCCACAATCCTGGAACTGTGTGCCCAGTTGGAGCCAGACCTGATGTCAGCTAACCTCCATCCCACAGGAATCCCCCCTCTAGTGCAGGTGCTGCCAGTACTCCATTTCCTGGCAAGTGGGTCATTTCAAACAACAGTGGCCATAGCATCAGGGATGTCCCAGCCTATGTTTTCCAACGTGTTGTCCAGAGTGTTGTCTGCCCTGCTGAAACACATGCGGAGCTACATCGTTTTCCCTCAGGTGGAGGATTTGCCTTAAGTGAAAGGTGACTTCTATGTCCTGGGACATATCTCAAACATCATTGGTGCCATTGATGGGACACATGTGGCTTTGGTACCCACCCCCGCAGGAGTGAACAGGTGTACAGAAACCGGAAGAGTTTTCATTCGATGAATGTGCAGAAGGTGTGTTTGGCAGACCAGTACATCTCCCATGTGAATTCCAAATTCCCTGGCTCAGTGCATGACACTTACATTCTGCGGAATAGCAGCATCCCTTATGTGATGGGTCAACTCCAGAGGCACCGTGTGTGGCTACTAGGTAAGCACCTGGAAGCAAGTCAGTGGGAATGGTTGTCTGGGTCTGGGTATATCCCTACAGGTTAGTGTGTGTCTAATAGTTGTCCCTCGCCATTTGCAGGTGACTCTGGTTACCCCAACCTGTCATGGCTACTGACCCCAGTGAGGAATCCCAGGACAAGGGCAGAGGAACGCTACAATGAGGCCCATGGGTGAACTAGGAGGATTATAGAGCGGACGTTCGGCCTCCTGAAGGCCAGGTTCAGGTGCCTCCATATGACAGGTGGTTCCCTATTCTACTCACCAAAGAAGGTGTGCCAGATCATCGTGGCTTGCTGTATGCTTCACAACTTGGCTTTGCGAAGACAGGTGCCTTTTCTGCAGGAGGATGGTCCAGATGGAGGTCTTAAGGCAGCTGTGGAGCCTGTGGACAGTGAAGACGAGGAAGCAGAAAAAGAGGACATCGACAACAGGAACTCTGTGATCCTGCAATACTTCCAGTGAGACACAGGTAAGGATACAAACCTGCCTACTACATGTACTTTAACACTACTACCTCTCTACTGTCTGTCTTTTTCACCCAGTGTATGGTCACTGAGTTGTCACTTTCCCTTACGATTTCACAGATGTGGGTCTCACTGTGTGACATATGCATTGTTTCCTCATGGACTAGAGCTGTGTGACATGGGTATGTTGACATTACAATTGAAAGAGCATTTTGTCACTGTAATTGCTAATACACTATTTCGAAATCACAGACAGACTCCAGATTGTTTTGTGCTTTAAGGGTGTTTATTGAAGTGCTCAATATTGGAGGGTGCTGTAAAATGGTGAGGGGTGATGGTGGAGGAATGTCCATGGCAGAGTCCAGTCTATTAGTCTCACAGGTGCATTGCCCAAAGGGGCATAGGAAGTGGAGCTGGGGCAGTTTGAGGATGAACAGGGTGACAAAGTGGGACAAAAGGATGACATTCAGGGCGGTGGAGGTCTTGGCATTGTTCTCTGTCTTTGTCCTGGATCTCAGGAACCGTTTGCGGGGTGGTTCTCCCTCTGCAGGGGGTGGGGTGCTAGTGTGGTGGTCCTGTGGCAGTTCCTCCTGTCCACTAGCGCTGGCGAAGGTGGTGGGCAGTTTATTGTCCAGGCTAGTGTCAGGGGCCCCTTATTGTGCCACAGTGTCCCTCCTGGTGTTGAGGACTCCCTTCAGCACCCCTACGATGGTGTCCAGGGTAGAATTGATGGATCTGAGTTCCTCCCTGAAGCCCAAATACTGTTCCTCCTGCAGCCGCTGGGTCTCCTGAAACTTGGCCAGTACCATTGCCATCGTCTCCCGGGAATGGTGGTAGGCTCCCATGATGTTGGAGAGGGCCTCGTGGAGAGTGGGTTCCCTGGGCCTGTCCTCCCCTTGTCGCACAGCAGCCCTCCCACTTCCCCTGTGTTCCTGGACCTCTGTCCCCTGAACCATGTGCCTACTGCCACTGCCCCCAGGTCCCTGGTGTTGTTGGGGTGGTGGGTTAGCCTGGGTTCCCTGTAGTGGTGGACACACTGCTGCTTGACGTGTCATGGGGACAGAGGTATGGGCCCGCTAGGTGGGTGCTGTGCTGGTGTTTCCAGAGGGGGGAAGCTCTGTGGGGGCCTGTGCCAGTGTGAGGGGAACCGACTGTCCCGAGGTCCCATATGGGCCGGGCTGGTCATCTAGATCCAGTTGGATAGAACTGCTGTCATCACTGTGGGCCTCTTCTGTTGGTGGTGTGGACATGTGTGGACCCTCCTGTCTGGTGACGTTGGGAAGGGGTCCTGCAGGGGTATAAAAGGATGTTTATTGAATCTGTGTGTGCCATGGTGTGCAATGGGTGGGTGACCGTGTACCCCAGTGCTTGCATTCCTGTGTGGGACCTTGTGTGATAGTGTTTTAGGGGGGTGTATGGGTATGTGCAGTGGCCATGCTTTGGTGATGGGTGTCCATTCTTTGGTGTTGCATGCAGGGCTTGGTGTTGGGATGTGTGGTTTGTGATATTGGGACATTTGTTGGGAATTGGAGTGATGGGGTGAGGGCGAGGGTGGGGGTATGCAATAGCATGCAGGTAGGGTGGGGGATGTAATAGTTAAGGTTTGACTTACCAGAGTCCATTCCTCCATCTACGCCTGCGAGGCCCTCAGGATGCAGAATCGCCAAGACTTGCTCCTCCCATGTTGTTAGTTGTGGGGGAGGAGGTGGGGGTCCGCCGCCAGTCCGCTGAACCACAAGGTGGTGTCTTGATACCATGGAACGCACCTTCCCCCGTAGGTCGTTCCACCTCTTCCTGATGTCATCCCTATTTCTTGGGTGCTGTCCCACTGTGTTGACCCTGTCCACTATTCTTCGCCATAGCTCCATCTTCCTAGCTATGGAGGTGTGCTGCACCTGTGATCCGATTAGCTGTGGCTCTACCCGGACGATTTCCTCCACCATGACCCTGAGCTCCTCCTCAGAGAACCTGGGCTGTCTTTGCCGTGCCATGGGGTGGTGTGGGTGATGTGTGGGGTGTTGTGTGTTGTGATGTGTGTGGTGATATTTAGTGGTGTGTAGTGTGAGGTGCGTGGAAGTTATGTGGGTGATGGTATTGTGTGCCTGTGGATGCTTCGTAGTAGTTTGTAGTGTCTCTCTCTGGCCTTCTTTTGGTATTTTGGTCGTAGGGGTTTGTGGGTGATGTGGGTGTGTGTTTTATATTGTATTGGGTGTGTGGGAGTGGTGTGTGTATGTGTATCAGGTGTGTGTATTTCGATTTGTCCAATGTGGCTGTGTTTTGTAAGAGTGTGTGTATTTTGTGTGTACCGCCAATAGAATAGCGCGGTTGAAAGACCGCCGCGTGGATTCGTGGGTCGTGATAGTGTGGGCATATTTCTGTTGGTGTGACGGTGGAGGTTTTGTTTTCACCAGTTTATCACTGACCTTTGGTGTGGCGGACTTGTGTGGGTGTCTCAATTTTGGCAGATTCCGAGCAGTGGGTCATAATAACCGTGGCGGAATTCTGCTGCTGCGTCGGTGTGTTGGCGGTCTTCTGCACAGCGGTAAGCGGCTTTTGCCGCCAATGTTGTAATGACCCCCTTAATTTTGTACCACAGCTTTGTAACTTTTTGTATAGGTACCTTATTTTCCCTATTTGTTGTACTCTCAACTACTAAAGTTTGTGGCAGAAACCAGTGTGAAACACATTAGTGATCCAGAACAGCTATAGAATTATGGAAACCAGAAAAAATTACTAATTCAGAAAGGATCATTCAAGGTTTTCATAACAAAACTAAATTTTGAAATAAATAAATATTGAAAATGAGTAGGAAGGGGGGGCCTAGGTAGCCGCCAGCCAATATGGCCGTATAGTATTTGATCTCTGGGACTAGCTGCGAGATCCCCCAGCTAAAATACGTACATTATTCTGTCCAAAGTATCTGGTTTGCCAGTGAGCCACACATGGGGTGCCATTGGGAGGGAGTGCGTTGGCCTGTCCCATCCGGGAGGGACGGTGCTCCTGAAAGCAGTGGATGACAGGTGAGGCCTAGCGAGGCTATAGCGCCGAGTGTTGAGGAAAGCTTGGCAGGAGGCCTCTGGAGCTTGGGCAATGGGGCCCCTTCCACTCTGCGACAGAGCAAAGTGGAGACTGGTGGGTGGTGTGGCTCCGCCTCTGGCTGGCTGACTCCGGGTACGGAGGAGAAACCCACCCTTCCCCATCCCCCCAACCACTGACACCACCACCATCTTCCTCCAGGTTACTTTATTGACTCGCAGGATGCAGCTCTTGGGAGTCAAGGAGCAGTCTGGTACCTCCATTGACGATGAGTGCTTTTTTGGGCACCTCAGGAGAATCTGCCGTTGAGGATGGCCCAGAGTGCCACCGCCCGCATGGTAGGCTCCATGGGCCTGGACAAGATTGTGCTGTGAGCAAAGCGTTGACTGTAGCGGGCCCTCTGAGGGGTAGGAGTGCACCATTGTGGGCTGGAGCGGTTCCTCAGACTTTGAGCATGATGTAATGCGTGAGGGAGTGACATCTAAGTAGCTGCGTGTGGTGATAGTTATCCCTAGTCCCCGATTGGTACTGGACTGAGAAACGCTGTGTGGAGGAGGTAGGGGCCTGGAAGTTTTGGTGAGGTGAGCCCATTTGCAGCTGGTGGACACTCCAGCATGGTGAGAAACCAGGGGCATGTCCCCACGCAGGTTAATAAAATGGACAACTTCTCGATCATTAGGCTGCCAGTGGCTCAGGCAGAACAGCAGGTGGGTGTGCCAGGAAAGAATGATAGTGGGCACAACCTGCATTGGCCAAACCGTCGCTTTGGGCAATTATGGCTGCTATTCAGGTCCGAAGGCGACTTACCTAAACTGGATTCCGTGATGATAGATGTGACTTTCCTACGTGCAGATCTTAAAAAAGTGGAGGACAAGGTTTTAGTCACGGAAATGGATATCACTCAATATTAATCCACGTTGAAACACCTGGGGAGCAAGAGTGGTTCCTGGTCACGGAGTATGGAAAAAATGGTGGCCCAGCTGGAGGACCAGGAGCGAAGGGCCAGAAGAAATAACATCTGAGTGGTGAAGGTGCTGGAACAGGTGGAGGTGCAGAGTGCGGAACTCTTTTTGGAAGAACTTGTTACTATGAAATTATGTCCCCAAACAGTTGTCCCACTTTCTCACTATAGAAAGAGTCGCCAGATCCCAAGTTATATCAGTGCCTCCCCACCTAGGCTACAACATGCAGGCTTTTCAATTTCCGTGACACGGGACCCATTTTTCAAACTGCCCGAATGAAAGGTGACATTTAATATTAATACACAGTCATCCCATATATTTTTTGTTATTTTTTAAACTGATTTCATACTTCGAGTGCAAAGACAGCAACCCCATTTTCAGGAGGTGAAAAAACTGCTGAGAGACACAGGTGCCTTAAATATATGATGATCTATACATTCCGGCTGCGGGTGATAGTGGAAGGAAAGACCTGGCAGTTCAATGCCCAGGCAGAAGTGTGTGAGTGGTTGGAGAGGTGAGGCACACAGGGATGTCGACATAAGCAAGGTGCAGATGCGAGGGGCTGGGGTGGCTCAGCACAACTCCCTGCCGCTCAGATACACAAAGACAATGGACAATCTCCAGACCGCCTGATGCAGGCCTAATGCAAGCCCCACAGGATGGGTGGCAGGCTGGAAATGATCTTGTGTTTTGGTTCCGTGTTGTTTCTCCTTGTCTCGGACTTTGGATCAATGAGCCGAACGGGGAAGTGGTGTGTACTGTTTGTGAAGCGCGGTTGTGATTGAGGACACCTGCAACAAATGGGTGTGTTAGCACTACATGGATTTCAACTATTCAAAGTCAGCAATTGTGAGGGTACAGAGGTGCATGGTGCATTTCACACAAGTGACGGTTAACCAATATCAGGTTGCCCTTATATGTTGGCACTGGCCAACGCAGATGATTTGAATTTACTTTTGGGTGGACTGGCACTTTGCAAGTTGGTGGGGTGGGCCATAGGAGCCTGTCTAGGGGGGGAGCAGTTTGTGGGGATTTGGGAAGTTTCTGTTGTGTGTGGTTAGCTGTTGTGTAGTTTTGTTTCAGTGCTGCCTGTTGTCAGAACATGCCTGTACTGACCTGGTGGAGGGGTGGTACAGAGGGCCCTCGCGGGAGCACAGGATAGCCATGGAGTACAAGGCCACCGCATTCATGGGTCCATCGGACAGCACTACAGATTCACAATGTCTCACGCTGTATAAGTAATGACATGGAATGTGAATGGCCTAGTGAACCGTATTAAGCGCACCATCATCCTACAGTACATACATAGGCATGCCCCGAAGGTGGCTCTCCTCCTGAAGACACACATGAGGGGGAATAGATGCCCGGCACTATACAGGTTTGGATACTACCTGGTCGTACATGCAGGAAGCAACACTGACTCCAGGCCTGTGGGGATATTTTTGAAGAAGTCACTAGCATTCACTCTGACTTGGACCAGTTGTGATTCACTGGGTAGGTAGGTGTGGATATCAGGGGTGTGGGAAGGACAGATCTTGGAAATTGTGCTTTGTTTATGTGCCTCCAAGGCTGCATACACAAACCCTGGCTGAGGTGGGACATTACTTCTGGACATGGCAGGTTGGTGCTTGGGGGAGACTTGAATAAGTTAGTAGACCTGACGGGATAGGGATACGAGAGCAACTACACAGTGGGAAGATGGCACCCGTGCCATACCTCTTGGATGCCATGCGGCTGGGTTGACCTATGGAGAGAACATCCCCCTGTAGTCGAAACAGTATACTTATTGCTATGCAGCACATGACAGCTACTCGCTCCTGCATTACCTGCTCACTACTCAAAAGTATTTGGGGTACTACACGGATGTGCAGCACAAACCGAGAGGACTCTCTGACCTCTCCCTAGTGACAGTGCAGTTGCATGACCTAATCCAGATCTATGCACTGCACTTACTACCGGTTTGTTTCTCTTTTGGCCATGGTATGCTTGTGTAGTACTACATTTGCTTCCTGGGACTGCAAATCCCATAATGCACAGCCTGGTAGTCAGGAAAGCCCGGATTCTGTTTCCCATTGTTTTCTATGGGAGAAGTCCAGTTGCTCCTTTTCACCAGATCCTCTCCTCCAGGACTTGCAAGTGTCTGAAACTACACACACCTGAGACCTCTCCTGTGCAGTCCAGCTTGGAACTGCTTATAAACAGCCATTTCCTCAAGATCCCCGTCGTGCATTGGAGTTCGATTCTTTGGTGTTCCAGTTTTGTTCCTGTTCTGCTCCAGCTTGAACCTGTTTCCTGTTTTTCTGCCCTGCTCCTGATTGTTCCAGCTAGAGTCTGTTACCTATCTCTCAGCCTTGTACCTGTTTGTTTCTTCCAGAGCCTGTTCCCTGTTTCTCTGTCCTGCTCCTGCCTTGTTTCAGCCTGAACCTGCTACCTGTTTCCCAGTCCTATTTACTGCTTATTCCTACACCCTGTATTCCAGCCCTGTCCTTCCCTGTTCCAGCCAGAGCCTGCTCTCAGTTTCCCAGTCCTATCTCTGTTTGTTCCAGCCAGAAGTTTGCGCACTGTTTTCAAGTCCTAGTCCTGCCTTTGCTTCAGCCTGAGCCTGTTCCCAGTTCTTGCCTCTGCCTCTTAGTTTGTTCCCTTCTGTTTCTGTTTCTTCTTGGTTATTTGTGTCTGGAAAGTGTTCTATCCGTCTTCACCAGTGTATAAGTGTCCTTCTTTGTACTGGGGTTGGCTCATGGTTACCAGGAGGCAATTCCAGCCCCCATCCTCGTCTAGTGTTATACGTTGTCTTTCGTGCCTAACAGTGACAGTGTGCTATTGCTGTTTTCTCAGGAACCCCCACTGTGTTTCCAGCTGGACCCACAAGAGCATGTCTTGTGTATGTAATTACTATCCTTGTTTGTGCTCTAGGATCCAGAGACAGAATCACTTCTGCTGCCTCCTTTCTATGGGGCTGGCAGGGTGACTATCTGTAATGAGCAAACTGCACAGAGGCATTGACATTCCCTGTCACTGTGGGAGGTTCTGTGCCTTACTCTGTGTACAACCCCAGCATGTTGTCCATTAGTAATCTGTTTCCTGTTTGTTCACACAAGGGTTGCTCTGCTTTTACTTTCCTGTGCCTCTCCATAGCTGTCATTTCCGTGTATGCCTTTAGCTGCTCTTCTGCCCCAGTACACTACCTCTTTAGGATATTCGGTGACCTCAAGGGGTGTCCCAACCAGAGTCCTGATCAGACCCGCCCGAAACAGTGACAAGCACATTTTCCAAGGGAAAACTCATTCTAATTTATAGTGTGTGTACCTCCTACATTTTGCAACCATTGATCACCCGGTACCCAGAGAAACTAGCCAATTTCTTTTTTTTTTTCAAACTACGCACTTAGTAAAAAGTAAAGGATGGCATTACTTGCATGAATCACATTTTGTTTGTTTTGTGCTAGAATGCAAAAAAATACTGCAAAGTATGAATTAAATCACATAATTTTCTCAAGTTTCTATGACTGAAACTTCCGGAATGTGTCAGGAGCCACAAAACTGCTACCACTCTGCATTGACCCACCTGAACCAGAAAAAAAACATCACCACTTGTGTGGCTGGGCCCACAGCACCAACAGGAACGGTTCAAACCAAGGACTACGGTATCTTATCAGTTAACATTCATTTGAGTGATCACCATTGGTAACAGTGTGGTCAGTCCGTAAACCTATAAAGCAAGTATCTGAGACTCTGTTGTCTGGTCAAAGTCCAGGGAGCTAGCATCCAAAACCAGAATTTACATACAGAGTTTTAAAAAGGACAGTTTCTTTAGAATTAACTTAAACCTTTAGTCATTTGTCAAACTTTCACTTCTTTAACTGCAATTTCTTTTTCAAATTAGAGGTGTGCAAGCCAACAAATGACCATCTGAAAATTATCAAGCCTAAAACATGTTTTTTTTCCTCTCAGCGCACCCCTAGGTAATTTTTTGGGGTTTTCTGCTTATTCAAAGTTGCGCAAATTTTTTTTAACTAAAAAGTGCCAGGCTCAGTTAGACAATTTATTTACCTAGAATCACACCTGCTTTTTTAGGTAGCAAAGCAAATATTGGTCCCTGGTTTTCTCATTAACATTGTACAATTCATCCATTTGATCGCTACTACTTTGCTCTCCGTATAGTACCCAAGGTTTTAAGATTTTTTTTTAATAAATCATTATCGGCACGTGAAGTGAGAGTGGAAGCAATGCTGAAGCTACACTAAAATTACATTATTTGCATTTTAAGGTTCAAAACGAGCAGGAGGTGAGTTGCAGCAAATCCGCTTGTGTGAGACATGAGTAGCTTGTTCACCTCTGTAATACTCAAGTTTTAGTACTTTTTAGGTTCTCATGTTTTTTTTCCCCTAACCTTTAAACACTAGCTACGTTTGGGCTCTATAAGTACCAATTGATTTACATTATATATCTTTAATGGGCTCCCTTGACTTGCCACAAAGACTGCTAAACAGGGACTGTGCCACCTTCAGGACTTGATTCCATGTCTTTTTCCAAATGACCAGTGGTGAGTATACATTTTACATCTCTTCAAATCTGTTGTAACTATAACTACTATCCAGTAGTCAATATTAACTCTTGTAATTCATAACAGTCCACCATGAGTAAACCATTATTCTTCTTTTACTTTTACTTTATGAAATTTAAGGCGTATGTGTGGGAATCAGTGCTCCAACGTATCATATTGGATTTTTAGATGTGGAGCTTCCAACTAACCTATTATGGAGGCTCTTTGATTGCACTCCTGCAACAAGAGACAACTCAAATAATTTGCACGAACAAGAGGCGCACGTGACCAACTACCTACCATGGGAAAACACCTGTGCAACAACCAGCTAACGACATTGGTGTATAATAGAGTGTTATCCTTCGCCCTACCAACCGAAAGAGTGATGTCCATTGAAATACTTGTTTTTTAATTAAACATGGAATTTATCATCGCACATACAGTGTGTGCAAAATAATAGTCTTTCTCAGAGCTGTAGTCTACCACTGTTTGTGTGGGCTCCCTTTGTCTCTTACCCACTACTAAACCCAGGTTATTTCTCAGTCTAGTGTGGTGACATAGAGCCTACTAGTCAATATGAGTCTTGAAAGTCACAACATAACCTGGCTGAGGTCTATGTGTTTTTGCGCCCTCTGTTATAAAGTTTCAGTTTTAGACACCCACAGGCTCTGCACCAGAAATTTCAAGCTTGTACACACCATAGAAGATCTAGAGGCAGCTATATACATTTTCTGTGCTTGTGTGACAAACTCTGCAACGTTTGATGCTGGCAAGGAACAGCAGCATATTTGTAATCGCCTCTGAATGTGGATCTTCGCACTGCTTCGCAGACTTGACGGTAAGGTGCCTTTGGTTCAGTATTTATTTTTACTTTTTTTTAAAATTATGGATATTTTTGTTGATACACCTAAAACCCTCCTTAAACAAGACGCTGGTGGGGTGATAAAGGTCAAGCACTGGTACATACAGATGGAAAATAACAAACACCCCCCCCCCCCAAACTTCCCTCCCTACATCCCACTTCTCCCATTCATGGTACACAAACTTCATAGATTTACAATCTACATGGGGTGTTAGAGGGAGGTAGTACCTCTGTTGGGGGGAACACATTGTGCGCTTTGAAGTAGTTCATCCACCTTGGTCCTCACCTGAAACTCCGCCCTCACCTGTTGCTCCTTGTAGCAGTTTGCATGCAGCAGTGGACACACCCCGTGCAACAGCTTCAACTGGCTGGCAAAACTATGGGGGAAGGTAGCAAATGGTGCTACAACTCTAGTAGGTTAGGGCTTGTCTACCTATGCCTGCAAAGACTGGATCCAGCGGACTGCGCGGGGAACAAACAAGGATTTGGTAAATGGGCAGGAAGGCGCACTTAGCAAAGTGCTGTGGAGCGCGAATAGGGCAGAGTGAGACACATTCGTTCAAAGCAGGACATCCACTGCATCCCTACCTATCTCCAGTCATCTTGACTATGTCGTGGCACTGGATCAAGATAGGCAGGGGCAAGGGAGTGAGGCTGACGACCTACACAGCTCTCCCTCACTGTAATCCAGTTCACGCTCAAGTCAAGACATCATCCTTCCTCGCACATCCATCCATCAAGTCCTGTGTCGGTGGGCGAATGACGAAGCAGCAGGTGCGGATACACCGGAAGCTGTAGACACAACTGCACACATGTGTGCCCAGGGTAATTGGTTGCTTTATACTTGACCAAGCAGTGGAGTTCGGCAGCCCCTGGGTGTCTGAGTAGCCCCATTTAGGATTGGTCGGCTCACCTCCATGGTCTGAGGAAGGTGCTAGAAAAAGGTCCCCTAAACATGGCCTGCTAGCCACAGGATGCAGGGATCCTAACAATATGGTAGCATCACGAAGAAGAAAATATCAGTGACTCCGCTCAACATTCGCACATTGAATGTTCGCACGCTCATGGATAGCTCTAAAACAGACAGACCTGGGAGACTGACAGCAATTGTCACAAAAGAATTCGGCAGGTACAACATCCAGATCACACCCCTAAACGAGAACATGGTCCCATACGAAGGCCAGCTGACAGATTTAAAAGCCGGTTACACATTTTTATGGAGTGGCTGTAGCAGCCAAAGAACGTCATGGAGCAGGAGTGGGTTGCCATCACATCTAATCTGATCAGCAAATTAGCCAGCCACACAAAAGGATTTAACAATCGACTCATCTCTGCTGCGCCCCTTGAAGGAAAACACTGTACCACCTTTATCAGTGCATATGATCCCACCATGGGGGCAGAGGAGATTGAAGACAAGTTTAAGGAAGACTTTTAGTCCCTGATAGCATTGGTGCCCAAGGAAGACATGCTTGTTATCTTAGGCGACTTCAGTGGCAGAGTTTGTGCTGACTAACAGACATGGAAGGGAGTCATTGGGAGGAATGGAGTTGGCAAAAGCAACAGCAGTGGTCATCTATATTTGGAAACCTGCGCAGCTCATGACCTGTTGATCACAAACACAGTTTTCCACCTACACAGCCGTAACAAGACGTCCTGGATGCACCCATGCAGCAAGTACTGGCCTCTCATTGATTACGTTATAGTAAGGAGAAGGGACGGGCAGAATGTCAGAGTGACTAAGATTATGTACGGCAAAGACTGCTGGACAGACCACAGACTCATCCTCTCAAATCTCACCATGCACATCCAGCCCATGGGGCGCACGCAAGGCCAAAGGCACAATAAGCGACTGAATGTCAGCTTGAACAATTCAGCTTTGGCACAAACAGTGCAGAATTTGGACTTGGCAGCTTTTATAGAAGTGGTCTACAATACCGCTATCGCTCACTTGGACCAGAAAACATGCAAACCACAGGAGGGTTCAATGGCAATGATAAAGAAATTCAAAAGCTGCTGGATGAGAAGCCTGAAGACCTCAGATCCCTCTGGCAACACATTATGGCCCTCATTACAACATTGGGGGTAAATGGCGCTTACCGCCATGCTGACGGCCACCAACATACCGTGACCGCAGCAGTATACTGCTACAGGTATTATGACCCACATAGAGAAATTAGCCACTATACAGACACCCACACAAGTCCGCCAGACCAAAGGTCATTGATAAACTGGCGGTACCAAAACCCACACCGTTACGCCAACAGAAATACGTCCACAGCATCATGACCCACGAATCACTGTGGCAGTCATTCAACCGCGGTAAACCATTGGCAGCACACACTGCTGCGCTCAAAATACACACACCCTAACAAAACTACACCACATTGGACAATTCAAACTACACACGCCTGACACACATACACACACCACACCCACACACACAATCCAATTAAAAACACACACCCACAATACCCACAACCCCTTACAATGAAAAAAAATATTGCAAACTGAGAGAGACAAGCCAGGAGCACCCACTGAATCTGAGCCACATAACACCATCACCCATACACCATCTACGCACCTTACAGCACACACCCCAACACATCACCCCACACACCCTCATACATACCACTCACACTACACCCATTGCACCACAAAGTCACCCCAGGTTCTCAGAGGAGGAGCTAAGGGTCATGGTGGAGGAAATCATCTGGGTAGAGCCACAGCTATTCGGATCACAGGTGCAGCAGACGTCCATTGCTAGGAAGATGGAGCTATGGTGGAGAGTCGTGGACAGGGTCGACGCCATGGGACAGCACCCAAGAACAACGGATGATATCAGGAAGAGGTGGAACGACCTACGGGGGAAGGTGCGTTCTGGGGTTGCAAGACACCAGGTAGCTGTACAGAGGACTGGTGGTGGACCCCCACCTACTCCCCCACAACTAACAACATGGGAGGAGCAACTCTTGGCGATCATGCATCCTGAGGGCCTTGCAAGAGTAGCAGGAGGACTGGACTCTGGTAAGTCAAATCTTTACTACTTTCCCCACCCCACCTGCATGCCATCACAAACTCCTACCCCTGCCCTCACCCCCATCATTCCACCTCCTCACATATACCCCACCATCACAACCCACCCATCCCAATACCAAGCCCTGCATGCAACATCAATGCATGGACACCCATCACAGACCTGCATGGACACCCATCACCACAGCATGCATACTAGTGACAATCACTTAGCGAAACCAAGCACAACTCACACAAGCCAAAGCTGCCTTGCTAATAACATCCATAGAGGGAAAAATACCCATACACAAGATGGCACATGCAGATACAGTAACACTGCATTTACATCCCCACAGGACCCCGACTCAACGTTGCTGGTGAGGAGGTGCCAGCAACATCCAGTCCCCCCCAGAAGAGGCCCACAGTGATGACAGCAGCTCTGCACGCCTGGATCACGATGACCAACCTGCCCCATCAGGGACCTCTGGACAGTCGGTTACCCAGCCACAGTCCCAAACCACCACAGAGCCTCCCCCTCAGGAAACACCACCACAGCCCCCACCCAGCAGGCCCATACCTCTGTCCCCAGGACACGTCAATCAGCAGTGTGTCCACCACTACAGGGAACCCAGGCAACCCCACAAATACAGCACAATCAGGGACCTGGGGTCAGTGGCAGTGGGCACACGGTTCATGGGACAGAGGCACAGGACAACAGGGAAACTGGAAGGACTGCTGTGCGACTGGGGAGGGAAACCACTCTCCACAAGGCACTTGCAGGGATCCTGGGAGCATACCACCATTCCCAGGAGACCATGGGCCAGATACTGTACAGTTTGCAGGAGACCCAGGGGCTGCAGGAGGGACAGTACCTGGGGATCAGGGAGGACCTGAAAGACATCCACACAACCCTGGTCACCATTGCAGGGGTGCTGGCAGACATGGCCAACACCATGAGGGAGGCAGTGGCACACCATCGGGCCCCTGACACTAGCCACACTGATGAACAGCCCTCTAACTCCACCGGCGCTAGTGGACAGGAGGCCCCGCCACAGGGCCAACAGGCCACCAGCACCCCACCCCCTGCAGAAGAAGAAGCACCCCGCAAACGGTCCCTGCGATCCGGAAGAAGCCAGAGAACATTGCCAACACCCCCACCAGGAAATAAGACTCTCCTGAATGTCACCCTTGTGTCCCACTCCATCACCCTGTCCACCATGAACTGCCATTGCTCCCCTTCCTATGCCCCCTTGGACAATGCACCTGTGATACAAATAGACTGGACTCTAACCTGGAATTTCCTCCATCAGCAACCCAGCCCGTTGCAATACCCCCTACACTTATTAGCACCTAAATAAACACCCTTTGAACAAATTCAAGTATGGAGTTTGTGGATATATGACAAATGTATTCGTTTCACAAACTGTAAACATTGCAATTCTAATCAACTGTAATATTAACATAGGTATGACTTGTAGTGTGCAGCAGTAAACACACCAGGAGCCAGAGTGGGGCACAGAGATCTGAAAATAGAGATGCCAAAGGGTACAGTAAGTGGCCATAGAAATAGGGAAATCAGGCTGCCATGTTCAATGTCAAACACAATACTGCAATGGAAGGTGAAGTTACAGTGTATTACCTGTGTGTCACTGGAAGTACTGTTGAATGAGTGTACTTCTGTTGTCCACATCTTCTTCCTCTGCCTCCTCTTTGTCACTGACCACAGGCTCCACCTCTTCCACATGACCATCTCCAGGCTCATCCTCCTGCAGAAAAGGCACCTGGTGTCTCAAGGCCAGGTTGTGCAACATGCATCATGCAATGATGTTCTGGCACACCTTCTTGGGTGAGTAGTACAGGGATCCACCTGTCAGATGGAGGCACCGTAATCTGGCCTTCAGGAGGCCAAATGTTCTCTCAATGGTCCTCCCTGTTCACCCATGTGCCTCATTGTAACGTTCCTCTGCCCTTGTCCTGGCATTCCTCACAGGGGTCAGTAGAGTAGTCATGAGAGGTTGGGGTAACCAGAGTCACCTGTAAATATCGAGGGACACCTGTTAGCCACACACTCACCCTCAGGGCCAAACCCACACCCATATACCTACATCCACTGGGTGGGGACCATGGGCTCACCTATTAGCCACACCAGGTGCCTCTGGAGTTAAGACATCACATATGGAATGCGGCTATTCCTCAAGATAAAGGCATTATGCACAGAGCCAGGATACTTGGCATTGACATGGGAGATATACTGGTCCGCCAAACACACCATATTCACATTCAGAGAGTGAAAGCTTTTTCTATTCCTGAACGCTTGTTCATTTCTCTGGAGGGGGGACAAATGCAATATGTGTACCATCAATGGCACCAATGATGTTGGGGATATGTCCCAGGGCATAAAAGTCAGCCTACACTGTGGCCAAATCCTCCACCTGGGGGAATACGATGTAGCTGCACATGTGTTTCAGCAGGGCAGACACAACTCTGGTCAGCACGTTTGAGAACATTGGCTGAGACATCCCTGATGCCATGGCCACTCTTGCTTGGAAGGAACCACTTTCCAGGAAATGGAGCACTGACAGGACCTGTACTAGAGGGGGGATACCTGTGGGCTGGCGGATAGCTAAAATCAGGTCTGGCTCCAATTGGGCTCACAGCTCTTGGACTGTGGCCCTATCGAGTCTGTAGGTCAGGATAATGTGCCTGTCCTCCACTGTCCCAAGGTCCACCAGGGGTCTGTACACAGGGGGATGTCTCCATCTCCTATTCATCCTCAGCGGTTGAACTCTAGGGTGAAAAACAGTGAGCAGACTATCATATTCACACATATTTTAAAATATTTATGCATTTCTTCCTTATCAGAAACAGTATGTGAACTCGAGAGTCAGTTGATGTGCCAATGTCTGCTGTGACGCAGTTAGGTGCTATGGCCTGTGCCCCCCTAAAATGGCGGCTGCCTGACCTGTGAGGAGAGACAAGTGGAAATGAGGTAATTCCGCTGGCATTGTGCGCCGTTGCGGTCGGCGGTCGATAACCACCACGCAACTTTGCATTGTTTATCATTGGGCCCTATGGGTTCCATGAGCCGATGGCGATGTACGCCGGCGGTGACGGTACGCACTGCTGCAGACATGTCTGCTATTTTTGATCTGTTCACTCACTTGCTACCTGACCTTCAACAGGAGAGGTCCTACAATGCAAGTGCTGCTGTGACTTGTTTCTGGAAGCGACAATGGCTCGGGTGTCTGGGAAAAGGGCTCCCGCATTCACTTCGGAGGAGCTGGAGAGACTGGTGGATGGGGTCTTACCCCAGTACACTTTACTCTATGGTCCTCCAGACAAACAGGTGAGTACACTGTGAGCATGATGTGTGGGCCATGAATGTAGGGATTGCTGTGTGTGTAAGCCTCGTGTGGGGGTGGCTGAGGGGTCCTGGGCAGAGTGCTGCATGTCTGGTGGTCAATGTCTGTACATAAGGGGATGGGAGGTATATGGTGGGCCATGAGTCTAACAGGCCGGACGGTATGACTCATACCTTTTTCTATGCATATTTTCCTGCAGGTCAGCGCCCATTAGAAAAAGGGTATTTGGCGTGCCATGGCCAAGGAGGTGCGGACTGTGGGGGTCTTTGACAGGCGGAGCACCCACTGCCGCAAACAGTGGGAGGACCTGCGCCACTGGGCAAGGAAGACAGCGGAGTCCCGGCTGGCCTCCCAACGAGGAAGGGGTGTCCGTCGTACCCTGACCCCTTGATGTTCCACATCCTGGCGGTGGCCTATCCGGAGTTGGATGGGCGCATGAAGGCATTACAGCAGCCACAAGGGGGTGAGTACAGATTCTGAATCATGACTTTGCGCGTTAGGGTTTTACCTGGGTGGGGGATGTGGGTGCCCCAGGCCAGGGGGAACATGGCAGGGTAGGTCCCATGTTGGCCAGGCCCTGAAGCACTCCAACACCAATAGGGTTAGTGGGCATCTACTACTGGGCAGGGTACTGTGGGTTTCAGGTGTGCAGCTAAGGGCGTTAGGCATTGTACCCCATGGGCTGGTGACTAGCATTGTAATTGGTAGTGCATGGCCCAGTGCATAGGTCTGTTCCCTGTGTGTTGTGTACGCCAACGGTAGTGTTGTTGCTGGCATTAACCAAGTGTATCCTCTGTCTCTCCCCCCCTTTTTGTTTTGTCACCCTGTCCTTGTGTGCATTAGCATCATCTGGTGGAGGAGCAGAGGCACCGGCGATGGAGGGAGCTGCATCCCACATGGGCCTGGAGGCCGAATCCACAGACAGTGAGGGCACCAGTGGGACGGAGGGTGAGAGAAGCACCACGAAGGAGAGAGGAGGGGACACTACCGTCAGCGACTCCTCCTCCGATGGAAGCTTCCTGGCGGTAGCGGTCACCTCTGTGCCCACCCCAATAGCAGGTACAGCCGCCACCCCCTGTACGAGCACTGCCGCCCCAGCCTCCCCTCGGCATGCTTCCCGTGCCCGCTCACCCAGGAGGGTGGGCACCTCCTTCACCCCAGGCACCTCAGGCCCTGCCCCAGTCAGCCCTGCTGCCCTCAGTGAGGAGGCTATTGACCTCCTGAGATTCCTCACTGTTGGGCAGTCAGCCATACTGAATGTGATACAGGGTGCAGCAGGGCATTTGCAACAAACAAATGCATACCTGGAGGGCATTCACTCTGGCGCGGCAGCCCAACAGAGAGCATTCCAGGCTCTGGCCTCCGCACTGATGGCAGCCATTGCCCCTGTCTCCAGCCTCCCCCCTCCAACTTCCTCTACCCAGTCCCAATCCCCTCAACCCCAGCCTATCCCAAGCACACCTTCAGACCAGCAATCACCCAAATCAACACACAGAAGTGGCTCAGGCAAACACAAGCACCACACTTCATCTCACAGGCACTCACACAAGCATCATCCCCATGCAGACACACCAACATCCATTGCCTCCACTGTGTCCCCCTCCTCCTCATCGTCCACCCCCTCCCAGTAGCGTCTCCACTCACACCTGCATGCACTACATTCTCATCCACTACCTCCATCACCAGCACGCACATCACTACACGCCCCTCACTGGCAGTCACCGCCCCCACATCCATGCACACGTCCCCTGTGTCCTCTCCCACTGTGTCGGTGACCCCTCCTCCCAAAGTACACAAACGCAAGCACACACCCATCCAACAGGCATCCACCTCACAACAGCATCCAGCCCATGCACCTGCACCCAAACACAGCAGACTGACACCTCCTACAACCACTCCCTCTTCCTCCACTCCCAAACCTTCGCCCTCTTCCAGCCCCAGTGTCTCTAAGAAGCTTTTCCTTGCCAACATTGACCTATTCCCTACCCTTCCCCCTCACCCCCCATCTTTCACCTCGGGCCAGGGTGGCCAGAACCCAGCCCAGCACCTCAGCCACCCAGTCCACGGCCACTGTGGTTTCTACAGCTGTGAGAGGCTCCAAGGAGGCACCCGTCAGCCCAGCCAGTGCGCCACCAACACCTGCCAAGGCCAAGAAGGGTCCGCCACCTGGCAAGGGCAAGAAGGGGACAGCAGCCAGCAAGGGGAATGAGGCACAACGAGCCAGCAAGGCCAAGTCAAAGACTCCAGCTGGCAGAGGCAAGAAGGCACCAAAATCTGCCGAGGGCAGGAAGGGGTACAGAACACCAGCTATGACACTTTAGCAGCCGTCCGAGGCTGCAGGTGATGGCCTGGAGGCTACCACCACAACTGCCAGAACCGCCATCCGCACCACGGCCAACACCGCCCCCTGCACCGCGGGCAGCACCGCCACCTGCACCACGCCCAGCACTGCCCGCCACAAGCAGCACCACTGCCAGCAGCAGCAGCCCCAGTGGGCAGCCGTCCGAGGCTGCAGTTGAAGGCCTGGAGGCTACCACCACAACTGCTAGCACTGCCATCTGCACCGCGGGCAGCACCGCCACCTGTACCCCGTCCAGCACCGCCACCTGCCCTGCCGCAAGCAGCACCACTGCCAGCAACAGCAGCCCCAGTGGGCAGCCGTCCGAGGCTGCAGGTGAAGGCCTGGAGGCTACCACCACAACTGCCAGCACCGTCACCTGCAGCGCAACTGGCAAACACTGAGCAGCCGTCACCACTGGAGAGCAGTGTGTAGTGGTGACTGCATGGGCTGCAGTGTGTCCTGGCCCCTGCAGAAGCTGTCGTGACACCCAGGTGAGAGTCTGTGACCTTGCACTTCAAAACATCTGCATCACAGGGTGCAATGCCCCCTCCAAACCTAGTGGAAGAATGCATCCACTCAGTCCCTCCTTGCCAGGATGAAGCACACTGGGCACAAGGCCCCCTCCAGAACCAGTGGAAGAAGGCATCCACTCACCCCCTCCTTGCCAGGATGAAATGAAGCACACTGGGCACAAGGCCCCCTCCAAAACCAGTGGAAGAAGCCATCCACTCAGCCCCTCCTTTCCAGGGTGAAGGACACTGGGCACAAGGCCCCCTCCAGAACCAGTGGAAGAAGCCATCCACTCAGCCCCTCCTTGCCAGGATGAAGCACACTGGGCACAAGGCCCCCTCCAAAACCAGTGGAGAAACCATCCACTTGAGAGACTGTGGCTTTGCACTCCCCAGGACCAAGCAGTAGGCAAACCACCCACTTGAGAGACTGTGGCTTTGCACTCCCCAGGACCAAGCAGTGGGCAAACCACCCAGTTGAGAGACTGTGGCTTTGCACTCCCCAGGACCAAACAGTGGGCATGGAGCCCCTCCAGGAGCAGTGGCGTTGTCCCATCTTCCGACTGAGGTGCCCCCCCATTCCCTGTCTCCCTTAGGTGCCTGTGTGTTTTTGACCTGATGCCCCTGCAGTGTTCTCTCCGTATTCAGGCAAGAATCAAGTGTGGCCTTGGTGGCCTTGGACTAATATGGTTTGGCCCAGTGGGCCACGGACAATTTTTGAGTGGGCATTATCCCGCCTTTTGTTTATATTGTGCATACTGTTTTACCTTTTATGAATGTATTTCTACTTATTACTAATATTACACACATTTTACTCCATTCCTTTTGTCTTTGCGTTATTCCAGAGGGTTACGGGGTGTATATGTAATGTTGTTACATGTGGTTGTGTGCATGGTGTTGGGGTTGAGGGTGGGGGTGTTGCGTGTGTGTGTCACTCTCTTTTGTCTCCCCCCCCTTGTGTGCTAGGTGCAGTACTCACTGTGGTCGTCGTCACCGGTGTTCATGTTCCTGGTATATGAGAAGATACACCAGCCTGGGGAACCCCTGCAGCTCAGGCTCCATGGCGTCCTGGTTCTTCCTTGAGTGTCGAGAGGTGAGTGGTTTCCCTTCTGTGTTCTGTTTCCGCCGTGCTTTTGATGGCGTTGGTACCGCACCGGAAAAGTTGGCGGATGGGCGGGTTGTAATGCAGTGGGCGGTACATTGTCTTCCGCCTGGCTGTTGGCAGTTACCGCCGCAGTGTTTGTTGCTACCACCATGGCGGTCAGGTGTTAAAGTGGCTGTCTGTGTTGGCGGTTTCTGCCGTGGTCATGATTCCATTTTTTTTTACCGCCGGCCTGTTGGCAGTATCACCGACCGCCAGGGTTGTAATGAGGCCCTACATGTGCCTTCAAGAAGGCAGCCTACAACTCCATCAAAATCAAGGTACAAGCAAAGTTCAGAGAGATGCAAGAATCCTAGCTCAGAAGAAAGGCAGATGAGATCCACAGGTATGCTGACAGCTACAAATCCAAGAATTTCTACGATCCTCTGAAGAGCATTTATGGGCCACAGTCCTCTGGGCCAACATCACTGCTTAGTGCCGACTGGTCCGCCATGCTCACTAACAGGAATGTCATGTTGACAACAGGGGCTGAGCACTTCAGCAATATCCTTGACAGGTCTTTCTCTATCAGTGCTGAAGCTTTTGACCACACGCCACAAGTCGCCATCAACACCTCCCTGGCAGAACCTCCAATCCTTCTCAACCGCCTCCGTCAACGCTTTGGAGATGGACACCTGCTAGACAGTTAGTGCAGCTTCAGAGACTGACAGTGGGCATGATACTTGCTGCATGTCAACTACAAAAACCGTTCAAGAAGACAGTGACATTTACACAACGTTTGTGGACCTGACCAAAGCCTTTGACAGTGTCAGTCATAAGGGACTATGGCAGGTCATGGAGAATTTTGGATGCCAAGGACAATTCATCAGTATGGTTTGCAAGTTCCACGATGTCATGCTTGCTCGAGTAGTGGACGATGTAGACTCCTCCGATGCCTTCCCAATCAACAACAGAGTCAACCAAGGCTGTGTACTGACACCCACGCTGTTGAAGCTGCATGAAGTGTAGACATTCCTTCTCTTTGAGTGTGTAGGTTCTTTTTAATTGGTCGAAGGAACTAGGGCCATCTCTGTTAAAGAAATGGGCAATAGACTGGCATCCCACCTATGGCCAGGTGCGGAACGCTACTTGTTCCAGGCCTAGGTTAAAATCTGTGTTGGCTGTTATTGGTGTGAGAAGAGAGTGGAACGTCGTTAGCCTTTTACATACTATCACCTTCTCTCACAACCAGAGCAAGAATCTTTTAACTGGGGAAGAGTAGAGACTCCAAGCTCATTGTGGTTTCCTCAGGAATGGGACCTTCCACAAGTGTTTCTCTTATTTTGGCTGTGGCCATTCTGCAATATATGTTGGAGCTCCGTTGCCTCACAGTATTTTTGAAGGTGTGTGATTGACAGAACTCCATCCGGTGGTGTACAATAGCTCAGGTCTCAGCTAAGCCGTGGACGTTGATATGCCCAAACAAAGCTATAAAGGCTTTTATAAGGAGTGATTCATCCCTAGTGTGTGGACTCACCTGAAGCTTCTGGGAGAGGAAAAAAATCCAAGATAAAATCATCATTTTCATAGCGGCAACTCTGTCCAGCCAGGAAAGGTTGTAGGGACGCTAATATGCTAGTTCTTTTGTAACCTGCAGGAGTAGCTCATCATATTTGTGTTACTGTCGTATTTGTGTTACTGTGCTTGGCACTGTCTTTGTCAGCTGAATGTACAATTATGAAATTGTTTTCTTCACTAATTGCACCGGAAATTGTGGGGAGAGTTGTATTACTTTGTTGGTTAGATCCGTGACATGGACAGCTTTGAACTTATGAATACGTATTCATAAGCCAGCAACTGCACTAAAAGTTTCTGTTTCCTTAAAAAAAAACTGTGAGGCCTCATAGGGGTTTGTCGAGGGGCATTATTATGTCGTCTGCATAAAAACTGATAGTGTGGTGTTCCACCCTAAGCAGATCCCTGTAGTAATAGTTAACAAGCACTAGTTGGTGAGATGGCTACATTTATAATGCACATAGCATAGGGCATGGGGGCACCTCTGTCTGTCACCTCTGCTGATAGTTTATCGGGAAGACATTTTGTCATTAACTCTAATCGTGGATGACCATAGTTCCTTATAATCATGAGCTAAAGCATTCCCCAAGCAGAAATGGATCAGTGTCATCACCAGGTATGGACAGTGGACCCGGTTGAACACCTTATCAGGGTCTGTACAAGAGCATGATGTGTCGGGGGAAGAGTTGTGCTTTGTCTATAAGGTGAAGGAGCGTCTGTTTTGTCACTGCATTGCTGGTGCGGTACAAAGCATAACTGGTCAGAGACTATTATACCTGGACTGAGCTGATTCAGGAGGACAGATCAGATGCTCATAAACACCTTGGTATCAACATTAAGGAGAGAAATGGCTATACAGGACCTGCTATGCTTCCTATCTTTCCTAGTTTTTTTTTTATAATAACGATGGCTTCAGACATTGCAAATGACATTGAAGCTTGTCCCGTAGACGAGTTAAACAGTTTTGTCATTGTCCTGTAAAATGTCTTAGAAAACGCAGCCAGGAATCCATCTGGTCCTAGGGATTAATGGTGCTTCAGTCGTGCTACCATCCGCTATAAGCTTGTCAAATTTGGATATGTCCATCTAAGTCATTTCTTCGATCAATGGTCACCTGTTCCAGAGCAAAGTAGTGTACATGCCTTTTTATGACTCCAACTTGTTTGGTCTGAAGGATGATCCTGCACTGGAGTGAACCAAGGACAGTGGCAACAGCACGTCAGCACGATGTTTTGGGCTCTACACTGCTGCCCGTTTGCTTTAGCCTCACTTATCCTCCCACCCCTTCTGTGGCTGCATTCGTGGCCACAGTTGATTTCCCTATCAGCCCTATTTCTCTGGCTTGTTTCGGCAGTCTTTTCATGGACATGGGTGTGGTAGCCGTGTAGGCCGCTAGTTACAAGACCACGTTAGTACCCGGACCGTCTCACCACCTACCCCTCAGCACCCCACCGGCTTCTGACGCCAAAGGCCTTTAGTCTAACCTTAACCCACAACCATCTTGTTGTGGCTTGGATACAGTAGCACCTGCCTCAGTTGCTGAATATAATGTGGTGGTAAAAATAATTTTGGCAGGGCTATGCTTTGCCATTCTTTCAAGCCCCATTACATATTCCTATGTCCATTCAATGTATGACAGAGAGCTATTCTTCCTTGCTCCAGTGGGAGGTTCCCTCTCTCTTGGGCAAGAGTGCCGATTAGGGTGTCCTAGCTCCAGAGATAGGTTGTGGTTGTTTTTCTTTTTATTTCTTGGTGCAGAAAAAACAAAAAGGTATGCTCTGTCCTCTTGATTTGCAGTCCATCAACAGCTACCTCCACAAAGACAATTTCTAAATGCACACCCTGGCTATGGTGTTGTCAGTGCTCAAACAGGATACTGGATGGTAGTGCTGGACCTTCACAATGCTTACTTACACACTCACATCCTGAAGGTTTCACACATGTTAACTGTGGTTCAAAGGGAGCCAGTAGCTTTTTAAGTTTACTGTGCTCCCCTTTCGTGTCTTCACAAAACTGATGATGGTGGTGTCAGCTCATTGTCGTGGGACTGTGATCATCTTTGGGCACAATGAAAGGTAATCTTTCAGTGTTCCCAGTCTGTTTGCGGGTGCCTGGCCGATCTTCCATGTTGGTCACCAGCTGCCAACAGTGTTTTAAACAGCTTATTTCACTATAGCAGCCTTAAAACATTTTGTTAGAGCTCAGTGAAATCTTAGATTTCTTTATGAAGTGTTTCATGTGAACTCCATTTGAGCCTAATCACTTTATGAATGTTGACGGTACAATTTTTTTTCCCCGCAATTACATCTTACATGAGGGTTAACAAGCTTCTAATCCTCTCTGTATCCACACATTTAACTACCATCTATTGAGGCAAGCTTGTTCTCTTTTTCAAAAAGTGCTCAATCTTTCACATTGGTCTAAATATTGTCCTGCCGACTTTTACTCTACCTCCTCATTCTTAAATCTTACATATATTTGAACCAAAGTGGTTGTTCATCGTACTAAACAATGCCAAATGGATGATCAGCTTTTTATTTGCTTAATTGCTGTGAAAGTGAGGCAAGCTGATGAGAGAAGAGGACCATCTCCAACTATCTTTTTCTTTCTATTATAAAGTGCTATGCCTTTGCGGAGAAGCAGACTTCTGATGGCTTATGTGCTCCTTCCACCATTGCTGAGGCACCTACTTCGGAGAGATATTCTTATGGTATCCAGTCTCACTAAAAGATGTGTGGGTGTAAATTGGCGATCAGAGGAACAACTTAATTACCTTTGTTAACGTATATTCATCCATGTAATTTCTTATTTTATTTAAATTATGATGTTTAGATTTTCTTCATATAATAATTTTATGTTATTTTAAAGAACAATGGATGCTACAAAATACAACAAGCTTCTGAATTATATAAGCAGTTGATTTCAGTAAAGTAATGAAGCATGTATTACGGAGACTTTCCAAAAAATTCACCAATCACGGTAAGTTACTTTTCAAATAATTGCCTTGGAATGAGAAAATGGTAATACACTCATAAAATTTACTGTACTTGTTTGAATGAAGCTTCATGAATTGGTGATCCTTTCAATTATATTGGCATTCCTACTTTTGTGTTAACAAATATTGTTTAGTCTGAATCATTTAATTATATTTTATTTTTAAGAAATGGTTGTTAACATGTATGTATATATTACTTGTTTTTAATGTATCTTTAGTGCAACATCTGCAGTAAATGGAAATCTTCCTTTAAGCGTTCTCATGTTTTTTTCAAATTAGGAGGAAAGTTGATCTTTGTAGGAAAGGGGAAGAAGGCACAAGTTATCGTTGATGCAGAATTGGCAAAACACATTTTTAATCAGTTCCATTCTACACTAATTGGATGTCACTACTGACCAAACATGACTGTTGATATTGAACAGTGGGTGACTTATGTATTGCTAATCTTTCAAAATAACTTCTAGGTAAAACTTTTTTTTCTTTTTTATGTTTCTATTGAGACATACTTGTTAAGCTATTGTTAGACAAAATGTTTTTGATTCCTAATCAAAGTATTTTTGCACAAATCAGTCAGTCGAGCAATCGGACACTTTTAAAGGGCAGCTTATCACCCAGGGTGGCTCAAGTCGCTGTTGAAGTTGTGCTGCACACTCAGCAAGCCATGTCTTTAGATCCTTCTTGAACTGCTTCAGCGAGGCTGCATGTCTGAGTTTGAGTGAAAGCGTGTTTCTTGTCTAGGCTGCAAGGTAAGAAGCATCACCTCCAGCTGTCCTCTTCTTGATTCTGTGGATGGCAGCAAGGGTGGGTTGGGAGGATAAGGCCTCCCTGGTGGGGGGTGTAGAAGGTCATGCAGGGAGTTGAGGTAGGCCGCTCCGATGTTGTGCAGTGGCTTGTAGGTGTGTGTCAGTAGCTTGTAAGTGATGCGTTTGTCAACCGGAAGCCAGTGCAAGTCTCTCATTTGGTCGAAGATGTGGCTGTGGCGGGGGATGTCCAGGATGAGTCTGGCTGTTGCGTTCTGGGTTCTCTGTAGTTTTGTTTGAAGCTTCTTTGTGATGCCGGCATACAGTACATTGCCGTGGTCCATTATACTGGTGACAAGCATGTGGGTGACCGTCCTTCTTGTCTCTGTGGGAATCCACCTAAATATCTTCCGAAGGAGGCGCAGGCTGTGTAAGCATGGCAATGGCACTGCATTGACTTAAAGGGTCATGGAATGCGTGGAGTCCTGCATGATGCCCAGTTTGTGGGCATAGTCAGTGGGTGCGTTTCCAGGGGATGTTGGCCATCAGGACTCGTCCCAGGTGGAGAATGTGCAGCAGAGTACGAGGATCTCTGTTTTGTCAGATTAGAATTTGAGGCAGATGGTTTCTATCCATGCAGCGACTGCTTTCATTGCATTGGGGAAATTTCTCTTGGCTGATGATGGGTCGTCATTGGTAAGTGGAAGGAACAATTGGATATGGATGACAATGTTTAGGCCGTGCTGTGTAACAAATAAATGGGTCTAACGTCCATTCATTATATTGTAGTATAGTGAGTTTCTACGTACATACAGAATGAAGTGCTTTTCCCTACCCTGTATGTGTACTGATATGATTTTAAAGGCAACTATTCAGTCGTCCATTGCGTCCAGGAATATAAATAAGGTTTTTCTTATAACCATGTTCTATTAATTTTAACAAGGCCAGCATCATTCACCGTGACAGGTTCCTTGGCAGAGAGGCGTCATTTATGTCATAAGGGAATCCTGCAGGATTAAGCATAGAGCCACCCTGTAGCAGTGCGCCATTTCTCTTGTGCAGGAGGGTGTGGTTAGTAGCAGTCGGTCCCCATTTGACACCCCAAGAATCCCTTTGAAATGCCAAAATGTAAATATCCAGATAGTCTGCGGGATCTTTGCACCCATTAATTAATGTGTTCCAGATGTGCGGCAAGATAGCAACCGGTAATGTCAGTCACACCGAGGCTAACGTCTGAGTTACATTACCATGCTGAGGATTAAGGCACTCTGTGCCACCCACCTGCCTAAAATAAGCTCCACTTTCTATGTCAGAGAGCAAAACCATTTTTGAGGAATCAGATATGTAATGTTCATTAAAGTACCTGGGTTACTGGTGAGTCACAACATCTTGAAGACTACAATGCGTCTCATCGATTGAAGGGTAGGCAGCTCCACATATGCAAGTCATGTCTCGGCCTGTTGCGAGTGGGTGCAACTTAAAGGTCTATGCCACAGATGGAAGGTGTGACATATGAATCCACAGATACCTAAAAGAGTTGAACTGGAATCTCAGTGCACCAACAATGTGTCGCAAAATTTGCAGATGCCACCATCAAAAGTGACTTGAGTGCATTTACCCGCAGACCAGAGCCCCGCTTATAGCGATGGAGGATTAAAAGCCACCTGAGGCCTGAAGATCACTAAGGAAGAGAAGTACATCATCCAAATAAAGGGCAGTGTGGTGTTATGCACTCCACTTACCTCGCCATCCCCAAATCGGAGTGTGACATCATATCAGGAGCACCAGCAGGTTTATGGCAATAGCAACATTTATAAAGGTGGACCTTGACATGTACCTCTGTGGAAAGGAAAGGGTGGTGATAGATTTCTGTTTACTCAGACCTGGTTTGTGGGTGTAGTACACAGGAGCACCATCATCATCCAAAAGCATAGGTCGGAGCCAGATCATTGGAGCACAGCCTTGAAAAATTACCAGGAAACAGAATCAAACTCCTTTTGTAAATCAATCAGAAAAATGGCCAGGTTTTGATTTAGTCAGAAGTGCTAAATGGCCGCATTGCCCAGTTCTTCTCCCTGGCATAATGCCTAAATGATGAGTATGTTTAAGAATTGACAATTTCAAACTCATCTTGTTTGTTAAGACTTTGTCGAAGATGTTGATAGTCAAGTTGGTAAGGAAAATTAATCGTGTGGTCGGCCATTTTCCCACTTTGGGTTTGATAGCGATTGTAGCTTTATCTAAGGGGTGAATGAGCCTTGCAATTATGCCTACTTATAGAGTGCCAGAAATTGGTTCACAATTAAAGAGCAATTTACGGTTTTTAACAGAAAAGCTGTCTGGGCCTGAATTCTTGACTGATTGGAGACCAGATATGACCTGATCCTCCTCTACAGCTGTTAAGGGCAGTTCAACTTCAAGGGTCATGAGGCGTGGATTAGAAGGCAGATGTATGTCTCATGAACTCACGTGGGGGAGCGTAATTGCCTAAACGATTTTGAAAGGTTAAAGTATTTGAGTAATTATTGGTGGCTTCTCATAGAGATTATTATTGTATAGATTATTATATAGCATTCTCTAATGGCTGGCAATATTCTATTGGAAACGTTATCAATTCAAGGCAATATTGAAGTTTGCCTGATTTGTCTTATGATTTGTAAACCCTTAGGGTTGACACCCTCTATACACTATTGTGCTTCCTACAGGGAGAACTCTCTTACGTTGTACCTATGCCACCGCCAACTAGGAGTACCACTTTGCACAAGTCATGAGCTTCTACAGGTACTTCAAGGCAATCATCTGGGTCCCCAAGTCGGATATTTGTGCCAGCAGCAATGATTACATTCTGGAGCACATAAACCTTGAGGAGGGCCCATAAACTGTGTTTACTCATCCAAAAACAATTGTCATCCGAGGACAGCGAGTTCCTATAACTATCAAAGAAGGTTTGTACTTCTTTCTTCACAAATTTGGCACACTCCAAATCGAATAGATGCCATGTATTACATCCTCCACATCAATCGAAGGGCACGGGGCTGAGCATTCCACTCAAAAAGAAGGGTCTTCTGATCTGATATACCCCACTGTAGGATTCAAGCAGAATGGAGTGACATCAGGTCATCCAGCCTATAACCAGAACATGTCAAATCTAGATTGTGTGTGGGAGACCCAAAGACCATACAGAGGGATTCCCCATGCAGGAGGCATCACTTAGGCACATTGGTTGGCCCAGGAGACTAAGGGCCCGTTTTACAATAAATGACGCAAAGCTGTGCTAACACAATTTTTCTTCATATTTTTGTATGCAATGCTATGAGAGTCGTTACCGACATGCTGAAGCAATATTAACAATATGGCGCAACCTGTCAGTAAAAGAATAATTAGTATTAAAAAAATTGTGCTGATCCGTAGGACACATCGCTATGTGATGTTAACCTGTTTTGGGGCACGTTAAGTGAAGCAAACCAGGTTTGAGGCATGTTTCATAAAGTGATGTTCTTAAAATGTACCCAAACACATCACAAAATAAGTCCACAAATCAGGAAAATGGCGCACTCAGGTCAAGAGAGATCCCAGAAAGATCACAATGCAAGGAAAGAGCATAAGGAAGAGTAAGTGTTGTTTCAGTCCAGAGGGAAAGAACCTCATTACCACAGAGGTGACAGGCCACCAACAGCAGCTATTTGCCACCTCTAAATTGCCATTAGGTAGGAAGGAGGCAATCTAGCAGTCCATAGTGGGTATGGTTAACGGTGTCGCATAGGTCAGAAGAACAGTGATGGACTGCAAGAAGCACTGGCATGATTGCAAACACAGGTCAAAAGAGAAACAGGCCAGCAACCATCAGGCAGCATTGCAGACCATAGGCGGAAGTCCTACCTCCCAGGAGATTCTGGCTGAGCTTGATGAGATGGTCACAGCAGTAAACCAGGAGGATCTGGGGAAAGGAATCCACATAGAAGACAGTGCAGCTATCCGAGAGCAACAGCAAACACCGTGTAAGTTGCGCAGGTGGCTACATTGGTACTCACAATTTTCACCAGGGGAGGCACATTGGAGGCACTCTATTCATAATTGGGTTGCAAGGGGGCACAATAAAGGATAAACAGCAAAGACAATTTATGGCCACTCAACCCCATCAATATCCCCCCTACCCCCACTTCACTACCCTCACACCACTACCTTCACTCTATGAACACTAACATATACCCATGTCTAAGTCACAATGAGAAGCAGGGACCAGGCAGCGTATGCAGGAGTTAGGGGGGACAACTCTGGGGAAAGGACAGTCTGTACCACTGAGAAATAACAATAATTCAGTGCACTCACAACACGTGGGGATTCACTCTTTTCGCCATATGTGCTCATGCACACCTACCTTCCATGTTCCTATGCAGGAACATCTGCATCATACTGCAAGGGGCCTCTGTAGAGGGCATCATTGCTCTTGTGCATGAGGGGCAAACTACTTCTATGGACACACACATCCAAGCTGGGTGCTTCTCCCTAAGGCTAAGGCAGGATGAAGCACATTAAACTAGGACCCTACCAAGAGAAGGCACTTTTTACAGTCTACACTTGCATTACTCCTAAAACACATGTTGGGGGCATTGGAACTGTACACACTCCTCAAATATTAAAATTGCCAAAAGATTAGATTCTCCATGCGTCCATGAATGTTGTAGAGGAACAACACAAAACACTCCCACGTAAACCACCTCCCCTGCACTCAACTTCCAGAAATGGAACATAGGCAGAGACCAAAGAAAAGCTGGGTAAGAAAGAGATCAGATTATATTAAGCCATGTCAACATGTACAATGGGTCGCCAAAGTGAAATAAAAATACATACACTGGTGGGGTATTGTGCAGGCAGGGGCTGTGGAATTAGGCATTTCAGAACAGATTCAAAAAGCCCCACCCCCACTCGAGAGGCCCCCTCAGAAATGCTCCGGTCGTGCTAAACCCAGCAACATATTTACAAGTGGTTGCTAAGCCACTTCTTGGGGCTTAAGGCCTCCTTGTAAATACCGGCCCTTTACATGCATGTTTTCATGCAGCAGAAGGGGTGTGCAATCGCTTTTCCAGTGGGTGTTCCACTGCAACATACATTTATATTGATGCTGCCACACATGTACAACTAACTGCAAATCTGTGAAGCTGCCAAAAAATAATGGTGGCCCAAGGGTGGTACTACCATGGCGCAATGCAGAGGAACAATATCAATCCTCCATTTTTTTGCTCATTCGATGTGTCCTGAAAACTACAGCACGCATGGACAGAGCAAAAGGCCATGTATTACTGTTCATGTGCAGGAGGGTCTCCCTTCTTGCATATAAACAATTGTCTGACAATGAAGCTTTGGTACTTTTGTGTGTGCTGCCTAATAGACACATAGAATGGACACATAGAATGGACAAACTACCATTGTAGATTGGTTATATGCAGGGAGGGACCCCTTCATGCACCAAACAATCCACGCTCTCAATGCATACACCCTTGCACTAGGGTGCGAGAATGCCTGCATTGGCACAGGCTGCTACATTTATTGCCAGGGCAGGTGGAAACACAGGGAGGAGATGTATTTATGTAATTATGGCGTATCCCACTGTCAAAAACGGTGCAGTGTTGTGCTGCTAATTTCTGTGCAGCACTGTAATGTGCCAGTTATTGGTTAATCTGGAACTTGATGTGTTGTGCTATACCATGTAAAGTAAGTTAATACCCCATTACAAAAATTAAAACACATGTAGATCAGCCAGGACAGGTACAATTTCACCTATCATTATCTCATTGCAGAGAGTGAATATTTACTGCCTACACATCTGTCTATCCTGGACTTTCAAACTGACTTTGATGAGCAGCTGCCAACCATAAATTCTGACACCATCTAGCAGGTCATGGGGTCCATCTGTTTACCATCTCCGTTGCAGGGAGTACACACACAGCGTTGCGCCATCTCCAGATGGCCCTCTCAACAGAGCACACACATCACCTGCCTTCTCCCACAGAGCCCGAGACTCCCAGGACCAAGGCATCATCTTCCAAAGGCAAGCGGTAGGAGTGCAGAGGGAGCTGGTGCAAAAAGTGCAGGTGGGGATAGAGAACAAGGCGGGAAACCTAGCTGAAGTCAAGAGGTGCCTCATTCCCAATAGGTACAACTCTACTGCCAATAGAGGCACTCACTTCCCACATGCGTGGAGTGAAGCAGTCCCTATCCTAAATCGCTGGCGTTAAGAAGGAGAGACAACAACAAATATCTTATCAAAGTGGTGCCAGTGCGGTATCCAACATGCCCTGGGAAATGCTCACTGTCATGCAGTACATGCAGTGGTAGATGGTATCCATCTAAGGCTGCTTTGAGGCTTACACAGTCATGTTGTTGCTGCTGCATTGAAAAACCAACAGTTCCTCGACTGCAGTGAGGTCTCACATCTTGCCACAGATTAAGGGGGTCATTCTGACCTCGGCGGTAAAAGGCGCTTACCGCCGGTCAGAAGACCGCCATACACCGCCGCGGCTGCGGTAAACCGCCACGGTCATTCTGACCCGCAACTGGCAAACATTTTTTGGATGGCACCCGACATCCAAAAAAGTCCGCCACACCAAAGGGCAGCGAAAAACTGGCGATGACCAAACCTCCACCGTCACGCCAACAGAAATACGCCCATGCCATTCCGACCGACGAATCCACGCGGTGGTCTTTCAACCGCGGTATTCCATTGGCGGTACACACCACTGCGGTCAAAATACACACACCCTTACAAAACACAACCACATTGGACAATTTGAAATACACACACCTGATACACATACAAACAACACACCCACACACCCAATACAATATAAAACACACACCCACATCACCCACAAACCCTTACGACCACAATAGCGACTGAAGGACAGAGAGAGACAGCACTGCTTAGAGTAGACCATCACACAGAGGCAAATCACAATATCACCCACACAATTACCACGCACAAAACACCATACACCACCACACACATCACACTCTACAACACATACAACATCCCTCACCTCATCCACACCACCCCATGGCACCCCAAAGACACCCCAGGTTCTCTGACGCAGAACTCAGGGTCATGGTGGAGGAAATAGTTTGTGTAGAGCCCCAGCTCTTCGGGGCACAGGTGCAGCACACCACCATTGCCAGGAAGATGGAGCTATGGCAAAGGATAGTCGACAGGGTCAACGCTGTGGGACAGCATCCACGCAATCGGGATGACATCAGGAAGCGCTGGAATGACCTACGGGGGAAGGTGCGTTCCATGGTATCAAGGCACAACATTGCGGTGCAGAAGACTGGCGGCGGAACCCCACCTACTCCCCCAGAATTTACAGCATGGGAGGAGGAAGTCTTGCACATCCTGCATCCTGAGGGCCTCGCAGGAGTAGGCGGAGGAATGGACTCTGGTAAATCAAATCTTAACTACTTCTTCCCACCCCCACCCCACCTGCATGCCAGCACATACCCCCACCCTCACCCCCACCCCCATCACACCAACTCCTTGCAAAAGGCTCACCATCACAACCCACCCATCCCAACACCAAGCCCTGCATGCGACCACAAAGCATAGACACCCATCACCAAAGCATGCCCACTGCACACACACATCACCCCCACAAGCCACCCTCACAAAAGCCCCCACAAGGGAATGCCTGCACTTGGGTACACGGCCACCCACCCATTACACGAAATGCCACACACAGAAGCAATAACCATACCCTTATACCCCTGCAGGACCCGAACGCCACCACACCGCCACGGAGGGTCCAGAGATGTCCATCCCACCCCCAAAAGAGGCCCCCAGTGATGACAGCAGCTCTGTCTCCCTGGACCCAGATGACCAGCCCGGCCCATCGGGGACCTCTGGACAGTCGGTTCCCCACAGACAGCCACAGGCTACAGCAGACCTAACCCCCTCTGGGAACACCAGCACAGCTCCCACCCAGCGGGCCCATGCCTCTGTCTCCAGGACACGTCAATCAGCGGTGTGTCCGCCACTACAAGGCACCCAGGTTGACCCACCACCCCAACAACAACAGGGACCTGGGGGCAGTGGTGGTGGGCACACGGTCCAGGGGACAGAGGCACAGGAACAGAGGGGAACTGGGAGGGCTGCTGTGCGACAGGGGGGGGACAGGCCCAGGGAACCCACTCTCCAAGAGGCCCTCTCCTCCATCATGGGAGCCTACCACCACTCCCAGGAGACGATGGCGACGGTACTGGCCAGGTTCCAGGAGATCCAGGCACTGCAGGAGGAACGGTACATGGGGTTCAGAGATGAACTGAGGAACATCGGTTCCGCAATGGGGACCATCGTCGTGGCCCTTAACCAGATAGTCACCACATTGCGGGACCATGTGGCACCCCAACGGGCCCCTGTCACTAACCCAGACCAGGAACAGCCTACCACCTCCGCCGGCGCTAGTGGACAGGAGGCCCCCACACAACGACAGGCCACCAGAACTCCACCTCCTGCAGAAGAAGTACCACCCCGCAAGCGGAACCTGAGATCTCACAAGAAGACAGAGTAGGATGCCAAGACCCCCGCCAGCATAAGATACCCCCTGATGTCATCCCACTGTCCCACATTGTCACCCTGTCCAACCTTTAACTGTCCCTGCTCCATCCTTCCACAGGCATGTGGACAATGCACCTGTGAGACTGAGAACTGGACTCTGCCATGGACATTACTCCACCCCCACCCATCACCGTTTTCCAATCATGTACCTAAATGTAGCACTGTAATAAAATCACTTATTGCACTTAAAAAATCAGGAGTCTGCTTGTATTCTTAACAAATGTATTAGACATAACGGTGCAAAAATGTTCAGTTACATTGTGATGACAACATACCACTGTCATACAGCTTTAGTCCATGGGCAAACAAAGCAGAAGTCACGCAGTGGGTCATACAGCTCTGAAAAGGGAAGGGAAAGTCACAAATCAGTTAACAGGAACTGGGGGGAAACACAGACAGTAGAGAGGCAGGAGGCCTTAGGTAAATGTAAAATGGCGTGGTTGATTCTTACCTGTGTGCTACTGAAAATACTGTTGTATCACTGTATCCCTGTTGTCCGTGTCGTCCCCGTCGTCTTCCTCCTCTTCACTCTCCACAGGCTCCACAGCTGCTACAACACCACCATCTGGACCATCCTCCTGCAGAAAAGGCACCTGGCGTCGCAAAGCAAGATTGTGAAGCATACAGCAGGCCACGATGATTTGGCACACCTTCTTTGGTGAGTACATTAGGGATCCACCTGTCATATGCAGGCACCTAAACCTGGCCTTCAGGAGCCCGAAGGTCCTTTCTATGATCCTCCTAGTTCGCCCATGGGCCTCATTGTACCGTTCCTCTGCCCTGGTCCGGGGATTCCTCACTGGGGTCAGTAGCCAGGACAGGTTGGGGTAACCAGAGTCACCTAATAGCCACACACGGTGTCTCTGTAGCTGTTCCATCACATAAGGGATGCTGCTATTTCGCATGATGTACGCGTCATGCACTGACCCAGGGAACTTGGCATTTACATGGGAGATGTACTGGTCAGCCAAACAGACCACCTGGACATTCATCGAATGATAACTTTTTCTGTTTCTGTACACCTGCTCACTTTCTTTGGGGGGAACCAAAGCCACATGGGTCCCATCAATGGCACCAATGATGTTGGGAATATGTCCCAGGGCATAGAAATCACCCTTCACTGCAGCCAAATCGCCCACCTCAGGGAAAACAATGTAGCTCCGCATGTATTTCATCAGGGCAGACAACACTCTGGACAAAACCTTTGAAAACATAGGCTGAGACATCCCTGATGACATGGCCACTGTTGTCTGAAAAGACCCACTTTCCAAAAAATGGAGTACTGACAGAACCTGCACCAGAGGGGGAATCCCTGTGGGTTGGCGGATAGGGGACATCCGGTCTGGCTCCAGCTGGGCACACAGTTCATGTATAGTGGCTCTGTCAAGCCTGTATGTAAGTATGATATGTCGTTCTTCCATTGTCGACAGGTCCACCAGCGGTCTGTACACGGGAGGATTCATCCTTCTCCTCGCAAGTCCCAGCGGACGGTGCCGAGGAATGACAACATGGAGCACAGAGTCAAGCAACCCACAGGTACGTAACCACAGCTTGCACAGTACACGATTCGTTATGCATTGAAAGGCTTGTATGAGTGGCAATGCAAGGCCTAGGCCTGTGTGACGCAGTAGAAATTAAGCCATGTGGGCCCTTGAAATGGCGGCTGCCTGACCTGTGAAGTGTGACAATGGGATGTGAGGTCAATGCGCTGGCGTGGCACAACGTGGCGGTAGGCGGTTGAAGACCGCGGTGCAAAGCCGCATTGGTTAACATTGAACCCTTTGGGTTTCAGGAGCCAATGAGGATGTGCGCCGGCGGTCGCGGTATGCACCGCCGTGGGCGTGACTGCCATTTTCTATCTGATTAATCACTCGAGACCTGATCATCCACAGGAGAGGACCTATACTGCAAGTGCTGCTGTGACCTCGGTCTGGGAGATACAATGGTTGCTGCGACTGGGGAAAATGCCCCTGCCTTTACATCTGAGGAATTGGAGAAACTTGTTGATGGGGTCCTCCCCCAGTATGCGCTACTCTACGGTCCTCCAGACCAACAGGGTAGTACACAGGGTGCACGTTGTATGGGCTATGTCTGTGTTGAGTGGGGTGGTTGTAAGATGGCGGGGAGGTGAGCGAATGAGGAGTGCAACGCACAACAGATGAGAGCATGTGCCACATGGCAAGGTTGGGGAGGGGGGGCCACTCACATTGACCATGCAGAAAAGTGATGATGTTTCTTTTCCCACCATGTACATGTCACATATGTCAGCGCCCATCAGAAGATCGAAATTTGGCGTGCCATCGCCAAGGACGTCCGGGCCCTGGGGGTCCACAACAGACGGGGCACCCACTGCCAAAAGAGGTGGGAGGACATCCGCCGCAGGACCAGAAAGACCGCTGAGGCTCTGCTTGGGATGGCCTCCCAACGTAGGAGGGGTGCCAGCCGCCAATTGACCCCCCTGATGTTCCGGATCCTGGCGGTGGCCTACCCCGATTTGGATGGGCGCGTGAGGACATCACAGCAGACACAAGGGGGTGAGTATCAGCACATTCTGCTATCTTTGCGCGCAGTGGAGGTGTCTGGGTGGGAGAGGAGGGCTGTGGCTATCTCTAGGCCAGGGCGCATTCTGTAGGCTAGGCCCCTCCGTTAGGCATGGCCCTGTGCCCCCGCCCCCCACCTCTATAGGGTGCTATGTACAGCTATCCATGGTCCGGCCTCACCTATGTGTGCATTTGTCGTCCATAGACCTGTAGGCCAAGTCACAATAACTGAGTAGTGTACCCCGATTGCGCGGCGTAGTGCTGGGGGCTTCTGTGTCTGTCCTCTCCGACAACGGTGTTGCCAATGCATGCACTCAACCTGTCTTTATTTCTCCCCCCCCCATTTTCTTTGTCTTCCTGTTCATGTGTGCATTAGCATCATCAGGCGGAGGAGAAGTGGCATCGGCGCACGAGGGCGCTGCATCTCACATGGCCCCGGAGGGCCATGCAACCGACTCCGAGTACACCAGTGAGACGGAGGGCGAGGGGGGATCCACAACGGAGATCCGTGGAGACGTCAGCGACACAGACACGTCCTCGGAAGGGAGCTCCCTTGCGGTGGCGGCAACATCCGTGCCCACCGCCACAACAGGTACAGCCGCCACCCAGCGCACCAGCTCTGCCCTCCCAGCAGCCCCTCAGCGTTCGGCCCGTGCCCGCTCGGCCAGGAAGCCGGCCATCTCCTTCGCCCCAGGCACCTCAGGCCCTGCCCCAGTTACCCCTGCTGCCCTCAGTGCGGATATCATTGACCTCCTCCAGACGCTCATTGTTGGGCAGTCTACCCTTTTGAATGCCATCCAGGGGGTAGAAAGGGAGGTGCATCGGAGCAATGCATACCTGGAGGGCATTCATTCGGGTCAGGCTGCCCATCAGCGATCGTTCAACGCTCTGGCCTCAGCACTGACGGCAGCCATTGTCCCTGTCTCCAGCCTCCCTCTTCAAACTCACTCCACCCAGTCCCAGTCTCCTGTTCCTCTGCCTATCCCATCCACACCATCAGACCAGCCTGCACACACCTCAACACCCAAGGGCAGCTCATCCAGACATAAGCACCACAGATCACACAAGCATTCACCCAAGCAACATCCAGATGCAGACATGCCAACAGTCACTACCTCCTCTGTGTCCCCCACCTCCTCGTCTCCCTCCTCCCTCCCTGTGACGTCTCCACTCACACCTGCATGCACACCCCCATCAGCCAGTACTTCCATCACCAGCACACCCTCCAGACCAGTCCGCACACGTGCAGTCACCACTCCCACTGCCATTTACACGTCCCCTGTGTCCTCTCCCAGTGTGTCTGTCACCCCCTCTTCCAAACCACACAAACGCAGGCAGCCACCCACCCAACAGCCATCCACCTCACGACAGCCTCCGTCACAAGCACCTGCACCCAATGACAGCACACTTGACTCTCCTACAACCACATCCTCTTCCTCCACTCCCATACCCACTGCACCTACCCTTCCCATTGCTCCAAAAAAACTTTTCCTCTCCAAAATTAACCTCTTTCCATCACCTGACCCACCCCCTCCATCTGGTAAGAGTCCAAACAGCACCTCAGCCACCACAAGCCCTGCACCTACTAGGACCATAGTTCAGGGCTATTGGAGTCCACCAGCTCCTAGGGCAGGAACATCGGCCAGCAGCAAGGGGACAGCCAGCCCACCCCCTGGGAAGAGGACCAAAAAAGCGAAGGGCCGGCGCGACAAGCCTGAGACGGCTGCCACCAAGGACAGTAGCCTTGCCCCGTCACCTGGCACATCAACAAAGGGAGGCAAGGGCCCCAGAGATTCAGCAAAGGAGGGCAAGGGCAGCAGGGCGGACAAGTCCGGCAGCAGGCGTGCTGCCCAGGAGGGCCCCACCAGCCCCATTCCGGGTGTGACGGAGGACACCCACGGGCCCAGGACTCCATCACAGGAGGGCCCCGCAACCGAAAGGTCAGATGGCGACTGAGCGGGAAGTATTGGCCAGGTCTGGTTCCCTAGAAACACAAGACAAGCACCGCTGAACAGGGGCCACCAAGACAAGCACCGCTGAACAGGGGCCGCCAAGACAAGCACCGCTGAACAGGGGCCGCCAAGACAAGCACCGCTGAACAGGGGCCGCCGTGACAAGCACCGCTGAACAGGGGCCGCTGTGAGAAGCACCGCTCCGCTGGGCCCTTCATCTCAAGCACCGCTCCGCTGGGCCCTTCCTCTCAAGCACCGCTCTGCTGGGCACCGCCGTCTCTGAACTGCTCTGCTGGGCCCTTCCTCTCAAGCACCGCTCCACTGGGCACCGCCGTCTCAAGCACCGCTCCGCTGGGCCCTTCATCTCAAGCACCGCTCCGCTGGGCCCTTCCTCTCAAGCACCGCTCCGCTGGGCCCTTCCTCTCAAGCACCGCTCCGCTGGGCCCTTCATCTCAAGCACTGCTCCGCTGGGCCCTTCCTCTCAAGCACCGCTCTGCTGGGCACCGCCGTCTCTGAACTGCTCTGCTGGGCCCTTCCTCTCAAGCACCGCTCCGCTGGGCCCTTCATCTCAAGCACCGCTCCGCTGGGCCCTTCCTCTCAAGCAACGCTCCGCTGGGCACCGCCGTCTCTGAACTGCTCTGCTGGGCCTTTCCTCTCAAGCACCGCTCCGCTGGGCCCTTCATCTCAAGCACCGCTCCGCTGGGCCCTTCCTCTCAAGCACCGCTCCGCTGGGCACTGCCGTCTCTGAACTGCTCTGCTGGGCCCTTCCTCTCAAGTACCGCTCCGCTGGGCCCTTCATCTCAAGCACCGCTCCGCTGGGCCCTTCCTCTCAAGCACCGCTCTGCTGGGCCCTTCCTCTCAAGCACCACTCCGCTGGGCACCGCCGTCTCTGAACTGCTCTGCTGGGCCCTTCCTCTCAAGCACCGCTCCGCTGGGCCCTTCATCTCAAGCACCGCTCCGCTGGGCCCTTCCTCTCAAGCACCGCTCCGCTGGGCACCGCCGTCTCTGAACTGCTCTGCTGGGCCCTTCCTCTCAAGCACCGCTCCGCTGGGCCCTTCATCTCAAGCACCGCTCCGCTGGGCACCGCCGTCTCTGAACTGCTCTGCTGGGCCCTTCCTCTCAAGCACCGCTCCGCTGGGCCCTTCATCTCAAGCACCGCTGGCCCATTGGCAGTGCCGGTTCTGTGTCGATCAGGGCTTCACGAAGCACTCTGGCCACCATGCCTCCTCCATTACCAGTGGAGTCGGTAATCCATCTGATGGACTGTGGCTTTGCACTCCGCAAGGATTATGCAGTGGGCAACCCACCCACCTTATAGACTTGAGAGACTGTGGCTTTGCACTCCCCAGAATGGAACAGTGGGCAAGCCACCCACTGTAGAGACTTGAGAGACTGTGGCTTTGCACTCCCCAGGATGGTACAGTGGCATGGAGGCCCCTTGTGGATCTGGCGTCGTGGACTCATGTGGCTGAGGTGCCCCCCCTTCCCTTCCCCCTGAGGTGCCTGTAGTTTTATCATCTGATGCCCCAGCAGTGTTCTCTCCAATGGTATCTGGTCTCGTGTGTGGGCTTTGCCCATGTGTTTGTGCACATTGGCCCACGGACTATGGAACTTTGCCAAAATGTGCAGGACTTATAGCCTATGTATATATTTCTAACTATGTTCATTCTTTAATATGTATATTTCATATTTCATATTTCCCATAACTTCAATTGAGCTATAATATACTTCAATTTTAATGATCATTTTATTTTGTCTTTGCATTATTCTGGGGGGTTTGGGGGGTGTCACTCTGACTTGTTGCTCTGCATTGGTGTGTAGGTATTTGGGGTGGGGGGGTGGGTGTATCGCGTATGTGTGTGGCTGTAACCTTTCCTCCTCCCCCCTCCCCTGTGTCGTAGGTGCAGTACTCACCGTTGTCGTCTGCGCCGGTGTTCGTACTCCTGGTAGATGAGCAGGTAGACAATAGCTGGTAGGATGTTTAATTCGGGTTCCATGCTGTCCTCCTTCCTCGTGGAGTGTATAGAGGTGAGCGTTTTCCCGTTCGTAGTCTGTTTCCGCCGTGTTTTTATCGGTGGGGCTCCCACCCCGGAAAAGGTGGCGGATTGGTGAGTTGTGATAGGGTGGGCGGTACATTGTCTGCCGCCTGTCTGTTGGCGGTGACCGCCGCGCTGTTTGTTTGTCCCACCGTGGCGGTCGGAGTGTTAAAGTGGCGGGCTGTGTTGGCGGTTCCCGCCAGGGTCAGAATTCCATTTTTCTGACCGCCTGCCTGTTGGCGGGTTGGCCGCCGCTTTATCACCGACCGCCAGGGTTGGAATGACCCCCTAAATCTGCTGGGATGTACAAGTCCACCTATTCTGCACCTAGTGTACGTGTGCCTAGCTCTACTGTGTCTACAATGCATTATTTGATGCTAAAGCAATGAAGAGCCTATATATATTGAAATGGATCTGCGCATATCAGCAAGTGAAGTTGACATACTGAGGTGTGCCATTCCCAAAGTGCAGGGTAGGGATCTATGGAAAATAGCAAAGTCAAAGTGGGTGCCTACAGTGGTGCATGTGTATGATCCTTACCCCATGCACAATGCAGTCATCCTAGCACAAGGCTGCAATGTGTGCTCGATTAGCAGTTAATGGTATCAGTATCTGCATGTAGGTGTTCCTTTTAGGGTGATAACACGCCTTAATGTATCTTTACACTACTCGTGGGTGGAAAAAATGTGCACTCATAGTTAAAGGTAATCGGAGAATGATTTATCACTATGATCCTTAATGTGCCAATCAAACCCCAACATCCGGCCCGTGACAGAATGTATGCCAATTGCCTCAAGTGCATATTTTATTGTATATCTGATGTAGTGTACAACACAATGAGTGTTGCTTGGGCATGACTAAAGCTGCATCCATTGCATGCCCTAGTGCTGTATCACCCTGCTGCAGGCCCTCTCTATCTCGAAATCGATGTTGCAGCATCCACATCGCCACAGTGACAACTTGAACATATTTGATATAAACCATCACCACTTTCATGTCACGCAACAGGATGGCATGTGGATGTCAGTGCATTGTACTTATGTCATGGAATACCTAGCTGGAATTTGTCTCCATATGCGAATGGCACAATGTCACATATAGTGACTGAAGCCTAATCAAAGGTGACGGACACACATATTGAGAACCAAGTCCCACCTGAGGCATCCTAGTGTGGTGTAGGAAGCTGGATCCGTGGTTCCCCAGAGGCTTAGCAGAGGCAAAAATAATAATACTCTATTTTGTGGCAGTGTGGTCGAGCAATTAGGCTTATGCGAGAGGTATTGTAGCGCATTTGTTGTATGCACACAGACAATTGAAGAAGCACACAATCAATGAAAGAACCACAGACCAATAGGTTTCCATGTTGAAAAATATCTCTTGTTTATTTATTTTCAGAACCACAAAATTCAGTTTGCAGGTAAGTACATAAAATCAAAGTTACTTCGCATTATGTATCGCCAGGACTTTGAGTAAAAACAATAAGGAATACAGTTTTGCTTAAAATGGCAAAAACCTATTTCAAAAGTGTACACTGCAATTTCCAACAGTTTTTAGGGGAATAAAACGTAACACAGTTTTACAGGTTATTACATTACTTGAAGTTCCTGTTTCTGTGGTATAGGTAGACCACCATTGGGGGTTCAAGTTACTCCCAAACACCCACCACCAGGAACACTGGGTCAGTCGGGTGCAGAGGTCCAAGTAGAGAAATTTGTACATGGGCTCCTAAGGAGACGGGGCTTATTCAGAGTTAGGCCTGCCAGCAGGTAAATCCCTGCATCTTCGAAGAGCAGACCTGGGGGGTTTAGAGGAGCACTGGAGGGGCCACAAGTAGGAACCAATTCCACACCCTCAGTGGCACTGTTCCGGCTGAGTGAAGAGTGCTAACCGGGCGTTGGCTTTCTTATGGTTCTCTATGATTGCACCCCAGGGGTCACTTAGCGCCTGCAGGCGACGTCAAGGGTGTCAACTGGGGCAAATCACAAGCTGGATAGGGAGGGAGGGCATCTGAACGTAGTCGCACTGGTGTTTGGGGTCTCCAAGACCTGGGGCAGCTGGTCCAGTTGTCCTTTAGACATCATATCTTTGTCCGGGGCAGTCGCGGTCATGGGGGTTATCGGGATTCCCTCTGCAGGCGTCGACTTGGAAGGGTGGAAAGATCAATCCAGGGTTGGCACTTGCTTACAATTGCCTGGGACTCTTTCTGGATGGTTTGACCACCTGAGCACCGGCAGTGGGAGTCTGGTGCAGGGTGGTTAAGGCTCATGCATCCGGGGTGGGTCTGGAATCTTTGGATGTTGTTTCTTTGATCTTTCTTCTTATGCAGAGCCGCTGTCCATGTAAATTCTAGGTCCTTTTGGGTGAGGGCAGTGCTCTGAAGCTTGGCAGAGGTCGCTGGTCCCGCTGGATGGGTTGCTGTAGTTTTGCAGGTTCTTTGAAGCAGAAGAAAGGCCAATAGGGCTGGGGTCAAGTCAGTTGTCTTCTTCCTTCTCTGCTATGGGTTCAGTTGAGCAGGCCTTCTTCTTTTCAGGTCACCGGGAATCTGGTGTGCTGTGTTCAGTGAGGCCCTTAATTCCTGGATTATGGGGTGTTACAGCGGTCATAGGGCAGTAGACAATGGCTACAGTCCCTGAAGTTGGCTACACCCTTCTTCTGCCCAGTTCCTTTGGGGAGGGGGGCCACAAACATAAACCTTTTGGTCCCTGTCCTGCAAATGAAGATGGAGGTTTCTGCAGAGAGGGGGGCACCTCACCTTTGGAAACCTTTGGGGTGGTACTACTTGGGGGGGTCACCCCTCTCTGCTTTAACTAATTTTCCTCTCTGATTGGCCACCAAAAGTTGAGCTAAGTACAGGGGGCGTGTAACTCCACTAGCTGGAATGCCCTGGGGCACTGTAACAAGAGGCTTGAGCCTTTAAGGCTCACCAGCAGGTGTTACAGGTCGTGTAGGGGGGAGGTGTGAAGCACCATGACCTAGGACAGCCTTTGTTTATGGCAACCAAGTGCACAAAGGCACTCAGCCCATGTGGTCTGAAGTTTGTCTCCAAGTGGCAGACTGGCAGAGAGGCCCTCATTATAACCCTGGCGGTCGGTGTTAAAGCGGTGGTAATATTGCCAACTGGCCGGCAGTACAAAAAATTGAATCACAACAATGACGGAAACCGCCAACACAGACAGCCACTTTAACACTCCAACCGCCACGGCGGTAGAAACAAACACCGCAGCAGTAACCACCAACAGACAGGCGGAAGACAATGTACCGCCCACAGTATTACAAGGCACCAATCCGCCAGCTTTTCCAGGGCAGTACCAACGACATCAAAAGCAAGGTGGAAACAGTACACCTGATACACATACAAACAACACACCCACACACCCAATACAATATAAAACACACACCCACATCACCCACAAACCCTTACGACCACAATAGCGACTGAAGGACAGAGAGAGACAGCACTGCTTAGAGTAGACCATCACACAGAGGCAAATCACAATATCACCCACACAATTACCACGCACAAAACACCATACACCACCACACACATCACACTCTACAACACATACAACATCCCTCACCTCATCCACACCACCCCATGGCACCCCAAAGACACCCCAGGTTCTCTGACGCAGAACTCAGGGTCATGGTGGAGGAAATAGTTTGTGTAGAGCCCCAGCTCTTCGGGGCACAGGTGCAGCACACCACCATTGCCAGGAAGATGGAGCTATGGCAAAGGATAGTCGACAGGGTCAACGCTGTGGGACAGCATCCACGCAATCGGGATGACATCAGGAAGCGCTGGAATGACCTACGGGGGAAGGTGCGTTCCATGGTATCAAGGCACAACATTGCGGTGCAGAAGACTGGCGGCGGAACCCCACCTACTCCCCCAGAATTTACAGCATGGGAGGAGGAAGTCTTGCACATCCTGCATCCTGAGGGCCTCGCAGGAGTAGGCGGAGGAATGGACTCTGGTAAATCAAATCTTAACTACTTCTTCCCACCCCCACCCCACCTGCATGCCAGCACATACCCCCACCCTCACCCCCACCCCCACCCCCATCACACCAACTCCTTGCAAAAGGCTCACCATCACAACCCACCCATCCCAACACCAAGCCCTGCATGCGACCACAGAGCATAGACACCCATCACCAAAGCATGCCCACTGCACACACACATCACCCCCACAAGCCACCCTCACAAAAGCCCCCACAAGGGAATGCCTGCACTTGGGTACACGGCCACCCACCCATTACACGAAATGCCACACACAGAAGCAATAACCATACCCTTATACCCCTGCAGGACCCGAACGCCACCACACCGCCACGGAGGGTCCAGAGATGTCCATCCCACCCCCAAAAGAGGCCCCTAGTGATGACAGCAGCTCTGTCTCCCTGGACCCAGATGACCAGCCCGGCCCATCGAGGGACCTCTGGACAGTCGGTTCCCCACAGACAGCCACAGGCTACAGCAGACCTAACCCCCTCTGGGAACACCAGCACAGCTCCCACCCAGCGGGCCCATGCCTCTGTCTCCAGGACACGTCAATCAGCGGTGTGTCCGCCACTACAAGGCACCCAGGTTGACCCACCACCCCAACAACAACAGGGACCTGGGGGCAGTGGTGGTGGGCACACGGTCCAGGGGACAGAGGCACAGGAACAGAGGGGAACTGGGAGGGCTGCTGTGCGACAGGGGGGGGGACAGGCCCAGGGAACCCACTCTCCAAGAGGCCCTCTCCTCCATCATGGGAGCCTACCACCACTCCCAGGAGACGATGGCGACGGTACTGGCCAGGTTCCAGGAGATCCAGGCACTGCAGGAGGAACGGTACATGGGGTTCAGAGATGAACTGAGGAACATCGGTTCCGCAATGGGGACCATCGTCGTGGCCCTTAACCAGATAGTCACCACATTGCGGGACCATGTGGCACCCCAACGGGCCCCTGTCACTAACCCAGACCAGGAACAGCCTACCACCTCCGCCGGCGCTAGTGGACAGGAGGCCCCCACACAACGACAGGCCACCAGAACTCCACCTCCTGCAGAAGAAGTACCACCCCGCAAGCGGAACCTGAGATCTCACAAGAAGACAGAGTAGGATGCTAAGACCCCCGCCAGCATAAGATACCCCCTGATGTCATCCCACTGTCCCACATTGTCACCCTGTCCAACCTTTAACTGTCCCTGCTCCATCCTTCCACAGGCATGTGGACAATGCACCTGTGAGACTGAGAACTGGACTCTGCCATGGACATTACTCCACCCCCACCCATCACCGTTTTCCAATCATGTACCTAAATGTAGCACTGTAATAAAATCACTTATTGCACTTAAAAAATCAGGAGTCTGCTTGTATTCTTAACAAATGTATTAGACATAACGGTGCAAAAATGTTCAGTTACATTGTGATGACAACATACCACTGTCATACAGCTTTAGTCCATGGGCAAACAAAGCAGAAGTCACGCAGTGGGTCATACAGCTCTGAAAAGGGAAGGGAAAGTCACAAATCAGTTAACAGGAACTGGGGGGAAACACAGACAGTAGAGAGGCAGGAGGCCTTAGGTAAATGTAAAATGGCGTGGTTGATTCTTACCTGTGTGCTACTGAAAATACTGTTGTATCACTGTATCCCTGTTGTCCGTGTCGTCCCCGTCGCCTTCCTCCTCTTCACTCTCCACAGGCTCCACAGCTGCTACAACACCACCATCTGGACCATCCTCCTGCAGAAAAGGCACCTGGCGTCGCAAAGCAAGATTGTGAAGCATACAGCAGGCCACGATGATTTGGCACACCTTCTTTGGTGAGTACATTAGGGATCCACCTGTCATATGCAGGCACCTAAACCTGGCCTTCAGGAGCCCGAAGGTCCTTTCTATGATCCTCCTAGTTCGCCCATGGGCCTCATTGTACCGTTCCTCTGCCCTGGTCCGGGGATTCCTCACTGGGGTCAGTAGCCAGGACAGGTTGGGGTAACCAGAGTCACCTAATAGCCACACACGGTGTCTCTGTAGCTGTTCCATCACATAAGGGATGCTGCTATTTCGCATGATGTACGCGTCATGCACTGACCCAGGGAACTTGGCATTTACATGGGAGATGTACTGGTCAGCCAAACAGACCACCTGGACATTCATCGAATGATAACTTTTTCTGTTTCTGTACACCTGCTCACTTTCTTTGGGGGGAACCAAAGCCACATGGGTCCCATCAATGGCACCAATGATGTTGGGAATATGTCCCAGGGCATAGAAATCACCCTTCACTGCAGCCAAATCGCCCACCTCAGGGAAAACAATGTAGCTCCGCATGTATTTCATCAGGGCAGACAACACTCTGGACAAAACCTTTGAAAACATAGGCTGAGACATCCCTGATGACATGGCCACTGTTGTCTGAAAAGACCCACTTTCCAAAAAATGGAGTACTGACAGAACCTGCACCAGAGGGGGAATCCCTGTGGGTTGGCGGATAGGGGACATCCGGTCTGGCTCCAGCTGGGCACACAGTTCATGTATAGTGGCTCTGTCAAGCCTGTATGTAAGTATGATATGTCGTTCTTCCATTGTCGACAGGTCCACCAGCGGTCTGTACACGGGAGGATTCATCCTTCTCCTCGCAAGTCCCAGCGGACGGTGCCGAGGAATGACAACATGGAGCACAGAGTCAAGCAACCCACAGGTACGTAACCACAGCTTGCACAGTACACGATTCGTTATGCATTGAAAGGCTTGTATGAGTGGCAATGCAAGGCCTAGGCCTGTGTGACGCAGTAGAAATTAAGCCATGTGGGCCCTTGAAATGGCGGCTGCCTGACCTGTGAAGTGTGACAATGGGATGTGAGGTCAATGCGCTGGCGTGGCACAACGTGGCGGTAGGCGGTTGAAGACCGCGGTGCAAAGCCGCATTGGTTAACATTGAACCCTTTGGGTTTCAGGAGCCAATGAGGATGTGCGCCGGCGGTCGCGGTATGCACCGCCGTGGGCGTGACCGCCATTTTCTATCTGATTAATCACTCGAGACCTGATCATCCACAGGAGAGGACCTATACTGCAAGTGCTGCTGTGACCTCGGTCTGGGAGATACAATGGCTGCTGCGACTGGGGAAAGGGCCCCTGCCTTTACATCTGAGGAATTGGAGAAACTTGTTGATGGGGTCCTCCCCCAGTATGCGCTACTCTACGGTCCTCCAGACCAACAGGTTAGTACACAGGGTGCACGTTGTATGGGCTATGCCTGTGTTGAGTGGGGTGGTTGTAAGATGGCGGGGAGGTGAGCGAATGAGGAGTGCAACGCACAACAGATGAGAGCATGTGCCACATGGCAAGGTTGGGGAGGGGGGGCCACTCACATTGACCATGCAGAAAAGTGATGATGTTTCTTTTCCCACCATGTACATGTCACATATGTCAGCGCCCATCAGAAGATCGAAATTTGGCGTGCCATCGCCAAGGACGTCCGGGCCCTGGGGGTCCACAACAGACGGGGCACCCACTGCCGAAAGAGGTGGGAGGACATCCGCCGCAGGACCAGAAAGACCGCTGAGGCTCTGCTGGGGATGGCCTCCCAACGTAGGAGGGGTGCCAGCCGCCAATTGACCCCCCTGATGTTCCGGATCCTGGCGGTGGCCTACCCCGATTTGGATGGGCGTGTGAGGACATCACAGCAGACACAAGGGGGTGAGTATCAGCACATTCTGCTATCTTTGCGCGCAGTGGAGGTGTCTGGGTGGGAGAGGAGGGCTGTGGCTATCTCTAGGCCAGGGCGCATTCTGTAGGCTAGGCCCCTCCGTTAGGCATGGCCCTGTGCCCCCGCCCCCCACCTCTATAGGGTGCTATGTACAGCTATCCATGGTCCGGCCTCACCTATGTGTGCATTTGTCGTCCATAGACCTGTAGGCCAAGTCACAATAACTGAGTAGTGTACCCCGATTGCGCGGCGTAGTGCTGGGGGCTTCTGTGTCTGTCCTCTCCGACAACGGTGTTGCCAATGCATGCACTCAACCTGTCTTTATTTCTCCCCCCCCCCATTTTCTTTGTCTTCCTGTTCATGTGTGCATTAGCATCATCAGGCGGAGGAGAAGTGGCATCGGCGCACGAGGGAGCTGCATCTCACATGGCCCCGGAGGGCCATGCAACCGACTCCGAGTACACCAGTGAGACGGAGGGCGAGGGGGGCTCCACAACGGAGATCCGTGGAGACGTCAGCGACACAGACACGTCCTCGGAAGGGAGCTCCCTTGCGGTGGCGGCAACATCCGTGCCCACCGCCACAACAGGTACAGCCGCCACCCAGCGCACCAGCTCCGCCCTCCCAGCAGCCCCTCAGCGTTCGGCCCGTGCCCGCTCGGCCAGGAAGCCGGCCATCTCCTTCGCCCCAGGCACCTCAGGCCCTGCCCCAGTTACCCCTGCTGCCCTCAGTGCGGATATCATTGACCTCCTCCAGACGCTCATTGTTGGGCAGTCTACCCTTTTGAATGCCATCCAGGGGGTAGAAAGGGAGGTGCATCGGAGCAATGCATACCTGGAGGGCATTCATTCGGGTCAGGCTGCCCATCAGCGATCGTTCAACGCTCTGGCCTCAGCACTGACGGCAGCCATTGTCCCTGTCTCCAGCCTCCCTCTTCAAACTCACTCCACCCAGTCCCAGTCTCCTGTTCCTCTGCCTATCCCATCCACACCATCAGACCAGCCTGCACACACCTCAACACCCAAGGGCAGCTCATCCAGACATAAGCACCACAGATCACACAAGCATTCACCCAAGCAACATCCAGATGCAGACATGCCAACAGTCACTACCTCCTCTGTGTCCCCCACCTCCTCGTCTCCCTCCTCCCTCCCTGTGACGTCTCCACTCACACCTGCATGCACACCCCCATCAGCCAGTACTTCCATCACCAGCACACCCTCCAGACCAGTCCGCACACGTGCAGTCACCACCCCCACTGCCATTTACACGTCCCCTGTGTCCTCTCCCAGTGTGTCTGTCACCCCCTCTTCCAAACCACACAAACGCAGGCAGCCACCCACCCAACAGCCATCCACCTCACGACAGCCTCCGTCACAAGCACCTGCACCCAAAGACAGCACACTTGACTCTCCTACAACCACATCCTCTTCCTCCACTCCCATACCCACTGCACCTACCCTTCCCATTGCTCCAAAAAAACTTTTCCTCTCCAAAATTAACCTCTTTCCATCACCTGACCCACCCCCTCCATCTGGTAAGAGTCCAAACAGCACCTCAGCCACCACAAGCCCTGCACCTACTAGGACCATAGTTCAGGGCTATTGGAGTCCACCAGCTCCTAGGGCAGGAACATCGGCCAGCAGCAAGGGGACAGCCAGCCCACCCCCTGGGAAGAGGACCAAGAAAGCGAAGGGCCGGCGCGACAAGCCTGAGACGGCTGCCACCAAGGACAGTAGCCTTGCCCCGTCACCTGGCACATCAACAAAGGGAGGCAAGGGCCCCAGAGATTCAGCAAAGGAGGGCAAGGGCAGCAGGGCGGACAAGTCCGGCAGCAGGCGTGCTGCCCAGGAGGGCCCCACCAGCCCCATTCCGGGTGTGACGGAGGACACCCACAGGCCCAGGACTCCATCACAGGAGGGCCCCGCAACCGAAAGGTCAGATGGCGACTGAGCGGGAAGTATTGGCCAGGTCTGGTTCCCTAGAAACACAAGACAAGCACCGCTGAACAGGGGCCACCAAGACAAGCACCGCTGAACAGGGGCCGCCAAGACAAGCACCGCTGAACAGGGGCCGCCAAAACAAGCACCGCTGAACAGGGGCCGCCGTGACAAGCACCGCTGAACAGGGGCCGCTGTGAGAAGCACCGCTCCGCTGGGCCCTTCATCTCAAGCACCGCTCCGCTGGGCCCTTCCTCTCAAGCACCGCTCCGCTGGGCACCGCCGTCTCTGAACTGCTCTGCTGGGCCCTTCCTCTCAAGCACCGCTCCACTGGGCACCGCCGTCTCAAGCACCGCTCCGCTGGGCCCTTCATCTCAAGCACCGCTCCGCTGGGCCCTTCCTCTCAAGCACCGCTCCGCTGGGCCCTTCCTCTCAAGCACCGCTCCGCTGGGCCCTTCATCTCAAGCACCGCTCCGCTGGGCCCTTCCTCTCAAGCACCGCTCTGCTGGGCACCGCCGTCTCTGAACTGCTCTGCTGGGCCCTTCCTCTCAAGCACCGCTCCGCTGGGCCCTTCATCTCAAGCACCGCTCCGCTGGGCCCTTCCTCTCAAGCAACGCTCCGCTGGGCACCGCCGTCTCTGAACTGCTCTGCTGGGCCTTTCCTCTCAAGCACCGCTCCGCTGGGCCCTTCATCTCAAGCACCGCTCCGCTGGGCCCTTCCTCTCAAGCACCGCTCCGCTGGGCACCGCCGTCTCTGAACTGCTCTGCTGGGCCCTTCCTCTCAAGTACCGCTCTGCTGGGCCCTTCATCTCAAGCACCGCTCCGCTGGGCCCTTCCTCTCAAGCACCGCTCCGCTGGGCCCTTCCTCTCAAGCACCACTCCGCTGGGCACCGCCGTCTCTGAACTGCTCTGCTGGGCCCTTCCTCTCAAGCACCGCTCCGCTGGGCCCTTCATCTCAAGCACCGCTCCGCTGGGCCCTTCCTCTCAAGCACCGCTCCGCTGGGCACCGCCGTCTCTGAACTGCTCTGCTGGGCCCTTCCTCTCAAGCACCGCTCCGCTGGGCCCTTCATCTCAAGCACCGCTCCGCTGGGCACCGCCATCTCTGAACTGCTCTGCTGGGCCCTTCCTCTCAAGCACCGCTCCGCTGGGCCCTTCATCTCAAGCACCGCTGGCCCATTGGCAGTGCCGGTTCTGTGTCGATCAGGGCTTCACGAAGCACTCTGGCCACCATGCCTCCTCCATTACCAGTGGAGTCGGTAATCCATCTGATGGACTGTGGCTTTGCACTCCCCAGGATTATGCAGTGGGCAAACCACCCACTGTAGAGACTTGAGGGACTGTGGCTTTGCACTCCCCAGAATGGAACAGTGGGCAAGCCACCCACTGTAGAGACTTGAGAGACTGTGGCTTTGCACTCCCCAGGATGGTACAGTGGCCATGGAGGCCCCTTGTGGATCTGGCGTCGTGGACTCATGTGGCTGAGGTGCCCCCCCTTCCCTTCCCCCTGAGGTGCCTGTAGTTTTATCATCTGATGCCCCAGCAGTGTTCTCTCCAATGGTATCTGGTCTCGTGTGTGGGCTTTGCCCATGTGTTTGTGCACATTGGCCCACGGACTATGGAACTTTGCCAAAATGTGCAGGACTTATAGCCTATGTATATATTTCTAACTATGTTCATTCTTTAATATGTATATTTCATATTTCATATTTCCCATAACTTCAATTGAGCTATAATATACTTCAATTTTAATGATCATTTTATTTTGTCTTTGCATTATTCTGGGGGGTTTGGGGGGTGTCACTCTGACTTGTTGCTCTGCATTGGTGTGTAGGTATTTGGGGTGGGGGGGTGGGTGTATCGCGTATGTGTGTGGCTGTAACCTTTCCTCCTCCCCCCTCCCCTGTGTCGTAGGTGCAGTACTCACCGTTGTCGTCTGCGCCGGTGTTCGTACTCCTGGTAGATGAGCAGGTAGACAATAGCTGGTAGGATGTTTAATTCGGGTTCCATGCTGTCCTCCTTCCTCGTGGAGTGTATAGAGGTGAGCGTTTTCCCGTTCGTAGTCTGTTTCTGCCGTGTTTTTATCGGTGGGGCTCCCACCCCGGAAAAGGTGGCGGATTGGTGAGTTGTGATAGGGTGGGCGGTACATTGTCTGCCGCCTGTCTGTTGGCGGTGACCGCCGCGCTGTTTGTTTGTCCCACCGTGGCGGTCGGAGTGTTAAAGTGGCGGGCTGTGTTGGCGGTTCCCGCCAGGGTCAGAATTCCATTTTTCTGACCGCCTGCCTGTTGGCGGGTTGGCCACCGCTTTATCACCGACCGCCAGGGTTGGAATGACCCCCTAAATCTGCTGGGATGTACAAGTCCACCTATTCTGCACCTAGTGTACGTGTGCCTAGCTCTACTGTGTCTACAATGCATTATTTGATGCTAAAGCAATGAAGAGCCTATATATATTGAAATGGATCTGCGCATATCAGCAAGTGAAGTTGACATACTGAGGTGTGCCATTCCCAAAGTGCAGGGTAGGGATCTATGGAAAATAGCAAAGTCAAAGTGGGTGCCTACAGTGGTGCATGTGTATGATCCTTACCCCATGCACAATGCAGTCATCCTAGCACAAGGCTGCAATGTGTGCTCGATTAGCAGTTAATGGTATCAGTATCTGCATGTAGGTGTTCCTTTTAGGGTGATAACACGCCTTAATGTATCTTTACACTACTCGTGGGTGGAAAAAATGTGCACTCATAGTTAAAGGTAATCGGAGAATGATTTATCACTATGATCCTTAATGTGCCAATCAAACCCCAACATCCGGCCCGTGACAGAATGTATGCCAATTGCCTCAAGTGCATATTTTATTGTATATCTGATGTAGTGTACAACACAATGAGTGTTGCTTGGGCATGACTAAAGCTGCATCCATTGCATGCCCCTGTGCTGTATCACCCTGCTGCAGGCCCTCTCTATCTCGAAATCGATGTTGCAGCATCCACATCGCCACAGTGACAACTTGAACATATTTGATATAAACCATCACCACTTTCATGTCACGCAACAGGATGGCATGTGGATGTCAGTGCATTGTACTTATGTCATGGAATACCTAGCTGGAATTTGTCTCCATATGCGAATGGCACAATGTCACATATAGTGACTGAAGCCTAATCAAAGGTGACGGACACACATATTGAGAACCAAGTCCCATCTGAGGCATCCTAGTGTGGTGTAGGAAGCTGGATCCGTGGTTCCCCAGAGGCTTAGCAGAGGCAAAAATAATAATACTCTATTTTGTGGCAGTGTGGTCGAGCAATTAGGCTTATGCGAGAGGTATTGTAGCGCATTTGTTGTATGCACACAGACAATTGAAGAAGCACACAATCAATGAAAGAACCACAGACCAATAGGTTTCCATGTTGAAAAATATCTCTTGTTTATTTATTTTCAGAACCACAAAATTCAGTTTGCAGGTAAGTACATAAAATCAAAGTTACTTCGCATTATGTATCGCCAGGACTTTGAGTAAAAACAATAAGGAATACAGTTTTGCTTAAAATGGCAAAAACCTATTTCAAAAGTGTACACTGCAATTTCCAACAGTTTTTAGGGGAATAAAACGTAACACAGTTTTACAGGTTATTACATTACTTGAAGTTCCTGTTTCTGTGGTATAGGTAGACCACCATTGGGGGTTCAAGTTACTCCCAAACACCCACCACCAGGAACACTGGGTCAGTCGGGTGCAGAGGTTTAAGTAGAGAAATTTGTACATGGGCTCCTAAGGAGACAGGGCTTATTCAGAGTTAGGCCTGCCAGCAGGTAAATCCCTGCATCTTCGAAGAGCAGACCTAGGGGGTTTAGAGGAGCACTGGAGGGGCCACAAGTAGGAACCAATTCCACAACCTCAGTGGCACTGTTCCGGCTGAGTGAAGAGTGCTAACCGGGCGTTGGCTTTCTTATGGTTCTCTATGATTGCACCCCAGGGGTCACTTAGCGCCTGCAGGCGACGTCAAGGGTGTCAACTGGGGCAAATCACAAGCTGGATAGGGAGGGAGGGCATCTGAACGTAGTCGCACTGGTGTTTGGGGTCTCCAAGACCTGGGGCAGCAGGTCCAGTTGTCCTTTAGACATCATATCTTTGTCCGGGGCAGTCGCGGTCATGGGGGTTATCGGGATTCCCTCTGCAGGCATCGACTTGGAAGGGTGGAAAGGTCAATCCAGGGTTGGCACTTGCTTACAATTGCCTGGGACTCTTTCTGGATGGTTTGACCACCTGAGCACCGGCAGTGGGAGTCTGGTGCAGGGTGGTTAAGGCTCATGCATCCGGGGTGGGTCTGGAATCTTTGGATGTTGTTTCTTTGATCTTTCTTCTTATGCAGAGCCGCTGTCCATGTAAATTCTAGGTCCTTTTGGGTGAGGGCAGTGCTCTGAAGCTTGGCAGAGGTCGCTGGTCCCGCTGGATGGGTTGCTGTAGTTTTGCAGGTTCTTTGAAGCAGAAGAAAGGCCAATAGGGCTGGGGTCAAGTCAGTTGTCTTCTTCCTTCTCTGCTATGGGTTCAGTTGAGCAGGCCTTCTTCTTTTCAGGTCACCGGGAATCTGGTGTGCTGTGTTCAGTGAGGCCCTTAATTCCTGGATTATGGGGTGTTACAGCGGTCATAGGGCAGTAGACAATGGCTACAGTCCCTGAAGTTGGCTACACCCTTCTTCTGCCCAGTTCCTTTGGGGAGGGGGGCCACAAACATAAACCTTTTGGTCCCTGTCCTGCAAATGAAGATGGAGGTTTCTGCAGAGAGGGGGGCACCTCACCTTTGGAAACCTTTGGGGTGGTACTACTTGGGGGGGTCACCCCTCTCTGCTTTAACTAATTTTCCTGTCTGATTGGCCGCCAAAAGTTGAGCTAAGTACAGGGGGCGTGTAACTCCACTAGCTGGAATGCCCTGGGGCACTGTAACAAGAGGCTTGAGCCTTTAAGGCTCACCAGCAGGTGTTACAGGTCGTGTAGGGGGGAGGTGTGAAGCACCATGACCTAGGACAGCCTTTGTTTATGGCAACCAAGTGCACAAAGGCACTCAGCCCATGTGGTCTGAAGTTTGTCTCCAAGTGGCAGACTGGCAGAGAGGCCCTCATTATAACCCTGGCGGTCGGTGTTAAAGCGGTGGTAATATTGCCAACTGGCCGGCAGTACAAAAAATTTAATCACAACAATGACGGAAACCGCCAACACAGACAGCCACTTTAACACTCCAACCGCCACGGCGGTAGCAACAAACACCGCAGCAGTAACCACCAACAGACAGGCAGAAGACAATGTACCGCCCACAGTATTACAAGGCACCAATCCGCCAGCTTTTCCGGGGCAGTACCAACGACATCAAAAGCAAGGTGGAAACAGTACACAGAAGGGAAACCACTCACCTTTCGACACTCAATGAAGAACAAGGACGCCATGGAGCCCGAACTACAAGTCCTGCCGATGCTGGTGTATCTGCTAATACACCAGGAACATCAAAGAAGGGGGCAGCGACGACGAGCACTGTGAGTACTGCCGCTAGCACACAGGGGAAGGGGAGAGGAAAAAGAGAGTGACACACACACGCAACACCCCCATCCCCACCCTCACCCACAAAACCATACACACAAACACATGCAGCAACATTACATGTACACCCAGTAACCCCCTGGAAGAATGCAAGGAGAATAGGAATTGAGTTAAATCAGTGATATTTAGAAAATGCAGATAACGGTAAAGATTGTAAAGAACAGTATATGCAAATATTTACAATATGTACAGAGGGCCGTACACTGTCCTTAGCAAATGTCCGTGGACCAGTGGGCCAAAAAAACAGGGGCGAAGCCCACACTTGACTCCTGCCTCAAAACGGAGAGAACACTGCAGGGGCATCAGGTCGAAAACACACAGGCACCTGAGGGGGAAGGGCAGAGGGGGGCACCTCAGCAGGAAGATGGTACTATGGCACTGCTCCTGGAGGGGGCAACATGTCCACTGCTTGGTCCTGGGGAGTGCAAAGCCACAGTCTCTCTAGTAGGTGGTTTGCCCACTGCTTGGTCCTGGGAAATGCAAAGCCACAGTCTCTCTAGTGGGTGGTTTGCCCACTGCTTGGTCCTGGGGAGTGCAAGGCCACTGTCTCTCAAGTGGGTGGTTTGCCCACTGCTTGGTCCTGGGGAGTGCAAGGCCACAGTCTCTCAAGTGGGTGGTTTGCCCACTGCCTGGTCCGGGGAGTGCAAGGCCACAGTCTCTCAAGTGGGTGGTTTACCCACTGCTCGGTCCTGGGGAGTGCAAGGCCACAATCACTCAAGTGGGTGACATGTTCCACTGGTGCTGGAGGGGGCTAAGTGCCCAGTGTGCTTCATCCTGCCAAGGATAGGGTGAGTGGATGCATATCTCCACTGGTTCTGAAGGGGACTTTGTACCCAGTGTGCTTCATCCTGCCAAGGAAAGGGATAGTGGATGCATATCTCCACTGGTTCTTGAGGGGGATTTGTGCCCAGACAGCTTCATCCTGCCAAGGAAAGGGATAGTGGATGCATATCTCCTCTGGTTCTGGAGGGGGCTCTGTGCCAAGTGTGCTTCATCGTGCCAAGGAAAGGGATAGAGGATGCATATCTCCACTGGTTCTGGAGGGGGCCTTGTGTCCAGTGATGCTGCACCTGGGTTGTGGCAGTTCCCATTCCCTCACCTGGGTGTCTGAGCCACGAGATGTGCAGGGAACAGATAGCATGATACTCCATGGAGGCAGAGCCACACTCCATCCTGCAGCGATCTAGGCTGCAAACTGCTGGTAGTGCTGGTGCTGCTGGTGGTGGTGCTTGAAGTGGTGGGGGGAGGGTCCAGGCCGCCTCCTGAATCCCCGGACACCTGCCCACAGGGGAGGATGCTGATGACAGATGTAGTGGCACTTGCTGGGCATGTGGTAGTGCAGATGGGGGCGCATGTGGCGGGGCAGATGGCGGTGCAGGTGGCGGTACCTGCGGCAGTGCCTTCCGCGGTACAGGTTGCTGGGCTGTCAGTACTTATGGTGGGCACTAGTCCCTCACCTGGAGGGTCCAAGGCCTGAAGTGCCGTACAATGGGTTTTCTTGCCCTTCCCCACCTTGCCAGGTGCTGCTGGGACCTTGGCACTGGCAGATGCAGTTTTGGAGGAGGCCTTGCTGGTCGGGTCCTGCTTTTTGGCCGTGCTGCTTGCTGGCACCCTCTTCACCTTGGCAGGTGATGGAATGGGTTGGTCCTTTGTAGGGGTCGCTGGTGCACTTGCAGCCCTGACGGGTGCCGCCTTTGATCCCCTGGGACTTGCAGGTACCACCACGGACGCCGACTTGGTGGCTGAGGTGCTGGCCTGGGATCTTGACACCCTGGCCCAAGGGGAAGGATGGGGGGGGGAGGCGTAGGGAAGAGGTCAAAGTTAGCAAGGAAAAGTTTGTTAGACACACTGGGACAGGAAGAAGTGGGAGTGTTTGTAGGAGGTGTCTTTCTGCTGAGTTTGGGTGAAGGTGCATGGGCTGGATGCTGTTGTGAGGTGGATGGCTGTTGGGTGGGTGGGTGCTTGCGTTTGTGTACTTTGGGAGGAGGGGTCACAGACACTCTGGGAGAGGACACAGGGGACGTGTGCATGGTTGTGGGGGTGGTGACTGCTCGTGAGGGGTATGTAGTGATGGGCGTGCTGGTGATGGAGGTAGTGGATGAGGATGTAGTGCATGCAGGTGTGAGTGGAGACGAGACTGGGAGGGGGTGGACGAAGAGGAGGAGGGGGACACAGTGGAGGCAGTGGATGTTGGTGTGTCTGCATGGGCATGGTGCTTGTGTTAGTGCCTGTGAGATGAGGTGTGGTGCTTATGTTTGCCTGAGCCACTTTTGTGTGTTGATTTTGGTGAATGCTGGTCTGAAGGTGTGCTTGGGATAGGTTGGGGTTGAGGGGATTGGGACTGGGTAGAGGAAGTTGGGGGGGGAGGCTAGGCACATGGACAATGGCTGCCATCAGTGCTGAGGCCAGAGCCTGAAATGCTCTCTGTTGGGTGGCCACGCCAGAGTGAATGCCCTCCAGCTATGCATTTGTTTGTTGCAAATGCCTCTCAACACCCTGGATGGCATTCAGAATGGTTGACTGCCCAACAGTGAGGGATCTCAGGATGTCAATAGCCTCCTCACTGAGGGGAGCAGGGCTGACTGGGGCAGGACCTGAGGTGCCTGGGGCGAAGGAGATGCCCACCCTCCTGTGTGAGCAAACACGGGAAACATGCTGAGCAGCTGCTGGGAGGGCCAGGTGCTGGTAGGGGGGTTGGCGGCTGTACCTGTTGTTGGGTTGGGCACAGAGGTGTCCGGCACCGCCAGGGAGCTTCCATCTGAGGAGGAGTTGCTGTCACTGGTCTCCCCTCCTATGCCTGTTGTGGTGTTCCCCTCGCCCTCCGTCCCACTGGTGCCTTCCCCATCAGTGAATTCGCCCTCATGGGCCATGTGGGATGCAGCGCCCTCCATCGCCGGTGCCTCTGCTCCTCCGCCAGATGATGCTAATGCACACAAGGACAGAGTGACAAAACAAAAAGGGGGGGAGAGACAGAGGATACACTTGGTAAATGCCAGCAACAACACTACCGTTGGCGTACACAACACAGAGGGATCAGCCCAATGCACTAGGCCATGCCCAACCAGTCACTAAGGTAGTCACAAGCCCATGGGGTACAATGGCTAACGCCAGCATCTGCACATCTGACACCCACAGGACCCTGCCCAGTAGCATATGCCCACTTAATACATTGGGTTTGGAGTGCTTCAGAGCCTGCACACAAGGGACCTACCCTGCCATGATTGCCCTGGCCTAGGGTCACCCACAGCCCACACACCCAACCCAGCTACCTCCTAAAGCGCACAAAGTCAGGAATCAGAATCTGTATTCACCCCCTTGTGGCTGCTGTGATGCCTCAAATGCCCATCCAACTCCGGATAGCCCACCACCAGGATGCGGAACATCAGGGGGGTCATGGTGCGATGGGCACCCCCTCCACGTTGGGAGGCCAGCCCCAGCTTGGCCTCCTATCTCTTGCGGCAGTGGGTGCTCCACCTGTGATAGACCCCCAGGGTCAGCACCTCCTTGGCGATGGCACGCCAAATACCCTTTTTCTGGTGGGAACTGACCTAGAGGGAAAAGACAGGAGGAAAGGAAATTACTCACCTGTCCAAACCGGCATACTCAATGCCCCCAGCCCCCACCCATGCCCTGACACACATACGGTGTCCACCTCTCATGCAGCACTCAGGCCAGGGCGCCTCAGCACCCCCCAACATGTGGCTTACATCCACACCACTCAAAACATGCATTGCCCACACATCATGCTCTCAGTGTACTCACCTGTTTGTCTGGAGGACCATAGAGTGACTTGTACTGAGGTAGGACCCCATCCACTAGTTTCTCCAACTTCTCCGCAGTGAAGGCAGGGGCCCTTTCCCCAGACACTGTAGCCATTGTCGCTTCCAGACTCGGGTCACATCAGCCCTTGCAGTCTATGTCCTCTCCTGTTGACGGTCAGGTAGCAAGTGAGTGAGTTGTTAGAAAATGGTGGTCACGTCTGCGGCGGTACGTGCCGTCACCGCTGGAGTACATCACCATTGGCTCCTGGAACCCATAGGGCCCAATGATAACCAATGCGAAGTTGCGAGGTGGTCATAGACCGCTTACAGCGACGGCGCACAACGCCAGCGCACTTACCTCATTTCCACTTGTCCTTCCTCACAGGTCAGACAGCCGCCATTTCAGGGGGGCACATGCCATGGCACTTAACTGCGTCACAGCAGACATTGGCCCATCAACTGACTCTCAACTTCACATACTGCTTCTGTGACCTAACTTCAGCAACAGTTGTGCTTTCTATGTGGAAATATGACTTTCTGCTCACCATTATCCTCCATAGGCTACAACCGCTGAGGCAGATGATGAGATGGCGGCATCCTCCGGTGTACAGACCCCTGGTGTACCTGTCAACAATGGAGAACAGACACATTATTATCACATACAGACTTGATCATGCCACAATTCAAGAGCTGTGTGCCCAATTGGAGCCAGACCTGATGTCAGCTATCCACCAGCCCACAGGAATCCCCCCTCTAGTGCAGGTTCTGTCAGTGCTTAATTTCCTGGCAAGTGGTTCATTTCAAACTACAGTGGCCATGGCATCAGGAATGTCTCAGTCAATGTTCTCCAACGTGTTGACCAGAGTGTTGTCTGCCCTGCTGAAACACATGCACAGCTACATCGTTTTCCCCCAGGTGGAGGATTTGGTGTAGGAGGCTGGCCTGGCTTATAGTGGGTACATGATGGTACTTACACCTTGTGCCAGGTCCAGTTATCCCTTAATAGTAGATTAGTAGTGTTCTAGCAGCTTAGGCTGATAGAGGTAGCTATAGCAGAGCAGCTTAGGCTGAATTAGGAGATATGCAAAGCTCCTACTTTACCACTTATATCATATAACACTATATCATAAGAAACACAATACTCAGAGTTACTAAAAATAAAGGTACTTTGTTTTAGTGACAATATGCTAAAAGTATCTCAGAAGATATACTCCCTTAGGAGGTAAGTAAAATACACAAAATATACACACAAACCAAAACCAGGTAAGTAAACAGTTAGTAAAATAGTGCAAACACTGTAGAACACAATAGAATGCAATAGGAGACAATAAGCCTAGGGGCAACACAAACCATATACTCCAAAAGTGGAATGCGAACCACGAATGGACTCCAGGCCTAGTGTAGTGTGTAGAGAGTTGCTAGGACTGTAAGAAAACACTAAGGGTGTCCAAGATACCCCACCCCAAGACACTGAAAAGTAGGAGTAAAGTTACCCCACTACCCCAGGAAGATAGTAAAGTCGAGATAGGGGATTCTGCAAAGGCAACAACTGACTGCAAAGCACTGAAGATGGATTCCTGGGCCTGAGGACCTGTAAAGGAAGGGGACCAAGTCCCAGAGTCATGCAAGTGTCCAGGGGGGGCAGGAGCCCACTAAACCCCGGATGAAGGTGCAAAAGGGCTTCCTCCAGGTGGAAGAAGCCAAAGATTCTGTAACAAGCGAAGGTGCCAGGAACTTTTCCTTTGATCAGAAGATGTCCCACGGCGTGCTGGAGGATGCAGAGTTGTTTCCACGCAGAAAGCCCGCAAACAAGCCTTGCTAGCTGCAAGAGTTGCAGTTGAAGATAATGGGTGCTGTCCGGGCCCAGGAAGGACCAGGAGGTCGCCCCATGGAGGAGGAGACAGAAGGGGCACTCAGCAATAGAAAGAGCCCATGCAGAAGCAGGCAGCACCCGCAGAAGCACTTGAACAGGCATTCAAGAAATCTGAGCACGGCGGTGGTCTCAACACAACAAAAGAGGGTCCCACGAAGCCGGTGGTCAACTCAGCGAGTTGAGCAATGCAGGACGGAGTGCTGGGGACCTGGACTGTGCTGTGCATGAAGGAATCCTTGCAAAAGTGCACAGAAGCTCTAGTAGCTGCAGATCACGCAGTAAACAGGATTACATGCAGGTCCATGCTGGAGCCCCGGGGATGCATGGGATTGGCACCCCACTACCAGACTGGGCATGGGGGGACAATTCCATGATCTTAGACATGTTACATGGCCATATTCGGAGTTACCATTGTGAAGCTACATATAGGTATTGACCTATATGTAGTGCACGCGTGTAATGGTGTCCCCGCACTCACAAAGTCCTGGGAAATTGCCCTGAACTATGTGGGGGCACCTTGGCTAGTGCCAGGGTGCCCTCACACTTAGTAACTTTGCACCTAACCTTCACTAAGTGAGGGTTAGACATAGCGGCGACTTATAAGTTACTTAAGTGCAGTGTAAAATGGCTGTGAAATAACGTGGACGTTATTTTATTCAGGCTGCAGTGGCAGTCCTGTGTAAGAATTGTATGAGCTCCCTATGGGTGGCAAAAGAAATGCTGCAGCCCATAGGGATCTCCTGGAACCCCAAAACCCTAGGTACCTAGGTACCATATACTAGGGAATTATAAGGGGGTTCCAGTGTGCCAATCAGAATTGGTAAAAATGGTCACTAGCCTGCAGTGACAATTTTTAAAGCAGAGAGAGCATATGCACTGAGATTCTCGTTAGCAGAGTCTCAGTGACACAGTTAGGCACCACGCAGGGAACACATATAGGCCACAAACTATGAGCACTGGGGTCCTGGCTAGCAGGATCCCAGTGAGACAGGCAAAAACAAACTGACACACAAGTAAAAATGGGGGTAACATGCCAGGCAAGATGGTACTTTCCTACATTTGGCCACAGTGAAAGCTGACTTCTATGCCCTGGGCCACATCATTGGTGCCATTGATGGTAAACATGGGGCATTTGTTCCACCCCCGGAGAAATGAACAGGTTTACAGGAATAGAAAAAGCTATCACTCGATGAATGTGCAGATGGTGTGTTTGGCGGACCAGAACATCTCCCATGTGAATGCCAAATATCCTGGCTCTGGGCATGACGCCTATATTTGGAGGAATAGCAGCATCCCTTATGTGATGGACCAACTCCAGAGGCACCGGGTGTAGCTAATAAGTGAGCCCAAGGTCCCCATCCACTATAGGAATGTGTCTGGGTATGGGGTTGTCCCTAAGGGTTAGTGTGTGTCTAACAGTTGTGCCTCGATATTTACAGGTGACTCTGGTTACCCCAACCTCTCATGGCTACTGACCCCAGTGAGGAATCCCAGAACAAGGGCAAAGGAACGTTACAATGAGGCACATGAGCGTACAAGGAGAATTATTGAGAGAACCTTCGGCCTCCTGAAGGGCAGGTTCCGGTGCCTCCATCTGACTGGTGGATCCCTGTACTACTCACCCAAGAAGGTGTGCCAGATCATCGTGGTATGCTGTATGTTGCACAACCTGGCCTTGAGACGTCAGGTGCCTTTTCTGCAGGAGGATGAGCCTGGAGATGGTCTTGTGTCAGTGGTGGAGCCTGTGGACAGTGAGGAAGAGGAGGCGGATGAAGAAGATGTGGGCAACAGAACAAACAGCAGTACTTCCAGTGACACACAGGTAAGAGACTGTAACTCAAATTTACATTACAGTAAACTTTTGAACATTGTACATGGCATCCTCTTACCCTCTGCCTATGGACACTGACTGTTCCCTTTGGAATCACTATTTTCAGATCTGTATACCCCATTCTGGCTACTGCTATATGTATTTCTTCCCACCAAAGATCATCCTGTGGTATATTTCACTGAACATAGATGTTGCAATGCTTTGATTATGTTGTAATAATACATCATAAGAATCATTACACTGACTCCAGTATGGTTTTTGTTTCAAGGGTGTTTATTTTCTGTGCAAAATAGTATGGGGGTAAGTGCAAGGGGCTGGGGTGATGGTGGAGGAATGTCCAGTTAGAGTCCAGTCTACTGGTATCACAGGTGCATTGTCCAATGGGGCATTGTAAGTGGAGCAATGGCAGATCAAGGTCGACAGGGTGGCATAGTGGGACAGAAGAGTGACAATCAGGAGAGTCTTATTTCCTGGCGAAGGTCTTGGAAATGTTCTCTGTCTTTTGCCTGGATCACAGGGACCGTTTGAGGGGTGGTTCTCCTTCTGCAGGGGGTGGGGTGCTGGTGGCCTGTTGGTCCTGTGGCGGGGCCTCCTGTCCACTAGCGCCGGCGGAGGTGGAAGGCTGTTCCTCAGTTTGGCTAGTGTCAGGTGCCCTTTGTTGTGCCACTGCCTCCGTCATGGTCTTGCTCATGTCCACCAGCACCCCTGCAATGGTGACCAGGATGGTGTATCTTTTAGTTAGGTCCTCCCTGATCCCCAGGTACTGTCCCTCCTGCAGCCGCTGGGTCTCCTGTAACTTGGCCAGTACCTGGCCCATGGTCTCCTGGGAATGATGGTATGCTCCCAGGATGTTGGAGAGTGCCTCGTGGAGGGTCAGTTCCCTGGGCCTCTCATCCCCCTGTCCCACAGCAGTCCTCCCAGCTTCCCTGTTGTCCTGTGCCTCTGTCCCCTGAACCGTGTGCCCACTGCCATTGACCCCAGGTCCCTGATCATCCTGTGTTTATGGGGTTGTCTGGGGTCCCTGTAGTGGTGGACACACTGCTGATTGACATGTCCTGGGGACGGTGGCATGGGCCCGCTGGGTGGGTGCTGTGCTGGTGTTTCGTGAGGGGGGAGGGTCTGTGGTGGTATGGGACTGTGGCAGGGTAACCGACTGTCCAGAGGTCCCTGATGGACCAGGTTGGTCATTGTGATCCAGGCGTGCAGAGCTGCTGTCATCACTGTGGGCTTCTTCTTGGGGGGGGGACTGGATGTAGCTGGCCCCTCCTCTCTGGTGACGTTGGGTAGGGGTCCTGTTGGGATGCAAATGAATTGTTAATGTATTTGTGTGTGCCATCTTGTGCAATGGGTGTGTTTCTCTGTATGATTGTGCTTTCCCTGTTGACTTGGCCTTGTGTGAGTGATGATTTCTGTGGGCTGGGTGAGTCTCTCTATTGGGCATGCTGGGATGATGGGTGTCCATGCAGGTCTGTGATGGGATTCCATGCATTGTTGTTGCATGCAGGGCTTGGTATTGGGATGGGTGGGTTGTGATGATGGGGTATATGTGCGGTGTTGGAGTGATGGGGGTGAGGGTAGGGGTAGGAGTTTGTGATAACATGCATGTAGGTTGGGGGGTATAATAGTTAAGATTTGCCTTACCAGAGTCCAGTCCTCCTGCTACTCCTGCGAGGCCCTCAGGAATCATGATCGTCAAGACATGCTCTTTCCATGTTGTTAGTTGTGGGGGAGGAGGTGGGGGTCCACCGCCAGTCCTCTGTACAGCAATCTGGTGTCTTGAAACCACGGAACGTACCTTCCCCCATAGGTCGTTCCACCTCTTCCTAATGTCATCCCTTGTTCTTGGGTGCTGTCCAACGGCGTTGACCCTGTCCACTATTCTCTGCCATAGTTCCATCTTCCTTGCAATAGAGGTCTGCTGCAGCTGTGCCTCTACCCGGATGATTTCCTCCACCAAGACACTTAGCTCCTCCTCAGAAAACCTGGGGTGTCTTTGGGGTGCCATGGATGTGGTGTGAGTGATATGTGTGAGGATGTGTGAGGTGAGGTGTGGGGTGATGTGTTGGGGTGTATACTGTAATGTGTGTGGATGGTGTATGGGTGAAGGTGTTCTGTGCCTCTGAGTGAGTGTGTGCTCTTTGCTTGTCTCTCTGTGCTTGGTCTCTGTTTTCTTCACTGTAAGGGGTTGTGGATAATGTGAGTGTGTGTTTTATAGTGGTATGAGTGTGAGTGTGTGGTGCGTGTATGTGTGTCAGGTGTGTGCATTTTGAAGTGTCCAATGTGGTGTGGTTTTGTAAGTGTGTGTGCATTTTGAGCGTGGAGGTGTGTACCGCCAGTGGTTTACCGAGGTTGAAAGACCGCTGCGTTGATTCGTGGATCGTGATTCTGTGGTCGTATTCCTGTTGGCATAACGGTGTGGGTTTTGCTATCGCCAGTTTATCACTGACCTTTGGTGTGGCGGACTTGTGTGGGTGTCTGTATTGAAGAGGATTTCTATGTGTGGGTCCTAATACCTGTGGCGGATTACCGCCGTGGTCACGGAATCTTGGCAGCCGACAGCACGGCGGTAGACGGCATTTACCACCAGGGCTGTAATGAGGGCCAGAGTGTTTAGTCCAGCACTAGCAGTTTGGCTAACATGCAGGGGGTTTCTCTATGATGCCCCCGGGTGCATTTTTCATTAAATCCCACATTGGCATCAGTGTGGGTTGTCCAGTGAAGTTTGATACACAAATTACCAGCATTCAGTGAAACCATTATGGTGCTGTGTAGTTCATAATGACGAACTCTAACACCATATACTCAATAGGGATATACTGCACGTACAATGTTGATGAATGATCTTAGACACCGCAGAGGGATATTGCTCATGCAGATATGCCCTCACATGGGGTATAGTGCACCCTGCCTTAGGGCTGTAAGGGGTGCGAGAGGGCTGACTTACCTAAGCCATGGGCAGTGGTTTAGAGACAGGGCAGCCTGAGAGGGGTAACATGTCCACTTTGCCTTTTCTCCCCACCAGCACATGCATGCTGCAATGGCAGTGTTTGTGATTGGTGAGGGGTCCCCCAGGGTGGCATAATACAAGCTCCAACCCTTGTGGACATTTCCAGGACACAGGGCCCTTGGTAGAATGGCTACCTTTTAAAAGGGGTTTAACTGTGTGCCCTTGGTGTGCCAACTGGGAAAACAAAGGTACCAATTTTGTGAAAGGCCACTGGTGCTTGTGCATGCATCCACTCCGGCTCTCCATCTGACCCCTGCCCTCACCACATCCTCAACAGAGCAAGCTCCGACATCGCACCCCAACTACGGAAGATCATCAATAGCTCCTTCGAGTCCGCCACCTTCCAGAAGAGCTGGATACACGCCGAGATCAACGCCCTCCTCCAAAAAACCCAAGGCGAACCCAAAGGACCTCAAGAACGTCCTGCCTATCTCCCTGCTCCTCTTTCTCGCAAAGGTCATCAAGAAGGCTGTCAACAGACAACTAACCCACTTCCTCGAGGAGAACTGCACCCTGGACCCTTCCTAATCCAGATTCCGCAGGACCCACAGTCCCGAAACCGCCCTCACCACCGCCACCGACGACATCAGAACCATACTGGACAACGGCGAAACCGCGGTCCTGGACTGGGTCACCTCCTTTCTCACCGGCAGAACCCAGAGAGTCCGCCTCCCCCCATTCTGAAATCATCTGCGGAGTACCTCAGGGTTCATCCCTCAGCCCGACCCTCTTCCACGTCTACATGGCCCCGCTCGCTAACATCGCCCGACCCCACAACTTCAACATCATCTCATATGCCAACACCCAGCTGATCCTCTCCCTCACCAAGGACTCCGCCAAGACCAACCTCCACAAAGGAATGAAGGCCATTGCCAAAAGGATGAAGAGCAGCTGACTCAAACTCAATTCCAACAAGGTGGAAGTCCTCATCTTCAGCTCCACTCTCTCCACATGGGATGACTCCAGGTGGCCTGCCACTCTCTGAGCTGCTTCCGACTCCCACCGACTACGCACGCAACCTAGGATTCATCTTGGACTCCTCATTATCCATGACCCAGCAAGTCAACGCCATCTCCTCCTCCTGCTTCAACACCCTCCGCATGCTCCAAAAGATCTACAAATGGATACCCACTGAAACCAGAAGAACAGTCACCCAAGCCCTCGTAAGCAGCAAACTGGACTACACCAATGCCCTCTACGCTGGAACCACGGGCAAACTCCAAAAAAGGCTGCAACACATCCAGAACCCCTCTGCACGCGTCATCCTGGACATTCCCCGCCACTGCCACATCACAGACCACCTGAGAAACCTACATTGGCTCCCAGTCAACAAGAGAATCACCTTCAAACACCTCACCCACGCTCACAAAGCACTGCACAACACCGGACCAGAATACCTCAACAGAAGGCTCTCCTTCTACACCACAACCCAGCATCCCCGCTCCACAGACCTCACCCTTGCAACTGTCCTACGGGTACGCAGAACTACAACCAACGGTAGATCATTCTCGCACCTCACCGCCAAAACGTGGAACACTCTTCCCACCCACCTGTGCCAGACCAAAGACCTCCTTACCTCCAGGAAACTTCTCAAGACCTGGCTGTTCGAGCAGTAGCAGCAGCTACCCCCTCCCTTCTCCCTACCCCCCCGACCCTCAGCGCCTTGAGACCCTCACGGGTGAGTAGTGCGCTTTACAAATTCCTGATTGATTGATTGAGTAGGATTCCAGCACACTCTCAATAAAAGTTGGTATCAATACTAGGCAAAAAAAAGGGGGGATAACCATGCCAACAAGGGCACTTTAGTTTACCAAGACTGCTAGTTACATAAGACCATTGATATAAAAAAGAACAGATGCATGTGTCAGACTGTGATGAGTAGGCATGAGAGAATCTGTACCCAAAGCTTGAATTAAAGGTAGTGTATTGACAAAAACGCCATTGACAATGCTAGTCACAAACCGTCCAAAAACATTAGTATGCATTCATAATAGCCTGCATATGGTTGTGTGGCCGATCAGAACCAGGTTTTCACCTATCTTGCAGACGTTTGTCCGTTCTCTTGGACCATATAGCTAAACCATCTTCAAACTCCCCCCAACCAAAACAACTATCACACTAAAAAGTCCCATTCCCACCCCCAATTGAGCAAATCTATGTACTAAACTAATTTCAATACACTAATTAACCTATACTAAACTATCAATAAAAGACCAAATATTGAAAGTAAGAGTATGGTTAAACAAGAGTTATAGACACTTCAAAGTCTTATTCTCAATGGCTAATCTCCGTTGGTTGGCCTGGATGTCCTCACTATTGTCCAAATTTTATCTAATTTGTGCTCCAAATGAGCTATTTAATAGTTCCGGTTGGCATGTTTGCTGCATTGCTCTGATATATATGCTGGCTCCCTTTGCTGCTTTGATTCGTAAGGCATTGGCTGGTTGTAGGTGGCACGTGAGCCATAGAAGGTCCAGCTACAGTTTGGGCTGAAGTAGTGGCCAACCTGCTGTACAGTTGTGTAGCACAAACTGTTGTTTGACGGGCTGGTCCCACATGCTGAAATGCTCTACGCTGAACAGATAACTTTTTCTTTTGGTACATAGACTGCATCCTCCTGTACCCTTGGTGAACCTGGGCATTATATCACAATACCCAGTCTGCACTTGTAAAGGAATTGCGTCTTGCAACAGTATCCATGTTGGTGGCTATTATAAACATAGGATATGTTAATCCACTGTCAGTCACGCAATTGAACAACAGGTATTCATACAAATACACAACGGCAAACCATGGACATTGATATGCACTTTCCTTTGGTAATCCCAAATGGACAGTGTGTTATTTATTGGGTCCAACTTGAAGCTTCCGAAATTTCAGTTTTATTGATAGGTCTCATAGCACTATTTTGAGACAATGGAACTTCACTTTCTTCGATCATCTCCTAAGGATCATGACTCCACTGTGTACTATTGTCATACATATCAGCCATGTGAATTTGGTATGTTATTTTTAAAATGTGGGATAGCTCTTCAATGTCCCACATACATGCATCATATACTGATGGCTCTAATAGCCTATGAAAGGACCTTCTGAGCAAAGTGCCCCTCTAACTGGTAGGCTCAGTTAGTAATACAAAAGGATGATGGAGAGAGTGCTGAAACTTTTCAACCACTCACCCCCACACACAGATCTGGCTTTAAATCCTCGTTCTTTTACTCACCATGCCACCCCACTTTGGAGCAAGCTAATGCAAATAAATCTTGACCCTTTTCCCCATGGGAGCAGTCCAGTCCAGTCCGAACTGCCACACCAGGTACTCCCTGGACCTGAAACAAGCATCCTGGGATCGGTTTTGGGGTATCACCCTTCATTAGCCAGCCTAGCTTGAATCCACTGTTATAGTGAGCAATATGTCAAAGATCTGTTCTGCCTTGGGATGTTGCATCAGCACTGACTAACACTGCACTCTGTATTTAACCGTTGGCATTACATCAGAGACATTTACAGGTCCGGTACAGAGGATGCATTTAAATTGTAAATTATGGGCCACATTCTTACTAAAGTGGTGCAGCATGGTGATGCGAAAATGTGTCCGTGCTGTGCAGCATACATTACCCGCATCCCACCGAGGATGATATGGAATTAATATGTAATCTTATCTGTATATGTTTATGTAGACTTGAGCACATGTAATATATTTGTGCACCATTCAAAAGTGCAGTGTGCAGGCTGTCAAGCAAGCCTTTTTTAGGTGCGGTGAGGAGGACATTTGGTGTTGCAAACATGTTTGTGGATGTGTTAGATGGACATACGTAAATGTTTTTTTCCCATGGACATGACGTATGTGAGTGGTATATGTTCCTCTTCTGCCATGTAAAGTTATGTGCTCTGTGAAGTTCCCTCCCCAATCTTTGGACTCATCAGTGTGTCCTTGCACTTCATATGAACACAATTATTATTCATAAATATATACAACATGTTGTATTCTATTTTGTAACATGTCACCTGTACCTAAGTGTGCAGAATGGATTCACCCACAAACCAGGCCCTAAGATCCATATATGTATTTGACTATTTATGAGAATTAAGATACATACAATGCTGTGGGCATTAAGGAGGTACAAATGTAAAATGTTTTGTGTACTTTTTCCATACACATACTCTTTGATGGTGACATACCTCGCCATGTGTAACTTTTCAAACTTTCAGTAGACACAGACCTGTGTCGTACTTGGATTGTTGGCTACACATTAGTGCACACTACAAGCATTTTTACACTGAACATTGCCTACACTCTCCTGCCCTAATATCTAGTAGCTACTTACGGGACAGTAGATGATAACCATGCACTATTATCTATCACTGACTTTCAGGACACTGTTTTAAATGGTTTTCACATATTCCTTCAATGCTGTCCTAATACTTTGTAAATATTGGGACAGGGACATGAGTTTATACCTGGTGTACAAAGAGTGTCGGTAGCAATATTACTCATTCATACTTGATAGTGTTGAGCTAGCACATTGGGCCGCTTGGTGAGAGTGTGAGTTTGATGCAAAGAAGCCCGCGCAATATGTGATCATGTTTGAGAGCTGACACAGCAATAGTTTTGATATGCAGACTGAAATAGGACATATTGGCATGTTTGCCATCGGTTGCTGCCACCTTGTGTACTGTAGCTTTATTTTGTCACATGGATGCCACTGTTTGCAGCTCTTTGTAGTGGCTCCACAACTTCCCTGTGCTCATTTTCCTAACCATCCTGTGCTTAACAATATTTGGTCCAAACATTACTTTCTGATATAGTTTTGTTCATCTTCAGGAATTCATCTTTTTCCTTTGTGTTATCCTGTATAATTATTGCCAGCCTTCCCTATATGTTTAACCCTTAACCTGGACTATTGTTTACTCCCTGAGAGGACTCCATAAAGTGACTGAGACAGTTGTGTACATGAGTGCTTCAAATGTCCTTCAACATATGTGTGTTTAAGATCCATCCAGCATCACCGCTGCAGCCAACATCTTCATTCCGATGCACAATGAGTGTGAATGGCTTGTATGCTTCTTTCTAACATAGAACATTATAATATGCCTTGAGTGGACTGTCTGTGTTCTGAGTAAAACATGCACGTTTTCCTGAATTATTATAATGCAATCTAACAGTTTGTTATACATGGAAACTGACAAAATAATTCAATTTGAAAGAACTGGACATGAAGTTGCATTTTCCTATGTATTCCAGTCGTCAGTATTTGCCAATCTTTTGTGTTCCATTGATGTGTATGTAGGAATATTATACTTGTGTGTGCCAGTCGGGTATGGAATAGTCATATGGCTCTCATTGAGCTACTGCCTACTGCTGACCTACTTATGACAAATATGTGAATATCATTCACCACTTTGACCTCAATCTAGTATGCCGTCATGATCTGATAGAGACTTCCAGCTGCAGATTCATTACCTTTGAAATCCCTGGCATCAGCTTCGAATCCGGAATCTTTTTGCTGATCAATACCCTGCGCGTGCAGTCGGATGGTGGCATTTGGCTCCACGTGCATCGTCCAGTGCCACGTGGCTTCGTCAGGGTCATTGGAGCCATCTGGCATCACTGTCATCTGTAAAGATGCCACCTCGGCGGGCATATGTCAGTTATTTTCCTTCTGTGCTGGTTGAGTGCAGATCGGGGATCGAGCTACCCTTTACCTTTTTGGCAAACCTTTTTTCAACGTTTTGTTGAGGATTTTTGTCATCTGTGTGAGGGATATGTCCTCTAGGAAGAAGGGTTTCAAACTGTGCGGCGTTTGCCATCGCGTGATATCAGTGAAGGACCACCACGAGGTATGTCTCTGGTGCCACGACAGGGACCACGACTCAAAGTTGTGTTCCATCTTCCGGGCCATGGCCCTGAAAGCTTTGAGGGAGCAGTCCCTAAAGCTCATGGCGGACCGGCAGTTGACTTCGGTCTGCGCGACTCCTCGGAGGTCACGGTCCCACACAAGGAGGGGGTCGTTGAACTGCTCCAGGAGCCCCAAGTCCTCTGCGTCCCATTCAAGTTCCTCGCGGGCAATCGGGGAAGAGGCACAAAAAGAAGAAGTCCAAGCGGACTTCAACTTTGCCATGCCTGTTGGCCGCCGAGGCGTCTCAGGAACGTCGATGTTCCGAGCACGGTTCTGTAGAGCCGCTGCCAGGGCTGACTCTGCATCCTCACTCCCCCTTTTCCGGGAGCCAGAGCAACCCACGCTCAACTAAAGGAATTTTACAAGGCTATGCACCTTGCTTTTGAGCGGGCTGCCCCCTCGGGTGGGTCTTCGGGCCCTGCAGGGTCATCCGGGTTCCCATCGGATTCCACGCCGGCGGCTTCAGCCTCAGCACCGTTGGGGACCCCAAGACACGATAACGGATCTGGACCGGTGCCAGGTTCTCACACTTGGCCTCCTCCGGCGCTGGGCCTGACGTCAACGCTCCCTCCACGTATCCCCATCCATATTCCTGATGATCAGGAGCCGGAACAACTTCGTACGACATAGATTATGACTTTGACGCGCCGATTAGGCCCAGATCAGTGCCCACGGCTTATTTAAAACAGCCAGGCACAGGTGAGGAGTGGGAGGGGTGTGAGGATCCTTTAGAATAGGGATTGGAGTATGAACAGGACTAGTATGAGGATCTAAGGGAAGCCAGTAGACTGGATGCTTCTCGAGGTGCTGGTATGCTCTCACCTCCCGATGTGGCTACGGTGCGTAGAGCAGCTGGGGGCTTTGGCCCTAGACTAGCCTACGCTGCCAGTCAGGACTAATCTCTTGACCGAGGTACTTCAGCCAGGGGCTGCTACATCAGAGCCGATGTTACCCTTCAATGAAGCCCTCACAGATGTCATTATGGGAACGTGGACCAAACCCAGCACAGGGTCTCCTGTGGATAGGGCAATCGGCTGCCTCCATAGACCAGCTCCAAGCGACCCTAGTTTCCTCACCCAACACCCCACCCCGGAGAGCTTGGTGGTCCAAGCCTACACTTCCCGTGGTGCCTTCCCTTCCGCTCCCCCGCATAGGGAATCCAAGAGGCTGGACCAACTTGGGAAGACGATGTTTTCTTCCGCAAGCCTGGCATTGAGGTCGGTAAACACCTCTTCCCTGTTGGCCCGTTTTTTTCACATACTTTATGGGATACGGTGGCACAAGTGTTACCCAAGTTCACGGGGCGTACAGGACACTCTCACCCAGGCTGTCAAGGATGGAGAGATACAGGCAAGTTTACCATCAGGTGGTGCTTGGACACAACTGACTCGCTGGGCACAGCGATTTCTTCGACAGTGGCCCTCCGACGCCATGCCTCGCTGCGTACCACTGGCTTTTCGGGGGATCCCCAGTCGAACTAGATGGACATGCCTTTCGATGGCACACACCTTTTTGGTGAAAAGACAGACTCTGCACTTGAGAGATTCGAGGACTCTTGAGCTACGGACAGATCCTTGGGTCTTTCAGCGCCTGTTCGACAGCAGTCTGTCTATCGCCCCTTACGAGGCTTCAGGGGGGGCTCGGTAAGAGGCCAACAACAGGTTAGCCACTGTACACGGCATCACAACATCCAGTGCGAGGATGCGGTTGTGCTACCTTCAGACCCAGATGGTCTACCCAGAGTTCGGCCACCACCTAGCCCCCCTCTTCCACAACGCCCAAGCCCTCCTACTATGGTTCTGCAAGATCATGTCCGTTCAGATAGAGGGATGATTACATTTCATCACCCTCACTGCTGTAGGAGGCTGGCCTGGTTTGTAGTGGTACCAAGGGGTACTTACACTATGCACCAGGTCAGTTATGCCTTATTAGTGTAGAAGAGGTGTCTAGCAGCTTAGGCTGATAGAAAAGGGTAGCTTAGTAGAGCAGCTTAGGCTGAACTAGGAGACATGCAAAGCTCCCACTATACCACTGGTGTCATATGCACAATATCATAAGAAAACAAAATACACAGATATACTAAAAATAAAGGTACTTTATTTTTATGACAATATGCCAAAAGTATCTCAGTGAGTACCCTCAGTATGAGGATAGCAAATATAAACAAGATATATGTACACAATACCACAAATATGCAGTAATAGCAAAAGGAAGTAATGCAAGCAATGTACAGTCACAATAGATTGCAATGAGAGCACATAGGTATAGGGGCAACACAAACCATATACTCCAAAAGTGGAATGCGAACCACGAATGGACCCCAAACCTATGTGAGCTTGTAGAGGGTCACTGGGACTGTAAGAAAATAGTGAGGGTTAGAAAAATAGCCCACCCCAAGACCCTGAAAAGTAGGTGTAAAGTGCACCTAAGTTCCCCAAAGAGCACAGAAGTCGTGATAGGGGAATTCTGCAAGGAAGACCAACACCAGCAATGCAACAAAGGTGGATTTCCGGATGAGAGTACCTGTGGAACAAGGGGACCAAGTCCAAGTGTTGCGACAAAGTCGATGTTGGGCAGATGCCCAGGAAATGCCAGCTGAGGGTGCAAAGAAGCTGCCACCAGATGGTAGAAGCTGTGGATTCTGCAAGAACGAAGAGGACTAGGAACTTCCCCTTTGGAGGATGGATGTCAAGGGTCGCGCTTAGGGTTTTTGGATGCTGCTGTGGCCCAGGAGGGACCAGGATGTTGCCAATTGCGTGAGGAGACAGTGGGGGCACCCAGCAAGACAAGGAGCCCTCACAGAAGCAGGCAGCACCTGCAGAAGTTCCGGAACAGGCACTACGAAGAGGAGTGAACCGGAGCTCACCCGAAGTCACAAAAGAAGATCCCACGACGCCGGACGACAACTCAGGAGGTTGTGCACTGCAGGTTAGAGTGTCGGGGACCCAGGCTGGGCTGTGCACAAAGGAAATCCTGCAAGAGTGCACAGGAGCCGGAGCAGCTGCAAATCACGCGGTACCCAGAAATGCAGTCTAGCGTGGGGAGGCAAGGACTTACCTCCACCAAACTTGGACTAAAGAGTCACTGGACTGTGGGAGTCACTTGGACAGAGTTGCTGAGTTCCAGGGACCACGCTTGTTGTGCTGAGAGGGGACCCAGAGGACCGGTGATGCAGTCTTTTGTTGCCTGCGGTTGCAGGGGGAAGATTCTGTCGACCCACAAGAGATTTCTTCGGAGCTTCTAGTGCAGAGAGGAGGCAGACTACCCCCACAGCATGCACCACCAGGAAAACAGTCGAGAAGGCGGCCGGATCAGCGATACAAAGTTGCAGTAGTCGTCTTTGCTACTTTGTTGCGGTTTTGCAGGCGTCCAGAGCAGTCAGCGGTCGATTCCTTGGCAGAAGGTGAAGAGAGAGATGCAGAGGAACTCTGATGAGCTCTTGCATTCGTTATCTAAAGAATTCCCCAAAGCAGAGACCCTAAATAGCCAGAAAAGGAGGTTTGGCTACCTAGGAAGGAGGATAGGCTAGCAACACAGGTAAGAGCCTATAAGAAGGAGTCTCTGACGTCACCTGCTGGCACTGGCCACTCAGAGCAGTCCAGTGTGCCAACAGCACCTCTGTTTCCAAGATGGCAGAGGTCTGGAGCACACTGGAGGAGCTCTGGGCACCTCCCCTGGGAGGTGCAGGTCAGGGGCGTGGTCACCCCCCTTTCCTTTGTCAAGTTTCGCGCCAGAGCAGGGCTGGGGGATCCCTGAACTGGTGTAGACTGGCTTATGCAGAGATGGGCACCATCTGTGCCCATCAAAGCATTTCCAGAGGCTGGGGGAGGCTACTCCTCCCCAGCCCTGACACCTTTTTCCAAAGGGAGAGGGTGTAACACCCTCTCTCTGAGGAAGTCCTTTGTTCTGCCTTCCTGGGCCAAGCCTGGCTGGACCCCAGGAGGGCAGAAACCTGTCTGAGGGGTTGGCAGCAGCAGCAGCTACAGTGAAACCCCGGGAAAGGTAGTTTGGCAGTACCCGGGTCTGTGCTAGAGACTCGGGGGATCATGGAATTGTCTCCCCAATGCCAGAATGGCATTGGGGTGACAATTCCATGATCTTAGACATGTTACATGGCCATGTTCGGAATTACCATTATGACGCTATACATAGGTAGTGACCTATGTATAGTGCACGCGTGTAATGGTGTCCCCGCACTCACAAAGTCCGGGGAATTTGCCCTGAACAATGTGGGGGCACCTTGGCTAGTGCCAGGGTGCCCACACACTAAGTAACTTAGCACCCAACCTTTACCAGGTAAACGTAAGACATATAGGTGACTTATAAGTTACTTAAGTGCAGTGGTAAATGGCTGTGAAATAACGTGGACGTTATTTCACTCAGGCTGCAGTGGCAGGCCTGTGTAAGAATTGTCAGAGCTCCCTATGGGAGGCAAAAGAAATGCTGCAGCCCATAGGGATCTCCTGGAACCCCAATACCCTGGGTACCTCAGTACCATATACTAGGGAATTAGAAGGGTGTTCCAGTATGCCAATGTGAATTGGTGAAATTGGTCACTAACCTGTTAGTGACAATTTGGAAAGCAAAGAGAGAGCATAACCACTGAGGTTCTGGTTAGCAGAGCCTCAGTGAGACAGTTAGTCATCACACAGGGAACACATACAGGGCACACTTATGAGAACTGGGGCCCTGGCTGGCAGGGTCCCAGTGACACATACAACTAAAACAACATATATACAGTGAAATATGGGGGTAACCTGCCAGGCAAGATGGTACTTTCTTACAACTGCCAATCCATAAAATTGGACAAATGGGTCTTGTAGATCATACAGAAGGGCTATTTCCTCCCCTTCCAGTCTTTCCTTACCTCTATCCCTCTGGTAAAAGAACAGCTGATGTGGGATCATTTGATCTTACTCCGTGAGGAAGTTACGGCTCTCTTGGCCAAGGGAGCCATAGAAAGGGTCCTGATATCAGAAGTAGGCAGTGGTTGTTATTCCCGCTACTGATTTCCAAAAAGAACTAGGGTCTTTGACCTATTGTGGATTTAAGGGATGTCAATCTCTTCCTCAAAAAGGAGAAATTGAAGATGCTCACTCTTGCTCAGGTTTTGTCCGTCCTAGACCAAGGAGACTGGATGGTAGCGTTTGACTTGCAGGATGCTTATTTTCACATCCCCTTCCTGCCCGTCCACAGACGCTACTTGCGGTTCAAGATGGGCCACGAGCACTTTCAGTATATCGTGCTCCCCTTCGGTCTCACCAGTGCTCCTCAGTTGTTCACCAAAGTGATGGCAGTGGTGGCAGCTCATCTGCGCAGGTTAGGGATCTTAGTTCCCCTACTTCGACGACTGGCTGTTGAAGCCTCCTACGCCCCAGGCTCTTGTCACCCACCTTCAGACTACGGCGGTCCTCCTGTATTCGCTGGGGTTCACGATAAACGTGCCAAAGTCACACCTGACTCCCTCTCAGAAGCTCCCTTTCATCTGAGCGGTTTTGGACACAGTGCAGTTTCGGGTCTGTCGTCCCGAGAAGCAAGTCCAGGATACTCAAGTTATGATACTGATGTTTCAGCCTCTATCCTGGATTTTGGTGAGACAGACTCTGAGGCTGTTGGTGCTCTTGGCTTCCTGCATCCTGTTAGTCAAACATGCCAGATGGCATATGAGGCCTCTGCAATGGGACCTGAAGTTCCAATGGGCACAGCATCAGGGAAATCTTACCGGCACGGTTCAGATCTCAGAGGGAACTGCAGTGGTGGTGAGTGAACTACAATTGGCTCAAAGGCAGACTCCTCTCCCTTCCCCAACCCGGTCTCACAGAAGTGATATATGTGTCACTTCTGGGATGGGGTGGCCATCTGGCCAAGGCGGAATCTGGGCTCCAGATCAACTTATTGGAGCTCCGGGCGTTCCGATTAGCATTAAAAGCATTTCTTCATGTTGTGAAAGGGAAGTTAGTGCAGGTATTCACAGACAACACTACAGCAATGTGGTACTGCAAAAAGTAGGTCGGTGTGAGGTCGTGGTCCCTTTGTCAACAGGCTCTGTGTCTCTGGACATGGCTGGAGCAGCAGGGCATAACCCTTGTGGTTCAACACCTGGCAGGTTCTCTGAATGCCAGGGCGAACAAACTCAGCCGTCGATGCCTAGCGGATCAAGAATGGTATCTGAATCAGGAGGTGGCTAAAGGACTCTTTCAGCAGTGGGGAGATCCTTGGTTATATCTGTTCGCCTCCGCAGAGAATGCGCAATGTCAGCAGGTTTGCATGTTGGAGTTTCCAAGGTTGCAATCACTCGGCGACGCTTTTCCTCACAAGTGGAATTCAGGCCTCCTATATGCATTTCCTCCCATTCCATTTCTGCCCAGAGTTCTCAAGAAGATCAAGAACAACCGGGACCAAGTCATCTTAGTGGCTCTGGATTGGGCATGGAGAGCCTAGTATTCCGAGCCACTCAAAATGAGGATAAATCTTTGGATCAGGCTGCCCCTTCAAGAGGATCTTCTGTCGCAGCAGCAGGGGGTGTTCTCCACCTGAACCCGTCAACTCTGCGCCTTCGTGCATGGAGATTGAGCGGCAGCAGTTGATGGTTTATGACCTCCCTCCCAAAGTCTGTAATGTCATTCTGGCAGCCAGGCGTCCCTCTACCAAGACAGTTTACGCCTGCCGTTGGAAGCGTTTTGTATTATATTGTACAGAGAGGTCTATTACTCCTCTTTCTTATTCTCTTTCTAATATCCTTCTTTTCATTCTGACACTCGCCCAACAGGGTTACACATTAGGGAATCTTCAGGGCTATGTTTCTGCCTTATCGGCTTTGATTCAACTGCCTGATCAACAGTCTTTGTTTAAGTCTCCTATTGTACAGAGATTCTTAAAAGGGCTTGTACATATGTTTCCTCCTACGACCTCTATTATGCTTCAATGGGACCTAAATCTTGTCCTCACATTTCTTATGTGTGCTCCCTTCGAGTCTTTACACAACTGGCCCCTCTGGCTGCTCACCATCAAGACAGCTTTCTTAGTGACAAAAACATCTGCCAGGAGTGTGAGTGAGATGCAACCCTGTCGTCAAGGCCACCGTATCTCACTGTCCATCCAGATAAAGTGGTTCTCAGAACTTGTGCCTCTTTCCTCCCCAAGGTGGTGACCACATTCCATCTGAGTCAGAATATCATCCTGCCCACCTTCTTTGCTCCACCGCATCACTACAGGGAGTGCAGAATTATTAGGCAAGTTGTATTTTTGAGGATTAATTTTATTATTAAACAACAACCATGTTCTCAATGAACCCAAAAAACTCATTAATATCAAAACTGAATATTTTTGGAAGTAGTTTTTAGTTTGTTTTTAGTTTTAGCTATGTTAGGGGGATATCTGTGTGTGCAGGGGACTATCACTGTGCATAATTATTAGGCAACTTAACAAAAAAAAATATATACCCATTTCAATTATTTATCATTACCAGTGAAACCAATATAACATCTCAACATTCACAAATATACATTTCTGACATTCAAAAACAAAACAAAAACAAATCAGTGACCAATATAGCCACCTTTCTTTGCAAGGACACTCAAAAGCCTGCCATCCATGGATTCTGTCAGTGTTTTGATCTGTTCACCATCAACATTGCGTGCAGCAGCAACCACAGCCTCCCAGACACTGTTCAGAGAGGTGTACTGTTTTCCCTCCTTGTAAATCTCACATTTGATGATGGACCACAGGTTCTCAATGGGGTTCAGATCAGGTGAACAAGGAGGCCATGTCATTAGATTTCCTTCTTTTATACCCTTTCTTGCCAGCCACGCTGTGGAGTACTTGGACGCGTGTGATGGAGCATTGTCCTGCATGAAAATCATGTTTTTCTTGAAGGATGCAGACTTCTTCCTGTACCACTGCTTGAAGAAGGTGTCTTCCAGGAACTGGCAGTAGGACTGGGAGTTGAGCTTGACTCCATCCTCAACCCGAAAAGGCCCCACAAGCTCATCTTTGATGATACCAGCCCAAACCAGTACTCCACCTCCACCTTGCTGGCGTCTGAGTCGGACTGGAGCTCTCTGCCCTTTACCAATCCAGCCACGGGCCCATCCATCTGGCCCATCAAGACTCACTCTCATTTCATCAGTCCATAAAACCTTAGAAAAATCAGTCTTGAGATATTTCTTGGCCCAGTCTTGACGTTTCAGCTTGTGTGTCTTGTTCAGTGGTGGTCGTCTTTCAGCCTTTCTTACCTTGGCCATGTCTCTGAGTATTGCACACCTTGTGCTTTTGGGCACTCCAGTGATGTTGCAGCTCTGAAATATGGCCAAACTGGTGGCAAGTGGCATCGTGGCAGCTGCACGCTTGACTTTTCTCAGTTCATGGGCAGTTATTTTGCGCCTTGGTTTTTCCACACGCTTCTTGCGACCCTGTTGACTATTTTGAATGAAACGCTTGATTGTTCGATGATCACGCTTCAGAAACTTTGCAATTTTAAGAGTGCTGCATCCCTCTGCAAGATATCTCACTATTTTTGACTTTTCTGAGCCTGTCAAGTCCTTCTTTTGACCCATTTTGCCAAAGGAAAGGAAGTTGCCTAATAATTATGCACACCTGATATAGGGTGTTGATGTCATTAGACCACACCCCTTCTCATTACAGAGATGCACATCACCTAATATGCTTAATTGGTAGTAGGCTTTCGAGCCTATACAGCTTGGAGTAAGACAACATGCATAAAGAGGATGATGTGGTCAAAATACTCATTTGCCTAATAATTCTGCACTCCCTGTATAAGGAAGAGGTGCGACCCCATCGACTGGACCCAATAACAGCATTGTCGTTCTACCTTGGCCGCACAAAAGAATTCCGGGTGGGTGACCAACTCTTTGTGGGGTACGTGGGAGCAAAGAAGGGTCGGGGACGTGCAGAAGCAATCCATTTCACTCTGGCTCGTTCTCTGCATTAAGTTATGCTACGCATTGGCCAAGAAGCAGCCTCCTCAGTGCTTGCGGGCTCATTCTACCAGTGGCAAAGCTTCTAACACTGCACTAGCTCGAGGAGTACCAGTCCTGGAAATCTATTAGGCGGCAATGTTGGCCTCCTTGCACATGTTTGCGAAAGATTACTGCCTGGGCAGTCAGGTACGAAGGGACGGGTTCTTTGCCCGTTCAGTCCTGCATGATTTTCTACTGTAAGGAGTGGAATCCTCAGCCAACCACCAGGAGGTTATGTTTTGGTTATCTAATCAAAGGTAAGGAATCTGCAGCTAGAAGTCTTTACCAGATGAAAAAGTTACTTACCTTAGGTAACACATTATCTGGTAGAGACTATCTAGCTGCAGATTCCTTACACCCACCCATGCCTCCTAGCTCTGTGTACATGACAAGTAAGGTTAGGGTTTATCCCTTCTCAGGGCCCTAGTTTTGCACAGATAAATGTTTGTTCTATCCATGATTCTGTGCTTCTGGTGTGGAAGTTTTTGTGGATAAAAGAACTGACGTATGCGCACGAGGTGGCATCTATATAGACGACCGTGATGTCATAGACTGCTCTAACGATGCTGACAAAGCCACGCGGAGCCTGACGACGCATGTGGAGCCAAACAACACCACCCGATGGCGCGCGCAGGGCATTGCTCAGAAAAAAGATTCCAGATTAAAAGCTGACGCCAGGGAATTCAAAGGTATGGAATCTACAGCTAGATAGTCTCTACCATATAATGCGTCATCGAAGGTAAGTAACTTGTTCTTTCATTCTGCTAGACTTGTGTGATATGAGTGTTGACTGTGTTCAAAGATTTCACTTTGACAATTCTTTATCATTGCATTGTGTGTGTTGTGGTATTCCTACAGTATGTGTATCTTTGTGTAGCAACTATTGTGGTCTAGCTATGGCTTTTGATTTTTCATCCGATTTGACTGTTCATCTGAATCAAAAAGAAGAGACCAGACACATTGTTGTAAACGTTACTTAATAATAAGAATGATGAGAGTCGTGTTGTGTGTGTCTGATCATTTTGTGTGTATTTTGTGCCATGAGAGCAGAGTTGGTCCCTGTATGAGGCATGCAAAACCGCCACCCCTTTGCCATGTTACTCTTCCCTTGCACAAATGACTACCTGTAGTATTTCCCGACTCGCATGTATATGTCTTTCCATCACGCAAGGTGTGTTCTAGTGTTTTGTAAATGAATGTCATGTTTGTGGCTATAATGGTAGGCCCCGTAGTAGAGGATGGTAGAGTTATTCTGTTGCAGCACTATCCTGTTCCACTGGGATATATTAATATTGTGCTATGACTGCTGTAGATGTAGCATTATTGTCCATATCCACTGCACTGTTGGTAATTCAAATTCCAAGTTGCAACATGGAGTCAGCAGTGATGCAGCTGCACCCTTGGCAAATTGAAGACAAGGTGGCTGTGGGGAATTTACAGCAACACACTACTCTGAGAAGACTTATATCTGAGTACAGTATTTAACAACCTCATGTTGTTTGTACTAATACACTGAAAAGCTGTGTACACTTGAATGTAAATGACTCCCACAACATCAACATGAGTCTCCTGAAAATATTATGACATACATTGTGCGCTTTAGAAAATTGGCTTTATAATCCATCTGCTCAGTAAGCTTTATTGAAGTGTAAGGTAAGCTTGTAATAACGGAAGGCTTTTCTCTGGAAGTGAGCCAGGCATCAGTGATGGAGGGACAGGTATTCACATTACCAACATGTGGAATATTTTTGGATAAGAAGTAAGATGTTGTTGTAAATTTATGTTTGGGTGAGAACAATGCAAAATTTATTATTTTTTCTGAATATTCTTTTAATAGATTAAGGAGTGTGATTGTTGCCAAAAGGAACAACCGGCACTGCAGATTTCTTCTGCGTTAAAACCAATTAAAGTATGTAATCCGTCTTATGCTTTCCTTTATGACTTTGTAGTTCTGTCTGCAGGAAGTTAGAATAGCAAAAATCGTATGTCAGAAAACAACATTGAGGGGGTCATTCCAACCTCGGCGGTAAAAGGCGCTTACCGCCAGACAGAAGACCGACATAACACCGCCGCGGTCGCGGTAAACCGCCACGGTTATTCTGACCCACAACAGGCAAACCGCCAAAATCCACCCATCCACAAAAGTCCGCCACACCAAAGGCCAGCGTTAAACTGGCGATGACCAAACCTCCACCGTCACGCCAACAGAAATACGCCCACACTATCACGACACACGAATCCACGCGGCGGCCTTTCAACCCCGGTATTTCATTGGCGGTACACACCGCCGCACTCGAAATACACACACATTTACAAAACACAGCCACATTGGACAATTCAAAATACACACACCTGATACACATACACACACCACACCCACACACCCATTACAATATAAAACACACACCCACATCACCCAAAAACCCTTACGACCACAATTGCGACAGAAGGCCTGAGAGAGACCCCACCATCTACAAACTAGCAGCCACAGGCACACAACACCATCACCCACACAACTTCCACGCACAAAACACCACACACCACTACATATCACCACACTTATCACTACACACACCACCCCACACATCACCCACACCACCCCATGGCACCTCAAAGACACCCCAGGTTCTCAGATGATGAACTCAGGGTCATGGTGGAGGAAATTGTACGAGTAGAGCCACAGCTGTTCGGGACACAGGTGCAGCACACCACCATTGCCAGGAAGATGGAGCTATGGAGCAGAATAGCATCAACGCTGTGGGACAGCACCTAAGAAATAGGGACAACATCAGGAAGAGGTGGAACAACCTACGGGGGAAGGTGCGTTCCATGGTATCCAGGCACAACATCGCGGTGCAGAAGAATGGCGGCGGACCCCCACCTCCTCCCCCAGAATTTACAGCATGGGAGGAGCAAGTCTTGAACATCCTGCATCCTGAGGGCCTCGCAGGAGTATCTGGAGGAATGGACTCTGGTAAGTCAAATCTTCAATACTTCATCCCCCACCCCACCAGCATGCCAACTCATACCCCCACCCTCACCCCCACCCCCATCACACCTACTCCTTGCAAATGTCTCACCATCACAACCCACCCATCCCAAAACCTGGCCCTGCATCCGACCACAAACCATGGACACCCATCACCAAAGCATGCCCACTGCACATACCCATCCCCCCCCCAAAGCACCGTCACAACAGCCCCCACAAAGGAATGCCAGCCCTGGGGTACACAGGTACCCACCCATTGCACACTATGGCACACACAGATGCAATAATCATACTTTTGTACCCCTACAGGACCCGAACACCACGTCACCGCGCAGGAGGGTCCACAAATGTCCACTCCACCCCCAGAAGAGGCCCACAGTGAGGACAGCAGCTCTGTCGACCTGGATCTAGATGACCAGCCTGGCCCATCGGGGACCTCGGGACAGTCGATTCCCCTCAGGCAGTCACAGGCCACAGCAGACCTTCCCCCCTCTGGGAACACCAGCACAGCACCCACCCAGCGGGCCCATACCTCTGTCCCCAGGACAGGTCAATCAGCTGTGTGTCCACCACTACAGGGAACCCAGGCTAACCCACCACCCCAACAAGAACAGGGACCTGGGGGCAGTGGTAGTGGGTACACGGTCCAGGGGACAGAGGCCCAGGGAAACAGGGGAACTGGGAGGGCTGCTGTGCGACAGGGGGGGGACAGGCCCAGGGAACCCACCCTCCACGAGGCCCTCTCCTCCATCATGGGAGCATACCACCACTCCCAGGAGACGATGGCGACGGTCCTGGCCAGGTTTCAGGAGATCCAACTTCTGCAGGAGCAACAGTATATGGGGTTCAGGGAGGAACTAAGAAACATCAGTTCCGCAATGGGTACCATCGTAGTGGCCCTGAATCAGGTAGTCACCACATTGTGGGACACTGTAGCACCACAAAGGGCCCCTGACACTAGCATGGACCAAGAAATGCCTACCACCTCCGCCAGCGCTAGTGGACAGGAGGCCCCGACACAAGACGAACAGGCCACCAGAACCCCACCGCCTGCAGAAGGAGAACCACCCCGCAAGCGGGCCCTGAGATCCAGGAAGAAGACAGAGTAAGATGTCAAGACCCCCGCCAGCAAAGGATACCGCCCTGATTGTCATCCCACTGTCCCACATTGTCACCCTGTCCAACCTTAAATTGCCCCTGCTCCACTTCCCACAGGCATTTGGACAATGCACCTGTGATACTGATAGTCTGGACTCTGCCATGGACAATCCTCCACCATCACCCCTCACCGATTTGCAACCACCCATCCAATTTAGAGCACTTGAATAAACACATTTGTTGCACAAAACAATCTGGAGTCTGGCTGTGATTTTGAACAAATGTATTAGACATGACCGTGCCAAAATGTTCATTCACATTGTGATGCCAACAAACCGCTGTCACACAGCTGTAGTCCATGGGGAAACAAAGCAGAAGTCACGCAGTGGGGCCCACATATCTGAAAACGGAAGGGAAAGTCACAACACAGTTACCATACACTGGGGGAAAAAGTCAGACAGTAGAGACGTAGGAGTGTTTAAGTAAATGTAATATGACGGGTTGGACTCTTACCTGTGGGTCACTGAAAATACTGGTGTATTACTGTGTTCCTGTTCTCTATGTTGTCCTCTTCGCCTTCCTCCTCTTCACTCTCCACAGGCTCCACAGCTGCCACAACACCACCATCTGGACCATCCTCCTGTAGAAAAGGCACCTGGCGTCGCAAAGCCAGGTTGTGAAGCATACAGCAGGCCTCGATGATCTGGCACACCTTCTTTGGTGAGTACATTATGGATCTACCTGTCATATGGAGGCACCTAAACCTGGCCTTCAGGAGGCCAAAGGTTCGCTCGATCACCCTCCTAGTTTTCCCATGGGCCTCATTGTACCGTTCCTCTGCCCTGGTCCTGGGATTCCTCACTGGGGTCAATAGCCAGCGAAGGTTGGGGTAACCAGAGTCCCCTAATAGCCACACCCGGTGCCTCTGGAGTTGACCCTTCACATACAGGATGCTGCTATTCCGCAGGATGTAGGCATCATGCACTGAGCCAGGGAACTTGGCATTAACATGGGAGATGTACTGGTCTGCCAAACAGACCACCTGGATATTCATGGAATAATAACTATTCCTGTTCCTGTACACCTGTTCACTCCTGCTGGGGGGGACCAAAGCAACATGTGTCCCATCAATGGCACCTATGATGTTGGGGATATGTCCAAGGGCATAGAAATCACCCTTCACGGTAGGCAAATCCCCCACCTCAGGGAAAACTATGTAGCTCCGCATGTGTTTGAGCAGGGCAGACAACACTCTGGACAACACCTTGGAAAACATGGGCTGGGACATCCCTGATGATATGGCCACTGTTGTTTGAAATGACCCACTTGCTAGGAAATGGAGCACTGACAGCACCTGCACTAGAGGGGGGATCCCTGTGGGTTGGCGGATGGGTGACATCAGGTCTGGCTCCAACTGGGTACATAGTTCCCGTATAGTGGCTCGGTCAAGCCTGTATGTCAGTATGACATGTCTTTCCTCCATTGTCGACAGGTCCACCAGCGGTCTGTACACGGGAAGATTCCTCCATCTCCTCGCATGTCCCAGCGGACAGTGCCTAGGAAGGACAACATGGAGCACAGAGTCAATCAACCCACAGGTACGTTCCCACAGCTTGCACAGTACACGATTCTCAATGCATTGAATGGCTTGTATGAGTGTCGATGCAAGGCCTAGGTATGTGTGACGCAGTAGAAATTAAGCCATGTGGGCCCTTGAAATGGCGGCTGCCTGACCTGTGAAGTGTGACAGTGGGATGTGAGGTCAATGCGCTTGTTTGGCACACCGTGGCGGTGGGCGGTCGAAGACCGCGGCGCAATGCCGCATTGGTTAACATTGAACCCTATGGGTTTCAGGAGCCAATGACGATGTGCGCCGGCGGTCGTGGTACGCACCGCCGCGGTACGCACCACCGCGGGCTTGACCGCCATTTTCTATCTGCTTAATCACTCGATACCTGATCTTCCACAGGAGAGGACCTATACTGCAAGTGCTGCTGTGACCTCGGTCTGGAAGGGACAATGGCTGCTGCGACTGGGGAAAGGGCCCCTGCCTTCACTTCTGAAGAATTGGAGAAACTCGTGGATGGGGTCCTCCCCCAGTATGCGCTACTCTACGGTCCTCCAGACCAACAGGTAAGTACACTGGGAGCATGCTTTGTGGCCAATGCCTGTGTTGAGTGTGGTGAATGAAAGATGGTGGGGAGGGGAGCGATTGAGGCATGCATCAAACGACAGATGAGAGCATGTGCCACATGGCAAGGGTGGGGATGGGGGGCCACTCACATCGAGCATGCAGAAGGTGATGATTTTTTTCTCCCCCTGTACATGACACATAGGTCAGCGCCCGGCAGAAAGTCGCTATTTGGCGTGCCATCGCCAAGGACGTCCGGACCCTGGGGGTCCACAACAGACGGGGCACCCACTGCCAGAAGAGGTGGGAGGACATCCGACGCTGAAGCAGGAAGACGGCGGAGGCTCAGCTGGGGATGGCCTCCCAACGTAGGAGGGGTGCCAGTCGTACTTTGACCCCCCTGATGTCCCGGATCCTGGCGGTGGCCTACCCCGATTTGGATGGGCGCGTGAGGACATCACAGCAGACACAAGGGGGTGAGTACAAGCACATTCTTCTATCTTTGCGCGCAGTGGAGGTGTCTGGGTGGGGGAGGAGGGCTGTGGGTATCCCTAGGCCAGGGCGATTTCTGTAGGCTAGGCCCCTCCGTAAGGCATGGCACTGTGCCCCCACCTCTGTAGGGTGCCTAGTACAGCTATTCATGACCCTGTGTCACCTATGTGTGGAGTTGTCGTCCATAGGCTTGTAGGCCATGTCCCACTGATTGAGTAGTGTACCCCAAGTGCGCGGCGTAGTGCAGGGGGCTTCTGTGTCTGTCCTCTCCGCCAACGGTGTCGCCAATGCATGCACTCAACATGTCTTTATTTCTCCTCCCCCCCTTTTTTTGTGCTCTTCTTGTTCATGTGTGCATTAGCATCATCAGGCGGAGGAGAAGTGACATCGGAGCACGAGGGAGCTGCATCCCACAAGGCCCTGGAGGGCCATGCAACGGACTCTGAGTACACCAGTGGGACGGAGGGCGAGGGGAGCTCCACAGCGGGGACACGTGGTGACACCAGCGACACAGACTCGTCCTCGGAAGGGAGCTCCCTTGTGGTGGCAGCAACATCCGTGCCCCCCGCAACAACAGGTACAGCCGCCACCCAGCGCACCAGCACCACCCTCCCAGCAGCCCCTCAGCGTTCGCCCCGTACCCGCTCACCCAGGAAGGTGGGCATCTCCTTCGCCCCAGGCACCTCAGGCCCTGCCCCAGTCACCCCTGCTGCCCTCAGTGAGGAGGTCATTGACCTCCTGAGGTCCATCATTGTTGGGCAGTCTACCCTTTTGAATGCCATACAGGGTGTAGAAAGGGAGGTGCACCGGAGTAATGCATACCTGGAGGGCATTCATTCTGGTCAGGCTGCCCATCAGCGATCGTTCAACGCTCTGGCCTCAGCACTGACGGCAGCCATTGTCCCTGTCTCCTGCCTCCCCCCTCCAACTTCCTCCACCCAGTCCCACTCCCCTGTACCTCTGCCTATCCCAGACACACCATCAGACCAGCCTGCACACACCTCAACACCCAAGGGAAGCTCATCCAGACATAAGCAACACACATCACACAAGCATTCACACAAGCAACATCCACATGCAGACATACCAACAGACACTGCTTCCTCTGCGTCCCCCTTCCTCCTCGTCTCCCTCCTCCCTCCCTGTGACGTGTCCACTCACACTTGCATGCACAACATCTTCAGCCACTACGTCCATCACCAGCACACCCACCAGAACACTCCGCACACGTGTAGTCACCACCCCCACTACCATTTACACGTCCCCTGTGTCCTCTCCCAGTGTGTCTGTCACCCCCTCTTCCAAACCACACAAGCGCAGGCAGCCACCCACCCAACAGCCATCCACCTCACGACAGCCTCCAGCACCAGCACCTGCACCCAAAGACACCATACTTCACTCTCCTACAACCACATCCTCTTCCTCCACTCCCATAACCACTACACCTACCCGTCCCTCTCTTTCAAAATTGCTTTTCCTTTCCAAACTTGACCTCTTTCCAACAACTCCCCCACCCCGTCCATCTCATAAGACTCCAATCAGCACCTCAGCCACCACAAAACCCGGACATACAAAGACAATAGTCCAAGGACTTTGGAGTCCCCCACCCTCAAGGCCAGCTAGTTCGGCTAGGAGCAAAGACACGGCCAGCCCACCCCCGGAAAAAAAAGCAAAGATTGCCAGTGCCCGGCGCGAGAGGCCAAAAACAGCAGGCTCCAAAATCAATACCCTGGCTCCGTCAGGAAGTGGGGTGCCACCTGGCACACCGCCAAAGGGAGGAAAGGGCCACAGACGAGCAAGGAAGGGTGGCAAGGGCAGCACGCCCGACAAGTCCGGCAGCAGGCCAGCTGCCCAGGAGGGCCCCACCAGCCCCATTCCAGGTGTGCAGGAGGACACCCACGGGCCCGGTACTGCAGCACAGGAGGGCCCCGCAAGCGAAAAGACAGATGGGCAGGAAGGCCCCGGCAGCCACATGTCAGGTGGCGAGTGACATCCATGGCATGGCCGGATCTGCTGACCTGGACACTCATCTCAAGCACCGCTAAACAGGGCCCTTCAAGTCTAGCACCGCTGAACAGGGCCCTTCAAGTCAAGCACCGCTGAACAGGGCCCTTCAAGTCAAGAACCGCTGAACAGGGCACCGCCGTGTCAAGAACCGCTGAACAGGGCCCTTCAAGTCAAGCACCGCTGAACAGGGCACCGCCGTGTCAAGAACTGCTGAACAGGGCCCTTCAAGTCAAGCACCGCTGAACAGGGCCCTTCAAGTCAAGAACCGCTGAACAGGGCACCGCCGTCTCAAGAACCGCTGAACAGGGCCCTTCAAGTCAAGAACCGCTGAACAGGGCACCGCCGTGTCACGAACCGCTGAACAGGACCCTTCAAGTCAAGAACCGCTGAACAGGGCACCGCCGTCTCAAGCACCGCTCTGCTGGGCCCTTCATCTCAAGCACCGCTCCGCCCTTCATCTCAAGCACCGCTCCGCTGGGCCCTTCATCTCAAGCACCGCTCCGCTGGGCACCGCCGTCTCAAGCACCGCTCCGCTGGGCCCTTCATCTCAAGCACCGCTCCGCTGGGCACCGCCGTCTCAGCACCGCTCCGCTGGGCCCTTCATCTCAGGCACCGCTCCGCTGTGCACCGCCGTCTCAAGCACCGCTCTGCTGGGCACCGCCGTCTCAAGCACCGCTCCGCTGGGCCCTTCATCTCAAGCACTGCTCCGCTGGGCACCGCCGTCTCAAGCACCGCTCCGCTGGGCACCGCCGTCTCAAGTACCGCTGGCCCATTGGCAGAAGGGGCAGGCCCGCATCTGTGTCAGGCAGGGATGCACGAAGCACTCTGGGCACCATGCCTCCTCCAGAACCAGTGGAGTCTGTAATCCAATTGTGAGACTGTGGCTTTGCACTCCCCAGGATGGCACAGTGGGCACCCACCCACTGCAGAGACTTGAGAGACTGTGGCTTTGCACTCCCCAGGATGGCACAGTGGGCACCCACCCACTGTATCGCATTGAGAGACTGTGGCTTTGCACTCTCCAGGATGGAACAGTGGGCACCCACCCACTGTAGAGACTTGTGAGACTGTGGCTTTGCACTCCCCAGGATTGAACAGTGGCCATGGAGGCCCCTCGTGGATCTGGCGTCGTGGACTCATGTGGCTGAGGTGCCACCCCTTCCCTTCCCCCTGAGGTGCCTGTAGTTTTCCTATCTGATGCCCCTGCAGTGTTCTCTCCATTGGAGTCAGGTATCCTGTGTGGGCTTTGCCCATGTGTTTTGGCCCAGTGGCCCACGAACAATGGCTGATACACTATTCGGACAGGACATTTAATATATATATATATAGTTATAGATGTTTGATATATTTTTTACTCAGCCGTACAATATAATTCAAATTTGATAATAATTTTCTTTTGTATTTGCATTCTTCCGAGGGGTTTGGGAGTGTCACTCTGAGTTGTTGCTATGCATTGATGTGTGTGTTGTAGTGGGTGAGGGTGGGTGTGTCGTGTATGTGTGTGCCCGTAATATTTTCTCCTCCCCCCTCCCCTGTGTCGTAGGTGCAGTACTCACCGTTGTCTTCTGCGCCGGCGTTCGTGCTCCTGGTAGAGGAGCAGGAATACAATGGCTGGCAGTATGTGTAGTTCGGGTTCCATGCTGTCCAGATTCCTCGTGGAGTGTGTAGAGGTGAGCGTTTTCCGTTTGAAATGGCTGTTTCCGCCGTGTTTTTATCGGCGGGGCTACCGACCCGGAAAAGGTGGCGGATTGGTGGGTTGTGATAGGGTGGGCGGTACATTGACTCTCGCCTGTCTGTTGGCGGTGACCACCGCGCTGTTTGTTTGTCCCGCCGTGGCGGTAGGAGTGTTAAAGTGGCAGGCTCTGTTGGCGGTTTCCGCCAGGGTCAGAATTCCATTTTTTTTACCGCCCGCCTGTTGGCGGGTTAGCCGCCGCTTTAACACCGACCGCCAGGGTTGGAATGACCCCCTGAATCTTTAAACATTTTTATCAATTTTACATAATTGTTGTAGTTGATAATATATATTTATAATATTTTTAAAAATAGGTTCAAGACATTTGGGAACCTCTAGGAGTGGATTTAATTGGACCGCTACCCACCACTCCTACAGGCAACAAATATATTTTTTCTGCAACAGATTACTTCTGAAAATGGATGGAGGCATTTCCACTTAAAATAAAGAGTGCAGGAGAGGTTGCTTCTAGACTTCTCAGCATGTATTTACGCCATGGAAGCCTAAAAAGGGTTCTCTCGGATCAAGGGCATGAGTTTGTGAATCAAGTGAGTACAGAATATAGCATTTAAATTTTGGATATGCAAAAAAAGAAATAGATTGTTTGCTTAATGACATATATATTTTCCTCTTTGAATATGTTATAATTAAAATGATATCCCTAATTTCATTATGAAGAATGTATTTTGTTGGGTGTGGCGGTGCAAGCAATGGCGGCAAACACTTGCGGTTGAGGTTTGCTCACTGATTACACCCTTGTGCCAAAAAGCAAAGTGCCTCAGCTGCCCACAACCCCGGCATGAAGACGGGAGTATATCACTTTGGGACCAACCTGTCAGTGGGATTGGAGGTTCCTTGGGGAACAGCGCCTCCATGAGATTAGCAGCAGGCTTCCAGATGGTGCACAATTAACAAACAGAATGCACCATTGAGCACCTGCTTAGCAGACGTTCATTGTGTTTGGATGTCTTTCCAAACCAGACTGTGCTCCGCATAGTGGCAGCCCCACCCCATGGAGACTGCGGCGGGCTGCCTGTGATCGCGCACTGTTACACCACTGTATGAACCAAGGCAGAGACTGGGCATGTGACAGCAACTCCTGGATGTTCTATATTTGAAGTGTGGTCCTGCACAGCCCCTAAACCTTTAATACATCAGGTGGCCACAAGAGTGTATCAGTTGAAGGCCTGTATGTGGCCAGTTATCTATGCCGCCTGCTAACTGATTTCTGTCAAGTCTAAGGAGTGGTCGGCAGAGAGTATCCTTTCAAGAGAGATACAGCAATACAAGGTTGACGAGACTTGCAGCGAGGCCCGGCCCATGAGAAGGGATGTTTAAGGAGGACCACCGCAGTACGCAACTGTACTCAGACCCAGGCACTATTGACATTGTCTGCAATAAAGAGGGGATTATTTACTGCCCCATATTGGTGCAGCGACTGGGAAGACTGTGGTACCTTGATATTACAAAGGCATCAACACGTGAATGATGCACCGGACCCCTGCTGTCTCCCGCATGTAACCTGTGTGTGGGGAGTTTGATCAACTGTGAGGTGAGACTTTTCTGAGGGGCAGCTATCAGGAATACTACAGAATGTATGATTAACTCGCCTGATTGTGGACATTTGGCCACCACATGCACTCTTCCCCTATCCCCTCTCCTATTGAGCTGCCTGATTTCTGTACTGGTGCGGTGATCAGGACTGGTAAAAACATCGCAACATGGGTAAACTTAACACAGGGAGGGGGAATGAGCCATTGAAGACCACAGAGGAGAATGGAGAAGACACTCTGACCCAGGAGACACAGGACAAACCATTGGAGGCCCACACTTCAGTGACACTGGCAGCCATAAGAGACACTAAGCAAACACTGGAGGCACACAGAGTGCCATTGGTAATTAAAGTGGGCATCATGAGCACAAAACTTAGAAAGCACCCAGAGAAAAAGGAGACAGAAAGTAACTTAGTGGTGATATGATTCACGGTACAAGACCTTAGCAATGTTGCCTGCAGCTGAATAAGAGAATGCCAAATTTTGATGACCACCTGGAGGGGAGATCTAGGAGGGACAACATGCGCCTCATTGTAGTCCCTGAATTGGCGAAAGGATGATGATTTCAACTATTAGTGGAAGAATGGTTGTAGAAGACGGTGACACAGGGCAAACCTTAGCAACTCATGTCTGTAGAACGAGTTCACTGAGTACCGTTGAGGGCCCTGATCCACAGAGAGACTAAAAAGAGTGTGATAATACTTTACAACTCTCACGCAGGCATGGCCATCAGCTCATAGATGGGGGAGAAGTGATCATTTACCATGATTATACATCACAGGTCCAGAGGCAAAGCAATAATTTTGTGTCAGTCAAAATAATTATGTGTCAACTGGACCTCAGGTATGCCCTTAGCTTTCATGCAAAACTGAGTGGTATTCAGAGACACAGCCCATTTCTAGTGTACTATACAGGATGCATGGAAATGCCAGATGCAATATGATCTATGTTCAGGATCTATGGCTACTTTGGAAGATAATTGAGGATGGTTGCAGACCATTGCAGGAGGAGGGAACATACAGGATTCAGATCCTCCACTGACCGAAGCAAAGATGAAAGTTGCGTAGGAACACTCAGTGGCTGTGGTCATTTACTGTAATGATATACTGGACAATAATGAGTGTAGGTACATTCAATCTGAGGAAGGAGCTGGTAGTGTCACTGGCTCTCTGGGTTCTGGGTCAGAAACTGAAGGTGAGCAATTACTGGTAGTCTCCCCCATAGAGACCGACAAGTTAATATGAAAGCGGAAGTTCTCCACTTCCACTTCTTAGAACTCTAAGTACAATTCTGGAACGATATGAGAATGGTTGCATGGACTGTGCGTGGACTGCATCGAGACTTCTCTTTAATCAAAAGTGCATGCACGGGGTTAATGTGTGCGAGAGGAAGTTTGCGGATGTAAAACTGACTTGAATTGCATGACGACGATATCCTGCTGTATCTGTCTGATACAAATAAATCAGTGACTTCCAGCATAGAAAGTTATTACCAATATTGTTGAATACTCAGATTTTGTGGTAAAATTGTAAAAGTCACTTCAATGTACCATGTGAGGAGGATCACTGCAAACTGTATTGCCCCTTTCTCTGACAGTGCAACAGCACAAGTTTAAATAGATAGTTATCTGCCTCATCAGAAAAATGTCCTCATTCATTCAAAGAATTCTTGACCCTACTGGGAAGGCTAGAGAAGCACATCAGAAAGTGGTGAATGTTACCTATATCCGTGCTTGGCAAGACTGGTATGTTCAAAACAATTGCCCTCCCCCATCTGCTCTGTGTTTCAGAGCAGACCATATGCAAATCAGAGGCTGTTTTTTACGTGTGTGGACTCTCTGGTAAGAGCACTACTAAGGGTTGGAGGGCAATGGCATATAGCACCACGGACCCTACAAAGTTCCATTATTGAGTGGGTATAGCGCTGGACAATATCAGAAAATACTATGAAGCGTCTCATGTCTTTTTAGAGAACTAATGTGCTTATACAGACAAGAAAGATCACACAGTATGGATGTACAGATGGTGATTGGGAAACCAGAACTATTTGCACAAGGTAAAGTGCTTGAGAAAGCAAGCATGCCTGGTAATAACAACAGTACTAAAGCTATTGAAAAACCGATTGCAAGAGATTGGCTTGGGGACAGTGACTGCACTGGTGGGATTTCAGGGCTGGGATACAATTGGTATATGAGGTAGTCCCGTTTCAACACCTTCAGCCCGAGTTTAATATGCCAAGAATGCAGTGCTTATGACACAGACAACAGCAACATGCCATTAATAGCATTATAGCAAAACAGTGCGACACCCTGGAGTAAACCCCCAGTGAAAAAAAGTTTGATATATGGTACGTTCAACCCACGTTAATATCCAACACAAATGGGACAATCATGCAAAACACACAGGGGTCTCCAACACATAATTAGTGTTAGAAATGGGGTCTATGGTTGGCAGTCAGGTTACCCTCGTCCAAACAAGGACCCTCACTCTAGTCAGGGTAAAAGAGAATCACCCTCAGCTAACCCCTGCTTACACCCTTGGTAGCTTGCACGAGCAGTAGGCTTAACTTCAGAGTGCTAGGTGTAAAGTATTTGTACCAACACACACAGTAACTTAATTAAAACACTATAAAATGACACAAAACAGGTTTAGAAAAATGTGAAATATTTATCTAAACAAAACAAGACCAAAATGACAAAAATCTACAATACACAAGTCAAGTTATCAATTAAAAAGCAAAAAGAGTCTTCATGTAGTTTTAAACACACTTACACTGTTAGCGTGAAAATGTACCTTGGGTGCGTCAAAAATAACCCCACTCGGGCGAGTGTGCATCAAAAAGGGCTGGCGATGCGTCGATTCCACTCACAAGTGGGACCTTGCGTCGTTTCTGCTTTCGTCGGGTCGGGCGCATTGTTTCTTCTCTCCGCAGGAGAGCGATGCATTGATCCGGTCAGAACTCTCGGGTCTGGGCAGGTCTTGCATCATTTTAAAATGCCCAGCAGTATTTGCATCAGAAATGCAGCCGCACGATGATCCGAAAACCACACAGCGTGGGTTGCAATCTCACCAGCCTCCGTCAGCGATGCTGCGTCTCGTTTCTGTGAAGCCGGTGGCGCGTCGATTTTTCAGCCGCAGATTGGAGTTGTGTTGATCTTTTCCCCACACGGCGTTCTGTGCGTGGATTTCTTCCTCTTAGGCTGCCAGCCTCTCCTCTCAGGGTCCCAGGAACTGGGTGGGAAGCACAGGGCAGAGTAGGGGTCTCTCCAGAGACTCCAGGTGCTGGCAGAGAGAAGTCTTTGCTGTCCCTGAGACTTCAAACAACAGGAGGCAAGCTCTAAATCAAGCCCTTGGAGATCTTCACAAGATGTAAGGCACACTAAGTCCAGTCTTTGCCCTCTTACTCTGGCGGAAGCAGCAACTGCAGGATAGCTCCACAAAGCACAGTCACAGGCAGAGCAGCTCTTCTTCCTCAGCTCTTCAGCTCTTCTCCAGGCAGAGGTTCCTCTTGGTTTCCAGAAGTGTTCTAAAGTCTGTGGTTTGGGTGCCCTTCGTATACCCATTTTCTCCTTTGATGTAGGCCTACTTCAAAGCAAAGTCTCCCTTAAATGTGAAATCCTTGCTTACCCAGGCCAGGCCCCAGACACTCACCAGGGGGTTGGAGACTGCATTGTGTGAGGGCAGGCACAGCCCTTTCAGGTGTAAGTGACCACTCCTCTCCTCCCTCCTAGCACAGATGGCTCATCAGGAAATGCAGACTACACCCCAGCTCCCTTTGTGTCACTGTCTAGTATGAGGTGCAACCAGCCCAACTGTCAAACTGACCCAGACAGGGAATTCACAAACAGGAAGAGTCACAGAAATGGTATAAGCAAGAAAATGTTCACTTTCGAAAAGTGGCAGTTTCATACACACAATCTTTAAATCAACTTCACTAAAAGATGTATTTTTAAAATGTGAGCTCGGAAACCCCAAACTCCGCATATCCATCCACTCCCAAAGGGAATCTACACCTTAATCATATTTAAAGGTAGCTCCCATATTAACCTATGAGAGGGACATGCCTTGCAACAGTGAAAAATGAATTTAACAGTATTTCACTGTCAGGACATATAAAACACATTACTATGGCCCTCATTACAACCCTGTCCGGTGGAAAGAAAAATTGAATCATGACCACGGCGGAAACCGCCAACATGGACAGCCACTTTAACACTCCGACCGCCACGTCGGTAGAAACAAACACCGCGGCGGTCACCGCCAACAGACAGGCGGAAGACAAAGTACCGCCAACCGTATCACAACAGGCCTATCCACCACCTTTTCCGGGGCGGAACCAACACGAACAAAAACACGGCGGAAACAGTACACAGAAGGGAAAACACTCACCTCTCCACACCCCACGAGGAACCAGGATGCCATGGAGCTCTAATTGCAGATACTGCCGATGCTGGTCTTCCTTCTCTTCTATCAGGAGCACCAAAGATGGCGTCGGCGACCACGGTGACTACTGCACCTACAACACAGGGGAGGGGGAGGGAAAAGAGAGTGACACCGAACACCCCCACCCTCACCCACAACACCATACACACAAATACGTGCAGCAACATTGCATATACACCCCCCCACCTCCTGGAAGAACGCAAGGACAAAAAGGAAATAATTTGAATGAATGTAAACATGTGAAAGCTCATTATCAAAGTTCAAAATCCAGTAAATACAATTATGTACACCAACTACACAAGTCCAGATAGTGCACCAATCATTGTCCGTGGACCACTGAGCCCAAAATGCATGGGCGAAGCCCACACTAGATACCTGACTGGAAACAGAGAAAACACTTCAGGGGCAATTAGATCGAAATGAAACAGGCACCTCAGGCGGAGGAGGAGGGGGGGCACCTCAGCCAGATGAACGCATAACACCACTGCTGCACAAGTGGGCACCATGCCCATTGCTGTATCCTGGGGAATGCGAAGCCACAGTCTCTCAAGTCTCTCCAGTGGGTGGTTTGCCCACTGCTTTATCCTGGGGAGTGCAAAGCCACAGTCTCTCAAGTCTATCCAGTGGGTGGTTTGCCCACTGCTTTATCCTTGGGAGTGCAAAGCCACAGTCTCTCAAGTCTCTCCAGTGGGTGGGATGCCCACTGCTTTATCCTGTGGAGTGCAAAGCCACAGTCTCTCAAGTCTCTCCAGTGGGTGGGTTGCCCACTGCTTTATCCTGGGGAGTGCAAAGCCACAGTCTCTCAAGGGGATAACAGACTCCACTGGTGTTGGAGGGGGCCTGGTGCCCAGAGTGCTTCATACTGCCAAGGACTGAGGTAGTGGATGTGATACTCCACTGGTTCCGGAGGGGGCCTGGTGCCCAGAGTGCTTCATCCTGCCAAGGACTAAGGTAGTGGATGTGATACTTCACTGTTTCTGGAGGGGGCATGGTGCCCAGAGTGCTCAACGTGCAGTGTGGCCGGTACAATTCCCTCACCTGGGTGTGCGTCCCACAACATTGGCGAGGTACAGGTAGCATGATACGCCATGGAGGCAGCGAAATACTCCACACTGCTGCGGCTTCACCTTCCACCTGCAGGTGCCAACAGTGATGACAGTAATGCGTCATGGAAACTGCCCAGGGTCCTGGAACTCTCCTCCAGCCTCTGACGTCTGACGACTGGGGATGGTAGGCATGTCAGCGGTGGTGCCACTGTCCGAGGACGTCACGGGACCGCTGGCGGTGCTAGCGGCGGTGTTTGTGGCGGCGCGGCTTGCAGCGGGTCCTGTGGTGGCGGTGCTGGCAGCGGGGTCTGTGGCGGCGGAGCTGGCGGCGGTGCATGGGTGAGCACCTGCTGAGGGACAAAGCAGGATGTCTCCTGCAGCCTCGGATGGCTGCCCACTGGGGAAGAGGCTGTTGCAGTTGCTGTAGACGTGCCAGAGGCGGTGCAGGTGGCGGTGCAGCTCGCGGTATTCGCCGCCGTACAGGTTGACGTGGACAGAAGGTGTGACACTGGTCCCTCAGTCGGTGCCACCATGCCCTCTCCTGACCTGCCCTTCTGTTTTTGGCCCTTCCCCACCTTTGATGGTGGCGCAGTTGTCTTGCCAATATCCCCTTATGTTTTCGCTGAGCCCTTGGTGGCTGGTACTTTCGGCTTCTCCCTCCGGGATGTGGGCACCTTTTTCACCTTGGCAGGTGGCGGAATGTCCTTGCCCTCGCTACGTGGCACACTGGCAGCCCTGATGGGTGGCGCACTCCATGACCCCGCAGTTGCTGGCACCACTGTGCCTGGGGATGTGATGGCTGAGGTGCTGGGCTGGGACCTGGAAAGCCTGGCCCTAGGAGAAGGACGGGGGGGTGAAGGGAAGAGGTCAAGGATTGCCAGCAAAAGTTTTTTAGACACACTGGGACAGGTAGATGGAGGGGATTTGGGAGTGGAGGAAGAGGTAGTGGTTGTAGGAGGTGTACGTCTGCTGAATTTGGGTGAAGGTGCATGGGCTGGAGGCTGTTGTGAGGTGGATGGCTGTTGGGTGGGTGTGTGCCTGCGTTTGTGTACTTTGGGAGGAGGGCTCACAGACACACTGGTAGAAGACAATGGGGATGTGTGAATGGTAGTGGGGGTGATGATTGCACGTGAGCGGTGTGTGGTGATGGTCGTGCTGGTGATTGAGGCCGTGACTGAGGATGTAGTGCATGCAGGTGTGAGTGGAGACGAGACTGGGAGGGAGACGTGGAGGAGGGGGACACAGTGGAGGAAGTGGATGTTGGTATGTGTGCATGGGTATGGTGCTTGTGTGAGTGCCTGTGGGATGTGTGGTGCTTATGTTTGCCTGAGCCACTCTTGTGTGTTGATGTGTGTGAATGCCGGTCTGATGGTGTGCTTGGGATAGGCAGAGGTACAGGGGATTGGGTCTGTGTGGAAGAGGTTGGAGGGGGAGGCTGGACACAGGGACAATGGCTGTCATCAGTGCTGAGGCCAGAGCCTGAAATGCTCTCTGTTGGGCTGCCTGGCCAGAATGAATGCCCACCAGGTATGCATTTGTTTGTTGCAAATGCCTCTCAACACCCTGGATGGCATTCACAATGGTAGACTGCCCAACAGTGAGGGATCTCAGGAGGTCAATAGCCTCCTCACTGAGGGCAGCAGGGCTGACTGGGGCAGGGACTGAGGTGCCTGGGGTAAAGGAGAATCCCACCCTTCTGGGTGAGCAGGCACGGACAGATGCTGAGGGGCTGCTGGGAGGACGGTGCTGGTGGGGGGGTGGCGGCTGTACCTGTTGATGTGGTGGGCACAGAGGGGCCCGCCACTGCCAGGGAGGTCCCATCAGAGGAGGAGTCACTGTCGCTGGTCTCTGCTCCTGTCGTGGAGCTCCACTCGCCCTCCGTCCCACTGGTGGCTTCAGACTCTGTAGCTTCACCCTCCAGGGCCAAGTGGGATGCAGCTCCCTCCTGCTCCGGTGCCAATGCTCCTCCACCTGATGATGCTATTGCACACAAGAACAGGGAGACCACAAAAAGGGGGGAGGAAAGACAGAAGAAAGACACGTTCAGTGCATGCAACACCACTACCGTTGGCTGACACAACAGACATTGAGCAGCCCTCTGCACTACGCCATGCACTTATAGTTCCTAGATTTTTCACATGGCCATGGGGTACGAGGCCTAAGCCTAATTGCTGCACACCTGGAAGTCACAGGAGCCTGACTAGGTGTAGATGGCTCTTACCACTAGTGGGGTTGGGGTGCCACATAGCCTGCCTCACAAGGGATCTTGCCTACCAAGATCGCCCGGGGCTAGGGGAACCCACTGCCCACCTCCCCCGCCCAGACACCTTGTAATGCGTGCAGAGTCAGCTGAAGGAGAGTGTACTCACCCCCTTGTGGCTGCTGTGATGCCCTCAAGCACCCATCCAACTCCAGATAGACCACCGCCAGGATCCTGAACATCAGGTGCAACGGGCACCCCTTCCACGTTGGGAGGCCATCCCCAGCTGGGCCTCCGCCATATTCTTGCTCCAGCGGCACAGGTCCTCCCACCTTTTATGGCAGTGGGTGCTCCGTCTGTGGTAGACCCCCAGGGTCCGGACGTCCTTGGCGATGGCACGCCAAATAGCCTTCTTCTGGTGGGCGCTGACCTAGAGGAATGGTACAAAGGGGAAGGACATTACTCACCCGGCCGGACCATCATATTCATTGCCCACTAGTTCTCACCGATGCCATGACACAGATCCACTCAGCATCCACACATGTAGGCCTCAGCCTCCCCCCCATGTTACTTCCAGCCACACCACTCAAAGCAGGCATTGCCCATTCAGCATGCTCACAGTGTACTCACCTGTTTGTCTGGAGGACCATACAGTTGCATGTACTGGGGGAGGACCCCATCCACTAGTTTCTCCAACTTCTCCAAAGTGAAGGCAGGGGCCCTTTCCCCAGACACTGTAGCCATCATCGCTTCCAGACACTGGTCACAGCAGCACTTGCAGTGTAGGTCCTCTCCTGTTGAAGGTCAGGTATCAAGTGAGTGAACAGACAGAAAATGGCGGTCACGTCTGCGGCGGTGCGTACCGTCACCGCCGGCGTACATCGTAATTGGCTCCTCTGACCCATAGGGCCCAATGTTAACCAATGCTGAATTGCGCCGCGGTCTTCGACCACCCACTGCGACGGTGTACAACGCCAGCGCAGTTACCTCATTTCCCCTTGTCCCACCTTACAGGTCAGGCAGCCGCCATTTCAGGGGGCCACATGGCATTATTAATAACTGCGTCACACCTATCTAGGCCTGGAATACACACAGTTACAGGCACATTGCGGATCAATACATTTTCAGCAAATAACAATTTGTGATACCTCAGTGTTGGCTGACTCTCTGCTCGCTGTTCTCCTCCATAGGGCACGTCTGCTGAGGCAGGTGATGAGATGGCGGCATCCTCCGGTCTACAGACCCCTGGTGGACCTGTCGACAATGGAAGAGAGACACATCATGGTCACATACAGACTTGATTGTGCAACAATCCAGGAACTGTGTGCCCAGTTGGAGCCAGAACTGATGTCAGCTATCCGCCATCCGACAGGGATACCCCCTCTAGTGCAGGTCCTGTCAGTACTCCATTTCCTGGCAAGTGGCTCCTTTCAAACAACAGTGGCCATTGCATCAGGGATGTCCCAGCCAATGTTCTCTAACGTGTTGTCCGGAGTGTGGTCTGCCCTACTGAAACACATGAGCAGCTACATCGTGTTCCCTCAGGTGGAGGATTTGCCCACAGTGAAAGGTGACTTCTATGCCCTGGGACATAGCCCCAACATCATTGGTGCCATTGATGGACACATGTGGCATTAGTACCCCCACGCAGGAGTGAACAGGTGTACAGAAACCGGAAGAGCTACCATTCGATGAATGTGCAGATGGTGTATTTGACAGACCAGTACATCTCCCATGTGAATGCCAAGTTTCCTGGCTCAGTGCATGACGCTTACACTTTGAGGAATAGCAGCATCCCTTATGTGATGGGGCAACTCCAGAGGCACCATGTGTGGCTAATAGGTGAGGCCAAGGACCCAATACAGTGTGAATAGGTGTCTGGGTCTGGGGTTGTCCCTACGGGTTAGTGTGTGTCTAACAGTTGTCCCTCAATATTTGCAGGTGACTCTGGTTACCCCAACCTGTCATGGCTACTGACCCCAGTGAGGAATCCCAGGACAAGGGCAGACGAACGCTACAATGAGGCACATGGGCGAACTAGGAGGTTGATCGAACGCACCTTCGGCCTCCTGAAGGCCAGATTCCTGTGCCTCCATATGACAGGTGGTTCCCTATACTACTCACCAAAGAAGGTATGTCAGATCATCGTGGCCTGCTGTATGCTGCACAACCTGGCTTTGCAACGCCAGGTGCCTTTTCTGCAGGAGGATGGGCCAGATGGTGGTCTTGTGGCAGCTGTGGAGCCTGTGGACAGTGAAGAAGAGGAGGCAGAAGAAGAGGATATCGACAACCGAAACAACATAATCATGCAATACTTCCAGTGACACACAGGTAAGAAGATGTCCCTGCCTCCCACATCTCATACCATTGTTTGAGCTAGCATAAGTCTGTCATTTTCACTCAGTGTATGGACCCTGACTTGTCACTTTGCCTTTCCATTTCACAGATGTGGCTCCCACTTTGTGCTCTCTGCTATGTTTCCTCCTGGCCTACAACTGTGTTACATTGGTATGTGCACAAGTAAATTTACATTGCTATAGTCCATGGTTATTATGTGTTTATTTCTGTGCTAATAAGTGGAGGGGGTTGTAAAATGAGCTGGGGGGATGATGGAGGAATGTCCATGGCAGAGTCCAGTCTATTTGTTTCACAGGTGCATTGTCCAAAGGGGCATAGGAAGTGAAGCAATGGCAGTTGAAGGATGGACAGGGTGACAAAGTGGGACAGAAGGGTGACATTCAGGGGGGTCTCATTTCCTGGCGGGGTTCTTGGCAATGTTCTCTGTCTTGTTCCTGGATCTCAGGGACCGTTTGCGGGGTGGTTCTCCATCTGCAGGGAGTGGGGTGCTGGATTCGTGTTCCTGTGGTGGTGCCTCCTGTCCAATAGCGCCGGCGGAGGTGGAGGGCTGTTCATCGTCCAGGCTAGTGTCAGGGGCCCCTTGTTGTGCCACTGTGTCCCTCCTGGTGTTGACAAGGTTTTGCAGCACCCCTGCAATGGTGACCAGGGTGTTGTTAATGGACTTCAAGTCCTCCCTGATCCCAAGGTAGTGTTCCTCCTGCAGCTGCTGGGTCTCCTGAAACTTGACCAGTACCGTTGCCATCATCTCCTGGGAATGATGGTAAGCACCCATGATGTTGGAGAGTGCCTCGTGGAGAGTGGGTTTCCTGGGCCTGTCCTCCCCCTGTCGCACAGCAGTCATCCCAGCTCACCTGTTATCCTTTGCCTCTGTCCCCTGAACCGTGTGCCCACTGCCCCAGGTCCCTGATCGTCCTGTGTTAGTGGGGTTGCCTGGGTTCCCTGTAGTGGTGGACACACTGCTGATTGACGTGTCCTGGGGACAGAGGGATGGGCCCGCTGGGTGGGTGCTGTGCTGGTGTTTCCTGAGGGGGGAGGCTCTGTGGTGGCTTGTGACTGTGTCAGGGGAACCGACTGTCCCGAGGTCCCTCATGGGCCGGGCTGGCCATCTTGATCCAGGCGTGCAGAGCTGCTGTCATTACTGTGGGTCTCTTCTGTGGGAGGACTGGATATGTCTGGCACCTCCTGTCCGGTGACGTTGGGTAGAGGTCTTGTTGGGGTGTAAATGCATAATTATTGTATGTGTGTCATCGTTTGCAATGGGTGGTTGACACTGTACTCCAGTGCTTCCGTTATTGGCTTGGTCCTTGTGTGATTGGTGATTTTGGGGCATGAATGAGTCTCTGTAATGGACATGCTTGGGTGATGGGTGTCCATGCATTGGTGTTACATGTAGGGCTTGTTTTTGGGATGTGTGGGTTGTATTGGTGGGGTATCTGTGAGTTGTTGTGGTGATGGGTGTGAGGGTAAGGGTGGGAGTATGTGATGGCATGCAGGTAGGGTGGGGGGGATATAGTAGTAAAGATTTGCCTTACCAGAGTCCAGTCCTCCTGCTACTCCTGCGAGGCCCTCAGGATGCAGTATAGCCAAGACTTGCTCCTCCAATGTTGTTAGTTGAGGTGGAGGAGTTGGGGGTCCACCGCCAGTCCTCTGTACAGCAATCTGGTGTCTTGAGACCACGGAATGCACCTTCCCCCGTAGGTCGTTCCACCTCTTCCTGATGTCATCCCTAGTTATTCGATGCTGTCCCACTGTGTTGACCCTGTCGACGTTTCTGCTCCATAGCTCCATCTTCCTTGCAATGGATGTCTGCTGCACCTGTGATCTGAATAGCTGTGGCTCTACCCAGACGATTTCCTCCACCATGACCCTGAGCTCCTCCTCAGAGCACCTGGGGTATTGTTGAGGTGCCATGATGTGGTGTGGGTGATGTGTGAGGTGGTGTGTGTTGTGATGTGTGAGGGGGGTGTGTTTGAAGTGCGTGGACGTTGTGTAAGTGATGGTGTTGTATTTCTGTGGATGCTGGTGTTGTTTTTGGTAGTGTATCTCTCTGGCGTGGTTTGAAAATTCTGGTAGTAAGGGTTTGTGGGTGATGTGGGTGTGTGCTTTATATTGGATTTGGTGTGTGGGTGTGGTGGGTGTATGTGTATCAGGTGTGTGTATTTCGAATTTTCCAATGTGGTTGTGTTTTGTAAATGTGTGTGTATTTTGAGCGCAGCGGTGTGTACTGCCAATGGTTTACCGCGGTTGAAAGACTGCCGCATTGATTCGTGGGTCGTGATAGTGTGAGCGTATTCCTGTTGGCGTGACGGTGGCGGTTTTGTTATCGCCAGTTTATCACTGACCTTTGGTGTGGCGGACTTGTGTGGGTGTCTGTATTGTGGCGGATTCCGAGCTGTGGGTCATAATACCTGTAGCGGAATTCCGCAGTCGCAACGGTATGTTGGCGGTCTTCTGCACGGCAGTAAGCGAGATTTACCGCCAGGGTTGTAATGAGGGCCTATGTCTCTTGCATCCTGGCCTGCCCTCAGTGATTGTGTACCTTGGACCTGCGGTGAACAAAGAGGTACTGTAAACTGCTTGTAGGCTGCTGGCAATACTGACCTTGGTGACTTGACACAGTAATATGCAGCGCTAAGACTGACTGACTTTGCTACCATTCCTCCTGCCTCTTTTAAGAAACTTACTGAGCCAGAGGAGAAGAAGCTGGTATGTAAGATTCATATCTACTGGGAAAAAACGCTAAAAGGGGGCATTTGAAGTATTGAGTACTGTCTGTGGCTGACCACTAACAGCGGCCGGTACTACTGTTTCTCTCAGCACAGTTTACTGAGGGCCTATGAATGAACTCCACATTTAAGGTTATGAAATGCGTGGGCGGCCCTCCCGGGGCAGTCCCCGGATTGCGTTTTATTGAAATGCTCACAAGCGCCTAGTAGACACGCAGTGTGTCATCAGCTTGAGGGTGTTGGAGCACCCACCATGATACTCTGCACCTTTCAAAAAATTGTCTACAGCTTTGTCTGGTGGAGTGTGCTGCTGGTGTTTGCCAGGCCCAATTGGAACTAATACCATTGGGGAGCCCCTCAGATGTCCATAGTAAAAATGCTGCAGCATAAGGCAATGCAACTGCTAAAGGCCAACAAAATTATCAACTATACTCATGCAACAACAGTGACAGAAACCACATAGGACATTTGGACAAGCGTCAAGCAGGAATCTACCCCAACACAAGTGACCCAGTGCCCTTCCTTATCATATGTCATGGATGCAATCAAAGGTATTTGTTCTGAGCTGGCAACAAAAATTTGGCTGATAAACCTTCAGTGGGCCGACCTTTGTAAATTGCCACACAAAGTGACCACAGTGGAGAATATTGGCGACCTACCAAGGTAGGTGCCCACCATGAAACAGATGGTGTCTTCCCTACAGAAGCTATCTGTGAGACTGGAGGAATGAGTTTAAGATTCCGATGTAAAAATGAAGATGATTATTTTGCTTTTTGTGTGGTTTCCACAGAAGGCAGAGGGACGGTCTGTAGAAATCGTTCTGGAGGAATGGTTTATGCCTGTCGTGCCTATACAAGTAATCTCCAACGTTTTCACAATTGAAAGAGCACATCGAGCCATGTCCACTAGATGCGGGCCAGTGCACCACCACAAGCAACTATTGCTCACTTTTTCAATTATAGGGTCTGTGATGAGACCCTGTGCCTTATATACGCAAACGTAATTAGAGGAAAAGCTAATTGTAGTTTTTCTCGCTCATACTCATAATGCATTACATTTGCGAAAATGTCTGTTTATTGAAAGTTAATCTACAGGATTTGAATTAGAGATGCTTCCTTATGTTCCCTGCGAAATTTAGAATTGTGCATGAGGACAAAGTTAATTTCTTCTTTTGTGCTGGTGATGGAGTGGGCTTACATGTTGGTGTTGGCTACTGTTGAAGGACCTTTACGGACTTTTCCACTGTTAAATTCTATATACTGGCAGGAGCAGATGGGGCTATTGGCCAGATGTAGCAAGGTCAGAATTGGACTCGCAATTTCAGAAACACAAATCCTGATGCAGAACGGTGTCTCAGACACCGTCTGCGACTCGCTATGGGGTCGCAAAGACCCACCTCATAAATATTAATGAGGTGGGTCGCATTTTGCGACCCCCATAGCGAGTCCCTGCACTCACAGGGATGGTGGCCTGCTGAAGTCAGCAGACCTCCATGTCTGTGACTGCTTTTTCAATAAAGCAGTTTTTTTTTTATTTTGCAGCCCGTTTTCCTTAGAGGAAAACAAGTTGCAAAATAAAAAAAATAACGAAACCATTTGGTTTCGTTTTTTCAGAGTAGGCAGTGGTCCCTTGGACCACTACCTGCTCTGAAAAAACCTTTTTGGCAACATTCACAAAGGGGAAGGGGTCCCATGGGGACCCCTTCACTTTTGCGAATGAGTTACCACCAGTGTGACCCGGGTGGTAACTGCGAATTGCTTTGCGACCGCATTCGCGGTCACAAAGCAATTCTACATTGCGATGCGAGTCGCTAATAGGAAGGGAACACCCCTTCCTATTTGCGAGTCGCATTCACAATTTGCGAGTCGGTACCGACTCGCAAATTGTGAATGTGCATCGCAAAAGGCTGTTTGCATGGCGCAAACTGCGATTTTCGCATTTTGCACCATGCAAACGGCTTACTACATCTGGCCCTATGTGTCCCAGGCCTTGTAGAATTAAATTAAATGTTTCAGCCTTGTGGCACCTGCAGCATAATGTCGTCTAGCAGAGCACCGACAATCATGTAAGTGCAAAGTGTTGTTTTAACTCATGTTAATATCTACAGTATCGAAGTGTGGAGAGTTACGCAAGTGTGTGACCATAGTTTTTATAGACTGGGCAACACAGCTTCACTGCCCAAAGGAAGGTGGGGTTGTTGGATGTTGTTATGGTTGGCTTTGTTACCAATGTACAGAGAACGCTTGCTACTTGTGTGTATGTATGATATGGGGCCCGCAACAGTGGGACCTCACATGCTTGAGCTGTGCTGGTGCGCTAGAAAGGGCACTTGAAGAATCTTCTTTTGCCATGGACAGCATGTAGTGGATATGTAGTATAAATTCATGATATGAAAATTGAGAGGCCTGGCACAACTCGAGAAGCGACATGAGCTTAGGTATTGTTTGCCTTCTTTCAGTGGACACATTATATGAGGGACCGTATAGGTAGTCCCGGGCCATGGTTGTTAGGGCAAATCTTTCCACATCACACTCTAGGATAGCATGAGCTGTACTAATTTTTGATGTCCCTGGCATACCATTCCAACATCAATGTCATATTCTTTACTCTGAGGGAATATATGTGATACTTTTCATTAATCTTGACAGAAGTTAGATGTGTCTAAATGTCTATGCCCGTAATCTTGATTCTTGGTAATTCAATTTTGAGGGCTTTTGATGTCTGCTGCTTTTTGGACAGCATATATTGTTTTAGCAGTTGATTGCAATTGTGTTCTTGATGGAGATCGAGTGACTGTGAAATTTCACACAAGCACAACCTGATGGTGCAGTTGTTGAATCTCTTGCGAGAACCCAAACTGGTCTACCCATGAAGACAGACTCATCAAGAGTCCAAGGTATAACCCTATTGTACGACTGTTACATGAACATGTAGCAGGTTAGATTAGTGCTTTGTTTCAACTACCTTGGCCCAGCACTTGAAGGATACTTCTTTCTCTTTCCGGATATCTCTCTGACTCTCTCAGCTATTGATGAGTCAAGGGGGGTTGTTACAACTTTGGAGGAGGTGTTTATCCGTCCCAAATGTGATGGATATACCACCAGCCGTATTAAGAGTTCCATAGGATATAATGGACTCGTAATACGGCTGGTGGTATATCCGTCACTATACCGTCACTTTTAGGACGGATTAACACCTCCTCCAAAGTTGTAATAACCCCCAAGGTACCATGCACCATGCAGATCCGAACAGGCGGCTGTGGGCAGAGGCACTGACTGACCCCCCCCCCCCCCCCCCATTAGAGTCAGAAAGACAAGTGTAGCTTTTCCTATAGTGGGAAATGGGGTAGCTTTAGTAGTACAGCGCATGATTGGAAGGCAATGAAGGTGGTGCTAAGGTGATTGTGCCATAGCTACCTAAATTGTGAGGACACAACTAGGGAGGGACATCCCCACCATGAGAAACACTTGCAGGACCTCGAAAATGACCTTGGATATGAAAGACCTAAATTAAAGGAGTGACAACAGACCCAGAAAGAATGTTTATATAATTAGCAAAGGTTAGACTAGCATCTCCACGCGGCCTATCCACAGAGTTTACATGCACTGTAGGACAAGACCGTGGCCATGTTTGCATGACTACTCCGACTTCAGGAGTCCCGTGAACCTGTTTCATGGTATTGAATTTTGTTCTTATTTTTAATAAAATTTTGTTTTTTATTTATTTATCTTTTGTTTTTTTGTTTTTTTTGCGATGTGTTATTTTCTTGTACTTTATGTATTTATATAAACACATGTGTTTTTACCAATAAAAGTAAAAACATACAAATAAATAATATGTATTTTAATGTTCAATATTGGTGGTATTTAATATGTTTCTGCAAACATACACAATTTTTTTTAATTTCTGTATGAAGGTTCCTAGTCTTAAACAATATTTACTTATACATTTTTCTTACCTTTGAATATACATACTATTAATGTATAGTAATGAAATGTTTTACATTTAATATTTTATAGACAAAATGAATAAAAAGATTTGCCTTTGTTTTGCAATATAATTGTGAATATAGAATGTATTATAATTTTAACAGTTTAACATTATTTGTATAGAAAAACAATAATTCTCTCAGTGATATTTTAAAAATGATATTTGAGTTTGCTAATATTTTAGTACTCAATATTGTATCACTAATCCACCGAGACACAATGTAGAGGTGGAGCAGATCAGGAGTATCTTGCTTGGAATGTAGTTAGCAGATGAACCGGATGGATCCTAGTCCACCAGCACATGCAAACACACAGCTTGTAAACAATACAATGTTATAAGTAGCATTGAAAGTAGATGGGAGGTGTGGGATTTCTTCAAATTGGGTGCAATCTTCCATAATTTTTTCTGGAATCAGTAAATTTTTCTTGTACAGTTCTACAGTTATTAGTGTACTGGAAAAGTCATGAATAATTATAGAAAAATAACATTTCCAGAAAGAATTTCAGTGAAGATCTGAATTGAAGTTTTCATTGAAATCTAAAAGCTTCATTGTTTTACAAAAATAAATAATTGTTCAAATATTTCTTTAAGTCTCTTTAAGTTCCTATTTTACATTTTCACATCCGATCCAAAATAAACAACTTATTAGAAAAGTGTCTTCAAAATTGTCTTTATTATATTAACTTTTTTTTGTTATTATACATTTTTAATTATGTATTGGTATCCAGAAAGTTTGGATGATTTAAAATTTGCACAGAAAAATGTACATGTGTAAAAAATTCCAAGTTATTGTTGTCACTAATTTCTCCCAGGTGTGAATGATGGTGGATCAAATTCTCTCCAAAAACTTCAGGCTGTATGGGACAAACAAGCTAGGGGTCGTTTGGAAGCAATAGTATTGAACATAAAATTATACTACTCTTCTTTCCAATCACTCAAACCGTCCCAATGGATTTTTGATTAAGTTTGTCTGATACCCCAACTGCTGTGCTCAAATGAAAAATTACTTGGTATCTTATGTCAAATCAAAGTCTGATTTTTATATATTTTTTTGTTCCACTCATACATTCTACCAAAACTTGAACAGAAAATGTCATACAAATCGGTTTGTTCTGCCAAAGAAATATATATTTATTTAAAAAAATTATTTATGTCAATTGTTTTTTTATGCAACTTTATTTTATTTTTCATTTTTTCAATAATAGATGCATATTTCGGGAAGTTATGTTTGGCTAGACCAAATGTGCGTATAATTACATACAAAATATTTGTCTTCCAATTTTCTTGAAGACCACATTTCTAATCCAATCTCTTCAATTAAATCTTTCACTTTTCCCTTTAGTGTATTGCATTTTCAACAACGTGTCATCTGCAATTTTCATGGGAAACTATTGATCATCAGTTTTTTGGGTACCAACTTGATTATGATATGTGATTTTTTTACACTGTATAATACCACATCAGACAACAGTTCAGTGTTTTTTTCTAAAAGAACAATCTGTGTGTATGTGTTTGTGTTTTTAAAAAAAATGTTTCTTTGTCATAGTTGTATCCAAGCCATGTATACCTTTATATTCCTGCATCTGTTTGCCTCTGTAGTTTAGATGTCAGGAAGAGTTATTTTTGACCATATTCTATCATGTGCAGGTACCATTTGAAAATAAGGAAACTGTTCTTTGTCCAACCAATACTGGCATTCATTGGATTCTTTTGGTGAGCTGCTAAAAATATTTTTAAATTAAAAATAAGTTTTACGTGATTCATTTGTAACATGTAAGTGCTTATTATAGTGTAAGAGGAGCAACTGGATGTAATATGTCCAATAAAAATGTTCATTTATATTTCCTATTGGCTTTTTAATTTTAGCACAGGTTAATACCTCTATCAAGACATTTACCACTTCCTAATTAAGAAATATGGAAAGAATCACTTGGAAATAATGAAAAGATTATGCAAAAAGACCTATATTAGCAGTGCCAGAGTACAAGCGTGCTATGCACAATTCATTTTGATGATGTTTATATTAGTTAGATCATTCCCAACACACATTCTCTTTTAACTGCCTCTATTTATTTAAACTAATATTTATTTTTACAAAAATACAAATTTGTATAAGTTGCTCAAACATACATTTTTGTAATATTCAATTAATAATATAAATGTATTGCTCTTGTTTTCCCCACACTACTTGTATTTCCTTTCCACAGGTGCTAAAACCCACTTCAAGGCTAATTCTCTTATATGATTATGATTCCATGGCGGGAAATCTTCAGACCTACACTAACTTATTGGTAAACTGGAGGTACTGTTTGTACTAATAACAAAGTTACCTATTTAATGTGTTCAAATCTCAAAATGAAAAATGGAGAGCACAGTGAAGTCATTTTATTATTGAAATAATATTTGTGACTGTATTTTATAATACTTAGTATTTCATTGCTTTGGATGGTTAATATTTAATAATTGTTATATCAATTTGTATGTTTTTAAAGGGCTTTCCTACAGGCTGTGAAGTATCCAGATTACCAGTTATGGGAATTAATGGTTCAGTCAACCCCAAAACAACTTGACAGCTACAATTGTGGTATTTTTTTACATGCTGGTAATGAGACTTTAATCTAAATTGGGGCATTCATTTGTTTTATAATTGTGGTTTGCAACAGACATTGTCCAGGGAGTCCTTTTTATCTAAATAGTTGGTATTTCATCATAATAGCAGCATATAGACTTTGCTTTAAAATATTACTGGGGCATGCAGTTACAAGTAATTTAGGGCCTTGTTACGACTTTAAAACGCTAGGGTCACAGTGGCGTTAGGACTGCCGCAAATGTGGCGGTCTCACAGGCACAATGCGACTGTGGTGGTTTTGCTACGGTTGGACCACTAGTACCTCCAGATCACGAGTTCTCTTCGGTGTGGCGGTGATTGTGGTCCTAATCCACCAGGGCAACAGTGCCTGGGGATTACTAGTCCCTTCTCCCCTGGTGGTTACATGCCGGTAGCACCGCCATGTAACCACTGGCAGAGACGGTGTGTAGGGGGCCCCTTCTACAGCATGGGCAGTGCAGTGGCCCCATGGCCAGACCCATCGCGATGTTCACTGTCTTAGCAGCGCGACAGGTGCTGGTGCACCCTAGGCACATCAGCACTACTGCTGGCTCAATTATGAGCCAGCTTCAATGCTGTACGCTGTTTCTTACTGGGCCAGCATCCGGAAACGGCGTTTCCGCACGCTGACCCAGCAGAAAAATGTTAATGGGTCCCTCAGGAAGGCGGTCGCACTGGAGTCAGCCTGACTGTCTGTACTTTTGCAGATGGGCTATTCCATCTGCCGAAATCGTAATCGAACCCTTAGACTTTTGTGTCATACTAAAACATTAGAATAAACACATTTTTGAAAGCCATTAAAATTAAAGTTTGTCATTTTAAACAGTGTAAATGATACTATTCTATTATTTTGGAGAATACTTAATTCATGTATATTCACAGTTTGCAGATTCATACCTGAGTCAACAGCCTATGACTGTAATTTCAAACAATTTTAACAATATGGAGAAGTATAGAACGAAGATAGCACACAATTTGATAGAGTCATCAGATTGGACTTCACAATTTGGTTAATTTTGGATAAGTGTCCTGCTGTTGTGACAAAGGAAACCTTCAATCCTTTTGTTGGCTAATGGTGTTTCTTGCAACTGTCTTTTAAAATGTCTATATCATAAATAGTGTAATATGTATTAACAATCTGCGGCCATGCTGACCAATATTTTTTTACATTTAAAAAATAAAATTTTTCTTTCTTCTTGAGAAATTTTTGACAAGTTCTTAATATGCTATATGGGGGATATAGGAACATACAAAAGAGTACAACCTAAAGGTTATTGCCTTAGCAGCTAAGGGCCTCATTATGATTTTGGCATTCTTAAGATCAACAAACTCGTGGTGGCGGGACGTACACCGCACTCTTGGAAGTCTGACTGCCTGATTATGTCCCTGGTGGACCAACCACCAGTGGACTCCCACCACCACCAGAATCATGGATCCCGATGAGGTGGCAGAGGACAGAGTCATGATCACCCATGGTGGTGCCCATGGCAGCACTGCCATGCTGATCAAGAGTTCACTTCCCACAGCCTTTCCATGGCAGTTTCACTGCCATGAAAAGGATGGCAGAAAGACAATGCTGGGGGGCCACAGGGTGGCCCCTGCACTCCCAATACCCATTGGCATAGGCAGTGTGGGGGTCCCCCTGGCAGCATGTTGTGCAATGGCATTGTCCTTTGCTCTACTAGGCTGACCATTAGAAACCTGCAATACAGAGTTTTCAACCAGTCCACCCAGTGGAACCTGTGTATTTTGGACATTGGTGGATTGGTATATTTATTTATTAGACACTAGATATATACACACAAACGTATAGTGCTGGAGTTTGCTTGAACAATATTTCCAGTGTAACACAACAATGCGATGTTACTAGTCAAGATGAAAGATTAGAATTGTTTGACTCAATTTCCCTTATGGAATATTGTTATGAATGTCCTTTCCTATCAAGAGATAGGTAGAGAAGACATCCAGCACCGAATGGATATAACAAATGGTAGTCATGTTATCTGGAAACGTGCTTTTTGTGACAAAATGTGTTAGTGAATATGTATCTATTAATGGGAATTTCAACCTCAGCAGTATTTTGCTCCTTTCTAGCTGTGTGTAAAGGTATGTCAATGATTTTAATCCATTGATTGGGAAATTTTTGTTACACAAAATCTATTTTTTTTTTAATTGTGTTCCCTTCATTGTGATTCCCATTAAAATGTGATTCATAATCTGTCTAAATATTTTTTATAAGATTCAGTCAATGAATTCTGTGGCATGTGTAACTAGAAATATAGCTAAACGAACTTTGAAAACATTGTGGTAAAACACTCACTTTCTTTTATTAAGAAACATGATAGAAGTGACCCTCAAATTATGAATACTCCAAGTTTATTTTGCACATAAAGAGACTAACTGCATCCATTTTAACAGAGTATTGTAAAATGGACATTACCATATGTACAATGGTTCCTATAATTAACTGTGTTCACCTAAATATCAAGGAGCCCTATCAGGTTCTTCATGTTGAAGCATCTCAGTAGAATAACTATAGTACAAATAGGTTAAGAAATGTGCTTAGTACATATGTATGAAAATGGCGCTTGTTGTAGTTACCCCGAGCTTTTTGCCTGATATTGATGCTGACTTGACTGGGAGTGTGCTGGGACACTGCTAACCAGGCCCCAGCACCAGTGTTCTTTCAATACAAATGTACTATTGTTTCCACAATTTACACACAGATAAGTCCCTTGTAAAAGGTACCAGTGGTACCAAGGGCCCTGTGACCAGGGAAGGTCCCTAATGGCTGCAGCATGTTTTGTGCCACCCTTAGGGACACCTCATCTAACACAGGCACACTGCCATTGCAGGATGTGCGTGTTGGTGGGGAGAAAAAGGCAAAGTCGACATGGCATCCCCCTCAGGACGCCATGCACACAAAACACTACCTGTGGCATAGGTTAGACACCCCTCTAGCAGGCCTTAAAGCCCTAAGGCAGGGTGCACTATATCACATGTGACAGCATAGCTGCATGAGCAATATGCCCCTACAGTGTCTAAGTCCATTCTTAGACGTTGTAAGTACAGTGTGGTCATATTAAGTATACGGTCCGGGAGTTTGTGAAAACAAACTCCACAGTTTCACAATGGCTACACTGAATACTGGTAAGTTTGGTATCAAACTTCTCAGAATGATAAACCCTCACTGATGCCAGTGTTGGATTTATTAAAAGAAATGCACACAGAGGACACCTCTTAGAGATGCCCCTGTATTTTACTGAATCCTTCAGTGCAAGACCGACTGGTCTGTGCCAGGCTGCCACTGAAAGGCTAGTTTTTGACCCCCAGAGGTGAGAGCCTTTGTGCTCTCTGTGGCCAGAAACAAAGCCTGCACTGGGCAGAGGTGCTTCCTACCTCCCCCTGCAGGAACTGTGACACCTAGCAGTGAGCCTCAAACGCTCAAGCTTCATGTTACAATGCTCCAGGGCACTCAAGCTAGTAGAGATGCCCAGCCCCCGGACAAAGCCCCACTTTTGGCAGCAAGTCCAGCGGGATAATCAGGAATAAAACGGAGGAGTCACCACCTTATCCAGGACCACCCCTAAGCTGAAGTGACCCCCTCCTTGCAGAATCCTCCATCTTGGTTTGGAGGATCAGGGCCAATAGGGATAGGAATGTGCCCCCCTACCCAAAGGGAGTGGGAACCAGGAGGGTGTAGCCACCCTCAGGGACAGTAGGCATTGTCTACTGCCCTTTAACCCTAAAAACACCCTAAATCTTGAATTTAAGGACTCCCTGAATCCAGGGAGTCAGATTCCTCACGACCTCACAAGAAGAAGGACTGCTTAGCGGAAACCCCAGTAGAGAAGGAAAGGAGACAACAACTGACTTGGCCCCAGCCCTACCGGCCTGTCTCCTGTTTCAAAGAACTTGCAGAAAAAAAGCAATGCATCCTGAAGGTACAGCGAACTCTGAAAAACCTACAGAGGACTTCCTGCAACACAGAAGATCATGAACTCCTGTGGACAGCGGCCCTGTCCAAAGAAGAACAGAAGAAGAAACCTCTTTTGAAGGACTCCCACCTCACTCCAGAAGCATGAGTCCTAACCACTCTGCACCCGACGCCCACGGCCCGGGTCCAGGTGTCCCAACCAACCAGAAAGGACCCCCAGGTGAGGGAGAGCAGGTGCCCACCCTGGGTTGACCTCTCCACCCCTACACGACAATGCCTGCAGAGGGAATCTCGAGGACCACCCTGACCGTGACTGCCCTGGACAAAGATAACCGACACCAAAGGACCCACTGCCCCCACAGCCTCCAGGCCTTGGAGAAATCAGTACCTGGTGCAGCGTCGATCAACAGCCGGCCCTCATCCCAGTCTGACCAGTGGTGTGCTCTTGACACCCCATATACCCCCTTTCGCCCCCCCCAGGACCTCACCTGCAGCACCTGACTGACCCCCGGAGTCCCCTCATTGAGTTTCATTGGAAACCCGACGCCCTGCACCACACCATCTGCTGGTCGTTGGGGTGAACATCAACTGTTTGTTCAATGTCATCCACCCACTCGCTATGCCTGAGATATCGCACCAAATGTCCTGGATTCAAGCCTTAAAGTCTGCTTTAAGTGAACCTATTTCAGAGTGGGTACCCTGGCCAACCCAAGGTGGCACCCCACTCCTTCTCAGATGAAACGACATGTAACTATATCAGCACTATAATTTATTCACAGCCAGGGAAAAGTCTTATCAAAAGTCTATCAAAGGCTGAGCATGCTCCAGGGGAAGGAGAGACTATGTCTGCTGCAGGTACCAAACATAGTTTCAAGTAAGGCCCATGACGTACCACCCCAGAAAAGAGGTGCAGTGCCCACCCAGCCCATGAAAGGTCCAGTAGTGCATGTGAGGCCTGGGCAGGTAGTAAGTTCAGAGCTGATCAACAGCTGTCCACGGTCCCACAAGTCACAAGTTTTATAGACCCTGGGGCTGCTGGTCCCAATGATGATCCTCCAAAGTGGCAGAAAGCGCAGGCCAGTCACTTGTGGTTACCCCTCTGCTAATGGGATGCGAGTACTCACAGTAATGGAAGGTGAGAGGAGAAGACATGGCTATTGCCGATTTGAGGCAGTCCAATGAGATCTCCCTGTACAGGGGTCCAGGAGAGAGGCATAAGTTGGGCAGTCCTCCGCATACCACACCCCAGGTGCAGCGTAAGCCACAGCCAACAAGCCATACCATGTGCACCGGACAGTCTGCATACAGGTGCACAGCCTCAATGAGAGCAGGTGAGTGTCCCAGGATGCCTCCACAGGGAGACCACAACTGCTGGAGGGATGCAGCAGGGTGAAGAGATAGGCCCACTGCCATCCTGTAGTGCTCCAGAAGGCAGTACCAGTAAAGCTGCTGCTCAGCAGGCAGTCCCCAGGGAGGTGGAGCAGGAATATGTGGTCACTCCTGTGCAGTGCAACCAGTCTTCCCTGCCTCCCACAAAAACCGGGGGGAGGACTCCGCCGGTACACCTTCGTCTCAGCCCCCTCAGGATGCAAGGCACCCATTGTCTAGAAGGGATTTCTCTCCCCTGCACTGAAATTCCCCCCCCCACCCTAGCAGTTCTCAAGGAGCAGGAGCAAAAGTACATGGCATTACCGCACAGGCAGTCAACACAGCCCTCCTCACACTCAAAGCAGACAACATCAGGCCACAATGAAGCAGTGCTCCTGCAGGAAATCCGGTCAGGCGGACAACCGGGACACTCAGGCACATCCACACAACCAACTGTCTCCAGGAGGGGTCCCAAAAAAACACAGAGATGAGCCACTGCCTCAGACTTAGCAGGAATCGGCATCGCCTCTGCAAAATGGAGGTCCTGCCCAGCCATGACACACCAAATAGTCCATGATGGTGTTGCCCGGAATGCTGCAGTGGTTCCAATAGCGACCCTGTGCAGAGAAAGGGCACAGGTATCCCACTGTGGCTAACTCTGCTCGTTCATGGTCCCGGGACTGAGGATGGCATTGTAAAACTGAAGGAGTCCTGTAGGAAAAATGTGAGACACCCTAATCCGTTGCCTGAAAGGCTATGCTCCCTAAGGTATACCTCTTACATGCCAGCTAGATTATATTTCAGGCCTAATGTTAAATGTATACTGACCATTTCAGGGTTTGCTCAACCACTACTGAAGCCTATAATAAACATTTAACTTTCAAGCCCAAATTAATCTCTATACCATTTAATAGTGACCTAATGCTAAATTAAATAATCTAATCTTGGATTTGCAAATTTGCACTATAGAGGAACTATGGAAAGTCTACTACAAAATGGTGAAAATTGTATAGAAATGGTGTGGAGCCAGGCAAGGGAACATGGCCCACTTCAATACAACACCAATATTCTTTGGTTTTAAAACCTCCAATCGGGCCATTGCATTACCCACCTATGAACACTGTTAAGTGTATATCCTTATGTGACCCCTATGTCTCCCACAGCTCAGACCAGAATGAAATAATTGTGGGCCCGCTTGTCAATATATGTAGTACATCTCATAATGCCATATTACATCTCAGAGTTTTGAAAGCACCATGCACATAGTTTTACTGGAAAACAATACCAATGACGAAGATGTGTTATATTTCATTCCGTGAAAAGTGGATCATGTGTATTCCAAATTTTTGCACCTTCTCCAGGTGTGTAATCGTGGCCCAGCAGACTATAATTAGGATTCAAAGAAATCATTATGGGCAAGCAAACTATATAGCCACATTATATAATACCTTGACAGAATTCTATCCTTAAGATAGAGTCTGATTAATGCTTTTGTGAGTATGCCTGGCTGTACACCAAATCAATCATTGAGGGTAATGTGGAGTCATTGGTACTGAAACCATTTCCCATATATAAGCCAAATTGTAGATGTGTCACAAAAGTATTTAAAAGATCTATCGTTTGGTACAAGTTCATGTACCATCAATCCCACCCTTCCTTCAAGAGTCCCACTTAACCATTCCATTCCATATTGTAATGTCAGCATTATTCCATATAGGTGCCTGCGCATGAATCCAACCCCACCCCCTCAGTGCAAGACTCCATGTTCTCATGTTTTTTTCAGTAATAAGTTCTCAAATCTTCACACTTAGTTACGTGAAACATGTACAGTATAGGGTTTCTTAGCAACATAAAAGCCTCAAGTTGTCTCCACACAGGTGTCCATTTTCCACTCCAATCAGTATACCATCGGGGACATATGATTAGCTCTATAATAAGATAACATTTTTATTAGAGGCAGGCTTCCTGCCTTTGGGTGGGCATCCTGTTTAATCCTCAGATTCCAGGGCTTATTCAACGCCTTACCAGTTATGTAACCATTCTATCAAGACCCTTCGACAAAGATTTAGGAATTGTAAGGGGTGGCATAGCCAGGACATAATGAAACCTTTGTGAAAGATAAGTTTAATAATCTGTGCACAACCTGTTCTTTTCGAGGTGGGTCTCAAGTTGTCTTTACCATGTTCTAGCAACAGGCCGTCAATAATACTGTCTATGCATTGTTAGATGATATGACTCTTGCTGTATCGAATAACTAGAATTTCAGTACCTTCACAGAATTAGGATCTGTAATGTACCCTGACAGTCAGACTACCCAAAGAACAAAGTAACCTGTAGGATACAACATCAAAATGTCAGAATTATTTTACAGATTGCCCAAAAAAGCAAGGACTGTTTATACTGTATGGACATACTAGGCATATCTACACAGACTTCCATATCTGTTAGCAAAAACTTTAATCTGGGTTAACTTTTACCACAATCATGCTATTGACCATATACCTGATCTATGTAATATACCCTTTTATTAATGTTGTTTACATGTTGACGAGTGGAACTAAAATCTAATCTGAAGGATTTCTTAACGGGTGGCATGTCTAGTATAGTAGTGTGAAAAGGTAAGATCCTCATAGTTATGGAAGCAACTTCCTTAGTAATAGAGGCAAGTGTCTGTTTCCGTTACTGAAAAATGTAGGCAACCTTCAAACTTGTTTCCCGCCCCTGTTTTGGCATATTTTAAGCTTACGGACATCCCTCAGATCTAACATATATATCTGCTCCACAAGACTTGGAACTCTGACCTAACTCAGCAGCACACTTCAAACTTCAAAAAGAGAAGAAGTGAAAAAAAAGAAAATCATCAATCAATAAATCATAATTTGTAGAGTGTGGCGCTGTCTCCATGGGGGCATATGGGTGCTGGGGGGTGAGGTCTCTGTAGAATAGCCAGGTCTTGAGTCTGGTCTTAGTTCCGCCAGAGAGGATGCTGTTCAAAGGGAGATGGGCAGGTCGTTACAGACTTTAGCGGACAAGTAGGAGAAGGAGTCTGACTGCAGGGTGCTGTATTGTATGGAGTCTTTTGAGAAGCTGGGAGGAGATGCCAGCGTAGAGTGCCTTGTCCTAGTTGAGGCAACTAGTGATGAATGCCTGGATAACAGCTTCCCTGGTGTTGAGTTGGACCCATCTGAAGAACTTTGGCGCATGAAGAGGGTGTGGAAGCAGAAGGTGGCGACTGTGTTGATATGGCGCTTCATGGTCAGTTCGCTGTTGAGTATAGTACCAAGGTTGCATGGTTGGTCTGTTGGCGTGGGAGTGGGTCTGAATTTAGATAGCCACCACCTATGGTCCCATATGAATGTGCCTCTCCTGAAGATTAGCACTTCTGTTTTGTCAGTGTTGATTTTGAGGAAGTTTGAGTTCATGCTGTAAGCAATCTTGGGTATGGCATTGGGAAAGTTTGTTCTGGTGGTGGAGGGATCTTCAATGAGCGAGAAGATGAGTTGGGAATTATCTACGTAGCAGATGATGTTGCATATGTGGGCTCTGACCAAGTAGGCCAAGGGGGTAATGTAGGTGTTAAACAGTGTGGGGCTGAGGGATGATCCCAATGGTACACCGCATATGATGTTCTTGGGTTTGGAGGTGAAGGGAGGCAAACAGATGCTCTGAGTGCGTCCTGTCAGGAAAGGAGGTGATCCTTTTGTGAACATACTCATTTATGCCATTGCTGTGGAGTATGTTGATGATGGTGTAGGCAGAGATGGTGTAAAATGCAACTGATAGGTCAAAGAGGATCAGGGCAGCCCTTTTACTGCGATTGGGGAGTGCTCTAATGTCATCTGTGGCAGCGGTGATGGCTGTCTTGGTGCTATAGTTGATACAGAATCCTGATTGGGAGATGTACAGTAAGTTGTTGTCTTCCAGGTAGTTGGTGAGATGTTAATGGCCTTCTGAAGTACTTTGGCAGGGGGGGGGAGCAGGGAGATAGGTAATTAGTTTTTGAGTTTTCTGTGGTCAGCGGAAGGATTCTTTAGGATGGATCTGATGTCTGTGTGCTGCCATTTGTCCAGAAAGACTGCTGAGTTGGTGGAAGTGTTGATGGTGCTGGTGAGTCCTTGCCTGATGTGGTTGGTTCCGAGGTTGAACAGGTGGTGAGGCATGGGTCAGTGAGTGCCCTGGAGTGGATGAATTCCATGATGGCTGAGTTGGATACTGTGTTAAGCAGTGTCCATGTGGTGATTGTTCTATTGGTCTGTGTGAGGGGGGGTTTCAAGATAGCTGAGGTTGAAGATCATAGTTTGGGGGTGAAAGTTGTTGTAGATGGTGGCAATCTTGTTGTGGAAATAGTCTGAGATGGTGGTACCTAGTTCCACAAAAGGGTGGAGTGTGTTCTCTGTTGCTGTTGTGTTGGATTATTCTTTGACTATTGTGAATAGTTCTTTAGTGCGGTTGGCTGGTATGTCAATGTGGGCTGTGATCGCCTTTCTCTTTGCTTCTTTGATTTGGCGTTGGGAATCGCCGAGGGCTGCTTAGTGGGTGGCTATGTCCAACAAGTTCCTGGTGAATCACCATTGTTTTTCAAGTGGGTAGCAGCTGTGCCTCTGGTTTTGAGCTCTGTGGTATAGCAGCTGGGTACGCCTGTGGTTTTCTTTGTACTGGCTGGTTTCCACAGAGTGACACAGACAGCGCATTTGATGATCCAGGTGGAGAAATTATGGACAGCATAGTCAAGGTCAGATGAAGGTTTGGTTTGGGAAGTGCAGAGGGCCTGTGTCAATCCCATTTCTGTTACTTTGCACCATCTGTGGTAGTTGGGTCTGTGGCCCTTTGTGTTGATGTGCTGGGTGCTGGAGATGTTAAAGTGGACGATGTTGTGGTCAGATCAGATAAGTTATCTGATGTCTGTAAATATGACTCTGTCACTGGAGGTGAAGAAAGTGTCAAGTCAGTACCCCGATTTGTGTGTGTCTGCGGTTGGGCAAGGAATTTGTTGCTCAAGTTCTTAAGGAGAGTGGTGGGGCTGGTGTCATCGTGGCCATCAATGTGAAAGTCGAGGTCTCCAAATAGGATGTAGTGGTTGGAGTAGATGGCTAGTGGTGCGATGATGGCATCGCAGATCGGTAAAGGTACTGGAGGTGTAGGGTTGTCGGTGGCGATGCACTGGATGGTGTTCTTGAAGATAATGGCGATGCCCCCAAAGTGTTTGTTGGTGCAGTGCGGGTGTATCATTTTGTAGCAGTCAGGTGTTGCAGTGGTGATGTCGAGGTTCAAGGAGGGGTTTAGCAAAGTTTTGGTGGTGAAGGCCATGGCTGTTGAGAGGAAGGTGATGATGTTCCATATTTTAGTAGCAAATTTGGACAGGGATTGGGCCTTCAGCAGGATGCCGTCGAGCTGTTCCAGATTGTTTGTCATCTTACGGATAGGGATGGATCAGGGTACTGTGTGGGTTGGCATATCTGTGTTTAAGGTGAAGTGGCAGCATCTGCAGGTGAAGGGTACCTTGTTTGCTTGAAGGAAGGAGGTGTAGCAGCTGCCTTTGTGGCATCCCGTTTCTAGGGCTCTGAGTTCCTTGGCAGTGCAGCGGTGGTTTGCAGTGGGGACAGCGTTCATAGCTCTAGGGGCAGATGGACACAGAAGGACTTGCGTTTAGCACATCAGTAGTGTGGTCATGCTGCTGCCCCCATTAAGTATGTCCTGGAGAAGGTAGGGCGCAGCTGAGGAGTGGGCGAGGATGGAGGCAGCAAGAGTGAGCAGGAAAGGAGAAATGAGAAGATGATGGAAAGCGGGGAAAAAATACAGCACAAAGAAGCAAAATCAGAATTAGAGAAGAGAAAATCACAAAAAAAAAAACATAAATGCCCAAAAGAGATCTTTAACAGAGGACACAACCAGAAATGCACAAAACTAAGCACTAACAGAGCGAAAGGAAACAAAGAAACAGGCATTTAAAGGAGGAAAACAGACAGACGAGGACGCCAGTGATGTAGATGAACACAGAGAGGTAAAGGGGAGATGAAAAAGACAGAAAAAGGCTAAAGGAGCACACAGGTCATGATCGGTGCAAACAGGTCAAAGAGCCGGCAAAGCGCTGGCAGTTGGGCCAAAGACAGTGCAAGCGGAACTTGCACAGGACGACATAAAACTTCAAAAATGAGCAAAAATAATAAAAAAGACAATTATATGGAGCCAAAGAATGTTCTCCAATAAAGGAAAACTAACCCAGAGTCTCAGCACCAGGCACTACGAATACAATTATCCTATTGGGGGGATTACCCAAAGTCCGACTGTCATTCGCAGGGGGAATGTTAAAAACCAATTACACTTGGTGATGTATTTGAAAAATAAAAAATATTTTGGGGACAGCTCACCTCAGACAACTTTTTCCACTCCTTGAACTTGAAGATTGTAGGCTTTGGAGTCAATATACCTCAATGGAACAGAAAGCCTACTACATGCCTGGGATGTTGCAAAAAGAGCAATAGCAAAACCATTCGGTCACTTCTATTTAATCTATATTGGCTTAGAAGTGGAGTGGCCTTGCGTTGAATCTGAAGTGTGTGGATTGCAGAGGATTCACATTGTGAAAAGTGGAGCAGTGTTCTGTGGCATGAAATAGAGTGGCACTGAGTGAAGTTGAGTGCCTTGCATGGAGTGAAATGTTTTTTGTGACATGGAGTGTAGTGTATTGCCATTTAGTGGACTGGTATGGTCTGAAGTATCATGGCACAAGATGGAGTAGAGAGGCATTGTGCGACTGAGAGTAGTGTTGCATTTTCTGTCATGGAGTGACACTGTGTGGCTTAAAGTGCAGTGGAGTGGCATTGAGTGGCGTGGAGTTGCATTTAGAGTTGTGGAGTACTGGTACATTGAGAAAGGCAGGGAAGGGGCAGGCCTAGGGGGCCTTAAATGGTACTGTTAGGCTCTGGCCAAAAGAAGCATTATGCTGATTACAGCACTTTGTTTTAAAGCTAATCGAAATGGGTAGCAGATAGCTGTTCTCTAATAGGCCATTGCTAACATGATTTGTCATTTATAACCAAGCTGGGAGTGTGTGTCAAAAGAGAATGTACTCCGAATACTCTTGAAACCACCCACCCGCCCCCTTTTTAAGAATCACAAAATGAATACTTTTACATTTGATTAGGCCTGGCTGGCCAGAATAGTATTGTTGACATCATATATTTAATTACGTTTTTTAAACAGTGAGATAACTTATCTGTACCATTTAAATAAGTCACAATGTGTATAAACATTGCAGATTAAAAAAAATAACTGTGAATAATCCAGAGGGGGGGGGGCCGAGGATTTCTTTTTTCTTTCGCAGATGGGAGAGGGGGGACATGACATTAAAAAGTTAGAAGAATATTGGTGTAGAGTGTGGTGGCTTTGTACTAGTAGAGTGGAGTTGGTAGTGTGTGGTGTGGTGTGGAGACAGGTGAATTGTGTGGCATTGGGTTGCATTGTGTTGCCTGCAATGTTGTGGCATAGAGTGAAGTCATATTATATGGTGTGGAGTGCAGTGACCTGTGGAGCAGTGTGGCACTTGAGTGGAGTTGAGTGGAATTGTGTGGTGTGTGTGAGAGGAGGCCTATTTTTGCATGGTTAGCTCCCACTTTTTGCCTGATGTTGATATGTTCTAGAAGTTGGTAGTGCCCAGGGCCCCCGCTAACCAGGTTCCCTAGGCCAGAACTCTTTCCCTAAATCTGTTGTGATGCTTTGCACAATTGGACACACTCTTAAATATCACTATAAGTCCCTAGTAAATGGGTACCCCAGTACCCAGGGCACGAGATGTTAATAGTAGGCACCTGAGGGCAGCAGCACTGCTTGTGGCACCCTCTAGGGCCCCCACCCAGATGCACCCAGCACTGTCATTGCAGGCTGGGGGTACTGGGACAAACCTAAAAAGACAAACTTGACATGGCACACTCACTGTGTGCCCTGTCCACCATGCAATGCATATGTTATGGGTAGGTCACCCCTCTAGCACGCCTTACAGCCCTATTGCAGGGTGCACCATACTATATGGGAGGGCATAATTGCATGAGCAATATGCCCTCACTGTGACCTTACCAAACATGGGACATGGTGATTTAACAGAGCAGCTATTTTAAGTACATGTACTAGACAGTGGTCAACCATGTGTTCCCCGGCTACATAATAGCCGCTCTACCCTGGGTTGTTTGGTATCAAACAATTCAGAATATTAAATCCAAATTAGTACCAGTATTGCCATCCAGCCTGCCACTCCAGACGGCCAATATACAAACCTGGGGGGAGAGCCAAGGCTCCCTGGTTTGTAAGACAATATCCTTTGTGGGTGGAGGAGATAACCCCCCCTCAGGACTGTGCAGCACCCTGGCGTTGAGCTTCAAAGGGCTACAGCACCTGAGACTCGAGCCTCCGGGCATGCTGCTAGCAGCAGAGGGCTCCCTCTGGCAAAGTCCCACTTTTGGCGGGAGCAAAGATGGGAAACCAGACAAAGAAGGAGTGTGCTCACTGAGCATGAACCACCCATAGGGGCTTGCAGGGAAGTGGACCCTCCATCTCATTTTCCACCATGTTGGGTGGCAGGAAAAAATCCAGTAGGGTTTAGAGAAGTGTCCCTTCACACAGGAAGTGGTGACTGTAGTGGGTGTCGCCACCCAAGGGTAAGTGTCCCATTAGACACTACCAGGTTCCCCCTAAAACACCCACTAAATCCAGTATTTAGTGGGCTCCCCTAGACCAAGAAATTAGATTAATCTGGAAGAAAATAAGGCAGCAACTAAGAACCCGCAAGGACGAGAACATAGGACCTACTGCACCAGAAGAGGCTCTAAGACCCCTGCCTGCTGCACCAGTGCCCTGACAATCGCTGCTGCGGAGGAGCTGACTACCGGAACAACCACAAAAGACCCTGAGGACCTCCAGGCTTCGCCAATAGCTTGATAACTCCCTCCTGAGTGGAGGCACCACTCAAGAAACTACAGGAACCTGCAAGAAACCTGCTTACTGGTGAGGGACACTTCACCAACCGGATGATATGCCCGCAATCGGAAGTCGCAGCTGAACCCAATGACACACCAATGACAGCCCGGATGTGACCTGCAACTGTGCCCAGTTTGGTGGCACAGCACCCTCCCGTGGCCAAGTTGTGGCAATACACCAGGTGCTGACCAGTGCACGCCGGACATCACCAACAACAGCTCCCCCAGAGCAGCCACCGGACTGGGAGGCAGCCCCAGTCAAGCGACTTCAGTGACAGCCACGGACCTCCCACCACAGCGCACTCGACGTCCTGTGAGACCCACGGAAGAAGACTCACCTCCATCTCTAAAGGATCCCTTTGCACACAGCATCCAAGACCTCCAAACGCCCTGCACCTGGCCACCCTGAGTCTTGCATCACTGGATTTGCTATGTGCCTGGTGTCCCCAACCCCTTGCGATCTCAACAGCCCAAGGGGACCCCCAAGCGCCCACCTTAAACTTGCAAACCAGCTCCTTTTCCAAGTGGCCCCTGCAGGTGTCCTTGTGCCTGTGCGAATAGGTTTTCCAACGCTGCTCCCACCGGAACCAGGAGGTGCCCAAGTCTCTCCAGCTGGCACGGTGTGCCTACCGACCATTCCGGCCACCCTGCAAGAGAAGAGACTGGTAACCCAACTGTCTGATTTTTAATGCATTTTTAAAGGTGACTGTGCATTGATTCTAATGGTGCGTAATTACACACAGAAAGATTAACCTTATTAAAAATTTACAAAGTTACAACTTGAAAAGTACTTAACATATTCCAAAGATCTTGGTATTAAAATTTATATAAAAGTCTGAAGTATTTTTATAAATTCTGGTCTTGAGTTATTCATTGAGTGTGTGTGGGGCATGATTGGATTTGTGAATACAGCAAATACTTAGCACATCTCATGGATTAGCCTAACTGCACGACTAGCTACCTTACAAATTGGAGCATTAGGTGGTGTAGTTTTTACCTCTGGAGGCCACGGTGTGGTTGTCCAGACCCTCTACATAGTGTCCTCGGTTTTGCACACTACAAAGAGGGCTAGCCTCCTACAGTGTGGAGTTGCATTTAGTGAAGTGTAGACATACTGGAACATGCAGACACAGATCAAAATGGTAATATGAGAAATGTTGAAAAAATAGGAATAATGTACTGATCAGGAAAAGGAATAATCTGCCCATAGAGATAGAGGAGTGCACCATGCATGAAAGAGGAATACATTGTGAACTTTGAATAGGACACTATGGGGGTCATTCCGACCCTGGCGGTCATCGACCACCAGGGTCGACGACCACGGAAGCACCGCCAACAGGCTGGCGGTGCTTCCTTTGCTTACAGCCGCGGTCGCCCAGCCGGGTCCGGCGGTTTCCCGCCGGATTTCCCCCGGCTGGGAGAATCCTCCATGGCGGCGCTGCTTGCAGCGCCACCATGGGGATTCCGACCCCCTTCCCGCCAGCCTGTTTCTGGCGGTTTTCACCGCCAGAAACAGGATGGCGGGAACGGGTGTTGTGGGGCCCCCTAACAGGGCCCCAGCATGATTTTCAATGTCTGCTTTGCAGACAGTGAAAATCGCGACGGGTGCAACTGCACCCGTCGCACCCCTGCAACACCGCCGGCTCCATTCGGAGCCGGCTTCAATGTTGCAGGGCCTTTCCCGCTGGGCCGGCAGGCGCTCTTTTGGCGGTCGCCCGCCGGCCCAGCGGGAAAGTCGAAATGGCCCCCACGGTCTTTGACCGCGGAGCGGTCTTTCGGCGGGGGAAGTTTGGCGGGCGGCAACCGCCGCCCGCCAAACTCGGAATGACCCCCTATAACATTAATACACTAGCAGCAGGATAAAGAGAAAACCGCAGACAAAAAAGTGAAGAGTGTGATAGAGAGAAACACAAACCACGAAAAAGAAAAGGCATAACCGACAACAAGCTTCAAGTAACAATGCCACGGGGCTGAATTGAGCAGTGAAAAGGGCCAATCTTGGCAAACAACATGCTCGGAGACAGTGGGTGTAGGAGGCTGGCCCACTGCTGGGTGGTCACTTACAGTGTACCACCCTATACTGGTTCCAGGTGACCCTTATTGCAGAGTACCAGACAGTGTCCCAGGTAGCAAAGTTCTATGAAGGTAGTGGTGCTGAGCAGCTGAGGCCTAACCAGGAGGAGTCAAAAGCACTTGCAACACAAGCCCAGTCGCCCAATCTCTTCCCACAAGAAGAGACATCATACAGGATTACAAAAATAAAGGGACTTTAGTACAAGTAAGTATACTAGAATAGTAAGTACATATACATCCCAGAAAAATTGTAGTTAAAAGAATAAATGCACATTAGAATCTTAGAAAAGCATAGAACTCTACAGGGGCTCTACAGGGGGACCAAACCATATACTATAATAATATTGGTTTAAGAGAAGTGTTGCCCACCAGCAAGGGGGGATCACCAGACAAATGCAGAGGGAGTGTTGAAACACCAAAGGTAGGTTCGGAAACAGTACCCATCAGTCAGGAGTAGATAGGTGAGTAGGAGCAATATCCCTTAGAACTGTCTAGGAACCTCATGGTTGGAGAAGGAAGAAAAAAAGACACCTGAAAACCCCATAAGCCAGACCTACCCCACCAGTGAAGACCCAACAGGACACGGTACCCTACCCAGGAGGCCTGTAGCAGAAGTACCAAGTGTAGTCAGAAACACTCTTGCAGACTCAGAGGGGCTTCAGGAAAACCGGTTGCTTTGCAGGCTGAACAGGCCACCCAGTGGAGACAAAAGGCAGAGTTCTGGAGGAAGGAGTCCAAGAAGAAGAGTGAACAGTGTCCAAGCCACACAGTAGTGGCCAGGTGGGCAAAGAAGCAGAGAAAAACCCTTGTGGAGTCACAGTCATGATGAAGTTGTGGAGACAGAAGTACTGCAGGCGAGGTCCAGATGGAGACAAGGAGTCCCAGAAGGTGCCTGCAAGCTGTCACATGACACACTAAAGAGTATTCATTAGTTAGGAGCCATCAAGGCGATCAACAAGCCTTGGAAGTTGCAAGAGGAGGTAAAGTAAAATTGCAAAGATAGAGGGTATCACCACGGTTCCAGGGACTCTACCCTTGAGGGGGAGTTGCAGCCAGCCCACAGGAAGACGAGAAGCCAGCAGCATTGAACGGAGCCCCCACGAGTGACCCACTGGCGACGAGCAGAGGAGACACCGTGAGACGCAACAGCACACAGCAAGACCAAGTCCCTCACTGCAGAGAATGCAGCTACGAACCTGTGCATGCAGCAAAAGAGTGCTGAGGATCAGGCTTCGTGGACCCTGAAGCACCCCTGGAGCAGAAGCCAACAAGTCTTGGTGCAGACAACAGATGTGGCGCACAGAGGTTCTTTCCCAGTGGCAGAACAAGGGCCTGCCTTCTTCATCTTGGTGCAGTTGTCGGTTAGGACCCACTGGATACCACGGAACCACATCCTGTGTTGCAGAGTCTTCAGGGATCTGGGTGGCACAAGACTCCAGCAGCCAGTCATTGTTACCTGAGGTGCCTGCAAGTGCAGGGGAGTGTCTCCTCCACTGAAAAGGAGATTCCTTCATGCTTCTTTGGTGCAGCTGAAGTCTGAACGACCCCAGGAGATACACAGCCGTAGAGATGTTGCAGATTGCAGACAGGAGCCAGCATACATTGTTTCAAAGAGACGTCTTCTTCTATTATGCAGACTTGTCCAGTTCCTGCATTCTCCAGCAGCATTTCCAGATGGCCAGGAGCTGAAGAGTGTTGAAGAGGGTTCCTTACAAGATGACTCTGAGGAGCCACCTGTACAGGAGTCCATGAAATAGCCCAACAAGGGAATTTGACAACTGTCTGCAGTAACCACCAATCAAAAGGGGTCACTTACATCACCTACCTGCCCTGAACTCTAGAATGTTCCCAGGGGCCTCTGCACATCTTGATTCCAAGATGGCAGAATCAGGTGGCCACCTAAAGGAGCTCTGGGCACCACCACAGGGATGGAGTTGGAGAGGGGAGTCAACACTCCCCTGTCCTTTGTCCAGTTTTGTGCAAGAGCAGGGACCAGGGGTCCATTAACTGTCCCAAACCAGGCTATGCATGAAGAGCACCAAGTGTGCTCTTCAAAGCAGTATGGTGGCACAGAGGGCCACCTCACCCCACCCAGAAACACCTAATTTATAAGGAGAGGAGGTCTCACCTCCTCTCAAGCAGTAAATACTTTGTTGTTCTGCCATCCTTCTGCATGCACTAGTGAAGCAACAGGAGGGCAGAATCGTGTCTGAGGGGCTGCAGCAGGGTGGGTTGCCAGCAGACCTTAAAAGGCTGGAAGGTGGAAGTCAGGGGGATACTTCTAAGGAACCCCCAGAGTAACTAGAATTATACCACCAATGCCATATTTGGTATTGGGATATGATTCCGACATATTTAACACCAAACATGACTAGGTTCGGAGTTAGCATTGTGTAGCTGGCCTACCGGTAAGTGACCGGTTGGCAGTATATGCTAAAATGACTTCTCTGCACTTACAAAGTTTAGTGCAATGGAACTAGAGTTCGAAGGGGCACCTCTACTCGTGCAGCGATGCCCACACACACAGGCACCTGCACCCCACCCTTGGAGCTGCCACGGCCCACCACAGGGGTGACTTACAGTGGCCTGATGCGGTGGCTACATGTGAAAAGGTGTCTTACATTGTTTCACACAGGCTGCACATGGCAGGCCTGCAGGAACAATTTGTATGGGTTCACATAGTACCTGCTGAAGCCCACGGGAGACCCCTGGTGTACCAATGCCCTGGGTACCTGCGTACCATGCTTTTAGGGACTTAGAGGGGTACAACGGTAACCAATTGGGGAATGAAAAAAGCCAAGCAAACTAAATTTAGGGGAGAGAGCACAATCACTGGGGTCCTGGTTAGCAAGATCCCAGTGAATCACAGTCCAAACACAATGGCACCAGGTAAAAAGTGGGGTAACTATGGCAAAAAGTTGGGACTTTCATACAGTGGGGAAGAGAAAGAACCCTGCACAAGAACAACAGGAACTCAAATCAACCAGCAATAACAGACACGTTCAGGCAAACAAGGACGAAAATAGACCCCCCTCCCTGTATGAAGACTATTGCATAAATCAAAACCCAGTAATGGAGCCAGGCTTAGGTAATACTAAGGCCCATATTTATACTTTTTTAGCGCCTCATTTGTGTCAAAAAAACAACACAAATGAGGCGCTAAAAAAGTATAAATATGGGCCTAAAAGTCTAACAGGGTTAACTGCAAGAAATACATCCCTGAAAGGGTGAGCTATGCAAAAATTATATATACTATCATGCGGTGTAAATGAAAAGACATACAGCGAGAGCCATGATAAGTACAGACAGCAACTCAGCTATATTAGTAATAATAGGTGCAAGTGAAGCAACGCACAGCAATTGCAAATCTCAAAGAGTACATCTGGGTTGATTGCAATAGATAGGACTGAGGTAGGTCAAGGTAGATTGGGGTAGAGTGGACCAGGGCAGAGAGGACCAGTACACTGTGGATGGGAAGCGTGGAGTGGATTGGGGCAGTTGGAGTGTGGTAGTATGGATGGATTAGAGTAGTGTATACTGGAAGTGAAGTAGATTGTAGTGGAGTATATTACGCTAGTCTGGAGTGCACTAGATTGGGGCGGAGTGATTTAGATTGCACTGTAGTGTGATGGATTTTTAGAGAGATTGAAGTGAAGTGGGGGAAGGTAAATTGGGGTTGAACGGAGCATGATAAAGGGGAGTAGAGTGGAGTGAGTTAAATTGTAGTGGAGTCCAGTGGGGTACATTGGTCTGTAGTAGAGTGAGGGTAGATTAACGGGGAGTGGGATATACTGGAGTAGAATAGATTGGGCGTATTAGAGAGTATAGTAGATTGGAATGGAAGGCTGGAGTGGAGTGCAATAGAGGTGGCGTGGGGGCAGATTTAAGTGGAGTGGAGTGTAATAGAAGTGGAGTGGGGCTATATTGATTGGAGTGGAGTGGGGCAGAATGAAGTGGAGGGGTGTCGAGTGGAGGGGTGTTGAGAGCTGTGTCATAGAAACTTTTACGAGGGAGTGTCTTGCAGTGGAGTAGCGTGGAGTGGGATGACAGAGTGGAGCAGAGTGTTGTAGCGTTGTTGTAAAATCCTCGAGGACCACCACCTCCTTTAGGGGTACGCATAATAACTATGTGGGCGGGGCTGCACCAACCACACACCCTCCTTACCCCTGTCCTGGAGATCACCACCTCCGCCGGCTACAAGTAAAATAATATATTTGGGATAAGTATAACTTGCACCCTCACCATGCACTGCTAACTAGCCCAGATATAACATCACTCAGAACATCTTTTATAACACAATTGATAATGTCACTTCAAAATTTGCTCTCAAATTATTGATGAGATTAGAATGCATGGCAAGGGGGTTAAGTTCTAGTTAACTTAGCGTAGGAGTTATAGTTACTTGAAATAACAGCTGAATTTATATGGTTTTGTACGTTTAAAATGTGAGCCTAATGATAATGTGCCTGTAAACTTTGGGGGTTTTATATCAAATGTTATTAATTGGCATTTTACTTTCACTGATGCAAACCTTACCTAAGTATAATGTCCAAGTGTCTTTGTAGATTTTATTTCTGAAGGGAAATATATACATGTATATGTGTGTATTAGTCAAAGAAACTTATAGATTGATGGACCTGGTTCTGGCCAGGAGTCCACTTGGCTCCACCAGCCTGCCCCCCGTGCCCTTGATCCCATCGCCTGCCGCATGGACAGCAGTTCGAGGCCCTCCACCACCCGCAGGCACCCGCCTGCGCCTCATCCCTGGTGCCTAGTGGTAGGCATTTCCTGTTGTCGCATAAGTATTTCAAGTGTTCATTTTTTCATCTATATCTAAAAAGTCTATTTCTTAGTCTGACCCATTGTGCTTTTTTTTGCTTTGTTTACACTGCGTTTCTCTGCCACGTGACATCCCTGCATTTTGTTCGCTGCGCAAGTATTTGCACCCATTTCTACTGGCTCTTGCCGGTCACACTCTCCCTGCTGCTGCGGCCCCGCCCCCCTCGCACACCCATTGGCCCTCCCTCCCACCTCCCAGATGCTCCACACTCCCACCTCCCCCTCTTAATGCAGGCTGCGTGCAGCTGGTGCGCCACTGGCGCACCAGAGCCGCGCCAGAGGCAAGCCCATCTACGCCCATCCGCGCCTGGACCGCGCCCAGCACCAGTCCCCCTGGTCCTCTCAACCCTGACCCCCCCTAGACAACACTACTAAACCACCATGCTCCACTCCCTCAACCCAGGTCTGCACCCCACCTGCGCCCAAGCCAACCCCAAGCACACACATGGACCCTTCACATGCTATGCCTGCCGGTTCTCCAGCACTCCCACAAACACCAAAAACACCCACATGCCCCACGCCAACCCCAACACGCCCCACAACAATGCTAGCACACTCTACAACAACACTACCACAACCCACAACAACACCAACACCCCCCACAACAACACCACCACGCACCACAACATCAACACCAAAAACACCCACACAATCCTCACCAACCCCAACACACCCTACTCCAACACCAACAAGCCCCGCAACGCTAGCAAGCTCTGCAACATCACTAAAACACCCCACAACAACACTAATACCCCCCACACCAACACCATCATGCACCACAACAACAACAGCCCCCGCAACCACCTTAACTGCATACTCCTAAACACCCGCTCTGTACTCAAGCATGCCATCGAACTCTGGGATCTTATCACATCACACTCCCCGGACATTGCCTTCCCCACGGAAACTTGGATGAATCCCTCATCTGAGCCCGACATAGCCACAGCCATCCCAGAAGGCTACAAAATCCATTGTAGAGATCGTCTAAACAAACCAGGAGGTGGCATCGCCATTATACATAAAAACACCATAAAGATCCCCACCAACATACACAAAACCCTTGACAGCGCAGAACACCTGCAGTTCCTAATTCACATAAACGCCAACACCACCCTCAGAGGAACCCTCATTTACAGACCACCAGGCCCTCGCCCCCCCTTCTGTGACGCCATCGCTGACACCATCAGCCCCCACACCCTCACTTCCACAGACTACATCCTCCTTGGTGACTTTAACTTTCATCTGGCGAACGACCACAACTCCACACCCCTACTAGACAACCTCACGAACCTAGGACTCAAACAACTAGTCACATCACCCACCCACTCAGCAGGACACACGCTAGATGCGATTTTCACCTCCAGCAACCACATAATCTGCACTTACACCACCGAACTCCACTGGACCGACCACCACTGCATCCATTTCTCCTTCTCGAAACCTCCCACACACCACCACCAACACACCACACCCTACCGCATGTGGGACAAGATCTCCACAGAACACCTGAACGCCCAACTCGCACATAACCCCCCAACACCAACGACCCCAACATTGCTGCCCATAACCTCACACAATGGATTACAACTTGCGCTGACTCACTCGGCCCTCTTAGAAGAAACATCACCACCGCAACATAATGCCCCCTGGTTCACCACTGAACTCCAAGTCTCCAAGCGTGAATGCCGCAAAACAGAGAAAGCTTGGCGCCGGGAACCCTCAACAACCAACTTCTCCACCCTCTAAACCACCATACGCAAACATCACCAACTCATACATACCACCAAAAGGGCTTACTACAAGGAACGCATAGACAGCAACTCACATAACAGAAAGGAACTCTTTATCATCATCATAGAGCTCACCAAACCCAAAGCCTGCAACATCGACCCCACTCACACAGAAAACCTCTGCGACTCCCTCTCCAACCACTTCCACCTCAAAATTTTAAACATACACAACAGCTTCACACCACCAGCACCCACCACCGACACGACCAACAACAACTCACCCGCCCCTCCCCAACCTGCTACACACCTCGGCCCCAACCAACGACAAAGAAACCGAAAAAACATGGATTCCATCCCCTCAGGCTCCCCCTCGGACCCCTGCCCCCACCGCATCTTCAACGCGGCCAGCTCAACCACCGCTCCCAAGCTTCGCGCCATAATCAACAGCTCTTTTGACGCCACCACCTTCCCAAACTCCTGGAAGCATGCAGAAGTAACCACACTCCCGAAAAAACCCAAAGCAGACCCTGATGACCTCACGAACTACTGCCCAATTCCTCTTCTCCCCTTCCCCGCCAAGGTCGCCGAGAAGTTAGTGAACGCCCACCTGTCTCACTTCCTAGAGGAAAACAATGCACTCAACGCCTCCCAGTCTGGATTCCGCAAGAACCACAGCACTGAGACTGCCCTCATCGCCTGTACTGACGACATCAGAACCAGAGTCGACAAGGGCGAGACTGTCGCACTCATCCTCCTGGACCTCTCCGCAGCCTTCGACACCGTCTGCCACCAAATACTCCGTACACGCCTCTACGATGAAGGAATCTGACACAAGGCCCTGGACTGGCTCACCTACTTCCTCGCCAAAAGGACCCAGAAAGTCCGCCTCCCTCCTTTCCAATCCCCAGCCACCAAGATCATCTGCGGAGTTCCCCAAGGGTCGTCCCTCAGCCTCACCCTTTTCAACATTTACATGGCCCCGCTCGCCAACATCCTCCGGCCACACGGAATCACCATCATATCCTACGCAGACGACACCCAGCTCGTCATCTCCCTCACCAGAAACCCTACCACCGCTAAGACCAACCTCCACGCTGGACTCCTTGACACCGCCAAATGGATGACAGCAAGCCACCTCAAACTAAACTCCAACAAAACCGAAATCATCATCTTCGACCCCAACAAAACAATATGGGACGACTCCTGGTGGCCTACCACCCTAGGATCACCCCCAACACCCACCACCCATGCATGCAACCTCGGCGTCATCTTAGATTCTTCTCTCTCCATGACCCATCAAATCAACGCTTTCACCTCCTCCTGTTTCAACACCTTCCGCATGCTGCGAAAAAACTTCAAATGGATACCCATAGAAACCAGAAAGACTGTCACCCATGCACTCATCAGCAGCAGGTTAGACTACGAAAACGCCCTCTATGCTGGCACCACAGTCAAGCTTCTGCAGAAACTCCAGAGGATTCAGAACACAGCCGCTTGCCTCATCCTGGACCTCCCACGCCATGAACACATCTCCTCCCACCTCAGATCCTTTCACTGGCTTCCTATCGACAAAAGGGTCATCTTCAAAGTCCTCATCCACACACACAAATCCTTCTACAACACTGGACCAGCCTACCTCAACGAAAGAGTGAACTTCCACACTTCAACTTGCCACCTCCGCTCTGCTGACCTCACCCTCGCCACAGTCCCCTGCATTCAACGCGCCACCGCCTGAGGCAGATCCTTCTCCTACCTCGCCCCCAAAACCTGGAACTCCCTCCCCACCAACCTCCGCAAGACTCAGGACTTCCTGTCATTCAGAAAACACCTCAAGATGTGGCTTTTCGAACAGTAATCGACAGCACCCCCACACTATTTTCTCCCCCCTCCCCCCCCACAGCATCTTGAGACCCTTACTGGTGAGTAGCACGCTCTATAAATGTTTTGATTGATTGATGGACAATTGCGTTGAAAGGACAGCTTAATGTATTATTTGCGTGTACAATGTTACAATATACAAATACATTTAAACATATTGCTTGAAACTGTATTGCTGTGCCTCTTCACGCATTGCATAACATCGTGTTTGGGGAGGTACCAACAGACTCACAAGCTAAAACATACAGGCAGCAGCAGTATTTCTGAGCACCCTCTGACGTAAGGGAAGCACATACCTACGGGAGCGCGCAGACAGTTAGAACACCGGCTGCGCATGCGCCTGCGTCAGACTCGGCACGTCGTCAGCCTCTGTAGAGGCTCAGCTCTCTGCCGCAGGGGGCGGAAGCGTCGCTTTATTTCACTCTGGTGCAGCGGTGTGTACCCGCAGTGAGAGGGCTGAGGGCACTACTGAAGAGCGCAGCTCGGACCATCCGCGCTGAGGACGAGGGCATATGAGTGCCGGAGCAACAGTGCAGTCCAACGGGTAAGTGTTGGATGCTTCAACACCAAAAGTATAATAATATCAGTTAGACCCCATTTTTGCGCAGAGAGAAATGTAAGACTGACTTTAGGGCAGCACTTTTCAAGTTTTGTAGAACTTTTTATTTAATTATACTTCTATTTTGTATCACGTATCCTGTGTATTGCTGTGTTGATGCCTACATATTTCTCGTTCGCTACAATAAACTTAGAGCAGTAGTTAATCCATGTGTATCATATGTAATTAACTAGTCAACCGCAAAAATACCCGTCCGTTTAAGCGCTGAGAAGAATGTAATACTTTGTTTGTAATCATGTCACTCTGTCTTTACTTTTGCATTACACGGCTGCGTTATATATATTTTCTTTCCCAAGTGTTTTTGCCTCATGGTCCATTGTCTACACATTTTTTCCCAAAACGTAATTCATTTTATGGTCTGCGCTTTGATATCACTTTACTTCGCCGTTCCCCCTTTTTCGGGTTATGTCGCCCTGCTCTCCGCGCTTTGAAGCGACATTAGGTTCGCGCACAGCGCTATGTAAAATACACTCTCTACCAGCTTCCTTGATTTCAGTTCTCACAGTTTATAAGGTCTCCGTTACAGCGGCAGGACACTCTTGGAAAGTGTAGCAGCTCTCGTAACTTCCTCTGCCCTTACTGCTTTGAGAGAGGCGTTAGGGTGCGTTACTACAGCTGGCTGGGCGTGCAGCTGCTAGAAGTAATCGTGAGGTGAAAATTCAGGCATTTGGATTTCCGAACATCATCGTCTTGGTGCATTGCGAAATTTACCCACTAGTCTGAAGCATGCATTTCATCTACAGGATTGCAGAGTACTATCGTGGGAATAGTATGCGTTTGTTTTGATGCGTTTCTCCAGAATTTGACAGAATAACCGTTTCAATCCTTTGAAATTAGGGTGATATATCCCCCCCCCCCATTTCTAATTCTTAAAGCACAAGGGACATGCTCCCTTTTTCCACTCAAGCGCACCTTTGTTCAGTATTGACCTCCTCTAAATGTGCCTCCTTGAATTGCACTGAGCACTCAAGGCACGTATCCTATCAAACTCGTGGGAATTATGACACTGCCTCTACATCACTAACTTCTATTGAGTGGCGTAGCCTCGGGGTCTGGGGGAAGAGAAGGGGGTGTATGTTGGGGTGTTAGATGTTTGGCCATGAACGGTTCTTCCTTTGGCAAATCATCTGTCCCTATGGTGGACTCTGTTCACTATGCACACTTTTCAAATAACATGAATACACTGAGTGTGGCAGTGACTTTACTAAAATGCATTGTAATTGGTACCTAGTGCTTTATTCCACACTAATGCCGTTATACAAAACGCTTTTGGTAAAACATGCCTTTGCTGCAAATTGAAAGCCATGTCCTGCCCTGTGCCTAGCACCAGCGGTTATAGCACTCGCCTATCTACTGACTGCACAGTTGCCGGCACAGCTCATGGGTCCAGTTCATGTTTGCACCCAGTGTCTGTCAGACATGGGCAAGTCTATGCATCCAAAGTCGTGCCCTCTAGCTATAGGTAGAGCTTTGTTTTTTGTATACCTTTTTTAGTGTACGTTACTTTTTGGATTTACATTGTTTTACAATAAAGTTCATATCTTCAACTGGTCAGTTTTTTTTTCTGCTGGTTGCATGTAGAGAGCTCTTAAGCATCTGTCAGGCTACCTCAAAGTGAATTACTTCATTTGTAAAGGAAATCTCTTTTTACCGCAATAGAAAATATGTTTGGAAACCCAAAGAAACTAACAGCCAATCAAAAAGCGTCTGCTCAACAGCAACTTCTAGACCACTTCTCTATACATTGTTTAAGTCAAGTCATCTTATAGATTTTGCACACTTATTCTGTTGGTGTGAAACGGCATTTGCTAATGATATACGACATTTTCACACAAGGAGGTATCAATTAAAAGAATAATTCAGGATACTGGCAGTGACAGGTTCGAACCGAAACATTCTTTTGGTGTTATTATTTTTTCTGTTTGAACGAATCTCCTGAAAGCTAAAACGAGGCAAAATTGCACAATGCAAAATTTGTTCAGCTTACTTAAAATGTTATATTGGCCTTATTGTGACCTCAAGACGTTGCAAAAATTCAGGATCGAAGTTGAGGATATGAATAAATATTTGAGTGGATGCTTCATAATAGAGACTTTCGAAAGTTGCTACACGATGGCCGTTCTGCACCAAATATTTTTCCATCTCTGAGAGTGCAGTGAGGCCTGCTGTCCAGACCTCAGGGACCATGTTCAGTCCATTTTACAAAAACGTGTGAACGATTCCCAGGCTCAGGAACAAAGGCAGTTTCCAAAGAGTGAGGTGTGACCTTCTTCCCCAGGGTGGCCACTTGGGGGCCACTTGGGATATTATCCCAAAAGGTGAGCTCAAAGGAGACAAGTTGGAGGCAGGAACAGAGAGGGAAACCCAGTGTCAAAATGGATTTTCTGGTTGGCGTGTAATCCTTTAAGTAGCTACACCTCTGGGATGGGCTACCCAGCTCTTGACAACCAAGGAAAGGTCCTGCCTTCTTGAAAGGGGCAAGAATGTTGCACTCTGGGTTAGCCAGATGCCTCACCAGACAGGAACTTCGTCACCCAGGAGGAAGGGACCTACTAGCCTATTGGCTAGTGACCACATTGTCCCCTAGGGCACTTTACTGGGATACACATGGCAGCCTTGGCACTCTAGACTTCAGTATGTTGTGGACTTGGAGAAAGGACTAAAAGAGCATCATCCTGCTGGCAATGAAAGCGCACAAAGAAGTTCTGCACCGTTCAAAGACTGCACCTGCTACACTTTGAGCTAGTAAAGTTTGGCTCATGTCTGTTGCTCCTGGCTCGGGTAAAACTTGATTCCCAGCCCCAGAACGAAGCAGTGACTTCAGGGGTCGGTCAACTGGCCCCCTAGAACAGCACCATGGACATTTAAACTGGAATAGCCCAAATTGCCAAGTTGGTAGCCACCACAGATGTTTTGCCGCTACTGGATGCTGGGGACATCAAGCAACTTATCCGAGATAGGCAAAAGTTGCACCTGTGTCTGCTGGACCAGTGGGTGTTGTCAGTTCTTGGATTTGTTGCCCAAGAGGGACACTAACCCCCACCAAAGATTTGCCGCCTGACCGATGTGTTGCGAGAACTGAAGGTTTGTTGCAGCTGCCTTTCTACCTTCACAAAGAGGACTTCGTGGGATCCCCAGTTCAGTGGCCAAAGTCACCCCACCCTACCCATGTACTGAGGGCCCCTCTGAACTTGCTCTCTTTGTCTGCATAGCATCGGAAGCATCCTTGAGCTTCCTTTCATCCTGCATCCCCAGCATGAGGATCACTCCATTGTTGTCAGTGTCGGTTGTACCCTAAATGCTGGAAATGGACTGGAAAAGGTGCTGGTGGCCAGGTAATTGACCAAGGTATTGTTACTGGCCTCCTAGAACTCTGTCCTGTTGGAATTAGTCACCCAACCCCAGTCAGAGTTGCCTGACTAACTCTTTCAAACTTTAAACATTTTTTAAAACTTTTTGTTAGCCAGTGCTTGTTTTCAGTTGATATCAAAGTTATTTAATACTTTAAAAATGTAATATCTCCGGAACCCTCCAGTGGATTTTGATGTTGGAGGACTCTAAAAACACATAAAAATAAGCTCTAATTTTATTAATTGTTGTTGTGTTGCTTTCATCTTGCGTGGCTTTCATATTTCATTGTTTGGTGCTGTTAAATGCTTCGTACATAGGGCCATATGTACGAACACTTTTTCCCATAGACACAGAATGGGTAAAAGCCTTTGCTACATCTGGCCCATAGTTCCTTTGCCAAGCCTTACTGCTTCCAGCCTCAGCTACCCAGGGTTGAGCTCGAGGCTAAGTAAACAAGCATAGCTGGATTTAAGTAGGTATTTGTGAGCGTACTGAATAATAAGGCCCCATAGCCATATCATATAGTACACCCTCATATCCTCACATTTATCAAATTTCTGAGCATTTCAAAACCACTCGTCAAATGTTGTACACACTTGAACCATAAATGTAAAGTTGCAGTTAATTCTCCAATTTATATTTGTATATAGTTTAACTATAAAAAGTAAAAATAAAATTGCCTTTTATGTTAAATAATGCAGCATTATCCCCTCTCCCACTGCAGTGGTTGTTCAGTGATACAGTAAAAACATTAGTATATACTTATAGTCCCACAAAATACACTCTTAGTGAGTTTAAAGTAATTATTAGAATGTAGTATGTACTTCAAAATTCAATATGTTTCTACCTGGGAAATGTACTCAATAATAGCTGTAAATCCAACCTTATTGAAAAAAAATGCCTATAAAAGACAAACTGTTTAGCTCACGCATGTCATGCATGATGTCAGCCTTGGAGAAGGGTAAGGCCTTCGAGTTATATGACTTCCCATAATTGGCCAATTCCAGTGGTTTTTAGCATTTATAAATTAACCAGCACACCCCTTAACATATGATTTTAAATATATATTTGTAGGTATGGTATACTTTTATGTTTGGCAGCTTTTTAATGTAGTTAAAATAATTTTTGTCATGAAAAGGACATTGGTTCCTCAACCATTGTACAAACCCTGGAGAAATGATTTTAGGAACTATGTAGCTGGCTTGTGAACACTTTAGATCTCGGCCACAAACTGCTTTAGTTGTCTGTTGGGCACCTTTTTTGTTTTCAATGTATATAGAATGGGCTCTGGCCAGACCATTGCTCATGATTCCATATCTGTATGATCTCCTCTTGAATTGATGGCTTTCTTCTCTATTTTTGTGTTTGTCCTGCCCAGAAGCATTTTAGTCTCACAGTTTTCTGATTAGTCATTTTGTATTCTTGTACTGCTGACTTTGCTTGCATTTAAGGAACTGCCTTTTTCCTTTTTCTTCAGGCTCATGGAGTACATGTGTTTTTTGTTTTATTTATTTATTTATTTTGTACTTTCCACAACACTTCCTTTCCATGTTGATTGCCGTGCTGCTCTTTTGTTCCTTTCTCCACCCCTCCCCGTCCCACAATTAAAAAAAAAAAAAAAAAATATGCATCCTCTACTCCTTTAGTGCTCTCCTCTCCTTTTCTGGTTATTATTTATTTTTTACTTTGTTTGCACCCATAGCACTGTGGGTTGGCGGTAATCATGAAATGGGTTTTTACCCATTTCAAGATGGCTGACAATAGGAGTGCGTGTAGGCACTAAGAAGTTGTTTTGTATCATTTGAATAAACACAACGTTTGTCACCACGGATGCACATTAATCCACTGCAGTCCACTTTGATTGGGATTTTTCAAATATTACAGATGGATTCAAAATAGCCACAGTTGGTTCGCTTACATCCATGATAGCCATCTTTTTGATACATCTGTAATGTTTTTACAAACTTACTGAAAGATGGCAAGGCCAGTACGTTTCACTGCTGACACTTATTTAATTTGCCATTTAAAAAAAAAAAATAATTCTGTACCTATTTGGTCCAGGTTGTTTTTCTACCTTTTTTCTGTTTTGGGGTGCTTTTTTTGGGGTAAAGGAAGGGCATTTTCATTCCCCTTGGTGTGTCACTACCCTCCTTGTTGTTGATGTTTGCTCAACTTTCCGACACAGGGCAACAATATTTTTTATGTTTTGATATATAACAAGGTTTTTTGAACATGGAGAGTTTGTTCTTGTACCCTGTGACAGGCTCAGCATAAAAAATAAACAGAAAGTTACATTGTACTCTGCCAGTCAGATTTGGCTGATGGGACACTATGACAAACACATTAGCCACTTGATTTGATTTCTTTTTTTAAGAGCTCCACACAGCTATCTGTATAGATATCTAATTTCATTTTCCTCCCTTCAGATCCTGTTAGTGTTTTTTAAAGGGGAAACATCCTTAACAACGTGTCCTTAAGGTCACAGCGTTTCCTACGCAAGCGTAACCACTCTTTCCCGAACAACGCATGAGGTTTTCTGTGTCTTAACCACGCATGTGCTGAACTACGCATATACTTGGTTAAGGCACGCGGTGTTCGTGAGATTATGCTGTGAGCTAAGTGGGGCAGGAGTGAGGGGTGTATTAAGGGGTTGGGGGGTCTATTTTTATTTTTTTTAACTTTTATTGTAAGGGGAGGAGGGTTTTCTTTGGGGGTTGGGCTGTTTAGGTATTTTTTATATTTAGGGCTTTGGCAGGGGGCGGGATAGTTTATTTTTAAAGGGGTGGGGCAGGTTGAAGGACGGGCGGGAGGAGGAACGATCGGGAGAGGGCACAGTGAGGTAAGGTGGGTTGGGGCAGGGTTGGTGGGTAGTTTTTAGTGGTTGGGTGGATCTAGGGCTCAGGGTAGGTGGGGGATCGGGGTAATTTAATTTTTAAGGGTGGGGGTCGGTTCGTTTTTTTTTGGAGGGGGCTCAGGGCGGATCGGATGTCTGGGTAGTTTTGTTTAGTGGGGCAGGAATGGGGAGTCAGGGTAGTTTTATTTCTTAGGGTTAAGGGCAGATGGGGGGGTCAGGGTAGTTTTAATTTATAGGGGCAGGGTTAGGATAGTTTTTTTTTTTTTTGTGTTCTTTTTTAGGGGGGGGTCGGGGTAGGTTAGTTATCATGGTGGGGATAGTTTTGAGCATCACATGTACATACCTGCGGTGACGCATACACCTCGTGTTTCACATCGTGTGCTAGACTCTATTGACAGTTTTTCTCGTATATTTGCACACTTTTGAGGAGTATCTTTAAATTTAATTTGCAAAGCACTGTAACTTTTACAAGAGTGTTGTTTCTATTTATTCATTCATTGTTTGGTTTCCAAAGTATTCTTATTATGGCTTTGCAGGGAAACATTATAACACCACCATATGTTTTGTCACTGGCGGGTCAACCTGACATTTGTTGTGAGAACTGAGTGGAAATATTGGAGAACTATATAATTGCACTTGATGGACAACATTTTTTGCCAGCTCGGAAAAAAGCACTTTTTGTTCAGTGCGCTAGGGAATGAAAGACAAAGGGTTTTCAAGTACTTACCCGTGGCTTTAGTTCTGAATGGCCAACCAATGGATGATGTGTATAAGGAAGCAATTAAAAGATTAGAGAACCGATTTGTGAAAGGTCATCTTGGTGATGGCCAGATATAAATTCAGTACAGAACCTCAATCTGAACATGAATCCATTGATGAGTTTGTAGCAAGACTTAGGGAACTAGTGAATTAAGTGTTGTTTTGGAAATATGACTGAAGAATTAATTCGTGACCAGTTGATGTTCAATGTAAAGAGAAAAAAAAATATAAGAGAGACTATGGGCGGCGAAGGATCCTACTCTCAAAGAAGCAATTGAAATGGCTAAAGTGATTGAATAATCTCATTGTTGTCTGAAGGAATTGAACAAAAGGGATAAAATGAGTGATGTCTCTATTGTTAATACAGATATCCAGAGTAGTTGTGAAGGGAAAGTCAATGTGGTTCGGAGAAAAGAGAGTTTACGCTACCAGTGTCCAAAAACAAAGGAGATTGTGCTTGTTGTGGAAGCCCTTATGATTCGAATTCCAAAAAGTGTTTTGCAAGCAATAACTTTTGCAGGATATGTGGTTGCAAGGGCCATTATGCAAGGATGTGCAGAGAAAATAGCAAAGGAAGTAAGAATATACTTTTTAGAGTAGGAGTGATTAAAGACACCGATGAGAACACGTGCAGATAGAGTACATATAGTAAATGTCGAGCCCAAAGTAGGAAATGACAAAAGCATGAATACTGATGTCAGAAGAGAAAATGACAAAGGACGAACGTCGCGGCCTACTGCAATTCTTAAAGTGTGTGGGTCTGATGTAGAATTTATGGTTGATTTTTGGATCTATGTATACCATCATTCCAGATAATCTTTTTAAAGCACAGGTTGTTAGGTTATTAATCGATTGGCATTTTGGGATACATGGAAGGAGATATACAGTACGGACGTGGTCTACTAAGTGCAAGGTTTATGTATCAGCAGAGGGTCATCCAGTTTTGGGATGGATGCACCAGTTTTATTTGAATATAATATTAAGTCCCAGAGCTCTTAAACAAGTGATGTGATTTGTTTGCAAGATGTGTTAAATAGTGTAAGGAATGTTTTTGATTAAAAAAAAATATATATATGATGTTTGAAACGGTATGTCCACAAGGTCAAGGTGAGAGAACATGCTGTCCCTGTACAGCATAAACTGAGGAGAGTACCCTTGTCAGTGAGTGACGGTATGAAAGAATTGTTGAATGATATGTTGGAGGAGGGAATTATTGAGCCTGGGGAAGTATCACAGTGGGTTTCCCCAATCGCCGTCATTCAGAAATCTGATGTTCCTTTAAGGTTCTGTGTGGATTTGCGGTCCTTGAATTAAAACATTGTAATTGATATGTTTTCTTTTCCAAACATCAGCAAATTACTGACATTAGTAAAGGATAGGAGGTACTTTTCAAAACTAGACCTAAGGAGTGCCTGTTAGTAGATTAGATTGAATAAATACGCTAGGTCACTTACAGCCTTCATAAAATCAGAAGGGACGTTTCAATTTATGCGTATGCCTTTTGGGTTCGCGTCGGCAGCAAGCGCCTTTCAACGAGTGATGACGCAGATTTTGGAGGGAATAAACCATGTAATCTATTTTCAGGATGACATTCTGGTCATGGGGAAGACAGTGGAGGAACACAATGCTATTCTAGGAATAGTGTTGAAAAAATTGGAGTTTGGGTTGAAATTAAATCGAGAAAAATGTGTATTCCTAACAGATCAAATTGAATATTTTGGTTACTCCATTTCACAGGGGGCGATCTAAGCTAAACAATCACTGTTAGATGCCATAAACAGAGCACCTGTCCCACGGGATAGGGATCAATTAAGATCATTCTTGGGACTGGTAGAGTAGTATGCCAAGTTTGTTATCAAATTTGCAGAGAAGACAGAAGATTTAAAAAAAAAAAGGTATTACGCAAGGGTAATAAATTCTTGTGGCGAAAAGAGCAACAATACTGCTTTGAGAACATAAAGAGAGAAATATGTGAAGCTGGAATTTTAACTGTCTTCAACAAGGACTTAAAATATGTGCTCACAGTGGATGCAAGTGCTTCCGGCATTAGAGTGGTATTCTCTCAGTTACATGGTAAGGATAAGAAAACTGTAGTGTTTGCATTTCGTATTTTGACGAGCACAGAAAAAACTATTCTGTGATTGAACAGGAAGCCTTGGCAGCTGCTTGGGGTGCTGAGCATTTCCGTATATATTTGTGAGGGTTACCTTTTTGTCGTAAGAACTGATCATAAGCCACTCATTAGGATCTTAGCTCCAGGTGGGGCAGGCAAGGGGTCAGCTAGACTGGCCAGACTTGCAGACAGATTTCCGATATATATTTCTGGTGTGTGTGTGTTTTTTTTAAAATTATTATTATTATTATTTTTTTTATTTTTTATTACAGGGGTGGAGAAATGTTCAGACCGATTATTTGTCCATTGTTGTCTTTGGACCAGGAGGAAACAGTTGATGGTCCAAAAGTGAAGTAGTAGGCGAATGAAGGGGCAGTGACATCCATGCAAGTTGTAGTACATTGTGGTTTAGAATCATTCCCTGAGGCGCAGTGGAAAGAAAAGATGAAGAGTGATGTGGTTATGAAGAATGTGGTTAAGATGATACAGTGAGGTGGCAAAAGGACACTTACAATTCAGGTTAGGCCGTATTTGAAAGTTCTTGATGAGCTGTCTGTGTGTGGTGAAAATGTAATTATGAGGGGGGATCGTTTTATCTCACCTGATATGTTGAGGTTCAAGTTGTTTCAGTTAGCACATCAAGGACATTTGGGTCAAGGCTTAACTAGGGCACACAGTTTGTTTGAATTTTATTGGGCCTTTGCTGGAGTTGCCGGGCAACATGAAATATGCAGTGGTTCTTGTAGATGTGCATTCCAAGTGGTTGAGTGTGGAATTCATGAAAGATATTACAACAGGAACAACAATTGAAATTTTGGAGAAGATTTTTAAAGAAGAAGGCATTCAGTTTTTGCTTATCACTGACAATGGCACACAATTGACTTCTCACAAAATGGTGAGGTTTTTAAGGGGATGGGGTGTTAGACACTCTTGCACCTCATTATACAATCCTCGGGGAATAGCATGGCTGAGAGAGCTAATAGTTTGCTTAAAGGTACCATTTAATTGGCACTTGCCAATCAATGCAACGTCTGGGAAATGATCTCTGATATGGTTTGGGCTTATTGCACCTCTCCTCATAGTGTAACACAAAAAATACCTTTTTTATCCATGCGGGGGCATTTGCAAAATGTCTCTGTTTATGCCAGACCTAATTAGAGACCCAATTCTTAAAGAAAGTCACAAAAGTTCACCCATAATATGTCTTTGGATTTTTGGTTTTCATAAATTCACAAGAACTTAAAGAAGTAGACCAGGAAATAGCACTTCTAGAAATTATTTGTGAACTGTATTTTAGCACAATCACATATGCATGTATAGATTTGCTCATGTGAAATTCTGTTGAGTGTTTACAAGCTCACTTTCCCGCCAACCACTTTTTTTTCCCCAACCCTGGAATAACTTCTATTTTTGCCATTTTCAGGAGTACATTTCCAACCATTCTCATTATGGGAAAAGATTAGAGAACAGCTGGTGAAAGTCCTTAAAACATGCAAATTAGTAGGTTTGCAGACTCTGAGGCATTCCAGCCCTAAAACTATTGCTTACTGCTTCATCCAGCCCCCGTATATAGATCTGCGGAAAGGTGATCTTGAGGAAATTGCTATCATAGGGATTGAATATGCAAGTATTCAATCCCTACTAAAGTAAGAGCCCTGGCATATTCAGAACTGCTATTCTTGTCACAGCACTACATGGCACCAAAGGGACAACTAGATTTGTTTACAGGACAACTAGATTTAAGAATCAACCTGTCCCATGGACAAGTACATATTTCATTAAATTCCACACCCTGGTCATTGCCAATTGTTGATAGGTGATCGGGGTCTCTAGTATCTGTGACCGCTTAAGATGACATGTATCATTGGAGGGGTAGATCTCTTTAGAGCTAGCTGCAAATCTGTATTGACATGCATACCTTGGGCAAAAAGAAAACATAAGGCATAAGGGATTATAATTACTTTCAACAATCTGATTGACAATCGTGATTGATTAGGATATAATCAATGTGGCTTGAATAAAGTGGATTGTAAAAAGTACTAGAACCCTTCCTAACGGATTCTGTTCTTCCATTTGCTGCTCTAACCCTGTATTCCAATGTGAGATGCTTTAACTGAAGGGCTGTCTGCGTCTATGGATCGGGGCAAATCAAGTTGCAGTACTCCCCAAGTCACATCTTCATCTGCCCTCAAATGGATATTGTCCATGTCAAGGGGTTCAAAGGTGGAATTGAAATTGGCTGCTATAATTATGTACGCTTACCCTCTATGTTCCTCTAAGATGGAAATAGTTTCCGACCTTAGCCCGCCCGACCCCTCTGTCATAAACCTTGTGTATATGTATAGATTTGGAATTGTCTAATCTAATACGAACTGCGAGGGTATTGGAGCAATCTGTTTTAAGCTGTTTAACTGTAAAATCTAGATTTAGTCTAATCCATGTTGTTAAGCCACCCGCTGGTCGTCCTACGAATCCACATGTATCGGGGATTGAGAAATTAAGATAGCTTACCTTGAAGATGGGTTCCAAGGCCCACGTTTCCTGTAGTAGGCAGATGTCTTTAGAGTATATTTACGTGTTCCAGTCGGGAAAAGCAGCTTTCAAATTTAGGCCAGCCACGTTCCACTATATAGTAGATACTGGTTCCGCGGACTGATGAGCAGTAATTGAAGAATGTCAGTTTACGGTTTGTGTAACCTTACGGGAGGAAGATAGTGGGGTAGACTAAATATTGGATTCTCCAAAGGAACTGGCAGAAGAGCAAGCATTCTTTATTGGGGATGAGATATTAACTAAGGAATTAATCACATACTGGTCACTATCATTGAATTCTGATCCTACTGTCAGTACTCGAGGCGAATAATTGAGTCACTGTGGGTGGAGGTCCTTATATTGAAAGTCACTATGGCATCCACTAGATGTCTGCTGGGGAAAATGAGCTCAATGGTGTCATAATTGATGCCAGTTTGCGGGTGCCTCTGCACCAAAGATGTCCTCTCTTATTAGGCATTGACAGCCTCTCACCTTCCAAATCCAAAGTATTTATTTTTTTTATTGTAAAGATCTCTTTTTTGACGTTTTACTGTTTAAACTACAGAGGATACATTTATTGTGTATAAGAAAAAAACAGATAGAACAATCAACAAGAATAACATTCCTGTGCAGCATCATATCTTTGTGTAGGTCGCATCTCTACTGCTGCCTTGTTTTACATTTCCCCACAACTGAACCACCCATAGATCATAAAGCATTTGCATACACATTACAGGAACCATATACAGTCTTGACACACGTTTCGTTTATAGTGAGTACACAATGATTGTTGGAAATGTACCCTCCAATCGTGTACAATTGTGGGAGATCCGCTCCGTACAGTGCGGAGGAGCGTGGAGTACTTGCCTATACCATATACGGTTGGGGCGCCAAACTATTAAGTCGGCGTGACATCATCCCCCGCATCTGAGGCACGAGTGTGGAGATAAGTTTCTACCGGTTCTCATATATCCCTGGGCCTCGAGCTGCATGGTAGTAGTTCAGTATATGGAGTAAGCTGATCTCTATAGTATATCAAATCCTGCAGCCATCCTTTAAATTTTGGTGATCGGCCTCTTCCCCACTTTCATGCCACCCGCCTCTTGGCAAGAAGCAGGATGAGTGATATATATTTCCAAAATCCTGCCTCTATGTCCCCTATAGGTCCCAAAACTAGCACTAGTGGTGTGAGGGTGACCGGCTGAGCTATCATGAGTTTTGGTGCCATCTTGATCTCCTTCCAGTAGAACCCAGTTATGGGACATGACCAGACCAGGTGGAGGAAATCTGCCCCTTCCACACTGCATCCAGCACATCTGTCATCTGGGAGAGATAGTATCTGTGTAATCTCACAGGAGTGCAATGCATCCCGTGTAGACATTTATAATGGATGATGCGTGGTCTACTTTTTGAAGCAATGTGCCCTGTCTGCTGACAGCATTAGAACCACTGTGCATCGGTAAGGGTTTGTTCTTAGTTCCAGTTCATATACCTCCCAGATGCCTCTTCCCATACATGGCAGCTCCTGCTGTATGATATAGGATCAGCACCAAGTGAGACAGCACTTCCGAGTTGAGTGATGCATGCAGTGTATTAAGTGTGGGAAGGTGCCCATGGGAAGTCTGGTGTGGAGGCTTAAACTTGGTGTTGTAATCTGACATATAGGAAGACATCTAGGGGTGTTGGTGTTTTGCCGGCAAACAATGCCTCACGTTTAGCGAATTAGCCACTTTTATAGAGGTCCACCGTGGTATTAACCCCAATCAGTGTATTCCGGCAAGTGGTTTCATGAGTGACTGGTATTGAGGCCTGGTGGAAGTGGAACGGAAGGTGAGTACTTTAGCGGTTTACCAGATCTTTCGGTCATGTTTCCCCAAGCTGCGTTTGTGCTGGATACTGTGGAATTGGATGGGGCTTCTTTAGAAGCCTGAGGCCCCAGGTAAGCGGTTGGGGTGGGAGGCGACAGACAGGTGGGTGTCGTGTAACCATGTTCAATTGCCAGGTGTGGAATGTACGGGGAAAGCTACCAATGAATAGAATGAGGAGATCAAGCACATAAATGATAGTTCCATGTTTTGGGGCCTCAAAGCCTCCTCGCTGAGAGGGTTTAGTGAGCAGCTCCCATTGTAGATGTGGTTGCTTACCCATCCATGCCAGGCAAATAAGTTGTGTCTTAAGCATTTTGAAGAAATGCCTCCCTGGTGTATGAGGAATGTTGAGAAACAGGTAAAGTAATTTCAGTAGCATAACCATTTTCATGAGAGAAATACGCCCTGCCAGGGAAAGGGGCAGTGATATCCAGCAAGTGAAACTGTCCGTCACACTGGACAGGGCAGTGCCATAATTCACCTGCATAAGTTCCTCTCTATTTCTAGACATCTCTACGCCTAGATACCTGAGGCTGGAGTTGCACCATTTCAAGGGAAAGTCTGGTTGGAATCTGAGTTGTCACGGTTAATGGGAAAATATTAGGCTTCTCTCAATTTTTCTGAATGCATGACAGCCACCAAAGAGAACAACTTTGCGAAGCACTGCATTGAGACTATCCCGAGGGTCCCTAAGGTACAGTGTGATGTCATATGCGTAGAGAGACACTAAAATGTGTCTAGTGGACTATCTGATGGTAAATTGGTGGTGATGCTGTTGAAGTTTAGTAGCTGGTGGCTCCACTGCAAGTGCAAACAGGGGCAATAAGGCCCGAGTGATGCCCTTTGTGCCCGAGTTATGATGTAAGGTGTTGAATTTGTACTCTGGCAGTGGGATATGAATATAGGAGGGCAAGATATGATAAGAGCGCAGGGGGAAGCCCATACTCCGAAGTATGACCCTCGGGTAATCCCACTCCAGCGAATGAAAAGCCCTAGTGGCATTGAGAAAGAATACAACTGCAGATGAGTCTCTGTCTATGGTCTGTAACAAGGTGAAAAAGGGTACGCAGATTGTGAGAAGTGGCCCTCCCAGGCATAAACCTCGATTTGTCTGGTCTAACCAGAAAGACCATTAAGAGGCCAAAGCGATTTGCCTGGACCTTGGCTAGTATTTTAGCATTGCAGTTAATGAATGATAGGGGCCAGTGAGAATCACAGGTATCTACTGGTTTGTAGCTTTAAGAAAGGTGATGATGATGATGGTATCCCTCATTAAGGGTGCTGGATCCAATGTATGGATTTATTTATAAGTGAGTCCTCGCCTCTATTACACATCTGGCTGAGTTTGGGAACATTAATCATGAAAAGTGGACATCTACGCTGAGGCTGAAGAGACCCTCGGCAGGCTGCCATTTGGAGGCCATACAGTAGGTGGGCATGTATGGACTAAAGCCTGCCCAGTTGCAGATGAGGATGAGGAAACGCTGGGTCTAGGAGAATGATCATTCGAAGGCAGATTAAAGGTCATGTGCTCCCCCATCTCATTAGACTGCTCCAGCATTTTAAAAACATTTCTATGCTGTTTGATCAGAAACAGGTGGTTTAGGCCTGAAAGATTACTGTCCTTATTTAAAGACTTCCCCCTCATGGCTGAGTTTAGTAGGGATGATAGTGTCAGTGGTTTTATTTTTCACAACCTTCTGTTCTTTTAGGCGGGTGACTAAATGAAGAACCATAGTTTTAAGTTCTCCTACCTCCTTTTTAATTTGGTGTGTTAAGGTAGCCAAGTCCTCTTCTGAAGCTAAAGTATTAGATTGTGCCAGGCTAATATTATAACCTGGCAAAAGTGATTAAGGAGCCTGAGTCTGCACCTCGAGAGGGAGAAATCTATTACTGCATGGTATTGAGTTTCTGTGTATGTTCGATCGTATTGAACATACCTGACTCGTTTCCTAAGACTGTCAGGTGTATCAGGGGCTGCAGTTGCTTCTTTTTGTAGCATTCCCTTGTGTTAACCTTTAAAATAATTAACTATATTTGAAACACCACACTTACCCTTAGTGCATGACCGAACACTTGATTTAAGGTCATGCAGATGGAATTTCTTGGGGATGGCGCCCTGTTTAACTTGGGGGACTACAACAATAATTTTGTTTCAATCGAATCAATATTCCCCTGGAGATGGTGTGTCTGAGCTAATACGTGTCTCCACTTCCTCAATTAGCAGATCAGTCTCTCTAATCGTGCTGTTATCAGATTTGCTGGTGCTTTTTGGATGTTTGATTATGCCCTGTGGGAGAACTAAAGCCTTCCGTTTGCCCATTTTACAAGAACTTAATAGCTAATTTAGAATTAAACATCACGAAATGCACAATAACAACAGAAACATTAAAATCTAATAAAAAAAATAAAATAAGACAAAATACAAAAGAACTTTACCATCAAAATAAGGCGGGTTTAACAAGACTAATACTGCAAAGGTTAAGCAAGAAAGAGCATCCTTCAATTGAGGGCTTCCAATTCGTATGATATTGTGAATTCCATCAGGGAGGGTGCTATTAGCATTAAAATACCTTATTACGCCAAGTCAGAGTGCGGCCAAGAGGCGTGGCCCAGACTCCTGATCCTGGCCGGGCCCGCCCTTGGCCTAAGGGTTGCCCACATGCATCCCGCACAGCGGGGCTACAGCGTGCTTCAGTAGTGCTGATTGGGCACAGGTGAGGCAGCAGAATGGGCTTCGGGGTCATGTAGTTTCCTGCAGTCGCAACGCGAGCGCTTGCTCCAAACAGGATTGACCACCAGTGTTGGTAGCCAACAGAAGTGTTATATAATGTGTGCCACGGGCAGATTATGGCCAGCAAAATCCAGGCAAGGTTCCAGAGCTGCCCCCCTGTTAGCATATGCAATGGCCATTCTTAGCCATTGTTTTGGGATTACTTTTTTGTTTTGCTTTCAGTGGGTGACTGGTCCTGCCACAATTAGGAGCGCTATCGTTTTCATTAGTGCTGAGCAGCGTTTTTTTTATTTTTCTTTTTTAAATGCTGTGCTGCTGCCTGACTTCTGTGTGCACCACCACGTCCTCCTCCCGTGCCGGCTGTGACTTAAAGCCTCCAGTGCTGCCCCCTCCCATCGTCCCAGTACTGCGCCTCTGCAGGGCTGTTTTCAACAAGGACGCTGCTGTCCATTTGTTTGTTTTATAATTCTGATTTTTTTCAATTGCTCGTCTTCTAAATATTGCTATGGTGTATAACAGCGTGAGAATTGACCCTTGTTATCTTTCTTAGACCTCCAAGAGAACCCCAATCCCTTACACCCCTGCCTGTACTGCTACAGATCACGCTAGCTTCTTAGACCATATATCACCAAGCACTTAACAGGAGTGCTTTCTTTGTTTTGTCTGAAAACACAAGTATCTGTGTTAAGAGCTGAAAACAAACTAACAAATAATGTGCGTCAGAGCGTCCGAAAACACAATCGCTTGTGTTTTAAGTGCTGAAAACAAACGAAATCGCTAGTGTATCTGACCCTCTGTTCTTGGACGCGCATTTTATGCCCGTACACAATTTAGGCAGGGGCCGGAATCTGGCTCCTCACAAGAAGAAGTGTAATGTTCACTGGGATCACGATAATGAGTGCTGCCACTGTTTTTGAAGCAGGAAAGCCTTTTCTTCTTAGCTGACTTGTACCCCAGGAGTGGTGTGCAAAGCTGTGCGAGGCCATCTCGGCAATCCAAGAGCTATAGGATTTGATAATGTTAATGCATTATGTATATTAATAAAACCAGCCCCGGAGCCGTACACAAATGCATTAACATTGCAAACTCCTATAACTCTCAGATTGCCAAGACCTGCTGGCATTGCCAATGCTTGTTTTTTTCAGTGAATATATGGATATATTCAGTCGGCACACGTGCATTAAACAATTGTTGTTTTCACATTTTCACTTATATTTCCAAAACAGCTTAAAGAAAATTCACCAAACAAAGAAAATGCATGAAATAACAGATAGTGATGCCATTAAATTTTCGGGCAGTTTCTTCTCCGCTGCCATGTATAGATCCATTTCCCTCCTCCATTCGTGAATCGCTGATACTTCCGGCACCCCCGAGAGCCTCGTCACATCTCTCTTAGCCACCATCAGTCCGAGGGCACCAAAGAGGAGCTTAAAGTGCAGGATGTCAACATCATTGGGGATCCCCAACAGAACATATTTCGGGTCAAGTGGAAGAGTAACTTCCAATATAGCACTGAGTTCCTGTACAATCACTGTCTAATAAGCCTGTATGAGAAAGCATTCCCATAGCATGTGTATGAATGACCCAATGCTCTTGGTACAATGTAGACATGTCAACAAAGCAGCCCTCCCCATACCGTGCAACCTGTGCCGATCATAAGAAACCCTGGGTAGTATTTTTTTGTGAAACTGTTTTTATTGACATTTATCATTTAAGAAATCGTGAAAGAGACAATTCAGACCACACATACTCCGGTAATATGCCAAATGTGTTAGCCCCCTCCTTCGCTATAAGGGTAAGCATATCCATATTCAACAGAGGATGAGTCAAACATAGCACGAAAATTCCCCCCGGAGTATGCGCCACTGCGCTAACTTCTGAATATGCACTTCCAAAAAAAGGGGGAACGGGAAGAAAAGTCAACAATAGAAAGAAGAAAAAAAGAAACAAAAATACATATATTAACAACAAAACTATATGTCCCATTTCCTACAGTGTATTATATACAGTCAGAGGTTGGAGCGCGAGAAGACAAGGGGTTCATCTGCCCCCGGGAGCGAACCCCCCCCCCCCAAATCCTTCCCCGGTGTCCCCCCACATGGACTGAGCTTTATACATGAAAAAGGTGTAAAGCCCTAAGATGCGGGCTACAGGCAGTAAGCGGTATACCCCTAGAAAGGAACCACACCAGGGGGTCCAAAATATAGTCAAAGCTCCTTCTAGAATTATCCAGTTTATGAGCTAAGCGCTCCATAGTGAGGCCGTGCCACAGTCTGACGTACTACAGTGCCATTGTGGGTGGTTCTTTATTTCCTCCAGTATGGCGCTAGAACCGTCTTTGCTGCACCCAGTGCCAGCCAACGAATAGAACGATCCCTCTATGTCTAATGTTGCAATTCGGGAGCGTGCAGGCCCAATAGAATATGTGGTGGTGATGCTGGAATAGGATAGCCCAGAATCTCTTTTAGATGTGACAGAATTTCATTTCAGTAGGGACGTATAGTGGGACAGTCCCACCAGATATGCCTAAAATCTCCCAACATCCCACGTCCCCGCCAGCACCTATCAGAGACCTGGGGAAAGAGTGTTTTAAGCTTCTCCGGGTAGAGATACCGTTGTAGAGAAGTTTATAAGGAGCTTCTCTAGTGCCCATGGAGTGGTTATATTTGACTAGATCATGAAACAGGCGGGACCAGAGACCCTCCTCCACCGGAGATTCCAACGTCCGCTCCCAAAACGCCAAATGACAAGGAGTGTAGATGCGTTGTGCTGATATCAATAATCTGTACAGTGTGGAAATACTACCCCGTGCCATTCCCCCTGCTGAACAAATCTCTCGATAGGAAGAAGATCCCTAACGGCCGCCGCTCTCGTATGAGGTTGAGTAACCCAGTGAAGTATTGATTATAATGAAAGCGCTCAGAAATGGGTAGATGGAAGTCCCTACAACAATTTTCGAATGTGCGTACCTGGTCCCCATGGAAAAAGATCAGTGATCGTCCGACAACCCCCCTCTCTCTACTTATCAAAGGGCCCTGGTGTAGCTCCTGGGGGGAAGGCCATGTTATATTGGATTTGGGTATGGGGTGAGGGGAAAACCTTAAGTCTGAGGGTGCTTGCCACATCGTCCCACACCTTGAGGGTAGTAGCTGTGGGAGTACTAAGGTAAGCATTTTTCGGGCGGTCACTCATGGGTTTCCACAGCACATCCCACAATGTCTGCCCGTCACTGCCCTATCCATGTGCAACCACAGCTTGTCTGATTCTCGAAGGGATTACTCCTCAGTAACATGGAGCTGTGCCTCTCTATAGTATATAAGAGGGTCTGGGAGGGCTAACCCGCCCCTTTCTCTGGGGCTTGTAGGCAATCTGTTGAAGAGCCGTGCTAGTGCGTTCTGCCAAATAAACTGAGTAAACAACCTACGAAGCGCGGTAAAGTCTGTAGAAATGTCAATGGACAGGCTTTGAAACAAATATAACAACAGTGGGAGAACCGTCATCTTAATAGTGTTAATTTGGCCTAACCAAGAGTGCCGGAGTATTGACCATCTCTTAAAATCTGCTAGCAGAGTCCTAAAGAGGGGCAGAAAATTTGCCTTAAATATGTCAGTCACCCTAGGGGTGAGCCTTACTCCCAAATACATAATTTCTTCCTTGGCCCAGACGAATAGAGAAGTGGAAGCCAACACACTCATCTCTGCGGAAGAAACCATTAAATTGAGGTTATAGGATTTTTCCTTATTCACTTTGAAGCCTGCTACCTGCTCGAAGAGACTCAACTCCTCCGTAATGGCCCGAAGGGTCATGCGTGGTTGAGTGACAAAAAGCAGAATATCGTTGGCAAATAATGAGACCCTATGTTGATCGGAGTCAAATTGAATGCCATGAAAATTCGTATTTGCCCTTATCTGGGCTGCTAGTGGCTCCATGCTAAGCGCAAAAAGCAGCGGGGAAAGAGGGCATCCCTGTCTGGTTCCCCTGGACTAGTCGGAAAAATCCGAAATCACCCCATTGACACACATCCGTGACCTGGGGCCCGAGTAGTTGCTCATCACCATTGCTATAAACTGCTCCCCAAACCCAAAGCTCCGGAGAGTCGCAACCAAAATGGACCATTCTACCCAAAAGCTTTCTCAGCATCCAGTGCTAACAGCATAGCCAGGACCTGCATCTTCACCTTTTCCATCAGGTGGCTGAAAGTTCTAATGATGATATGTGTTTGCTGACCCTTTATAAAACCGGATTGATCTAGATCAACCAAATCCGGCAACATCCCTTCAAGTCTCTGCGCCAGTATTTTGGTGAAAAGTTTTACGTCGAGATTGAGCAGGGCGATGGGCCTATAGGAAACATAAAGCTGAGGATCCTTCTCCTCCTTAGGAATAAGTGAGATCAGGGCTTCCCCCATAGTGGGGGAGTGTTTGTGCTCGGTTCTTATGAAATTGAACAGTGCGGCTAAGTGGGGGACGAGCTCGGCCCCAAAAGTCTAGTAGAAATGCTTAGTGAAGCCATCAGGACCCGGGGCATTGTGCAGAGGAAGGGAGTTGATGTCCTCCCGTACTTTGTCTAAGGTGAATGGGGCCTCTAAAAACTCATTGGTATCCTGGGAGACCTGCGGAAGCTGAATGTGGCGTAAATAGCTCTCCTGGGCGGTAGCACTTGGGTTATCTGAGGTATACAAGCGAGTATAAAAGTTCCTGAAAACGCACGCTTTCTCCTCTTCCGAATGGTCCTCCCCAGATTCATCCTGCACTTGCGCAATATAGCCCTTAGATTGCTTAACCCGCAATTACCTGACCAGGAGAGAGACGTTTTTTTTTTTTCCCACCATCATAATAAGATCGCTGGAGCCGTAATAATGCCACCTCTGCCCTATTCATATAGATAGACTGCAGTTTGCCTTTTATGGAGGTTACTTTCCTCTGATTCTGCCAAGTACGAGAGAGCTTGTGAGCCCATTCACCCTCCTTCAATACACTCTCCAAACCTTGTCTCTCTTTAGTTTTCAACTGATAAAGTGAGGTCACTAAAGAGATGTACGTGCCCCGGATGACAGCTTTAAACGCGTCCCAAATAGTAGGGAGAGGGGAGTCCCAAGGGTGATTACTCTGAAAGAACTCCCTGATAGCTCTCCTCAGCTCGTCTCGAGTCGTTGGGTCTCTAGTTAACGAGCGCCCCCTCTGTGATTTCGGGAGGTTCCACTCCAAGCCCACCTCAACCGGCGTGTGATCTGATATGATTATCAGGTGGATAGTGGCCGTTCGGAGGAGCTGTCGAAGGGGCTTGCTTCTGAAAATATAGTCAATCCTAGAATAGGACCTGTGAGAGTTGGGATAAAAAAGTGTAGTCTTTTTTGCGTGGGGTGAAACGTGTGCCAAGAGTCAGGAAGCCCCAATCTGTGAAATGCCATCTTAACGTATTCTGCAAAGACACTAGTAATCGGTCTTTGGAGGTGTGTCGTGTCCTGAGCGGTATCCCAAGTCAGGTTGAAGTCTCCCAAAAGCACTATCTCACCCTCCGCAAAGCCCCTCAACACCTCCAGAAAGTGCAATCGAAACTGTGTTTGGCCACTATTAGGCGCATAGAGTGTGGCTATCGCACAAACCTGGCTGCCCAGGGAGCCCTTGACCAACAAAAATCTGCCCTCCTTGTCTAGATGGGACCATGAAAGCTGAAAGTGCGTGGATCTATGAAACAGCAAGGCTACCCCACAGTGCTTTGTTGTTGCAGAAGCAGTATATATCTGCGGGTAGTATTTGTGCTGCAGTCTATGGCCGTCGCCCTTCTTGAGATGTATTTCCTGCAAGGCCACTATATCGTATTGGTGGTCATCAAAGAATTTCCGCAGCTGTGACCGCTTGTTAGGCGAATTCAGCCCTTTAACATTCCATGTTAAAAAGTGTAACATCATACCGAGGCATCTAATAAGCGTTCGCCCATGAGTACGTCTGACCAAATGTGTTGTCCTGGAACTCCAGTGCTCCCCCTACATCCCATGCCCCCCACCCCATCCCCAAACCCCTCCAAACTGTTCACCCACATGAAATAGGGACAACAAACAATAATCAAGCATCAAGAATGACGACGCAAAAAAAATTACATCATAGCAACTATAAGTCTCCGACATTTAAACCGGAAATTCCGTGTAGTCCTCATGATTGGGAGGGGGTATTCATCCGCCTCCACCCCCAACAGAAGCACACATAGGGGGTCATTCCGACCCCGGTGGGCACCGGCCGCCGGGCGGAAACCACCCAAAGACCGCACCGCGGTCAAATGACCACGGGGTCATTCTAACTTTCCCGCTGGGCCGGCGGGCGATCTCCAAAAGATCGCCTGCCGGCCCAGCGGGAAAGCCCCTGCAAAGAGGAAGCCGGCTCCGAATGGAGCCGGTGGATTTGCAGGGGTGCGACGGGTGCAGTGGCACCCGTCGCGATTTTCAGTGTCTGCAAAGCAGACACTGAAAATCTTTGTGGGGCCCTGTTAGGGGGCCCCTGCACTGCCCATGCCAGTGGTATGGGCAGTGCAGGGGCCCCCAGGGGCCCCACGACACCCGTTCCCGCCAGCCTGGTTCTGGCGGTGAAAACTGCCAGAAACAGGCTTGCGGGAAGGGGGTCGGAATCCCCATGGCGGCGCTGCAAGCAGCGCCGCCATGGAGGATTCCCTGGGCCAGGGGTAAACCGGCGGGAAACCGCCGGTTCCCCTTTTCTGACCGCGGCTTTACCGCCGCGGTCCGAATAGCCCAGGAAGCACCGCCAGCCTGTTGGCGGTGCTTCCTCTGCCCTACCGCCAGGGCAGAATGAGGGCCATAGTGTCTGGTGTAGGGACTTCCTTTGCTGCTCCTGGAGGGATGATAGAGAGCCGTCCTGGAAGTGTTCAAGCCACCAGCACTCCGTCGGTCTGTCCACAGCCTCCACACTGTCCCCTGGGAAGAGGAACCCCACACATCCCCTTTTAAAAGCCTCCGCCTCTGCCCCCAGAGGATCCCCTAGCTGGCGGCAGACAGGTTCACATACTACTCCTTGGGGGCTTTCCTCTCCCTCTGCAGCAACCTCCAGTGGTCCCCAATGAGAGACATGACGGACTCCTCCCGACGCCGCTACTCCCCTTGTCCAGCAAGTCCATTGTCCACACTCGTCTCCAGCAGGCCCAGTGCAGCCGTCGCCTCCCCACACTCCACAAAGTGGTACGGCTTGTTGTTAAGTTCAAAAGCAGTGCCAAATAGAAATGTCCATCTGTACCGAATATTTTGAGCTTTCAACTCATCCGTGATCGGGCGGAATCGCTGCCGCCAGAGTAGCGTAGCTGGAGCAATGTCCTGGAACTAAGCACCTTGAAAGGACACCACGTCCTGTCACCTCGCCTTCTGAAGTATGCGCTCTTTAACCTTGAATGAGCTCAATTTCACCAAAATATTGCTGGGTCTCGTATTCTCGGTGACTGGGCGACTCCCCACCCTATGCACCATTTCAATCTATAGTTCTGGATGGTCGTCACCTCAGAGATGTGAGAAGAGGCCCACCACAAATGCCTCCAGATCTGGACCCTCACTGCCCTCCTCCAGCCCCCGCACTCTAATGTTGTATCTTCGAGAACGGTTTTCCAAGTCCTCTCATTTAAGTATCGATAGTTGAAGTTGTGATTTGAGCTGCAAGACCTCCTTCTCCAAAGGACTTACTTGTTGTTTTATCTCTTGGACCTGAGTTTCAATGTCTAATGTGCGGGTCCCCACCGAATCCACGTCCGCTTGAAGAGAGGTCATGCGACTTGTAACATCTGATTGAAGCGCCTCCAGTGCCGACTTCAAATCCGCTGTGAGTTCCTCTTGCAGTTCCTCCTTAAAGGTGCGGAGGGAGGTCATCTTGGTGAGTGCCATGCCGCCCGACTGCTGCGTCTCGGGCACCTCTGATCCGGCAGGCGTGAAATAGTTAGAGACCCTATTAGATTGTAGCTTCCTCCGAGGCATAAGCTCCCCTCAGACCTCACTCGCTGTGGTGCTCTTATTATCACAATAAGTGCCACTGCTGCTGCTGGCCCCCAGCTGCTGCTCACTGGGACATGGTCCCACAGTAACAATGCTGGTGGACAAAAGGAACAGATTCCTATGCAGGGAAAGGAGAAGTGACCCTCCTACAGAAGCTCCCTGTAAATCCTCCCCAGAGAAGCTCCATGAGGTCTGGCACAGAGAGCCATTTTGAGGTCATGCAACCAGGTCAGGCAGGCCCCAAAAGAAAAAAGGAAAAAAAAACAGGCCTTCAGGGGCCTACCATCGCACCCCCCTCCCCCCCTCCCCAAGACCTCCATGTGGGGGTGGTGCACAACAAGCCAGAAAGCCCTACTCTGTGGTCCCCCGGCCTACGCTGCTCGTCGGGGCCGCCCGATGCACTCAACACTGCAGGAGCAACTGTGCCCCTCTCCACTCGCGCAGCCGCCTGGAAAAGGCAAAGGGGCCCTCCTGCCCCGTCTGCTGGATTCCCGCTGCCACCTCCTCTCTCCCAGACCTGGGGGTGCCACCTCACCTCACTCGGGGGCTCCCCCTCATGTACGGGCCTCTGGGCTCCCGCCTGCATCCAGCTCCTGGGAGATGCGCTTTCCGCACCGGCGTGGGTGCAGATCGTCGCAAAGCCTCCCCAGCGCTCCACAGGCTCCCCCGGACTCACAGTATCATCTGGGGAGCCACACCAGCTAGCCCCCCCCCCCCCTGACACCTGGTAAAGGGGTCTGCAGGAGTGGGTGGTCGCAGACCCTGCGGGCTTCACGACTTGTCGGCCATATTGGCTGGCCACGCCACTCCCTGGGTAGTATTGTGAACTGTATTACCTGCAGGGAAGATGTAATAGCCACCTCTCTAGAATTAAACTTTGCTGCTTCCCAGTCAATGTCCTCAATGTCCTACACATTGCGCATCTATCTCCCTCTGAGCTGACCCAGATTGTCTGGCATGCTAATATTTAACGTCTTAAACGTTTGGGAGATTGCTCCTTTCCCAGTCTTCTACGTTAGCATCCGCCCTTCTAGAATGGCGTATTCTGGGATCTCGAGCTCCCCTGCCTCTCAGCCTGCCAAGTGTGTTGCAACGTGGCACACTTCAAGAATTGAGTTGAGTGTAGGTAGTATTCCTGTTGAACAGAGAAGGACATTATATATCCGCTCTCCAGTATGTCCCCAGTGGTGAAAATGCCAATTTTATCCCAGGTCCAAAAGCCCTGGTGTGTCGTCATTTTACGCAGCCATGCTCCCTTCCAAAGGGGTATTTCCCTGGTAACTGTACTTATCCAACCAGTTGTCTTTGTAGCCTTATGTCAAGCTGCCAGGGCCACATGAGTTGCCGGTGGCAACCGCTTGTCCCCCCGCCCACCAGAGAGTAATGTAGTGTGATCTGGTCTCCAGCATAACCCGTTCTAACCAAAAACCTGAATGATCTTGGGGTGCAAAGATCCAATCATTGATATTAATCAAGTGTGCAACCCAGTAGTCCTAGTGGACATCAGGGAGGGCGATCCCACCATTGTATGGGTTGTGCTGCAATGCATTGCTCTGAGTGAAACTCTAGGGCGACTCCCATCCCAGACTGGAGACCTCACCTCCCCAGCTATTCTGGTTAACACAGCCTGCAAACCTGGTAATAGGTGCTCTGAAGCATATATAGCAATTTGAAAAGGGCCTCCTGTCCCATCATAGAGAGGGGGAGCCTCCCTCACTGCCCAATGTCAGTTTGAAAATTCAATATCACCCTCCTGAGATCGCAGCTAAAAACAAATCTCTCTCTGCAGTGTCCCAAAGATTCCCAGATACTTGAAGCTGTCTAGGGTCACACTAAACCTTGTGGGAGTAACGATTGGTCCACCTTACCCTTTGGAGAATACAGCACCGATTTGTTCCAACTGATCCTATAGCCATAGTGCGCCCTAGAGTTCCCAAAGCTCTAAGAGAGCACCAGGATTGTGGTTTCTGAGTCCGTGATATACAAAAGAATATGGTCTGCACAGATCTATATATATATATATATATATATATATATATATATATATATATATATATATATATATATTTTCCTACCTTGTCTGCGGCCAATAATCGAAATTCCCTGACACCTGGATGCATTCTCACCATGCAGGCAAGAGATTGACCAGTATGGGCAAATCAAAGTAGGGACACCCCTGTCTCAATTGGGAACTCGGAGGACAACAACCTCTTTACTCTAACTGCTGTCACGGGATCCTGATACAGCACTGCCCCCCACCTCCTATAGTTTGTGCCTAACCCAAACCCCTGCAGTGTATGCTCGAGGAAGAGCCAGTGTACCGCTTTGAGCACCTTTTCAGCATCTACTGAAAGAAAAACATGCGGAGCCTGTAGTCCCTGACCTGTTAACAACCAATTGTGCGTGCACCGCACGTTTAGCCGCTTTGACCTACTGGGCATGAATGCTGATTGTGTATTAAAGGCGTGATTACCTACTCTGCCACTCTAGGAGCTTCCCTACCTTATCCTCTGTCTCATAAGTGGTGCAGCATAGCCATCATGCATTTTTTTTGTTTTTTTTTGTTTGTTTTTTTTGGTCATTCCTGCTCATATCCAGATATTCAGTCTGGCAGCTATCTTCCTAAGAATGAGGAGATGCATAAGGGACCCCAGATCCCCTTCCAAATGCAGGAGCTATGCCCCCAGACCCTCAAGTTCCACCACTTCCCTTCTCTTATTCTGTGCTATCAGATTTTGAGTCCTGTCCCTAAGCACACTCTGGTAAGCCACCCACAATAAGGTCTTGGATGAAATATAATACGGTGTCGACCTGTAGTCCTGTGGCTACATCACGATCTCTTAGGTCCCAGGCATTCAGTTTCCACCAGGGGGACTGCCTACTTTGAAGGCTTCTCATTTTGACTAACCAGGGGGAATGATCCAACTGCCCCGTGCCATATATTCGGCCTGCCAACTTTCACTGCCTCCCCCACATGGGCCCGAAAAGTATGAATACTTTCTATTGATTGGTATCGGCACCGCCACAAATCTGACAGACCCACAGAATCATCAGATCGTGCCAGTGCCGTAGCCTGGGTGGGCCACAAAATAGTCAAGGTCCATGGCTGTGACATTATTGGAGTCCCCACCCAGAACATGCAGTGGGGAAGCCTACTCAAGGAGTATGTCGGCAATCTTGGCTAGTGTAGGTGTCTGTAAATGAGGAGGTGTATATACGCTGAACAGAGTAATCTCCATCTGATCCCAGTGACCCTGCACCCCTGCAAACCTGCCTTTTGGGATCTTTTCTTGTTCTGGTTATCCAAAATGGGGGGGGGGGGGGGGGGGGGGAAGTCCTTGATCAAGATGACAACCCCGTCCACTGCACCCCCAGACCCTCTGGTCCGATGCAATGTACTCCATCCCCACCCCAGGAATCAGCCGTGGGTCCCCTACAGATGCGTCTCCTGATGGAGAACCACACCAGGCTGCAGCCTTTTAATGTATTGGGCCGCCAGGCCTCACTTAAATTTGTTGCCAAGACCGTTGATAATATGGGTTAAGACTGTAAGACTTGAATTCTCCAGGGGTCTGAACTGTGTCATACTTTGAAAATAGTGTACTTTGTGTTCGGGTGATGTCCTCTGATGTCATGAGTAGGCGATCATGTCAATGACACTTCTCCACAATCCTTGGGAACAGAAACAAAACCCCACCACCCCAACTACACCCCAAAACCACATTACCTACGTGAAACAATGCACAAGGAGAGAAAGAGAGGTCTGTAGCTCCACCACCCTCTTGAACTCTCAACCCCCAAACAATAACATTCAAACTGCTCAAGTTTGCTTTCAGCACCTCCTGGGAGCCCTGGTGGGTGGGATGGGGGTTTGCATGGAGAAATCATGTCCCTCCTGACTTCTCTGTCTCGATGGGCTATCTCTGCTTCACTATCCCCCCCCCTAGGTCCAGGACTGTGTCACGCACAGTGGATGCTGGTCTTGTGTGTTCGTGTTCCAAGGCAAGTAAGTGTGATCCATCCAAAACCCATGTCGGTTCCTCCTACTTGGGGACCTGAGATACTTCCTCAGGGGGCCTGTCCTGCTTAGTCTTTTTGGATGCCAATCACAGCTCACCCTTGGTGTGAGAGGATACCCCAATTCTCTGCTCGCGCAGCAAACCTGGCAGCGGATCCCCTTTATGATTAATTTCTGTAGCCCGGCCCAGTCTTCTCACTGACATTGTCCTTGAGTGTTCGGCCTCCTCCCAGAGGGAGATTAGGCTAGGCAGCTCTCCCTCTCGTCAGCTGTGGGCGCTTCTCTAAACAGGCCCAGGCCTCCTCTGGTGAGTGAAAGAATACTGACTTCCCTTGGTAGAGAGCCTTGAGCTTCCAGGAAATAGCAACATGTACTATAGTTGTAAGGCCTGCAGCTTCGTTTTAATAGAGCCAAAGGGATGGTGCTGTTTTTGGACTTTACACTAAATATTGAAGTCCATTACTGCCCCAGATGGGGCACACAGCAGCTGCTGTGGCCAACAGGTGTCACCCTCCTCCTGTACCCAGGGAGGGGCTCCACTCCAGTCAGCAGCCTCAGCAGTACCCCATTGCACTCTGTGCTGACACAGTACTCGGTCCCATCTCCGCTGCCCTGTCTAAAAAAAAATCACCCAGTGCTAGGCACGGTGCAGCGATTAAGATGTAGGCCCAACAGCCCCTCTTGCCTGCTGTTCTCTGGGACCTCATACTGTCAGCCACATCCGCCACACTAGTACAACCCAAGAGACCATAGTGAAACTTGGGCCACACTCTGCCACTCCTGGCTGGGGGCGGGGGTGTCGGCACCACTTTTACCACAAACAAGGTGCAGCAAGGAGATCTGTCCATTGCTCTAACTCCACTGGGCCTCCTGCAAAATAGGAGCACCTGACTCTCTGATGGGAGTGCCGCAGCTTGTGGCTGCGCTCCAGGCCGAGGTCATGGTGGGCCCGCAAGGGAAGCAGTGGCTGCCTTCCCTGGGCCGGGTGTCTACTGGGGGTCACCCCCCTTTGCATGTCTGCTGTTTGGGGGGGGAACTCAGCGAGGCGTGTTGGAGTCTGGGGCCGCACCTCAGCCCTGGCGTTTCACCGCAATTGAGGTAGACCACACGTGAGGACCAGTTAAGCATCTCCTTCTGATGTAAAATATTGCTCCTAGTGTACTCCCAATAAGTGTGGGTAGCCCACTAGGGTATCAAGCGGTGTAGTAGTCTGTCAGCATATAGGATGAAGAATGAATGATTCAGGTCAGTGGCCAGGAACTTAGTGAGGTGCGTCTCTACCATCTTTGCTTCCTAAGAATACCACCTTAATTGTTAGTTTCCTATTTCAGATACATTCACATTAGAGTATGCTTCAAAATGAACTGTTTACATTTTGCTTTTTATATGCATAAACATTCTGATAAAATTTTAATTTCTAAACCATTGTAGACCCCTCGGGTAGGAGTTGTGGGTCCCCAGCGGTCCAGAGACCACAAGTTAAGGACCACTGCTGTATGGTCATAAGAGTGTTTTTCACAAATAATTCAGGATTCCAGACATTATCATAACTTTTAATAATAAACACATCAGGCCACACCTATGGCTTTTGAAATGTTTCCCATTGAACCAATGGGTTCTGAAGCCTAGTGATAAACCAAACCGGTACAATTGGTTTGATTTATCACCATAACCTACTCTGGACTACTGTATTTAGCACAATCTGTGTCATAAAAGCACTTTTTCAGCAGAAACACACAAGCTTTTCCCAGCCAAATCCAGCAGGAGGAAAGATCAAATGAAGATGGAACCAGACTCTCTCTGTTGAGCTTCTTAGAATTCTTTTTTCAGTTGATCACATAATGTTCTGGAGACAGCTGTCCCTTCAACCAGACCTGACAAGAAAAATGTGCAATAGAAAATCAGTGAACTCTTTCAAATACATTAAAATACAGAATGAGAAATGGTTACTGTATAGAGTTTTCCCTTCTAATGTCCTTCTTGTTGCTCAGAAGCCTCTTTCCATTTGTCTTTTCACCATTTAACAGTTGTTTATTTTTACCTCTCATCCTTTGCTGGCCCTTCTGGCTCAACAGTTTTCTGTGTTTTCTTTAGTGCTGACTAATGCTACCTGCTATGACTGTGAGCAAATTAAATTGTTTTAAGGATATTAGGGCTTCCTTCTTTTTGGGACTATTTTCATGGGCAGACTTTATGGAGCAAACAAAACTCTATCGCAAGGTATATTTATATTGATGCTGTTGGTGGACAAGTTCTGTGCAGTAATTCATGGAAATGCGTTCTTTTGGTAGGGTTGTCTGGTCCATGATAAAATCCAGCTATGTGTTTAGTTGAGTAAGACTTTTGTGTTGTTAGCCACCCAGTATTGTCACACTAAACCACTGAAGTGTTTGACTAAAGTATATGGGAGAACTCTAGAAATCCAACTCTCCAAAAATAATATATAAACCACACTGGAGAGTAGACTCACTCACTTGGGGTTTCAAGATGAGCTTAAGAAAAGAAAATCTGAACACCACTGAACCTATTACTTCTGCCTCAGATACTCGCACAGTGTAACACAGGTGGTCATCACATTCTCTCAAGTGTTGTGGAACACTTCACAGTGACCCCATAGTAGACACTCTGGCAGAGTGTCAGTCAGCCAGCAGTGGCCATGGAAGAAGATCCTCCAATGACACCAGTTTTCTGGTGACCTGGAATGGCATGAGTGTTTAATATAATGATGACGAAGGATTGGAAAGTGAAAGATGCACATGTTCAGTGTTCAGTAGTCTGGCATTCCAAAATGTATTAGTAGAGAACAAGTTTGACATTGAGCTTTAGACAACATTATACCCACATCTGAATAGTTAAGTTAACCTAGTTTAAAAGAGGATACTCCTTTAAAAAGAGAATCAGTGTCCTTTTCAAGTAGAAATGTACTTTCATGGAAACTTAAAACAGTGAATATCTAAGTATAATGTGATAACATGACATAGGTAAACACAGACATATAAAAATATTCCCACAAAATAGCACATTAAAACCAGAAATATTGGCATTTCCAGTGGTTGGTATTGGTGATGTGGTAGTGGTGTGGTACGATTGGCGGTATTGCCTCTAGTGTTGGGGATATCTGTGGTGATTTTGGAGTTGATAGTATTATTGGTGGTGTTTCATTAGTGATGTTGTTAATGGTGACAGGTGTATTGGTATCAATGTTGGTGGTATTGTTGATGTAATATTAGTGGTTTGATCATTTTCTTCTGAAAATAACTTACACTCATGTAAACTAACTGAAAATAATTATTGGCAAAGTTTATAGACCTGTGTTTCACGTGACAACACATGCAAACATAGACATAAAGATATGTGCCTGATATATATTGATGGCACTGTCCCTGGCGCATAGCATTCATGCTGGCATTGGTGTGAGTGGTAGTACTGATGGTGTGATAACAAGCAAAATACCTGCTGCATTCATAAGTGTATGTGATGGTTGAATATACTATGACATCTGTATAACAATAACTCCTACGCTTAGCACTATGCTTAAGATAAGTTGAACGGAAGCTTTTGTCTTCAAAGACTAAACGTGTACGGACTTGGTATCCCTGGGAAACTGGTATTTGTGGAAAAACACCCAAACCCTTTAAGAGAAGCCTTATACCTAGACATCGATGGCCATAGAAAACTAGTACACAACTGTGTAGAGTTTTAGACAATGATTTAATTGTGCTTATAGTCATAAATTGTTGAAAAAAACATTTGCAGTAGATGCTTCAGTGAACAGCATGGTAAAACTGATAGGTGAAATAGGTGAACACAGTCCACTGGTGATTACTTTAAAAGAAAAATCTGTTAACAGTGTTGACATTTGTATTGTTAATTTCCCACAAAAACAAAAAAAAAAAACTCAGAATTAAAGTACATTCAGTCAATACAACTTTTTCTTTGTCAATGTGTTATGTTGATGTTTCCACCCTCTGTGTAAATGATAGCCAGGTTCTTCATCAGACAGTGGAGGAAGCAACCTTTTGAGTTGGAGATACAAGGAAAAACAAATGACCTTGTTGTGGCGTCTGATGATGTCAGCGCCCAATCGCGCACTGACCTCGTCAGAGGCCTGCCCCTCCAGCGCGGATCAGAGAAGAAATGCTTTTGCATTTCTTCTCAGATCACCTGGAGGGGCCGAGAAAGGCATCAAAGGAAAGGAAAGGCCTTTCCTTTACTTTGATGTCTTTCTCTGCATTTCTGTTGTGCCCACTAGACCCCAGGGATTTTTTTTGTAGGTTATTGTCATGAGGGGGAGCGGTCCCTGGGGCAAGGACCGCTCCTCAGGGGGCCAAATTATTTGTAGGCCATTTCTGCTCCCCCTGGGGGCAGAAACGCCTAGACACCAGGGATCTTTATATATATATATATATATATATATATATATATATATATATATATATATATAATATAGTGACCCCATAGGCAATGGTCGTTCCCTGTTGGGGGGGGGGGGGGTGGGAATTACTTATAGGCCATTTCTGCCCCGCTTGGGGGCAGATCAGCCTGTTTTTATTAGGCCAGAAACCACTGGATGCCAGGGATTTTTTTTTTTTTATATTATTGAATGAGGGGAGGGGGGGTCAAAATATTTTTAGGCCTTTTCTGCCCCAACCCCTTGGGGGCAGATCAGCTTATTATAATTTGGCCCCTAGACACCAGGGAGAGATATATAGATATATATATATATATATATATATATCGACCTCTTAGGCAAGGGCCACTCCCCTGGGGCGCAAATAGTATTTACACCATTTCTGCCCCCCAGAAACCACTAGACACCAGGGATTCTTATTTGTTCGGGGGGAGGGGGGGAAATTATTTTAGGCCATTTCTGCTCCCCTTGAGGGCAGATTGGCTTATTTCTATTAGGCCGAGATGCCCCCTTGGGGGGGGGGGGGGTGCAGAAAAGAAATAAAAGTATTTTGCTAGGGGAAAAGATTGGTGTGTGTATGTATGTGTGTGTTTTGTTTGGGGGGGGCAGCCCCTTGGGTAAGGATCGCTCCCCATGCGGCCACATTACTGTTGGCCATTAGGGCAGATCGGCCTATTTTTGGAAGGCCCATCTTCCCCCAAGGGGGGCATAAAGCCCACCAGAGACCAGGGAAGATTTTTTTTTTTTTCTCCAAAATAAGAGGGTGGGGTATGGCCATACCCCCACCCCAAATTAATGGGGCCATAGTTCTGCCCACCAGTGGGCAGATAGGGCAATTACCCCCAATCCACACTACGGAGGTGCAGAAAGTCTACCGAAGGCCAGGGAATAAAAAAAAAAAAAAAAAATAGTGCCCTAAAACATCTTATTCCACATCAAGCAAGAGGACATTTGATTATTTTGTGTTTTGGTTTTACATTTGGGCCATGAGAGATTGGCTAACTCTCAAAATGAGCCTACTTAGAATGGTGAGTGCTACACTTTTTGGACTTTGGAACGCTGCCATGTAGAAAAATCCACAAGACTTAGACACATCTGTAACCTAAACATCTGGGTGAGTCCAGGGTGGTGTGCTTCACATGCACCCGCACCATTTTCTTACCCACAATGCTTTGCAAACCTCCAACTTTGCTGGAAATCACCCATTTTTCCCCATTTTTTTGATGGAACCTTCCTGAATCTGCAGGAATCCACAACATTCCTACCACCCAGCTATGTCTCATCTATACAGATGAAAATTCTGCCCCACTTGTCAGCCATTTTTTTTTCTTCTTTTTTTTCATCTGCCCTTTTGGACCCTCTTTGGTTCCCCCTTAGTTTCAACATATTTTTGGCTCTTCCCTATGGCACTTGGCCCACCTATACAAGTGAGGTATCATTTTTACCGGGAGACTGAGGGGAACATTGGGGGGTAGGAAATTTGTCCCGGTGATCCCACACAGAAATGTGGGAAAATGTGATTGTTTTTTTAAAGCTAAATTTGAGCTTTGCTGAGGATTCTTCGTAAGAAATCACTGGGGGATCCACGCATGTCACACCTCCCTGGAATCCCTCGGTGTCTAGTTTTCAGAAATGTCCACATAGTGTTTTTGGGGCATTTCCTTTCACGGGCACTAGGCCTACCCTCACAAGTGAGGTACCATTTTTATCGGGAGACTTGGGGGAACACTGGATGGAAGGATATTTGTGGCTCCTCTTACATTCCAGAACTTTGTTTCCAAAATGTGAGGAAAAAGTGTTTTTTTTGGCAAAAGTTTGAGGTTTGCAAGTCCTCTGGGTAACAGAACCAGATGAGAGCCCCACAGGTCACCCCTTCTTGGATTCCCCTCGGTGTCTAGTTTTAAAAAATGCACAGGTTTGGTAGGTTTCCTTAGGTGCCGGCTGAGCTAGAGGCCAAAATCTACAGCTAGGGACTTTCCAAAAACCACGTCAGTTTTCAATGTAAAAATGTGATGTATCCATGTTGCGTTTCCTGCTGCTAGCATTAGACCTACCCATGCAAGTGAAATACCATTTTTTTATCGGGAGACTTGGGAAAACACAGAATAACAAAACAAGTGTTATTGCCCCTTGTCTTTCTCAACATTTTTTCCTTCCAAATGTAAGACAGTGTGTAAAAAAGACGTCTATTTGAGAAATGCCCTGTAATTCACGTCAGTATGGGCACCCCGGAATTCAGAGATGTGCAAATAATCACTGCTTCTCAACACCTTATCTTGTGCCCGTTTTGGAAATACAAAGGTTTTCACTCTTCATATTTCAGCAAATGAATTGTTGCATACCCAGTATAGAATGAAAACCCATTGCAAGGTGCAGCTCATTTATTGGCTCTGGGTACCTAGGGCTCTTGATGAACCTACAAGCCCTATATATCCCCGCAACCAGAAGAGTCCAGCAGACATAACGGTAAATTGCTTTAAAAAATCTGACATTGCAGGTAAAAGTTACAGTAAAACGTGGAGAAAAATTGCTGTTTTTTTTTTTCACCTCAATTTCAATATTTCTTTTATTTCAGCTGTTATTTTCTGTAGGAAACCCTTGTAGGATCTACACAAATGACCCCTTGCTGAATTCGGAATATTGTCTACTTTTTAGAAATGTTTAGCTTTCTGGGATCCAGCACTGGTTTCACACCCATTTCTGTCACTAACTGGAAGGTGGCTGAAAACACAGAAAATAGTAAAAATGGGGCATGTCCCAGTAAAATACCAAAATTGTGTTGAAAAATTTGGTTTTATGATTCAAGTCTGCCTGTTCCTGAAAGCTGGGAAGATGGTGATTTTAGCACGGCAAACCTTTTGTTGATGCCGTTTTCAGGGAAGAAAAACACAAGCTGCCTTCTGCAGCCCTTTTTTCCCATTTAAAAAAAAATAAATAAAAAAAAAAAAACTAAATTCTCGCTGTATTTTGACAAATTTCTTGGTTTCCTTCAGGGGAACCCACAAAGTCTGGGTGCCTCTAGAATCCCTAGGATGTTGGGGGGGGAAAAAGGACGCAAATTTGACGTGGGTAGCTTATGTGGACAAAAAGTTAAGAGGACCTAAGCGCAAACTGCCCCAAACTGTCAAAAAAAGGCTTGGCACCTGAGGGGGAAAAGACCTGGCAGCGAAGGGGTTAAATGTGGATTCTGTTTGTATGGGCCTTACCTCCCTTCCAAAAAGACACACAAAAGTAAGGCCACTAGTACCAACTGAGATATGTTTGTACAAATCTAAAAGTGAAGAATAAAAAAGCAAAATTTGTTAAAGTGATAAAAGCCACAAATTGATGTGGTCTCAGTCAATTGGAAACATACTGCTCAAGAGAGATGCAGCTGAAAGTCCGGCTAAGTAGGTGGAAGACATCTGCTGCACTGCTCGATCCCCAGTGCTCAGAGTTCAGAATCGAGGCCAACACTGCTGTCCTGCATCACTAGAACCAGCGTTGAAGGTGCAGATATGATGAGTGCACCTACCAGTGCTGCACAAGCAAATTCTTTTTGGTCAGGGTGGCCTACAAATGAGTTACCTGACCATGCAGAGATACATCTGTCACGAGAATACTGTGTTACCAGACTCTTTGAATCACTAATCAACTGCACCTGTTTCTAATCTATGCAGATACCTGTAATTCTTTGTAAGTAATCATAGACATGGGGGGCAGGGTGCTTCCAAAAATGTGGAGAGGGCACGATAAAGGGTGCAGAGCTTGACTGGGAATCATAGGTGAGATTGCAGTCCTGTAACTGAGCAACTATTTAACTGTGTAACATATCTTTTTGCTGTAATATTAAAGTACTTTCTCTTTACTAAGCAAGGCACTGAGGACTGAACAGTACATATTATGGCTGCTGTTTGACTGTTGAGTTCTGAGCTTTTGCCGCCTCAAACTACTTCTCTGAGAAACCTTTGACTGCGGAAGGGGTACACTTGGCCAATTTTAAGGCAACACTTAATACCGCTGTTTGGCAGGCCATGAGACTAAGTAAGTTTAACCACATTATGCCCATCTTGCACTCTCCTAAATAGCTTTCAATAGAAGTGAGTAACCTGTATGAACTGGTTATCATAACACAAGGATGTCTTTCACCGTACCCTTTACTCATTCACACCAAATAGACCACACCTGGAAGGAAACACACACTTTAGAGCAGATGGTAATGTTGAAACACCAAGATTCAAAAAGGACAATATACTCCAGCTGTGATCTTTTTCACAGTGTTGAAAAAACTGTTATTTCAGCACTACTTGTAAACTTGAATGAATACTTTCTCCACTGGTTTTTCCAGTGAAGAGTCCCGAGGATAAGAACCTTCAGACACCCCCACTCGGGAATACCTCATTGCTGGAATTTTACCTTAAGTGAACTGTTAAGTTTATTATAGTCCATACCTAATGAGTTTTGACTTTACCATTACATATTTTACTACATATAGTATTTGTTGTTAAGTTTTGTATGAAACTGTTCTTGTATGAAGTGCTCAGTCACCTTCTTGAATCTTATCTGGGCTATATGAACTTGCCTACAAATACAATATGTGCATTACATGTTTGGATGCTTTTATTGCATAAAACATAGTTGTGTTCAATCCATTTTTGACAGAGGCCTGTGAATTATCCACATTTCATCAGAATTATGCCTCTGCAGAACTTCACTTTTGCCACTTGTTTAATTAGTAATTTCTTCATGAAAGTCCTAGCCAATCTAGAACATTCTAGTTGAGGTCAGGATGCATTTTAGCTGACGTTGCAAAGAAGCTTCAAATACATCTGAGCTTAGCAATTGCTCCTTGTTTAATTAGCACATTATTTGTGAAAGCTAATCAAAACCGAAATGTCAGGTCATATTGTTAGTTATTTGAGCCTTTCTGGAATAGCTTTTAAATCTCTAATCAATAGTCTGTTCATGGAAGCTTAATATTGCAACTGCAGTCAGTGTATATTGTTGGCTGTGTCTTGGTGGCATAGCTCCAGAAACCTCTAATTTATATTGCCAGAATATAGTTTTAAAAAAGCATAGCCTTTTCATCTGATGCTCTGTTATTAACTACATAATTAAGTTATTTTCTGTTCTTTGCCTTACTGTAGGCAACCAAACTGTATAGTTTGGTTTTTCACTTATCCTTTTAAACACCCCTGTTTGAAAGACCTATGTTCACTTATCCTTTTAAACACCCCTGTTTGAAAGACCTATGTTCATGATAATTGCTGTAAAATATACTTGTAATATGAAAAATTCAATGTGTGCAACTTGTTAACATGGGCTTTAATGCTTTTAGGCATATAGTTTGGGTTCACTTGAATCCCAGATAGGACCATATTATTTAGTAACTAGTTGTTATACAAATTCTCTTTCCCCAGTGGTTCAGCTATTGGGTTGTCCTTCCAGCCTTGGCAGGGGGTGTTTGTATTTACCCCTGTCTTGCCCAAGAACAGGACTGTGTGTTTTCTTTAATTGCCCCTCCATGCCCAAGTGCAAGGTTAGTGTGCAGACCCCCTAATTTGGCCAACAAGTGAATAGGGGGTGTAATTATTTCCTGATGCCTTGCCCAATTCCAAGTAAGGACAGTAAACCTGTAGCCTGCTCTTGGGCAAGGTGTGAGAGGGAATTCTAAATTGAACCCACCCAAATCGTTTGACAAGGGAAGAAACCAAAGACCCCCACCCTTTGGCTAGGCAGAAGAGTGATTGTTTTTTCCAGAGTGTATTTAGGATTTACCCTACTCTCATTATCCACCCTCCTTTTTGTCCTGGACAGGCTGGCGGATCTGGGGAATAAAGTCTTTCTTTAGTTTTGCATTTTCTCCTGAGATATCCATTAGTTGGCTAAGGTCACAAATAGCAGCATCAGCTTCCTGCTGTGCTGCTTTTTCTCTTCTGTGAATTTGCTACTACCCTTTCTTATTCTAATAGTGCTGGCCTCTTGCTATGTGTATTACTTTTAGAAAGGTACCCCCTTCTACTCAGTGATCACAGCCCACCCCTAGTTAAGAGACTCCATATATTAAGATTGTTGGGCTTCTCCAGAAAATACTTGTTTTTTTTCAGCAGTCTTGTCAGCCCTTCTCTGGGCTGACTTCAATCTGCGTTTACCCATCTCAAGATATGGTCTCTGTGAACAAGGTACTCCACTTGAGGCCACAGCAGAGATGAGTACAGTGATAATACAGCATCCTTTTAAGGTCATGCCTCAGAGCAGAGCTGACACCGGACATTGTCATTAACCTGAAAAAGGGCTTTACACTACCAGGAAAGGGGCTTTGGCTCCGTCTACCTATTGGTAGCCAAAAGTGCATGTTTTGCTTGTGCTCCCACAAAAGAAGGGCTTGCCTTCCACACAACTGTGATCTTTTTGGTAATCCAGCTGCGTGAGCTTAGCAGCATTATGTCTGAGTTTAAACTTTGAGGGGCCCGTGCATGGATGTTTAATGCTATATTAAAGTGCCTTATTTAAGTGGATAATTTATTTTGTTTGGTCTTCTCTGAGGGCTGCACAGAAAGGGGGAGGGCAGTCATTATCTTTAGAATTCAGAGTGTAGTTTTGTGTTTGAGAGCCGAGGGCTACCCTAATTGACATGGATTTGTAGGTCTAGCTGACTGCAACTTTTGATTGATTTCATGTGATCAACAAAAAGTACCTTTCAGAGTCCTTATGAGTGAGGGGCTTAGGCTACACTCCCATGTTGGTTATCCTGAGTACAGCATTTGATTGGCCCAAATTTGTGTGCTGCCACTTAAGACTGCTCATGTTGCACTTTTTGGCTTGTGGCAAAGGTTATACTTTATACAGAAAGACTGAGCTGGTTATGGGCTCAAGCTAGTGATTATGGCCATGGGCATGATCTTTTTTTCTATTTTTATGTACGGTATGAGAAAGGTCTTGGGGATGGCATGATTTAATTACTCTGTCTGATGATTGCTTTGTGGAAAACCTTGGCTCAAAACTGTAGGCCTGAGTTGGTTATAGTGATGAAATATAAGCCTGAATGGAGGACGGGAAATGTTATGTCTGATGCCATAGGTCTGGTCTGCTTATTATAGTACTTTATGACAAAGGCAGTTTGTTTAGCTAATCATATTTTGAAAGCATATGTTAAAGTAAATGAGCCTTTAATAGTTGTTTGTTATCAGAGCGTGTAACATGATATAGATGGGTATTGTTACTTGTAGTCTTGAAGAATACTGCAGTAGGCAAAGGCTTTGGTGTTGGCCACCCACTCTGACACACCCTGGGGTTTATTTTAACCCTGATTCTTGTTATGTCCCGCTGAGAGGGGTTGTGTATTATTTAGCAAACTGTATTTTTCTACATATTTATAATTCTATAATTGTATGCATGATGTTTGCCATTTGACATGCACTGAAACTGGACGGTGTTGGGTGAAGTGTAAAGCCAAAGTTAAAGGGTGAACTCTTCCTCCGTTCATTGGGAAAAGGTTTGATCTGTGTATTATGAAACGTTATGCCAGAGCAAATAGGACTGAACTACTTATTGTGAAAGGCATGAGTTCAGGACATTAGGACTATAAAGGTGGGTTATTATTACACTGTGCTAAAGCCTGTAGGCAGGTACTTTGTTGCATGACATTTCACAGATTACCGCAGTAGGCAAAAGTTTTAGCAAGGTTATCCTGCTGAACAAAATGTGGGGATAAAAGATATGGACTACAGTCATCCTTGTTAGGCTGTTTTAGTGGTGTTAGTATTTTGCTTTGACAACTGTACTTTTATGTACATTTGTAGTTGTATGCCTGTATATCAGATGGTTACCTTTAGGGAAGCTTATGCTCTGTACAGTGGATTTGAATTGGTTATTTTGACTAACCTTTAAGGCTAGAGGCTTTAGCGGTTCACTGGGAAAAGTTATATCAGATTCCTTAGGCGTGCTCTGTATATTTTGAACAGTTATGACAAAGCAAGTAAGCCTTACTTATTGTGAAAACAATGTGTTAAAGACAATAGGCTTTTTAAGGTGGGTTGCTATTTCACTTTGCTAAATAAAGACTGTAGGTAAGTATTTTGTTACATGGAATCTCGCAGATTACTGTAGTATGAAAGGGTTTTGGTGTTAGTGAGCCACTTGAGCAAACTTTTAGGTTAAATGGTGTTCCTTCTGGTAATCCATATTCTGCTTGGTCATTGATTTTATTAATTGACAATGGTATTTTGTACATATTTATTACTTTGTTATGATATGCTGCTTATTGCCTTGTGAAAAGGCTTGTGAGCCAACACAGCAGGTCTGAGTTGGTTATAGTGGACAAAGCCAACAATATAGGTTTTATATTGGATTGTTTATAATAAAGGCAGTAGGCCTCACGTGTTGATTGTGAAAAGAATATGTCAAAGTCTATAGGTATTTAAGAGTAGATCGCTTTTACCCTGTATTATTAATTAATGCCTATAGATGAGTATTTTGTTACATGGAGGTTCATGGATTACTATTGTAAGCAATGGTTTTGGTGCTGATTACCCTCTCTGACAAACTGGAGGTATAGAAGATTTCTTTGTACTGTCAGAATCCTTGTTACGTCCTTAGGAGCGATAGTCTTTTGATTTGCTAACTGCAATTTGGTACACTATTTAAGTTTATGACTGTATGCTTGATGGTTGCCTTCTGGCGAAGCCTATACTGAATACAGGAGGCCGTATTTGATTCTGGTTATTAGCCAGTGATAACGGCTACAGGCCAGGTTGGTTCACTAGGAACAAATATTTCTGTTGCTGTACGTCAGATACTGTAATGGAAGAAAATCATTAACTGGTGGGTATATCCTCATATATATTGATGAATAGGTACTTTAGTGCATAGAAGGCCTGTGGGTCAGCTCTCTTCTGACATTGGACTATCGAGGTGTAATTTACCCTCTGCTTCCTTCCTTGACAGCAAACTGTATTAGATAGTGGGTCTGTCCACATTGGTCACTGGCTCTCTTGCCCCAAGAATTAAGGCATTTTTTGATCACGTGTACATCCACCTGAAAATGAGTGCGCTTCAGTGTCTGGGTTGGCTGTCCAGGTCTTTAGTTTCAAATGTCCTACATTTTATAGTTTCCCCTTTCTTTTCTTTGTTTCTCTTATTTCATTTTAATGTTTCTTAAGAGTAACAGGTTGCTTATTTGACTATTATTTCATCTGTTGTGTACTTCAGTCCACGCAGACACTTAATATGAACCAGCAGCCTATCATGGAGTGCCGTTGTCTGTAGTTTGTCTTTGTTTGATCATTCCAAGAGGGCTAACACGTTGGTTCTAAATGTGGTGGCCATGCCTGAACTTTAAACGACTAGTGACTAGTTACAATACCTTTGCAAGACATACGCACACTGCTTTGTTTAGTTTGTTATTGTAAGCATATACCTACTATGTTTAGATGGCAGCATGTTTTCTTTTTTTTTTTTATACTTGTATTCTTTTAATTTATCTTGCATATGTTGTTGTGGTTGTGTGTCTTTTATTACTGTTGTCAGAGGGTTAATGCAAAAATGAGTTGATGGATGAATAGATACATTAGTGCTAAGATCACTAACAGAGTATGATGACTTCCTGAGTGCCTAAAACCATAGTAACGCATAAGGCAATTTAATTCATATGCCAACCTATTGTCTTTGCCAGTGCATGTTTACAGGTTGCACCTCTCTATACGTGCTTCAGCATCCCTCTTGCTCAGCCAGACTTGCACTGAGGCACCCCACCACCAATATGGTTTACTTATCAGTTAGTGCCCTATACTATATGGTACCCTTTAAGACCTGCCCTCTGATACTGTGTGGTTTCATGTAAGATCCTCTCATGGTATACTGCTGTGTGTCCTGTAAGACATCCCTTCCCAAGCAGTATGGTTTGTCCTCTATGAGGTCTTGTCTCATAGTACACTGCTTGGTCCTGATTAAGACTCCCCTTTGATGGTATATTCCTCATTATAATTGTTAATGCCTTAGTGCAAGAATTTCCAGTCTCCTGCAAGGAAGCCTAGTTGCAACCTTCCAAACAGCTCTTGTAGTTCTATGTCTTGAACCTCTCACTAGAGTCACTTCATTTCCTGTGATAGGCGCTTCTCTTACAGTACTGTTAATGTGCGAATATCGTTTCCTGCATGAGTCAACCCTAACAATGATGGCTTTATTGCAAATTTAATGCAAATCCTTCCAGCATGCTGGCTATTGTTTATTATGGAAATCTTTTCAGTGTATCATTAAAAGCACCTATAGTTCTTTGGTCACATGCATTATTCATTCTAGCTTATTTGGCTTTAGCAAACAGGCTATGTACATTAGTGATGTTTTACAAAGTTGCTGTTCATTTAGTGGCTGTTCATTTTGAAGATTGTTCATTAGCCTGGTTTATTATCTGCATTCATTTCTGTGGAGATGAACATCTTTATTCTTACTTTTTTCCTAAAATTGTATCTGCATTATAAAGCATTGTTTTTGCTTCCTATTTACCCCTTATCATCCTTTACTACATATATGAAGCAATAACTGCTACAAAGAAAGTAATGGAAAATATCATGTCCTCAGCAGCTGGTGTTGCTCATGAGGTTAAGGGTGGGAACCAATAGAATATTGGGCAGGTATATGGACGCACTGAGGGAGCCCCAGACATCTTTGAGGGATTTGATGAATCTTATTTTCCAATATGCAAATAACGGTCTTGTCATCCGCCCCTCTTTGCAGCTCTTTAGCCTCTAAGCACATTTCTTTTATTGGAAGAGCTATCACCTTAACTCAACATTCAAATGCATATCTCCTTCACACTAGTGGAGCTTCATCCTTGAATAGTTTATTCCTCAAGACATTCCTCTTAGCCCTGGCTGAACTGAGAATGGCATGCCCTCTTTACCTAAATGTCAGGACTCTGTTCTTCTTTTACCACTTTGTCATCTTTTAGGGTCTTATTCGATGACTGGCTTCCTTAGCCTGCCCCACCTTTATCTGGATTACTTGTTTCTACTTAACCAGGTTTTTCAGACCATTGTTTTGCTGTCCACCTGTGGACTCTGATGCCATTTGCGGTGATTAGTAGAATTCCCACCCACCCCAAAATAAAATTTAACATAAGTAAAATACATACACATGGCCTCTGTTTGTCGATGGGTGTCTTGGACTGTTGTGTGCCTACAAACTGTTCTATTGGATGGTACTTCAGCTGTTGTGCAGTGGGGAGATTAAGAAATGAAGAAATAATCTGGTATTGTGTCTTCCAGTTTATGCGGCATGGTGTGTCTTGAATTGGCTGTTGACCTTTTCCCGGTGTCAGTCTTTCTCTGTTTCAATGCATGTGTTTGGGTGTTAATGTGCTCTGAATAGGACTGTATTAGGCCACCTGGCTGAGGACTAGGGAACTCTGGGAATTCTACTTAGAAGTACTCTGTTTATTCTGGAGGATTAGATCACCAGATGCTACTCATCTCACTATAATCCCCCTAGGACCTCTTTTTTTAGACTTTGACTGTTGGGTAATAAAAAGGTTGAATAATGAAAGCTTGCTGTAGGTGGGGGATGTAGCTACCGATAATTCATACGAAGTACTCAATAACTGTATTATCCAGCTGATATCTTTCAGAACCCTACATCTGCCAACTGAGCATTTCCTGTGCTGCCACATTAGGAAACTTCCGCAAAATAGGAGGTTGTTTTATGTCAAAACTTTACACTCCAAGGTGGAAGCGCCTTCTTCAAAAACAATAAAATTACATTAAAAAATGGCTGATCGGTTGGCACTTTTCAGAGATAACTCCCCAATGCTGTTTTTTGGAAAAATTCAAAATCATTGTTTGTGATGTGTCATGTGTTGTTTCCCGGGATGTGGAGTAATTTTTTTTTCCTTAGACTTCCATGGTGCACATCCAGTCCTGGACATAAAAAACAAAATAGCTCTCATGGCATCAAAAGGCGATGCTTTAAATCTGGCCTTCTGACTCTATGGGAGCCATTTCCACTGACATTCAGGTAGCTGCAGGGTTTTACTGACTTCTGATTTGGGCGGGCAATTTAAGAGCTTGCCAGACTGGACAGCCCCACTTTCTGGTGGCTGTCCTGTTACTTCCTACCTCTAACTGGCCTCCTTTGATTTCTACTCCTCCATGGGTTCATTATTGTAGAAATATGAGCTACCTTCTGACCTCTGCTATTGTTTGTGGAATGGTCTAAATGCATGTTTTTTAAATGGGAAGTGGGGGGTACAGCAGCACCTGTATAATTGGAACAGTATGCATTGCTTAGGTGCTACATATCTGGCACACTGAACCTGGTCAAGTGGGTCATTTTTAACATTACTTGTTTTTTTTGGGGGGGGGGGGGCGAATTGCAGTTGTGCTATTGCAGTTCATCTGTGCAACCAACATGTAACAGGTTGTCCACTGGTACGTCTAATACCCAGCCCAAAAAGGGATGCTGGTACAGGTTGGTGGCTGACAGGAGTCACTTACACTTGTAGTCTAACAGTGGCACAGGAGGTGAGATTGTGTACTTTCATAGGCACACTTGCTGATTGGGAGCAGTAAAAACACTAAAAGACCTGTGGGCAGTGCATCCACTGAAGGTTCCAAGACAGCGGGGAAACAGGCTGCCAAAGGAAAGAGCTATTTGGGCTACAGTGGTTTGGCAGTAGTTTTTGAGCTCCTCCAGTGTCTAGCATAGTGCTAGTGTTTAGCAGTCCTGAGCACACTTTTCAGTGAAAAGATTAAAAAAGGCAGAGATTTTGGTCTTAGGGCAATACTTCATGGCTCAGGCTGGTTTGCTCTAATAGCTCGTTAATCAAGGGCTCCTTGCGTAGTAAGTAGGGTGCAGAGTTATTCTACCGTTCTTGTATTGATGGTGGTGAAGTTCTCAGGATTCATGGCAGTCTCCTACAGTCAACTCCACCATGAGGGCCAGGCAACAGTAGGCTTATCATTAGTCCTTGAATCAAATGTTGGTTCTTGAAGGGAGACAGCAACAACGTCGTGCATCTGTCCCAGTCCTATCTTCTGTGTTTGAATGAAACGCTTCACAGACATTAAACATGAGCTTACAGTGTCGTTGACTCCTTGATGAGGACAGACATCCTAAAAAGCTACTAGGAGGAGCAACACAAGGACATGTAGAAGAGTAAATAAGAGATATTTACCAGCAAGTTTAAATGTTATCTCAATAGAACCAGACAGCTTTTAGTTACACACGTGTACACAAGCCATTGCTTAGGATAGTAATCTTATCTAATCAAATGCACTGTGAAGAAATCAACAGGCTGTTTCTATGCTGTAATGGAGAGTAAGTAACTTCCCATTTTAGTTGCTCTATTTGTTCTGAACATTGTATTAAGTTTTTATAAAATGCAAAAAGCAAAACAGAAACCAGCGAAAAGACATGTAATATACATAAATCAGAGGCCCAAATGGGTGTACAAATGCCACAGTGATGTGGTTTATTTGGCTGAAGGCCTAATGCATTTTAATTGTTTTTGTTCACATCCAAGACATGGTTGATCTTTAGTTCTAAAGTGAAAAGGATTCATTCAATTTAAGAAGTTTGAAATGTGCTTCCTTTGTCACCCTTTTGATCTAAGGGTGAAATGATTAAATAAAAATAAAACAGAGGTTGCTTATGTAGATATCTCTGATTTCTAGAGTTTGAGTGGTTGGGTTGTGTCCACATCGATGAAGACTTGAAATTCTCATTACAATGTTTTCAGAGGTTCGTCCCTTGGAACTTTTTTTTTTTTGTGTATAGGATTTGAGAATCAAGTCAGTTTACATTTAGATGCCTTATGACCTGCATTTGACGCTGAACTTCCATTTTTTTTTTTTTTTTTTTTTTTAAACTTCCTCTGCAAACTTATAGCTGCATCATTAAGTTTCAGAGATAATTGTGTACTGTTGTACAGTTCTTTCTTCATTCGTATAAATCAGTAGTTCAGGCTGTTCTCTCAAAGTATTTTTATTATTGACATAGTGTATCATCTATGGTGCAGGTTTCTTCATTTTTTTTTTAGTCAAGAAAGATGACGTAAGCGCCTTAACACTGGTCCCTTTACTCACTGGAAAGTATTTTGGTCATCTCTTTAGGCTTTCATTCATCTTGTCATTTTGATCTTAATTTTTCACAGATTTAAGAAATGGTTACTACTCTGTGGTGTGCAGGTGCATCTCAATTTCTTTTTAATTACTGCTTAATTTTCCGGTCTGGCCAGGTCCATGTAATTAAAAATAATAATAATAATTAAAAAAAAAATGTAAATAAAAATATTTGCATAAATACTCCTATTGGTCTGTTAGACTGTCATTCATTTTGTGCGTCCGCTGACTATAGCTTACAAAATGCTGCAGTGGTCTGTCCACTTCAGCCATTAATCTGAAAGCCCTATTTAGCTTTGTATGCAAATATTTGTCAAACAGAATTTGGCTTCAAGTGTAATGACCGGATTACTTGCTTGTACTAGTCATTATTCTACATTCAAATCTTCCTTGTCTCATTTATTACTGAATGAGACATGTTTCTTAAGCACATTATAGGAAGCAAGACTAACATTGTCTATCTTCCTCTCCATCCCTTTACTCACGATACCTCATCTCTTTTTCCTCTGACAGCTCTTACTAAAACATGAAATAAGTATCCCGCCTTTAAGTGTCCTTCAAGGTAAAGGAGAGGGAAGGATAGTGGAATGGGACGAGGAAAACAGTGACTGGAAGTATTGAACATTATTGGGTAAATAATCTGTCCACCTTCCTTGTCCCAATCATTGCACATTTAACCAGGTTGATAGAACACGTGCATCTTGGAAAATGTAAGTCGAATATTTTCACACCTTAGTAGAAAACAAAAACATTTTGTCTTGCAATAATGATTTACAAACTTATTTGCTGTAGTCCATGTTGTGGTTCTGCACATTTCTTGTCAGGGAATCCCTTTTTCTTCCGCCTGGGACAGTGCTACACTTCTTGTTGATCTGTCCCGAATGATATTATTAATTTTGTCACCCATTGCTCTATATGTTTCTGATATGGCTAGCCTTACCCATCTGCTGATAGCTGGTATGGTACTGTTCTTTGACTTCCTGGGATGTTCAAATGAGAACAACAATTTGTTGTTTGATTTTAAAACTTCTGAGAAGTGAAGAAACCAAGGCCCTTATTTTAAGGAAAACAAAGGCCCTTATTTTAAGGAAAACAAAGGCCCTTATTTTAATGAAAACAAAGGCTCTTGTACATCTTACAGCTGCCTATTAAGTGTTTAGTGTAGATGTTGTTGTACCTTATTGAAACCTATCTCTGAGCAACTCTAGGATTAGAAAAGGATTACAAGATTTAGAATCGTCTATACCAAGATTTAAAATGATTACAGTGTTTCACATAACAAAAAATAGTAGACCGTTTCCTCAATAACTGAATGTCTACTACCACCTCTCTTAAAGTCTTTCATTTGACGTCCTAACCTCTCAAGCTATAAGCTGCGAGTTCAAGACAATCCAGGGCCTTTGGGGAGAGGTGAATATTGTAGAGGTGTTGGATCTACAGGAAAGTGAATTGGGAGAGGCCAAAAAAACAATGATTGCATGGCCAGTAAAGTGCAATCAATATTAGCGTTGTCATCTCCTCCTCCCAAATCTTCATCAGCACCCTCTGTTGGAGGGGCAGTAGATGAATAGCATAAAAGAGACCTCTTGGCAGTTGGAGAGACTTAGCATCTATTCCGCAGTCCCTGGCACAGCGTATCCTTAACACTTGGGGAACTAAGTGTTCTCTTTGGTTGCAGAGGAAGTCTAACTAGGGACATACCCCCCAGAATCTGCACTATCAATTGGAATGTTCTTTGGAATAGGTGATAGGACACTGAGGTGGGAAAGACTCTCCTTGAATCCTCTGCAGAATTATTTTCCTCCTGTGGAAGCTAGGCCATCTGAAGAGATTATATGATTCTATGCTAGACCGCAGACCTTTGAGGATATTTGAGCTAGGCTTTACTCGTCGTTTCTCCATGTTGGTTGATGTATGCCTGTGGCACCCGTAAGCGTAAACCAACATGTCAGCTGTCTTTCTAGGGAAAACGTATTTCTTCTGGACGAAAGCCATTTCCCAGTTCTGTCTGAAAAAATGCCTCCAATGAATTGTCTCTCCTGCTCTGTCTGACGTTGTTATTTCTTGATAGTCAGTAAAAATCCAATGTATGTAGCTGCAGTATACCTTCTGACTGACCAATCCTGTCTGTGAAAAAGAAGAGTCCTATAATAACCCATCATAAATTTACAATTATGCTACTTCAGTTGTTAATAAGGTTGTGGAGATTTGTGGGGCAGAAGGTCTGAAAGATGGAGCTCTGAATTGGTAGTGATCTTCTCCCACTGCAAATATCTGCTATTATTGATGAAAGTAAGTATCCAGTAAATTGATGTCAGGAAGTCTTCTGGAAGTTCATCCTGAATCATTGTCTAATGTGACATACCTCTTAATGACACATACTCTACATAATTGTTCAGTCCTTTCAGATCTAAAATGAGATGGAAATATCTATCTGGGTTTACAGTCAGAAACAGCATTGAATATAAGCTTGACCTCTCTGATCCTGAGGCACTGGAATAATTATTTATTTGTTTAGAAGTGCCTAAACCATTTAAAAAATGACTTGTAATCCTTCCTGATCTCTTGAAAAAGGGTCTTGTTGATCTCATATACAATAACCATCTCTGATTATCTCTAGAACTCACTTTACCTTTATAATGTGAGTCCATGCATTTAAAAACAGTCAAATTCTTCCTCTAGCTGTTGATACCTTTGTATAGTCGGGTCTTTAGGTCTACTCATTCTTTTGTGACTGGTATTTTCCTCCTGATGCAGAAGATTGAGATTGAGTGAGAGTGTGGCAGGAGTGTCTTGAAATACTTAGCATCTGTTGGTGAGCTATGTAGAGAGAGTTACCAAAGCAAAGTCTGCTGGCGATGAGGGCTTGGGGTTACCTCTTGCTGGCGTCAAGTGGGAGAATGTTTTTCTGAGCATCTTGAAGGTGTGGAAGCACGTGTCTACTACAGTGTTGACTTGGTTGGCAGTGGAGATTTGACTTTCGATTATGAGGGCATTGGTGGAATTGAAAGCTGGACCTTCGTACTCTGACCATTAGGCTGGATACCATAGAGAGGTGTGTGTGCCATACAGGACCATTTCAGCTTTGTCACTGTTCAGCTTGAAGCAGCTCTTTTTCATCAGTCTGCGTTGGACATGCACATGTTGATGGGTTGTGCAGTAGGAGGGTCTTCTGAGAGGGAGAAGATCAGTTGCATGTCATCTACGTAGGAAACAGTGTTGCGAGAGAGCCATCTTGACCTTGAATAGGGCGTTGTCTCTGGGAAGAGCCCTGTGACACTCCGCAGATCAGCTTGGAGCATTGGACTGGAGATGGGCAAGATGGGCCTATAGTTTGTTGTGTTCATCAGCTGAGGGTTTCTGGTGGAGGGGGAAGTATGGTGGCATATTTCCAGGTGTGGTAATGTAGAGTGAGAATTTAACCATGGAAGTGAGTGGCAAGTAGATGGAATTCGGTATTTTTAAGAAGCTGTAGTGGGGGCAGAGAACCAAGGGAACTCTGGATTTGATGGATCGCTTGGTGTTGGCAGTTTCTGTGTAAATGATTTCTGGCCAGCATGTCAGCTGGGGGCCTGGTATGGTTCAGGGCACTTTGCTGTGGAGGTTGAGAGATATGGGTTCTGGTGGGTGGAGGAAAGGGAGTTATGATGGATGGTCTTTGTTTTCACTGATAAGTGGATGGAGATTTTATTGCATAGATTCTACAAGTGGGTGATAGCCGCAGAGCTTGCAGACGGACATGATGGCAAAGATTTGTTTGCTATTCCATATTGGGAATGAAATGGCTTGGTGTTTGGCTATGTTGAGACATTGGTGGTATGTCCTGAGGGCCGACTTGAAAGAGGCCCAGTGTATCGCACAATTGTTCTAGGTGTTTCATCAGTAGGAGGTCTTTGGTGTACTAGGTAGTGTGGAGTGTGGTCCTTGGTTTGGAGTTGGTTTGGGCAGGGGCTGAAGAGTTGACGCTGGTGGTTATCCATTTGTTGAAGTTAGAGGTGGAGTGTGTTAGGTTGATGGCTTGGTGGATACTGTGGGTGAAGAGTTAAGAGTTCTAGTTGACATAGTAGAGTTTATTTAATTGTTGCTGGAGGCTGGTGAGTTTAGCCTGACAGGTTAGTTGGCTGTTGAATTAGGCAAGAGAGTGGTCAGTCCAGGGGAGAGGGACAGGGGTAGGTATTGGCCAAGTTGACGAAGGAGGAGGTGATTCACTAATTAGGTGGGCCCCTTAACTCATTGGCTGAGGCCTAGCATCCTGAGGTCTTCAAAGAGATTGGAAGTATTCATATCAGTCTGGTTCTCAAGGTGAAAATTGATGTCACAAAATAAGGTTAAGGCATTGGATTCTAGTGTCCTTGGGGCTAGAGTTTGGTGGAAGACACAGTGGGTGGGGGCCAGAGGGGGGGCAAGGAGGACAGGGTGTAGTCTGACCTTGGTTCTGGCCCCAGCAGTCTATAGAAGAGGTCCTGCCTATGAGGTTGAGGATGGGTGGTCCAGGAGGTCTTAGACTTTGATGGAGTGTTTGACCAGAGAGCTGGTGCTAAGGAGGAGGCAGCTGTTTTGATTAGTGTGTTTTGGGTCTATTGTCCTCTGGCAAGCCCCAGGGATACAGTTGAACATTGAGTGTCAAGGGAGCAGATGGTGTGGGTAGTGCAGCAGAAATGGCATTTGGGGCAGAGATGTATGGTCGGAGTACTAGGAGTTCTTATACTGGGCACTATAAAGACATGGAGTGGATCATATGGGCTTGTCTTTGGTGTGCCTTTGGTGCACGTGAAGGACAAAGGAGGGGAAAGGAGATCTGGAGGGCTGTGGGTGGGGTGAGTGGAGCACTGGGGGGGGAACGATGAAGTAAGGCTGAAAGGATTGTGAAAAAGAGCAGGGAGAAGTGGCACAAGGAAAGTGTCAAGGCAAAAAGGAGGCAAAAATGAAAAAACAGAACAGGGAAATAGAGCAAAAGCAGAGCGCAAAATAAACGAAGAACAAAGCAAAAAACAAAGTGGAAAATTAGAGGGTGAGAGTGAAAGCCACAAAAAGCGTGCAATAGATACTGACTACAAGACAGAAGGATGAAAAGCTGGTGAGCAAGCTAGGAGTGACATGTGGCAAAAGTCAAGAGGCTGGGGAACCACAGATGCATGGTAGGAGATCTGAAATGGGTTGGAACTGGTTGGAGGACTGGGGAGCCAGAGCTGATGAGGAACGTCAAACAGTCAGATAGGACCAGACAAAGCTTCGTCTGATGCCAATGATTAAGAGGACATACTTGCTAGAAAGCAATTGACTTTGAGTGTGTGGGAATTCTCCTTTGAACACAGTAATCTTGTACCTTTTTATAAAAGTCTTGGGGTCTCTTTCCAGTGTAAGTCATTTAATTCTTTTAACAGAATGCTGTTGTTCATCTTATTAAAAGGAAAGATGTCTGTTGCACCCGCCTCATATTGAGCATACTGCCATCTATACTCCCCGGTCAAGTTCTTGAAAACTAAACAAATCTTTGATATGGATAAGCCGGTGTTGGATCTTGAGGAAAGACTTGGGTGGATGATCTGCAATCTTTAGAGCTGAAAGACCCTGCTTCTGCTATCATGAATTGTACGTCCACTGGAGATGGAGAACAAAGTTCATTTTACTCTGCTCTTCTCCTTAATCCTTCTTCATTCAATTGTGAAAACATGGAATGGAATGGAAGAGTTACGCTGCACCTTTTATACTTCACTCTTGGTGAAATCCTGTGAAAGTTGAAACTTCGGACACACCATCAGAGTTTGTAAGTCTGAACATTGAGTGGTCAGGCGCGGTCAGTTAAAAGTATAGTGTAAAAATTCTGTTTTTGCAGAACATGTAGTAAAATGAAATATGTATTGAATATACATGCTGTTGAGCTGTAGCTCTAGCAAATAAAGGGACATTGTTCCTGGTCTGTCGTATTCAGAAAACCTAAAGGAAACAATTCTGCACCCCTCTCTGGATCAAGCATGGCATGTGTAACTAGGATACAGTTATTCTGAAGCACTTTCTTCTAGCTTCAGCAGGGAAACTGCACTGTGTAGGATGTGCCAGCATGCCTTTGTAACAGTAAACCATGATTTGAAAAGTAGAGTGAAAAACTTAACTCAGTTTTACTCTCCACTTTTTTATGAAAGACAAAGCGCTTATTGGAAATTGCCTTAACCATTCCATCTTCCTTAAAATGGTGATGACCCTGGTGGGTTCGCAACCTCCCTTCAGAGTGAATCTTACACATTATACTTTAACCATTAATCCACTAGACTCTCTCCAAAGCACTATTCATTGTGCACCTTGCCCCCTTTTTTCAGGGTCCCTGCTGCAACTCTTATGAACATGACTGCACTCCACACTTGAGTGACTTAAGTTGTTAATTTAAGCCCACTCAGGCACTGTAGCCAATGGTAGCCAGCAAACTTGGGGCCATTTATTTGCCTTTCTGCGGCCTCAGACACCCTCAGGTGATGCATCCTGAAAACATGGAAGTGCTCAATTGTGCAGACAGCGTCCCACACAAATCCGGTGATGTTGAATAACCAAGACCAGCTACAGAGATGCCCCAATGTTCTGCATCCAAACCGCATGTCAACCCCTTTCAGAGGGACATGAGGCAGGATGAGTTACTGGGCCCAGCTGTGGTGGCTGAAGCCTTTTAATCCTGATGTCCTGGGGCTCAGGCTACTATGCATCCTGTGCAACTGGGCCAAGTACCCCTTAAGCATTTGACTCTGGAGACCAAGGGCTCTCTCTGGGAGGAGGTAGATACAAAAGGTAAACACAGGCTCACAACTCAAAATACACACAGCAGGAGCAGCAGTTTTTGTCCAGCCAAATACTCACTTTTATGAAGAGAGAAGCTTTCTATTTTACTGCCACTAACAAACACAAAAGCAAATACGACATTCAGGTACAACTCACACAGCCTCCCTGAGGTTGGTCTCTAGTGTTTTGTAGGCAGTTTCTTTTGCCCCATCCTCCTTGCTCTAGTGATAGCGGCTATTCCCCATTCACTATAGGCAACATCCAGGGTAAATCCCGCTCCGAGTCTTAGAAGTCCACTCTGACTATATTAAAGTCAAGTGTTCCTGCGGCAAAGCACTATCTAGCAGGCAGGTTCCCCCAGTGTCAACTGGCCTGACTCACCCAAAATCAGTCTTACCCACACCTACAGGGTTGGAATGACTAGAGTTCCAGAACTCCCTTACTTTGGGGTTCCCTGCATGCAGCCTTGATGGACTATGCTTGGCGGTCCAAGTTATGGATGTGGTCATGCAACCGCAATGACTGGGGGATCTTTGCGTCTTCTTCTGGCAGCATAAGTCTTTGATGGGTCCTACAGTAGGTTGGGGGAGGGGAGGGAGAGGTATGTGAAGGTCCTGCTGATCCTGCTTTCCATTGTAGGTGCTTGGGTATCCCCACAGTGGCCTCACTCCTCTGGCAATGTTACCAATCATGTCACACTTCTTACTGGTACCAGTGACCCCCTCTAGCATACAGGGTCACTGTAGCTCTACTGCACATGGGTTTACACCTGATCAGCATAGCAGATGTCTTCATAACGGTCCCTTCTGGCAAATGGGGTCGCTGGTTCTCTACAGTGTAAGGACAGTGGCCCAATTTGGCACAGCGGTGATCACGTTAACTTTTTGGTGGCCTCTCCTGTCATAAGGAGCCACTGACCCCCTAATACCACATGGGCGGTCAACCATTTAGCACAGATGTCTATGGCGGCTCTCATCTGGCATCCGAGGGTTGCTGACCTTTTCCTGTGCATGGGCAACAACCTGATTGTTGCAGCAGTTGTCTCCTCACACCTTGCAAAGGGAGACCACGTGACAGGATTCCCCACTGGACCTTGCATCCTCTAACACTCTCTTCTTACTCATAGGGCACACTGGTTTTGGCAAGCAGGAAGATGCTGGTTCTCCAGGCCAGGTGGTCCTTGATTCCCTGGGTGATGTTCCCTCACTCGTCTGGGAGACTAGCAGACCTTGGCCCAAGTCCTGATCACAGGCAGAAGTCCTACAGATCTTTTCCTCCTCTCACAGCCCAGTTGGCTGCTTGACAGGAGACAATTTTGGGGGTCTCGAGGGCCTCTCCTTACAGTCTATTTTCATGCACCAATTGGGATTTAGAGTCTGAGCCTGAAGTTTTATGTTTGGGTTCTACTGCCCATTGAAGTGCTCACTTCTCTACCCTCTCTTACTCTTGAAAGCAGCCTGTCATAGTAGGAGTCTCTCTAATGCTGATAGCCCGTGCCTGGTAATTACTCGGGCCTCATCCCAGGCCATCATTATTGGGGCGAAAGCGGTCCTGGGTTGCTTCTGTTGTGGTTAAGGGAGGACATGGCCTGGCAGTTAAGGCTAGACTGCTCCCATTGGAGCAGGGTCAAAACTAATTTGCATATGGCTGAGTCCAAACTGAGGTGGCATTTTGTGCAAAATAATGATAGAATGGGATGCTGCCCAAGTAATTACCAGTAGCTGAGATTAATTCAAGCATTCTATCCATCACTCTTTTGTAATGTCCTGGTAAAGGCAATAGCCTTTCACCACTATGAGGGTAGCACTTTGGTGCCCTCCCTGGCCAACAAGACTGCAGTCCATGAGACAGCCTATTTAGTGGCACACATAAATGATTTATGTTCACCTAAATAACAGAATTCAGCATTAGGGATCAAGCCATCCATACATATGGGGCATTCAGGACGGGGGGGGTGAATAACCATTACCATACAGATGACTTTTCCATCCCAGCACTATAAATTAAAACACAGCTATCAGAATTACTACAAACAAATCACCTTAATGGAAACCTTTATCTCTTTGGAGAGAAAAGCTAAGATGTGTCTGGGGGAAGTGATTCAGGGGTTGTATTATGTGAGTAAAGACTAAACATTCGTCGTCTTATACTATTTTTAGAAAACGTCTTGTTAAGGCTGGCTTAATTCAGTAATGACTGAGATGAAGATGATGGATGTAGAGGTAATATATTTATTACAAAGGAGGCATTAGTGCCTCTCCAGTTATGGTTGCCTCTTAACTTTAGCTTGTGAGTTTAAAGCGGTATAGGTTTGGTGTGTTAGACACTGTCTCTCCCACACTGTTGCCCAATCTATGTCCCACAACTTTAAGTTTACCTTAAATAAGTGTTTTTTTTGTTTTTTTTTTTGTTTTTTTTTACTGCATATTATGTGTAGCCTTTTAGGTGAAAACAATAAAATGCAGTAAAACCCTTCTGAACTGTAATGGTTCAGATGTAGTTTCTACCAGAAGCCATTTTTTGTGTCCATACGAAAGAGTTTCCGGATTCCAAACTCTTCCATAACTCCACAATCTGAGCTTCAGTCATGGTTAGCAGGAGAAGCTGAGTCTCCGGAGCAGCAATTTGGTAAACCCCCTGCTTTGACACGAGTAGACTGAATACATAGGAGAGGAGGATGACAGGGGAGAAGCCACTGGGACGAGTTGAGTCCTCTCTGCAGGGTGGTTGTGGTGATGGAAAAAAACACCAACACTGGGATGATGACTCCAGGGATACATCCTGCCAGAGCAGTGGAAATAAAAAAAGCAGACACTGAGATTCATATACCAGTGGTAGATGCATTCTGCGTGCAGTCTTCAGGTCACAGGTACAAAGCTTGAAAAGAGGCTAGTTGACATCAGTCTGAGTTTGATGAAAATGCCATGCACCAAGTCTAGATACAGGGTCTAGCAGAGGTGGGGTACAAAGGGTCCTTGAAGTGTTTACACGATGCACAGCAAGTCTGTGTGTATAGGGTCATCATTCTGGTTTAATCTGACACACCCAGAGTGTGAGGTAAGTTCCTCTACTGCTGCATCCTTCTCACTAACTTTGTCTGCATGTCAAGGGTGGGAAATTGAGATAAATGCCTCAACCACCAAAAAGGAAGCTATGACTATGTGCGTGATGACCTTAGACCATTCAGGAGTAAGGTGAGCGCCTAAGCCACTTCATGTGACCCACGGGCAGAAAAAAAGAACAAAAAATCACAAATCCCATAAACGAATGCTAGATATAATATTTTGAAATTTGAAGACACTTTTTGTATTGTTCTGGGCCCTCATCAGTGACCTCACTCAGTCATGAAGATAGTATGTGGCTCTCATGTTTAAACATTGATTTTAGGAACACTGAAAATCATCGTTCAAGAGGTTAAGAAGGATTCCTTTAATTAGTTCATAATGACATGTTTTGATAAAACAAGTTTACCATCCCTTTTAAAAAAATGAATTGCATGCTGTGCCTATCTAGACCATTAACTTTCTTGACCATTGTGACTACTTAAATGGCTCAGGAATAGCAATGCTTTTGTGGTGGGCTGGGTGTAGTTGTAGGGGATTTGCCACTGCAAATTTGCAGCTAAAGGGACCTTACTGATGCTAATAAGATTGAGCAGCCATGCTGTGACTGCTATCAACAACACTCAGATTGTTCCTCAGCAGTAATGCACAGACTTTTCTGGTCCCAAAGTTTGAGACAGTTTTGCATATTTCAGTTACATCAGGGCTGGTGCTTTTTAATTCTCATGGATACTTCTGTTTTTCTGTTCTGGTATGTAAAGCACCCATGGCGACAATATTTGTTTGTGACTCCCATCCTGTGATAATTCACCTATTCAATGTTAATAAACCTACCCAACAATTTACAGAGGCACCTTTTCGAGTTTGGTACCACTTATGTGTGCCTGCTCTAGCAACCTGAACCCACCATGATTCGATCTTCTAGAGGTACTTCTCTGATAGCTCATGTTGGCTCTCTCTGCAGACTCACCCCTGAACATTGACTTCACCCCTCATGTTTTGCTAAATTTGTTTTTGTTGGCTTTAGGACTCTGCACACTTTACCTCTGCTAACCAGTGCTAAAGTGATTGTGCTCTCTCCTTTATGAAAGGTAAAATTGTCCTACACTAAATTGGCTCATTTAGTTTACTTGTAATTCCCTAGTACCTTGGTTCTACAGACACGCAGGGTCTGTAAATGAAAGGCTACCGGTGGGTCTGCAGCACTGATTTTACTCACCTAAGTAGCCTTTTTTAGCATGCCTCAGTACTGCCATTGCAGCCAATATGTACAGTTTTAAACTTGCTGTTTTGACCTGGCAATATCAACCTTTAGCCAGGCCTAAACCTTACCTTTTATTACATATACGTCATCCCTAGGGTAGGCCCTAAACAGTCTATAGGGCAGAGTGCATTGTACTTAAAAAGTTGAACATGTACTTTTCAGTTTTATATGTCCTGGTTGTGAAAAACTACATTCATCTTTCACTTTTGCAGGGCCTACCTCTCCTTAGGATAATGTTGGGTTACCTTAAGAAATCCAATCAATGCTAATGTTTGGTTGGAAACTAGTTGTAATGTCACGTTTGATGTCCGAGGAATTGTCATTTTAAATCCTCTTTAATGGTAAAGTCAGATTTTAAAGCACAATTCTGAAAATGGCATTTTTAGAAAGTTGGCATTTACTTGTCCTAATCATTTGGTGGCCGCAACCTGTTTTCTGGGTCATATGACTAAATGTAAATGGCAATTGGCCTTGGTGTAATAGTGTTCCCAGACAGACTCACTATATAGGGTCTGGGTGTTGGCAGGATGGGGCATCCTGGCTTAATGTCGGGGCGGAGCTGTTACCTACCACACTTGCACTTATGAGGCGCTGGCTCAACTCACACGGAGGACTTCACACCTGCCTGTTGTGTCCCCAGGCAGACTGGGATCAGGGCAGGGAGGCAAGATGCTGTTATTATTTATTATTATTATTGCAGTTATTAAAAACAATTGCATGTGTACACCTGTAAAACATTCCATGGAAAATTTCAATCATATAAAAAAAGAACTTAACAGATGTCAGTTAAGGGCAGGTTTAGGAACAGAGCATTAAAATATATTGTAGAAAAAATAATAAGCATAACTATAGCACAGTGATGAACACCTCATGAAGAAGATGTGGGAAGTCCTCTTAAACCAGGCAATTATTTCTTACAAGACACTGAACGGGTTCACCAGCCTGTGATACATTTAATTTCTTGGCTGTACAGCCTGTATATTTTACAAAACAGGCAGTTAGTCTGTGGGCAGTAGCTTTCAAGGCTTGGTTCACAGCAATTCTGCACAAATGGATCCCTACTGCGAAAAAGATGGTTTTTAGCCAGCATCGTTCTGCAGAAGTGGACAGGTACATTTGATCTGCTCAGATGTCTCTTGGTGGTAATTGCATAGTCTGCACTGCTGTCTTTCATCTTATTTTTGCCAGCTTGAGGTCAGATCGAGGGTCAGGAAGTCACCAAACCGATAACGGATAAGTTGCTGTTTCATAGGTCTTTACACTACATCTCACCCTATGTTAAATAAATTAAATTTTTTTAGAAACTGCTACAGAATCATAGCTCTTTGATAAGCCTTCTTGTCTCTTTGATTACTCGTCCAGATTGTGTCTTGGGAAACTGGGAATCAGCAACAGGTGTGTCAATCTGTGTTGGCAATGTAAGAGCAATGGCAGTCTGGGTTTTTTAAATTGTCCTTTCTGTCTCTGTTGATATCCGTATCTGATGAGTGATGAGCCATATGTCTGAAATGTGAGTAAACTTGCGTAATGTACTTTCCAGGATGTTGGGCAGTCACCAGGTGTCCTTTGCTAGTTACAACATGGAAGGCTCGGCATCAAATTTACGTTTTTCAGCTGATGGACGTGCACTCTATCTCCTCTTGTCTGCTTAGGCCTTAATTTTCTTTTTGCAATCCAAGTATTTTGTGTATGGGTTTCTTCTTTAGTTCTCAGTCTTGTGTTGATCTATTGAGGTTACTTGGTCAATATTGCTGTCCCAAACATCAGCGCTGCAGGACTTTCACCTGTGTTTGAGTGAGGAATCGAATGGTAAGCTCGTAGGGTAGAATTTCCACATAAGAACACATGGATATGTTCACAAGCCCATACTACTGCTAAACTCTTTTTCAGGTTGTGGATAAGCACATTCAGTCTGAGACAAACCTTTTGGTTGCCTATGCCATAGTATGTCTTTGAGTATCTTTTGTGCTGTGGAAGGATTGCGCCTAACCCGACTGGACTGGTGTCAACAGCAACTTCTTCATGTAGCTTTGGATCAAAATATGCCATTTGAGTAGCTGACCTTGCCAAGAAAATAGCATAACATGGAAATAACTTGTGGGAGACTGGCAGTTGGCAGTGCTTGCACTTTAACTGGAGTTGGTGTCATGCCCTATTCAAAAAAGAGATGGCCAAAGAATTTTAGCTTTGTCTTATTGAATTTACATTTCTCATCATTCTGCATTAAACCTGCATCAAACAGAGCTTTATCGTGTTCCTTCTGTGTAACTCGGAAAACAAATTATGTCATCGCTATTGTTGAAAGCATTCATTACAGGCTTTATGATAAGTCTAATGATATCTTGAAAAATCTCTGTAGCTGAAGACACTCCGAAACTGAGTTTCTTTTTTGTATCAAAACATTGTGGGGGTTATTCCAACTTTGGAGGCGGTGTTAATCCGTCCCAAAAGTGACGGATTTACCACCAGCCGTATTACAAGTCCATTATATCCTATGGAACTCGTAATACGGCTGGTGGTATATCCGTCACTTTACCGTCACTTTTGGGACGGATTAACACCTCCTCCAAAGTTGGAATAACCCCTCATGTGTAGAAAAAGTTGCAATGTATCTGCAATTCTCCCTTGGTGGATATTCTTTATTTAAATCAAGGCAAGAGAAGATTTTTGCACCATTCTATTGTGTTATGTCTGCAGTGTGCGGATCTGAATGTCGTTCTCTTTCAATTGTCTTGTTCGCTTGACACATATCCACACATGCATACAGCTCCTTCACTGTCCTTTTTGGGCACTACCACGATAGGAGAAACGCAAGGCATCCGACCAGTAGAACGCTCATTGATATCTTGATTACGCAATGATTTGAGTTCCTTTTCAACAGTTTCTTGTAAATGAAATGCAATTCTTCTTCTGTGTTTTTCTGCAGCAGGATGGACGTCCTCATCAGTATTTAATAGTACTTTCATACTCTTACGGTTTTCTAATCCATTAAACAATGATGGGAACAGACTTACTATTCCGTGATGAGCATTCATGTTGTGGTTCACTGAGATCAGTCCCATATCAGCAGCTGTGCTGAAATTGAGTAAACATGCACTTGATGCCATACCTTGAAGCACATGAATGGGCGCTTGCACTTTTGTTTTCTTGTGTTTCATAGTCGCTACGAATGAACCTTTTCTTTTCAAGGATGTTGATGCCACCTATGTGTACACTTAGTTTTCAATGGCGTCAGTCAGTTGTGGCAATGGGTATAATTCATTATATTTCTCCCCAGGCAATATTTATCGACCCACCACTGTTGATGGCGAAAGGTATGCAACAACTTGTTTTTTTTTTGCAGTGTAGTCTTAGGACAACATTTGAATGAGTTTGGTGCTTATTCACGTCCACTTTTCTTTGACTGGTATTTTTCTTCACATGCAGCCAGTCCAAAATGTGCCCACTTTTCGGATAATTGTGAAAACAGACATTTCACAATCATCTTCTTCACATTCACTTAATACTGACAAACTTTTTCACAATGCTTTAAATGCTTATCAACTTCGTTTCATGTCAATTTGTCTCCACTGATGATGTCGCTTGTCCTTCAGACACATTTGGTTCGCCATTTTGTTGTTTTACTGTGACCCACACATTTTTTTTTTTTTTAAACAGACTTTTATTGGTTTTTTATCCTATTACATTACAGCATATATTGCACAGTTCAATTGTCTCTACATATAAAGCAGAGATGTAGACATATGTTTGACATTCAGACCTGCAAGTGGAACTGCCTATTCATATATTATTTAACAGTATTGAAGAACATCAAATCCCTCTTCCCCTCCCCACCAGGTTCCGTCAAACATATCCATTAAGCCATCTGTGTTGCCGGAATCGATGTGCCTCTCAGGAGTACCTCTACTAGCGACAAAAAGGGGGTAGGGGCGACGTATGTGATCTGTGTACAAACACCCCCACTTCATGTTGACTTTATGCGAGGGAGAATGAAGCCAAACCGGGAGCCCTTGGCTCATGGTTAAGTCAAGCCTCACCCTATTTATGCACTCTCCACCATCAGCCTCGTTAAGGGACGCTGCTGTTCTCGGTGCCTCTACTCCTGTGCCCCATTCTAGGCTCTAAACACCTCTACTAGTGTGTCCCACTCGAGCGAGATTGGCTTCCTTCTCAACCCCCCTCTATTCTTCTCTCTGAAGAGCTGAGCTTTCGGCCTGGCTCCAGTGTAGAACTTCCTCCCTTCATGAATGGATAGTTGGCACATGGGGGGATTTCCAGAGCCTCATTAGTTGTCATTTTGCCATCAGCAGAGCCAAATTCATGAACCGTGAAGTTACTTTAGAGCTGCATGTGTTAGGTTGCCACCCCAGGAAGAAATAAGGTGGCGCCAGATTTAGTGTCACCTTTGTGATCTCCATCAGAGTGACTCTGATAGTATCCGAGTACTGTGAGAGGGACGGACACGCCCAGAGCATATGGAGAAGGTCATGTTATACATTTTATTTAGCCTATGCATAGTGAGATATGCACGGTGGAATAGGTAAAATAGGATCAGCTTAAATCTAGTATTGTGGGACACTATTGTAGCATATTGTAACATGTAAGTCCACTCCTTAGCTGTAATGTCCCGACCTAAATGCCTATTTAGTAGTGTATCTAAAGATATGTGGTGGTGTGCTCGAATCCCTCCGTATCACCATTGTAATGAGATGTCTCCCGTGACCCATTGTGTGTAGTATAGAACGGCTTCATGTGTTACTGGTTCAGCTCACTGTGATGCCGAATAAGTGCGTACATAGGTTAATATTTTAGCATGAGTTGAAAAAAGAGTGTCAGGAGGACCGTGTACTCTTATAAAGTCCGAGTGCTGCATTAACATGCCATCTTCAAACAGGTCCCCTAGGATAAGCGGTCCCTGTTGTTCCCACATTCTGAGTATAGCTGCTGTGGTAGTTCCTGAGGGGGTAGGGAAACAGCACAAAGGTATGTTTGGGTGCCTAGGGGGCTGATGAGACTTCGTATATTGTAGCTAGTTTCCTATAAGCTAACAGCATTCGCAGCTGCAAGATAGCCCTTGGGGGTAATTTTGGGGACACCGGACAGAGCAATCTATATATGAAACCTTTCTTCCATAACACTGCTGTACAATTAACTCTCCCAGGTTATAGCCAGCCAGCCAGTAGGACAGCCATTGAAGCTGAGCCGCTATACAGTGGGCTTGAAAGTCCGGGGCTCCCAGGTCACCCATGTCCGGGGGTAACTGCAGTTTTGACAGGCCTACTCGGCGGCGGCCCTTCCCCAATATTTTCTCAATTAGTAAGGAGTTTAATGTGTGAAATATACTAGGTGGCACCACGAGCGGCAGGCTAACAAAATGGTATAAGAAACTGGGCAACAGTACCATTTTCGCCAGTTCCACCCATCCAATCACCGAGAGGGGTAAAGTAGCCAAGAAATCAATTTGGGACCTGAGCGATGCAAAATTACCCTCTAGAAAATCTGCCTGGTCCCAGTATATAGGAATACCAAAATAATGGAAGGACACTGGTGCAATTGCAATGGTAATAGGACCAAATTGGATTGAGGGTTCCATATAGGTGCCCCGAAAGGAATATGCTTAGGATTTATGGGGATTAATTTCAAATCCTGTGATGCTATTAATTGTGTTTGACTAATGACTTTGTGTTTCACCACTGCACATATTAGTTGCTCAATGTTCACCAGTAGCACATTATATGTTTTGTTCAGTTTAGCTGCCTATTGGCTTTAACATGGCATTAACCATTACATTCTGTATTCAGTTTAGCTGCCTATTGGCTTTAACATGGCATTAGACATTACATTTGGTATTTAGGTTAGCTGCCTATTGGCTTTAACGTGGGGTTAGACGTTGCAGTTGAGACATTGCAGATGAGCTGTGTTTTTCCACATGATAGACCAAGCTGTGCTTTTCACACCAGACCCTAGCTGATAAGAGAGAGTACATTTGGTGTTTTCCTTTCTGCTCAGCCTTGGGAAGAGGAGGGGTCTAGGAGATCTGGCCTGTCTCCAAAGGCTTGGCTTCCTTTCCTGAGTCTGAGAGGAGGGGCACGTTTTTGGAAGGATGGCTCTGGACAACAGCAGAGTTAGTTAGATTGAAACGATCTTGACTTCAGACAGGAACAGAGACGTCAGTTGCCTGTCCCCGTTTGGGTAGAAAATCTTTCTTGCAGTTGAACCGGAGTCCTCAACTTGAAGCCCTAGAAAGATGAAGCTGAGGTATAGGCCCTACGGTGATGCAATTTTGACTTTTATGCTTTGCTTTTGAAGTTATGCTGTAATATAATCACATGTATTTGCTGTGTGCATTGCAACTGAGAAGTACTTTGATATATTTTGCTTTCATTGCTGCGACTACTTTTGAACATGTGCTTCCAACCTACTAATTTTGTCTCAGGAACCTCGTGGTGAAGTAGTAATAACAATAAATGTCTTCTTTAAACTCAGAAGTGCATTCCAGAGAGGTTTTGTAAGCTCGGTCATGAGATAAGAGAAGGAAAGCAGAACAAGTCCTGAGAGTAGTGCAAATCGGGGAGAAAATCTGTGCCTCCCCCTCTGTATCCTGCCGTAAATCCCGGTTATAGAATATCATGTCATCTGCATATAAGGAGCAAGCATGGGTAGTGGGGCTGAGCAAAATCCCCCAATCGCCTGCACTGTAGCGAAGGTGCTGTGCCAGGGGCTCCAATGCCAATACAAATAAAAGGGGGGGGGCACCACTGCCTAGTTCTACGGTAGATGGGATAAGTGGCAGATATATGCGTCCCCGTTTTTGCTCTAGCAATCGTGCTGCATATAATAGCCTCACCCATCGTCTGAAATCTGGAGGTATATCTTAGGCCTCCAGAGAGGCCATCATGTAATTCCAGCTGAGCGTGTTGAATACTTGCCGCATATGTAAGGAGATGCAGCCTGCATGTGGATACTTGTGCTTCGTCTCATCCATTAACTGGAATTGACGTGGATGTTCGTAGATGTACCACGGCATGGAACAAATCCACATTGGTCCGTGTGTAATAATTGTGGAAGGAGTGGGAGCAGTCTGTGTGCTAAGACCACTGAGGAGTTCATATTCAGTATTTAAAATAGACAGGGGTCTATAAGAGGACATCTGCACAGGAGTCCTATCTGGTTTAAGAAGTGAAGTCACCACTACCTTTTGAGTTGTGACTGGGAGCATACCTTCCTTGAGTGACCTGTTACATAATTTCTCCAGATGAGGGAGTAGGCGATTGGCATATGTGGTATAAAATTCTACCGGTAATCCATCAGAACCGGGAGGTTGTTACGTGCCATCTCCTTCAGTGCCTTGTGAATCTCAGTGGTCGCTATTGGAGCACTCAACGCTTCTTTTTCTAGTGCTGTCACTTTTGGGAGCGGCTGTTGATGTAGAAACCCACACATTATGTGGCAGTCTACCAGTAGGGGTGAATTGTAGAGATCAGTATAATATTAACGGAAGGCTGCATTGATATCAGCTTGAGGGGTTACTACTCCCAACTGTGGAGATTGTATTGTTAGTGAAGGCACAGGAGATTGCTGCAGTCTAATGAGCTTGGCAAGAAGGGCGCCCGGTTTGTCCCTCTCTGTGTGTATCCTTTGTGTGCAGGCTCTCCTATCTACAACCCACAGACGCTCTAGAAGTTCTGCATGTCTTATTCACTCTGATTGTAATTGCACTGTTTTAGTGTCTAGGGTTGTCTCCCATTCCAAAGAGCCTAGATTATTTTCTATTTGTATGAGGTCATTACAGAATTTCAGCTCTTGCCCCTACGTTCATAGAAATTGAAGTTCCTTGCATAACCATTTTAAAGGCTTACCATTCGATCAATAGGGAGGAGACCATGCCTGTGTTTTCTGACCAGTATGTGCCTATAGTGATAGCTAGGGGGTGTGTGTGTGTGTGTATATATGTATGTGTGTGTATATATATATATATATAATATCAGGTCTTCTAGCGCCATATTGGTATCAGGGTGGGTACCTGTCCCGAGGCCAGCGGTATTTTGAGAGGATTATGGTCAGATAATGTATTGCCCAAATATGTGGCATGTGTTATGTTAAATTGCAGGCCGGAAGAGCACAGGAAGCGGTCTAAAAGGGAATGGAGCATATGCGGGTAGGAATAAAAGGAATATTCCTTCGCCCCTACATTGCAACTCCTCCAGACATCCACAAGGTCCCACCCATCAACCCACTGTTGCAAGGCTCTGGCGCCACGCCCGAAAGGGTTGGATATGAGCGGTCGAGGAGGACATCCAGAACTGCATTTGAGTCCCCACCCAGCATCCAAGAGAGGTGAGCCCAGTCTGATAACACCATAGATAAATGTGCATGGAAAGCAATCCTGTTGTTGGTTCGGCGCATAAAAGTATCCAACCACTATTTGTTCTCAGGTGTTCCTTAAGGGACTCATAGACTATTGCTCCTGGGTGTCAATTTTTATATCTTGGACCAAAAACAGAATCCCTGCCCTTATCCAAATGGCTGCTCTCCAGGCACACGCCAAGAATGAGGTATGAAACAATTGTCCTCTCCATTTGCGCTGCCCTTTTAGGGCTTCTGGTGTGGTAAGATTGGTTTCCTGCAGGAAAGCAAGGTATGTGTAGCATCTGTTCAGTTGTGCAAATATCCTGTGCCTTTTATACGGTGACCACAGTCTTCTAATAGTCCAAGTAATTATATTGTATGATTTATCGACTGCGGCCGTTACATTGCGTGTGAGGCATATCGTGCCGTTAAAGCACTGTGGCTTTGCTGTATTCCATCTGTGTTTTAGTGATGACTGAAACATTACAGTAACAAAAAACATCCCTACCCAATACGTGGTCCAGCGTGGAAAATTGTGCTCGACCATTGTAACAATTACAACAAAACTGTGCAAACATACAGAGAACCAGGCTTATGCTAGTGGGGTATCGTGGACTAAACGCAAGCCCAACTCGTACTATCGGCCCGGGCCCAGGCCTCTTCTGTTATATATTACTCACATATTAATTCACAGCTTCAGGCTAACAATACTAGAATATCTCTCATTGGTACATTAAGTGCATGTGTAATGATAGTCATGAACCTCAATGCCAACAGACAGGGATCAGCGTATTCGCTTAGGTTACTAGGCGGAGTGATGTAGTTACCCCCCTAACGTCGATCACAGGATCTTGAAGCGAAGACAAGCACTCAACACAAGCATTCTCCAACTCTTAAGACTTCATTAGTGGTTTGCGGTGTTATAGTTTGAAACAATGCCACACTGCCCTCCGTTTCAGTCTCCACCCAGGAATGACCCCGTGCTGGACCTAATGCTTGGATCCCGCAGAATAGTAGCCAGTTGGATGGCCTCCAGTTGGCTTTCACATGCCTGTTGCGGCTATGACCTCCACCACTGTTCACAATGTCCTGCTTATGATGGGTGCGCCGAGACCGGTGGTGTGATTTCTGGGATAAAAAACTCATGTTGTTGGTCACTCCGTGAGTTCAGAAAGTTCTGGTCAAGCCACTCTCTGGCTGCCGCTGGTGAGTCAAAGAAATGAGAAATCCGATCATGTATAACCTTAAATTTCTCTGGAAAGATCAATGCATATACAAGGCCGTATATTCTGAGATGTTGTTTGACTTCTTGAAAGGAAGCCCTGTGATGCTGCACCAACACCGTGTAGAATGGGTAAAGAGACACCCTGGAGCTAGCCACCGTGATCGGTGCGCACTCCTGCAACGCCCAGAGCCGCACATCTCTGTCTCTGTAGTTCAGTATTTTGGCCACTATCTGCAACCAGGTCTCGATGAACTGCATGAGATAATCTCCCTCGGTGCCCTCCAGGGCACCCACTATATGGATATTATTCCTGGCATTCTGCCTTCATCATCTTCGGCACGCTCCTTGAGTTCCATGTGTTTGCGCATTTGTTTCAATGTTGAGTCATGCTCTGTGTGCCGGTTGCAAGGTGACCAGTGCCAGCTCCATCGATTTGACTCTCTCCGCCAATTTATGCTGGTCATCCGTCAGCAAATTTAAGTTTGAATTTATAGCGCCAAGTTTCTGGTCCATGAATACTCTTGAGTCACAGATTTCCTGTAGGATTAGATCTAGCTTATTCCTTGTTGGCTCTGCTCTTGTGGGGGGAACACAGTTAGAGGGTATGGAGGCAATAGAGTGCACCAATGGCGGGGAGCATGACTGTGCATAATCTTCTACCCTAGGAGGCTTAGATTTATTACACCCCATTTTGTCGTCGCACTGTCTCTAGGAGGCTGGGGGCCACTCTCCTTGCTCTGTGCTCCACTCCAGAGGCCTCGTGGCAGATAGGTCAACCTGCACAGCACACAATTCACAGCACTATTTCCTAGTGTGCTGGCAGTTCCTACAGGGCATGGTCTGCAGGAGACTGGTCGTGTCTAGTTTAGCCTCCTTGGTGTCATCCGGTTCTCTCAGAGCTTACTTCTACCACTATTTGCCACTCTGTCCAGTATCTTGGCTCCGTTGCTGACACGGCCAATCTCGTAGACCCCAGGTGATCCTTGCTCCTGGTCTCGGTCCCAGAGCTTTCACGCCAACAGGCATCTCTGCATTTCTTAACAGGCTTGTGTCATCTTCCAGCACCCCCCGGTGCGCACAGCTTCCAGTGGTAGTATTGGCCACCATTTATCTGGGACAGAACCCAGTTCTTGTGATGCATCCCGTCCTCTTTGCGATCCCACAACCATCTTCACAAGTCTCACTGGTGGTGAGCCTGCAACCGGGACGCCTCTGGTATCTTTTTGCTGCGGCCACCGCTAGTGCAGGCCCTCAACCATGCTGTCTTTATGGGCTGGCAGCCGCCGCAGCCACAGGGACCACTGATAGGCCCCAGCCCGAGCGTGAGGAGACCCGCATTTCAAGCGGTCGTCTCACACTCCAGGCTAGCAGCCTGGGACCTACGGGGCACACAACTGCCTCCTCTCACCAGCGCTCCTAGCCAGCCAGGCAGCGCGCCCAGTCTCTCAGTCGCGGGCACTCATCGTCCACGCACCTTCACATCAGTTGCCCCTGCCGATGGCTGATCACGCAGGCTGCTCACACCGACCTGCAGGGTCGCCTGGCGGTAGCAGAAGTTAGGCGGGAGGTCCTGAAGAAGGCCCCTGCCGTGCCACGCCACCGCCGTATCCGCACCTTTTCATCAAGGACTGGGCACCGCTACGTGCCCCGCTTCTCTCTGCTTTTTCCCGGTGTCTTGTGCGGTACCAGGACATCTTTGGGCCCGAAGCTCGAGCAAGTTTACAGCCTGGCTCCGGAGCCTCGGAACTAAGCATCCGCCATGTTGGACTCTTGCCCCACGCCCCTGCCACAGCCTTTGCATATCTGTCCAATGGCTGGACCTTTACCGTAGTGTGGAAACGACAGTCCACATCTGAAACACAACTTCTTTTTCTTTGGAGACACCACCTTGTGTCCTTCAGCTTTGTGTTTCTGCTTGCTTTTCATGTTCATGACTGACTCACTTTGGGCGCCTCTGGCCTCCATGTCAGCAGCTTGTCGATCAGCATGCTCTTCAGCTGTGGCAGCCATAAGAACTCGCTCCAGACTAAGAGTTTCTCAGCGTTCGTCGTCTGAATGATCTGACCGGCATCCGTCAGTAACTCTTAAAAACGTATTGCTTCTTCGTCATTAAATTTATTGAATCTACAGTGTTTGAGTGTATCCAGTCTCAAGAAATTAGTCAATGGTTTTGCCAACTCTTTGTCCTTCTTCCCTGAAAATGTACCTTTCATAGTCTACATTCAGCACTTGATTGAATTTGAGATTCAAAGCTTCCTTAATTTGACAGTACGTAGCATTATCAGCTTGCAGTATTTGCTTCATGACTTCTTTTACACCATCCGGATACTTCAGGTACTTGATAATCTTTTTGGTGTCTGTTTTTTCTAGCTCATGAATGAAATCATCACGTCTACTGAAGCAGTCCATCTCTTGCCAATATTTAACTTTTTGATGGTTTTGAATAGTGGTTTCAGGAAGGTGGCAGCAGTGTAACTATTTAGTCGATTGGTTGGCACTGCAAATGGCGTTTTCGCCAGCTCTCCAAACTCTTGGTGAATTTGCTCGTATGCACCATCTCGGAGACCTTGTGACGTTCTGACCTCTGGGTCGTCTTGGACAGTCTGTGGAACTGTGACCTTTTTGTTGGTCTCCATTGGAGGCCTTCACTTTCTGAGGACTTCTGGAGTTATGAGCTGCCACCCGGCAGCATTGGTGGTATGCCATGTCTGGTATTGGACAGCTCAGTAAGCACAACCCTTGTGCTTCTTCCTCGCTCTCCTTGCATGCCACTGCGGCCATATAGCTCTTATGCTCGAGGTTCCAGTATGTGTAACAATATGCTTGGGTCTCATTTGTTCTGTTAGCTAGTGCTCTTTTCTGTCTCTGTTTGTGACCGCCTTTAGCATTATCACTTTGTTCACTGTATAGCTTTATATTGCTTAGTAGCGCAGTACCGCTCTGTACTGCCTTGCCAGCAGGTTATTGACCAATGATGTGTAGACATCTGTTTTTTTTTTTTTAATCTTCAAGTGATTCACACCAGCTGGAGTTGCGCTTTGACTTTACATACGCCAATCATTGATGCTGCACTTTGATGAAGGCACACATGGCGCGCGTGAGCAGTTTTCTTGGATCGCAGCAAACTCTCTGGGGGAGCACTGTCAATCTTCAGGGTACTTATCCTGTATCATGTCACTAGTCTAGCCTGGGCACCTACCTACCAATGAATATGCCACACACAGGGCTATTTATTACATCTCTTTTATTTGCTGGCGTGTAACCACAAACTCTGCATTCTAAACCTGGATTCATTTCACCATTTTCTAACACTTACATCACAGCTCTACAGAGTCCTTCAGGAGCCAAAAAGGTTCATTCATAGTCACATGACGCTACACTACAAAGTTTGTGGCAGGCCTTCATTTATCAACCCTGGTGTGATATTAATCATCTGATAAGCCTAAACTCCAGCCTTATTTGGCCAGTGAAGTGTTGTGGGGTAATCTGAAAGATCTTTCCTACATGTGCTGGAAACCAGGCTGTCAAGGAGTAATTAATCCATGCTCTGAATGGGTTCAGAACCATATTAGATGGTCGCTATTCATTTTTTCTTCATTACTTCCAGAATCTGTGTTGTGGAGGGCCCAGACAAATGAGTTACCAGTTTTCCAAAAGCATTCTGAAGTGCTTCAGCTCTGTTCCTGCTGTATTGTTTTTGGGATTGGAAAGAACGTTGGCTGTCAATCTGAACACTAACTTACTTCGGTTGATTTTCTTTTGGAATACTGTTTCTGTTTAGGAACCATATACCCTCTTTATTTTTTCTACTTTATTCCCCATGATCAGTATTTTGGTCTTTTGTAAGTTCACCTCCAGTTGGTTCCTGTTGATGTAGGATGTTTAGCAGGTGTTGGAGGCCTAATCTTGCCTGACTAAGTAGGAGGATGTCATATGTCTATAACAGGCTCCCTAAGTGGCTACCGGGTCTGCCAGGAAGATGTTGAAAAGGAGTGGGGCCAAAATGCACCCCTGCTTCAGGCCAGTGTAGGTGTAAATCTTTCTGGAGACCATGCTGGAGACCTTTCTGGAGACCAGGCTCCTTCCCCCACCTTTATGCAAACCTCGTGTTTGTGTGTAGCTCAGTGATGGCTCTGGTGGCAGGGAGGCAGGAAATTCCAGGCATATCTGTAGGGAAAACTCCAGAAGCTTCTCCCACTTTAAAGTGGACACCAGGTATAAAAAGAAGACCCTAAGACCCACTCTTAAGTACACTTATTGCCCACTGAATACTACAGAAGAAGCACATCCTGCTGCTCTAGGCCTGCTCTGCTTTCTGAGAAGGAAGACTAGACTTGCACCCTTTATCCCAGGCTGAAGTAACTCCAAGGGTCAGCTGACTGACCCTGTTGTAAGCTACAGAGACCTAACAAGCTCGAGAGGCCTTCCTGCATCTGCCCCCGCTGACCTGCTGCCTTGTCCTACAGTGCCAACTGAAGGCCTCTGCTGGAGTGAGCTCCTAAGCCCCAAGAGGTGCTCCTAGGTCCTGTGCCCTTGGTGTTGCATCAATGGAGCTCTTCTTGGAAGAAATATTGCAATCCTGAGGCGTTGTGCTCTTCACAACCGCAAATGGATCCTTTCATGCTAGGATCTAGCCAGCCATCAACATGAAGCTCTGGTGAACACCACTATTTGCTCCATAGTGATCGCTAGCAATGCAAGATCTGCAGTTTGCGCTACAGCATCGACAGCCAATGGCGACCACCAAGCGAATGTCCCTCAACAGCCAATAGTAAGGCTTGTAGGATGTTCATGCTACAGCGATAACTGTCCGCGACGGCTATTCTGCTTTTTGCTTTACAACAGTGAGCATCAGCAGAGCTCTCGTTGCTCCTCTCGGCTGCCTCCACTGCGAACAGAACTCTTTATGTTGGACTTCAGCAGGTAACTTTTTCAGCAGGACCAACCTAATTCTTGTATCCAGCTTGCACTCCATCACTTTTATTTGGTCTTGCATGTCCAGATAATGGTGACTGGCGCTTTGTGCTTTTGAGAACTATACTCACCTTAAATTTTGAAATTGCATATTTCTGCTTCTACTGATTTAAATCCTTGTTGTTCTGATATCAAGCAATTTATAACATTTTACTCTAATTTTCTAAATTGTTGTGGACATTGTTTTGTGTTGTGTTTTCACTTTATGGCTGTGTGTGTCCTGCATAGATACATTGCACATTGCCTCTAATGTAAGCCTGAGATTAGACCTTTCCAAGTGTCCATAGACCTTCCAATGAGCGCCACAGTAAAGACCCACTCTGATCTAAGTGTAACTGCTTTTTAAAAATGTATGTAGTAAGCATTTGCATAAGTGAGCTAGGGGGAATCTGATAATTGAAGAATGCTGGATATACATAATTCTGGTGAATGTCTTTCAGCAGATTCATCACCTTATGACTAGGCATTTGGGTGCCAGATTTATCGGGGGCTTTTCCCAAGCAATAGTTCTCTAGCAGTAGATGTGACGTGAGTATATTAGGTGCCAACTGGCATCTGCTCTTTTCTGCACCTCATCAATGTGACTCCAAAGAACTTTCATTGCTTCAAAGGTAATTCCTCAGAACTTTGATAATGATTAGTCTGAGTGTCCCCTCCTTTAGGATATAAACCTGGTCGCAGGTGCTGCTGGAAAAGGTCTGTCAGAACCACAAGACATCTGCATGTATTATCTGAGCTCAGGATATAACTGTGCAGCCTGTGTCTCCTGTTTTTTTTTCCGATTCACCCAGATGCCATCAGGGAGCAGGCAGCCAGGTTATTTTTGGCCAAGGCATACAGGGCTACAACAAAGTGTTTACTCCCAGTCAGAAGGCGCTTATGGAACTTGTGCTAACTGCTTGGGAAAAACCTTTTCAGGCCCGGTCATTCACAGTCAAAATGCCTTAGGACATAGACCTGAGTGGACAGTGAATCGTTTTTTACAAGACATGTAGATTTATGAAGCAACCTGTCCCATGAACAAGTAGATATTTTGTTAAATTTCACACCCCTGCTGGAAGGTGGCAATTTTGTTGTTGGATTACAGGAAGGAGTTTCATGTTTCATAGACGCTCAATAGTAGGAGTTTCCCACCCACTTTCCCCTCACTTTCCCCTAAACAACGTGTTTGTCCAGCTTTCTTCACTGCCCGATATAGTCATCCAGTGTGTTTTTTTTTTTTTTTTTTTCTTTTTTTTTTTTTTCTTTTATATTTCCAATCTTTTTTTCTGTCTCATCACACCTTTAGATTCTTTCAGGGCTATGCATGCTTCCTATTCCAACATCACTTGCATAGATACATGTCTGTGAGCCATGCCACCTTCCCATAGGGTCATTTCCAATTAGGCTATAAGCCCCACCAAAGCTGGACGGGTCTTTCCTCTGGTATTCACTCCGAGCCATGTAGCAGCATCCTTCAGTCTGCCTTTTGCTTTTCCAAGCTTCCTGAGCCTTCCTTTGATCTTTTGTGTCTCTCTGCCCCTCCATGTGATTTTCCTTTAGTCTCAGGCATGTCTGGGTTCTCTTCTTGTATCTATTTCTGTCTCCTCACAGTCCGTACCTGAAGTTATCTCAGTGAATTACTATATGTGACAGAAAGAATGGTGTTGGATAAGGGCCTGGGAGCTGTGATCATGGCTCTCAGTGAGTCACATGTCTACACATTCAGCTATAGGTTCAGCATAGTTTTAGGTAAATAAATAAGATTTCAAAGTGAAGCAGTTTGAATTATGAAGATGCAGAAGGCCATGGTGTTAGAGTATACTCAAAGTAGGCTTTTAAACAGTCAGATAGACAAATATTAACGTTATGAAGGTTGGATATTGGAGTGTAGCATGGAAAAGTTGGTATAACAAGTTTGACTTATGTTTTAGTTTACTGTTTGGATAAAGAAATAAAAGAATGCTTTACAACCAGCAATATATGGTATGTGCAATTACTTAAAGCAGAGCATTGAGCCCCTTATGGTTTTCAATGATGTCTTTTCTCATCTTGCATAGCAAAGTGAATCAAAGGGTTAAGCAGCACAAAGGCTTATTTGGGCAAATTGGAAACACTAGCTAAATGTACAATAAAAGCTTAAACGTATGCCATCGCAAATTTGTACAGTTGTGATGTGTGCCCACTTTTATTTGACCATGGAAATTTGAGCCCACCTTGCATGCAGTTTAGAAACTTAGCATAGGTAGATAGCAGTTATTCCCTGGACTTGCGGTTTCGGCACTGTAATTATCTTGGGCACTGTCTAAATCATACTGTCTTCATAGCACGCCATTTGTGGGGAGAAGTGGTGCTGACACAAAGCAGCCCTCATGTTCACCACATAACTGATGGTGATGAACTCCTGACTTTCTGGCCAATATATAATTTCCCTAAAAGGATTAGCCAAGCTAAGTACTCTGAAGTTTATTAAAAGTTGGAGTTGTATTTGCGCAGCTTGTTTTTTTTTTTTTTTTAAATCCCTTTGTCAGATTGAAAATGTTGTTTAAAACACGTTTATCTTGTTCCTGATTAAACACCCAATAATTTAAAGAACACTATCTCATACTAAGAAAAACTGTCATTCTTGAGGGACAGCTGCATAATATATTCAGAGCCTTCTACACCTCATCCACAGAAAATGTATATTTTGTTGTGCGCACCAGATTTGTAATTTATGGCTGTTTGACAATCTCACGAAGATGTATGACCCAACTCTTAAGTTCTGCTTGGAAGGGCATGATATTTACAAGCATTCCTGGCACACACTTGCATATATCTATATCTATGTAAAATATAGATTTCCTATTGAAACGTCCTAACCATAACTACCCAATGGTGAATATTTATAGATTCACTGAGAAAAACAAAGGTTCAAGTAACGTTAGTTAGAGAAAATGTTAATTTTGAAACTCTAAAAAACACTGAAATTCACCAGTTATAGTTAGTTATTTCAAGTAACTATAATTCATGCTGTAAAGTAACTATAACTCACACCTCTGCTAGATCTAAAGTCCGCTCCGAGCAGGCGGTAGCATTTTTCAAGCTCCTACCCGCTGGGAGCGGACTTCTCCCACTTGACAGAATATTTGAAATTGCTCCTACCAAGCAACAACAACATGCAGGTTTTACTGCCAGCACCAATGCGGGCAGGGCACTGTTATGTCTAGAGGCGGGCACCCCGGGACATAGCATGTAAGCTGGCCCTAGGGGGTAGAGTCCCCTAACCATTAATGGCTTGAGGAAGGGGTCTAGCGGCCCTACATCTCCTTTGGACATATCACCAGGCCCCAAAATTGGCCCAGGGATGGAGACCATGTGCCCCCTCCCACTTTACTTTACGACTGGGCCTCAGGGAATGGGATCCTCGCGGCCTCCCACCCCCTTTACAAATTCCTCTGGGCTCCAGGGGATGGGGGTCCCTGAGGCCACAATTGTCCAGAGTATGGGAGAGCTACATGCCACCTTCCCTTTTATCAATGCAACCAGACCATGGGGGATGGTGACCTTGGGGCCGAAAGGAGCCGGGGGGGGGCACGTCCCCCCACCCCATCCCCATTACCAATGTGATCGGGCCCCTGGGAAGCGGGCCAAGGGTACCCCCCTCTTCCCAAAACTATAAATATTCAAACCCCCTCCCGGGGACCAGGCCCACTCAGGGGGCTTTAAAAAAACAAGCGCAAGAGATTGCGCTTAGCTTCATTTTTTTCAATTTTATTGCAGATTCGCAGAGCCTCTGCAAAGTTGCAGCCAAATCAAAATACCCTGCTCCACTGTGCCTTTTTTAAAAGAACTTTTATAGGACTCTGGAACGAGTCCTAAAATGGCTGTCATCCCTTCCTATTTGAGATGGTGGCAGCCAATCAGATCGGTTTGTGATCTGTTGGGATGAGCCTTAGGGTCCCTAGATATACAACGTTGTTTATTATTAATTACTCAAAAAGTACGAACAGGTTTGCAGCAAAACACAAAAAGCGCTCTTTCTTCACTTAGATATAGCTTTCTGGCAAATTTGGTGTAAAACCGCACAGCGGTTTAGGCTGTAGCTGTGTCAAAAGTTCCTACGAGAAAACAAATGGGGGAAAAACGTTTTGGTACCCCCCTTTTTTCCTCAGCCCCTGCTTGACTGATCACCCTAAAACGTTCTATGCTCAAACCAGGCAAAAAAAAGTACTTTTTTTTTTTTTTAAAGGTTTATAGCTTGTCAAACGGCACCAAAGTTATTAGCAATACAATAATGCATTTGTATGGAAGCATGATCCTAACTATAACTACCAAAAATCAGTAAAAAAATCTGGTTTTAATATTTTCCCCTGAAAACATTTCTTTTGGCAAAGTTTTCCTTTAAAAAAATAAAAAAGTGAAAATGGGTGATATTGCTGAACTTAACCACATGTTTTGTGCCACTTACCTCCTGTGACCAGTATTGTTAAATGTTTGTAGATGCACCATTTTCAGTACATTTTCTTGTAGTTTCCGAGGAAGTGTCCCAGGTATGTTAAGTTCTATACCTTCACAGAGTGAGTATTTGTGTGTGTACTGTGCATAACTTCTCTTTCAATCACCAATGTGGTATTTGTGCAAAAGTCATGTTTATGCCTGAAAATTCTTTTGGTGTTGGCCATTATTTCTTCCAAAAACGTCTTCGTTTGTTAAAGTAACGACAAACAGTTGGACTGCTTCTGATAGGTGCTTCTAACTGATGATTCCTTTCCTTTCCCTAGAACACCCTCCTGGTACCCAGAAGAGGTTTTTTCCTGCAGTGATGCCAAATATCTCTAGGTGACACCGTGTAGCTCTGGATTGACTCCATACTGTCCTGGAAATGGCAAGGCAGAGCCACATATAAGCGCAACTCCTGCATGCTGACGTTAGTTCCTTTCTTGCTAAGTCTTCTGACTTGTATCTGGAGCACAGCTCCCAATTTCATAGCCTTTCCGAGTACTCCATAAATAAAATGTGGTAGGGAACAATGGCTTCTCTCCAAGTCTGTTGGTTTCAAACAAGGGAACCCCTTGAAATCCCAAGGACCCATGGGGGCTTCCATTCGGGTTACTGCCGGTGGATCTACCTTCTGACTCCACTTGGTCCTGTACTGACTCTAATACAGACTTCCACCCTGGCTCCATGACATATGCCAGCCCCTTCCCTGTTATTGCTGGTACTGACCCCGCCGATGCTGCATGAGTCTCCAGTGTTGTTTCTGATGTCTAATCCAGAAATTACTTCAGCTTGATCCCAACGGATGTCATGCTGCTGGATTACTCGCACATCCGGTTGCCATACACCCAGACAGCTCCTGTGCCTCTACCAGCGTGGACAACCCATCAGAGTCTCAACTCTTTAGCTCGGATTCTGACCAAAATTTACCAGAATTGACGATGAGGGTGGGGAATGATTTATCCCCTCATAATTACAATGATCTTAATTTTACACAGACCTACAAGAGACACATTGGCTTGATACTTCCCTTGATGCTTGGTTGTTTTCCCCACTTGGACCACTAACTGAATACAGTGCATCATTTAGAGTAGTAGTCCAATGAGCTGCTGAGTTCATAGACCTACAGCTGCCATCTACTGAGACTACAATTAAAGTATTTACAGAATTCTTGCAACATGGGCCAGCTATATCTGAGCCTTTGCTGCCTTTCAATAATGCTGTCACTGATTGGACATCTGGTCAAAACCATGTTCTTGGCCACCAGTTATAGGCAGGTGGTCAGATGTCACAGACCAGTATGTGGCGACCCAGATTTTCTCACTAAACATCGACCTTAAAGAGTAGGGCGTTCCAGGCTTCATCCATTCTCCACAACTCCTCCCAATAGTGAGTCTAAGAGGACTGAAACACTTGGTAAACTAAATTTCTCTTCGACTAGTCTAGCACTGAGATAGATCAAAACAGTCTGCTTCTTGGCCTGATATACAAATGTCCTGTGGGACATGGCCAGCAAGATTCTGCTTGCTGTTCTGGAAGACCTTACGGCCTCACTGGAACAGAAAATTCAGGTTGAATAAGAGGCAGCCAAAACATGAGTTGTGCTGACCTTGCTATTAATGATTGTCCAGGAAGGGTGGTTGTCAGCAGTAGTGCTCTACTTCCATGCACAGTTGTGCTCAACTGCTATGCATGAATGTGCCCCTAATGATTTTTGGAGACATACAAGTGACTCATTTATATGCCTTTCGCTGATTCTCAACTGTTGGCAAGAAAAATGTTTCTTCTTCAGGATGTTTCAAAGAAAATATGCCCCCTACCTTAAACCACTAGTCTGTAGCTTTCTCTGGAGAGACAGACATTACCCATATGGCAGCCTTCTAGAGTAGCCTCCAAGTTTTCTAAACTGGTGAGGAGTCTGTGATCTTGATGAAAACAGCTCTGAAAACTTCTTGGACTTTTAACTTCCTGCATCCTCCTGGTTGTCCATGCCAGTTGCGATATGCAGGCTCTGCAATGGAATTTAAAGTTCCTTTGGTCCCAGGACCAACGAAACCCATCTCATGCCTTTCAAATTTCAGTAGAGACTGCAGCGGTGACTTATAAACCACAATTAGGCCTGTGGCAGGCGCTTCAGCTTTACACTCCCAGCTCTATCGGTGGTGATGTCACTGCTAGGTTGTGGAGGTCATCTAGAGTGGTGGTGATTTAGATGTGTCTGGTCTCCGATGGAAGTCCCATTTCATATAAACTTGCTGAGTTATGAGCCATTTGGTTTTATTCGAACGCCTTGCTGCTGTCCATCAAAGAGAGGCTGGTGCAGATTCTCTCAGACAACACTAATGCCATGTGGCATTGAAACAAACCAGGCGGAGTGGGGTTTTGGCCCCTGTGCCAGAAGGCTTTGCACCTCTGTAATTGGTTGTAGTGTCAGGGCAGCTCCCTGATCACAAATCATTTGGAAGGGTCCATGAATGCCAGATTCGACGAGCTTAGGAAATGGTGCCTGGCAGACCATGAATGGCAGCTACATCCTGAGGTGGCACAGGACATCTTCTGGTAATGGGGTGAACTCTGGCTAGATCTTTTCACCCGTCAAGAATTTGCAGTGTCATAAATTGTGCAGTCCTCGAACACATGCTAGGAGATTATTTTCCACTGCATTGGAACTCTGGACTATAAGTGTTTCTGCCTCTCCTGCCCCAAGTTCTGAAAAAGATCAGGAATGGCCGGGTCCAAGTAATTCCAGTGGCTCTTTTTGGGCCAGAGAAGTTTCATACCTGTAACGTCTGGGCGTGAGCACCTAGCATTCAATCTGGCTGATTTTTGGGAGGATTTTCTGTCTCAACAACAGGATGTGATCCTCCACTCAAATCTACACAATTTACACCTCCATGTGTGAAGATTGAGAAGCAGTAGTTGATTTCATTTGATATTTTGCCAGACATAATGGATGTCATCTTTGCTGCCAGGTGTCCTTCCACTAAATTAATTTATTCTGGGCAATGGGAAAAGTTTGTGGCTCGATCTAGTCAACCACAAGATTAACATTTTACAATTCAAGCTGTAGGTTGTTCTTTGGTATGTGTTTTTTTTGGCTCACTAAGGCCTTGCAGTAGGCACTTATTTCAAGTTATTTGTTATCCCTTTTGCCATTTTTGTGTTTGCCGTCCAGCCATCCTGAATTAAATCACTTTAGGAAGCTGTCTCTTTATATATGATACCAAAATGATGTATACTGTTCCAAAAGTCTGGGAGGGTTCCTTCTAAGTGAACGGGGGCTTGCTCTTGCAATCCAAGGTAGTTTGTTAGGGGGGTAGTGTGGTTGAGTAGCCTTAGGCTTATCAGAGAGGAGTTTTAGACATTTACCATAAGCACCGTCAATAAACAATGAAAATGGCTCAATAAGGAGATCCACACCAATTTATTTTAAAAAATAACCGGTATCTTCGTATATGTTTAGGTACCAGAATCGATACAATCAGGTAAGTATGCTTCGCTATGGAATTTATCACGGTTTTGAAAAGTTGACACTTAGGGAAACATTGTAGTTTCAGAAAATTGCACTTTGGGAGAAACAAACACTTATAGCAAACTGGTACTCCACAGGAACTTACAGGACCTATCTTCCAGAATTAAGGTGAGTATAGGTCTGGGACCTAGGCCACACCAACGGGTCTCCTAGGATGGCTGGGTGCAGTGGTGCAGTTCAGCGTCGGGTGCCCTGTTGAAGTCAGAGGGGGATCAGTCTGGTTAGACAGATGCTGCAGGTAGGGACTGGAGGTCCAGTCCAGGTGAACCATCAAGGAGGTTCATTTCTTGCAATGCTCGGAATGTAGAGACACCAGTTGACCTCTTATCCTCGATCCAGGGCGGCCAGGTGCAGAGGTGTAGTGTACCATTGGGTTTACATCACCGAAGGCTGTTGTGGTAGAGGTTGCCTGCAGAAAGCAACTGCAGATGTGGATTGGGGGTTCTGTCTGTCTGAATCAACAAGTTGACTTGGGTCACATGAGGCTTGTGAATGTAGAGACACCTGTGTCCCTCCTCTCCTCAGTCTGGGACAGCCAGGTGCAGGGGACCGCCTGTGTTCCATCACCTGAGGCGGCCGCTGTAGAGGTGGGGGCCTGTGGAAAGAGGCTGCAGGAATTGTCCGACAGTCCACTGTGGGAGAACTCAAGGTGCGCTTCATCTCTGGAGGGTCTGGGAACCACGCTGACACAGTTGGCCAGCGTCAACTCTGGCTAGGAGGCACAGGTGCAGTGGTGCTGTCTGCTGTCAGGTTTTGGTGGTCTGGGGTCCTCTCAGTTCTTCTTGGGTTGCCTGCAAAATGCAGGGGAGCAGCTCTGCTATTCCATGGGGATTTCTGGATCTTGGGTGCATGCTGTCAGCCCACCCAGGCTTTCGGAGGCACAGGCAGCTGCAGGTCTAGGTGTCTTCGGCATGATGGTCAAAGTCAGCAGGTAGGCTGGCAGGGTTGGTGCTGAGTCAGTCGCTGGTCATCAGTTTTTGCTATTGCATCTCTTCAGTGTTCTTCGTTCAGTTCGGCAGGATCAGATTTTCTGGTGCCAGGGGCTCCCCAAAATATTGAATTTAGGGGTATTAGGGGAGTGTAGAGTAGTAGTCAGTGTGCTACTTACCTCTGCGGTCCCTACGCCCAATGTATATGACCACGTCCTGTGGAGAGTGGGCATATCCCTGTCCCAGAGTTCCTAGTTCTGCCATCACCAAGATGGTAGACTTTCAAATTTCTTGTCCACATTAGGCAGCTCTCCTTACGGGCGGGGACTGACCTGAAGGGTGGACATGCCTTTCTGACTAATAATTTACCCCCTGTCTGGGTGCCAAATGGGCGCTGGGTCAGCATCTCCTCCTCTGAGGGAAGCCAAATCTGAATACCAAGCCACCTGCCTTGGAATACAGATTTACAGGTCATCCTGTTGGGAGGGGTGTGTTATCACCTCTGCCAGAGCCGGCTTTGTTCCTGACTGCCTGAGAGCAGAGGCTTTCACCCTTTGGGGTCTGAAACATGTCTGTTGGTGGCAAGCTGGCAAAAACTACTCATCCAGTACACCAGCAGTTGGTAGGTTTTTCAGGTGGTACCTCTGAGGTGCCCTCCCGGTGCATGTATTAATCAGTGAGTTTATTAATACAAGATATTTGCTACCAAACATCCTTAGTTTTAGTGAAGTCATCATGTAGCTGAGGAATTTGTATTGACCAGTGTCCAGCACATGTACTTTAATTGGGTTCCTTGATCACTCACTATGTCTAAGAATCGACAAAGACGTAGCAGGGGCATATCTGCTCTTGCAGATATGTCCACGCATGTAATATAGTTCACCCTGCTTTAGGCCTGCTGTGGGGTGACTTGCATATATTGAATGCAGTGTTAGTGGGCATGGCACACAGGCTGTGTGCCATGTCGTGTTTTCACGTTTAGCTGCAGCAAGAAATGCATCCTGCAATGGCAGTCTGCATGAGCTAGGTGAGGGGACTCTGAGGGTGGCAATACATGCTGCAGCCCTTGGTACCTGGTGCATCATTAACTGGGGAATTACAGGGGTGCCAAAGGTGATGCCAGTTGGGGAATGATTGTACTGATGAAGGGAAAGAGATCTGGCACTGGAGACCTGGTTAGGAGGACCCCAGTGCACTTTCTGTCAAAATTGCATTGAATGCCAGGCAAAAGTGGTGGGTGACCATGTCAAAAAGAGGCACTTTCCTACAATCATCCATTGTGATGAGGTTTATTTAAGACTTGAAACATGTTCCCTCCTAAACCATTTGTGATGCCACAGTGGGACCTTAGTTTGGTCTGAACACTTCTTATGCGGATGCATAGCTGCTCGTTGCATCTCTTGACTTAGAAGACTTTCTTCCTCATTGCAATTACTTCAGCTTGTCGCATAAGTGAACTTGCAACACTGTCCATGCATCTGCTCTACATCACCTTCTTTTCCCGACAAATTGGTGTTGAGAATTCTGATGGCCTTTTTGTCTAATGTTGTGAAGGCTTTCCACTTCACTCAATCAATCACCCTGCCTATGTTATTTGAAATGCTTAGCAACTCTAACGAGGAGAGCCTTCCTCTGCTGGACCCCAGAAGGGCTTTAAGCTATTATCTTGATCCTACCAAGGAACCTCTTGTGGATGACCAGCTGTTTGTGTGTTTCACAAGGATGAAGAAGGGTAAGGCTAGAAAGAAGAGGACCCTGTTGAGGTGGATAGCGGTTTGTATGAAGATCTTTTTGCAAAGTTGCAGCGGCTGTAATGACTGAGAACCCATTCCTCCAGAGCTAAGGCTGTGACCACTACATTGGCTTTCTGAGTGCCTGTCCTTGACATATCTCAGGCTGCGATGTTTACAAAACACTACTTCCTTGACATCCAAGTTTGGCAGCAAGGACATGTCACCCGCTCGGTACTGCAAGTCTTTTGGCCACTCCACTGATGCTTCACCCCATTGAGCCACAAGTTTGAGTGAGTCCTTGATGATACTTGACCTACTTATATACTATGACCATGCTTACCAATTGTGGAAAAAGCAAAAATGTATTGCCGAGTAGATGGTTCATAGGTTTGAACATCTGCGCCAGAGATCTGCGTAAAAGTGACACATCTCAGATTTCATATGTGACAAGAGAGACTTTACACGAGTGTTACAGAATGCTTTGCAGATAATTCCCTGGTTGAAGGTCAGTCTCTGACGGTCGGCTAGGTTGACATTGTCACGAATTTAGCTATGTGCAGGAGATAATCACACTTAAGAGAATTATTGAACACAAGTTTTAGTTAGTGGAGCACCAGACATGTAGGTTTATATGAGGTGGTGTGGAAATGTGGTGAGCAAGTGGCATGGAAAGTTAGACGCGTGGGTGTAATGCTATGTTTTGGATACGAAGCAAAAATGAGCAAGCAATTAATTTTAAACAATGCAGCCTACAAAGAATTTTATTTCAGGTCTAAATAAATAATAATTGTTTATCCAATCGTCAATGTACCTACGTCTTTTTCCAAAACGTAAAATCTTGCGGGCTTACAGAAATGTTATATACGTGCTTAAATAGTCTTTTCTTTATGAATGTTATTTTCTTCCACTTAGTGTTGTAGGAGAATTGAACAGTCATGTTAGTGTGGTTGAAGAAAAACCTCTAGCTGAGGTGTGGATGTAGTCAGAGAGATACTCTTCTTATTGTGGCCACTCGCTGTCATCTCACTTGAGATTATGGTCCTGTTTAAAATGACTAATTATGTGTTAGCCTGGCTTTTGTTAGCCGAAGAGAAAAGCTGAATGGGTTCTCTTAATTTCTGTCACAACAAAAATGGTATGTGGAAATTGCGTGATGGTTGACTTCATCCCTGTGTGAAGTATGATTCAGCGAAGGGTTGCACTGAATTGACCCCACGGCAAGCAACAAAATGCTGGGTTTCATTAATTCTCCCAGCATAACCTGTATGAGCAGCTGAACTGAGAGGTTTTCTTTGTTTTGGCAGGTCTGGGCTGTGCTGCTGCTTACTGCAACGGGACGCATTCACAACTGAGAACCGTGGAGGCCTACCATCAAACTGGAGCTCCCCTGAGTTGCTACTTACTGGGCATCAACAATGGCTTCCATCGATCCGTACCAAAACATTATAGTAAGTGTGTTTTTTCTTTTTTGGGGGGGGGGGGGGGGCGGTTCTACGTTGCCTTTGAATTACTGTTTTTAAACTGACGTGCATTTCAATTCTGAGTTGTGACCTTACGTACAAGTTTTGCAATCTCTGGTGAGTTATCCTTATTGTTGCTATACAGATGTATTTGTTTCAAGTTGCCAGGGCTCAGAATCCTTAGACTCGCTCTGCTCCTTTATAAGCAAGTATGGGTGAGCGGCGAACTACCAAACAAGGAGGGGTGAAGTTTGAATGGGCTTTCAGTCAATTAAAAAAGAAATAATTTCAATTTATGCCGAAACCAGAGCCTCCGTACATTCCTTTCTGCATTTCCCTACTTCCTCGCTTCTTCTTGCTTCTCAGTATTTCCTGGATATGTATTGTGATTCTACAGGACATTTACTTTGAGGTCTACACGTCACTTCTGGATCTGAGTCTTGTGGAACTCATTGCTCACTCACAGCTGGAGCATTCTTGATGTCTGCATTTGTCTCTCATTTACGAAGTCTTTGTCATGGAAACTGTCCTGCCTTGTTCCTGGTTTCAATTACTGTGTATCGCACCAATTCCTGCCAGGTGCCCACTCTGTCCAGTAGATTGAGCTAAAGGTCTCATTTAAAACTGGGCTGGATGGTAAATGTGGCCATAAACATTTTTTGTGCCCATTATTACTGCTCCTGTACCCATTATGACTAGGCAAAATAAAGATACTGTGCTTAGATTTTGCAATTCACTTTACCCTCAGCTAGCAGCAGATGTTAGTCACAATAAAAGGTGTTAGCCAAATCGAAATAGATGGCATCCAACATCATTTTTTTACAGCTTTGTTTTTATCACAAACACTAAATAAGATGCAATTAAGAAATTTCGAGGAGATTATTTGTGCCCAATTTAGCACGAAGCTCATATTGCCGCCTTTACAGTTGAGTTTTCTTCTTTATTGGTTACGGTGCAAAGGTTTCTCATGTTTCCCATTCTGCATGTTGGACACCAACCTGTGGTTACTGTGCTTTCCTTGTAGGTTTTCTTTGCTGAGTGCCATCTCCACCCAAAGTGAATTTCTAAAGTTTACCCAACTCCTGTATGTCTTGCCCATTGTCCTGCATTATAACTAGTGTCAGTGATTGCTAAGCCACTGCAGCTCTTGTACTGCCTGGATGAATGATTCATATATAATAGTTCGCTCTTCCTAGCATTTGCACAGTGTTTAACTGGGCACATCTGTCTTTTTGTCTTTGTGCTGGGATAGTCCATTCACTTCACTGCTTTGGAGGTGTCTTCATCATCCCTAAGGGAATTCGCTTCATCTGTTCAACATATATTGTGTTATACTGTAATTTACTAGCTTCCCTCTGGTAATTTGGTTTCTTTAGCCTTAGAAAGATCCTTCTGTCTGTGTTTTCTCCATCCCCTCAGTTCTACCCACGTATAACTAAGCATATTCATCCTTCAGAAATGTGTTGTAATAAGAGACAACTGATTTTGACTGTAAAGTAACTGATGAAAGCATTTGTCTTTGGCACTGTCACCTGCATGGAATGGTCTCAAACACTAGGGATCGATTAGCTTTAGGGAAATGTCCTAAAGTGATGTTTCTCCTCCATGAATTAATCCCCATCAATGGGAGCTTTAGGGCACGTTGTTCACCCTGTGCACTGGTACTGTCCCTTTTCTCATATTGTTCATGCACAGAGTGGCCCTCACACCACTCGTCCATGCACATACTCAAGCTTATCATCCTACTTGTCTTTAAGTGTGAGGTTCTGATCTAGAAAGTGTGCTGGTGTGCTTCCCTCTGATCACAGGTGGTCTCTGAACACGATAAACTGAGACCAAAAACTCTACAGGGACTCAGTTGATCACTCCAGAAAAGTCAGAGATTCCATTACACAGAGCAATTATTTAAATGTGTTCAGTTAAAGTAGAGTTCTACTTCATAAGGATCTGATACTGAAAAGCAAACTGACTACTGTGGTACTCTTAGGGCATTAGTATTGACTATATAAGTAAGCAACTGTTTGCCAGACTGCACTGGGTTGCCCACAGCAGATCCCACTGCAGGATAAGAATCGCACATCTCCAGCTTCCGTCCCTGTTCTCGGTTATTCAGGGTAAAATCCCTTTTTACATCTCCAAAGTGCACCACTGCCCACATTCTGTAGGGTCAGAACCTCAACCACAGCTACAGCACCCACCTGAGTTTCCATTGTGCAGGGCTAGAACCCTACCAGCAGCATCCACCACAGTGGCTATCTTTTGCGAGGTGCAGGCTTCTAGAATCCACCACAGTTCTTTTAAATTATGAGAACACTTCATATCAGAATCAACCAAGCTTCCACCCTGCTTTAAGTGTCCTGTGAATTCTATCATCCCGCTCAACTTCTTTCCAGCAGGTCGAGAATTTGAGTTCTTGCTCTACATTGTAAGATTTTTGTGCAGCTCAGTCGTCAACAAAACCCATCTTTTTCAGTGTAAGGGCATTTTAGCTCTAGGACCTAACCAGCTTTCTTCGTGCAGAATGAGCTCCCCTTAGATCCAGCAACCACCCAACTCCCCTCTTCGTTTGTAGGAACTGCACAGTTATGCTTTCTGCCCTGCTGTTCTTGTTGCAGATGAGATCTAGCCTCATAATTGAGATGCAACCATTGATCTGTAGTGTGGTGTAAGATCCCCTTCACAGTCCACCTGCTCCAGGATCCGTCCCGTCTCCTTTCCTCTTGGGGAAGTCACCATACCTTCACCATTTATTGTACCTCAGCTTCCTTCTGCAACTTTTGTCACCAACCTGAACTCTCCCATCCTTCCCAACACCGCATTCAATGTTCAGAAGACCCCACACTCCTAACCAGCTTCCTTGCCAGTTCCTGCAAGCAAGTGCCCACAACTCTAACATCAGTTAGTCCCTATTTAAGGTTCTCGTATCCATATTCGTGTCCCTGTTGCAAAACCCATGCCTCAATTGATTTGGAGCAGCAGTTCCACTTCCAAAGTGCACAAACACTTAAGAGTATTTATGGAGAGAGTCTGAGAGGTGCTTACCGCAGCTCTATATCTGTACACTGGCTGTTGAAGGAAGGAAATTTAGATATCTATAGTTAGTGACCTGCATGTGCTGACCACAAAGACACTGAGTAGCTTCTGAAAGGAAAATGAACTTTTTTTTTTTTTTTTTTTTTTTTACAGTATACGCTGAGATGGTAAATGTGCACTTAAATACTACTTGTTTATAGAGTTACAGTATATTGTTTAAATGACTGTCATATTTCAAAAATTCTAGTTGTAATTTTAGTCTAATTTGAAGTCACTTTTGGTTAAATGCTCTTACTTTGTCCCAGACGCAACTGAAAAATGATTAATTTTCTGGCTAATTCTGAGACTTCACGCTTTTGTGAATAACAATAGTTGGACATAAAAACAGTTAGTAAATAGCTGACTCAGGTTTGGCCAGTCACCTGAAACAAAATTAACTTCATCATGGGAATAATAAATGCTGAAATTCCTAATATCTTTAGTTTTTTTGTCAACCATGCCACTCTAGACACTGGCCCATCTTGTGCACATCAGTACAGACCTGCTTCTCATGGAACAGTTAATTTCGAACTGCCAAGTGAGCTCTCCCTCCAAAAATGATCACAAGCAACCCCAGACCAGTTTCATCCTGGTTGAGGCTTGTCAGTCAGATGCAGCTGGAGTCCTATGGCACAGTCAGCACAGAACATATGTCTGAGCTATCCCTTGCATCCAGTGGGTTTTGATTGAGGGTAAAGGCATGCCTTGCTACCAGAACGGGCTGCCCACTCCATATTTTTTATTATTTTCAAATAATCCCTGTGTCGAGTGAGCTTTCTGCCCCACTGGAAAACAGAAAGACACTTGGGTGCTTTAGGAGGTGGGGGATCAGACCTGATGCTCGAGTGGGCCATGCCCACCCCATTCATTTGATAGTCCCTAGTGAGCTTTTTGCCTTCTCCTCAAAAGGGTGGATTAAAGGAAAACCCCTAACCTGCCCCCCTTGGTGGACAGAACCTGTTGTGCCATTTAGGGTGTCGGAACACAGCTCAATGCCAAGAAGGTTGTTCCCACTCCATTTGTTTCCAATAAAGGCAAATGTTCCCAGTGCTAGTGGGATTTCTGCCCCCCCCCCACCCCTACCCTGGAGGTAGCGCACCTGCCCAAGCCTGAGGGCACTGCCTTTTTCCACGGAATCCAGTACGCTGATCCATGAGTTAGCGGTAGTGTTTGAAAGTGGACATTGTGGCCTTTCAAGCTGTATCCCTCACGCACTGACTGGTGCTTGGGGGACCCAAGATATTCCCCTGGGAACTGATCAAAGTGAAGCAGCCAAGAAAAGCTCTTCTCTTGCATCCTGATATTATTTTATTACATATAGATAACATATTCCTGGTGCAAGAACCAGAATCTACTTCTTTGGAGCAAGAGACATTCATGTTCCTCTGCCTTCTAGACGTATTGTGGAAGACGTTTGCAACTCGTCCTTTGCTTTAAAGAAATTAAGGAAAGTACACTTGGTGCGGTGCGTTCAGAAAGAATGGCTTTAAACGAGAGATCAACTCAGATGCTGTGAAAAAAATGGACTATGGAAAAAAATAATCTCCTAATGCCTGTATGAGGTGAAAAGCCAGACCGTAGCCTTCCAGTTAAATACTGTTCACCCCATTCATTGTGCTGTGCAGAAGTATAATGCTGATGTGAATAGGACAGGTAGTGCTCCTAGTAAGGCTGAGCCAAATCATTGCCTTTAGCAGGAAGAATAAAACGTGATTGCTACAGTAGAACTTCTTGTGACCTAATCCCCTTTTAACTCATCTGTCTAGTATTTTTAAATTCACAAAGGACATCTCTTTGTATTTTGAGTGAGAGTAAAATACATACTGTGTCTGAGCGCGCCTTGTTTTTATTTACCTGTGATAACTTGGGGAATTGTATTTAAAAAATGTACACTCAGTAAAGGTTGCCTTAGTGTAATTGTTTTTTATGAAGTGATACATTGATGATCTGTTTAATTATTTAAAATTCTGTGTAACATTTATATGGACAAATGGTTCTAATTATTCGAATTTTTACAAAACAAAAAAAAAGTTGCTAGATGAACAGACATTTACGATGAGCAAATCTAGAATGTCGCTGGTGCTGCAGAGTGCTCCTTACAGGAGCTGCGTTCCACCTAAACTTGGGAACTGCCCAGAGTTCTCTCTTCCTTTTTTGCATAATTTTATGTGTCACTCTAACCCTGAAGGGGCTTTGTTTTAACATATACTGGGTGCTCCCTTGTGTCTGGACAAAGCTATACTTCTCTGAAGAGCTATAATGATAGTGAAACACGTGTCAGGGGTTGCTTTACTCATTCCAGGTTGGCTTGGGTGCCATTTTACCGGTCTAAAGCTGTAATACTGAGCCATGAGTGATAAATTGCTTTTGTCATTTTACAACTCGACGAGGACGGCACTGTGTGAGTCCTATGTTTAAAGATTTTGCTGTACAAATGGCAAAATACTTTGTCCCTATCTAGCTCGGCATGGATAGCACTATGCTTTAAAACTCTGCTAGATAAACATACATTTGAGGTGAACAAATCTAGAGTGTCGCTTGTGTTGCAGAGTGCTCCTTACAGGAGCTGCTCTCCACCTAAGCTTGGGAACTAGAGTTCTCTCTTCCCTTTTTGCTTATACACACACCAGACCCCCTGGAAACGGGTCTCAAATTGTGTGATCTTAGGCAAATATTGTATTTTACAGAGTTGCCTTTTTCTTCATTCTCACATATAAGTGCACATTCAAACATGTTACTTCATCATTTCTGTTCTAAAAATAAAAACACCTTGTTTGAGAAAATACACTAAACGTTTGCTCCATGTATAATAAACCTAGCCCACATTTAGGGTACACATGATCCACTTGCCTCTTCGTTTACTAATAACTTTCCCATTAGGGCAAGAGTGTTTCTCAGTTTGTTTAAACGCTTACTTTTAATAAGTTTATTACTAAAGCATGATGTGTCATGTATAGACAGTAAATAGTAAATTTCCAAAAAATGTCCAAAAACCTTCCCACTAACTTCCAGCTTTACTGATAAAACTATATAGTGTATTAACAATAATCAGTGAAAATTGGCTTTCAGAAAACATGTCTTATCATTTGCAGATCACCGAGTAAAATGTTTTCATTTTTTTTCATCCTATTAATATATTTTTTCATCTCACAGGAGTACAAAAAATGGCCTTTCCCAGCTACTGAACTATATTTTCAAATGCTTGTAAAGTTGACTTAGTTATGTAAATGTGTTTTGGGAAAGAAATTATACCAACATCCTTTAATGTCACACGAGTCATACAGTTTACCATACAAAACCCTGAAACTCTGCAGTCCCAAGGAAAAGTAATTGCATTGCAAGAAGACAAACTGACTTTTGATCTCGGTCTCTGAACACAGAGCAAATGTGAGAAGAATAAGATTTAAAGGCATCCTAATTGCTAATTCAGTTTCTGACTGAACAGAGCACCTGTTCTTTACCAACCCAGCCAGAAAGTGTGAGTAGCTTCTAAAAATAGGTCTATATAAGCTTGTGCTTACATGCCTGCACCTTAAATATAATGGACCCTGCCTCCTGGGCTGCAGAGGCCTTCCTTGAGGTTGTCTGAGATATATGTAAGGCAGTGATTGGGGCTGTGCCACTCATGCTGAAGGCACAGTCGAACTTTCTGGCAGTCTGCACTGCCAGGCCTGCAATCAGCTATTTGTGTGTGTCACTTAGGTAGGCACAAACTTGTGCTGCAGCCCTGGTGACCCTTTTACCACCTATGCCCTGGGTACAATTTATCAGGGGTTTATGGGGGGGGGTAGTATTGCCAATCAGGAAATAACTACGTTGAGAAATCAATTTAGGTAGATACCACAGGTACTGGGGACAGGTTAGCAGACTTCCAACACACAAACAGTCATACGCAGCATTGGGGGCAAAACGTGGAGGGGGTGACCAAACATAAAGAGGCACTTTCTTACATGACCCCACCCCCCAACCAAAGGAGATGAGCAGCTTCACCCTGTTAGTTCTTATCATCTTCCTGGAAAGGCCATCTGCATTGGCATGGTCAGTCCCTAGTCTATGTTCTGTTCCACTGTAAAGTCCATACCCGTGGGGGAAATGAACCACCGCAACTGTTTGGGGTTTTCCCCTCTTATTTTCATCAGCCATCTGAGAGGCCTTTCTGTTTGAACCTTGAAATGAGTCCTAAACAAGTATGGTCTTAGCTTCTTCAATGACCAAACCACAGCAAAGGCTTCCCTCTCAATGGCACTCGAACGCCGCTCTCTCAGGAGGAGCTGCCTGCTGATATAGACAGCTGGTTGATCCTGTCCCTCTTTATTTTTTTTTGTCTCAACACTGTCCCAGTCCCATGTTCAGAAGAGTCTGGACAATGAACTCCTTGGTATAATTAGGTGCTTTGAGTACAGGTGCTGAGCACATAGCCTCTTTCAGACTGTCAAAGGCCTTTTGGCATCATGTGCTCCATATGACCTTTCCTAGGCTGTTTCTAAATGGTAAGTTCCGTTAAGGGAGCCACGATGGTCCCATAATTTACAAACTATCTGTAGTATCCACTCAAGCCAAGGAATGTCCTGACCAGAGTCTGGGTTTAGGGAGGCTCTCAATCCAGAATGGTCTGGTTGGAGAGGCTGTACTTGGCCTCTACTTATAAGGTGGCCCAGGTACACAACAGAGCTCTGCCCTATCTGGCACCTACTGGCCTTGATAGTTAGGCCTCCCTGCTACAGGGCCAGTAACACCTTTATTTTTTTTAGGTGGACCGGGTGGTCCTCCCAGGTATGGAGCTAAAGACATCAATGTCTTCAAGGTATGCTGCACTAAAGTCTTTCAGGACTGAGAAAATTTGATTCACTAACGTTTGGAAGGTGGCGCGTGCACATCACAGTAAACTGGTGTTGCCCCTCTAGGGTGGAAAATGCTGACCTCTCTTTTACTCCCTAGGTGAGTCCAATTTGCCAATACCCTGAGGTTAAGTCAAATGTACTTAGAAATTTGGCTGCACCGAACTTGTCAAACAGCTCATCTACCCTGAGGAGAGGATAAGCATCAGTTTTGGTAACTGCATTGAGGCCTCTATAATCTACACAGGACCTCATTTCAGGTTTTCCACCTTTTGAGTGAGGTTTGGGGAGCATCACCACTGAGCTAGCCCAGGGGCTTTCAGAAGACTCAATGACTCCAAGCTCTAGCATCTTACTGACCTAATTCTTTATGCAAGCCTTGCCTGTATATTTTGTTTTTGACAGGGAGGCTATCGCCGATCTTCACCTCCTGGGTACACCACATTGTCTGACCAGGGGTTAAAGAAAAGAGCTCAGCAAACTTGCCCATAGTCAGCCTGCTGTTGGGCACTGACAGTGTCAGATACGACTACACCTTCCACTGATCCATATTGGGGGTCGTTTGGCAGAAGGTCAGGTAGGGTTTCACTATCCTCCTCCTCTCCTTCATCAGTGACCATAAGCATGGTTAGGTAAGCTATGTCCTGGTAGAGGTTTTGGTGATTTACATGTAGAACCCTCTGAGAATTCATAGGGATACCTAGGTCCACCGAGTAGGTGACTTACCTTTTCTGCAATATTGGATATGGCCCAGTGCACTTGCCCTGGAGGGCCCTGGGAGCCAATGGCTTCAACACCCACACCAGCTGACCTGGTTGTTACTTCACCAGTACTGACTTCTGGTCATACCAGTGCTTGATAAGATCCTGGCTGGCCTCCAGGTTCTTGTTTGACCTTTTCATATACTCTGACATGTGAACACAGACCTAGAACATAGTCCACTATGTCCTGCTTGGGACCTTTGAGAGGCCTCTTCCAGCCTTCCCTTACAAGACTCAGTGGACCCCTTACAGGATGACCAAACATAGGTTCTAAAGGGCTGACCCCAAACCCACTTTAGTAGTATCTCTCTTTATGCAAACAGACAAGATTACAGGACATCCCACCTCCTTCTGAGTTTGTCATGTAGTCCTATTATCATGTCTTTCAGGGATTTGTTAAATCTGTCAACCAACCTATTTGTCTGAGGGTGATAGGGGGTGGTAAACTTGTAACTCACCCTACATTCATCCCACATGGCGTTCAGATAGGCAGAACTAAAATTAGTCTATCTGGCACCTTCTCTTTAGGAAGCCCAACCCTGGTGAAGATACCAAGTAGGGCCTTCGCCACTGCAGGAGCAGTTGCCATCCTAAGAGGAACTGTTTCTGTGGCATAGTCCACTACCACTAGTAAATTGTTTCCCAGATGCAGTCTACGGGTCCATGGGGCCAACAGTGTCAATGCTCCACCCTCTCAGAAGGCGTCTCAACCACAGGTAGTGGAATTAGGGGAGACTTTGAACGTGTGTCTGTCTTCCAAATGGTTTGGCAGGTCACACAGGCTCACAAAACGTACTTTTTCAGACATCTGAGGCTGAAGAAAATGGGCAGCCAACCTGTCCCAGGTTTTTGTTTGTCCCAGATGTCCGGTTAAGGGAATGTCATGGGCCAATGTGAGGATAAACTCTCTGTACTTTTGGGTGACAACTGCTCTCATGGATGCCCCTGTTTGGGGCCCCTGGCGTCAGTGTACAGATGCCCATCCTCCCAGCAGACCTGGTGGATACCACTGATATCACCCTCCTCGTGCCGTGCAGCCTGCTGACTAAGGCCTTCAAGGGTAGACATTCTCTTTGCCCTTGGCATAGGTCCTCTCTGGAGGGTTCCTTGTACTAAGAAGCTCTGCTAGATCAGACAGGGCTCTCTCGAATGCAGTTCTCTTCTCAAGTACCAGGACATCCCCCTCTGGAGAAGTCTTCCCCTGCTCCTATGACCTCTTTGAAGCTACCTTAGCAGACGTCTTGCCCTTTGTTTTTCTGGGAGCTGCTTAGTTCACTATTTTAGGATCCAGGTCCCCTTTTCTTCCCTGATATGTTGCTTGTGCTCATGCGGAGGCACACCCACTAAAGGAGCCCCAGCACTGCATGATCCTTCCTTTCTACTTCTGTCACGCAAAAGTTGTGATCATTTCCCAACAGACACTTCACTGGGAGTGCAGGGGACACAATGGGGACTTTTTAGAGCATGCTGCATCTATTTTTCTTGTGAACAGATTGATTATAGTCATGGCATAACCCTGAAGCTTTCTTTGGGTCCCAGTTCTTACCCTGATACTGCTTTCATTTGGATTGTGAGAAGTCTTGAGACCCCCCCAAAAGTCTTTTGGGGCCCTTTAGAGAACTCATTTTTTTATCTTTATCCTTGCTCACCTCTTTCCCCTGCTGGGAAGCCTTTGAACCCCTTTTCTGGTCACCCCTACACTGTCTTTTTGGGCACCCTATACCTGACCCATTTTTTCAGCTATCTTCTCTGGCTGTCTGGGAAAAGGCAACTTAGAATCCACCAGATCCTGACACAATTTCTCTATGGTACAGTTAGTTAGGATGTGCTCTTTCATAATTAAATTGTACAACCCATCATACGTGTCCGCCTTATTGCCTTTAGTTCAGTGCTTTGACTGGACAGTCCACAAACTCCCCCCCCCCCCCCCCCCCCCCCCCAGGTCTGGTTTTGATCTTTCTGGGGGACCCTAAACGTCAGTCTGTATTCTTCAGGTGTAAGTTCCAACCCTTGTACTAGTGTTTCCTTCATATATGTGTAGGACTCCGCCACACCCTCAGGAAGAGGATCTTTGCCCTTCATTGGAAATAACTCCCAAAGTAGAGAGCCCCTGTGATGAGATGGTACTTTCCTCATTCTGCAAGCCCTCTCAAGGGCTGCAAACCATTTGTCAATGCCATCTCCATCACTATACCTAGAGACAATCTCTTTTAGGGATTTTGGGGTCAAAGGATTCCTCCTTGTCCCTGTTATTATTGTTGCCGCATTCTTTTGGCCCAAGGCCCAACCTAACCCTCCTTTCCTCAAGGGCTAGTCTCCTCTCCTTGAGTTCAGTGGGGGGGGGGGGTGTCTACTAGAGTGACTTCTGTCACTTCTCACAGGTGAAGGGGATCTGGGGAAGGTTTGAGAGCTGTGGTTTTCTCCAGCATTGGATCTTTCATAGATTCACATGCTTGAATCATCCCAGTCATCGAGGTGGGAGCCTCACGGTAAATTTAAATACATAAGCAGTAAGTCAGTAAAAGTAAAACCAGTAGGCCCCAGTAGGCCTCATAGGGTATTTTACAGTCTATCCACTTTGTTTTGTGAAAAGACCCAAACTTCCGTATCAACCAATCAGGATTCAGCCCCTCCCAAACACTCCCAACAGAGGCTGAATTCCCTCAGATTTTCTACCGCACGTCGTGTGAAGGAAGTCTCCCTGAGCGCTGCTCAGTTTTTTCCTTATTTCTGACTGAAGATTGATTTTCTCTCAGGAAATTAGCTCCACAGCTTTACCATGTCTGAAAAGACAAAGAAGGGTCTGTTCAGAGACTGTGACAATTGTGGGAAGAAGAGACTGCATGTTGATGACCCCCACAAGAAGTGTATCTACTGCCTCCATCCAGACCACAAGGTGAGAGACTGCAAAATAGGTCGCACCTTTAGTCAAAAAACCCTCAAAGATTGTGAGGGTAGACTTCTCTTATGGCTGCAAAAACAGAAAGTCAGGCGACAGCGAAGCGTCATCACAGACTTCTCACCCTCAGAAAAGAACAGGTGAGAGAAGTAGAGGGTCTGATGAACCACCAAGGAAGGTGCCCAAAAAGACAAAACAAGTCTCTACTAAGGCAAAAAAGGATGTTTCCCACTCAGAGACATTGAAACATTTGCCAAAAAAGGTTCATTCAGAACCTACTACGCCTTTGCATCGAAAAAGCACCTCAAAAAAGGCATCCCTGTCTCTGTCACCCCAAAAAGAGCCAGAAAAAACAACCGTCGACGACCACCCCGTCGACGACTGTGTCGACGGTAACAGCTACTACAGTATCGTTGACGTTCACAACACCAGTCTTACCGATGATTGACGTCGTCGCCGTTGTCGACGACGATAATTACGGCAACATTTTTTAAGAAAGCTTCGTCGGCAACCACATCGTCGACCGCGGAGGCTTCCTGGGTTCACCAATCAACCAGGGCACTCATCTACGAAGCACCTCTCAATGAGGTTTAAAAAGGCACTGCCGATGACGGCACCTACAGAAGATACGTCGGCGAAACGACCGTCGTCTATAAAGGGACCGTTGACAAAGGGACCATCGACGAAGAACCCGTCGACGAAGACACCGTCAATGACGGAACCGTCGACAAGAGATCCGTCGACGAGAGATCCGTCGACGAGAGATCCGTCGACGAGAGATCCGTCGACGAGAGATCCGTCGACGAGAGATCCGTCGACGAGAGATCCGTCGACGAGAGATCTGTCGACGAGGGAACCGTCGACGATCATATTGTCCACAGCACTAACAGTGTATAAGCCATCCACCTACCTGGATACTTTGCCGCACCATTCCTCATATCATCAGGACGACTCCACCAGATTCTTACCCCTTTCACTTGTTAACATGGGGGACAAGGCGTCTAATATTCTGCCAATGCATACCTCACCAAGTAAAGTGTTGCCATATCCACCACAACATCTTTTAGATGATGATGACTATGATGCATACTCTCAAAACGACAGAATGTTTGGGGCAGCTAGTAGCCCGTCCCAACTCAATGTCAAATGCCAAGAGTTTGAGGAGGAGGAGGAGGATCAGCATTACCAGCCTAGTTATGCCTCCACATCTTATCCACAGGCAGAACAACCATCGCCCCTCGCTATGCCTAGCACACTAGTAGCAGATCTACAATATATGTTGAATGACTACTATAAAAGGTTTCCACCATCAACTCAGTCCACGCCACCTAGACCTGAGAGCTACCAGACACCTCGGCAAACTCAGACTACTAATCTTTCGGAAACACCACAGGCTAGCATACCGGGAACTAGCCAAACTCAGGAAGCTCACCCCTCATCAGACAACGAAAGGGAAGAGGGTGAGCTAAGAGATTTGGCGGCTAGTGAATGGGATGATTATCTCGTCCCCACACCATCTCCACCGCCAGCAGGTCCGGTAGATTCTCCTCCAGAGGACATAGGAGGTTTCCATAATTTAATAGAGAGAGCGGCAAAACGTTTTGGCCTTACAATTGTTTCTCATGAAACCGAATGTTTTTTGTACGACTTCAAAGAGCCATCAAAGCGATCTGTAAGAGCCATACCCATTGTAGATTTCTTATGGCAGGAGGGTTTGAAGGCAATGAAAAATCCGGCAACAGTGCCTTCACAAATGCCAAGACTGGAGAAAAAGTACAAGGCCCCAGATGATTCTCCGGCCTGTCTAGTCTCACAGCCGAAACCTGACTCTGTTATATCACAGGCGGCTAAGCGACGTTCCAAAAACCCCTCCGCACCTATAGCATCTCCCCCAGACAAGGAAGGAAGGAGATTAGACAATATCGGCAAGAAATTCTTCTCTGTTGCAGCAGTCACAGTTAAGGCGGCTAACTCCCTCGCCATCCTGGGAAGGTACGATCGCCAGATGTGGGCAGACATGTCTGCCTTTTTAGATCTACTGCCAGAAGACGTCAAGGTGGAAGCAAAAAAGGTCTTGCAGGAGGGAGAAAGGGTCTCCGCGCAGATTATAGACAGTGCAATAGACATTTCTCTCACTGGCTTCAGACAATTAGCTGGCGCAGCAGTCCTGGGCAGGCAAGGATGGCTTAAGGCTACTTCATTCAGACCAGAAGTCCAGAGTCGTGTTCTCGACATGCCTTTTGATGGAGAAAGTTTGTTTGGTAAACATGTCTACGACCTGTTGCAGGCTATCAAGACGGATACCGATACGGCAAAATCCCTAGGTACCCTGCAATATAAAAAACAACCTTTTTGTGGAGCAAGGGGTAGAGGTAATTACTCCTTTTGAGGTGGATACCAACAATACAGATCCCAATATCAGTCTTCCTCCACAGGATCACTACATCAGTACCACCAGCAACAGCAGCATTATAGATTACCACCGGCTGCAGCTTACAAACATCCAGCTAGAGGAAGAGGAGCTGCCCGAGGAAGAGATACAGGCAGAAAACAATGACCCACCGATCATCTCAACGCTTCCCCACCAACCAACATCGAGGGTCGGAGGTCGCATCACGTCCTATTTCCCCCAATGGAAGGCTATAACATCGGACAGATGGGTACTCGATGTAGTGGCCAGAGGTCATACTCTGGAATTCACACAAACACCACCAATTGTTCCTCCATCGGGCCCACCGCCCCCGAGGTTGAACCAACTCCTCATGGAAGTAAGAGTGATGCTGAGAAAAGGAGCAGTAGAACCAGTCCCTTTATCTCAAAAGAACAGAGTATTCTACTCCCGTTTTTCCTTGTAAAGAAACCCTCAGGAGACTGGCGCCCCATCCTGGACTTGAGAGCACTAAACCAGTTTCTAAAGAAACAGTCGTTCAGGATGGTAGCACTGCAAGATGTCCTGCATCTGTTAAATACCGGAGATTGGATGGCATCCCTAGACCTCCAGGATGCTTATTTTCATATCCCCATATATCGCAACCATCGCAAATTCCTAAGGTTCAGAGTGGGAAGTATGCTCCTCCAATTCCGGGTTCTCCCATTCGGTCTCAAATAAGCCCCCAGAATCTTCACAAAAATGTTGGCTCCGGTGGCAGCACATCTCCGCCAGTTAGGTATCTGGGTCATCCTTTACCTGGACGACTGGCTTATAAAGGCACCCTCAAAGTCGCAAGTAACAAGTCATATCTCCTATTGCTTTCAATTGTTACACAGCCTGGGGTTTGTAGTCAACTACCAGAAATCTCCGCTCCACCCCAAACAGGTATTAAGTTTCTTAGGAGCAATACTAGACACAGTCCGCAACAAAGCGTACCCATCTCACGAGAGGAAACAAAAGTTAACCTCCTTGGCAGACAGGCTCTCCAGAAAAAAGTTGGTTTCAGTCCGCATCTACAAATCATTGCTCGGGATATTATCATCATGCATTCCGCTAGTCCCAGATTGCAGGCTCCATATGCGACCCCTGTAAGAGCAATTGGACATACAATGGACCCAGGTCAACGGTTCCTTCGAAGACAAGATTTGCATAACGCCTCTAATGAAGAACACCATGAGGTGGTGGGCGACTCTAACCAGTTTGTCAAACGGACTGTCATTTCTTCTTCAAACACCAGGTTACATAGTAACAACAGATGCCTCTCTCGAAGGATGGGGTGCACACTGCCAGGACCTGCAAATCAGCGTAACCTGGAATGCGAAAGAGGGTCAGCTCCACATCAATTATCTAGAACTCAAGGCAATACACTTAGCTCTAAAAGCTTTCTTGCCAAAGATACAAAATTCAAGCGTCTTAATCAGGACAGACAACACAACCAGCATGTTTTATCTTAACAAGCAAGGAGGCACGAGATCCCTACAACTCTTGCAGCTAGCACAGCAAATTTGGATATGGGCCATCAAGCACTATATTTCACTCAAAGCGGAGCATGTGCCAGGACAAAGCAATGTTCTAGCAGACACCCTGAGCAGGACAGTGATTCCTTATCACGAGTGGGAGCTAGACCAAAAAACTCTCAACAGCCTTTTTCTATTATGGGGCAAACTGAACCTAGACCTATTTGCCACTCTCGAGAACAAGAAATGCCAGTTCTACGCAAGTTGGCTTCCCCAAAAAGATTTGTGGGGGAATGCGTTTTCGATGAGATGGTTTGGAGTTTATGCCTACGCTTTTCCTCTGATCCCGCTCATTCCGAGAGTCATCAACAAACTGAAGTCGGAGGGGTGTCTCCTTCTGCTCATAGCTCCCAGATGGCCCAGACAAGTCTGGTACACGGAGCTGCTCATGCTCTCCGAACGGCCACATATCGGACTCGGACAGAGTCCGACTCTTAACGATGCACCAGGGACAAGTCAGACACCCAGATCCGTTGTCTCTTCATTTGTCGGCTTGGCTCCTGAATACAATGAAGACTTGAATCTCAGCATTTCCCCGGAGTGTAGAGACATCTTGGCAAAAGCTAGAGCTGACACTACCAACAAAACCTATAAACTTAAATGGAAACGTTTTTGTATATGGTGTGCAGCAGAAGATATACATCCTTTGTCCTCTACTCCAGAACAGATTCTTCCATATCTCCTGCTCCTGGCAAAATCAGGAATTGCATATTCCTCCATTCTGGTACATCTGGCAGCAATCTCCAGATACTGCAGATCACCAGACAGTCTCATTGTGTTCCACAAGAATTGTCAAGCAATTCATGAAGGGCCTTTTTCGGGTCTTCCCGCCAGTTAGAAAACCTCCACCACTATGGTCCCTGAATGTTGTTTTGATGCAGCTCCTGAAAGCTCCTTTTGAGTCGATCCACAAAGCTGATCTAAAATTCGTTTCATGGAAAACAGCGTTACTGCTAGCTCTTACTTCAGCCAAAAGAGTCAGCGACATTCAGGCTTTCACTGTCAAACAGCCTTTCCTCCAATTCACAAACTCAGGTGTGATCCTGCGAACAAATCCTAAATTCATCCCGAAAGTTCCCTCAACGTTTCACTTGAACCATCATCTTAAAAACCTTTTTTCCAAATCCACAAACAGTAGCCGAAAAAACATTACATTCCCTTGATATTAAAGGATGTTTAAAGTTTTATCTACAGAAAACTCAAGCCATCCGCCAGTCTGATCAATTATTTGTAGCATTTGGCGGAACAAGAAAGGGGCACGCGGTGTCCAAACAGAGTATAGCAAGATGGATTGGTCTGGCAATTCAATTCTGCTATTCAAAAGCAGGAAAACCGCTCCACACCAAGGTGAGAGCCCACTCTACAAGATCGGTAGCCACTTCAGCTGCACTCTTTGCAGCTGTACCACTACATAGCATCTGTAGAGCAGCAACATGGTCCAGCCAGCATACATTTACGAGGCATTACTGTCTTGAGGAAACTAACAACGTCGATACAGCAGTGGGACAGGCAGTGCTGAGGCATCTATTTCTACATCTATTTCGATGCCTCTTACACATCCCACCCCCACACTCGAGGTATGTTCGATATTGGTTCTTAGTCTCGTTAATATCTAATTTTATATCACAGTGTGTTTTACTCTAATTATGTGCTTCAGATTATTCGCTTTGTTATATTGTGTTAACATGTCGTAGACTTCAAAATAATAACAAAACAGATTGTGTCAGGACTTTCTGCCACACAGCTTTTTATTGCTCTTCTATTCAGATATCTATGGATATATACATAGATATGTGTATGTGTGTGTATATATATATATATATATATATGTTCGATGGCATGTGTAGCTGCAGATACACATGCTGTGCACAGTCCGCCATCTGGTGTTGGGCTCGGAGTGTTACAAGTTGTTTTTCTTCTAAGAAGTCTTTTCGAGTCACAAGACAGAGGGACTCCTCCCATTGCGCATGGGCGTCGACTCCATCTTAGATTGTTTTTTTTCCGCCATCGGGTTCGGACGTGTTCCTTTTCGCTCCATGTTTCGGGTCGGAAAGTTAGTTAGAATCTCGGAAAAAACCGTCGGTATTGTTTGCGTTCGGTATCGGGTTAGTTAGAACAAATCGACACCGAATTCTGAAGAGCTCCGGTGGCCCTTTGGGTTTTTTTCGATCCCCCGTCGGGGCCTGGTCGGCCCAGCCACATGTGACTTCAAGGCTGATGGAACGGACCCCATTCCGCTTCTGCCCAAAATGCCATAACAAGTATCTGTATACGGATCAGCATCTGGTCTGTAACTTGTGCTTGTCTCCCGAGCACAAGGAAGATACTTGTGAAGCCTGTCGAGCGTTTCGGTCGAGAAAGACATTAAGAGACCGAAGAGCCAGAAGCCTGCAAATGGCGTCGACGCCGACAGGACGAGCGTTTCGAAGAGGAAGAAGAAGCTTTCTCCATCCACGAGTCGGACTCGGAAGAGCTCGAGGCCGAAGAAACGCCAAAAACCGTGAGTAAGACGTCGAAACATAAGACTCACGAGAAGTCAACAAAAGCCCAGGGGACGCCACCGCCAACAGGCTTAACCCAAAAAATAGGTGACTGATCATCGGCACCGAAAAAGGGCATGCTTGTGGCGAAGTCATCCGACTCAGGTCGAGATACCGCCACACAGCAACCTCGGACCCGAGACAGCGGCTCTGAAAAAATTCGGCACCAAGACAGCGGCACCGAAGAAGTTCGGCACCGAGACACCACGCCGAAAATAAAAAAGGTTTCTTCAGAGCCTAAAAAGACGTCCGAAAAAGTTTCGGTTCCGAAACATCCAGCCTCGAAGCCGAAAACAGGTTCCTACACAGAGGAACAAGGATTAACCTCCCAAATGCAAAAGCATAAATTCGGAGAGGAACTTGAAGCTGTAGAGCCAGACTATACACAAAGAAGGCTCCACATTCATGAGGACACAGGGAAGATAACCACTCTTCCCCCAATTAAAATAAAAAGAAAACTTGCCTTTCAACAAAAGGACAAGCAGCCACAGGCAAAAGTGGCAAGGAAAACAACTCCACCACCGTCTCCACCACCATCAATACACGCATCACCAGTAACAACTCCACCACTGATGCACTCCCCAGCTCATACTACAGTGAGTCAGGATGATCCCGATGCATGGGACCTTTACGATGCTCCAGTATCAGACAACAGCCCAGACTCGTACCCTGCAAGGCCGTCGCCACCTGAGGACAGCACATCTTACACACAGGTGGTCACAAGGGCAGCTGCTTTTCACAAAGTCACCTTGCATTCCGAACCAATTGAGTATGACTTTTTGTTTAACACCCTATCCTCCACCCATAGCCAGTACCAAAGCCTACCTATGCTCCCAGGAATGCTAAAACATTCAAAACAGATCTTTCAAGATCCTGTTAAAGGCAGAGCTATAACTCCAAGGGTGGAGAAAAAATACAAGCCACCGCCAACAGATCCAGTTTATATTACAATGCAATTGACACCGGACTCAGTAGTTGTCGGGGTAGCTCGTAAGAGAGCGAACTCTCATACCTCAGGGGACGCACCACCTCCAGACAAGGAGAGTCGCAAATTTGATGCTGCGGGCAAAAGGGTGGCAGCACAAGCAGCAAACCAATGGCGCATTGCCAATTCACAAGCACTTTTGGCAAGATATGATAGAGCTCATTGGGATGAGATGCAGCATTTCATAGAACACTTACCCAAAGAGTTCCAGAAAAGGGCGCAACAGGTGGTGGAAGAAGGACAAAGTATCTCAAATAATCAGATACGGTCTTCAATGGATGCAGCAGATACGGCTGCAAGGACAGTAAACACTGCAATAACAATAAGAAGGCACGCATGGCTGCGTACTTCGGGGTTCAAGCCGGAAATTCAACAAGCCGTGCTAAATATGCCCTTTAATGAACAGCAGTTGTTTGGGCCGGAAGTCGACACTGCTATTGAGAAACTCGAGAAAGACACTGATACAGCCATAGCCATGGGCGCACTCTACTCCCCGCAGAGCAGGGGCACTTTTCGCAAAACACCTTTTAGGGGAGGGTTTCGAGGTCAACCAACAGAAACCACAACATCACAAGCAAGGCCCACTTACCAGAGCCAATATCAGCGGGGAGGTTTTCGGGGGCAATATAGAGGGGGCCAATGCAAGAAGAATAGGGGAAAGTTCCAAAGCCCCAAAACTCCTCAAAATAAACAGTGACTTACAAGTCACACAACCCCATCACATAACACCTGTGGGGGGGAGACTAAGCCAATTTTACAAACATTGGGAGGAAATAACAGACACTTGGGTCTTAGCAATTATCCAGCATGGTTATTGCATAGAATTTCTCAAATTCCCTACAAACGTCCCACCGAAAACACACAGTATGTCAAAACAACATATAGACCTTCTAGGACTAGAAGTTCAAGCATTGCTACAAAAAGAAGCAATAGAATTAGTACCAAAACTACAAATAAACACAGGAGTTTACTCACTGTACTTTCTAATACCCAAAAAGGACAACAGTCTGAGACCAATACTAGATCTCAGAACACTAAATACCTACATCAAATCAGACCACTTTCACATGGTTACATTACAAGACGTAATCCCACTGCTCAAACAACAAGACTACATGACAACACTAGACCTAAAGGATGCGTATTTCCATATACCAATACATCCTTCACACAGAAAATACCTAAGGTTCGTATTCCAAGGAATACATTACCAATTCAAAGTGTTGCCATTCGGAATAACAACTGCGCCAAGAGTTTTTACAAAATGCCTGGCAGTAGTAGCTGCACATATCAGAAAGCAGCAAATACATGTGTTCCCGTACTTATACGACTGGTTAATCAAAACCAACACACTAAGACAGTGTTCACAGCACACAAAATATGTCATACAAATCCTCCACAAACTAGGTTTCTCGATCAACTACGCAAAGTCACACCTTATGCTGTGTCAAACACAGCAATACTTAGGAGCGACAATCAACACAGCAAAAGGGATTGCCACTCCAAGTCCACAAAGGGTTCAAACATTTCACAATGTAATACAGGCCATGTATCCAAAACAAAGGATACAAGTCAAAATGGTAATGAAACTGCTAGGCATGATTTCTTCATGCATAGCCATTGTCCCAAACGCAAGGTTGCACATGCGGCCCTTACAACAGTGCCTAGCATCACAATGGTCACAAGCACAGGGTCAGCTTCTAGATCTGGTGTTGATAGACCGCAAAACATACATCTCGCTTCTATGGTGGAACAGTATAGATTTAAACCAAGGGCGGCCTTTCCAACACCCAGTGCCACAATACGTCATAAAGACAGATGCTTCCATGACAGGGTGGGGAGCACACCCCAATCAACACAGCATCCAAGGACAATGGGACATACATCAAAGACAGTTTCACATAAATCACTTAGAACTGTTAGCGGTATTTCTAGCGCTGAAAGCATTTCAGTCCATAATAACCCACAAATACATTCTGGTCAAAACAGACAACATGACAACAATGTATTACTTAAACAAACAGGGAGGGACGCACTCGACACAGTTGTGTCTCCTTACACAAAAAATATGCCATTGGGCGATTCACAACCACATTCGCCTAATAGCACAATTTATTCCAGGGATTCAGAACCAGTTAGCAGACAATCTCTCTCGGGATCACCAACAAATCCACGAATGGGAGATTCACCCCCAAATACTAAACACTTACTTTCAAATTTGGGGAACACCTCAAATAGATCTATTTGCAACAAAGGAAAACTCAAAATGCCAAAACTTCGCATCCAGGTACCCACAGGATCAATCCCAAGGCAATGCTCTATGGATGAACTGGTCAGGGATATTTGCGTACGCTTTTCCCCCTCTCCTTCCATATCTAGTAAACGGGTTGAGTCAAAACAAACTCAAACTCATACTAATAGCACCAACATGGGCGAGGCAACCTTGGTACACAACACTACTAGACCTTTCAGTAGTACCTCATGTCAAACTATCCAACAGACCAGATCTGTTAACACAACACAAACAACAAATCAGACATCCAAATCCAGCATCTCTGAATCTAGCAATTTGGCTCCTGAAATCGTAGAATTCGGACACTTAGACCTCACACAAGAATGTATGGAGGTCATAAGACAAGCTAGGAAACCTACCACTAGACACTGCTATGCAAATAAGTGGAAAAGATTTGTTTATTACTGCCATAATAATCAAATTCAGCCATTACACGCATCTCCAAAAGATATAGTAGGATATTTACTACATTTACAAAAGTCAAATCTAGCTTTCTCTTCCATAAAGATCCATCTTACCGCAATATCAGCTTACCTGCAAATTACTCATTCAACTTCATTATTTAGAATACCAGTCATAAAAGCGTTTATGGAAGGCCTAAAGAGAATTATACCACCAAGAACACCACCTGTTCCTTCATGGAACCTCAACATTGCCTTAACACAACTCATGGGTCCACCATTTGAACCCATGCATTCTTGTGAAATGCAATACTTAACGTGGAAAGTTGCGTTTTTAATTGCCATCACATCTCTAAGAAGAGTGAGTGAAATTCAAGCTTTTACCATACAAGAACCATTTATTCAAATACACAAAAATAAAATAGTCCTACGAACAAATCCAAAATTTTTACCAAAGGTAATCTCACCGTTCCACTTGAATCAAACGGTAGAATTACCAGTGTTCTTCCCACAGCCAGATTCTATAGCTGAAAGAGAACTACATACATTAGACATCAAAAGAGCGCTAATGTACTACATTGACAGAACAAAACTAATTCGAAAAACAAAACAACTATTTATTGCTTTTCAAAAACCTCATACAGGAAATCCAATTTCTAAACAAGGCATTGCTAGATGGATAGTTAAGTGCATTCAAACCTGCTATATTAAAGCAAAGAGAGAGCTGTCTATTACACCAAAGGCACACTCAACCAGAAAGAAAGGTGCTACCATGGCCTTTCTAGGAAATATTCCAATAAACGAAATATGTAAGGCAGCAACATGGTCTAAGCCTCATACATTTACCAAGCACTACTGTGTGGATGTGTTAACTGCACAACAGGCCACGGTAGGTCAAGCTGTACTAAGAACATTATTTCAAACAACTTCAACTCCTACAGGCTGAACCACCGCTTTTGGGGAGATAACTGCTTACTAGTCTATGCACAGCATGTGTATCTGCAGCTACACATGCCATTGAACGGAAAATGTCACTTACCCAGTGTACATCTGTTCGTGGCATTAGTTGCTGCAGATTCACATGCGCCCACCCGCCTCCCCGGCAGCCTGTAGCCGTTTACAAGTAGATCTTGAACATTTGTACATTTGTAAATATATTACTTTAAGCTTCATTATGTACATACGTATTCACTCCATTGCATGGGCACTCTTACTAGCATACACAACTCCTACCTCACCTTCTGCGGGGAAAACAATCTAAGATGGAGTCGACGCCCATGCGCAATGGAGTCGAAATGGGAGGAATCCCTCGGTCTCGTGACTCGAAAAGACTTCTTCGAAGAAAAACAACTTGTAACACTCCGAGCCCAACACCAGATGGCGGACTGTGCACAGCATGTGAATCTGCAGCGACTAATGCCACGAACAGATGTACACTGGGTAAGTGACATTTTCCATATATATATATATATATATATATATATATATATATATATATATATATATATACGTGTTTATATAAAGCTGAACTAATGTGAGTCACATCACTTATAAAATTACGATAAAATTACAGTCAATGTAATTTACTAATTAAGAAGACATTACTGCTCGTTATTCTGATTCAAGCATGTGAATCTATGAAAGATCCAATGCTGGAGAAGAAAATTAGTTACTTACCTGTAACTGCAGTTCTCCAGTATTGGTATCTTTCATAGATTCATATGCGACCCACCCACCTCCCCTCAGAGGCTCCCCTATTATACAGATATTAAAACTTCACACTCATACTAGAAAATCTGAGGGAATTCAGCCTCTGTTGGGAGTGTTTGGGAGGGGCTGAATCCTGATCGGTTGATACAGAAGTTTGGGTCTTTTCACAAAACAAAGTGGATAGACTGTAAAATACCCTATGAGGCCTACTGGTTTTACTTTTACTGACTTACTGCTTATGTATTTAAATTTACCGTGAGGCTCCCACCTCGACGACGGGGATGATTCAAGCATGTGAATCTATGAAAGATACCAATACTGGAGAACTGCAGTTACAGGTAAGTAACTAATTTTCTTCACCTTCTTCCCTTTCAATTTCTTGAGCTAGGGTATCTTCCTCGACCTCTATAGGGTGACCTTCTGAGGAAGTGTCCTACTTCTCTAACCTCTCTTCTTCATAGAGGCTGGGGGCCTTCTCCACGTTCTCCTTTTTGGCTGTAGCTTTATAGCCAATGCCTCTAGCTTTGCACGGAGCTCTCCAGTCACTAGTATGGACAGGTCGAGACTTTTCAGCATCAATTGTGCATTTTAACCTAAGAGTTGGGACCTCATCAAAATTTGAAAAACTTAAAAAAAAAAAAAAAAAATACAAACTCACTAGGCCTTCTTGAATGTCAAATCGAATGGAGGTCTACACAGAGCTCTCACAACTCAATTAGAACAAAAGAATTGCTAAAATAAGTTTTGATGCTAAAGTCAATTTACTGGATTTCTTGTGTTGTGCAAAATACACTTATGACCAATTGGTACTGTGAACCACAAGTTCAAAATCCCACTGCTGAAACACCAGTGTAGGAAAGTGGTGCATTATGTAGTGTGGGTCTAGTCCTCACCGTGTAATACTCTCACAGTACCTGAAAGGTGGCCCTTGGATTCACACTAGTAAATCCTTAGCTCAGTTCTGGTAGTGTGGCAAAGAGTGGTCAGGCTTTACTTAGAAGATGTGTAAAGCATTTCAGAGCTCCACCATAGACGATAAGTAATTGACACGACTTAAAAGAAATCTGACAAAAATTTATAAAAATAGAGCTTATTTTTATTTTTATTTATAACCCAAAACTAACGGAATCACTAGTTGCAAAACTGTGTTAAGAAAGCAAGTTGCGTGGAACCTTTACAGGGTTTTGGTTGTGTGCAGTCCCTAAGACCAGATCACAACAGTCGGTTCAGATCTACTTGGCCTGTGGTGTCCGGGTGCAGAGATATCCTGGCTGTCCACTGTGCTGAATGGGACTCAAAATGAAGTCAGTGTTAGGAAGCCACTGATGATAACAAAAGACCACTTGGCGGTCGAGTTGCAGGGACCCCTTAGAGGGTTAAAGTTGTGTGGGTCCTGGCTCTAGACCTTGACAGTGAGTTCACGCCTACCTGGTCTGTGGTGTCCGGGTGCAGAGTTGCCCAGGCTGTCCGTGGATCTGAATGGTACTCGCACTGGTGCTGGTTTTACCGCTAATATGATGGTGCTGACAAAGGGATGCAAAAGCTCAGCTGGGGCTAGATTACAGATGTCTGGTGCAGACTGCATGATGTGCCCTGCACTTGCAGCTTTGAGTATGGGGGTTAGCTCCCAGAATGGCAACCAACAAGCCTTGGCAGCAGTAAAGGTGCAAAAATCCTTTAGGAACTTCAGAGTCTGAGGAAGCGACATTGTGGCATGAAGCTTGGCGGCAGACAAGACTTCAAATCCCAGAAGACACTGTACCACCTGGCTTTAGTTGATCCCACAACGGGTCCAATGGCTGGTGAAACATTGGATCCTTCCAACGTTCTTACTTGCAGTTGGCACAGGACTAGTGCCACTAGTCCAAGGTAGTGTTGGGGTGTTTATGGCTTCCACAAGGTTCCCTCTGGTCAGTAGTTGTGTGTTTCAGCCAAGGACACAAGTCATTCGCAGAGTTCCCTGTCTGTTGCCTTGGGGACAGAGTATCCCCTTTTTGCCTTGGTGCTGTGGGCACAGTCCGGTTGTTGGTGATGTAGAGCTCCTCTTTGTCCTTCTTCGAAGTTGGTAAGTCAGAACTGAGGTTCTGATGTTAAGGGTGTCTCTTAAATTCTGGATTTAGGGGAGTTAGGGGTGTGGAGACTAATGGCCAATGGGGAGCTAGGTCCTACAGCTAATCCGCTCCTGAGGTGACCACCTCCGGTGGGGTACTTCACCTTTAGGTACCCAGAAACCTTTTTCCTGCCGTTTCTAAGATGGCCGAAATCAAACTTTAGTGTAAAAACTGGGCTGCTCACTCTAGAGGTGTTGTCAGCCTGCTGGGTGTGTGCACAGTTGTGCATACCTAATTTCCTGCCTGTCCACGAGCAAATGTGCCTGGGGGCCAGGCAGAGGGCTGTTTCTTCCGCCAGGGAACAGCACAGGTAACTGTCAGGAGCAGTGAAGCCTTTGATGCTCACTCTCCGATGGTTCTAATCACTAGCAGGACTGGGGGAGTGGGCGATGTGACCTCCTTCTCGACCCAGCCTTTGTCTCCGACTCCTGGAAGTGCCCATGCTGCCCGGCATGACACCAGAAAACTGTCCTGGTGGCAACAAGCATGAGAATAAGCGCATGCTGACCTGCCAGAGCATGAAGAAGGGTGTCAAACAGGCATGCAACCTCTGGTTTGCCACATGGGTGCATGTCAGCCGCCCCTCAACACTAGATTTGTGTTGGGGGAGAAAAAGCAAGTTGTTTGACACCAAACTCAACATATCTAGGCGGTACCAAAATGGAGCTAGCAGTCCAGGTCTACCCGGGCTTAAGTCCCATGTTATCCTAAGGACTGGCCTGCACTTTGAGTGTACCTCAATGGAAAAGGATGCTCTAGAGATATATAAACTTGTGCTTACATGCCTGCACCATAAATATAAAGTGCCATGCCTCCTGGGCAGTCTGTGACACAGTTTGATGTTGTGACATGTTTCTGACTGCATTGAATTGCTATCCTCTTACTAATAACCAAGGGAGGCACAGACCATTGTGACTGTGCAAGAAGGCTTCGGCCATGGGCTACGTAAGCACGTGGATACGTGCTCAGTTGCTGCATTTTGCAGACGATCAATAGATTATGCCACCATAGCTTGTCAAAGACCAAAAACTGTTAGAGCTCCATGCCCACTGGGCAGTCACGGCCATCCATAATGCCAGTGCTGCTTGAGGGCTCAAGAAGCTAAGTATATTGGACGGGACTAGAAATCTGGTTCCTGAGCCAAGAGCAAAAACATTACATTGTCATTAATGTAACATATGAATGCATATCCAACAGTAGAGTAATTATTCCTTCTTTTCCCTCATCTGATTTGGAGGTACCACATCCAGGAAAATGATAGTTCATTTCCTAGATTCTAGTCACACTTGTGCTTGGTTGAGAAGGGCATTCACAGGAGTAAATTTGGAACAGACCATGGTGGCTGTATTCTGTTGTACAGGTGTGTTTCAAGGATTGCGAATTTCTTTTCTAGTGCACAGAAAAATCCACACAATTATGACGTTAAAAATGCCCTAGATATAGTGTCTCTTGGGTATGTGACTTAGAGGAGGAGGCATTCAAGGACATTCCTTGAGCTGGCTGGAGCGCTGCTTTGATGGCGGCACCTTGTAGTTGTTAATAATTCCAATGCTTAATTGGCACATCCGTCTCAAAGACAGTAGTTGCTGAGAGAGCAGCTTTTAAGTTTTGCGTGAACCCGCTGTGCTGCATTCCAGTGCACAGGTGTCATTGTGCCATCCCTTTATTTAATGAATGAGTCTTCTTCCCAGATTGTGATGCTGGTTGAGTTGGTTTCCTGATGCCGGAAGTCGCTGATGCTACATTTGTCGGTGTGTTTGTTTGGATTTACAATTGTCAAATTGGAGAAGCCGGTAGCTTGTTCATGTCTCTTGCTGGACCTTTTCATTTGGATTTGCCACATAGGAAGAACATCGAACTGTGTTCCGTTGTTAAAATGCATCTAATCGTCTGTGCGAGAAGGCTACCCATCTCTTTCAAATGTCTCCGAAACTTTCCTCGACAACCAGGTACCTCTCTGGCAGGGAAGAGGCTGACGTTTTCCTTGTGCAAGTCATCTGGAGAGGCAGCAGCGCTATCAGCAGTCAGAGGCCATCAGATTTTGCGATACCAACGCTGTTTTCAACTTTTTACGGTAGTTGCTCTTTGATGTTTTCTGAGACCTAGGCACGCACCACATAGGAGTGGTTAAGAGAAGAAGAGGATTAGTGTCTGTGTCCCCAAAACTGTGAGTGATGCTGTGCCAATGTCCAGTGGCACTGTAGTAGATTGCTTGTGTTAGTTCTTGATAATTTATGACAAGTTAGAGCTGTCTGACCTGGCCTGTAAATTAAGAATAATCTTGACTTTTGGGTATGGCTTGAAAGTAATTGTATTTTATGGCAAAACAACTGTTGAAAGAGTCAAATGTGTCTAGTTGTTAAAACAATAAACAGCTCATTGTTCCCCTGAAAGTAGGTCATGCAATATGGTTTTTGTTGCATATCCATTTTGTTCTGTTGATCAACAAAGTTAAATAGTCGCTTGTAAATTTAAACCCGTTCATAGGTCGCACTCAACCATTTGCTCGTTTATGCCCTAGTTTCTGCTTCCATAGTTTTTTATACTCGCATAGCTGTAAATTCCCCGCTCAATTACTGTTAGTGAATCATTTCGGTTTGCTGATGTCTGTAGTCAGTCCTTGTTCAAAACATAACTGTATGCAATTTTCGCCTTTCGTTTTTTTCTTGTTTGACTGGGTGATTTCCCATAATGCCAATAAGGTCTTACTTGTGTGTAGGGAGTGTCAGGGTGTGGGGGGTTAGGGGAGTTAGGGGAATGAGATACTAAGGGGAACTAGACGTACTGCTCCAACCGCTGATCTTTTTTTTTTTTAGGCACGATTTCAGAACCTGTGATATAGAAGTGGCTATCAAGAGCATTGGTTGTGATGTATTTCAGTATAAGTTTGCACTCTTGGAGATGTGTAGAAGTGGTCAGGGAGGCAGAGAGATGAGAAGCCTTGGCAGGATTTAATTTAAATCTGAACAAATGTTGCATGACACTAAGCACAATGGACAACAACACTCTGCTTGCACTTGGAAAGTGTCAAATGTGCATCCAGCCAACTAAGGTTTGTAACTTGACACTTGGATCACTACTGCACAAGCCTTAACATCTTAAATTTCTTCTGATTTCTAAAATGTCAGAGGATGATGTGAAATGGCAATGGTGCCCTTTCTGTCTCTTGACTTGAAAGGATGCAATCAGTGAAGATGAATGCTTTGCCTAGGTCATTTCTTCAAAAATGTTACTGATGCTAATTCTAGAGTGCCTTTTACTTTCCAGAAGGTAGGTAATGATTTCATGTGTTTAAGCAGGTTCCCTAAATTTGCACAATCCTTACTACGCCTTCCAAAAAAATTATAAAACTCTGCTTGCCTAAATGTGAAAATGTTTTAGAGCTTGTCTGAACTTCAGTGATTGCCTTGTATAATTGTCTTTCATAACGCTTGCCAATCGACATGGCTACATGACTCTTGTGTTGTACCATATCAAAAAGGGCAATAAAGAGGGGGATTCCAGAAACAGTGACTGTCCATCCCTTTTTAGTAACATTAAACCTCTACCTTAGCCATCAACTAAGGTTCTGACGTAGTATGACATGGGTATAGAAAGAATACAACTGTCCCTCTATGTAGCTTTTATTACTTTTGAACAGACAGTTGATTTCCCATGCCTCCAGTTGATAGGAGTGATGCTAAATAGTAGGCTAACCCTTTCCTCTTTGGAGTCTGTGGTGGACATGGTGACACTAGAGAGCCTCAGTTACCAAACTCTTCAGATTTGTAATCCTTTAAAGGTTAGAATGTCCTGCATTATGATTGCATACAGTGGGGGGTGGGGCTATGCAGAAAGGTACTAGGTAAATTATGGAAAATAGGACATAAAGATTTGCAGGTGTTGATGTTTCACCACTTTTTCCTTCTATGAGCCTTTCTTGAGAAAACCAATAAAGCATATTATTCCTACCACAGCGCACACTCACACAAACAAAACTGTACCACAGTCACATAATTGGGAAAGTGTTGCCACCCACCCTCCTCACACAACCACATCCCACAAAACCATCAGAAAATAATAGCTAAAATATAGCATACTGCACATAATAATTCTATAGCTAGACAACTGCCAACCGATTTATATGCTATGGCACTGACACTTCAGATTGGGCAGTGAATGTATTTTCATATTTACCTGTACTCATAAAATGATTGTTTCATGTACCATTTAGTGATGGTCAACTATGTGGTATCCTCATTGTTTATTAATGCAGTGAGTCTAGATGACCGTGACTCTGGTCTTTCAGAAACCCATAATCATTGGAATAGATGCTCAATTTTTTAAAGCGCTGTGAGATAATATAAGTGTTAGAATTGTCCTAGAAGAATCCTTATGTTGTAGTTTAAAAGGGTCCATAGCTGGTGATATCCATGGGTTAAAATACAGGGTCTTTCAATGCCGCATACAGACTTTGTGGCTTTATACGATTTGAAACCCTTTTCTAGGATCTACGGGTGAGTGCTGGAAGGCTGTGAGAAGTTCGAGACATGCAAGTACACCTGTTGGGAAAGTCCTAAGGTGAAAACATTCTGAAGGAAAGATTTGTGAGAATAGATTTCGGAATGTTAACTTTGCACTTGGCTGACTGTTACCTAGTCAGTTTTCCCATTTTGTGAGTTACGAAAATAAATCTCCAGATCATGCAGCACTCTGTTACCTTTGGCACCAATGGGACTAGCAGTCAAATGGGGGAGGTGAGGGGTTTTCAGAGTGTAGACTGCCTGCTGTATAAATATGGAACACAAGTCTAAAATCAAGTAAATACTGTGGTGAGCGAATTGCCGTTTTATTGATCCAATCAAGAAACCCCAAAAAAGGTTTTCCTGCTGGCAGATGGAGATCTACCAGTAGGACAACTGTTTGGTGTATGCTAAGAGATGTGGAGGGAGTTGTAATTTTTTTTTTCTAGTTAATGAACAAGTACTGGTAGTCTGATCTCAAGAGGGATTCTACAAAGGGTACATTCCTGACATGACTAAGAAGTCCTAGACGTGAATGGGGCAACGTTGTAAGCCACAGCTAAATGGTAGACTTTCCAATGTATCTCTCTTCATGCTGCAAAGTTTTAGGGGATGGTATGGAATATTCTGCAGTCTTTAATTATGTTGAGTGTTCTTTACCTATTTTTAATTTAGTATTGCTTTGGTAGATAGAAGGTTTGAGACTGCAGTTTTTGATATCTCAGGAGTACAACATTAGACCGGATTGCTGAGTAAAAATGTGTATGCAGCAGATGCAAAACAGTGTTTATCTTGTAAGGTTGTCTAGGCGCCAGCCAGCATACTGAATAATGGTTACTTATAAAGTAGATACTGCTAATGAATAATGCTCAAATGGGCAATATGGGAAAGGTTGACCTCTGAGAGCATACCACAACTTGTAAGCTTTAAAGCAGTTGCAGTGAAAACACCTGAAAGTTCGTACTTTGAGTGTCCAGAATAAATTAAATCCTATCCACCATGGAAATGAGGCAGGATAGTCTTGACTATTGTTAGTTATAGCAGAAGTATACTCAGACTGCAGATTGAGAATATAAGTGATACAACAGTGTGATATCCATTGGAAAAGTTTAACATAAAATGCTGAAATGGAAGCAGTAGGTGCTAATGAATATTCATATCAGCTGCCTCAAGGGATTCTGTACACACAAGGTGCAGGAGCACCTTCATAAAATAGCAGCTGTAGATGATGGTCTTTTGTTAAATATAGATAGATTCAAAACATTGCTTTTTGAGTGTCAGGATGAATGGGGAAAAAACACTCCAAAAGTAAATGTAGTACATAGTTTTGGCGCAGTGACAGGTGTAAAGAGAAACCCAAGATGCTTTGCTTAGGAAAAGCTTGCAAATTAAATTCTTGTGAAAGGGATACTGGATGGGGACCTAGAACAGAAGCTAGATTGGCCTTCACCCAATTATAATTCAGGGGGCATAAGGAAAAACCTGAAGGTTTGTTCCAGCACAATTGCATAAGGATAAGAAATGGAAAAGATAGGAATGGGGGTTAGCTCACTGGAGTATTAACAAACACTATTTGCCTCAAATCAGGCTATGAAAGGGAGGAAAAGTTGGAAATTATAGAGCACAGAGTAAAGAACTGGATGGAACATAGACTCTGGGATATTCTGGCCAGGATGTCAAGGAGTAAGATGTTACAGTTTCAGGTGATCAAACTAATAGTCCTGAAAGTAATACTCCAAAGTACATTAGCGAACCAAACTGGTTTTAGTGGGTTTCACTGATAGCAAAGATTCACAACCTTGACACTGTAAGGGTCTGTGGAGTTTAGGGTGGGCTTATTCAGTAATGGGCTGAGCATACCAGATTTTAAGGCTAATCAGAAGATCCATTGTGCCACTGAGATATTAAAGTTGTACAGCTGCACAGGTGCTGAGCCTATAAGGATTTTTTAAGCAGTGAGACCATAAGGGGGTGTGCAGTTAGTTAAGATGGCCTAATCAATTATAGGTCATGGAGAAGATCGGTGGTGATAAAGGGATGCAAGGTAGATAGTTGGGAATAATCCTAGATGGATGATGGGAGGGGTTGACTCTGGATACTCTAGTTCATCACTCCTCAGTTTCCTGACATATCTTAGAAGTGGCAAATGTGAGGCAATTCCATCTAAATGTGGCAAACAAGAGAGGGCAGTGCATCCATTTCATAATCACTCCTTTTGAATGGTGCCCTTGGATGCTTGATGCTGTTTTGATTAGAGTTTGAACGTAGAGGGCTTTGCGTTAACTGAGCAATGCTACTTCTAAGTTTCTAGTTAATAAGCATTTTTGGAACATTTCCATGAATTTTCTACTTGGAAAAAACATGTATGTATGTGGTATGTGTGTAGAACGAACCTAGCCAGAAGGCTGTGGAGTACTGTACTAGGTCAAAGACAAAGATATAATAAGTCAGTGATTGGAGAGGAAACTGGGTTCTGAGAGTTTAAGGGGACTGTTACTCTTTTGTATATTAGTGTTCTTTAAAGTGGTGTGCAGTCAGCTCGTTGCTAAATTGGAGAAGAGTGTGGGTGGTCCTGAAGGATACAGGGATGTTGTTTTAGAACCTCTTTGTATAAATGGAGCAGGCATGTTGTCTTGTTTATTTTTTATTTTTTGCTCTCCTTCAGGTCCAGTCTTATAGCTTACTTCTAGCAATTGTTCCATGTGCCATTGATGTGTGAGCTTGTCTGCCAGATAGGTGGAGAGTGCAGGTCATGTTGACTATGTAAATTATGCAGCTGGCTTTGAAGATTGTGCATGTCAGCAAGAGGAACTAGTGCAGTTCCTTAAGTGAAGGTGATGTGTTCATATTTCTTCAGGTCTTTGAGGCATGCATTGATGGTGAGTGTGCCCTTAAGGGGCGTGGATGGGTGCCTGCATATAGTTTGGGAGGCATTGGAGAAGGGCATTGCATTTCCAGATGTGAGACTACAGGGCCTAAGCAGCAGGTCAGAATTCTCTTTCTTTAGCAGAGTAGGCTGATACCAGGCCATATAGGTTATGAGTGAGTTAGAGGTGCAGGGTGAATCTGAGTGACTTGGCACTGGAGGAACATTTTGCTTGAATCTATCCAGGGTCACATCATTGAGGAAGGTTTGGACTTACTGTTGCTTGGTGCACTTGGCTAATAGTAGGATTTCTGTCTTGGTATGGTTGAGCTTTAGGTAGGTCCTGGTCATCCTTGTATGGATGACGTGCAGGCAGTGTTTGAGACGATGAATGTCTGGATCAGGGGACTTTTAAATTGAAGTGTTTGTCAGTAGGTTTTTGATTAATTTTAGTGATGTTATCAGTGAATAGAGTCCAAAGAGATGTCTGCTGCATTCCATTCCTTTGTGGTCCAAGGAACCAGTTTTGGGGGTGGGCATTTTTATTAGAAGTAGGAAAGGAAATGACCATTTGCAATGGACAAAGATGTTGCTTTGAAGAGATAAAGAGATATGTTTCTGAAGTGTAGCTCATTTGCATAGTTTGCGAAGGTTGATGAGTTCATGCTGATGTTCAGAATTTGTCTTATGGCCTTTTCTATTGATCGGATCATGAGAATATCAAAATAACTGCTTTCAGATATAATAAATAGATCAAGTCAATCAGGTCCTATTGGAGTGTCGGTTGAGTGATTTAGCTGGAGCTTAAATAAGATCTGCAGTGTTTCACTTATTGTGGGTCAGAGACTAGGCCCGGACCAGGCTGTGTGATCATCATCTGTCATTTAAGACTGATGACCTTGAGATATTTTGATGGCTTAATGGAAGTTTATACCTAGGTAAGTGCCGCCTACTGAAAAGTGAACAAGTCTGACATAGGCAGCAGGATTTTCTAAAATTTAGCTGTAGCAGTTGTACAGTGTAGGCATTCTGACCCAATTTCAAGGAAAGTTTACAATTTATTAATTTATTTATATAGAAGTTCAACACAGTTGGTAAAGTCTGGTAGAGTCTACTGCAGCAGTGCCAACCAGTAACAGAGAAGGAATTTTAGAAAGAAGTGTTGTGATAAAAGAACCATATGTCTAAAGCAAACTTTCCTTCTTCTGCAAGACTGGATTGTATAGCCTCAATTTAGAGTATGAGGAAAAAGGAAGGACAGCGTGCTCCCTTAGTGAAGTTTCCCCTTCTTTTCGAAATGGCATATATATCTGAATGGATGGGCTCTGTGGTCATAGGTGTGTAAGTGAGGAAGTCCTTTCCCTCACAGTATTCAGGGCCAGGAATGAGTGGAAGTGTTGGACATGGTGCATTGAAGATGCTGGTCAGTAAATGAAGTCAGCAGTGATCTGTAGGAGTATGAGAGGCTTAAAAGTTTACGAACCTGAAACTCAGTAGAATAAACATCCCTGCTTTGTCAGCATCCTGGCTAACAGGATAGAAGAGACTCTACACAATATGACTAACTATCTGGGTCACACCAAGATGGTGCTCTGACTTACCTTAATTCAACTTGCCACAGCAAAGATTTAGCAGAGGTGACAAGTACAGTTCAGATGAGTTCTGTGTCTACAGCCTTGATAGTTCTCCCGACTAGAGAGCAGCCCTCTCTTGTTCTTCTGACTAGAGAGCTGCCCTTACTCGTTAACCAGACAGTGAAACCACTGATGATGGAAGGTGGAGCCCACCTAGGAAATGGCAACTTGTTGCTGATCTTGAAGGACGCTGGCTCTTGAGTGACAGATCCTGCAAGCAAGGTAGGAAGTGTGCTACTACTTATGTCCTACATGATGATCCATGACATAGGAGGTAACCATATGTTGTAACCTCTTGGGAACCTCCCCAGCAATGTGTCACTGCTTGGACGGGTGTCAATAGAGTTCAAGGTTTTGGGGACTACAGAGAAAGAACTAAAACAATTGTCAGGAGGAGCTTGTGGAAGCTTAGATGTTGTTCTGCTGGGAAAAATACTTATGGATTTGAAGGGCTAAAGAGCATCTAGCCTTAGACCTCCTCTTTAAGAGCCATCTAAAGATCTGATATGTCTGCCCCAAAGTATAAAAGGAAAGTGTTGCATTGTTACGAACGATAGGAGAGAGCTGAGCATAGTGTTTCAAACCACAGCTTTGCAGATCTGGGTGTCTTGGAGCTTCTATAGCATGGTGTAATGTGGTAACTTTTCTGTGACGTTCTACAACACTTTCAGACTAAAACAAATCATTACTTTTATTAGATAATAATAATCAACCATTCACAACATTAACTGTTTCAGGCAATTTCACGTACATAACTTCTCAGATCTCTGAATTTATGTAAGTGTAAAGAAGTATGTATGAAAGATACTATTTCTCATCGATATGTGCCCTTATTTCCTCACCACTTTAGACTACTATACACCTAACATAACCAAACCAGGGTGACTCTCTGTATTATATCCCCAGCGTTTACCTCCTCCAGCCTGTAGCTGCTCTGTCACAGCCCCCATATTTCCTTTTTTTTTTTTAAACACATTTTATTGACACCATCAGGATATATGGTAGCTCAGTGCACCAGCAGTTCAGGTATTTTTTTTACGTCACATAACAAGATAAACAACTAACAGCAGTCAGACATTGTACCCCCACCTTGATCCTCCCATTTCCTCCCTCCCTTACCTCACCCCCAAAATAGTTCTGTTCAGTTTGAAACCTCGTGAGTTTCTCTGAGGTCGACGCACTCTCAATAATTCCTGATTTCCAACTAAGTATAGCCCTATGTAATGAGCCACTGCCTGACAAATTTTGTTGTATTTCTGTGGGCAACCTCGGGCTCAATACACTGATCTCTTCGTATCTGTCATAGGAAAATCAAGTGTGTTCGGTATCGCAGTAGCAGGGTAGTAACTACTTATAGGACCTCCGAAGCTTTTTGCTTGGAAAAGGCCAATTGTTTCTGATGGTGTTAATATTTGCTATCGTGCTGAGATTTAAAGTTCTACAACACATGGGGTTCTGTAATCGCTAATTTCTTAGAATTTGTGACGCACTTAGTTACTGATTACAAACAAAAGACGTCCGAGCTCGACTATTATAAGGTTATTGCAATGGAGTTCTGACATCACAATGCCTGCTGCCAGGAGCCGAGCTGAAAGGCAGGTCAGGTCTGGTCATAGAGCATAATTAAAGCAGCTGGAATAAAGTACCTCCGTTGTACATGATAAGCATATTGCCAGTCACCTCGGAGTTGCATATCCTTATAAAGGAACTCCAAAGTGACTCCTGATATCCTTATAATTACGACAGAGGGTACTTTATTCCTTGTGTAGCAGGTATCTAGGGGATACATGTGCAGGGCCATTAGGCAGTCACAAGTCCAGTGATTCCCAAAATTACAAGGTTTTCAACCGGAAAATGGCTTTTTGCTGTGTAATAAACTTATTTTGTGATTCGTAAAAGCCTTTCACTCTGAATCACTCTAAGGAGTGGGCATGAAAGGGCAATTCCACTCAAGACAGTGAAAGACAATGAAATCATTGTACAATTACTGACACCTCAAAGGATGTGGTAGCTGATTTGCAGAGGGGAAACTTTGTATTTTTTGAAAACCTAACTGTAGTATGATGCAGGATATGGACAAAAATGAAGAAGAAACTCCAGTAAATTTCCAGATGAGACTTCAGGCTTCTTTATTAAGATCCACAGTTGACACACGCGTCCTGTACTGATGGAGGTAGGGTCGCAAGTGCCAACCGAACAAGATGATGACACAACGAACAGCTGTTGATAAATAAGAAAGATGCAAAGGCACCTTCAGAAGTAAACTTACAGAATACTCATAATATAAAAGTTACCTGCAATACCTAAATACACATATGACACTAACCTTTGGCAAATGTGCAAGGCGGCCTCGGGAGGAACGGTGAAAATAACTAAAGTGCAATCATACAGAGCCAAGAGATGGAAAGTGTAGTCTGTGCTTGTTCCAGCAGAGCAAAGACAGCTGGGCGTCTCTACAAGTATTCCAACATTGACTACCTTTTTCAGAGCAAATTCTAGTGATGGCAAAGTTGTTCTTTATATGGAGATTGTAAGTAGTATCAGGTTTTTTTTTGCTTTTGCCAGACAGTGCCTTCACTCAGGTTAACATTTGGGTTTCATGTCGATTGACTGTTGGAAAGAGAATATGTAAAATAAATATATGGCAATGATTTATAGAAGGAAAATGGGATAAGGAGATGGCAGGCCACGTCTGCAGAGCTGAGCTACTCACGCAGCCCTAGCTGTCTACCAAGGCTTTAATATACAAGTTGGATCAGTTATTTCCGGTCCTGCCAAAATGTGTCATACATTATTACTTGTTGATGACTGGATGCAAACGAGATTTGCAACTATGGAATTGCTAGGAAAGTGAATTGTATTGTCATTGCTCTTGCACAGAAGTCTGTTAGAGCGTAATAATTATGGCTTGTAAAGGTGGAATCTAACAAAAGTACTGCTTAGTTACTTAGTTAGTGGTGTGTTGTAATGAGAGTCTAGTGAACGCTGTAAATTTCACTTAAAAAAAAAAAAAAAAGTTAGTTGTTTTTGCCAATAAGTACGGTTTCTCATTTGGTCATTGTTAACTCTTGCTTCCCCTCCATCCCAGGTGGAATGTCAGTTTTCACACAAATTTACCGTGACTGTTCAGCATGCCACCAATGTTACCAAGGGCAGATTTGGAGATATGCGTAAGTAGACCTTATACCTCTATCTATGCAGTGTACTTGTGACTCTGTCTTCTTCTGGGGTTGGCTTCTTGGCGGCTTTTACTCTGCTATGATGTGGGAACTGGATCACAATTTGAGTATTTATACTTAACAGTTGTATATGAATTATACTTTGTTCTCTCCATGAAGTACTAAGAATTGCCTTCTGATATCAAACTCTGTGTTCCCTTGACTGAGTATCGAAAATTCTGACCACAATGTACATTTCAGTGCAGAGTTTCTGATGGCTAGTTCTAACCACAGATGCTTCACATAGTAAATGTTCCCCAGGGTCAGACTGGATCCGGAAACTTTTAAAGCAGTACTCCTGTGCATCGATAGGTGGTGTCATGCGCTGTTTCCCAGCATCATTATGCACTGGAAATGACAACGGAGCTGCGTATAAGTGGCCCTCATGCACTTTTATGCCAGTTTCGTTCCTCTGCTCCTTCAGTTGCGGGTCTAGAGCTACTCCTTCGCCTCAGACAATACTTTTTTCTCTAAAAAATGATCTAATTCCAGTGTGTAAGGGAAAATGTGGTCTCCCAAAATTATAGGGTTTAAACCTTGCAGGGAATGTTGCAAACTGACGTCTGTGACAGATCCCCACCAATTATGCCTGTGGTGCCTGGGATCGGAACACAACTCCAGCACCTGTCACAGCTGTGTCCAGATGAATCTGAAGGCTGTATGGGTCCAAAAGGTGGAGCTTTATCTCGCCAAACATCAAAAGACTCTACCATATGAACGGGTGAAGTAAAGAAAGATACCATTCTTACCACACCTGGCAACCCCTTGGTTACTGACACCTTGCCTTTTCCACGCGGTAGAGCTTATGCTTTGCATAACATATTTGGCACAGATTCAGGCAAGGACATTCTGGATGAAGCGGACGATTTTGTCCCGCGATCTGATGATGGCAATTGGCATGAGAAGCTAAAGGATGCCAGTAGCTTTGATACTTCCCAAGACGCTGACCTCGTTTTTTTCCCCTGGTCTGGCAACAGAGGGAAGTTCCTCCTTCGAGGTCCTCATGCTGAAGGCAGCACAAGTGCTTGACATACAGCTGCCCCCTATGATAAGTAAAGACTGATGTCCTTACAGAGGCTCTCCAGCCTGGTGAGGCACCTATGAAACCTCTCCTACCATTCAATCAGTCCCTCCCAGAGACTCTTTTGGGCACTTGAGTAAAACCATGCTCTGGATCACAAGGCACAAGTGTAACACTTTGACACCACACCTGGATGAAGTCTACAGGCTACTCTGAGAATGTCCAAGCATTCTTAAAGACCATGCCATTTGATGGCTTTCACCTTTTTGGCGAGAATCCACATTCGGCTCTGGAATATTTCATGGAAATTAGGGCCCCAAAGCATGTTTTTTTCAGTCTGTTTGCGCCCTCCCCCCAACTCGGGTACTTCTAGCTATTCCCTTCGATGCAATGGTAGGGGTTTTCAGTATCACCAACGTCAGACCCCACCACCATCCCAACAGTTTACACAGCCCTTTTGAGGCTGGGGCCGTAGCTCAAGGACGGTGCCTCAGTGTTATAAGGTTCCTACAAATTTTGTAGGACTGTATATTATGTCAACAAAAACTTCACACTTTAGACACTTACTCTACTTATAACCTCAGTAAATGTTGGTTTGTTTTGGTTAGCTTACAGTACCACATCCAAACCCCCTAACCTTTCACAGTAATAGATGTTGTTGGTAGCCTCAAACACGAACACTCCGATTCCAAAGGCTTTCGTGGAAACAGATCTAACTAGTTTGTTTGTTGCTTTTGTATGCCCAAGGTGTCAGCAAGAAAAGATACAAAGATATGAAAATACATTTTCAAATATTTAAGAGATCTTACTCTTGTAATTAAAACACAAGCTGTGATTACTAAGTAGATGAGACGCAACATTGTCATAAGCAGTACTATGATGGTGAAAAATGCAAACAGTTCAACCATGTTAACTATTAAAAATGTTACTCCTGTCTGTAACTAGTACCTATACACTAGAGAGAGCATAGCGGGATTACCCATCTGCCAGACCAGTTGGGATGACCTAAGCCCCATAACTTGGAATTAAAAGTCAGGAAGCTGATCTCAGTGCATTCACAAATGCACCCCTCTTAATGTGAAGGGCTGTCATCCTTCTCAGGATGAAGGTCGGGGTTAGCAGGGCTGCATCTCGGTCAAAGTGCAAAGCAATTCCATGATAACCTCAGAATGAAGTGCTCCTCTCCCTGAGTTTAGCATGGATCCTCTTTTTATAATAAAACACTATCCTTATCACACTGTGCCGCATGTACAGAACAGCGTCTTTAGTTTGTCTGGAGAGAAAGATGCCTCCTATGAGCACAGAAAAATATAACAAGGGCATTGTGTTCTGATTGTTCGACCATGGAACTAAATGTGCAGACTACAGGGTGGAAGTGCCTTCCAAGAATAAATGTTTGTGTGTCATATTCTAATGTTAAAGAAAAACGTGTAAAAATCACCATTAGAGAAAGATTAAAGTTCAAGTTAAAGATCAACTTAAAAAGGAAATCTAAAATGGAGCCGAAATGCAGACTCTGCAACACAGGGCTCGAAGGACCCGGTTCAGCTCAGTTCCCTGCTCCTCAACCCGCTGCAAAACATCTTCAGTAGTTGCTTCCTGACATACAGCCACCCAGTTGGATGCAGGTTCTAACATTTACTCCAGGGCTGCTGGGCAGTGACTACAAATGTGTGGATCCTCAAATTGTCCACTGGGCTATGTTCTTCCTATCTACCCTGCCTCACCTTCAACCACCATCATGGCAGCAGACTGAGGACCATCTGCCTGTTTTACAGCAGGAAGTGTAGGCTTTTTTGGCCAAAGAAGCCATAGAGTATTTCGGGCTTGAAAGTAGGAACTTGGTTTTACTCCAACTGTTTCCTTTTTGCCAAAGAAGGATAAAGGCCTTCATCTCATTTTAGTTCTTTGGCCTCTCAATGCCTTCCTGCAGAAGAACAGATTCAAGATGCCCATGCTATCCAAGGTCCTGTCCCACATCCTGTTTGACGTAGACTCCAGAGACTAGATGGTAGGATTGGTACTGCAGGTCACTTATTTACGTATCTCCATCTTGCCCGCCCTTTGGCATTATCTGTGGTTTATAGTGTGCCAGGAGCATATTAGTTCCAGTCCTGCTCTACCTTGATGACTGGCTGTTGAAACTGACCTGTCCCAGGCAGTCAAGACCACCTCCATACGACTACAAACCTCCTAACATTGTTGAGGTTCACTTAACGATACCAAAGTCACACCCGATTCCTTTGCAGTTTTGTGCCTTACCTGTGGAGATGAGACAGGTACGTTCAAGCTATCATCCCAATGTTTCAGACTCTGTCAATGAACTTAGTGTGGATGACTTTGAGGCTGCTGAGATTGCTGGCCACCTGCATCCTGCTGGTGAAACATGCTTCATAGCACATGCGGGTTCTGCAGTGGGATCTGAAGTCCCAGTGAGAACAGCACAAGGGAAATTTGTCAGATTGTATTCAGATTTCAGAGGAGACTGCAAAAGACCTGCAGTGGTGGCTCCTGGATCATGATTTCCTTACCTTACCCAGACTTGACATTGGTGACAGATGTACCACTTCTGGGTTGGGTAGGTCATTTTGGAGAGGAGGATATCCAAAGCCTCTGGTGTCCAGCAGAAGACTGACCCCACATCAGTTTGCTGGAGTTGAGGACTATTCAATTAGTGTTGAAGGCCTTCCTGCCCTCCATCAGAGTAAGGCTGGCCGAGTTGCTCACGGTCCGCACCACACTTCTGTAACAAACTGGGTCAGCTGGGGATTTTTGATCCTGTGCTAGGAGGATCTACTCCTCTGGAAGTAGCTTGGCTGCCAAGGATATTCTCTGGTGGGGAACCCCTTGGCAGGATCTCTAAACACCAAGATAGACAGTCAGCTGCTGATGCTTAGCAAACCTAAAATGGCAGTTACACCTCGAGGTGGCACAGGGCATCTTCTATCAGTGGGGAGAACCCTGGCTCAATCTTTTCGCCACAGCTAAGAACGTAGTATGTCATCACTTTAGTGAATTTCCAAGAAGTCTCTCTCTTGTAGATGCATTCTGCCTATAATAGAGTGCGGGGACCCTGTATGCTGCCCCACAACTACTCCTCCAGTTCCTGTTCTGAGGAAGATCAGGAAAGACCAGTCCCAAGTCATTCGAGTGGGGCTGGATCAGGCTAGAAGTGTGTGGTATCTGGAACGTCAGGGCAAGAACATCTGCTGTTCAATAAAGATGCTACTCAGGAGGATCGTCTCTCACAGCAGGATAGAGTACTGCACCCAGGCCTGCACAATCTATATCTCCATGCTTGGAGATCGAGCGGTGGCACTTGGCCTCATTTGACTTTCCTCCTGAGGTTATCAATGTCATCCTGGAATCAAGGTGTCCCTCTACAAAATCAGTGTACACCAGTCATTCAGGCAGATTTGTGACTTGGTGTGGCACCTGCCAGATTGACGTGCTGTGGGCCAAGTTGGCTGAATTATGTTGGTTGGTTTGTCCCTTGCCCAACAAGTACTTATTGTGGGCATTGCTGAAGGCTCTTTGTTGGCCCTTTCTGTTTTTTGCGGTTGCAGAACCAACCTTTGTTGTTTAAATCACCCATTGTGATGAGATTTCTGAAAGGTTTGCAACAATTATTTCCACAAACACCATTTGCGATGCCACAGTGGGACTTAAATTTGGTTCTTAATTTTTAATATGTACTCCCTTTGAGCTGATGCACAGTTGTCTATTAAGTCTCCTGAACTTCGAACCAGTCTTCTTGATCACCGTAACATCAGCTGAGTGTGAGCAAGCTTCATACTCTGTGTCCAACCACCCTATAACGGACAAGCTGAGAAATCATTTCACTTTGGACGGCTATCACTCTCCCTGTGTTCTTTGCACCGCCTTTTCCATCGAAAGCGGAAGAAAGATTCCATTGACTAGGCCTGAAGAGAGCACTCAGTTTTTACTCGGACTGCACCAAGAAACATAGGTTGAAAGATCAGCTTTTTGTGGGGTTTGCTGGGCAAAGAAGGACAAGGCAGTGCAGAAGCGGACCATTTCTCTATGGATTATGCTCTTCATTCAGTTTGCTGTGCATTGGCCACCAAGAAGCCTCTGGAAGACCTATGGGCTCATTCCACCAGAGCCAATTGCTGCTACCACTGGGTTGGCATGTGGAGTGGCTGTAGTAGATATTTGTCAGGCGGCTACGTGGGTGTTGGTACTCAAGCTCATAAAGCAGTACGACCTCCGCAGATCTGTCGAAATGGGTATTTTGCCCAGCTGGCCCTGCAGGACTTTTTGGTATAAGCCAGTTTACAGACTGACCACCTCGGGACATACTGCTGTGGTATTTGTTCAAATGGTGGGGAATATGCAGTTAGAAGTATCCATCAGAAAACCTATTTAATTACCTTTAGGACCACTCTTTCTGGTTGAGTCTCGGTCTAACTTCAGATTCCTCACCAACACTCCTGCCCAGGACCACCATTATGTGAACGGGACTCCTTTCCATTGGATAAGATCCCCATCTAGAGATCTCCACACTGTTCATACTAACCTGCTGATGGACTCTCCATCTGAGGGCACAGAGAGCCAAGAAAGCAACTGATAGCATGCTTGGTTGCTGCTGGTCTGTGGCTGTTCTCTCCACTTTTGGAGTGGCACATCACCAGTGCAGAGACGCGCGAGCCTACCTACCAGCACACAGATTTAATACTCCAAAAGTTTTCAGACCCAATCTGATGTCTGGGTAATTTTCACAAGGTGAGCAGCCTGCAAATAGACTTGGAGAGTTAGTGTGTTCATCAGGCCTTGCTTTTGAATATTACTCTTCACATCTGCCAGCAGAATGCATGTAAGTGGGAATCCTGTTTTGACCAAAAGTGACTACCAGTGTTCTGACCTGGAGTCCTTTTATGAGAATAAAAAACATGCAGTCATTCAACCAACTGGCTAACATCAGCCTCAGAGTTATTAAGCACCTGTCCTGGTTTGACAATGAGCTCTTCATCACTTCTTATAAGGTGGTTGAGGACTGTTCATCACCTACCCCAGTCTGGTTCATGGCTGTTTATAATCTGTCCCAGTCTGACTCTGGGGCTGGTCATCACCTGTCACAATCTGGCTGAGGGTTTGTCATTACCTGGCCCACACTAGCTCAGGACTTTTTGTAACATGTCCTACTCTAGAAGGCTGCTCATTACCTTTCCTAATTTGGCTGAGGACTGTTCACTTGTCTAAGCAAGGCCTCAGGGAGGTTAATTACTTGTCCCAGGCTGGCTTCGGACTGTTAATCACCTGTCCCACTCCAGCTTAAGGCTATTTATAACTTAACCCAGTATAGAAAAAGGTTGCTCACTACCTGTCTTATTTGGCTGAGGACTTCATCAGCTATCCTTGTCTGGCTCAGGCTGTTCATCACCTGCCACAATTGAACTCTGGCATTGTTCACCACCTATCTCATTCTAGCCCATGATGTAACCTTTCCCATCGAGGCTTAGAGCTGTTTATAACTAATCCCAGTGTCGCTCAGGGATGTTCATCATTATTGTAGAGGAAAAACCTGCCCACCTACCTTTTCCAATGCAAACCTCATTTAGAGTCACATGCTTAGCATAATTTTGGCTCCTGGTGGTTGGCCGGCATATTTACTTATAAAATAAAAAAATGCGTATCGAAGTCTGCGGTTGAAGTGACACATGATAACCTGGACCAATACATCAGAAACCTCGAATTCAGATGTTTTTTCCACCATCGGCTTTGGATGACCAAATGGTGTTGGTTAAGTGAAATAGGCAAGTAGAAAGTATATTTGTTCGTGACTATTGATTTTTCATGAACAAAGCATTAAAGCTAAGTACAGATAATGTTCCATACAACAGTTGCATCCTAAATGAGTCAATTAAAATGTCTGATTTAAAAAAACACTTTATTTTTGATAGGAGTGCATGTACTCCTTGCTATTCTGTGGCCAGCCTAGCTATTTTCACCCACATCAATTTCCTAGTGGCTGTAACGTCCATTTGAAGCTGTTGATAGCTTTAGAAAAATCAACTGCGGTGGTTGACCCTTGGATCCATATTGCTCATCTAAGATTTGTGTGAGGCACTTTGCTTATTACAAATATGGCTATGGCACAGTACTGAACTAGAATTGCCAACCAGTAGAGGGGCACGTCTTTGAACTTAGTTGAAAAGATGTGTACTGCCTTTGGGGGTTGAGGGCAGGGCTGCTAGCAGCGGATGTCAAGCAAGTGAGTCGGTTGAAAGGTAGTCCACGAGTTAGGAAGGTAGAAGCACGCAGAGGATATCTGTCATGTTTGAAAGAGAGCAACATTTACTATGAAAACCATGATATACCCTACATTAACTGTTAATTAATATTCATACTACTTGTACTGACAGGGTCTAGGTTTTAACCCAGAATGGTTTTCATTTTTCATATCTAAAGTGAGATTGAAATGCAACAGTTAGGAATGTATCTTTACAAACAGATCTGCACTAGATAATTCAGGTTCGATTTGCATAAAGTATGGCCTTACACAGGATGAAAGGCTTTTCTATTTGAGAGTCTTGTTCACAATTCTAAAAAGTAATCTGTTCTTCCAGAGATACTTCAGAATTAATGGGTTTCTGGAGTGCGAGTATTTGGATCTACTATATGATATGGCTGGGTAGCCTTGTCGTGCAGTACACTCTGAAATACCATCTTGGTTCCAGTCAGGTCTGAAACCTGTGTGTGTGTGTATGCCTTTGTGAGACTGCTAGATAAGCAGAGCACAGAGGGGCAACTTTCTAAAAGCTGCCCACTATTAAAAGGGACATTAATTTTGATCTGAGCATCAGCTTCACATTTAATGCCACGATTAATTTGGTACCTCACATGACCCAGTTTGGTAGTGCCAGTTAAACGTTAGCTGGGTGGGGATGCCACACAGTAACCCTATACTAGCCAATGGGGCTACCAACTTTACCTGCAGTAAATCAACAATTTGGAAGTGTTTGCTGCCAATATATTTTGTAAAAAAAATATGTCTTAACAAAATATTGCTTTGTGCCTTAGGACTCGATAGGCTTTCCTTAGGGGATGTTCACCTATAATGTTAAGGGATAGGGTGACTTTGTCATAGATTTACATGGCACAGCCGATCTCAACAGTCGCAGGCTGGGAGCCATTTTGTATATTATCGCACAAAGATTTCTGAAATCCTGAGTGGGCACTCTGTCATATATGCCCTGGATACCATCTACTAGGGACTTAAAATAAGTCAACTTGTAATTTGTGTGTGGTTAAGACACTGGCACTGAGGTCTAGTTAGCAGGCCGCAATGCACTCTGAGTCGAAAAACCAGGAGCATCATTTAAAAAATGTGGAGGTGAACATACAAAAAGAGGCATTTCCTTATGTTCATGTAGTCAGCATACTTGGTAGAGTCAAATTTTAGTTGCAGATTCCTTACCATAGACTTTCCTCCAGACGTCAGTCTGGATTCGCAGATTTTTCTCTAGCAGTATCCCTGTGCGCCATTAGGTGTCTTTGATTGGCTCCACATCCATCATCGTCTGCGCTGGATATGACGTCATGAGTCCGCTATAGGCTCTGCCCCGGTGCACTCACATTTTTTTTTCTTTCTGCACCAGCCTGGTGCTGATCCAAAGAAGAGCTATCCCTCAGTCGTTTTTTGACTGATCTTTTTTACATTTTTGTCAAAGACTTTTGAGAGTTGACACTTATGGTGCCTCAAGGATGCCCTTGAATAAGACCAGGTTCAAGCCCTGCGGATTCTGCCTTCGGCCGATGTCCATGACGGATCCTCACCTAGTGTGCCTGTGGTTTCTGGAGTGAGACCACAACCCTAAGTTGTGTTCGAGTGCCCGGCCATAAATCAGAAAGCTTGGAGGGTGCATCCATAAAGCTCCTTGCGACCCAGCACTCCGGTCAGCATAAGTTCTGATCTCGTTGAGAGGAAGGTCCTGAGAGCTGTTGTGAAGCCCCCCCCTTCATCGTCATCCCACTCCGAGTCCTCTGGACAATTGGGTGCAAGTCTAGGAAGAAGAAGAAGAAGAAGAGCAGGCATTCTTTGACTTCACCTAGTCTGACGAGATGAAGGAATAGGAACGTCGTTGTTATAGTGCTCTGTCCTCTGAGCCTGCACCTGGGTTGGCTCCGTGCCCCTGCTCTGGAAGCAACCTGTGCCTAACTTAGCTTTATGAGGCCATGCGCCTCATCGTTGGGCAGTCCGACTCTGCTGGAAGGCCTTCTGGCCCTGCAGGTCGGAAGGAGTTCCCTTGTGTTCTGCTCTGGCAGCTTCGGTCTCTGCTCCACGGGGTACCTATGGATCTGAACCGGGGTGTGTTGTACCACCTCGACCTTCCCCAAGGCCGGTTTGGATGTCGACAATGCCCGTTCCCCAGGGTGCTGTTGACTCCATCCTCATTGGCGACTCGACACAGAGCTGGACCGGCGTTGAGCAGTGCCGACTTTGACAGGATCCTGACCCTTATTCATATGGATTGGGGTATGATGAGGAATGGGAGGGGTCGTTGGACCCTTTAGAATACCAGCTACGAGACCCTTTGGATGGGCGTACAGACCTGAGTGAAGCCAGTGGTCTGGATACTTCCTCTAACACTGGCATGCTTTCTTCCCTACCGTGGCTACGGAGGAGGGAGTGTCCTATTCCATGGTGGTGCGAAGAGTGGCCGATGTCCTGGTCCTCAAGCTGCCTACGGTGGCATTCTGGACTAACCTCCTGACAGAGGTGCATCAGCCTGGGGCTTCATCCTCTTAATCCCTATTGCCCTTCAATGAAGCCTTTACCGATATCCTGCTGGGTACCTGGTCCAAAACCTGAACAAGAGCTCCTGTTAACAAGACTATTGCCTGACATTGGCCTGCTCTTCCTGAAGCAACATCCCGCTCCTGAGAGCTTGGTTATCTAAGTCTTTGCATCCCAGGGCACTTTCCCTTTTACACCTCGGGTAGGGAATCCAAAAGGCTGCTCCAACTTGGGAAGATGTTTTCTCCTCCAGCGTGGCATTCCTGTCCGTCAACACTGCATGCCTTTTCACCTGTTACTCTGACACGCTGTGGGATAATGTTGCACAGTTGCTGCCTCAGGTCTTGGAGGAGGCCCAGGCTGTACACTCTCAAGCTGTTGCTGATGTGAGAGGCGCGACAAAGTTCATAATTAGCTGTACCCTGGACATGACCGACTCACTGAGCAGAGCAGTTGCATCAGCAGTGGCCCTGAGGTGCTACGTCTGGTTGAGGAGGACTGGCTTTTTGGGGGATGTCCAAGCCAATCTTCTGGACATGCCCTGTGACGGCACCTATCTCTTTGGAGTCAAAGCAGACTAGGCGCTCAAACGCTTTAAGGATTCATGTGCTACGGCCATTTCCTTGGACCTTGCAGTGGTCCACCTCAGTCTGCTTTTCGCTCCTTTCCTGTCTACAGGAGAGGCGGCCCACCATGTCTGTTCCCCCTCCAACTACCGTGCCACACACGCTGCCCAGCCTCTGCTTGGTTGGGGATGTGGGATCCACCGTCCTCGTGGATCAGGCAGCCAAATGTCGAGCCAGTCCACCATTCCAAGTTCTGCCTCCAAACCTTCTTAGTCTGATTATTCTCCACCGGGGACTAGTTGGAGGCAGGATTCGCCATTACCTGCTCCACTGGCACTCAACCACATCAGACAAGTGGATTTTGCACATAGTCCGAAGGAGCTACTACCTTCCCTTCAAGACTACTTCTCCATCCATGCCACCATGCTACGATCAGATGACGAGGGATCACTTGGCACTGCTTAACGAGAAGGTTACGGCTCTCTTGGCTAGGGGAGCCATAGAAAAAAGATACCTGTGCCAGAAGTAGGTCATGGTTGTTATTCCTGTTACTTGCTGGTGCCTAAAAAGGACAAGGAACTCCGCCCTACCCCAAACCTCCGGTCTCTCAATCTCTTCCTCAAGAAGAAGTTCAAAATGCTCACACTGACAGACGTTACTTGCTGTTCACGGTGTGCCACAAGCACTTTCAGTTCCCTGTGCACCCTTTTGGTGTTACAAGTGCCCCCTGGGCGCTCACCAAGGTGATGGCCATGGTCGCAGCTAATATGCTCTGATCAAGGGATTTCAGTCTTCCCCTACCTGGATGACTGGCCGTAGAAGGCAGGCTCGCCCCAGACTGTTCTCTCACCTCCAGACTACGCCGGACTTCCTGCATTCACTGGAGTTCACTATAAATGTTCTGAAGCCATACCTGACTCCCTCAGATGCCCCCTTTCATTTGAGCTGTTCTGGACACAGTGCAGTTTTGAGCTTATCCTCCCTAGCGGCCAGTGCAGGATATTCTGGCTGATGTTTTAGCCTCTGTCCTGGATATCAGTGAGCATGACTCTGGGGCTGCTGTTGACAGATACCAGGTGGCATTTGCGGGCTCTGCAGTGGAACCTGAAGTTCCATGGGCGCAGCATCAGGAAATTTCTCTGACATGGTCCAGATTTCGTGAGAACTGCAGTGGTAGCTAACGAACCCCAATAGGGTCAGAGGCAGATCCCTCTCCATTCCCTAACCAGATTTGACAGTATTGGCAGATGTCACTTCTGGGATGGGGCAGCCACTTGGGAGAGGCAGAGATCAGAGGCATCTGGTCTCCGGTGAAGTCCAGACTCCACATCATTCTGTTGGAGCTCTGGGCGATTAGACTATCATTGAAAGCATTTCTTCCCTCTCTGAAAGGGAAGGTAGTGCAGGTGTTAACAGACAGCACCATTGCCATGTGGCACTGCAACAAACAGGGCAGAGTGAATCGTGGAACCCTTTATCAAGAGGCTCTCTGCCTCTTGACCTGGCTGGAACAGCAGGGAGTATACCTGGTGGTTCAACATCTGGCAGGCTCTCTGAACATCAGAGCAGACAAACTCGGCCAACATGCTTAGTCGATCACAAATGGCATCTCCTTCCAGATGTGGTGCAAGGACTCATTTGGCAGTGGGGAGAGCCTTGCTTAGATTTGTTCGATCCAGAGAGAACGCCCAATGTCAGCAGTTTTGCATGTTGGCGTTTCCAAGTTTGCACTCGCTTGATGGCGCTTTTCGTCTTGAGTGGGGTTTGGGCCTGCTGTACTCCTTTTCCATCCAGAGCACTCCTGCCCAGAGTTCTCAAGAAAATCAAGAACAACAGTGCCCAAGTAACTTTTGTGGTTCCGGACTGGGTACAGAGTGTATGTATTCCAGGCTATTGAGCATGGCCATCAGTCCTCCGAGAAGACTGACCCTTTGGGATGGTCTTTTGTTGCAGCAGAAGGGGAGTTCTGCACTTGAACTTGTTCAGTCTCTGCCTTCTTGCGTGGAGATTGAGCCTTCCTCCCAAAGTGTATAACATTATCTTGGCAGCCAGGCGTCCCTCCACCAAACAGGTATATGCCTGTTGTTGGAAGAAATTTGTGGCATGGTGCACAGACAAATCTGTTGACCCCCTTTCTGCCTCTCTATCTGAGGCTCTATTGTTTATACTTTCGTTGGCCCAGCAGGGCTGTGCTTTGGGCACTCTCAAATGTTATTGGTCTGCAATCTCTTCTTTCTTACACAGGCCTCCTTTCTTCCCATGGTGGTTACGCCTTTCCATGTAGGCCAATTCATAACCTTGCCTACTTTTTACACCCCCCACTTACTTCTGAGGCAGAGAAGAGACTCCACTGCCTGGGCCGAAAAAGAGATTTGACGTTCTACCTTGAACGTACCAAAGAGTTCCGGGTGGATGATCAAATCTTTATTGGTTATGTGGGTGTGAACAAAGGTCAGGCAGTGCAGAAGAGAACCATCTCCAGATGGGTCATACTCTTCATTAAAATGTGCTACGCATTGGTTAAAAGCAACCCCTGAGGGCTTGCGTGCTTATTGTGCGAGAGTTAAGCTGCAATCACTGCATTAGCATATTGAATTCCAGTCCTGGATATCTGTCAGGCGGCAACATGTGCATCCCTGCACATGTTTACCAAACACTACTTCGTGGACATTCAGGTCTGTAGGCGACTGGCACATTGCCGTTCGGTCCTGCAGGACTTTATGGTGTGATCTTGGTTCGCAGACCCACCTCCGGGATGTTATTGCTTGCATATCTATTCCAAAGTAAGGAATCTGGAACTAGATGTTGATCAGATAGACAAGTTACCTACCTCTGGTAATGCCATATCTGGTAGAGACAATATCTAGTTGGAGATTCCTTACAGACCCACCCATCCTCACCACTCTGCGAACTGGTTTCTAGGGATAGGGACTTCCCTTTCAGGGCCCTAGTTTTCATGCGGCCACACTGGATTCCTCCTGGGAGGCTGTATTTGCTATCGGGTGGGGGGGGAGGGGTTCCTATGCGTAGCAGCCTCTCCACCCTCTGAGGTCCATGTCTGGGTGAAGCTTCCCCCTCCTTGGGGAGGACACAACCTCACTGGATAGTAGCGCTGGACACGCATTCTCTGTTGGCACAGGGCAAGGGAGCGTGGGAGGATGTTCACAACTCACTTCTCATAAAGCCCCATACTTCTTGCAGAGCCACACAAGTGCCAATTGCCAAGAGGGGGGGGGGGCGCTGTCTACCCACATAGCTTACTGAGCCTCTCGCACAGACAGGGGAAAGAGGGGAAGGTCCAGGAGTCCCCGGAGAACACTGGGGGCACCAAGGGCAGAAAGAAAATGAACAGCAGGCCAGCACATCAGGCAGCAATGCAGAGTTGCAGTCCATTCAGCCACCCAATAACCAGTAGGTAGCAGACCAGTCCAACAAGACAAGCAGTCCCAACGGTTCCACTGGGTACATCTGTTCCTTCTAGCAGCATCTGGTACCAAGTCCACGCAATGTCTAAAAACATGGGGAAGAACCCATCTACTTATGCTTATCTCAGGGGGCAGGTAAAAGGACGTTTTGACGTGCACAACACTCCTCTTCAACCCAAGCCCTGCCTCGAAACGTTATTAGGGGATAAACAAGCCCTTTGTGTATGGGTAGAACACAGCCTATTCAAATATAAGTGCGTCCCGCCTCTCCCAGCCCAGGATGACCATTAAGTATCCAGCTGTAATCCTGTTACACCTCCACCTTCCCTGTGTGATGGCTGTCTGGAAAGTATGCACAAAGCCCTGCTGTCACTTTACCCCATGACATGGACTGGAGTCACGCTGTAAAGCACAAGAATCGTAAGCACAGTGAAATGCCCACTTTCCAAAAGTGACATTTCTACAATATTAATAAAATATCCATCTACACCAATAAGCAGGATTTCTCATTACCATTCCAAACATGCTAAACATGTCCAAGCTACTCCTCATCTATCAGAAATGACCACTTAGACATATATAAGAGAATTCCCAAAACAAACTTGAGAGGAGCAACATTAAATGTAGTCAGAAATGAAATAGGCTGTTTGTCACTATTAGGATATGTAACACATAAGGATATATGTTCTACCTCTTACATACACAGCACCCTGCCCATAGGGCTATCTAGGACCTACATTAAAGGTAACTTAGGTGTTAGTAAAAAGGGAGTTTAGGCCTTGGCAAATAGTGGTGTCAGTAAACTGTGCAGTGCAGTGGCTGGCCTGAGACAAGTTTGAAAGGCTACTTCTGTGGGTGGCGCAGTCTCTGCTGCAGGCCTACTAGTTGCATTTAATTGACATGTCCTGGGTATATGGTATACCACTTTACAAGGGACTTACAGGTAAAGTAAATAAACCAAACCGGTGTCAACCAATTATACTAAGTTGTAGGGGAGAGGGCACATGCCTTTTAGCACTGATTAGCAGTGGTACAGTGCCCAGAGTCCTAAAACCAACAGAAAAAGGGTCAGAAACATAGGAGGAGAAAGGTAAAAAGTTTGGGGCTAACCCTGCAGAAAAGGCCATTTCCAACAATCTATTTACTTTCACCCACCAGCTCCATTGCAGCTGAACGTGATGGAAAGCCGTATTTAAAATGATAGATCTTAAATGTTTGCAGCAACTGTTTACCTCCTATCTCTCTCTCTCTCTCTCTCTCTGTGCTTTTACCTCCTTTAAACAGATTACTACAAATATACGTTGCTTACTGTTGTCCTTGTTTATCTTGGTACCAACAGTAACTTTTTTTTGTCAAATATATTTGATGTGCCTAGAAGCTGGGCCCCTGGTTGTGCTGCACATTCAAAATATTAATAAATAAATAAACAAACCAGTTTTGAAAATGCAGATGGCCGATCCACATCTTAGGTCTGCTTTGACTGTATAAAAGTGGGGCCCACTGACCCACTTGTTCCAATGTCTCTTTGACCAAGGAAATTAGTGCTCCTCAGAGTATTCCAGTCCAACCAGAGTTGGTGTCTCCCTGACAGTCAGCTTCCAGGAGATGAGGAGGCTTCACCTGAATCTTAACCCTTGCTGCAGTTACACGGTTGAGGTCCATTTACTATTTTTCTTAGCAGTCTGGTAAATACTATCTGGAATGATCTGGGAATTACAGTTGTCCATGTACAGTTTGTTGGGGGTGTCTTAACTCTTACTTGCTTTTAATTTGACATAAAATTCACCAGGCTTTCCCAAAGTTTACCCTACATCCAGTTTGTCAGAAAGTGTTAAGATATAGACCATCTTGGACATATCCATTCATTAATCAATGTTGCTATAGTAAAATAATTTCCCTTTTATTTAACAATCTTAGACAGTCCGGGTCAGAATTATTATGGAAATCACTCAAGTGAGTTAGAGGAAATTCCTGATCACATCCTCCATTTTTAACAACTATTATATAAACATTTTCATATATAGTGAGACTGCACTTAATTTTACCTCCATATGTGGTCAGAACTCCAGTCTACTCTAATCATAAAATACAAGGCAAATCCCAGGATTTCTCAAAGCTCCATGTATAGCTTCATTCCAGTGACAGTGTGCATGGGATACACATTTACGACTGGTATGCCATACTTAGGTCTCAAGCACACTGTGCCACTGAAACCACAGAGGGTGTGAGCCCACAAGACGAGCTTCAAAGGGGAAGCAGCCTTTGATGGCCAAATGGCAACCACACTCTGAAAGGGCTGTTCAGGTGGATGGACTGGCATCGGGAACAGAGAGAGGAGACCAATTGCCATACTGTGTTTTTTTCCGTAGGTGTTTAGGCCTCAGGTAGTCACACCTCTAGGTTGGGCTACGATGCTCGCCACAGTAAGAGATGGGTTCAGATATCTTGGGAGTGGGCAGAAAAGTGCACTCAGACTTTGGATCACATCTGGACTGGAGAGAGGACTAAAGAAGGGCTGCGCTGCTGACCCCTCGACCTGGAAAGAGAGGCTGCACCAACCACTGGGCAGTGTCTGCTGCTCCTTGCGCTACCAAAGAGATAACAGTGCCTGTCGTGCCTGGCTTGTGAAAAGGCACTCCTGGGACCTAGACAGAAAAGGTGAACTCCACTACCAGGGCCATAAAAGCTGAAGTAGCCCATTACGGCAAGTCCGTAGCAAGATTCATCGAATTGCCACTGACCACTGATGTGCAGCCAAGAAGGCCATTTCTCAATGCTCAAAAGTTGCACCTGAGACTTGGTCACCTACGACTGAAACTAGCCCTCACCAAAGGAAACTACTTTACATGCTGTGACCTGAGACCAGTTGCCAATCATCTCTTGACTTCTGCTGGACAAATAGTACTTTGAAGGGACATCAGTTGTCGTCGCTCCAGTTGCCTCACCTGAACCGCAGACTGAGGAATAGTGCCAGGAAGCCCCTTGCCAACCGCACAGAACCCACAGTATCTTACAGCTTTCTCAGCATCCTGTATCCCCAACATCTGGAACACTTCATTGAAGTCTATGGCAGTCTCTGCATAAAGTGTGGAACTGGACTTTAGACTGCTTTGGTGACCAGGTGCCTGTCCTATTACTTCTTATGGGCCCCTCTTGACCTTGTCCCTGACGGAATTGGTTACTCAGTCCAGGCGGGAATAATCAAACGCAAATTTAAAAAAGTTTTTGAAAGTTGCCAAACATTACAATTTTCTGTGCTTGTCTGCGCTTCTGAATAAAAAGCTGATTTTTAAAGTTTTACTTAAAAATCTGTATCTGGAAACCTCCAGCAAATTTTGCTTGTTTTGGTGTCTACAAATTCATGAAAATATAAACTGTTTTATGAAGTTGCGTTGTATTTATTTTGTGTGTTGTGACTTTATTTTGTAGTTTGGTGCATCTAAATGCTTAACGCTACTTTCTTTGTTTAATCCTTCCTGCTGAAAGCCACAGCTATCTAGTGTTGAGCAAGAGGTTTTACAAACAAGCCTGACTGGATCCACATAGGTTTTGTGATCGCATTATACGGTGAGGTTGCATAACTACACCATATAACACACCACAATCCTTACAGTATACCAGTACTTCCTAGGAAACATCTAACGCTGCTACAGTTAAAATAACCTTTGAAGATTACCACTGTAGGGACATGTTTAACATTGAACTTTTACAGGTCTTACTTTTAAAAAAACACACCCTTCCTTATGGGCATCATGGATTACTTAGGAGTGACTTATTATTATTTCAAAGGATGGTTTAGGCCTATCAAAAGGGGTTATTTTGACCAGTCGAATGGACAATTCTAAATCTGTCACAGCCAGGTTACAGTGGCTGGACTGCAGTCATATATGTAGTGTCACTGAAGTGGGTGGTAAATGGGTGCTGCAGTCCTCTAGTGACATTTAATTTATAGGTCTTGGATGTAGCATCTTCCCTGCCAATGACTGCACCAGAAATTGAGCTGGGTATTAGAAGTCTTTATCATCTGTGTGCAACCCCGAACTCTGCATTCTAAACCTGCATTCATTTCACCACCCTCTAATACTTATGTCATTGTTGTACGGAGTCCATCAAGAGCCAAAAGGGTTCCGTCATTAGTGACTCAACACTACATCTCCCCTTCTGTTAAATAGAAAAATTACATTTATTTTACAAATATATACACAATCGTAGTTCTTCCATGAGCCTTTGTAGCGCTCTGATTATGTGTCCTTATGTCTTAAAAAACTGGGAACCAGCATTAGAAGTGTCCACAATCTGCATTGGCGATGCAGGAGCATCAGCAGTCAGTGGTTTTTCAATTGTTCTTTCAGAACCAGTCTCTACGTTGACATCGTTATCTGACGAGTGGTAATATGAGAAATATGAGGAATCTCGCATAATGGACTGCCCAGGACATTGGTCAGTCACCATGTGTCTTTTGCCGGTCATGACATGGAATGGCTAAGCACGAAAGGAGCATTAGACTTATGTTTTCTTGACTGACGGACAAGCACTCAATCACCTCTATTGAAAACAATATCCTTTGCATGAAGTCATTTGTCTGCATATGCCTTCATTTTCCTTTTAGGATCCAAGTCTCTGGAACAGGTTTCTTCCTCAGTACATGCCCTTTGGTTGGACCATTGAGGTGGCTCTCAAGAACATCAAAGTTGCAAGGCTATCACCTTTGGTTAAGTGAGGGGTCGAACAGTAAACTCACAAGATAGAATTCAAGCCTTCAACTCCTTCATTGAGATGAGGAAACCAGACTCTTTCACAGAGACCTTGTTTTGTGGCAACAACTCCCCCTATCCTTCATGGACCACTTTAATTATCTGTTGTCGTAGACTCTTCTGAATAACAATTTTCAAACAACTCAGGATATTGCCTTATTTAGTCACTGACAGTTCATCTTCAGCATTTTTAAACTTCTAGTATTCACTGTCTCTGGCAAGAGGGCAAGTGTGCTTGTTCCAAGAATGATGTGCAATAATGTGTTTCAGTTCTAATATGTTATTGTCGTGACCCATGGCAGTGACTATTTGCACCAACAAAATGGCAGTTGGTGTGCTTGATTTCTCAATGACATTTACGTAGGCTTCAGTTGTCTTGGAAGGGTCACCATTACCCTGTGAAGGCACTCAGGAGAAGTAGCCTGCAGGGTTTTTGATCTTTTCCTGGATCGTGCATGATTGTGTAGTTGTATTCTTGTAATCGTAGAACCAATGTTCAATGCGAGGAGGCATCTTGGCCTTTGAATTGCCAAAGGTGGTCAACAATGCTTGATGATCTGCCACAAGCATCAAAGGCTTTTCAGGTAAGACCATGTGGAAATGTTTGCAAGCCCACCCCACTGCTAACATAACTTTCTCAGGTTCTGAATAAGCACGTTCAATTTGGGACAAACTTTTGCTTGCATATGCCACAATATGTCTTCGAGCATTTGGGTGTCCACTGTGCTATGCAAGGATTGCACCTAACCCGAGTGAGCCCGTTCTAACGTCGTCAAACGCTTCTGTAGGAAGCTATGAAGCTTTGAATTCAAATATGCCATTTCAGTAGCCTTTTCAATAGCTTATTTGATTCTCTGAAAGCTTTGTTTGCATTCATGTGACCAATGAAATGAAACCTTTTTTTCGTCAACTGTCTCAATGGAGCCCTCATGGTGGCAAAGTCTTGTATGTATCTGGAACAGTAACTGACCATGCCAAGGAATGAATGTAACATTCTGGCTGAGGAGGGGTGATACCCCGAAACTGGTCCCAGGATGCTTTTTTCCAGTCCAGGGAAGACCTTGCCTGGCAGTTCGGGCTGGACTGTTCCCATGGGGAACAGGGTCAAGACTGATTTGCATATGGCTGGGTCCAGACTGCAATGGTATGGGTAGGAAAAAAACAATGGATTTAGGCTTAGATCTCTGTACTGGGGGTGAATGTTTGACATTGTTCTGCAGTCCATCCAATACGTGTTCTTTTTAAACACTGAAACTTAGAGCCTCATCACAAGTCTGGTGGCCACTTGACATCCAGACTTGTGGTGGTGGTCGGACCGCCATATTATGACCATGGCAGTTGTGCTGTGGTTGAACCTCCAGGATTAGAGATCCTGGCGGTTGCGGCGGTCCTAATCCGCTAGGGTAGCGCTGCAAGCAGAGCTGCCCTGGGGATTACAACCTTGTTCTCCACCAGCAACTTCATGGTGGTAGCACTGCCATGAAAAGGCTGACTGAGAACGGGTGCAGGTGGTCTTGGGGGGGGGTGGGGAGGGGGAGGCCCTGCACTGCCCATGCATCTGGCATGGGCAGTGCAGGGGTCCCCCTGGTCAGCACCTTTGCACTGTTCATTGTCTTCTTTGGTGACAGTGAACATTGCCAGGGTGATGGTGCACCCTACATCGCACAGCATTGCTGACGGCTCGATTATGAGCTGGAGACAATGTTGTGGAGTATTTCCCGCTAGGCCAGCAGACAGAAACTCAGGTTTCCGCCCATTGACCTAGCTGGAAACTCTTAATGGGCCTGGCAGGGAGGTAGCCACTATGGCAGCAACCTCCCCATCGGAAGTTCGGCAGACAGCCTAAACCTCCACCGAACTCAAAAGGCCCATACAATTTTATATCGAAATAGACCAATATGTGTAGAAAAGGTCAAAGTACATGCGGTTCTCCTCAAGTTCCAGATGATGATATCCTTTATTTAAATCAAGGTGAGAAAACACCTTTGCACCATTCAATTGTGTTCTCATGTCAGCAGTATGTGGACCTGGATGTCATGCTTTTTTAATTGTCATGTTTGCTTGACGCATAGCCATTCAGATGTGTACTGCTCCTTCACTGTCCCTTTTCGTTGGCGGCCATTTTGTCTTTTCTCCATGACACACTTAATTTTTCTTTTGCCTTCCAAACTGTTAATAATGGTTCTCCTTCCCAGAGCCTTTGCATGTCTGTCCAATGGTGGGACATCTACCTTCGTGTGGAAACAAAAATCCACATCTGAAACATAACTTCTTTTCCTTGGCGACATCACTTTGTGTTCTTCAGCCTTGTGCTTCTGGTTACTTTTCATGTTCCTGACTGAGTCACTTTGGGCACCTCTGGCCTCTGTCAGCAGCTTGTCGTTTGGCACGCTCTACAGCTCTGACTTTCTCTCCACATTTGTCGTCTGACGGACATCCGTCAATAACTATGACACATGTTGCTTCCTAATCATTAAATTAATTGAACTTAGTGTTTGACGAACATATCCAGTCTCTCAACAAATTTGTCTATGGCTTCACCAACTCTGTCGATCTTGACTGAAAATATACCTTTCGTATTCGACATTAGAATGAACTTGAGAGTTCGATGGCATCTGTCGCTGTAGATACACATGTTCTGCATAGCTCGCCATCTGGTGTTGGGTCGGAGTGTTACAAGTTGTTTTTCTTCGAAGAAGTCTTTCGAGTCACGGGACCGAGTGACTCCTCCTTCTGTCTCCATTGCGCATGGGCGTCGACTCCATCTTCGATTGTTTTCTTTCCGCCATCGGGCTCGGACGTGTTCCTGTCGCTCTGAGTTTCGGAACGGAAAGTTAGTTAATATCGGAAGATTTTCGTCGGTATTGTTGCGTTCGGGATCGGCGTAGTTAGAGTCAACACCGCATCGAAGATCGATGCGCTCCGGTGCCCTTCGGGGTAGTTTTCGATCCCCCGTCGGGGCCTGGTCGGCCCGACCGCGTGTCGAACAACGTCGATGGAACGGACCCCGTTCCGTTTTTGTCCCAAATGCCACAACAAATACCCGTATACAGACCAACATTTGGTCTGTAACCTGTGCCTGTCGCCTGAGCACAGTGAAGAGACTTGCGAGGCCTGTCGTGCGTTCCGGTCCCGAAAGACACTCCGTGACCGTCGAGCCAGGAGACGCCGACAGCGCACCGAGAGTTCGAGGAACAAGAGGAAGAAGAAGCCTTTTCGATCCACGAATCGGACTCCGAGGAATTCGACGATCAAAGAACCGTGAGTAAGACGTCGAAAACAACACAGAAGAAAAGTGACAAGGCCCAGGGGACGCCACTGCCACCAGGCCATGGCTCCACCCATATATTCGGTGACCGACCATCGGCACCGAAAAAGGCCAAGACAGTGCCGAGATCGTCCGACTCCGGTCGAGACACCGGCACGCAGCCTTCTCGGGATCGAGAAAGTGCTGGAGAAAAGCAACGACACCGAGATGGCGGTGTAGAAGCGGCTCGACGCCGAGACAGCGGCACCGACGAAGATCGACGCCGAGAGGTTTCGACTCCAAAAAAGAAAAAAGCCACCTCGGAGCCGAAAAGAGATACAGGCAGGGTTTCGGTGCCGAAACAACCCGTAACCGACCCAGGTCCAGGCTCTTATACAGAGGAACAATCACTGTCCTCTCAGATGCGAAAGCATAGGTTTGAGGAAGAGCTGCAATCCACCGAAGTGGACCATACGCAAAAACGTATTTTCATACAGCAGGGAACAGGAAGAATAAGCACCCTTCCCCCTATTAGGAGAAAGAGGAGACTGGAGTTTCAAACAGACCAGGCGCCACAAACAAAGATGGTGAAAAAGGTGACTCCGCCACCCTCTCCTCCACCTGTAATTAACGTCTCACCAGCGCAAACTCCGTCACATTCCCCGGCTCACACCACCATGAGCCAAGGTGACCAGGATCAAGACGCTTGGGACTTATATGACGCCCCAGTGTCGGACAACAGTCCGGAGGCATATCCAACAAAGCCCTCACCACCAGAAGACAGCTCAGCATACTCTCAAGTGGTGGCTAGAGCAGCACAATTCCACAACGTAAACCTCCACTCAGAACAAGTCGAGGATGACTTTTTATTCAACACCCTCTCCTCCACCCACAGCTCCTACCAAAGCCTGCCTATGCTGCCAGGTATGCTTCGGCACGCAAAGGAAATATTCAAGGAGCCGGTCAAAAGTAGGGCAATAACGCCAAGGGTGGAAAAGAAGTATAAGGCACCTCCTACAGACCCTGTTTTCATCACCACACAGCTGCCACCAGATTCCGTCGTAGTAGGAGCAGCTCGGAAAAGAGCCAACTCCCACACATCTGGGATGCACCACCCCCAGATAAAGAGAGCCGCAAGTTCGATGCAGCTGGGAAAAGTGTCGCAGTACAAGCTGCAAACCAGTGGCGCATCGCTAACTCTCAAGTACTACTTGCGCGCTATGACAGAGCCCATTGGGATGAGATGCAACACCTCATCGAGCATCTTCCCAAGGAACTACAAAAGAGGGCAAAGCAGGTGGTTGAGGAAGGGCAGAACATATCAAATAACCAGATACGTTCTTCTATGGACGCAGCAGACACAGCTGCAAGAACAATTAATACATCTGTGACCATTAGAAGGCACGCATGGCTAAGAACGTCTGGGTTCAAACCAGAGATACAGCAGGCAGTGCTCAATATGCCATTCAACGAAAAACAACTGTTCGGACCAGAAGTGGACACGGCAATCGAAAAACTTAAAAAAGACACTGACACTGCTAAAGCCATGGGCGCACTCTACTCCCCGCAGAGCAGAGGAACCTACAGCACCTTCCGCAAGACACCCTTTAGAGGGGGGTTTCGGGGTCAGGCCACACAAGCCAGCACCTCGCAGGCAACACCGTCCAGCTACCAGGGACAGTACAGGGGAGGCTTTCGGGGCCAATACAGAGGAGGGCAATTCCCTAGGAATGGAGAAAAATTTCAAAGCCCAAAAACCCCTACAACCAAGCAGTGACTCCGATGTCACTCACCCCCTCCACACAACACCAGTGGGGGGAAGAATAGGTCATTATTACAAAGCATGGGAGGAAATAACTACAGGCACTTGGGTCTTAGCAATTATCCAACATGGTTATTGCATAGAATTCCTACAATTCCCTCCAAACATACCACCAAAAGCACAGAATTTATCAAAACAACATTCCGAACTCCTGGAAATAGAAGTTCAAGCACTATTGCAAAAGAATGCAATCGAATTAGTACCAAACACACAAACAAACACAGGAGTCTACTCACTGTACTTCTTAATACCAAAAAAGGACAAAACACTGAGACCAATCCTAGACCTCAGAATACTAAACACCTACATCAAATCAGACCACTTGCACATGGTCACGCTACAAGAAGTGTTACCATTGCTAAAACTACAGGACTACATGACAACCTTAGACCTCAAAGACGCGTATTTCCATATACCAATACATCCGTCGCACAGGAAATACCTACGGTTCGTATTCAAAGGAATACATTACCAATTCAAAGTATTGCCTTTTGGTTTAACAACCGCACCAAGAGTCTTTACAAAATGTCTAGCAGTAGTGGCTGCACACATCAGAAGGCAGCAAATACATGTATTCCCGTATCTAGACGACTGGCTAATCAAAACCAATTCACTAACAAAGTGCTTACAACACACAAATCAAATCATACAAACCCTTTACAAACTAGGTTTCACCGTCAACTTTGCAAAATCCAACATTTTGCCTTGCAAAGTACAACAATACCTGGGAGCCATAATAGACACAACAAAAGGAGTAGCCACTCCAAGTCCACAAAGAATTCAAAATTTCAACAAGATCATACAACGCATGTATCCAACACAAACAATACAAGCAAAGATGATATTACAACTCCTAGGCATGATGTCTTCATGCATAGCCATTGTCCCGAACGCAAGACTACACATGAGGCCCTTACAACAGTGCCTAGCATCACAATGGTCACAAGCACAGGGTCACCTTCTAGATCTGGTGTTAATAGACCGCCAAACTTACCTCTCGCTTCTATGGTGGAACAGTATAAATTTAAACAAAGGGCGGCCATTCCAAGACCCAGTGCCACAATACGTAATAACAGATGCTTCCATGACAGGGTGGGGAGCACACCTCGATCAACACAGCATACAAGGACAATGGAACGTACATCAAACAAAACTGCATATAAATCACCTAGAAATGCTAGCAGTTTTTCAAGCATTAAGGGCTTTCCAACCAATTATAACTCACAAATACATTCTTGTCAAAACAGACAACATGACAACATGACAACAATGTATTACCTAAACAAACAGGGGGGGACACACTCAACGCAGTTGAGCCATCTAGCACAGAAGATATGGCGATGGGCAATTCACAACCACATTCGCCTAATAGCGCAGTTTATTCCAGGGATCCAGAATCAACTTGCAGACAATCTCTCTCGAGATCACCAACAGGTCCACGAATGGGAAATTCACCCCCAAATTCTAAACACTTACTTCAGACTCTGGGGAACACCTCAAATAGACTTGTTTGCAACAAGAGAGAACGCAAAATGCCAAAACTTCGCATCCAGATACCCACACAGGCAGTCCCAAGGCAATGCCCTATGGATGAACTGGTCAGGGATATTTGCCTACGCTTTTCCTCCTCTCCCTCTCCTTCCTTATCTAGTAAACAAATTGAGTCAAAACAAACTCAAACTCATTTTAATAGCACCAACTTGGGCAAGGCAACCCTGGTACACAACACTGCTAGACCTATCAGTAGTACCCCACATCAAATTGCCCAACAGGCCGGATCTGTTAACACAACACAACCAACAGATCAGACATCCAGATCCAGCATCGCTGAATCTAGCAATCTGGCTCCTGAAATCCTAGAATTCGGACACTTACAACTTACCCAAGAATGTATGGACGTCATAAAACAAGCCAGAAGGCCGTCCACTAGGCACTGCTATGCAAGTAAATGGAAGAGGTTTGTCTGCTACTGCCATCATAATCAGATCCAACCTTTACACGCAACTCCAAAGGACATAGTGGGTTACTTGCTTCACTTACAAAAATCTAACCTAGCCTTCTCTTCCATTAAAATACACCTTGCGGCAGTATCTGCATACCTGCAGACTACCTATTCAACTTCCCTATATAGGATACCAGTCATTAAAGCATTCATAGAAGGCCTTAGAAGAATTATACCACCAAGAACACCACCGGTTCCTTCATGGAACTTAAATGTTGTCTTAACAAGACTCATGGGTCCACCTTTTGAACCCATGCACTCTTGCGAAATACAGTTCCTAACCTGGAAGGTTGCATTTCTCATCGCCATTACATCTCTAAGAAGAGTAAGCGAAATTCAGGCGTTTACAATACAAGAACCTTTTATACAACTACACAAAAATAAAGTTGTCCTAAGGACTAATCCTAAATTTTTACCAAAGGTTATTTCACCGTTCCACCTAAATCAAACAGTGGACCTACCAGTGTTCTTCCCACAGCCAGATTCCGTAGCTGAGAGGGCACTACATACATTAGATGTCAAAAGAGCATTAATGTACTACATTGACAGAACGAAAAACATCAGAAAGACTAAACAACTATTTATTGCATTCCAAAAACCTCATGCAGGAAACCCAATATCAAAACAAGGTATAGCCAGATGGATAGTTAAATGCATCCAAATCTGCTACCTTAAAGCAAAACGACAACTGCCCATTACACCAAGGGCACACTCAACCAGAAAAAAAGGTGCTACCATGGCCTTTCTAGGAAACATCCCAATGCAAGAAATATGTAAGGCAGCCACATGGTCTACGCCACACACGTTCACCAAGCACTACTGTGTAGACGTGTTATCCGCACAGCAAGCCACAGTAGGTCAAGCCGTGTTAAGAACATTATTTCAAACCACTTCCATTCCTACAGGCTGAGCCACCGCTTTTGGGGAGATAACTGCTTACTAGTCTATGTAGAACATGTGTATCTACAGCGACAGATGCCATCGAACTGAAAATGTCACTTACCCAGTGTACATCTGTTCGTGGCATCAGTCGCTGGAGATTCACATGTGCCCACCCACCTCCCCGGGAGCCTGTAGCAGTTTGGAAGTTAGCTTCAACTTTGTACATTTGTATATATATTATTTTAACCTTAAATAGGTACATACTTAGTCACTCCATTGCATGGGCACTATTACTACAACACAACTCCTACCTCACCCTCTGCGGGGAAAACAATCGAAGATGGAGTCGACGCCCATGCGCAATGGAGACAGAAGGAGGAGTCACTCTGTCCCGTGACTCGAAAGACTTCTTCGAAGAAAAACAACTTGTAACACTCCGACCCAACACCAGATGGCGAGCTATGCAGAACATGTGAATCTCCAGCGACTGATGCCACGAACAGATGTACACTGGGTAAGTGACATTTTCATTCAAGGCTTCTTTAACTTGGCAGTATGTAACTTTGTCAGCTCGCAGCGTTTTTTTAATGGCTTCTTATACACCCTCACCAGTAAGATTCTTAAGATATTTGTTAATTTTCTTGTTATCTGTTTCTTCTATTGTATCAGTGAAATCATCAAATGTCTCTACGAGTCCATCTATCACCAATATTCAGCTTTTTCGCGGTATCAAATGTTAATGGTGGTTTCAGCAAGGCTGCAGCATTTTAACTGTTTCTGGGATTGGCTGACACTGAGTATAGAGCTGTCACTGATACTGCCCTCTGTGCACTAGGACCCGCTTTCTCCATGCCATCTCTAAGGCCCTGTGATGTACTGGCCTCTTGGCCATCTTGGATGTGAAACTGTGACCTGTTTGATGGACTTCATTGAAGTCTGTCACTTTTCTGGAGGTCTGGAGTTATTCTAAGAAGCCACCTTGCAGCTTTGGTGGTCTGCCGCTTCAGTTATTGGACAGTTCAGTAAGCACAACCCCGTACTGCTTCTTGGGTCTCATCACCTGCGGCTGGGGTTGTTACTTTTTTCTTATAGAGGCTCTGGTAAGTGCAACAACAGTCTGCTTTATCATCAATTATTGTGTCAGCTAGCACTTTTGTGTATTTTTTTCACTTATCTGAGTATGGTAGTTTTCAGCGCTTCTCTTCTGTATCTGTGTCCGCCTTTAGTGTTATCACTCTGAATGATGTATAGCTTTTTGTTGCATAGTAGCGCTGTACCTCTCTTTATGGCTGTGCAATCATGTTCTTGGACAATGATGTGTAGACTTCTCAGTGAAGCTTTTGTTATCTTCAAGTGCTTCACACCGGCCGCAGTTGCACTTTGCTGTTGACCCACACTTTGACGGAGGCACACGTGGCACACACAAGCAGTTTGCTTGGACTGCGGCAAACTGGGAGAGCCCTGTTGAACTTCGGGTTACTTAGCCCCTACTTCATCGCCAGTTGTAGCATCTTCCGCAGCCTGGTTACCCACCAATGACCACACAACACATGGAGCTGGGTACTACACGTCTTTATTCATCTGCGTGGCACCGCAAACTCAATATTCATTCACGTCACCATGCTCTGACACTTAAGTCACAGGTCTAGGGAGTCCATCACTGCACTGGTTATTCTTTGTATTAGGAATTTATAAGTAAGTTAAATATGCCAATTAGGAATACATCCACATTTTAAAATGTTTAGGGGTTAAAGCACATGCACTGGGGCGTGGTAAGCTGAGCCCAAATTCCCTGACCAATCAGAAGGAACAAAACAGGAACGTGGAAGTCAATCAATGTTAAATAATGACAAGTAACTCCTCAACACCTTTAAAGTAAAGTGTCATTCAAAATTGTGGGCCTGGTGTTTGATGTGTACCCTTCCCTCAATATCATTCCTCCCAACAGAGTATATTACAGTGCTCCTTCTGTCACCTGTGAATAGGAACTAATGAGTACCCTACAGTATTGCTACATATGTAATATTTTATATTCTATACAATGTCCGTAGTACTGATCAATATTTGCAACAAAATGCTGAAATTTAAACCATGTACATTCCAAACGCTAATTGAGCAATTCTAGAATGCTGCCGTCTTCCATTATCATTTTTCAAACTGTACAACTCAGTTTCCAAAAATTGGTGATTTCTCATGCTGAATGCAATTAGCAAATCTAAATATACCAAATTCCTGTAACCTATATCAGGGGTGGGGTATCGCCCAAGCTCATACCTACAGTTTGAGAGTCATTTAATGCGTGTTATTTTTCAAAATAATTGTTCAAATTTAGAGTACTAGCCACCGTGCACAATTAACCAAAGGTATGACATTAAACACAAAATATTGTCACTCATAAAAAAACTCTCAAATGAAAGACTAAAAACAACATCATTCAAGCATTAGCAAAGCCAATAGGTCAGGCAATGTCCACCTGCGTTTTGGCAATTCATATTTTGTCACTCTAAAGCAAAGTCCAAATGTTGTTGTTCCCAAGACACCCCCCGCTACCCCATAACTCATGTCTTTGCAGAATTCTTTGGCTGGTTCACTGTTGCCTTAGATCTTGTGGGCTTGAAGCAGCTTCTGTTTCATGACCCTTGCTTATGTATCCTGGGGAGGGTAGGAGAATGCAGTAGGGATGCCCCTTTTTGAGTGCTCGTGAATAACATTACAACTGTATTACTCATTTCTTTATTTCATTTTTGTTCCAGTTGTCAAACCTTGGACTTTCTGGACAGGGGGGGTTGATGCCACAGAGAAGGTTGTGTTGGTTCTGTTGTAGTAAAATCAATTAATATCCACCGTCAGTCATTATCATTAAGTAGGACCAGTGGTTTACCACAATTCTAGTTGAGTTAAATCTGTGCCCTCCCCTCTGTAGGTCAGTTGTACAAAGTGATGAATTAAAGAGCAGTAATATCCAAAAGGAGCATTTTACTGTAATATGCAGGATATTTTTGAAAGTCTGATGAGGGAGGAGCAGTGCACGCCATGTGGCTGCAGGAGTGAGAAGTTGTGAAAGGTCCACGACTGACATCATGCCCATGTGCCTCACACATGTTTAGGCGTGTAAAGGGAGATTCAGACTTGACGCCAATGTAACTCTTGCATTTTTGTTTTGCAGCCAACAAGTAGCAATTATTACTAAATTAAGTGTAGCAGACCTACCTGAAAGCGTGTCGTAAAAGGTATAGCAGTAATGATTAGGAATGCTGCTACAGCCTAAATCAGTGGTCTCCAACCTTTTGACTTCTGTGGACCCCCACTTTATCATTACTGGAACCCAGGAACCCCCACTGAATCGTTATTGGAATCCGGGGACCCCATCCCCCCATGAGTCATTACTGAAAACTAGGGGCTTAATCTGTTAGCATCATTTAATTTTTGAAGCAGTTGCGGACCCCCTGATAATGCTTTGTGGACCCCCAGGGGCCACACAAGAAAGCACAAACATCCTCATTCAATACTTCACACTTCTCTTGAGTTTACCAAGTGCCACAACTGTCTCTCCTCCACCCCTCCATCAAAATATCATAATTTGACACTCACACACACTTTTCAAATGATAAATAGGTCAGACCAAGCGATTTGGGGAACTTTCAGATGTGGCATTTTGACGAAATTATTGTTTGAATATTCTGGTTGTAAGTGCAATATCTTTTTCAAGCTTATTCTAAGTTCTAAATAACTTTCTTTTTAAATCGAGCATTGTTATTTTCGACACTTAACAGCTGTTGTGTCTGAAGTTTCATCAACTGAGGTTTTATCATGGACGTTTGGCTTCGTTCAAAATAGATCCATTGGGCTGATTCATGCAAGCTTCTCTGGAATACTAGGGACTATGTAATTCAGCTCAAATAAGATTCATTGTATGTGACTATATTGTCTGAGCACATCAGAATTGTTTCATAGATCCAGCCCGCCTGGACCTGTATTGGTATCCTGTTTTAGGATGATGGTATCCCATTGTTGCTGTGAAACGATTTCTAGGCAGAAAATCTTGATTTAAACAATGGATCAAACGTGATAAGCTGACACCTTAAGCTTTTCAGTAGTTAATGTACACAATGTACATCACCATGTTTCACAACCTCTTTTTCTTCCAAAATTGTCTGTTAACATCCACCATGTAAATTTTGTAAATGAAAAGCTTCTGCAAATCAATCAAGTGTCTGTTTTTTTTGTTTTTTTGTTTAACAGTTGATACTCCGGACCCCTATGTGGAACTATTTGTCTCTACTGCTCCGGACAGCAGGAAGCGAACAAAACATTTCAATAACAATATAAACCCCGTCTGGAATGAAACCTTTGAATTTATTTTGGATCCGAACCAGGAGAATGTTTTGGAGGTAAAGCGTATAGATGTGCATTGTATGATGTTTTTCACAGGAACATGGAGCAACTCTAAATCATGTATTCTTGCGGAAGTCAGCATGATGCAGGTTTGGGAATACCGCAGTTAGACACTTGTTTAGTTTTTTGCATTTTTAAAGGTAGCATCCTAGCTAGGGAACTGAAAAGCTGAAGTGGTTCTGTGCATTAAGGAGGTCAAAAGTTGCATTACCAGGGAAGTCAACCAAAGAAAGCACTGGAGGTCAGTGACCAGTTCTAAAGATATGGAAGAGGAAAAGGAGCAAAGGCTACAGTGGAGGCCAAATAGGAGGGTAGCAATGTAGAGGCGATGCATTCCATGTTTTAGTCATTTGCTAGTTCAGACATCCTAGGTCACCTTGGCTGGCCTCACAATGGAAACTGACAACAGTTTAGCAAGCATATAGACTGTATACTTGTTGCAGCAAAGACAATGAGTTGTCCGGTTGTAGGCCACAGTTTTCTGCAAGCCCAAATGTCAGAAAAATAACAATGATGAGAATTTACCAGGATAGTTTTCACGAATCTTCAAGTCTTGTGATAGTATTTGAGTCAAGGGTACAGACGATATATGCCTGCTCTGAAGTGGTTCAAAAAGTGGTGTGCCCTGGTATTTGCAGTGCTTGTGCTATACTAAAGTTTAAAATTGTTCATAAAGCCGCCTTAGTCTGACTTGCATTTCTTCAGTTGTATAGGTTTTTTTTTTTTATTTTATTTTTTACAAACCTCATCACTTTGCTTTGCCTTCAAAGAAGTACTTATACCATCTATCACGCCACAAGATAGTCTTTCAGTCTGAGGTACCACAGTATTCCACGATGGCTCCATTTTCTACTCTTATCAACAGAGCACCACAAGACTGTGAAATTTTATAATCACACAATCTGGTCTTCGGTCTATTGATGTTTGTAGTACTGAAGGTTTTTCCAATAAAAAAAGTTCAAAAAGTATGTATATTCTTTACCATGCAGGTCAATTGTGTATTCAGTCTTGCTTTACCAAATACAAAACTTCATATGCTATAGAGTTCCATCCCCAGTCAGCCAATTCATTTCGTCCCCAGACATTTGAGTTTTTCAAAGCTGGAATAAAATAATGTATATTGTGTGTGTGTGTTTGTGTGTGTATATAGATATACACATATGTGTAATATACCTTAATTTTAATGTTTTTATTCACAGCATCGGTTTAATTGATCATGTTACAATTGAAAAACAAGGTTTTTACAAAAGTACAGCACTTAATTTTCTTCTCCAGTGCTTGTTTCATACTGTGCTTTCTAAATCTTATATTACTCTTTTGGGGGAAATATGTTGTGCCACTTCAACAATCGAAAACAAGTCTTACCTCGTTGAGAAAGTTTTTAAATGTGTGCAATATTATTTATACATTTAATTGGACATTGCATTTGTTTTCCTCACAGTTTGCTACTGTTTTTTCAGAGTGATGTTGTAACATACCATTTGTAAACTTCTTGACTTAATTCACTAGCATGTCACCATTCTGCTAATATAAGTTATATATTTATATCTTATTGTGAAGAGCATACGAGACCAATGAAACTTCAATCAGAATGTACTTGTATTCCAGTAACTAGTGGTTATACTTATGTGGTTTATGCCACGTTGCTTACCAGTATCACCAATTAAGTGCAATAGGCTATGCAGTGCCTTATGGAGATCAGTGTATCGCTATTCGTCCCTGTAAGCATCGGACAATATACAAATCACTATGAAATGTTGGCGAAACCCAGCTAAATGTCAAAATGATCATCTCCCTGACAAAAATCCAACATTGAAGATTCCATACTTGTATTCTAGTGACTTTGGGAAAATAAACATCTTTACTCCTGTAAAATTGATACTGAATATTGTTCCTTGAGAGATATTTAATGACTGTTCTAGTTTTTTCAATAGAAATCGATTTTTCTAAGGATCTAAAGTCAAGAGATTGAGTCTTGGGTAAAATTAAATCACATTCATAGTCACCCTGTAACCCAGCATTTGATAGACTTCTAGCGGCTGATTCCTAATCTTAGAATATTCCTGAGGTGTCAGTCTGGAAGCCCCCCACACCCGCCCCACTATAAAGTTATACTGGCAATCTGGCATCAGTCAGCAAACACTGTATCCTCCTTCTGTTGGGAAAGGTTTGTGGCATTTGTAGCATGTTTGGCCTCTTTCTGCACCTTTATTCGAGGAATTGTTTGTTTTATCTTTAGCCTGGCAAGGCTTTGCTTTGTGCACAGTTAAAGGACATTTTTATTTGGCCATTTCATCTTGCTTACTGTTGCTGTATCAGCCCTCCCTTTTCAAGTCACCTGTTGTGACCTGTTGTGACTCGTTTTCTAAAAGGACTTCAACACTTGTTTCCACCTAAACCCTTCATTATGCCCCAATGGGACCTTAACTTAGTTTTAACTTTACTGATGTGTTTGCCCTTTGAGCCTATGCAAAGCTGCCCTCTGTGTCTCTTAACAATCAAAACAGTTCTTGGTCGTCGTTTCTTTGGCAGTAAGGGTAGGCAAAATACAGGAGCTCTCTGTACACCCTCCATACACCAGCTTCTTCTCAGACAAACTGGTTCTCCACACTCACTTCTCTTTTCTGCCAAAAAGGGTGACTGGTTTCCACGTTAGACAAAGCATCACTCTGTCAACCTTCTTCGCTCCACCTCACTCCTCTAGCAGGAAGAGAGACTCCATCGCCTGAACCCAAAAAGAGCACTGTCGATCTATTACAACCGCAGCAGAGAACACTGGGTGCATGATCAACTCTTCATGGATTGTGTTCTGCATTAAGATCTGCTACACACTGGCCTTAGAAGCAACCCCCCCAAGGACTGCCTGACCCATTCCACTAGAGCCAAGGCTGGGACCACTGCGTTAGCTTGCAGAATCCCTGTCTGGACATCGGTCAGGCTATGTGTACTTCTGTGCACATGCTTACAAAACACTAGTGCCTTGACAGTCAGGTCCGTCATGATGGGCATTTTGCCTGTTTTGTTCTCCAGAACGTTTTTGGCCTGAACCAGTTTGCAGACCCACTTCCGGGAAGGTATTGCTTTTTAATTTTAAGGTAAGGAATCTGCGGCTGGAGGTCTCTATGATGAACAAGTTACTTACCTTTGGTAATGCATTATTTGGTGGAAAGACTATCCAGCTGCAGATTCCTTACGACTCCCGACCTCCCCACTTCTGCAAACTGTTATCTTTTGACTAGAAGGCTTTTTAGGTCCTAAGTATCTGCACACTGGTCCATCAGTCCTCTGACTTTTCTCTGTGTTTCTGGCCAGAAAAGTCACAAAAAGAATATATAAACACTGTGCATGTCACTTCTGGCGCATATGCCAGTGATGTGTAGCAAGTTAACGCCACCTACCGACACGGAGAGGTACTGCGCAGGACTTTCCAGATCCAGTAGAGATGACGCCACCTACCAACACGCAGAGGTACTGCTCAGGACGTTCAAGATCCAGTCTGACACATGGAGGCTATTCTAAAGTAAGGAATCTGTGGCTAGAAAGTCTCTATCAGATCAGACGTTACCATATTTAAGTAACTTGTTCATCTCGATCTTGAGACAGGCGAGTGAGGAATAGCATGTCCATAATATTTAGAGCAAGCTTCACCAATGAGTAGCTCGTGAGCTACTGGCAGCTCTCCAGCTGCCTGTAAGAAGCTCTCCTGGATGCAGCCCAGCCTGCTGAATTAGTCGCTTTGGCTTGTTTGAATTAATATATGTATACCGAAATTGAAAAGCATGTATTTAAGATAAAAATGTTTGGGGAAAAAAAAGATTTATTTTATTTAAAAAAATACTTAAAACTGTTATTTGAGATAATAATCATGAAGTTTAGGGAGACTTCCTAATGATATTTTTAGCTTGATACCAGGGGCATTACAGCAATGGCTGTTATTTATTACCCATGTAGAGGTATTCCAAATTGGCAAACCATTTTTACATTACTGGTGGCAGCCTTGTCTGAAGCAGTACGGTAATCACTGCTGTTAATTTAGCATGGGGTGACCACAAATGTAATCTTGTCTGATATGCTCACTGGTATAACAGTAGCTCGGGGTGATATTCATTCAGTATGAGTAGCTCTTTCTACAGAAAAGGTTGGAGACCGCTGATTTAGAGAATATCTAGTGTTTCTGGATAAGCTCTACAGGTTGCATAAGTGATGTTGGCAATATGATTTTTCAAAGTATATACATTTTCTAAGTTTATATGCAGGTACTTAATCATATTTTTCTCCCTTTTTGTAATATTTTCTTATCAATATATAGTTACTTTCTAACTTTGTCTTTCATGAGTAACTGCTCTAGTTTCCCCCTTCCTTGGTTTTCCATATGTTCTTTGAGTACAGTTCAGCTTATGGTCTAGGATGCTTGTTTCCAGTCCAGGGAGGACCAGGCTTGGCCCTTCGGGCTGGACTGTTCCCATGGGGAACAGGGTCAAGACTGATTTGCATATGGCTGGGCCCAAACTGGAATGGCATGGGTAGCAAAAACAATTGATGGGTCTAGGCCTAGATCTCTGTACTTGGGGTGAATGTTTGACATTGTTCAGCCTTCCGTTCATCACTAGTTCTTTTGCATACTACCACTCTGCAACAAAGGATTTCTACACTAAGAAAGGCATGCAAGTTGAAATGGATTATAAAGGCCTCCTTGACCCTCACAACCATTCAACATTTTGGCAATATATCCACAAATTAGAAAGTAAACCCTTTATAAGGGGAAATAAGGTTGCCTTTGAACTGTGGGTTAAACATGCTGAGACTTTAAATATGGAATAAAAATCATCCCTTTGAACCAGTCCGGCAAACTTAGTCAGCGTCCTATCGTTCAACTGTAAATCCCTAGCAGTTTTTAAATGGGGCAAAAGAAATGACAAATATTAAGGTTACCCAAAACATTGTTCATGAACAACAATCATGCTAACCAATGGAACTGTTTTATTTATTTTTTTTAATCAAAGGGAATGGGGAGCTGGGCCTGAACAGATTGCATGGGTCGGTGTTCAAGGCTGATCCCTAGTTGTGGGTGAAAATCGTCAGTCCCTTTTACAACCACTGCCTCCAGTCTGCTTAAATTGCACATTCATAGAGAGGTGCTGATTCACAACGACCCATCAAAGTATTGATTAATTGCCTTACTAGATGTAACCGCAAAATCAAATGAAAAAATGTTACTGTCGGAACTAGAGGCATAAGCTGCCGTGGAAAATATAATTCTCTATCACCAAACTGGCTTTTGGTCAAATTCTTCGAACATAGATCTCTCCATTCTAGTTGATTAATCAAACAACAAAATCTTTTTGCCCACTGCTTTTCACCTTTTGCATTGATTACTTCACTGCATTTGAAATTAACACACCGTGGCATCTCTTTTCCCTTATTGAATGTAATCATATCTCTTTATTCAAACAAATGCCTGTTTAGTCTCGAAAGTGGAAACCGGGTCACATCAGAAATACCGACAAATCGAGGGCTGAAATAAGGGTGCAGGTTAGCAACAAGTTTATTCAATTTATATACAACAGAGTTGAGGCAAGTCAACTCAAAAGCTAAAACAATATCGCCAAGGATTGGGTCTTTTCAACTGCCCGTTCTTCAATATGTAGATGATCTTATCATTCTAGACCATATGAGAAACGGGATGCAGAGTGCATTGGATCAGCTACATTTATATACTATTGATAACAAGATAACAGCTAACACTATGAGAACAGTGATGGTATTCAGCAATCACAGCACAAGTCGAATCAGCAATGGAGGTTAGGAACAGTGAAGATTGATAATTCACTTAACTACAATTACCGAGGAGATTGGTTCTCTGAAAACCCAAAGTATGGCATACATCTGTGGCATCTGAAAAAAAAAAAGTGACTGTACTTATATTTTCTCTGCAAATTAAACAATCATCTGGATAGTCCATCGGCTGAGGCAGTAATTCGAGTTGTGCATGCTAATTTATTGCCTATTGTTTCCTTTGGTCACAAACTCTTCCAGGGAAACCATCAACTGCACTAGACAAGATACAATGCAATGTCTACACGCTGTTAATCAATTTACCAAAATACACAAAGCAGATACTGCTACGGCCGGAGTTCAGCCTCACCAGGCAAGAGTTGCCATGCAGGGCATTGCACATCAAATATTACCACTCACTATTCACAGCTGTCTCTGAAACTCTGAAGAAAGCTCTTCTTGAGATTGATAAGACTACAAATAACCTTTGCGGGTTATCATTAAGAGCTGCAGGCTAAGCCATAAAGATGAGCCTAAACTCAGTCTCTGCACTTACACCTACATCTATAAGGTTTGCTCTGAAAACAAAAGTAATGGCCATTTCCTGTAACGCTGACATAGAAAAAATTGGAAATGTTCCCTAATCACTAAACTTTATGAAGATGCAAAGACTCTGCATTGTTTTAAAGTGCCTTTTAAATAGAACGATTCAAACGTTACATTTGATGCCTCAAGCTAATGATCCTCCCGATCCTAGAAAATCAAACAAACTGGGCAAAACAATCGAACTGTCAACAATGTAGATTTTGTGACTTCCAACAATAATCGGTAGTTCATCTATTGTGCTGATGCCCTGTATTTTTAAAAGTATGACGTGTTGAGACCAATGTTTTTACACCATGGTATCCACAACTGTAAGGGTGCCTGAGCATACTGTCTAAGCAATAACAGATTTGGGGACCTTACCCGGTTTGCGAAATTCACAAACATTCTTTACGCCACCATGAACTGCCTTAATACCCCCTGCACAATAGGTGGTTAACTTTGCCTATGCTGGGTCGCTAAGGGTCGTGTCCACCGAGCAAAAAACCTGCTTGCTTGCTCTTTGTAGATTTATTTATTTTATGATTTTATATTTTTATAATCTTACATTTTAAATGATATTATTGTACCAATTTCAATTAATTGTCACAATAAAGGTTTTACCAATCAGGGTAAGAAAAACTCCGCTATAACCAAGATTCGTATAGGAATTTTCTTGTGATTCATATGTTTGAAAAGGAGACTTCTCAAGTGGGAGAAAATAAAAGAATTTGGAGACCGCTTTACTCTTACTTCTAGGCCACTCTCGCCTCAACTCTTTCCCGGCCTTGGGCTTTGCCTTTGCTGTAACAGGGATCATCTGTGTAGCACTACCCGGCTCTAATTGGTGGATGGGACAATCAGAAGCTTGGTGAAATAAGTCAGATATTCATCTTTAAAATGGCTAAAAGTGGTCCGCAAGGAGTACAGCTTTCAATGGGGTTCTGTTCAAATTCTTCCTCTGCAAGACCCCTGTTAACCTATTTTTATTTGTACTATACCACCCCTATTTGCAAAAAAATAAGGTAATTTGGCAGCAAAGGCACTTTTTTAAAGTGCCAGAATAAATAGAAATACTGATTGGAAAGTAATGCATTTGATTTCCACAGGTTAGACAGCATCATTTATTTTGTTTATTTACAAATTAAATAGCACAGATTCCAGCATGGCACTAAGATCTAGCAAAAGAATATGCAATTGACGTATCAGTGTATCAATAGAATACATCTTAAAGCCAAGTGATTCTCCTGTTTGCTAAGCTCCAAGAGGGAGGTTATTCAACTGCTTTGGAGTAAGGTATTCAAAGGAACGGTCTTCAACATAGACCCTTGTTACAGTGGCACATAGTACAGTAGCTTATTTTCCAACTGCAAGTGTCATGTGTAGTTGCATTGTTGGTCGATGTTCTAACCTTTCATACCAGTAATAGACTGTGAGTCCGGCAGAAGGATTTGAACTGTGCTCTTTCTTCCCCACAAACCAGTGAATGTCTAGCAGCATGGCAGAATTATAATCATTCATGTAAATTACATACATTTGGCACCACTAAATTCGGAATGTGCTACAGCTACATTAGAGATGAAAAGGCTTGCCTGCGTAAAAGCAATTACATTATTTCAGTTTAAAGAATAAGGAGGCTGCCTGTTCGACCTGGCCCTTTTTGCTGGGTCATCCCCAAACCTGTTGCCTCCTTCCTCCTATTTTTTTCTGACCAGTTTTTGTTGGCTTTAGAACTCGGAGCACTTTACCAGTGCTAAAGTGCATATTCTCTCTGTGTAAATTGTATTGGTGATTGGTTTATCCATGATTGGCATATTTGATTTACTAGAAAGTCCCTAGTAAAGTGCCCAGGGCCTGTAAATCAAATGCTACTAGTGGGCCTGCTTCACTGTTTGTGCCACCCACATGAGTAGTCCTGTAAACATGGTCCAGACCTGCCACTGCAGTGTTTGCGTGCAGTTTTAAAATACCAATTTGGCCTGGCATGTATGCCTACTTGGCAGGCCCTAACTGTCCCTCTTACTACATGTAGGGCACCCCTGAGGTAGGCTCTACATAGCCCCATGAGCAGGGTGCAGTGTATGTTAAAGCTGGGACATGGACTGATGTGGTTTACATGTCCTAGGTGTGAAATACTGCCAGATTCGTTTTTCACTGTTGTAAGGCCCATCCCTCTCATAGGTCAACATGCGGGCCACCTTTAAATAACAGTTCAGTGCAGTTTCCCTTTGGGAGCAGATGTGGAGTTTGGGGTCTGAACTCACAATTTAAAAACCCATCTTTTGGTAAAGGTTTTTTTTTTTTTTTTTTTTTTTTAAATTGTCATTTTGAAAATGCAACTTTTAAAAAGTAGGCATTTTCTTGCTTAAGCCATTCTGTGTCTCTGCCTGCTTGTGTATTCCCTGTCTGGGTCAGACTGACAGTTGGGCTGTTTGTGAATCTCAACTAGATAAAGTCACAAAGGGAGCGGGGGTGAAGCCTGCATATCCTAATTGGGCCATTTGGGCTAGAGTGGAAGGAGGAGTGGCCCCTTACACCTGAATGAGCTGTGCTTGCCCTCACACAAAGAGGTCTCCAACCCCCAGGTGTAAGGTAAGTCTGTAGCCAGGCCTGGGCAAGGCTGTATCTTGACTTTCCTTTGAAGTTTGCCTACGTCAAAGGAAGAGAGGGGTATAAGTAGTGGACCCAAAACCCCAGATTTTCACCACAGCTGGGAAATCGACGCATCACCTGCAGCATGGCTGGAGACACCTGCTGCAGCTGCTGGAAATGACTCAAAACCCCTGCAGTGTAGTTTTCCATCACCGTGCGGTTAATTTCTCACACATCATCGCTAGTCATCAAAGTCATTGTGAACCTGCGCGGATCCGAGGTGCCCCATTCGGAAATCAATGCATCGCTCTCTTGCGGGGGAGAAAATCGATGCATCACCTACCCGACCGGAGAAGAAATGACACATGGCCTCACTTGTGAGTAAGGAGTCAACTCATCTCTGACTTTTCTAAGCACGCTTGCCCGTGCACCTTTACTTGTGACGCAAACCAGGTACTTGGTGTGTAAATAACATTTCCATTGTTTTCTATGGAGTAAGATTCTATTATTTTGAACATTCATAACCTTACTTGTGAATGTTGGATTTTTGTTGATTTGGTCTTGTTTGATTTAGATGAATATTGTCTATTGTTCTAAACTGGTTGTAGTGTTTTCACTGTATTGCTGTGTTTGTTGGTACAAATACTTTACACATTGCCTTTGAGATAAGCCTGACTGCTTGTGCGATGCTACAAAAGGGGTGAACAGGGGTTATCTAAGTGTGTATTGCCATTGCCCTGACTAGAGTGAGAGTCCCTGCCTGGACAGATTGCAAACTGACCCTCAACCTGACACCCCATTTCTAGCACTGCCACCACTGAGTGTGTATCTTCGGAAAGTTAACGGAGAATTTTATTTACAGCATTCTCAAGATGGGAAAACAAAAGGATCCCATAGAATTGACTAGCAGCATCAATGAGGTTTACAAGAAATGTAACTTTTAATGCAGTTTCCCAGGCTGAACCCATATCCTGAGGCCAAAAGAGAGACTGTCCCAGAAAGCGTGATTGGTTGTTCAACAGAAGCTGGCTGGCATTTCCAGCATTCAGCTCTAAGAAACTGATGCTCATCCAAAGCTGTGCTGCATTGGGCAATACCTTTTCTTTCATTGCAGACCTATTGCCCTGAATATCCATCTTGATTGACTGTCTTGTCAGCATGTATCTAAAGGTTCTAACCAGCACAACCTAAATGTTTAAAAAGTATTAGTGATAACACTTATAACGGAAGTGCACCACACCAAAATAATGACTTGAAGGATCTGAAGATAAGGACTGAAAAGAGCTGGCAATGTTCAGGCTCAAAAGACTTCAAGAAGGCCAATATCAAATTTCTTATCCTCAAGCTCCGCCAAATGTCATATCAGTACTCCATGGTTAATGCAATTGAAAGAAGATGGAGAGACACAGAAAATCACTACTGAGGTATCATTCTCATCCTTGTATGTCACAAAGTTCTTCCTGTGCCAGGGGAAAAGTGGTTTTAATGACTTGGCCTAGACGGAAGTCCAGTTGCAGAGGATATGGAAGTCTTGGAAGAATATTGAAAGTTGTTTGGCAACATTTTCTTCTTTTTCCTTACAAGAGCACCCCTGCTGGATTGCATAGTAAAGGTTTATAGAAAAAGATTTAGAAAGGAGTAACTCCCACCCAGAGGTTACACTTGATTCCCTGGGATAACACGGTTTAAGGATTCTGTAAACTAATCCAAAATGTAGAATAAATTAACAGGAGAACAGAAAATTACGTGTTTTTGATCCCAGTTAAACTTGATCTATCCTACTGAATATTTTCCTAACAAACCCCCTGGTGAGTTTTTTTTATTTCAGATTTGATGTGTTGATAAACATTTATATGGCTGAACAACCTCGTTCTGTTTCTTCTTTGCCATCCAAACAGCTTGTTTGATCTGTCCAAGGGTGCTAAGAACTCTAGATTTGGTCCAGATTTTTATATTGATGAATAAAGTTTCAAAGGCAGAGGTGGGCCCTGTAGGGGGAGATGTAGGTATATGTGTTTGTTGAGGGATGGGCAAGCACCATCTGGGATCAAGCAAGTAAAAGAGGGAGAGACCATTTCTTTCTGAGCACAAATTGCAATAACTCTGTCCAGAGAGGAAAACCAATGCCATTGTTACTGTTCTTCATTGAGCACTGGTGTTCATTTAGGAGGGTCAGTTAGGGGCAGACCTTTTCCTGCTAAACTTGCTGCAGTAAAGTCCCCAATTGTTTCCTACACATTAGTACTGTTATGGAGTGGAGTGTGGAATGAAGAATTTCAATGGCTTAATAAAATTAGACTAGGAGTAGGCAGTCCGAGCTGGTAATGGGAAGTATCGCTGAGAAAAGGTAGTGTAAAGATTGTCTCAGTTAACCCAAATGTAGTTGACTCCGAGTATTAATTGTTGATCTTCAGTGAAGGTGTTGAGTACTTGGCTGCTCTTTGCTGGGGTTTGTGGCCTGACCTATTCAGTTGAGACTATTTGAGCTTCAGGGTTGGGGGTCTGCCACCTAATGCCATGATGGGCCGGCCCCCAGCCCATTTTCTTTTTAAATATGACAACCTGGTGTCAGTTAGGATTCCTGATCACTACTGGGTGAGCATATTGGGGTTATCTCTCCTTTAGGGTGACAAAAATAACTGTTGTGGTCCTTCAGGGGAAGCAGCTGCACATGTCTAGGGGACAGCTCCCCTGCTTTCAACTCTCTGCTGGTTCCGTGGGTGGGTCCTTGGAAGATTCTCAGCCTGCTGCAGCAGTCTCAGAGAAGGGATTTTTATGGAGCCATATCATTGGAAATGGGGCATTTGTCCCTTATCAGTAGCTCATGTCCTGTTGTGATAGATGTCTGCGAGGCTGAGCAGCGCCACCCAAGAACAATGAAAGGGGAGAAGCAGCCAAGCAACTCCTTTTATTTTCACTTTTAATAATGATATCATTATGCTATGCACTCTGACTGTCAATCGCTAAAAAGGCCTGGAGAAATTAATCCCAAACAGCATGAGATTATGGAGGGGCAGGGGAAACAATAAAAGGCAATCCCTTATGTGACATGTCCCCTGGACTAAAGGGATTATTTTGTTTTATAACGTTTTCCTGCTAGGAATGACATTGTGTGTAGCATGCATTCATTCCCTGATCACTGTCTGTTCCCCACAAAGTCAGCAGTCACAATTCCAAGAGAGAAAGCTGACCCACAGGGATACCTTTGTGTTTGAACATCAGTTACCACCGAAGCAGGAGTTGGAAACGGATGAACAATTTAATACCAAAATTGCAGTGACAACGCATGGCTCAGCCTTTTGCAAATACAACAAGCATTGGCAAAGCCAATAGATCTCAGCAGTGGGTGGCCTATTGCTTTTGGGAGTGGGTAGGGGTGGTGAATGGGAGGGCGGGTGAGAGTGGTGAACTTTGTTAGAAACCGGCAGCCCACGTCCTTCACTGCTGCAGTGCTGAGGGTAGAGCCTGGATGGGGCAGAGCGGCAGCGAGACAGCACCTGTCATTCTGAAAATAATTTCGAAGATATTAGTTTATCACTCAGTTCGCGATTAAGTGCCACACACAAAACAATCAAATGGCTGTTTTTTTCCTCCAAAAAGACCTGATTTAGGTGTTTTGTGAAGCATCAAACGATTTTCGTTTAAGCATCTCTTGTCTAAAATTGCCTCCGCTTCAATACAGGTCAATTAAGAAAATGAATTCCCCTGTTTTTTACAAAATCCCTCAATTGACAGTTTTAATAAAACCCCAAAACACAACCTCTCCTTTACTGTACTACTGTGGCCAAACAATAATCGACTGTTAAAGTTAAAGGTTCTTTCCGACAGTATGGTGTAGTGATACACTGCCCATGAGGCGTGGAGCATGATCATAACACACCATCGTTGGTTGCGAGTTCAATGACGTCACATACATTGATGCCGCCCCTTTGACAGCGAATGCGGCGTAATCGGGCCCTTAGTCCCTGCTCGTGGGGATGAGTAAACAGAGGAAGAGGCATGCCAAATGCATGCCATGCGCAAATGGTGAAAAACAATGGGAGAGGGAACATGGAGCCAGCAATTTGCAAGCTTATGGGGAGGCTGAAGCCCACAATGTAGATACAGCACTATCTTTGTTGGGACTTTGCCAAGTAGCTAATAGGGATTCCAGGGGTCTCTTGAGACCAGCAGGCAACGCGCCAGGAGGCGTGATTGCAGAGCATTCCAGCAAGAGGGTACGGCCTATCTCCAACACGCTACGAAGCACCCTCAGCAACCCACTGCACAGGACTGTCCCAATTGCTGTCTTTGAGGAGACTTTGCCACTCAGCCCATTGGAACTCTAAAGAACTCTTTAGACAAGCAGTTGACATGCCAGGAGGCGTATTTGCAGAGTGCTTCTTCAAGGGGGCGTGGCCTATCTCCGACATGCTACAAAGCGCCCTCATTAACCCACTGGCACGTCTGCGCCTATCCAAGCCCGAAAGAGGCATTTAGGCACATCTATCTTTAGGTTTTAATTTTCATAATTATCATAAGATCGTTGCGTGGTCTAGATGGCTGCTTGCCCCTGGTCCTCGGAAAATTCGACGGTATTGTTCGCGCTCGGTACCGGTTTAGTGTTAGCACATCGACACCGAAAAAAAGAAGCACTCCGGCGGCCCTTCAGGGCTTCCACTCTTTAGCGGGGCCTGGTCGGCCCGAACGCGTCCATCTCCAAACCTCATGGACTGGACCCTCTTCCGTTTCTGCCTGAATTGCCACGCAAAGTATCCTTATACAGACCAACACCTGGTCTGTAATCTGTGTCTATCACCGAACACAGGGAGGATACTTGCGAGGCCTGTCGGGCATTTCGATCAAAGAAGACCCTACGCGATCGAAGAGCTAGAAGACTCCAGATGGAGTCGAAACCGGCCGAACAGATCGACGTCGAGGAAGAGGAGAGATTCTCCATTCAAGATTCGGACGAGTCCAAAAGTGAGCAGCTCAAGGCGCAGCAACAAACTGTGAGTAAATCAGCCCCGGCAAAGACTCACTCAAAAATTATAAAGGCCAAGGGGATGCCACTGCCAACAGGTCATGGCTTAACCCGAAAACACGGTGACCAAACATCAGCACCGAAAAAGGCCTCCCAGCAGCCGAAGACATCCGACTCCGGTCGAGATACCGGCTCCGAACCATCTCGGCACCGAGAGTTCGACACCCCCAAAGTCAAAAAGGTTTCTCTAAAAAGAGCGTACCGAAACCTTCGGTGTCGAAACATGCAGCCTCAGAGCCGAAAACAGGCTCCTATACAGAAGAGCACGGCCTTTCCAGCCAAATGCAAGGGCACAGATTTGAGCAGGAACTAGGCATGGGAGAGCCAGACCATACCCAAAGGAGGCTGCACATACAGAAAGAGACGGGGAAAATTCAAACTCTTCCTCCAATAAAAATGAATCGAAAGCTAGCCTTCCAGGAAGCGGAAATGCAGCCAAGGGCAAAGGTGGCAAGAGACAAGACACCACCAAGGGTTTCGCCACAGCCTTCACCATTGCATTCACCACACCTGTCCCCGGTAGCAACACCCCCAATGCAGTCGCCAACACACACGGGGATGACACAAGATGACCCGGATGCATAGGACTTATTTGATGCACCGGTCTCAGACAATAGTCCTGATTGCTACCCGGCAAGGCCGTCACCACCTGAGGACAGCACTGCATATATGCAGGTGGTATCAAGAGCAGCTACTTTCCATAATGTAGCAATGCATGCGGAGCCCATAGAAGACGACTTTTTATTTAACACCTTGGCATCCACTCACAGCTCTTACCAAAGTTTGCCAATGCTCCCAGGCATGTTAAAACATGCCAAACAGGTGTTCCAGGACCCAGTAAGAGGCAGAGCCATCACGCCTAGGGTGGAGAAGAAATCTAAACCTCCCCAACGGACCCTGTGTATATAACACAGCAACTGACACCAGATTCGGTGGTAGTGGGAGCAGCCTGAAAGAGGGCAAACTCCCAATCCTCAGGAGACGCACCACCGCCCGACAAGGAAAGTAAGAAATTCAATGCAGCAGGCAAAAGGGTGGCAGCACAGGTAGCCAATCAATGGCGGATTGCCAATTCTCAGGCTCTACTGGCTCGCTACGACAGGGCACACTGGGACGAGATGCAACATATCATTCAGCACTTGCCCAAGGAATACCAAAAATGTGCCCAACAGGTTGTTGAGGAAGGACAAACGATTTCAAACAACCAAATAAGGTCTGCGATGGACTCGGCAGACACAGCAGCAAGGACAGTGAGCACTGCGGTAACCATTGGTAGGCACGCATGGTTACGGAGCTCGGGTTTTAAACCAGAAATCCAGCAAGCTGTGCTAAATATGCCGTTCAACCAAGAACAATTGTTTGGGCCGGAGGTGGATACGGCAATCAAAAAGCTCAAAAAGGACACTGACACGGCCAAAGCCATGGGCGCGCTCTACTCCCCACAGAACAGGGGCACTTTTAGAAAGCCGCAATTTAGAGGGGGGTTTCTTTCCCAAACCACAGAGCTTTCCACCTCACAAGTCAGACCCACATATCAGGGCCAGTACCAAAGAGGAGGTTTTCGAGGAACATACAGAGGTGGACAATTCCCAAAGGCAAGAGGGAAATTCCAGAGCCCAAAACCCTCAAACCAAACAGTGTCTTCAATGTCACAAACCCCCACCACTCAACACCAGTGGGGGGGAGACTTACCGCATACTATCACAACTGGGAAAACATAACTACGGACGCATGGGTCCCAGCCATTATCCAACATGGTTATTGCATAGAATTCCTACAATTGCCACCAGATGTGCCCCCAAGAGCACACTATGTCCAAACAACACTTAGACCTGTTACAACTAGAAGTCCAAGCATTGATACAAAAACAAGCAATAGAACTAGTACCCAACCATCAAAAAGGAACAGGTGTCTACTCCCTGTATTTCCTAATTCCAAAGAAGGACAAAACGCTGAGACCCATATTAGACCTCAGAACACTGAATCTTTACATCAAATCAGATCACTTTCACATGGTGACACTTCAAGACGTGATTCCCTTGCTCAAAAAACAAGACTACATATCAACATTGGATCTCAAGGATGCATATTTCCACATACCCATACATCCTTCCCACAGGAAATACTTAAGGTTTGTAATCCAAGGCGTGCATTACCAATTCAAGGTGTTACCATTCGGGATAACAGCCCCAAGAGTATTCACAAAATGCCTTGCAGTAGTAGCCGCTCACATCAGGAGACAGCACATGCACGTATTCCCTTACTTGGACGATTGGTTAATAAAAACTCAGCAACAGTGTCTTCTACACACACAATACATGATAGAAACTCTACACAAACTAGAGTTCTCTGTAAATTACCAAAAATCACATCTACAACCATCCCAAATACAACAATACTTGGGAGCAACACTCAATACACAAAAGACGATTGCCACTCCAAGTCCACAAAGGGTACAGGCATTCCGCAATACAATATTAAACATACAGCCAAACCAACACTACCAAGTGAGGTTTGTAATGAAACTTCTAGGCATGATGTCTTCATGCATAGCCATCGTCCCAAATGCAAGACTACACATGTGGCCCTTACAACAGTGTCTAGCAACACAATGGGCACAGGGTCAACTCCAAGATCTAGTGTTGATAGACCGCCAAACACACCTCTCGCTTCAATGGTGGAACCCTATAAATTTAAACCAAGGGCGGCCATTCCAAGACCCAGTGCCTCAATACGTGATCACAGCAGATGCTTCCATGATGGGGTGGGGAGCACACCTCAACCAGCACAGTATACAGGGACAATGGAACATTCAACAAAAACAACTGCACATAAATCACTTAGAACTGTTGGCAGTGTTTCTAGCATTGAAAGCATTTCAACCACTGGTAGCCCACAAACACATTCTTGTCAAAACCGACAACATGACGACAATGTATTACCTCAACAAACAGGGAGGGACACACTCCTCACAACTGTCTCTTAGCACACAAAAATTGGCATTGGGCAATTCACAATCACATTTGCCTAATAGCACAATACATCCCAGGTATTCAAAACCAGTTGGCCGACATTCTCAGTCGAGCTCACCAACAAACACACGAATGGGAAATTCATCCCCAGGTCCTACAAACTTACTTTCTACGCTGGGGAACACCACAAATAGACCTATTCGCAACAAAAGAAAACGCAAAATGGCAAGACTTTGCGTCCAGGTATCCACACACTCTGACCTAGGGCAGTGCGTTATCGATGAGTTGGTCAGGGATATTTGCTTACGCTTTTCCCCCTCTCCCACTCCTTCCTTATCTGGTAAACAAATTGAGTCAAAACAGACTCAAACTAATACTCATAGCACCAACCTGGGCTCGCCAACCGTGGTACACAACACTGCTGGACCTGTCAGTAGTACCTCATATCTAACTACCAAACAGACCAGATCTGTTAACTCAACACAAACAACAGATCAGACACCCGAATCCAGCATCGCTCAATCTAGCAATCTGGCTCCTGAAGTCTTAGAATTTGGACATTTAGACCTTACACAAGAATGTATGGAGGTCATTAAACAAGCTAGAAAACCTACTACAAGACATTGTTATGCAAACAAATGGAAAAGATTTGTTTATTACTGCCATAATAATCAAATTCAACCACTACATGCTTCCGCAAAGAACATTGTAAGCTACTTATTACACTTACAAAAATCTAAACTAGCATTCTCTTCTATTAAAATACATCTCACAGCAATATCTGCAGATTACACATTCAACATCACTTTTTAGAATCCCAGTCATCAAAGCATTTATGGAGGGATTAAAAAGAATCATACCCCCGAGAACACCACCAGTCCCCTCATGGAATCTCAATATTGTTTTAACACGGCTCATGGGATCACCATTTGAACCCATGCACTCTTGTGAGATGCCATACTTAACTTGGAAAGTAGCCTTCCTCATAGCTATCACATCTCTTAGAAGAGTAAGTGAAATACAAGCATTTACTATACAAGAACCCTTTATACAGATACATAAACCTAAAGTAGTTCTCCATACAAATCCCAAATTCTTACTAAAAGTTATATCACCATTCCACCTAAACCAAACAGTGGAACTCCCAGTCTTTTTTCAACAACCAGACTCAGTAGCCGAAAGAGCCTTACATACGTTAGACATTAAAAGAGCACTAATGTATTACATTGATAGAACAAAACAGTTTCACAAAACAATTGTTTGTAGCCTTCCAAAAACCTCATGCAGGAAATCCAATATCCAAACAAGGCATTGCCAGATGGATAGTGAAATGTATTTAGACCTGCTATATTAAAGCAAAAAGAGATCTACCTATTACACCAAAGACGCACTCCACTAGGAAAAAAGGTGCCACAATGGCTTTTCTAGGGAATATACCTATGACAGAAATATGTAAGGCAGCCACATGGTCTACGCCTCATACATTCACAAAACATTACTGTGTAGATGTGTTAACAACACAACAAGCCACAGTTGGACAGGCTGTATTGCGAACATTATTTCAAACAACTTCAACTCCTACAGGCTAAGCCACCGCTTTTTGGGGAGATTACTGCTTAAAAGTCTATGCACAGCATGTGTATCTGCAGCTACACATGCCATTGAATGGAAAATGTCACTTACCCAGTGTACATCTGTTCGTGGCATGAGACGCTGCAGATTCACATGCGCCCTCCCACCTCCCCGGGAGCCTGTAGCCGTTATAAGTTGGATGAAAACTGTAAAACGTGTAAATTTGTAAATAAATACTTCTTAAGACACATTATGTACATACTTACCTACTCCATTGCATGGGCACAATTACTATATTCACAACTCCTACCTCACCCTCTGCGGGGAAAACAATCTAAGATGGAGTCGATGCCCTTGCGCAATGGAGACGAAAAGGAGGAGTCACTCGGTCCGTGACTCGAAAAGACTTCTTCGAAGAAAAACAACTTGTAACACTCCGAGCCCAACACTCGATGGCAGGATAATGCATAGCATGTGAATCTGCAGCGGAACATGCCACGAACAGATGTACACTGGGTAAGTGACATTTTCCATATATTATATTATATTACATATATATATGGATATATATATAATAATCTTCAACAGATGGAACGATAACCATCTGACGGCTGCACCAATCCCGTTAATTGGATCCAGACCATTGGAACAAAGTCGTGTTCAACAAAGCCGTGTTCAATTCATCAAATTTATTGCTTATAAAGGTTTCACAGAGTCCTGAAGAGAAATGTCAACGCGTTTCGGCAGAACGCCTTCTACTGGAATATATATATATGCTTTCATTTTGCTTTGCTATAATGACATATTGGGTGTTTCAAAGAAATTCAACTGATCAAGTATTCTGCATTATTAAGTCTTATACCTTTTTCTTTTTTATAATATGGGAAACGTAAAGCTTCAGAAACTCTGCAGGGTCCAGGTAAGTTGGCTAAAGCTTCTATACCCTCAAGAAATTGTATGTTAAAAGAAATTGATTTACTAATTGAAGACGTTGAGTCAATTATAGGGGATGATCCTGTGCCTACACTTGCTTAATCAAATGTTAGTAAAAAGCAGCCTGTAACCCTTCCTGATTACTTTAGTAGTAATATGGCAGAGAAACAAACATCAGTGCCTTCCTGTGTGTTCTGTTGCTGAGCCAGCCAGTGATTATCAAACCGATTCTGTTCCTCCTGTTTATCCTTTGCTTCCTATTATTACCATTCCATGTAGGAATCTTTTTTCTCCACTGGCGTACATGCAGGGAATATAAGCTACTTTAGCTGGGTCTAGCGAGAATACTGCTGCTGATGGTGTGGTTGAAATTCCCACTAATCAATTTGCTGATCTTACATCCCAAATTATTGATCTAAAAGGTGAAATGGGTGAATTAAACAAACTGGTCACATCTTTAAATATCACTTTGAATCAACTGCTGTTGCAAAAAGATGAAAATCCATGCATGGCTGTTCAGGCTTTCCCTAAATTGGCCAAAATGCAGGGTATTTCAACCCCACATAATGCAGGATTATTGCAGGCTCTGTTCGATCAGATACTAGTTTAGAAATACAAGAACCATTGAGTCACATAGCACTACCCTTGCATTGTTATCCCAATGCTACACATGAAGGCATTGCCATCCAAAGAAATCAGTGTTTTAGAGAGAAAGGGCACATATCTAGTAATCTGTCTAATATGCAGCGTAAAAGTAATCCAATGCTGGGTCCATGTTCTGTTTTCCTGGTCAGTGTTCCGAAAATTCCTTTGTATAAATAAGAATTCACTTAAAAATAAAGATACTCTCTGGTTTCGGCATACAAAGGGATGCCGTTCAGTTATCCAAGATGTATTCTTTGAGCAAAAAGGCATGACCGTAGAACTCATAAGCTTGATAGCATTGAATTACTTCTAAGACATAGGGACCTGGTTGACAATTTGATTGCCTTTGATTGATTTGAGACCTTCCAGTCTTCATGGGACTCAGATTTGTTCAAAATACCATTGCCCTGCAGAGAACTACTGCCACGCCTTGCTTGTGAATCTTTAAGCTCTCATATGCAAGAGGTGGACTGATAGTTGTCTTCCCATAACCCAAATGGACTTTCAGTTGTGACATAAACCACATGTTAAAGAGACTGGGTCTATTTGGAATGCGATTTGTAGCCCACTTACTGTTCAGTCTTCTAGAATTTTGCCTTCTGCAGAGACTGACAGATTAAGCATCCCTTCCCCTCTCCTGGATGTTATATCTACTTCCCCCAGAAAAATAGCACTAGATAGTTCTGTGATAAAAATTGTTTCATGGAATGTGACCGGTCTTGGATCAAGATTGGCACTTCCAGGTTGTAGTGAATACCTGGGAAAATTTGACATCTGTATACTTCAGGAAACTTGGTGCACAGAACCGCATTTTAAATTGGGATATTTGGGAGGCTTGGCCAAGATGATGGAGTGAGCTGCACGTTTGGGTCCGTTTCCTGACTTTGTTTGTGAAACGCCGATCCCTCCCCACCCAGGCGATAGATGGGGCTCGGGGGAATCCCTGAAGTTGCTGCCTGCTCCCTGAAATCTTGTGCTGCCCCCTGGACCCAGGGAGATCAGTAATTTGGGGACAAATCACATGGCTGGCAAATTGGCGGCTGACTGGTAGTGTCAGGAGGGCAGAGCGGAGAGGCGGGCCTTCACTGCAGCCTGGCCAGGACTGCGGAGCCTGACAGATGGCGGGGGCCTACCTAGCAACACTGCAGCTGACGGCAGGGGGGTAAAAGATCAGTGCCACGTCTTTCCCACCACTGATTCCTCACCTGTGGGCTGATCGTGGACACGCGGCTTGATCCATGGGAGGCACTGTCCCTGGCCCCTGGCAGGACGTGAGCCCCCGGGCTCCGGAGGGCAGATAGGAGACCCGGATGATGAGCCAAGACCAAGGGCAAAAGACAACACAGCCCTGCAAGACCCACTGCAGGAACTCTCGGCTTCTGGATAGAGGTGCCTGGTAGACGATGAGGCCCGTTTAGCCCTCTGCACGGTGCACATGGTGGCCTTGCCTTGATGGACCCCGTGCCGGCATTGCTGATGTGACAATAGCGAAGCAACTGGAGAGCTTCCAGTGAATGCACGAGGCCTGCAGATGTGGAAATAACTGGTATTCCCCAACGTAAAACTTTTTGTCTATAGCGGGACGGTGCTAGTATCCTGGGTCCTGACCCCTGCCTGGCTGGTCCGGTGGGCAAGTCTATATAAAGGCTTCAGGTCCTAGATTGGGATAGGACCCAGCAGCGAAGTAGCCCCCTGCCCAGCACCATGCCAGTGTAAGGAGACTCCGTTTATTCCAACATTGCTTTGTGACCCTGTCCCCAGGGTTGTGTGTCAGGGCGCCAAGTCCTAGAGGAGTGGACTGGTGACCACTTGGACCTTCATCTGCTCACAAGTCGACCACCCCCAGCTTAGCCACCTGTAAACTTCCAGGCATCAATCGGCTGTCTGCCTAACACAAGGAACGCAAGGCTGTGCCAGTCTTTGCTTCGGTGAGCACCAAGAATAGCGGCCCGCCTGGGGTAGCTGCCCAGCCCGAGCTGGGAAACGGTCCAAAAGACCGATGAGGCTTTGCGAGACTTATGACCTCCTCGATATTCTGACCTGATCCTCGTCTAAGCAGTTCCTTCTCTAGTAGGTGTTGGATCCTCACAACGAAAGCAGTGCTGTCCACGCAGCCGGCACTATTGAGCCTGGAACCAAGGCGAACATGGCTGGAGCGAAGAGCAAGAAAGCCGTACCCTCAAGGACATGCTTACACGCTCCTCTGGGGAACTGGGAGTCCTTTCTCACATACCTCCCTCCTTGGACCCTGCCACCGGGTGCGATGAAAAGGAGGAGCTCTCCCAGGACCTGAAAGCAATATTCGCAGGTGTGTCAGGGTTGGGAGACTGAGTGGCCACTCTGGAAGTCAGAGAGACACCTAGAGACAAAGAAGTAGAACAACTCCAACAAGAGGTCCTCCATCTTAAAGAACAACATATTGTTCTCCAGGCACACGCTGAAAACCTCAAACAGGTCCAGGCGTAAAAACATCTGAATCCGAGTGGCCCCACATGGAGCGGAGGAAGGGGACATAGAGTCCTATATGCACACACTCTTTGTGCAGATCTTAGATGCTTTGGACCTGATCTAGATTGATAGAGTTCACAGAGTGGGACTCCCTTGAGCTGGCCCATAGCACTGTACTGACATTTTGGCATGTGTCCACAACTTCACCCTAATAGAGCAGATATTACGTAAAGCAAGGGATCAGCATCCACTGAAATTTAGAGGACACACTATCACATTATACCAGGACCTCTCATCCTTAATGGTGCAGAAGTGTAAGGACTTCCGCCCAGTGACCACCTATCTTCGAGACCACAGCATCTCTTATTCGTGGGGCCATCCCTTTAGACTCGGATTTCAGTGGGAGGAGGCGCTCCATCCGATCCGTTCCTTGAAAGAGGACTGCAAGCTTTTGGGGATTGACCCGGCTATGACAGACGAAGCATCCCACACTACTGGAAATCTGAAAAGTAGATCAGGCAAGAGGAGGCGCCATCTTCTGCCAGCTGTCTACGCCTGGACCCTGACACCATAGTCCAAGATCACTGAACAGTCCTAGATGCATTCCAACAGGACTCTGACACCTGACATTTGAGGGAGAACAATGGAGACCCACTGGAGCTTTGGTAGCTAGTGGGAGAGGGGGTAAAGGGGTGGGACGGGCGGAGTCCTAAGTGGGAGGGGAGATCACATATCGGCTAGCACCTCATGGAGAAACCACCACTGACACTGGCTCAGACCCAGAGATCCACTGCTGGGAAGCCACATATTCCAGTCTTCCCAGGGACAGTTACCGGTTAGGTTGTTGTTTTCTTAGAGGGTTTTTTTCTGTTGGACATTTACTTGGGTATCTAACATTACAGGCTTTCCCCCACTGAGTGGCAGGTATGGACTAACTTAGATACACTTTGCAACATGCCCTACAGAGATCATTGTACTGATACATCACGGGGACCACGATGCCTAGCCGTCTTAGCCATGACTTAGCCCAATGTTTACTTAATGTATTCTTTCAATTAATGTTAAAGGACTAAACAACCCTGTTAAGAGACGGGTGGCGCTTCATATCTAGAGGAGTCTGGAGCAGATGTTTGCCTTTTGCAAGAGACACACCTGCAGCCCCGTGACTGGTACCTCCTCTGGTCCAAAACATTCCCACAACAGCTCTTCTCCTCTGCAGCTGCAAAAATGGCAAGGGTGGCTATTTTAGTGGCTCGCACATTCCAAGGGGTAATTGGGGACAAATTAGTAGAGACAAGAGGTGGTCTAATAACCCACAGCGTATACAGACAGGGGTATTCATTTAGACTGTGCTCTCTATACTCACCCATTGATGGTCAAGAAGCCTTCCTCTGCCACTGACTGATAAAGATTCTTACCTTCCCAAACAGACACATAATAGTAGTGGGGGGGAAATCTCAGTATAGTCTTTGACAACACCCTAGACCGTACTGCTATGAGACAGGGGGAGACAGGAGAACTAATTGCCGATTGTAAGCACTGACTCTGGGTGCAGGGTCTCAGATCTATGGAGGGACAGCTACCCACCACACATCGTGATTACACATTCTACTCATACGCCTAAAAAACTACACTAGGCTAGACCATTTCCTAGGATCAGTTGAGGTCCAGTGCTTGTCCCCTGCCTGTGACATAGATACCTACTCACTGTCTGACCACTTTGCCATAATGGTAAACATACCACTTTCCCTGTCACTGCATGTGTATTAACCCTGGCGCTTGGCAGAGACTCTCTTACACAAACCAGAGGTGCTGCAACAAATCACAACCACGATTCAGGACGTCCTCATTCATAATGATAGCCCTGACATGCCTGTATCTCTTCTCTGGGAGACATGAAATCTGTGCATAGGGGTGAATTTATATCCATTTCCGCAGTGAACAGCAAAGCGTGCAAAGAAAAACGCGCTTAGCTTCAGGCCCAGGCGCGTGAACCGGAACACATTCACCACCGCACTGGAGCGAAAGCTAGAGGCCATTGGGGAAACAACTGGCAGGGTTAGATATAGACAGTGCTGAATACACCTTGCTACGTTTGAAACATTCATTCTATGTCGGGAGAGACAGGAGTGGATGACTCCTAGCCAATAGGTTATGTGCCCAACCCCAGAAGACCAGGGTGGAGGCCCTGGCGCGGTGGGACGGGATAGACATCACTGATGACCATCAAATAGCAGACCACTTCCACAAATTCTGTGCTCAGCTTTATACAGCACATAGATTTACACTAGAGAGCCCTGCACAATCCTTTTTTTTTGGGGGGGGGGGGATGGGGGACAGGCACAACTAGCGTTACACCAGAGCAGGCCATTGATCTTGACACTCCGATCCGCATAGAAGAGGTTGAGAGAGCGTAGCTTATATAATCAATATTAACATGAAAAAGTTTATGAACTAATGTATAATAATGCTGCATAGAAAATGTACTAATGTGTTTTGGAAAACACATGCTTGAAATGTGCCCACGGGGAGTGGCCACTAATATATACGGGGACTAATGAAAATGACTAATAATGATGAATTATTATGTTAAGACATAGTTTTACACTAATTATTATAGGTTATGATGTTAAAGTTCTGCTAATAAATCATTAGGCCTTAGTTAGCATGAGTCGAGGCCTAGCTGCCTGGCTCTCATACTAAATGTGTTTTTCTAACATGCAGTGTGCTGACTTGCTGAAGGACATGAACTCTTGTTTTTGAAAGTTAAAAGCTGAATGTAACTGTAGTAGATCCATTCTCATGAAATTCGACTTGCTTGTAGAAACATTTTAGCCGAATGCAACAGTGTAGATTTATACCTGGTACAAGGTCACCTGAACTGGTACAGACAATGGAGCCACTGACTAAAGATGTGCAAAGAACCACAAGAGGATGAAATTATACCGGACATTCTACCCCCTGAAGACGCCAATCATAAGGACCAATAAACTACGTGAGAAAAGTTATGGGGTGACAAAATTGATGAGATAATGGAAATTCTATTGGATGGAGATAGTGGGATGCAACCCCTCAGGCAATTAGATTTTAAGGGACTGTACAACGAAAAAGGGATAAAACCCATTGACATACGGAAATTAGTTAGATTAGTTAGGGAGATGCTGATGCGATTTGCTATGATCCAGACACTTTGTCACTTTGCATAGAGACTTTGCTGTTTGGTTCTTGGAGCCAACTTTGTCCTTATATTGCCCGTTCATACTTTACCTCCTTATGAGGGAAGTACCCTTTTGCCCTTCCTGCCCGAGATGAGTTCCTGACTGATGGTGAATCAACTGATGTCCTGAGGACGAAGACAGAATCTGAGTGCTGACCCAATACGGAGGGTAACTATATGACGATGATGTTATGATTGTCTGTTTGCTTTTCCTTTCTAGGTACCAACTGCTACTTTTGACAGAGACCATAGTTAGATGTTTTTCCAAATTGATGATGCTAAATTGTTTTGCATGAAGGGCAACATGCTAATTTGAGGTTAGTTAAGGGGTTCACTAAACAGACGCAAATAGACAAATGACTGAATCTATACTTTGTTGAACAATGCGCTAACGTTACTCTGCTGAGGTTGATCTATGTTGACGACGTGTTATTTTCTAATATTCGTGATTCTTGCTTTGATGAAGTCTTATCAGAGTTGCTATATCGTAACTATGCTATTGTGCTTCTTGGTCTTGAGAATAATAAACTTACTAGTAGAATTGTAATCAATGGGGAATAAATATCACAAAACGTACTAAACTGGTGTGGTTATTCATTACTGAAAGGTCATGATGGTGTCCTGAGTCTTATTAAATGTCTTTGACTAAAGTGAATTGCCTTGTTATAATAAATATTGATGACGTTATTGACATATTGATTGACATGTTGATTAGCTATCTCGTCCTAAGATGTCTTCAATCCGGGTCGAAAGATTCATTGGCCTAAAACGAGTTGCGAGTGTATAAATTAGTAATAAAGGGACGCGTTATCAAGGTCATTGCAGCGATAACCAGACAAAAGATTCACAAATCGCCTGTCCCGGATGGCTTCCCAGCCTAATTCTATAAAGCTTCTGCACTACTCTAGCTCCGATCCTTACAAGGCTTTTTTTACTCATTTACCCGAACAGGCACTATCTCCAAGTCGATGCTGGAAGTATCTATTAGTGTTACCCCCAAACCTGGGAAAGACCCAAAAAAAGCAGGTCATATAGACCTATCTTCCTCCTAAACAATGATCTTAAACTCTTCACGAGTATGTTGGCAGCCCCTCAGAACACCTTGGCCCAGGCTTTATAGACCCCTCCCAATCAGGCTTCATTCCTCAGACAGTGCAGCAATAATACCAAAAGGCTACTACATATCCTGGACAAGGCGCCCCAGCTCTTGAGGTGGGTCGCACTCTTCAAAGTTCACGCCGAAAAGGCATTTCACAGTGCATTAGCCATACCTGGACCACACCCTGGCACACTATGGCTTCGGAGTGCTCTTTCGTAGTTGGATACTGAGCAATTACATCTTCCCTAGAGCCACTGCACATGTGAATTGGATAAAATCCGCTCCCTTCACTATCAGTAGGGGGGACGAGGCAGGGCTTCCCCCTATCACATGAATGACTTTTCGCTCTCTACATGGAGCCATTCGCACAGAGTGTGAGGTACAGCCCGGATATCACGGGAGTCAGCTTTGGCGGGGAGGAACATAACATCTGTCTATATGCAAACATAGGCCTCTGGCTTCTTGGTGAATGTTAACAATTCTCAGGCCCTCAATCTCACGGTCCCATTAGCTGTTGTAGCACTCTTAGCCCGACGCTTCCCCATAGAATGGCAGACAAATTCCATCTCCTTCTTCGCCATTCAGTTATCTACCTCCGCTGAGGCCACTGCATCTCTTAACTACAAAACGTTGCTAAAACAAACTACTACAGTCCTGAATACACAACGATCTAATTGTCTCTCCTGGCTAGGCAGGACTGCTACAGTAAAGATGCTGATTCTCCCGAAATACCTTTTCATATTGCCCTTTCGGTAGCACCTCTGTCTGGGGCAATCACCTCCATCCAGAATAACATACTTGGCTTCATTTGGGCGTATCAGTGCCCCCACATTAACAGGGAACGAAGTTATCGTCTCCCGCATGAGGGAATGTGAGAAAGTAGCCTCTTTCTAGCATGGTTACCCCCACTTTTGGCCTGTTTGTGAGTGTGTGTCAGTGTGTTTTTACTGTCTCACTGGGATCCTGCTAGCCAAGACCCTAGTGCTTATAGTAGAAACCCTATTTTTCAGTGTGTTTTGCCTGTCTCACTGGGATCCTGCCATCTAGGACCCCAGCGCTCATTGTTTGTGGCCTAATGTGTGTGTTGTCAGTAGTGCTTAACTGTGTCACTGAAGTTCTGCTAAGCAGAACTTCAGTGCTTATACTCTCTGCTTCCAAATTAGTTACTATAGTTTAGTGACTTCATTTACCAATTCCAATTGGCACACTGGACCCCCCTTACAAGTCCCTAGTATATGGTACCTAGGTACCCAGGGCATTGGGGTTCCAGGAAAACCTTATGGGCTGCAGCGTTTCTTTTGCCACCCATAAGGAGCTCAGACAAACCCTTTCATAAGACTGCTATTGCAGCCTGCGTGAAATAGTGCACACACTGTTTCACAGCCATTTTCACTGCAGTTAAGTAACTTTTAAGTCACCTATATGTCTAACCTTCATTTAATGAAGGCTAGGTGCTAAGTTACTAAGTGTGAGGGCACCCTGGCACTAGCAAAGGTGCCCCCACGCTGTACAGGGCCAAATCCCTGGACTTTGTGAGTGCGGGAACGCCATTACACGCGTGCACTACATATAGGCCAATACCTAGATGTAGCTTCACAATGGCAACTCCGAATATGACCATGTCTAAGATCATGGAATTGACCCACCATTCCAAATCTGGTATTGGGGAGCCAATTCCATGCTCCACCATGGGCCTCCCAGTACTGCCAAACCAGCTGTCAGAGGCTTGCACTGCAGCTACTGCTGCTGCCACCTCACATATAGGGATCTGCCCTCCTGAGATCTGAGCAGCTCAGTCCCAGGAAGGCAGACCAAAGCATTTCCTTTAGGAGGAGGGTGTTACACACTCTCCCTTTGGAAATAGGTGTTACAGGCTTGGGAGGGGTAGCCTCCCAGAGCCTCTGGAAATGCTTTGAAGGGCACAGATGGAGCGCTTCTTGCATAAGCGAGTCTACACCGTTCAGGGACCCCCAGTCCCTGCTCTGGCGCGAAACTGGACAAAGGAAAGGGGAGTGACCTATCACCTGTCCATCACCACCCCAGGGGTGGTGCCCAGAGCTCCTCCAGTGTGTCCCAGACTTCAGACATCTTGTTTTCCAAGGTGTGGGGACACTCTGGAGGCCTCTGAGTGGCCAGTGCCAGCAGGTGACGTCAGAGACCCCTCCTGATAAGTGCATACCTGGTTAGGTAGCCAATCCCCATCTCAGGGATATTTAGGGTCTCTCTTCTGGGTTCCTCTTCAGATTCTGCTTGCAAGTTTCCATCAGAAATCCTCTGCAACTAATGCTTCATCCTCTGACTTTGGATCAACTGCAGACTGCTCCAGGAACCGCTGCAACTGCAACAAAGTATCCAGAAGGGCTACTTCGACTCTGCAACTCCAGCTAGCAACTGCAACAGTTTCCACGGTGTGCACACTCTGGGGACTCCCTGTCTTCACCCTGCATCAGAACGACCGAGCAAATCTCCCGTGAAGTGAGAGAGTCACTTCCCTGCTCCAGCAGGTACCTTCTAGGATGACGACCGGTTCTCTTGGACTCCTCTCCTGGCGACGAGTGTGCTTCTTGGAACTGTCCTAAGATCCTGCTGTCCAAATTTGGAGAGGTAAGAGCTTGCCTTCCCCGTTTGCGACAGTACCCCTGTGCACCGCGTCATGGTCACCTCCTGAGGCCTATGTGCACTATTTGCAAGAATCCTTCGTGCACAGCCTGGCCAAGGTCCCCCCAGCACTCTATCCTGCGACGCTCAACTCGCTGAGTTGTTCTCCAGCAGTCTGAGACCTTCCTTTGTAGTGCTGCAGCAACCACAATTTGTACCTTCTTTGTCCCGGTGTCCTGGGACCTCCCTGGGTGCTTCCTGGTTATCTGTGGGGTCCCTCCAGTGTCTGGAGCCCCCTCTGCCTCCTCAGTCCGAGTTGAGACCCCAGGTCCCTCCTGGGTCCAGGCAGTGCCATTTTGATGCAATCTGCAAAATTGCTTGAGCCAAGCCTTGTTGGACGAATCCGGCGCTGCAACTCGCCTGCATCCAACATCTCAACGTGGGACATCCTTTGCATCACGCAGGAACCCGCAGCCATCTCCTTTGGTGCTCTTCTGCAGACTTCTTCCAACCGGAGGATCCTCTTTTGCACCATCTTCTAGATTGGCAGGGGCTCCTATCCTTCCTGGAATCTTCTGCGACTTCTGGACTTGGTCTCCTCTCTTCACAGGTATTCAGGTCCAGGAATCTGCCATTTGTTGCTAGCAGTCTTGCTTGTTTCTTGCAATAACTCTAATCACGACTTGTAGATTGTCCTCAGGAAACTTGTAGTACTTTGCTCCTACTTTCCTCCTATTTTCCTGTGCTCATGGGTGGGGTATTTTACTCACCTTTGTGGTCCTCTTACTCTCTCAGCAGTTCTCTACACACTAGGGGGAATTCGTTATTCGCATTCCACTTTCTTACTGTATGGTTTGTGTTGCCCCTAGACCTATTTCTTCCATTTGCATTCTATGGCATTTTATATTGTTTGCACCAACCTATGACTATTTACTTACCTTATTTTGGTGTCTAGTGTATATATTGTGTATAATACTTACCTCCAGAAAGAGTATTGCTTCTAAGATATTTTTGGCCTTGTGTCACTAAAATAAAGCACCTTTATTTTGGTAACACTGAATATTGTCTTCTATTGTGTATGAGTACTGTGTAACTATAGTGGTATTGCAGGACCTTTGCATGTCTCCTAGCTCAGCCTAAGCTGCTCTGCTACAGCTACCTCTATCAGCCTAAGCTGCTAGAACACTACTACATTTCACTAGTAAGGGATAACTGGACCTGGTAAAAGGTGTAAGTACCCAAGGTACCCACTACAAACCAGGCCAGCCTCCTACAGGGAGGCTTTGGGATCCCACATCTCCAGAGATATCATCAGGCTGCCCAGCTTTGCTACCTCATGGAATGGTCCCAATCAGAGTCTGAGAAACACTGGATCTTCATAGACCGGGCCATAGCAAGTAACCAGCTATGGAAAATCGCATTCCTCAAATGCCAACAAGAAGCATGGGGACTCTACTCCTCCTCTCCAACTACCCACACAAACCTGAGGGTCTGGGACGTGATTGTTGTACGCAGAGGCTTGATGTTGTTCCCCTCACCCCGTTATTGGGGAACACGATTTCACCCCTGGCCTCAATGAGTTGGCCTTCCACCGCTGGTTGAGAGCTGAATGCTGCTCCATAGGGCACCTTTTTTAATGAAACATGCTCAATTTCTAATGGCTAGAAATGACCATGTAGTATTAAAGCTTTTCACACTGTGTTGCCAGAAGTGGAATAGCTACGGTATGTGCAAGTCAGGCACTGGCTTTCCAACAGCTTAGTTAAACAGGGGTGGTGGCCACTTCCTGACTAAATAGGGAAAATGGCTTGTTCTGAACAAAGATGATCGCACACTGGTTTCCGAATTATACTCATTACTTTTGCCACCGCCCCCACAGATAAATCCGCTAACCAGAAAAGTTGAGAGCAGGAGTTGGATAGATCATTCTCAGTGGCAGAATGGGGTACATTTACCACTGCGCTCGACATGTAGCCTCTAGCTCTGCGAGCATAGAAAATGCCACAAAAATAGTGCCCTGCTGGTACCTCACGCCACCTAGATTGCACAAAAGTAACCCGACACGCAGCCTCATTTGCTTGCGACATTGCAGACAGACCGGGACCTTACTACATATTCTCTGGGACTGCCCTAAGATAGCTCCTTTTTGGGAGGCCGTTCTGAATGACACAAACACCTTTCTTGACACAGCTCTCCCTGGATTTCCCATTTACACCGTACTGGGCTTGCCCAATCCCCTCAAATATCCACTTAAAACATGAAGAGGCCGCCCGATAAGTGTTGCCCTAGGGGCGGCACACCAGACCTTTCTCTTATTGTGGGGGGGGAACAGATAAACTTCCTACACAACAGATTTGGCTCCATCATTTCTGGCATTTCCTTGGAATAGAAAACTTACCTTGACCCTAACTGAACGAGCTGAATCCTACAGGGAGACATGGGCCCGATATATTTCCCTGTTGACTACAGAATTCCGAGAACTGCCTTGTCTGAGGCTTTGCTTCCTTGCGGAGCTGCCCTCATGATCTAGTTAATGGGATAAACATCCCATACCTACGCCTAGCCACCAGCGATACTCACATCGACGAAATATGGATGAGGTACCCACGACTGGGTTGGGATACAGCAGGGGGGACTTTTAACGGTCTTATGTTTGAAAATGGTTTTTATGCTTAGTCCTAAATATTTGCTCGTCCCAGCCAGCCAGTGGTTGTAGGCAGGTGTATGTGTAAGATTTCAATTAACAAAGTTGAGCTATAAATTATGATATTTAAATTATTATGTTCCAGCAATTTCCAACCGTGTAGGGAGAACGATATGGGTAAAAAATTATATGAAATGAAAAATTTGCAAACTTAATATCAATTGCCCAGACATTTTGGGTATTAGTATTTTGACAGAAAATGCACCCAGGGTAGTTGTTTAACATTGGAAGATTATCTAGCTAAAAGGCTGGAACAAGCCTGTCTCATTCTAGCTGGAGACTTTAATACAGCGTTTGACCCCTTGGACCATAATGACATTGGGTTAATGGAGGAGGTGAGCAGTGGGCCCATCCGTCAGTTGGGCTTAACTCCTATTAAGAAGTGGACCTAAGCTGCATTACAATTGAATGCTCTGTCCATAGTATTAGGAGTTAGGGGTGCCAATGAGCCGACTCAATCAGATGTCAAGGGAGCCAACATTTTTAATAGACCTAATTGCACAAGTTACAAAGTTTATATTTTAGTGGATCTTCAATTATATTCCTTTATTAGGGGATATGGTTATTGAGGAACTTTTAGAGCATGATCATAATCCTCTCTGTATATGCCCTCTTTCACTAGGGATGTTGTTGCTGTTAATGATTTTCATCATCTCAAGTGGAACCAGGTTGTTGTTAAACCAGAACTATTAGGAGCAATACATTTTGATCTTCAGCTCACGTTGATGGAGATGAACCACCACCCCGAAGAGTTTAGTCCTCTGTCTTTGCATTCTACCTTTTTTTTTTTTTGGCGTACTTTGGCACACTTTCTAGTTACTGGAAATCCAAGGAAGAAACACACTACCAAAGCCCCTGCTTAGTTTAACAAGAATTGTAGGAAGAATTGTAACTTTCTAGCTCTTGCAATCAAAAGGAAAAATACTGTTGTGATACGGAGTACTACAAAGGCGTACAATTAATGTATTTTGACAGTGAAAAGATCTTGGGATGAATCTCAATGGCAAGACCTTAAAGCTGCTTGCTCTTTTACAAATTCAACTAACTTTTTGTCTCTGGTTATGTGGGGTAATAATGGTGCACCTCTATCACCTCAGAATCACATATCGCTTGATTAGTTTCTCTATTTCTTATCTTTGGAATCGTGTGATAATTTAGCATCTTCTCTTTGATCTTCATGATGCATTAGCTGCATTGGATGCTTGTACTACAGGCAGAGCCACAGGGCCTGACGGCATACATGCCGATTTATTTCTTGTTGATAAATTAAGTTAGCCCAATTATCTTGTAACGCCTGCTAATTCTGTTGTCAGGGGACCGCTGATTCCTGGAAAGGTGCAACTGTCACTCCAATTTTTAAAAAGGGTGACAGTGGTTGTCTGTCTAATTATAGGCCAATCAGTTTTTTAGATTACATACAAAAATTATTTTAAAAAATGCTGTTAAATAAAATGTAACTTTTGATTGAGAATGAGGATATTGTAACCTTTTGCCAAGCGGGGTTTTGCAAGAAGACTGCCACGATGGGCAGGTGTTTCGATTTATGGCTATGCACTGGAAAGCAGTAGTGATCGGCAAAGATGGCATGTATGTTGCCTTTGTCGATCTCAAATCATCATTTGATGTTTTCCACGTGGTAAGCTGCCGCACGTTTTTTGTGAAATGGGGATGACTACTGTCCTTCTTATCCTGCTTATTCAGTTGCACGAGGCCAACTATATAAGAGCTAGATGGGGACACAGCTCACTGACCGAATCACAGTGGTTAGTGGAGTCCTGCAGGCCTACGTCCTTGCCCCATTCCTTTTTTCGTTGTATATAAAAAAAACATACTTGTTTTTCTCAGGCAAATACCCTCAGATGCTCCCACCGACGGTGGAATTAAGATGCCCATATTACTCTTCGCTGATGATACTTTGGTGATTGTCAAAACCCCTAGCGGTCTACAGACGTTGTTAGATCGCGTTGATGAATTCTGTGGTCTGCAGAGATTGACGATCAATGCAACAAAGACTAAACGCGTCATTTCATAGGCATAAATGTTAGCTATTTACTTAGACAAAGTAGATTCCTTCGACTACCTAGGAGTGCGGGTGTCTCCTACTATGTCATGGAAGTATCATCTTGAAAAAATGGTTATTAACCACAAACAGCTTACTGGTGGTATTCAAAAGGAACACAGGGCCTCTTGCACCAAACCTTTTGCCCCAGTCTTGGAGGTCTATGGGGTCAACGCAGTGGGCGCCGCTCTATATGCTGCGGAATTATGGGGCGGATCAAATTGTGTAAGCCTAGGGAGGAATGAAAACAAGTTTTTAAAGAGTATTGTTAATTTACCATTATCCACGCCACCGCTTCTGCTAATCCTCGATATGGGTAGAAAACCTATTGAAAAGAAAGCTAGATTGTGTCCACTCTTGTACTGGGTAAGAGTATAGCCTACTCCAGAGCTTTCCCAGTACATTTCAGCCTTGCAGGGTGTTATTAAATCTGACACCACTTATAAAGCTTGTTAATAGAAAGAAATGCTATTTTTTGGGGGGTTGGGTGGATCTATGGTCCTCTCCTTTTACTGCTCCGTTTCCTACAAAGGTTGAGTTAAAGAAACACAATTGGGCTTGGTCCTTCCAGAATATTGCTTGTGTACCTCAGAGTGCTATGCTATCTGGTGAGTTTCTTGATTTTAAATCTGAATGTGTTTTTGAAAATTTTTGGGACACTATTACAATACCATTAGATGGAAAATTGTATTTCCCATTTATGTTTGGCACCCTTCCTCTACATGCTTCTACAGGCAGATGGAAGTATACTGATTTACCGCTATGCCCAGCTTGTAAGTGCATGATTGAGATGGTCCCTCATGTGTTCTTTGTTTCACAAACATATGACATCAAGATGCATTGGATGAAACCACTGTCAGCAACTGGGAATACAAAACTATCTAGATGCCCTTAGAATTCTAAGAACGGTTACTCACCCTTTTATTGCCGTTTCTGTTGCAGAGGTTTTGGGGTAAATGTGGATACAAAGGAGTACAGCAATAATGTACAAATTGTAATTTAATCGTTCAGTGGGCTTGTAGTGATGATGTATTCCTAAATAATTAATTGTTTACACCAATTTGTCAATTTGGATTTTTTCTTTTGTATTGTGATATTGTATATTTGATCTTATTATTTTAATGTTGAATGAATTATATTATTTATACTTTTATGGCATTTGCTGAAATAAAGTTATTTGAAATTGAAACTGATACGGAATGTCTCGATTGGAGACAGTGCACGTGTGCCATCTTTAACCGAGACCTCAAAACGTAGAGAATGGTATTCTTCATGTCTACTATTTGTGATTTGGAAATGGTTACAAAAACCTCTCTAAGTCCGAAAGACTTTTCTAACTTTCACAAGAGATTTGGGTTTTTGTTAACATGTGTTTTGCTGTCAAAAGCGCTGTGTGTGAATCACAGCCTATTTAATGACAGCCGAACATATCTGTACTTTAAGCCCTATATTTTTGTTCTTCTAAAACTAAAATCATTTAAACTAGTCTGTATGTGTAGATGCTATAAGGAAGCCACAGCCCCAAGAACAAACAAACCCCTGAGAAATGCTCGGGACGACAATTTCAAAAGATAAAATTCATTGACTTAGCATCTTTATTGTATGCAATTTACAAGTAAGGTAGCATTAAGTACTACTAGGATGACTCCGTGAATTAAAGACTCTCCTCTCATGTATGCTATCAGACCACAATCTAGAATCTGACTCTGCATTCAGTCTTTTTGAGGTTAGTAAGTTGTATACCATTGGACGGTGGACCTGTAACGCACATTATGTACAGCGGTTAGAAATGACAGAATTGCAGTATCAAATGCCATAGTATTAATATATTTAGATAATATCAAATGGGGTGGGCATACTTTCCAGGCTGACAATGTTTTTCAAGAAGGTCAGCTCTTCATTAGAGGCTTGTGATTTTCGAAGCTATTTGTTCCTGAACCTGTCTCCAGTTAAGCCTCTGGTGAAGAGCCGAGCTGCAGGAAATAGTTAATCTGAATAGTTGGTGGTCCCTCTTTCCCTTTTCTCATCTCCCCCCTCCCCACATGCTGCTTAACAAGTATGTTAATGTTGCCTCATTTCTTGAATGGACACAATAAAACTGTTAACTAAATTGTATTTTCATATTTGTGGACATTTGCATTTTACTAGTTCATTACACTCTATCCTATGGAGAGGGACATTTTTGTGTGCTCACTGAGAACAAAATTAATCTCATAATTTTGTACGAGTAGGGGTAGCCAGAAGAAAGGCAACAACCAAGACTGAG